>NC_139610.1:47592533-48923343 GCF_964270895.1 Podarcis filfolensis | reverse complement strand
CACAGAGAGAAGCGAAAGCAGTTGGGAGCTCTGTGGAAGGGAGATGAACAACTGATGCTCAGGCTCAAGGCACAGCGTGATGCCATCTTTCAAAGGGGAACCTAAAGTTAAGCAGGTAATGTATTTTTTTAGGGTTGGCCGCTCCGGGCGGTGTGCTGGGAAGTATTGGGCTACGGTGGTCTTGCTGCCCAGGGAGAGGGCAAGACCTACGCAGCCCTCTCTCCGGGTGCTAAGTGCAGGTGAGCCACCTGGCTGGCACGGCAAAGTTGCTCTGTGCCTTCCCTTTGGGGGATGCAGCAGTATGGCTTGAGCCTGCTGGGTCCAGTTCCTTCCTACAGCACACAGCTCAGGCGGAGAGAGGGAGCAAGCAAAGGTGCTGACAGTTGCCTTGGTCACATGCTGCGTTGCTTAGCACAGCACAGAGCAGAACATCCCGTAGTAAGCGATGGCACCCACTCAACAGGACTCAAGCCTTCCAGGAACCGCTACAGCTTAGTAGCAGCTGTTATACACACAGCCTTCCTGGGAAATTGAGGCCTTGGCAGCTGCCTAGCTATGCAAGCTCTTCATGCAAGCCTTGAATATTTTTTCCAGGCATTACCTGGACACCACAAAGAAGGAAGGTACACAGATAGGGTCACATTCCCTTTATTTGTTCAGCCCGTTATCCATCATGAACCAAGAAGTTAATAATGCATGTGAGTTTTAAAACCACTTGACCTGCATATTCATGCTACGTCAGAAGTGGGAGATGTATTTATTTATTGCCTGAGGGCTATTTTGCCAATTTCTTGCCATGTGTGTGCCAAAAATGCACCTGTGCACACACTCTTGAGCACACAAATGCACATTTGCAACAGCTAAAGTAGGATTTTGATTCTCTTGGCCTCTGACCTGGCATGCCATGGAAACCCTACTCTAGTATAATCTGTGTGTGTATGTGTGCATTCATTCAGGTAAAAAGTGTTTCTAAAGCATTCAAAACCTGGAAATTTTTCTGTCCTGGAAGAGGTGTTTCCTCAGGACATAATGGTGATTCTGAGAACTGCCTTGCCAAATAGAACACTTTGGAATCCTTTCGTGTGGCCAACCTAGATTCCACCCAGGGAACAGATCCAGATGCTGCATCTAGTATCATCCCCTGTTTCTGCTTCTTATGTTACTTAGACAATTAAGGATTTGGTAGGTTTTGTAACAAAAAATGATGCAAGTCCATTATTTTAATGGAAAAAGACATATAGCCTTCCCCATTTCCTGTCCTTGCTCCTGTGATGTTCACTTCCTAATAAAGTCCTCACAGTTTCTCTGGTAGTGGATGTGGCTTCTTTACCTTCCTTAATTCTAATGCTGGCATCTTAGTTTCCTGTTCTGCACCCACTTGGTATCCCCCAATATGTGCAAAGCATGGATTTTTATTTCCGTCAGGAAAATGGATAAGTTGATATATCACCTTGGAAACATTAAAAGTAAGATTCAACACTGTGGAATGGATGAAGTAAGAGCTGGAAGGCATTAAAAGGCAGAAGCAATAAGTCTTGTGTTTCATTTGTAGATGTCATGGCTTTCCGGAACATGAACAGAAAGAGGCATATTGGACTGCAGCAACTTTCAGCTTTGGCATCCACCGGAAGGACATTTTTAGGACCAGTGAAATCACCCAAATTTATTGATGATGAATGTACTCCTGGTGGTGTGTTGGTTTGTTCTGCAGTAAGACTTCTTGAAAGCTTGGAGTTAACTAGTGCAGTGGGGCAACTTCTTAATGAAGCCATCCAGGCACAGAACAAAGAATGTAGAACTGGGACAACTACCCTGTTGTTTCTTGTCAGCATTTGGAGCAAGGCTGTACTTGAATGCCTTCAGCAGGGTGTTCCCCTTTCCATAGTGGTAGCTGAGATGTTTGAAGGCCTGAACTCTTGCATTGAACATCTGCAGTGCCTTACATTATCACTACACAACATGCAGCAAAGACTATATGATATTCCTATTAAATGTGATGACAAAGCCTCCAATGACATCTGTTCTGGCATTGCTGGAAGACAGGTAATTGAAATGAAAACTCCAGATACCAAATCCTACAATAGTTATTTGCTTGAACATCCTTATGATTATGCACAAGTATCAGAAGAAGAATCAGAAATTGCTACAATCCAGGAAGCAAATGCATGCAATTGTCAGGAAAAGTGTGCATGTCCAGGAGTACTGACTGCAGGCAGCAGAGTTAGTTCACTAGGTAAATCAGTCGAAACCAGTTGTGGTTTTACAGTTTGCAAAACTGTGAGTCAGAAAAGCTGCAGCTTTCAAAGCTGTCCTTTGGGTGCCTCAGGGCGTAAGAAAATATCAAAAGTAACCCACTTCAGTAGGCACTTAAGCAGTATAAAGGAAAGTCCTTCACTGCAGCAAACCAATCAGCTGGCCAAATGCACAAAACATTTTAATGAGTTAAGTGATTTGGGACAACTGGCAATGTCTTTGAGCCATGGAAATTGGCACGCAATGAAACTGGTACAGGATATTCTCAGATGCCAGCTGCAGACTGCCAACAGAATGGCTGGTGTCCATCCTTTCCAATTTAATATTTCAGAAGTTGTGACATGTTGTTTACCAGGCATGTCTGAAAGTCATTCTTGTGTCTGTCCTGGGTACATCACTTTATTACACCCAGAGAAAGTTGCTGTTGCTAAGCAGCTCCAGGATAGGCCTCTTCGTATTATTCTTGCCGATGGTGACCTGAGCGAAACATACCACCATCTGGGGTTTAACAGGTCACAGAATGTAAGAATGTTCTTAGAAAGTCCAGCTGCGGAAGACAACAGCTCAAGATTGTGGGTCAACTCCATGTTGGATATTCTGATTCAGTCCAGGGTAAATCTAATTTTGGTACGAGGCAACACATCAGCAAGTTTAGAAGAAAGATGCCTGCTGAATAATATAGTGACAATTAACGGGGTAGCTGACAATGTATTGAAGGCTTTTAGTGATGTTACAAGAGCAGACAGAGTGACTTACCTCACCCAAGTGAATGAGCATTGCATAGGTGAGGGTGTCTATCTGAACCTCTGTGGAGCATTAAAGTTAAGTTGGGTTGGATTGAATGGCCAAGTGCCAGTTGCTTTAACAGCAAAAGGCACTCACCTGGTAACAGCTGTGCTTAGTTGCCCGGTTATATCCAAGATGCAAGCCATCGAAGATCAGTTTTGGACCTGCGCTCACCGTGTGCATCACGCCCTTCTCGATCAAGCAGTCTTTCCAGGAGGTGGCACCGTGGAGCTCCTGTGTCTTGCTTATCTTGAGAATCTGGAGAAAGCAGCCAAGAATTCCAGGGAAGAAAGGTTTCATGATGGCTACTCTTGGCTTGCAAAAACTTCAGAGCAATATAAAGCTCTGGTGCTTAATGCTTTGTCACGTGGTTGGCACCAGTACATTTGTACCGTTATGTGTAACAGTGCAGACTCTGCATCGGAGCTTGAAGCCAGCACCTTTATACAACAGCATCTCAGGAAAGCAGCCTTGAGTGGTTTGCCGTCCACCTACCTGCTGGATGAGTTTAAAAGGGGGAAGATGGGAACAGCAAGCCCTGAACATGGTGGGACATTTGAAAAGCCTCTGAAAGTATATGACAATGTTACTGCTAAGGTGGAAGCGTGGCGTAGAGCTCTAGATTTGGTGCTGTTAGTGCTTCAAACAGATGCTGAAATTATCACAGGGCCTAAGAGGGATCAGTTACTAAAGTCGCAGGCCTCAAGTGAGTTCATGTTTTTGTAAGTAATGTGCAGGCCTGCATATGGTTATGTTAACAAGTATTCCTGGCCAAGTTCAGAAGCAAAAAATATATGATGATAATAAAATTCAGAATGATTGCCTTCTTCATTTTAGAAATCAAAATCCATTCCCAAGAAAGGACTCAAGTCATGGAAGGGCACGTTCCTCATAATCTCCATTTAATCATAATTTCTTTTATTTTTTCCTAGATATTGCCATCGACCATAAATGTGTTATCAGTAAGTTCCATTCATTTCAGCAGGACGTAAAATTGTGTGATAATCTTGGCTCCCTTCAAGCTGAACTATTTAAGGGCTCCATTCTACAGTACAACTAGTTTGTTTCTTTTTAAACTGATATAATTCTTCTTTATAAATTTAGATGGTGCCTTTTAACTTTGTTTTAAGGCATGCAAATAAATTTAAGGTTATAGTTTTTTTTGGGGGGGACACACCAGTAAGTCATTAGGTTACATGGGTGGAAGCAATAAAGTGCCATTGAGATTTCTTTTTGGACGTTCCAGTGGCTGTCCTTGAGGGGGAAATCTGTTATTGCCTCTCCTGGGGACAGGGATTACTGGTAATTGCTAAGCCACGCTGGGTATTGTAGTCTTGTGAGAGGAATGGTGATCTCCTAGCAACTCTAAGCATCCTTAACAAACTACAGTTCCCAGGTTTCTTTGGGGGAAGCCCATGACTTTCAAGCAGTATAATACTGCTTTAAATGTATAGTACATATGAGGCCTTATCTCAGTTGTTGATGTTACCCACATTTGCAGTTCCTCAAAGGACCCATAAGATACTTCAAGGGGAGTTCAAATAAAGCCTCTCTGCAGCTTAACTCTGCCAAAACAACTCTTGTGCATCACATCTGTTGGAAGGAGTTGCTGACACAGGAACACCAGTGTATTACTTTAGCCTTGGATCCCAGCAGTAGTGTCGCTGTTGTTGGCATCCGTCTATCTTGACAGGCGATGGAGTCAAACAAATGCATTAGTAGCCCTGAAGTGATATATCGGGGGCGCAAGCCTGGGCAGTATGTATGCAGGTCCTGGGCTGTCTAGATGACAAGACCCCACTCTTGGCCTCGCTAAGAGTTGGACTCGATGGCCCTTGTGTTCTCTTCCAACTCTATGATTCTATGATTAATATGCATAAATTCAGAACTGTAGCATGTTCTATATGCACTATATTATAAAGTAGTGTTTGTTTCTGTTATTTTATTTATTTATTACATTTGTATCCTATCTCTCCTCCAATGAGCTCATGGTAACGTATATAGTATCTCTGTCTCATTTCATCTTCACAAGGACCCTGTGTGGTTGGTTAGGCTGAGAGAGAACAACTGGTCCAAGGTTACTCACTGAATCTCATGGCATGGATTTGAACCCAGATTATAGCTAACTGCATCTGATAGAGTAATTACAACTTGCCTCTAATAATTATTAGCTACCTGGTATCAAGTAGATTTCTTCTAAAGGCATGTTGACAAATAGGCATGTAAGTTTTTTCATGCTGTGACAAATAGCAGTTGTGGGGGATTTTCATGAGGAAAATTGTGCAAGGGGAAAGGGTTAACCCTCCCCCTCGAACCATGTTTGCAGTACAGATCCCTCTTCCTCCTTGGAACAGCTGTCTGTAAAAAGTTTCTAGTGAGTGGAGATGCATTTCATTCATCTCCTCCATAACACTGCAGCCAACAAACCCTTTAAAACGACTTACCTTTAAAATGAGTAGTTCACACATCGTAGGAAGCTCTTGTGGAAAATGAACGTAAATGGTGGTAGCTGCATGATTTCCTGAGGCTGAAACCTTTCCGGCATGACACCAATGCCTGGCACCAGTTGTGTTAAGATCAGATTTATACGTGGCATAAACTGTGGTTCCTGTCTTGTACTCAGATGCATACATTTTTAAAGCATGACATTGGTAGCTCACAGTTTTCAAGTGTGGTTGGGAATTGGAAGCTACTTCAGACCCTGGAAAGTATGAAAAGCCTTCTATACTTAAAACAAACTATTTTGTGAGCCATCAACACCATAACTAATTCCACTAACATTCATTTCAGGAACAAGCAAGTCCCAATGAAACTGAGGACTGGGGCTGATACTTTTAAAAAGGTCAGAGATGAGTGCAGCGTTTCTTTGCTTGCATTTGTTATAAAGTTTGCTCTCTGATTGGACCCGGACTTGGGACCATTAACACCCATGACTGAAAATTAGGTGAGCTAGAGCTTGAAATAGGATATTGAAATGAGAACTGTCTTCTTTTTATCATCATCATCATCATCATCATCATCATCATCATCACTATTCCTTTTAGCCAGCAGATGGCAATCTACAGTTCTGTTTTATACCCGAACTCTAAACACGTTGCAAAGAAGTCAGTTTAATTAAATCCGCTGAAGATATGCTCTATAGCACGGGTGTCCAAACTTTTTTCAAAGAGGGCCAGATTTGATGAAGTGAACATGCGTAAGGGCCGACCAAAGTTGTTGAGTTTTTTTAGGATTTTACCCCAAAGTTGTTGTTGTTGACCTTTTTTTAAGATCCCCCCCCAGATTTCTGGACCCTTTTTAAGGATTAGTCACAGAATACTATTCTTATACAGTCATAACTCAGGTTACAGACGCTTCAGGTTGCGTTTTTTTGGGTTGCGGACCATTGAAACCTGGAAGTACCGGAACAGGTTACTTCCGGGTTTTGGCAGTCACGCATGTGCAGAAGTGCTAAATCACGCTTTGCGCATGCGCAGAAGCGCCAAATCGCAACCCGCATGTGTGCAGATGTGGGTTGCGAACGCTGAGGGTTGCAAACGTGCATCCCACATGGATCATGTTCGCAACCTGAGCGTCAACTGTACCTTTTGGCTTGGATCGCAGGCAGCACAGAGGGAACGGTGCATGGGATGACCAGAGCGAGGCAGCCAGAGCCAAATGACGGACGGAAGAGAAGGCCGAATGGCCGCTGCCGCAGGCCGGCAAACAGCCGGGATACAGAGGCAGGCACATGCGAGAGCCGACAGGAGGACGATACCTAGAACCGAACGCAGGGTGCCAGCGCAAGCAGGCAACCAGCAGTATTGGAGCAAAACCAGCAGAGAGGATGGCACATGCGTGAGATGATGGCTAGACGGGTCCTCAAGCTGCACTCAGGGTGCATGCGCAAGCCGGCCAACGACCGGGGTAAAGAGCAAGGCACATGCACGAGCCAATGAATGGGCTGCTCCAAGAGCCACACGGCAAACGGCTGCGAGAGCTGACTGGTGGGTGAGTTAGCAAGCCACAAAAAATAACCACTGGTGGGGCCAGATTAAACTGACTGGCGGGCCGGATTTGGCCACCGGGCTGGACTTTGGACATTCCTGCTCTATAGGGAGGCTGCATGATTTGACAGCTGATCTGCTTTGACAAATAATCATTTTAAAAAACGTATGTTATTTTTAGTAACCCCAAATAATCACACTAGAAAGAGCAGCATTAGATCACTGAGCAAAAAGGCTTTGTAATTGCTGGGTTCATGCTTCATGTTTTCTTGATATTCATTTTGGACAGTTGTCAAAGTCAAGAAATTCATTGCTGATAATACAAAAGGTTCAGGGCTAATATTAAGGAAAGGCTTTGTCCATCATACAGTAAGAATAGGTGGGAAATAATTTCACAGGCAATTCCAATTTAGAACAACTTGGTTTTCCATGAGGCTAAACACAGTTGGCAAAAGTTAGTTGTATCTGTCTGGTTATCACATAGAAGACAGTGATACCTGACAAGCAACTGGTAGATTAAAAATTCAGCGCAGAGCAAATGTAGAGATATTTCGCCAGTTCTTTGATTAGCACCTTAAAAAAATCTATGTTATCTCATGAGCATTGAAAATCTTATTTCTTCCCATAACTATACCATATACTGCCAGGTTTTTTTCTGCAGCTGAAAACTTTCATTAGTCCTTCTGATTTTTATCCTTTACTTGAAGATATTTAGAAAAGTACTTTCCTACCCCTGCCAACTTCTTTTTGGTTTTTGAGTTTCCATTGGTCACTATTTATGAGTATGTTTGAACATGTGACGTAAAAAAGATTCTTCACTGAATGTTTTTGCAGTGGATAAAAGGTAAACAGACAGTTCTGTAGCCTTCTGAAACCTTGTTTTTTCTCATTAAAAGGAAGCCAGTTTTCCTGTGCTAACCTCAGAAAAGGAGCTACACGGGGCTTCTGTGTGGCACGCTGTCTGAGGTAAACAACAAAAAAGTCCAACCATACCATTAAATGGTACTTCAGCGGAGTTTCTAATGCATATATTAACTGGCTAATGCAGAGCATTGATTTTATCTCACACTATTTCTGAAGCACAGTGCATCACTCTTAACTGTGCAAACACAGCAAAACACAACCATGGTCCCCAAGGTATTATTTTTGGAAGTCACATTTTGAGCAACACTCAGAAACCTCAGGCGTTAGGTACACTGGGGCTTGATGGGCAGTGTAGTGCATCTCAAACCCGTTCACCATAATAATGTCAGAGACAGGTCACTTCAAGGCAAAAAGATAAATGCAAGTTGTGGGATAAATCAGCCCTCAATAAAACTGCACATTAGACATAATAAACAGTATCATTACTCACTGGAAAATGCTTAATGCTTTTTGTTATGTGTAAAACAGCAGCAGGAAATCCCCTATTTTGGGGTGGGACACATGAAGATGATGTCAGATGAGTCTCATTGCTGAGCCAAATTACAGCTCATTAGTCTGATGTGCATTCCAGGTTGGTCATATTGTTTCCCCTCCTCCCGCCAGCTCTTCCCCCATCATCCAGAGAGCGCAGAAAAGTATTTCCTATGAAGGACAAAGTACTGGAGATGTGTGGTGTTGCCTTTGCAGAAATGTGTTTTATTTATGAATGTGTAGATCATTATGGGCATGAAGCATCAATCCTGAAAAAGCAAAAAAAAACCACCTACTACAGAAAACTTCCCCTACCTGGGGTGGGCAACACACTTATTTTAAATTATTCCCTGTTGATCATGCTGCTTCTGGTTGGGTGGCTCCTAGTGTTACAACTCCTCTGTTGTAAGCTATAAGCAGAATTGCTCTATACTTTCAGCATTGTTAAGGGTATTCTGCTTTTTGTGTGTGTACACCTTGTTATATTCCATCCTCACCAGTGGGTGTGACGTAGCTGCTGTGGGACCATTTGAAACTCAATGCACATTTACTGTAGTTCGTGTGTTGGGTGCCATTTTATGACTCTGTGGCACTTCATAGTGGGGTGATCTCCCCTCTGACCTTGAGGTTCCACAGAATGCCAGGCTACTTCAGAGTAGACCTGTTGAGTCCTGTGTTCTCAGTCGGGAACCCAGTTCATCACAGGACCTGCCAATGGGCTTCTCCTAAGCTCTTTTCCTTCTAGGTTGGCCTAGGTACTTAATTAACACAGGCCATGTTATTGCTTCATTCCTCACCCAAGTTACCTTCCCTTTGGCTCCCTGGTTTTTAAATTTGTCATCTGCCTACTTAGCCTGTCAGCCTTGAGTCATCTGCAGTGTTGAGGCAGAGGGAGCCACCCTCCTCCTTGTCTGTCAGTGCCTGACTGTGTTGCTGTTGGAAGTGCTAAACACTGTGGCATTCCCCCCCCCCCCAGTTGTATTTTCAGTGGTTTGTTTGTTCGTCCATTCATTCATTCATTTTCTGTCTTCCTCCCTTTCCTGCGTGTGAGTGTGCGCACGCACACACACAGTACTTCATTAAGAGAAGTATAATTCAATTACCATGTAACAGTACTATTACACTTGACTAAGTTGTGTACCAAATAACCCATAAGTCATCTAACTCAATATATGTTGAGTCATTGATTGTTTGAAAGATTACCTTGCATAGCTGGTAGTCAAAACTGTTCACAACTGCAAATTCCACTGTTTCTTTACCTGTTGGGCAGTGGTGCACATACCTGTTTCTATATAGATATACCCTATATAGAATATACCCATCCTGTATATTTTGTAGTGCTTTAAAGTGCCATTAAGAATGTAAGAAGAGTCCTGCTCCTTTATCACACACACAGCCCAACAATGACAAAAACCCACCAACAGCATACAAATCAATATCGCTAACCTGATCCGAAACACCCACCCACCCCACTCACACATGAAAACAAAGACCACCACAACCAACCACAAATGAACAACCACACCCTAGGCCAACCCCAACCTCTCTCACCACCAAAGGAACACAAGCGAACAGCAAAGAACCTGCACAAGCAACGCTGACACCAAACCCTACATATATTAAGTAGAATAGAAACATTGTCACCCGCCCCCACCCCACCCCATCCCCCCCTTTCCCCCTTTCCTTCCTAATGTCTCAACAAATGAAACTGATTTGTAAAAATGTTGCATGGAAGGAAAAAAATCGAGAGAGAGGCATTGCACATACTTTTGTAAATCAAGAAAATCTTTAATAAAAATACATTTAAAAAAAGAGCCCTGCTGGATCAAAGCAAAGACCTATGAGCTCCAGCACCTTTTATCCACACTGACCAACCAGGTACCCAGGAGAAGGCCCCCAGTGGGGCCTAAGGACAATAACCCTCTTACACTTCTTCCCCAACAACTGGTAATTCACAAGCATGCCACTTTTGATCTTGTGTGTAGTATATAGGCACTGTCAGCCATTGATAACCTTAACCTCCATGAATTTGTCTAAACCCCTAAGCCTTATCTGGGTGAATAGCTCACACTATTATTAACAATTGTGTGGAACGAAGAGAGGCTGCAGTTGTCACTGGTATCCTTCTGAACTGCCAGAGATGGGGATACTATTTTTAATGGTTCCACTCTTATTGTGCAGACAGGTGCTTGGTGATGATGCTACACTCTTATGGGAATCCTGTGAACTGCCATCGGGGGTGATTTTGATCTTGCTGTTTAACATTTAAATTAAACCAAGGGACTACAAGTTTGGTGCTGCCAGTCTCCTGGCAGCCATCTTTGTTTAGAGAAGAGGTTTCCCATGGGAGATGTAACAGAAGCACTGAATGATTGTTGCACTAGGTGGCAGTACTGGAAAATGCACTGAGGTGCACTGTTTGAAAATGAAAATGTTATAACTTGATGATAAATGCACAATGTATTTTTAATCAAAACAGGAAGCATTAAAGTTTGGCTATTCCCTCAGATTGTTTTACAAAGCCAAAGGGGAGAAGGGGGGAAAGTTTGGGATGTTATGCCTTGGAAAAAAATAGACATATAAAGGGGAAGAATTAATTTGTGCAAGAAGAGAAAATGTTGAAATTGCTATATCTCAGCCATTTCTCAAAATATCTGTTTTAAATTTGGTCAACTATTGCACTAAATACATAGGTCCTACATGCTTAAGTTCAAACAGTTTAGACCACCTTTGTTTTATTAACATGTAGAACATTCAGGCTTCATAATGGTGGGACGCAGCTTAACGGTATTGGCACTCTTGTGCCTGTATAATATAAAGATGTTTACATTAGAGGTTGTTTGTTTGCTTCATTATATTTCATCGTATATGTACCACTTTATGCTGATCATGTGGGGATTGTGTTTTGTATTGTTAGAAACTTTTTATTCACTGTGGAATTTCCTTAGGGGAGCCTACTAGATGTAATTCAGACTTTTAATAGAATCCATTTTTGGTGGGTTTTTAAAGCTCCTTTTTTGTATTGGAATACTTTTGAAGCTGTAGGTTGATTTTAATTTGCAGCTGCTGTTTAGCTCTTCGTAATTCACTTGATGTCTAAACGTGGTTTTATTGATGCTTGTAATTTTTCTTTTGCTGTTTTATTGTGGTTCTATGCAGTTATATTTAATATTCTTGGGTATTTACTGCAAGCTGCTTTGGGAAGCCTACCAAAAGTCCAAGTGGTGAGATAAAAATACAAAATGAATAAAAAAATATAAAGTGAATATCAGATACAAACTTTACTATGATGCTCTTTCTGGTAGTTTGGATGTTTCATAGCACCTTTCATTTCAGTTTTTGTTTTGTTTATCTTCCACGGTCATTATCAGGGTGTGGGTGTGTTTTTAAGAAAAGCTTTAGGAATTAATGTGTGGCATAATGTCTCCACTGTAGTGCCCGCCAATAAACACTTCATTAGCATCTCAGTTTTTGTTGGCATTTCAGTTTTGTTTCCCCTATCTTCCATCATAATTATCAGAGTGTTCTTCCTTGGTTAGAAAAGCTTTAGAAGTTTATTTTTGGGCATATCTACAGCTCCACTCCATTTCCCTCCAATAAACACTTCCTCTTTCTTTCTTTCTTTCTTTCTTTCTTTCTTTCTTTCTCTTATACCTTGCAAAACTCCATCTACTGCATACATCAGGTGTGCCCCCAATCTGGTCCCCCCTCTGATGTTGCTGGACTCTCTCCAGCTCCAACTTGGGATGGTGAGAGTCCAGTAACTTCTACAGGGCACCATATTAGCTGACATGCATAACGGATTGAATTCCAGAATTGTGCCAACTGTAGCTTAAGCTTCCAAACATAAAACCAAATCCTGGTTTAGAACTCTTTGTGTTTCATTCTTTCTCTGCTCACTGATCCAGCGGCTTCTGTAAGGCAACAACTATCATATAAATGGTTTACCATGCCAAACAACAGTAGCAACAACAACAAAAAACAACACTTAAATGTAAAATCCACTTCAATCCATGGTTTCTGACTTTAGTTTGCCAATCCAGAATGATTAAAGTGAAGCTTTCTTGGCCATGGTTTGCTGTGGTGCCAGAGCTGAGCCACACTCACACATATATCTCAAAATTATTTCCCTCCATCCTTTTTCCCCTTATGTCCGACCAATATCTGAACGGGCACACAAGTCTTTGTTCACTTTTTTTTTAACCCAAATGTCAGGCTAACAACAGCCCACTCATCAAATGAGGAGGAAGTACTTATGTTCAGGAAACATTAAATAGGGACATTACAGGACAAGTGGATGTCTAGAGACAATAATCTAAACTAGATTGCTGCAATGGAGACTTGCTGGAACAGACTATAAGAAGACAGGGGAGGATTTTGTGCCTGAAATCTACAAAGACTGGCAGAGGGGTGTTTCCATTTCTGTACTTGGGAAAGAATATTAAATATTTTCTACATATGGTGCTGTCAAGAGGGTCTGTGGGCCTCAGAGCAAAGACTAGCAGTTTCCCTCAATCCCCAAAGCTGAATTTTGGCTTGAATGGTGAAAACTAAAGAGGAGCACAGCATAACTGGTCATGGTGCAGCATTCCAGCTGCCTATGTCGCTTGTGGTATGCCTATCTAGTAACTGGAAGCAAAGTCAGGAGGACATTGTGTGTTTATTCAGTGGCATTTTATGTCCATCCTAAGCCCCTTAAGTCAGCAGATCTAGAGACCAGAATTGTTCTGTAATTCATAAATTTAAAATTAAGTCAGCATATTATTGAAACCTCAACAAAGGAACCCTTTGTAAGGATAATCTTAATTTACCAATTTAAAGCAGCACTCTTTGTTAGAAGGAATGACTATCTTTAATATTTTTTCCTATCCGCGATACTGTAATGTTATAAGAATTTTAAGGTCATATATTAAAAAAATTAAATGTTCATAACTGTATATATAAACCACATGTCTGAAACCCCACAGATTAGGTCCTGAACAAATTGACCTCAAATATTTCTCTGCAAGGTGGAAGTGGGAAACCTCCCTATTGTCTCTTTCCTCACAAATCCTGTCTTAAGGGCACATTCAAGAGATGCACAGGGTGTGAGCCTGTGACCTGTGACCTAGATTCAGGAATTAAGTAGTTATAATAACAAAAGAGTGGTCAAACCCCAGATAATGCAATCAGGTAACTTCCCAGACAGGAGATAAACAACGCACTCAGATTTCCGTTGTAGACCGCCTTTTCTGTGATGTATGTATGATCTTTCTGGGGGTGGTCTTGGGCTCCAGGGCAGGCAATTTAAAATGTCTATATAAGGGCTTGCACATATGGCTTTGGGTCCTCCTCCTCTCTCCTGCGTGTGGGGGAGCACCCTGTTGCAACAGCTTTAATAAAGATCAGGCTTACTAGTTGCCTTCCTTCTCAATATTCTTTGGTTGGCTTCTGTTATTTTCTCCTACCGATAGAGAACCTAAAAAGAGAGCTCTATATGGACTCTTGGGTACCCCATAAGGGAAAAAGAGCAGGGTTTTTTTCTTATATCAGTAAAGTACCACAACAAAAACAGCATACAAATAAGGATGTCCTCTCTAAACATTATGACTAGCTGATTAAAATTGGTCCATGCAGATTAATCAGTTAAATCTTCAGCTGTTTAAGCTACCAATTAAACCCTGAAGGCTTACTAAAAATGCAGCTGTCTTTAAATAGTTCCTAGGATACAATTACACTCTGAGTGTAAAGTTCTCACTTCACATCTACTTTTTATGCTCCAATAGTAAAAAGAAAAACAAAAAAATCCCAAAAACCTCCAGCTTTATAAATATGCATTGATTAATGATTCTGTATATTTGTTATCCAGTTCAGGAAAAAAAAATACCGTATGCATGATTTTTAATAAATCTTCACTAGGGGAAAAGTTAGGTCCTGGTCCTCTCACACACAGAGAGCATAATTTAGCAGATGATCGCTATTGAATTTCTCGTGTTTCCATTTTCCAGAGGATTTTGTGTGTGTGTCTCCAGTGTTGATCATTAAGCAAACAACTGGGCAAGCTTTCAAAGGCTGAAAGGTCAGCCAGAGTACATCAGTTAATTTGAAATAAGTACTTTGATTTTTCCAAGAGCAGTTATTTTAATTAACTGAAATGAACATTCATCTGAAGTACGTTAGTGTACTCCAAAGAGGGCACATCCTTCATCTTCTGGAGAGAACGGTCTTTCTAAAGAAGCTTCGATTAGGAGAAGAATTAAAAATATAATTTCAGTGTAGGAAGTTTTATTCTAGAAGCAGAGAAAGAAAATTCTTCAGTTCTTCTTTAGTGTTCTTAATCAAAAGGTTTCCTTTATGTATTACATAGCTTGTTTTGCCCATGGTTGAGTTAATGCCTTAGCATTGGTCAATGCCTTAGCAGGAGTGGGCAACCTTCTTCAAACAGGATGACATTCTTTCTTGGCCACTTTTCAGTGGTAGCTAAGCCAGAGGTAGAAGTGGGCAGAACAACACATGTAATTTTTACCTTCCTACAGTGGGCTAGTTTTATACACACTCACATACCCCTATCTGCTGTCCATCCAGACAAGCAAGAGCCATTATTAGAGTTCAAGGAAACTTCCCACCCAGGCAGTAAAATTCTAGAAGGACTGGTAAGTAGTATTGCCTTGGAGAGAGAGGCTGTGACTGAGAAGAAATTATAGCTCGGCGAGAATCCTGAGAGCCACACAGTATGGGATGGGTTTTAATGAGTAGGAGAAGATAGATTTGTTGCAATTTACCCCTCCAGGCTTCCACATGTGTAGGTTGAACAGTTTCAAAATCTCATCCTTGGCAGCAAAATGAAAAGCATAGGAATCAGGCTGTAAAGTCTTGTTTTGAGCATGTCGACCTATGAAGTAAGCTGGCAAACCAGAGCAGCGCACGGAAACGCCATTTACCTTCCCGCCGGAGCGGTACCTATTTATTTACTTGCACTTTGATGTGCTTTTGAACTGCTAGGTTGGCAGGAGCTGGGACCGAGCAATGGTCGCGGTTAAACCACAGAGCTAGGACTTGCCGATCAGAAGGTCGGTGGTTCGAAACATCTTGTACATCTTAATAAATAGCTCACTTCCTGTACAGAACAGCATAAATAACCCAGTTAATTCCTGGTATGTTTACTAATAAGAAACGCAGCCCAGGATGTATTACATTTGGTCCTCGAGAAGGATAACGTCTCCGCATACAAATACAGTGGTACCTCGGGTTAAGTACTTAATTTGTTCCGGAGATCCGTACTTAACCTGAAACTGTTCTTAACCTGAAGCACCACTTTAGCTAATGGGGCCTCCTGCTGTCGCTGCGCCGCCGGAGCCTGATTTCTGTTCTTATCCTGAAGCAAAGTTCTTAACTTGAAGCACTCTTTCTGGCTTAGTGGAGTGTGTAACCTGAAGCGTATGTAACCTGAAGCGTATGTAACCCAAGGTACCACTGTAGTGTTACTAGACTCTCAGCTGGCTTAATTAATACTGGAACAAAGCTTAAAATTGCATGAAAAAAATATTTCGTATCTGTGTTCCTTCTAGCGTTTATTATCAGTTATCAGAGCAGTCACAATTCAGATAGTTTGAACTGATTAGGTTATCTGTCTGGAAACTGTAGAAACAGCTCCCTTTCCTAAAGAAGCTGTGGAACTGTGAGTTGAACCCCATAAAAACAGGATTTTTTCCCTTTGCAAAGTAAGCTCAACAACTTTGAGCTGATCTTCAAAAAAGGGGCTTTTCCCCTTTGCAAAAGAAGCTGCACAACTGTGAGCTGACCCCCCCAAAAAATGGGGCTTTCCCCCTTTCTTCCTCTAAAAACTAGGTGCGTCTTATGGTCAGGTGCGCCTTATGGAGCGAAAAATACTAGTTTGGGCAACAGGCGAGGGTAAAGCAGATGGCTCCTGTCTCACCAGACCATGGTTTAGTGTTCTGAAAGAAATAGCTCACAGAGCACAGAGAGTTTTCATTTTAAAGTTATATTACTATCTGGACTCTTGCTTTTCTCGTTTTAAAAGCAAAATGCTTCCAACTGGAAGATTACATCATAATTTGCTCTGTGATATTTCACCATGTCATTGAGGTTGGAAAAAAAATATTTCAAAATTCTAAAGATGGTGAAAACATCCTCTTCACTGGATGACATTCAAAACTTTTAGAAAGGTGAGAGCCCCAAAATAATACTGCTATTCAAACTGTAATGTGGGCATCTGCAATTAGTGCCAAATACCTAGGTCCTGTTATTTTCCTCTCTCAAGCTATGTTCCTTCTAGAACTACCTCCTAAAACTATTTTATGTTATGGTTGACAATGCAGAAAATGCTTTGTTTTTATATGATGGTGCAAAAAAAACAAGCCACAAATCTAACTTTTGCCACATTTCTATACTGAACAGTTTGTCTGTCAGACAACCAGTCTGCTAAGACTATACAGAAGTTTTGTCTTTTACATCTAAAGAAGACCCATTATAAATATGCCGGGCCATTTTTCATGAGTGGAAATTTTCATGTTTTGATACATAATTTAGTATAAATATTAGAGTTTTTCCATTTTCTGATTTTACAATTGTGCTAGTATAACCAAAGACATGTCAACAGGGCTGGTTTTTTTTTTTGTGCTGAGCAAATTCAACAACCACATGACTATCATCTTTCAGTTTGCTTGCCACTCAATTATTTATCACACTGGACAGGAAAATGTATCTGGAGTGATGTTGTATTGAGCCAATTCTTGCTTTAAATTTGGATCAGATGGCTGTGACTTTTATAAAACTTCTATCTGTGCAGTTTCTTGCTCTAAATGAGCTTTCCAAGTCACCTCAGCAACACCAAGTATCCAAAGTAATGTAGACACATATTTTCTTTTTCACTTGAAGTGAATTGAATAGGTAACTGGGCAGAATATATATTTGCGTGAGTTAGGGACTATTGGAGTCAATCACTCTAGTGGAGCATCTAGCTAGTATATAGTATATATTACATCCATCCTTCCTTATGCTATTTTGTATCAGAGGCCCTTAAAAATTACTTTATAGTCAAATCCTACCTAAATATGGCTACTCAGAAGTCCCACTGAATTCAATGGAACTCACCCCTAGGTGAGTACAGACTTGCAGCCTAAGACTGTTAAAAGTTCTGAGCAATGTAGTTGCTCAGAACAAACTTCAGAAGGTGGTTGTGGATAAAGCAACTTGATGGAAATTTGAGCAAGACTGAACGAGTGATGAAACAAGAAAAAGGGCCCCGAAAGTGAGGTATGGAGTCCTGCAGTTCAGGAGTTCTGGCACTTAGTGATAGTAGTAAGTCTACATAGATGGCGAGTTCCTATGAGATCAGGCGGGGGCTGCTCCATAAAACGAAGTATGTGTTCTTTGTTGTTTAGTTGTGTCTGACTCTTCGTGACCCCATGGACCAGAGCACGCCAGGCACTCCTGTCTTCCACTGCCTCCTACAGTTTGGTCAAACTCATGCTGGTAGCTTCGAGAACACTGTCCAACCATCTTGTCCTCTGTCGTCTCCTTCTCCTTGTGCCCTCCATCTTTCCCAACATCAGGGTCTTTTCCAGGGAGTCTTCTCTTCTCATGATGTGGCCAAAGTATTGGAGCCTCAGCTTCAGGATCTGTCCTTCCAGTGAGCACTCAGGGCTGATTTCCTTAAGAATGGATAGGTTTGATCTTCTTGCAGTCCATGGGACACTCTTGAGTCTCCTCCAGCACCATAATTCAAAAACATCAATTCTTTGGCGATCAGCCTTCTTTATGGTCCAGCTCTCACTTCCATACATCACTACTGGGAACGCCATAGCTTTAACTATACAGACCTTTGTCAGCAGTATGTGTTCTAGGATCACTAAAGATGCACCATGGAGCAAATGAAACTATAATGCACAAATGTGCCTAGTTTATGGAATGCTGCTGGTAGGCAAGCAACAGACAAGGCATCTTCTCAACCCCTTTTCTCCTATGGATGATGTTTTAAGCAGCCCAGAATTGGAGCTAGGCCTCCGCACAGCATTGCCCAGGAACCTGTTTTCTATGCCAAGGCTCATTGGTGCATGTGGCCTAATGACAAACCATAGAATTATTTAGATTTTATTTTTTTTTACAGTGTCTGCACCTTTCCTTTGCTGTTTTGAAATCATAGCCAACCCCCTGCCCCCACATACACAGACAAATATGGGGTTGGCGGAAAAATTCCATGTTATAGAGCAGGAGGAGCCAGCTTGGTACCCTCCAAATGTTGTTGAACCACAGTTCCCATCATTCTTGACGACTGGCCACGCTGGCTGGGGTTGATTTTGGAGGCCAGCAGCATCTGGAGAGAATTGTGTTGGCTACCCCTACCATAAGGAATGACTTCCAACGGGGCTTGAGTCTCAAAACCTCTCATTTTAGGTGCAAGATTCCTTGGTTAGATTCCCGTAGCTCACAGGACAGATCTCTGTTTCTTGTTCTGAACAAAATAGCTGGAAAATACCATTCTGGACACTGTTTTCCCTCCCAGTATTTATGGGATTAGAAGACAAAATATTCAGGCATTGGATAAAGATTTCTAAAGAAAAAATGACAAGATAGGCATTTCTTGGAGGTGATGGTAATGATGATGGGAAATCCAGCCTCTTGGAGACCTGGGGGGGGGGGGGGAGGAAAATTCCAGGTTAAAAATGACTAAAATATTCTTGATCTTGGAACGAAAACCAAGTCTAAATTAAGAAGTGAGGGTAGCAAAGGCTAATCCAGGAAATGGACGTATTTTTAACAAAAATGATTTCTCTGGGATTTGTTTTTTTAATGAAAAGTATTAAAGAGAGTTTAACCGTGCAGAGTTAATGGTCTAACATACATTAAAATAGATGAACAGGCTAGGCCCAGGATCCCCAACTTCCTGCCCTGAACTCTCTCAAGTTTTGACAGTAACTGAACTGTGCAACTCTCCCACTAAAAGGACCTGCCAGAACTTAAATTTTGGAAGCTAGATGGAAACATTCCTGCCAATGCATGCCTTTGCTTAGTGTTATATGTTCTTGAATGACTGCTCCACTGGTTTCTAATTAAATGCAGTTATAATAATTTATATCCCGCTTTTCAGTATACAAGTCTTTCCATGGTGGCTTACAAGTAACATCAAAATGCATTCACTGAATCATAATAAACAACATAAAAACGTAACAAGTTCATTCTTCCAAGTCATATTTCTGTGCAGGGGGATTTCCTATCTTACATGTTTCTATCAAAATGACTTCATCTTTCTATAAAAAGAAAACATTCCAAGGAAAGGGGGAATGTTGTGAGCCCAGATTGTCTCTCTGGTGCAAATGGGACAAATGCCTAATGGTAACTTGATATGCATCTACATTTCTTGTTTTTCCAAAAATAATTCTTACTGGGGAGACAGAGCATGGGGAGGGGAGAGTTATCCTTTCACTCCCCCAACAGTGGCAGACCTTGGTGTCTCAAATTCCAGCGGCGCCCTGTGCACACCCCAAATTGCCTCCCTCTCTCAACTCTTGCACTCCACTCTAAATCACAGTTGTGGTGTCCCCTGCAGTGCACACAAGGCTCTGCACCCAGTGCGCCCAAACCGTAGTCCTAAATCCACCTCTGCCTGCACTATGATCAGAGTGGAGATTTCTCCACCTACAACACGCGTTGGCATCAATAGGGATATTTACATTCCCAAAGCTACAGAAGTAAAAAGTAAACAAAACAGCAGCTTAACCAAAGAAAGCACTTATATGAAAATCTGTTCAAACCTGTGGGTTTTCAAAGTCTGGGACAGCTTATGTACATCCCTTGGGATGGGGTTCCATAGCATACATGGGTTGAGAAAGCCCTGTCCCTCGTGCTTGTCAGGGCTTACTTGCTCACTTTGATGAAGGAGGCAGCTTTGTCCTTCGGATTTACATGCATGGGTTTACCCTTTCCATCGCAGTACAGTGGTACCTCGGGTTACATACACTTCAGGTTACATACACTTCAGGTTACAGACTCCACTAACCCAGAAATAGTACCTCGGGTTAAGAACTTTGCTTCAGGATGAGAACAGAAATCGTGCTCTGGCGGCGCGGCAGTAGCAGGAGGCCCCATTAGCTAAAGTGGTGCTTCAGGTTAAGAACAGTTTCAGGTTAAGAACGGACCTCCGGAACAAATTAAGTACTTAACCCAAGGTACCACTGTATTCCTTGTACCCATCAGAGCTTCCACTCTCACAGGGAACCAGTAGGTGAGGGCTTTCTATAGCTTGTTCCTTAGGATGCATGAGCATGAGTTCTCTTGTCTGCAGTCTCCCAAATGGACTTTGATCATAATGCTGTTATATCTGCAAAATCAATAATACAGGAAATAGACAAGTGGGGTTTTTTTGTTTTTTTTTAAGGCATGCAGTTACCAAACATCTCAAGCCCAAAGATGCTAAAAGGAAAATAAATACTAGCACTGGATGTGCCAACAAAGAAGCAAGTGAAAAGACCAATGGTGGACCAATTGAATAAGTAAATAAGGGCATGAGTAAAGAGAAATAAACTGTTTTCTTGCTTTTGCTTAGTCTGCTACAGCTCAGTGCTTTTTTGGTGACTGTACCATCATCTCTCTCTCTCTCTCTTTTCCTGCCCATGGCATCCAGTTTGTGCTGGCACCCACAGGACTTTTATTAAGATATATGTACTGGCACCTCATTTGTTACCATAAAAGCAGTGTCGGAACTAATACATGCAACATTTAACTAGTCAGTTACTGAGATTTCCAAGATGAAAAAACAATCTCATATTAAATTCCATAAATTGGTGGTCAGTTCTGCCTTGATACTGACACTATACTAGTGATGTGTGTATTTGATATGCATTAGTTTTAATGCTTTTATTATGTATTGTTGCATTTTATTGGACAACACCCTGTAGCTACTATGGTGACGGGCAGTAAATTAAGGCCTAAATATATTATTATTATTATTATTATTATTATTATTAATCATAATAATAATCATCATCATAATAAATGTCCTTCATACTCCTCTGCTGACCAGTAAAAGAACAGTAAATTCCATGCTTGGTTGTCTCTACACGACTGTGTAATATTCATTAATATTTTCTTTACATCTTTCCCTGAACAGCACCACTAACACGTTTTTGGGACAGTCTTTTCTGATAATTCTCTCCAACATCTTCTCACTGATTTCCAATGACTTGTAACTATTTTTAAGCACATACCAACTCTGGCAGTTTCTAGTGTCGTGTGTGATTTCTCTCTCTCTCTCTCTAAGGACATCAAACTTTTAATCCCACTGAAGTCATCTAAATGTCAGTGAACTTCGAAGATTTCAAATCCTGCCCCACAAATAAATGTCCTTTGTGTTCTCCAGAAAATAATGCCCAAAATATTTCTGCTTCCAGTTATTCGTTACTAAATCCTCTGAGTATCAGCCTTAGTATGATGCAAAAACTTGCTAGCTTTTCAACTAGATTGGCCAGGAAAATGTGCTGTGGCTAGGGAAGCATTAATTTTCTTCACACAGAGAAAGGTTAGATGACACGATATCCTCCATAAGTTGTTGAACTATAATTCCCATCATCCCTGAGCGTTGGCACTGATGGATGGTAGGAAATTGTAGTCCAACAACGTTTAGAGGGTACCATGCTGGCTCCAGGGTATGACTTATCCAGTTGGCACAATGAATGTGTGGCTTGAGTGGATCTGGGCCGAGTTCAGTATGTGGGAAAGAAGTCCTCTGAATGTTCTCAAGCATAGCCAGCTTGCTTTCATGTGGGTTGTGTGGGATAGTGTGTGGATGGAGATTTCATATCACTGTGCAGTTGACAAGAGGACCACAGAACACTATAGTCCCTGGACTAACATAACACAAATTCTGTTTCACTACTATCCTGAAGCTTGTGGGCTTTCCATAGGCGTCTGGCCACTATGAGAACAGATTGTTGGACTGGATGGGCCTTTGGCTCAATCCAGCAGGCCTCGTCTGATATAAATGGGAATAGATTAAAAATAATTTGGGTTGGGTCCATGTGATCAAAAGAGATGGCTGTACTTCTTGATGCAGTAGAGCCGAAAAGTACAGCTGATATGCTCAAGGGCTCAGAGAAGGATTCTGACTGCGTGTCCCATCTTCTGCCAAAAAATTTGTGCTTTCAAATCTCATCTCTTTTCACCTGACCGCATCTGTTTTAAAAATGTTTGTGCTTTGGTTATATGATGAACAGAGTCACTTCCACTCCAGGGAAATGGGGTCTGAAAGATTGTGAAAACATATGTTCAGGAAAAGTGTGTTCCGTTCACAATTTCCATGAGTGTCATCTGTTCATGGTATATAACTTGTCCCTGGTTGAGTCATAATTATTAGCACGTGTTACAGTGACTTTTTGAAATTTGGTGAATGCCAACATTTCACATGTGAATGCTGACAATCCAAAACAAAATTTGAGAGTGCCTAAAATTTCAGAGAAAACCTGATGAATGCTTACAGTTCCATAAGCAAAATTGTCAAAACCCACTGGTGAATGTAATGGAATAGGTATTTGGTTTGGGCCATTTTTCTATTTTTTAAATCTGTCAGCATTCACATAGGGAGAACACCAAAATGCTATTGGATCGTTCACCCACATGGCTAAGTTCCGCATGTTTGGGATGAGTGGGGCTGCACAATCAAGATTCCACCTCCCAGGGTAGACTCCTAGTATACAGCAAGTTGCTTTCTAATATGGGGATGAGGTTCAGGGCCCAACATGGGTGGTGGTGGCCTGCAGGCATAGTCTCCCCTCCACATAATTTCCTCCCTCAAAATATATTTTTATTAATTTTTCCTACTGTTATCAAAACAGTAGGGAAAGAGGAAGTAGACTACAGTGGTACCTCAGGTTAAGTACTTAATTCGTTCCGGAACCTGAAGCACCACTTTAGCTAATGGGGCTTCCTGCTGCCGCCGTACCACCGGAGCAAGATTTCTGTTCTCATCCTGAAGCAAAGTTCTTAACCTGAAGCACTATTTCTGGGTTAGTGGAGTCTGTAACCTGAAGCGTATGTAACCTGAGGTACCACTGTATCCCTGAGCAGGGATGAGGGTCTGACAGTCTCTCCTACATCTAAGCCCACATTGCAGAGCTTTTCTAATTGGATTTCACACACAGGAAAAGAAGCAAAACAGATAGCCTGAGGTTTAACCTTTGACATAGCACAGCAAAATTTCCTTCTTTTTTAGTTGGCTAAGCTGACAATGATTGCTAAGATAAAATAATGGTCAGTGTGTTCAAATGGCACTTAAAAGATGTGGAAGAAGAGAAAAAGTATCTTCCTCCTTGGTAACTAGTTTTGCCCTCACAATAGAGAGTACATAAGTGAAAACGTCACAACATTCCAGTTTGTTTTCACTTTATTTCAGAATTGTTTCCATGAATCCACACAATCTGGGGCCCAATAAAGGCATCCCCAGCACACAGTGTTAGGCCATGTTCCAAGATGTTTCAAAGTAAGTGCCACTGGTACAGAGAGACTTCAAGAAACCTGGACAAAATTACAGTCTGGTGTGTAATTAATTATCTGCCTGAAATCTTTCCAGACATACAGTTGTGTTTTTGTTTTTGTTTCATTTTTAAAAACCATCCTCTTTCAAGAAAGAAACAGCTAAAACTTCGTAGGACAAGATGTCTTATCTTCTGTTTCCTGAACTTTTAGAGACACTTTGATTTTCAAAGTGTAACAAGCCTTTGGTGTGGTGTGGTAACCAATCTAATTAAATAAGGAGATTATCAATTTCCTGCTGAGAGGATAGCGTACCAGAATATTTATCAACACTTCCCAGCGCTTTAAGTATTTCAGTTTTTAATGTTATCTTGTTTTGAACCAAACTGCAAAGATAGTTGCCTGTTACAAGACCTTTGATTGCCAGGAATTAGAAGTGATACAATAATTAAACAGAGAGCAAAGTAAAATGAATAGTTTATTTCATAAAATACTACTACAAGCTATTGTATTATAGCCTTAAAGCCACCTTTCCCAATCTGGTTCTGTCTAGATGTTTTGGACTACAACGCCCAACAACCCTGGCTGAAACCGATGGAAGTTGTAGTCCTAAACATTTATAGGGAACCAGGTCGAGAAGTCTGTATGTTGGTTAGATATCTGTGTTGCCATAGCTCCTCCAGACTCATCTTCATTCATCCTTTAAAATTAACACAAAGTGATCATGCCAGGTTTCACAGACAGTCCCTCAGTTTTAACTTTTGGTCTGTTAAATGGGGATAATTATATTGATCTACTTCACAGTTTGTGGGAAGGTTTAGTTTTTGCTCCCTCAGATATGCATTGTGCCGTTCAAGACACTTGGCTGTGGACAAGGCTTGTTTATTTCTTGGAGGGGAATGTTGCGTCAGTTTTCCTATGTCATTGGCGGGCCATGGGCCAAGTACAGTCTGCATCCTGCCAAATATTACTTATCTGAACTGTCCAGCCAAGCCTCAACACAAAACTGACCTGAAATAATAATAATGGTGATGTTGCAAGGGTGTAAGAAATACTGTATTTTTCCATGTACAAGACGCCCCCATGTATAAGATGACCGCTGCTTTTTAAAACCCAAAATTAAGAAATCACATGGGGGGGGGAACAACCTTGAAGTTGTTGAGCTTTCGTTGGGAAGACGACCTCCAAGGTAGAGCAATTTGGGGGGGCGACCAAACCGCAACCCCCAATTGCCCTGCCAAATACGCACTCAAGCTTAAAGAAATAAAAATTAACCTTGTTCCTTGTATTGGATGGATATGCACTGTGTATAACACTGTGTGAATACCGCTTTCCAAACTAGTAGTGGGAGTGCAATGGATGTAGTGTAAGTGGGAGTGTGCATAATGCAGCAGTGTGGTGTAGTGGTTAGAGCGTTGGCCTAGGACCTGGGAGGCCAGGGTTCAAACCTCTGCTCAGCCATGAAACTTACTGGGTGGCCTTGGGCCAGTCACAGTCTCTCAACCTAACCTACCTCATAGGGTTGTTTTGAGGATAAAATGGGTAGGAAGAGAATCGTGTATGCCACCTTGAGCTATATGGAGAAAAGGTGGGATAGAAATGCAATAAATAAATAAAAACAAAACAAATACAGAGCCTATATTGATACATTTGCTGTCTCAGCACCAAGATCTTTTCCCCAAAGCATTGCCTGCTAGAGATCAATATTATTCCCATTTAATAGTCAGTAATTTGCACATAAACAGAGACCAGAGCCTTGTTTATCTCACCTTGGTTCGATACCTTACCATGATGGTTCTCAAACTAATACATATTTTATTGCCTCATGTTTTCCCCCTATTATTTTGTTCCATGCAGTGAAAAGGTTCCACAGCCCTGTTAGCTTCTTATCTACATGTGGGTTGTGCAAGAACCCAGGGAGCAGAGTTAAGTCATTCACACCACTTGGGTGGGCCCATCCACATTGAACAGTCACCACTCAACACTAATCTGTGTTTCCTAGTTCTATTTCCATTACAAGAGGTGAACCCAATCCCTTGATTATTAATCCATCAGGGTGACTCTATGTATGACCTTATGTCTTGCTGTGGTCATGTTTTACTGAAGCAACAGAAGAATAGTTTTTTTCTGTCCCAGATAAGACATTAATGGGTGGTGGTGCTGGAATTTCCCCAAACTATTGTCCATTGGATCCACTACCTCAGCATTTGCAATTGTTGAAATCTGGAGCCAGCTTCCACACCCACTTATGCTAAGAAGTAGTTAATGGCTAATGAGTTGATTTTGACAAAAAGAAGAGGGAAACTGTGCAAGTTCTTAAATGTGCATGTAGTTAGGGATAAATCCACCCCCTTCTCCTTCCATCTTCAGGTGGAAAGAACCCCAATGACTGTAGTTTTCAACCAGTGTGCTGTGGGCACCCTGGGGTGCCTTGAATGGTGATCAGGGGTGCTGTGGGCAACACTGGCCTCTCTCTCTCTCTCTCTCTCTCTCTCTCTCTTTCCATCACTCCTCTGCTGCCCTCTCATGTCTCTGCCTCCCAAAGGCTTGCACAGCTATTTGTTGCAGCAGGCCTGGCTATAAGCTCTACAGCAGTGGTGTCCCAACTTTTTTCAAAGAGGGCCAGATTTGGCTGTGAACTGGGGCCCTACAAAAAAAAATTCAAGTTGCGCCCCACTGCCTCAAATTGGGCCCCACTGGCTAGCCCTGAGTCTCATAGTTGCTGCGCCTGAGTTGCCCTGCCCTTGCATGAAGTCTTGGGTTTAAATTTTGGGAGAGGGGAGACTGCGGCACCAGGCAGTGGGCAGGCTGACGAGGCGCCCTAGATTTAGGGGCCTGAGTTGCCCTGCCTCGCATGAAGTCTTGGGTTTGCAATTTTCGGAGAGGGGAGACTGCGGCACTGGGTTGAGGGCAGGCTGGTGAGGCCCCCTTGATTTAGAGGCCTTAGGCTTTAGCTTACTTAGCCTATACATAAATCCGGCACTGGGTCAAGGCGGCGGCCACCCCTCTGCCACCGCCATCGCTGCAGCATCAACATCCCGAACATTTGCTATAGTATTTATTTATTTATTTATTTAGCCACGCCCACGCCCCCCAGATTGGTCAACCCAAGGAGTGACGCAGCCGAGGACTCCCTAATGGTGTGGGGGCTAGCCACACCCCCTGCACTGAGGGGAGAGCTTGTGGTGAGCCCGCAAAAAGGAAATGGCTTTGGTGGGCAGGTGCTCGGAGCCACAAGAGAACGCTTTTTCAAAATTGCCTGGGGGGGCTGTTTGAAACACAGGTGGCCCCTGGGCCAGACTTTGGACATGCCTGGTTTAGACAATACAGAGCTAGATGGACCAGTGATTCCATATGAGGCAGATTCCTATGTTCTCTTGGCCAATGTCTGAGGCCAGGGTGCGTTGGCCTTCAGCTCTGCTGTCTGCAGAACCGACAGCTCGAGGTGAGTGTTGTTTCCTGCCAGGGGAGCTAATTAATTGGTATTGAGGGTTAATTAATTAAGATTGAGCCTTAATTAAGATTGAGGGTTCCTCCACACTTCCACTTGCCCCGTGCCTAGAAATCATGGGTTCAAGTGGTTTTCTCTTTGTCTCGTGCTTTTTAAGCAAGGGTCCGAGTGGTTTTTCACTTGTCCCACAGCTTTCCCCTGGAAAACATGCTCTTTACTGCTGAATCAGAACAAACTGCAATCCATGGGAAACCCAATTGCCATTTGGTTAGATTCAGTGGTAAAGTGCTGGTTTCCCCGGGGGAAACCGGCTGGGCAAACGGAGGTGTTGACGATGCCAGTATTGCAAAATCACAAACAATTAGCTTTGGGACTGAATTAAACAGCTGTGACCCTTTTGTTGTACCCCCTCACACAAGGACTGAACTGTAGCCAGCATGTGCAGTCAATGATGCTAATTGCAAACATTTTGGTTCCAGGCTTTTCCTCTCCTTGGGCTTTCTACATTATTATTTGCCTTCTCTGTGTTAACCCTGCTGCAAAGAGACATATGTTCATGAGGCCATGGAAGTGTGCTTTCAATTATTCTGTATGTCCGTAATCCAAGCATAATACTAGAGTATATAATAAAAAAGGAGTACTCATGCAGCCCCAGTAGAAAAAACCCAAAACATATACACACTCAAAGAGCGGTTTAAGAACTGAGCTGTTTGCATGAGCGTTGGTTAAGAAAAGAAGCAAATCAGCTAGCTTTAAGCAGCAAAACATGTCCAGCCTTATACACCATTCTATAGCAAAATATACTATAAACCTAATATTTAATGGGGGGCTTTCTCTCCTCACCAGCCCAATTTCTTTCAGAGTAAAGTTTTAAACTTAACGCATTTGGCAACCACACAAAAGAGTCATTCAGTTTTCTATAAAAATTTCAGGGCCGTCCTGACTGCTTTTAGAGAAAGAGTACTTCGTTTGCTCAGATAGTTCTTATTTTTAAAGAGTCCAGCAGGATACAGAGCCTGAAGGGTGTGTCAACCAGCACTCTTGTCAAATCTCATTTAATTTCAGTTTGTTCTTTCCTGCCTTGATCTTCATGCATTTCCCATCCAAACATTCATTATCCACAATTTCTGATTTAGCTTTGTATTTCCCCTTGGAATATAGGGTCTCCATTGAGAATGTTGTTGAGAAATGTAAAGGTAAAGGGACCCCTGACCATTAGGTCCAGTCGTGGCTGACTCTGGGGTTGCGGCGCTCATCTCGCTTTATTGGCCAAGGGAGCCAGCGTACAGCTTCCGGGTCATGTGGCCAGCATGACTAAGCCGCTTCTGGCGAACCCAGAGCAGCGCACGCAAACGCTGTTTACCTTCCCGCCGGAGCGGTACCTATTTATCTACTTGCACTTTGATGTGCTTTCAAACTGCTAGGTTGGCAGGAGCAGGGAGCTCACCCCGTCGCGGGGATTCGAACCGCTGACCTTCTGATCAGCAAGTCCTAGGCTCTGTAGTTTAACCCACAGCACCACCTGTTGAGAAATGTAGTTAGTCCCTAAATGCTTTATTGAAGTCCCACCAAAACCTATCAGAAACCAGAGCCTTTCCCTTATTTAGTCTTTTACCTCCTCCTCTGTCACCAGGCAATTTAAAAGATCCCTGTGTTTGTCCGACAATTTGTCAACATGTACTTTAGATGGAAAATCATCAATAGATGACTCCAGCAATTTATCAAATGAATACAAAGATGTGCAGGAATGAGCAAATGCCCTCCTAATGGCCTTAGCTCGGACCATCGGCTGGGTGAGGACTGCAGGGCCTGCTCCATTCCAGGGCCTTTTCCAACTGGCCCAGGGGGCGTGGCCCAGGCCCTCTCTCCCAGCTATAAAGGGACTCCTGCTGCGGGGAAGCCTCGGACCATCGGCTGGGTGAGGACTGCAGGGCCTGCTCCATTCCAGGGCCTTTTCCAACTGGCCCAGGGGGCGTGGCCCAGGCCCTCTCTCCCAGCTATAAAGGGACTCCTGCTGCAGTGAGGCCTCGGACCATCGGCTGGGTGAGGACTGCAGGGCCTGCTCCCTTCCAGGGCCTTTTCCAACTGGCCCAGGGGGCGTGGCCCAGACCCTCTCTCCCAGCTATAAAGGGACTCCTGCTGCAGTGAGGCCTCGGACCATCGGCTGGGTGAGGATTGCAGGGCCTGCTCCCTTCCAGGGCCTTTTCCAACTGGCCCAGGGGGCGTGGCCCAGGCCCTCTCTCCCAGCTATAAAGGGACTCCTGCTGCAGTGAGGCCTCGGACCATCGGCTGGGTGAGGACTGCAGGGCCTGCTCCATTCCAGGGCCTTTTCCAACTGGCCCAGGGGGCGTGGCCCAGGCCCTCTCTCCCAGCTATAAAGGGACTCCTGCTGCGGGGAAGCCTCGGACCATCGGCTGGGTGAGGACTGCAGGGCCTGCTCCATTCCAGGGCCTTTTCCAACTGGCCCAGGGGGCGTGGCCCAGGCCCTCTCTCCCAGCTATAAAGGGACTCCTGCTGCAGTGAGGCCTCGGACCATCGGCTGGGTGAGGACTGCAGGGCCTGCTCCCTTCCAGGGCCTTTTCCAACTGGCCCAGGGGGCGTGGCCCAGGCCCTCTCTCCCAGCTATAAAGGGACTCCTGCTGCGGGGAAGCCTCGGACCATCGGCTGGGTGAGGACTGCAGGGCCTGCTCCATTCCAGGGCCTTTTCCAACTGGCCCAGGGGGCGTGGCCCAGGCCCTCTCTCCCAGCTATAAAGGGACTCCTGCTGCAGTGAGGCCTCGGACCATCGGCTGGGTGAGGACTGCAGGGCCTGCTCCCTTCCAGGGCCTTTTCCAACTGGCCCAGGGGGCGTGGCCCAGACCCTCTCTCCCAGCTATAAAGGGACTCCTGCTGCAGTGAGGCCTCGGACCATCGGCTGGGTGAGGATTGCAGGGCCTGCTCCCTTCCAGGGCCTTTTCCAACTGGCCCAGGGGGCGTGGCCCAGGCCCTCTCTCCCAGCTATAAAGGGACTCCTGCTGCAGTGAGGCCTCGGACCATCGGCTGGGTGAGGACTGCAGGGCCTGCTCCATTCCAGGGCCTTTTCCAACTGGCCCAGGGGGCGTGGCCCAGGCCCTCTCTCCCAGCTATAAAGGGACTCCTGCTGCGGGGAAGCCTCGGACCATCGGCTGGGTGAGGACTGCAGGGCCTGCTCCCTTCCAGGGCCTTTTCCAACTGGCCCAGGGGGCGTGGCCCAGGCCCTCTCTCCCAGCTATAAAGGGACTCCTGCTGCAGTGAGGCCTCGGACCATCGGCTGGGTGAGGACTGCAGGGCCTGCTCCCTTCCAGGGCCTTTTCCAACTGGCCCAGGGGGCGTGGCCCAGACCCTTTTTGGAACAAACTTTTTGGGAAGGGTGGGAAGTGTTCTGCCATTGCTTCCCTGTTCCAGGGGGTTAGTGTGCTTTAAAATGTCCTCAAGCAGTCGGTGGCAATTTAAATTTTTATTTCTTTTTTTCCTTTTTTCCTTTGTTGGGGGTGGGTGGAATGGATATTTGGTTGGGGATTAATTTTATTATAATTGTTCTGTTCTTTTTTGTTGTTGTTGTTTTATTGGTTCTGTATAGTTTGCGTTTTGTTTTTAAGGGGCGGGATCAGGGCTGCCTGGGAGTGGGGCCCCAGCCAACACGATGGCTGGGACAAGTTCCACAGGGGGGGAAGCACTGGGACATCCGATCTCGGTGATCATGGGCAGGAGGCGGAGTTACGCTAAGACCAGACCATGTCATTACCGAGGAGGCAGGTTTAGTCGTTGTTTGAAGACTATCCCTGCCTCCGGGTCTGGCCTTGACCGGATGGATACTGGAATCAACAGGGGAAACCTACATGACCTGAAGGTGTTGCTGTGTAATGCCAGGTCAATGATGAATAAAACCACTGCCATCCACGACCTGATTGTGGATGGAGGATTTGACCTGGCATGTGTGACAGAGACCTGGTTGGAGGAAGCAGATGGGCCTGTCCTTGCCGCTGCTTGCCCACCAGGTTTCTCTTACGCACAGCAACCCAGGTCATGTGGGCGGGGAGGGGGGGTTGCAGTGATTTTTAGGAAGTCACTAGCTTGCACCAGGCGTCCTACTGGGAAGATCCAGTTTTCTGAGTGCATGTTCTGGAAGTTGGGCAATAGGGGCAGTACAGGATTCCTATTGGTGTACCGGCCTCCCCGCTGCACCAAGGATTCCCTGTCTGAGCTGCTTCAGGTCGTGGCGGATTTTCTCCTGGAGACACCTAGTTTGGTTGTCCTAGGGGATTTTAACATCCATGCCGACACGACCTTACAAGGGGCCGCTCGGGACTTCGTGGAAAGCATGGCCTCCATGGGGCTGTCCCTGAATAAGTTTGGCCCAACTCATAGTCATGGACATGCCTTAGACCTGGTGTTCACCTCTAGTGACGTGGGTGATCTGACACTAAGTAAAAGTGAAACAAAAGAAGTGCCATGGTCAGATCACTTCCTGGTGCAACTGGACTTCTCCGCGACCCTTCCCCTCTGCAGGGAGGTGGGACCAATTCGGATGGTCCGCCCCCGCCACTTAATGGATCCAAATGGTTTCCAGAGAGTGGTAGGGGATGCTTTATCCCATGTTGATGGCCTTTCAGCTGATTCCCTGGTGGCCCGCTGGAATGCGGAGTTAACCAGGGCTATCGACTGTCTGGCTCCGAAGCGCCCTCTCCGATTGCATGGAGCCCGGACAGCCCCGTGGTTTTCTTCGGAGCTGAGGGCGATGAAACAATCGCTGAGACGGCTAGAGCGTCGGTGGCGGAAAACTCACTCCGAATCTGACCGGACACAGGTTAGAGCTCAACTTCGAGCCTACCAAGTGGCGATAGCGACGGCGAAGAAGACTTTCTTCACCGCCTCTATTGCATCTGCAGAAAATAGTAGCAGGAGACTCTTTCAGGTGGTTCGCAATTTAACGGAACCACCTTTACCACCGGGGCCTTGTAAAGACCCCAAGATCTCCTGCAACGATTTTGCAAAGTTTTTTGCAGATAAAATCACTCATATTCGGAGGGAGCTAGACACCACCGTGGGAGCAGGGCTGGGGCGGGAGAGTGCTAGAGCTCTGTCTGGTCAAGTTGCATGGAATCAATTTCAATCCGTTACCCCCGAGGATGTGGACAGGCTGCTTGGACGCGTGAAACCAACCACCTGTCTCCTTGATCCTTGCCCATCCTGGCTAATAAAAGCAAGCCGGGAAGGGCTGGGCGATGGGCTCTGCGGGGTGGTGAATGCTTCCCTCTGTGAGGGAACATTCCCAGATCCACTGAAAGAGGCGGTCATTAAACCGCTTCTTAAAAAACCATCTTTAGACCCGGCCAGTATGGCCAACTATCGCCCAGTCTCAAATCTTCCATTCTTGGGCAAGGTGATTGAGCGCGTGGTTGCTGAACAACTCCAGGCACGCCTGGAGGATGCGGACCATTTGGATCCCTTCCAATCAGGATTCAGGCCTCATCATGGGACTGAAACTGCCTTGGTCGCGCTGGTTGATGATCTCCGGCGAGCTAGGGACAAAGGTGAGAGTTGTTTCCTAGTTCTGCTGGATCTCTCAGCGGCCTTTGATACAATCGACCATAACATCCTTCTGGACCGTCTAGAGGGGCTGGGAGCTGGGGGCACTGTTATGCAGTGGTTTCGCTCCTTCCTCCTGGGCCGTGTTCAGAAAGTGGTGGTGGGGGATGAGTGCTCAGACCCCTGGGCCCTCACTTGTGGGGTGCCTCAGGGTTCCGTCCTCTCCCCCATGCTTTTTAACATCTATATGAAGCCACTGGGAGAGATCATCAGGGGGTTTGGACTGGGTGTCCATCAATATGCAGATGATACCCAGCTCTACCTCTCTTTCAAATCAGAACCAGTGAAGGCGGTCAAGGTCCTGTGTGAGTGCCTGGAGGCAGTTGGAGGATGGATGGCGGCTAATGGATTGAGGTTGAATCCTGACAAGACAGAAGTACTGTTTTTGGGGGACAGGGGGCGGGCTGGTGTGGAGGACTCCCTGGTCCTGAATGGGGTAACTGTGCCCCTGAAGGACCAGGTGCGCAGCCTGGGAGTCATTTTGGACTCACAGCTGTCCATGGAGGCGCAGGTCAATTCTGTGTCCAGGGCAGCTGTCTACCAACTCCACCTAGTACGCAGGCTGAGACCCTACCTGCCCGCGGACTGTCTCGCCAGAGTGGTGCATGCTCTGGTTATCTCCCGCTTGGACTACTGCAATGCGCTCTACGTGGGGCTACCTTTGAAGGTGACTCGGAAACTACAACTAATCCAGAATGCGGCAGCTAGACTGGTGACTGGGGGCGGCCGCCGAGACCACATAACACCGGTCTTGAAAGGCCTACATTGGCTCCCAGTACGTTTCCGAGCACAATTCAAAGTGCTGGTGTTGACCTTTAAAGCCCTAAACGGCCTCGGCCCAGTATACCTGAAGGAGCGTCTCCACCCCCATCGTTCTGCCCGGACGCTGAGGTCCAGCGCCGAGGGCCTTCTGGCGGTTCCCTCATTGCGAGAAGCAAAGCTACAGGGAACCAGGCAGAGGGCCTTCTCGGTAGTGGCGCCTGCCCTGTGGAACGCCCTCCCATCGGATGTCAAAGCGATAAATAACTACCTGACATTCAGAAGACATCTTAAGGCAGCCCTGTTCAGGGAAGTTTTTAATCTGTGATATTTTAGTGTATTTTTGGTTTTCTATGGAAGCCGCCCAGAGTGGCTGGGGAAACCCAGCCAGATGGGCGGGGTACAAATAATAAATTATTATTATTATTATTATTATTATACAAAGCACTTTTATCATTGTGAACACATTTAATAAGACTTTTGTGTTGCCTTTTTAAAAAGAGCAGGGGCAAGCAATCGAGAAGCCTTATTTCCAAATTCATAACCATATTCACAAATTTAATTTCCCAGGTATTTGGTCACCTTTATGAGACATAATAGCTGGATTCAGACATGATTTGTTTTAATATTTGAATTCTAAATGGTGCCAACAAACACTGGTTTGTTTTGAGCTAACAAACCAGGACTGGAAACCACAGCTTGAAGCTGATTTGCAAACCACAGTTTATGCTAACTGTGGTTTGTTGTTATGTCTGAGTTCACAGATCATTGACAAACCACAGCTAGGGACAGTGCTCCACCTCAAAAGGTTGCTGCACTATGGAGATGTGGGTCAGTTTATGAAGCTGATTGATCAGCAGACAAGCCACTCTAACCAATTCCTGATAGGCTGGCAATCGGCCAGCTATATCTCTGCATATTTGTTTTGTAGGTATAGGCCAGTAAAAAGCCTGCCTGCTGGTCATGAACCTCCTTTGCTGCATAGTGCTTTATATGCATATCATTAAACTTTTGAGCTTGCATTTCTTTTCAGTTTAGGTTTATGCATACAGTATTCTTTTTCTTACGCAAACCAAAGGCAATAATGTAGCTCCAAAGGGAAACCTTCATTGCCTGGGTTCAGACTTAATAAACAAAAACATAGTTTGTGCCACCCGTAGTTAATAACTCCACAGCATAGTTTGTGCTTCTAGATGTAAAAAGGTAAAGGTAAAGGGACCCCTGATCATTAGGTCCAGTTGTGACCGACTCTGGGGTTGCGGCGCTCATCTCGCTTTATTGGCCGAGGGAGCTGACGTACAGCTTCCGGGTCATGAGGCCAGCATGACTTAAGCCGCTTCTGGCGAACCAGAGCAGCGCACGGAAATGCCATTTACCTTCCCGCCGGAGCGGCACCTATTTATCTACTTGCACTTTGAGGTGCTTTCGAACTGCTAGGTTGGCAGGAGCAGGGACTGAACAACGGGAGCTCACCCCGTCATGGGGATTCGAACCGCCAACCTTCTGATTGGCAAGTCCTAGGCTCTGTGGTTTAACCCAAAGCGACACCTGCATCCCGCTTCTAGATGTACAGCAGTCAAATTATGCAGTGCTACAGCTTCCAGCAGTCCCTCTCCATTGCACAGGCTTCTCCAGTGACAGCAACACTGAACCGAGCAGCTGCTCTCAGCATCAAGCAGCTTCCATTTCTCTCTCCCTCAGCGCAATACCTAGCATTGAATATTAAAAAGTTGGTTCAAAGCAACCAACCACCTCCTTATCTATCACAATTAATTTCCTTTATTAGTTGTGCCAAATACCAGAACACACATAACTGCCTGGCTTGCTCATGCTCCCCCACCATGATGAAAAGCTCTCATAATATATACATATGTTAATACCGGAAATATCACCAAGTACAACCACAGACTCTGATGTGCTCAGCCATCATTATGAGTTTGAGTCCCATTGTGCCAAGGGTTAGTCTAAGACTAGATAGCACAATATTTTGAGTGGAGGGGGATCCTCTCTTTGAAGAATACATTTAATTCTGCTTCATGGGGCAGAGGTTTTCAACCTTTTTGAGTCCATGGCTTCCTTAACCAACTACATTCTTTCTGCTGCACCCCTGTGGGGTTCAGGAGCCCAGTTAAGTCTCTCCTTGAGTGCAGCTTCTCACCCTTTTTCTAACACCTTCCCTTGTGGAGTGTTCCCTCAGCCTCCTCCTCTCTTCTCCCCTCTCCTTGGGAGTCCTCAGGGCAGCTGCTGCTGCTGTCCCTGATCTCAGAGCTGCCCACCACCCCACCATTTGCCTGTAGACCAACCGGCAGCAGCTTTCCAGGTTGCAATGCTGTTCTGGCTTCTACTTTTTAACCATGACAACATCTTGTTTTCCGCTTATTTTAGCAGCACTGAAGAAAGAAAAAAAGCACATCATCAGAATACCATGTGTCATGCTAGGATAGAGATGTCTTTTCCTACGGGTTGATGAAAACTTAGAATATTATTACTTGGCAGAAATGTTGAATTCTTGTACCATCCTTGTTTCCTTTGGAAAGCCCAAGTGTCTAAGGTTCTTCTGCTTTTTAAAAAAAGGACTTGAAGTTGGGTCCCCCCCCTCCGAAACATAATATATTCCTTCTATCTATAGTCTGTCTTATTTTTCCTTCTTCTCTACATAAAAAGTAGTTTGCCTCTCGTGTTTTGTTTCTTTCAGGTGCCAACCACAACAGCGACTGGGTGTGTTCCAGTTTGACTTGGGTTACATGGGCTTCTACAATACTTTGTTGTTGTTTAGTTGTGTCCGACTCTTCGTGACCCCATGGACCAGAGCACGCCAGGCACTCCTGTCTTCCACTGCCTCCCACAGTTTGGTCAAACTCATGCTGGTAGCTTCGAGAACACTGTCCAACCATCTTGTCCTCTGTTGTCCCCTTCTCCTTGTGCCCTCAATCTTTCCCAACATCAGGGTCTTTTCCAGGGAGTCTTCTCTTCTCATGAGGTGCCCAAAGTATTGGAGCCTCAGCTTCAGGATCTGTCCTTCCAGTGAGCACTCAGGGCTGATTTCCTTCAGAATGGATAAGTTTGATCTTCTTGCAGTCCATGGGGCTCTCAAGAGTCTCCTCCAGCACCATAATTCAAAAGCATCAATTCTTCGGCGATCAGCCTTCTTTATGGTCCAGCTCTCACGCTAACAAATTACATTATCAATTTATTAATCTTAGTATATTTTGGTTTGAAGTAAGTAAGTAAGTAAGTAAGTAAATAAATAAATAAGAATATTATCTCATGGATACTTAGGCTACAGTATATCTCCACATACCATAGCATATGCATGATATGAAACAATGGAACCACTTTTCTATACTATATAGAGCATTCTACATTGGTCTGAACATTGCACAACAAGATGCCACTTCCAGGAAGAAAACATTGTCTTGTCTTTAATGGATACCAGGCCAGGGCTAGAACTATGTCCTTACATGTCCATCTTAAGCAGTAGGCACTCTAATGAAATTCACAACACTGATGGTTAATAAGAGGTCTTTAAAACGAGAGAATATTGTGGCTTCCATGTATACTGTTGCTGTTTGGCAATATATTTTATTATTAGGATCTTCAAATTCAAGCCAGGTTACATTTCTGTATGAACCTCTGTTGCTGGTTTTAGAAACATGCAGTTTTAATATAGTCTTGGGTTTGAACCAATCTACAGGAGAATCCATTGTTTCTGGATCATAACATTCTCTGGCGATACAAGCTCTTCCCATGTTCCAGAAGAGCCTTAATTTCTTGCAAGCAACTATGACTGCATATTTGGCCTTTGTCCATTTCATAGGAATACACGCCAAATTCTCGACTGGCACAGCATTTTGGAAGTCAATTGGACATTTTCTGTCCAGTACAAAACCTGGCCTTGTAATTGCCCAGCAAGCTCACCGTCTTTGAGAGGTGAGCTTTGAGAATTATGAGTGAGAAATGGTGTGTATTTTAATGTACTATATAAAACTGGTTACAGGAGGATGAAGGATAACTAGCATACCAGCATACCATGAATTGAAAAGGAGCCATGCCCTACTGCTACCAGTGTTTCTTTTTGTGACTGAGCATTTATTTATTTGGTACATTTACACCCCATATTTCTTGCCAGGCTCTCAGGCAGTGCGCATGTTCCTCCCTTCCCCTTTTCATCATAACAAATATATAAAGCTGAGAATAGTTTGTGACTGGCCCAAGGTCACCCAATGAGCTTCATGGATGAGTGGAAATTTGAACCTGGGAGTAGCTAGTCCTAGTCCAACACTCTGACCCCTGCACAATGCTGGTTCAAAGCTACAGAGAGCTGGTGGGGTTCAGAGGTGACACCCTCGGATATTTATGAATGAGCATTCATCCTTAAAGAGCGTAGTGATCTATAAAGTAATTAATCAGTACTGTCTGTTTACATATCAGGAAATTCATGTTGATACATTCATTCATTCATTTATTCATTTTCACTGCCTAAATTCTGAAATGCTAAGCCACATTCTAAGCAAGACATTAACATTCCCATAATGAACTTTTTAGTAATAAAAGGTAAGAAAAAATAGAAATTAAAAACAGTCCATCATGAAAACATTTCAGCAATAGTAACACTATTTTAGTGTTTAGTAAACAGGGAAACTGGGATGCGGGTGGCGCTGTGGGTTAAACCACAGAGCCTAGGACTTGCCGTTCAGAAGGTCGGTGGTTCGAATCCCCACGATGGGGTGAGCTCCCATTGCTTGGTCCCAGCTCCTGCCAACCTAGCACTTCGAAAGCACGTTAAAGTGCAAGTAGGTAAATAGGTACCGCTCCGGCGGGAAGGTAAACGGCGTTTCCGTGCGCTGCTCTGGTTCGCCAGAAGCGGCTTAGTCATGCTGGCCACATGACCCGGAAGCTGTATGCCGGCTCCCTCAGCCAATAAAGCGAAATGAGCGCCGCAACCCCAGAGTCGACCATGACTGGACCTAATGGTCAGGGGTCCCTTTACCTTTTTAAACAGGGAAACTAACCAACCAAGAAAAATCAGATCAAATGCTGCCAGGTAAAAATTCTACAGAGACTGAAAAGTGGGCATGAGGAACTTGTGGCCACCCAACATCCCTAACCATTTCTGTTCTTTAGCTTTCCCCCCACCCCGTTCAATTCTGCCCCGGAGGGTAGGACCTGAACCAATGCATTCAAATTACAAGAAAGGAGATTCCGACTAAACATCAGGAAGAACGTTCTGATGGTAAGAGCTGTTAGACAGTGGAACAGACTCCCTCAAGAGGTGGTGGACTCTCCTTCATTGGAGGCTTTTAAGCAAAGGTTGGATGGCATTGCAGGGGGTTGAACTAGATTCCTGTACTGCAGGGGGTTGGCCTACATGACCCTCAGGGTTCCTTCCAAATTTCCAATTCTGTGTTTCCATGATTCTATGAATTAAAGGAGAAACATATTTCCCTGCAGATCTGGAGTGGCCTGCAGATGAACAAGGATGGTCTCCTTTCCCACCATTTTGTTGGTGTCGATCAGCATCAGGAACGATGAGCAGGCTTTACTTTCACTGCAACATTCTCTGACAAGGTAATGTTTTGCTTTTCCATATAGGAATGCATGATACAGTGGCACCTCGGGTTAAGTACTTAATTCGTTCCGGAGGTCCGTTCTTAACCTGAAACTGTTCTTAACCTGAAGCACCACTTTAGCTAATGGGGCCTCCCGCTGCTGCCACGCCGCTAGAGCACGATTTCTGTTCTCATCCTGAAGCAAAGTTCTTAACTTGTTTTTTTTTTTTTTTATTAAATATTTATTGGTATTTTCGAAAAACACACAACAAACAAAAACAAAAAATAAACAAAATAAAAACAACACAAAAAAGCATATTCAAAACTAAACAGAAAAATAGAGAAAACACATACAGTTTCTGATACTTATTTTCCTCAACCTTGTTTCTCAGACCTCCTCACACCTCCCCTTCTTGTATTCCAATTTAAATTGTCAATTCAGCAAGTCCTTAACTTATTTCTTCACCTTAACTTAAACATTTATTCTAACATACTGTTATTTTACTTTACTTCTTTTTTCCATTTCCTCAATTTATTTTTAACAGCCTTATTTTCACTTAATTTAAAAAAAAAGAAAAAAAACCAATTTCACCTTATTAAAATTACGCATCAATACTTATACCTCATTAATTTATTCTTAAACCTTTTTCCTAAAGTCGACCAAAATTTCCCTTCCACGGTTTACCCAATTTCCTTACCACTAACAAAATATAAAACAAACAAAGCAATGCAAATTATCCTTATGTACCCTTTGGATTCCCAACCTCCACCCACCCTTCTCCCGGTTCCAGTCCCCAACCAATATCCATCAGTCTTTATATTATTTATTTAGCCTGGAGATCTCAGGTCCGAGGCCCTTATGTCTCTCTCAGTTCCTTTCTGCCGGTCTCTTTGATAGACCTTGATGTTAAGCCCCAGGTCTCGGAGGGGCTCCGGCCCAACAGAATCGGTGTTGCTTCTAGCCAGTCCTCCATACTTAAAAGCAAAAGCAAAGCCTATGGGGTATTCCAACTCTTGTTTCAAATTTCTTTCAAATCCAAATGTCCCCACAGCTCCAGCTTCCACCTTCAACAAATTTATAATCCTCAGGTCTTCAGATCTCCTCAAAAGAGGATCTCTCCATTTTCCAAACTCCCAATCAAACCAGGCTTTCCGCATCCAGTTTTTATTGTCCTTTTTTATCATCATGTCAGGCCTCATATTGTAGCTCTCCTTTGACTCCTGCAAACCTCCATCTCCTCCTTCGTTTTCTTCAGAAAGAACATATTGCTCCATCGTGTCTACGCTTTCGGTTTCATTTATTTGTTCAGTTGAATAGGCTTCCTGTTTCAAATCCTTATCAGACTCCAAGCTGTTGTTTACTGTCCAGTGTAATAGCGATACCTCTGTAGACAAAGCATCGTACTCATCTTGTAAGTTTCCCAAGAGAACAAGTGCTCTGTCCAATTCTGCTTGGAATTTAGACACTCCAGCCATTTTTGTAATGTAGTATCCTTGTTACCCCTCTAGGGGGATTTAATTCCTTGATCTTCCTTTCAGCTCAAAAACCAAAAGTCCAGTTATTTTGTATCAACCTTATTTTCAACAAGTTATCCCGAATAAACCAGCAAAAACAGCAGAAACAATGTTCTCTTTTTCCAGCTGACAACTAGCTGACTAGCAGCTCACTTGACAGCTGTCAAAATCTTCCATGCAACAGGCTTTCTCATCGGACGTTCCCGGGTCTAGGGGGGGGGTGTAGTTTCAGCTCCCAAAATTCTTTTTATCCTCCAGAATATCTCCTTATAATGTCCAGACCGTGAGGTCAGGATCTTTTGTTAAAAAAAGCAAGAAACAGATTCTCTCGACCTTAGCTGCCCAGTCCTTTGCTTTAAGTTGTTTACAAAGAGGGGGGGGGTGGACTTCCTTTTTAGCCCCTTCCCGCTCGTTCCAAATCCAAAATAAGAAATTTTTTAAAGTTCCAATCTCCGTATTACTCACGGGTTGATGTTTTAGAGTCCAATCGGTCTTGGAAGAAGTTGGCGCTCTCTGTCAATGGCTTGCGGCTTCACTCCGTAGACGAGGGAGTACTCTCAGCACCACACCCCACCCTGCCTCCGTTCCGAAGCCTTTAAAAAGGCTCCGTCGCGGATTGGGGGGGCGCAAATGGTGCCCGCCGAGTCTCTGTGTTCACAGGCATCCGCGCCTGTGATTTTAAGGGTCCCCGCTTCGCCGCAGCGGCCAGACCCAGACGCTACGGAGCCGATTCCCTCCGGAGCTCGGAGGGAATCCGCCATTAGACAATGGCACCAACCCGGAAGTCCCACAAAGTTCTTAACTTGAAGCATTATTTCTGGGTTAGCGGAGTCTGTAACCTGAAGCGTATGTAACATGAGGTACCACTGTAATGACTCTCCAAAGTAGGGTAAAATAAAGGAGTAAACTTCGATATATTCTTGGGGTGGCATTAGACCTGTTCAATGCCTTTGGGGTGTTTTTTTTTTTTTTGGAGGGGCGGAAGTAGATTTTGGAAACATTGGCTAGAATGTTGGAAGTGTGTGTTAGAATGTAAGGAAAGTAAAAGAGAATGTTGGGAACTGGCTTTCGTATATAAACTAGACAAGAATGAAATATTGTTGGGAGGTGGTTTGATGGAATTAGAGAGGTGGTGTGTTCAACCTGATCTAGATGGGTTCCATTGCCTCTGAAGTGTGAGGTTCACATCTTGGGGCTGTTTTGGCTGAACCCATACCTTTGAGTGCCCATGTGGCATGAATCACTGGTCACTAATTCTGGCTGGTATACCACCTGATGCCTTGGAGGAAAACAGACAGCTGGTCCACTTTTCTGTGGCCTTGCAATATTCAAATTAGACCATTGCAGCATATTGCATATGAGGCTACCTCTCAAAAATGTCATTTTGTCCAAAATCCTGCTGCTAGGTTGTTAGCTGTAGGTCAGGGTGAGGCCAGCTAAATGACCACCAAGGAATAGCTACATTATATGCTGGTTCATTTCCAGACAGAATTTGAAGTTCTGGTATGCACTCCCTTGTCACGGTTGGACCATTATCTGGTGAAATTTGGATAGGTAGTGTAAAGGTAGTGGATCCTTTCTAACCCAATGATTCCAGCTATCTGAGTGAGATTCCTTTCCCCACTAAGGGAATGTGGGATAGCTAGATCTTGCCCGGGCATGTTTCAGTGTTACTTGAATGTTTATCAACTTGGAATAGACAAAGATTGACTTGGCTGGATCCCCTTTATGGATTTCCCCACTTCTTCATCTCAGGAATTGAAGCAAGGAAGGAAGCGGGGGGGGGGGGGGGAGGGGGAGGGGGAGGAAGGAGCCAGGACATCTATCTAACCATCGGTCACATTTATAAATTGCTTTACAATCCACTGCACTCCAGGCAGTGAGCAATAAAGTTAATAGGCACAATAAAAAACAACAGTAATTGACTATAAATATACAGTGATCCAAATAAGAAAATTCAAGCATAAGCAATGCCAGTCCAGTCCTCAGCTCTCCAGCTAGAGAGACAGCCACCAGCTCTCCAATCGATTTAAACAATGCAAGGCAAATACTCTTTGAAGTATTACAGTGGGAGTTGGACAGATGAACTTCCTTGGTAAGGGAATTCCATGCTCATGCAAGAGTTAAAAAGAGTTCTACACACTTCTGAACTTTAATTCTGACTCCTTTATGATGCTGTAAACATGACATTCAGACTGTACAAATATGGGCTTTTCGCAGAGCCATAGCTACGAGGGTGCTAGCCAGCCTTTCGCCATATCCAACACACGCCCACCCTTTTCCCTTTCTTGAATTATCCGCAGGCCTCATTCACTTCGGGCTGTATCACTTGGGAGATTCAGAAAGACTCTTCTTCCCATGCGTTACCATCTTGAGACCCGTGGTTCATACTCCGCTCAGAGCACAAAATGAGCTAGCAATCTATGTTAAGGTTAACAGATGTCCCCGTTTCCCGGGGACAGTCCCCGGATTTACAAATCAGTCGCCATACAAAATCCATTGAAGTTGAAAAGTGTCCCCAGATTCATTGAAAAAGAAATCTGGTAACCTTAATCTATGTGCGCTGCCTTTAGCGCAGAGTGCGATTAGCTCACTTGTTTGAGTCCACTGAGCGATTTGCGCTTTTTTTGCACGCACCTGCTTCCTGCTGGTACGGTGGATCCAGGGAACGGCTGCTGCTGCTTCGCTTTTCGTGTGTGGACAGGAGGGGAGGTTGGTTGGTTGCTGGCTTTCCAGGGCAGGTGGGTTTTTTTTTTGTGGTGGTGGGGCGCCTGAGTGTCCCTTTGGCGCATTCACCTCTACAACCGCTCCGCTGCCTTGCTGCGCGCCTTTTTGGAGCAGCGGCTGCAAAGCTTGGGAAGTGCGCAGCAACTTGTGCCGCTTTGCAACTGTGCAGGCCGGCGCGGCGGGAAAAGGAGAGCGCTGTTGTGTGAGAGCCGAGCAGCACTTGGCCCGGGGTGAAGCGGCGGCTGCTGCATTGTGCAAGCGCTCTTTGGGCAGGCTAGAGTTACACGGAGGGATGCGGAGGAGGGAAGGCGCTCCCCCCTTCCCCATCCCGGCCAGTTTCCAGCAGCAGCAGAATCGACCACCTCCTTCCCCCGTCGCACCGGACGGCAGGCAGAGAACCGGCCCAGCAAAGAGACACGGAGGGGTGGGAGGCCGGAGGAGGGGCAGAGGGGAGGGAACAAACAAGTAAATAAGTCCTGGTCGAGGGGCCGCACATTGGCGAGCCCAGAAGCTGCAACAGCGCCTCGCCTGTCTCCTCGCGTCCCTCTCTCTCCGCGCACTGGGCGGCAGCAGCAAGTTTTCAGCCAGAGGACTCCCCGGCGTGCTGGGCCGGAGAGGCTTGGCTGGCTCCGGGGAAAGGTCTCTCGGAGGCGCCAGGCTCGGCGTTGCGCAGCTCCGGCGACGAACTTGCGAGAACTTGGGCAGGGAGCCCCGAGGGAAGGCGGGCGAGCGGGCGTCTTCGCCTCTCCGTCAGCCCCGGCCCTCCCCGCGGAGGTGGCCGTCGGGCGGCCAGGCTGAGCGAGCGAGGGAGAAGCGGCTGCCGGGGCGCGAGGCTGGGGGGACGCGGCCGAGGCGGCCGTCGGCGAGGCGCTCGCGGGAGGGCAGCCCGGGGGGAGCCGTCTTCGGCAGCGGCGGGCCCGGCGGGGATGGCTGCGACGGGCATCACCACGCTCCCCGCGATGCCCGACGACGGCGGCGGAGGCAGTGGCGGCACCTTCGCGCCCGGACACTTTAAGGATCCCAAGCGCCTCTACTGCAAAAACGGCGGCTTCTTCCTGAGGATCAACCCCGACGGCAGAGTGGATGGAGTCCGGGAGAAGAGCGACCCGTACAGTAAGTACCGACCTGCCCGCCGTCTCTGCCCTCAAACCGACGGGGCCCCGCTGGCCTCATCCTCAGTCCCAAACCAGTGAGGCGCTTCCATGTTTTAAAACTCCCCGAGGGTCAGTTAATTTAAAGAACATTGGCTGTGGTTTCACGCAGGTGATATCTCCTCAGGTTATCTTTGGGTTTTATGAAGTTTCGAAAAACAAACAAAAACACCACAATAACTGTGACAAATATTTTTAAAATGCAGTAAAGCAGGGATGGGAGACCTGTGGCAGGCTAGATTTTGGACTCCTAGTTTCCCTCAGCCCCAGCCAGCATGGCCAGTGGTCAGTGGTGTTGGAAGTCAAGCCTCAACAACACCTGGAGGGTCACAGGTTCCTCACCTCTGGTTTAAAACGAAGGCCATCTCTGGGCAAAAGGCAGATGAGCAGATATAACAAATCTCTAGGTGAAGTCCCATTAAATTCAATGCATCTGGCTCCCAGCTGTGTTTAGGAATTCAGGGAGAACGGGCTGTGGGAACTGTAGCTGGTGGGTAGTGTTTTTTTTTCAAAAATTTAAGCCAGTTGTCAGAATAAGATCTATCACTGCTTGCAGCTTTCTACACACACACAACCAACATGCTATGGTTCCCACAGCCAAATACATGATCCCCATCAATAGGAGCTTCCCTGCTCTTACCTAGCACTAACATTGCTTAACATCATCCATCACCCACTTTCCCCTGGTTTCCCTCAAATTGCTGGAAATAATTGCTATGTCCACTGCTTTCAGAAACTTATGTCCAGCAGAGATGGACTTCCCTGTTGTCTTCACCTTCAGCTGTCGACACCACCTGAGATCTTTCCTACATAACCAGTCCTAGTTTTGAACCAATTTTGTTCTCCATGTTGTGTCATTTCACCTCATCTTTTCACTTGCCCCTGCTTCTATATTTTTATTTTGGCATTGTGTTATGCACACTCCTGTAGCATCTGTGTATCTTTTCCCTTTGCCTTTCATGCCATGCACTAAGTCACACTGACTGCAGCTCGGCCCCTTACCTGTCTTCTGAGTGTCTGCAACCCATAATGGGCACCAGTCCTAGGATTCCCAACAATCCCAGACATGCTCCTCAAAGCACAGAATCTCTTTCATCCCAAGGCTTGTATAACTTGCCGCTCCCGCCCTGGCTCCTGATACTTTATTCCATTCCATAAGCATTATTGCAAAGAGACTTGTTGGTCATGGGCACAATTGTTGCTTTGAGAATGAGAGGGTTTTGTTTTAAGCTTATTCAGAAATAAAGGAAACTGGTAAAAAGAGGTGACAAACTCATGAAACTGGGGGAAAGAAGGTTGTACCTAAAAAGAACAGAAAAGAAGAAACCTAGTTTTTGGATTCTAATGTTTTTGGAATATTAAAATGCTTCCTCCTTTGATTCGTTGGGTGAATTGTAAAATATTTTTTGTTATAACATTGTTCCATGCAGATATAATGTTTTATTTATTAGGAGCACTTGAATTTCAGGGTTATGAATGCCAATTATGAATTGGCATTCATAGTGACAATAAGATTAGTTGAGCAACATCATATGTCCTGTAATGCACTGACAGCAAAATCTGCTTTTAACACAGAATCCTGTAATTTTAGAACTCCCAGTTGTATTGGAATACAGTGATTTTTAATGTTATGGGGATTCCGTCTGCCTCAGTGTTCTCATATTTGCAAATGACTTAATGGTACATTTAACACAGAGTTATTTTGGGATCAATCTAGGTAACACAAGAAGACTTGTGGCATGTAAAATGCGGCATCAATTCTCTTGCTAGCCTGCTTACATTTTATTAGGAATTAGTGTAACTCCTTTTAATGGATTCTTTAGACTTTCTGAATGTGTCAGGAAATGTTGGTAAACTTGCTCCTGTGTTCTTTGCATCCATCTGTCTCAAGAGACAATGGCATGCACCTCTGGGGGTGACAAGCCCCCCCCCCAAAAAAATGTTGGTCTCACTGATGTGGTCCAAAAGAAAACCGAGCAATATGTTTGGCACCAGCTTGGCTGCAGGAGCTGCCAGAAGGAGGTGTACAGGGCGCCATCCAACCATCTTAGGGACACCACTCCTGATTTGTGTAGGGTTTACTCCGTAGCCTCTTCTTCTCCGAAAGACATCCCGCAAGGCAGTGGAGGTTTAGATCAGAATCACTTCTCTCTACAGCTTGTACAGAAGCCACCTTCTTGACCATTGGACCTGCTGTTGGGCTTGTCTGCTTGTTCCACCGGAGCCTGCCTTTGTATGTAGGGGAAGTCCCTAACTCAGCAAGGGTTTGAGTCCCACTGGCTCCCCTCATCTAGTTTAGCCAGCTAGTCAAAGCCGTTTCCCAGAGTGTGGCTGCCATTGCATGTTGACAGCTTCTAGGAGCCACAGATGATCTGAGAAGAGTGTGGGGACCAGAGGTGGACAAACAATTACAGAAGGAGCATGACGTGTCCCCCACTAGAGGTACTACTCCTTTCCTAACACCGCATACACTCTGGTGCAGCTCACAAACAGTGGGTGTCTCATCCTGCACCTCTCCCTTCTCGCTGCCACCTGTTTATTTGTCATCTTGAATAAGGATTCTTAGTTGCCTTAAGGGGGTCTATTTGAGTGTAGGGAGACAGTCAGCTGAATTCCAAGTCTCTCAGTCGGTAGAGCATGAGGCAATTATTCTCAGGCTTGTGAGTTCAAGCTCTTTTTGCTGTTGTGCAAATAAGATTCCTGCACTGCACAGAGTTAGACTAGATGACCCTCATGGTCCCTTCCACCTTTATGATTCTATTCTAACTTCAGCCTGTCACCTGTCCTGACCTCCCAAGCACTTTAAATCAGAAGCAGAGTAATGTTGGTGGTGGGGGAAATAAACAGCCTTTGAGCGTGTCCAGAAACCAATATAGCCCAAAAATTTGACTGATGTTTATTTAGGACCATGGAAGAAACAGTGAGTAGACACAATCAAAAGGAAGGTCTAAATCTAAGGCAGAGTATTGATCTATCTAATTTTATATTAAATAGATTAGTACAGCACCATGTACTCTGAAATTCATAGCCTCTGGAGGTGGTTCCAGGATTAGGAATAAAGGAATGTTGGCAAGGGCTCTTGACTCATCTGGGCTCTGATTGTCAGGTGCCTCTGAGCAGGAGTTGCTTGTGGCCAGGACTGGGGGCATAACTCCTGGGGGTGGGGCCTAGAGGAGGAAGCGATCAGAGGGTTAATGGGGAAGAGATGGGGATACTGTCAGAGTATTAGGCAGCAGTCTTTCCTTCGCTTGTACATTGAGACTTGGTGGTAAGTATGTCATCTGTCAGCTCCTAGGGAATGGAAGCTGCGTGAACAGTTATTAGCATCACTGTGGCTACAAACAGCTAATGTGGATTTGGAGGTGCTGGTAGTCAGGTGGGTGAATACTGTATTTCTTGTATTGCATGTGCAAATACTCCTGGGTGTTGCTCTTCTACTACCAATATCAGTTTTGTTCATATAAGTATAGTTGTAGGCTGCTTCTGTGACAAAAGGTTAAGGTTGGAAAGATCTATGTATCTTTGTGAGTCATATATGAATTTGCTAGCTTCAGGCTGGGATTCCAAGGAGATCTGGGTGTTAAGTCCTTCAGACATTACACTTGCTGCAGTTTAATTCCTATGAACGGAAATTGTGGTTCTGGAAAGTTTTTTTCTGCTATCAGAAACAAGTCTGGGCAAAGATTCAGCCGATTTAAGCTGAATCTATATTCAACCATACAAAGAAACATTAAAAGTATTAAAATACAGAGCAGTGCTAAAATATTCATGCTGATTACATGCCCTCATATGTGTTAACTTCATTTCCTCACTACATTTCCCCCTACACTGGTTACATAAAATGGATTACAGAACAAAGCATAATACTCTACTTACACTGCTCATGTTTATGATAAAGGATAATATTTGTATTTTTGAGCGTGTGGAATATATCATTTATTCATAATCTTTTCATCCCGTTGCAAGGCCTGTAAATATTTATTTGTAATCTTAGATGCATTTAAGCTGTATATCGGAAACAAGTGATCTCTGGGAGATAAGTACTCATTAGTGGATTAGTTCTTAGAAGAGATGTGTTTACAGTAACTTGCATCATTCCAAATTAGTATGTGCTGAAGATTAAAAGCACAGATTGACCTAATCGTTCATTCCTTTGTGAGCAAGAGTTTTTCTCAGCACGTTGATATATTACTTTGTCCTCAAAGCTGTTATTTTTGACCAAAAAGTAGAAACGCAGGGTTCTGTGGTACTTGTGCATATGATACAAGAAACACACACAAAAATATTCTAGCCCATTTCCCTCCCCTGCCCTCCCTTCCACATTTACCCTTTTCAAGTTTTTCTGCTTTGTATGTGGTCATCACCTAACATGTTCTGAAAGATTGAGGGATCTCTTGTAAGGAGCATCACTGAAACTTGGTAAAGTGTACGCAGAGTGGCATGAGGCTTAATAATATATTTTTCCATCACAAGTCTGCTTGAGTTATCTACACTAAGGTAACAGTATTCTGTATTTTTTATCTATTTCCTATCAGTTTCCTGTGTGTTGGGCTATCAGTATAGGTTGCCCTGAGGCAATGCTTGCATTGGACAAAGTTTATATGTGTATGCTAAAGAACTGAGAATTCTGGGTTGTTATCAAAAAATATGACTCAGTTAGATTTTACCCCCAGCAAGGGATAGGCAGAAAGGTGTCCATGTGTGAAAAGAACAATAAAGTACACCCTGAGGGAAACTAGTGTTGATATCCAGTGACCTGTTTATTGAGCATTCATTTTGATTTGTTTGCACAAAATTTATAGGGAGGTTAGACAGCAATGGCTATTTGTCAGGCATTCATTCTGATTTGTTTGCAGGAAGGTTAAACAATGTTGTATGTCAAACAAATGTTACCCCCATACTTTCCAGTGGTTTCACCTTTACTTTTAAAAAAATGCAAAAAATCCAATTTTGGGAAGAAGCAAGTTTATTGCTCAAGAACTCAAAATCAGTTTTAATTGCACAACCTGACTTTGCTGGTAGGTGACTGCATCCCCCCTAAAAATACAGTGGTACCTCGGGTTAAGTACTTAATTCATTCCGGAGGTCCCTTCTTAACCTGAAACTGTTCTTAACCTGAAGCACCACTGGGTGCTAATGAAGCTAATGGGGCCTCCTCTTGCTGCTGCTGCGCCGCCGGAGCACGATTTCTGTTCTCATCCTGAAGCAAAGTTCTTAACCCGAGATACTACTTCTGGGTTAGCGGGGTCTGTAACCTGAAGCGTATATAACCTGAAGCGTATGTAACCCGAGGTACCACTTAGAAGTGTTCTAAAGCAGGTGAGGGTAGCTGATGGGTCCCAAACCCTCAGTGAGTTCGGGACTTCCCCTGCATGTGAAGACAGCTGATTGAGTGGATGAGACCAATAGTGGGTCCAGCGGTCAAGAAGGCGGTTTCTGCATGTGCATCATGAGTGGGTGGGTGGGAATGGGGCTCATCAACCTGGGAAGGTAGCCCATCTAGGAGAAGGAAAACTCTGATCCTAAACCTCCGCTGCCTTGCGGGATATCTTTGTGAGAAGAAAAGGCTAAGGAGCAAACCATACACACATCCAGAGTGGAGTCCCTAAGACAGTTGGATGGTGCCTTGTGCGTCTCTTTCTGGCAGTCCTTGCAGCCAAGCTGGTGTCAAGCATATTGCTCTGCTTTCCTTTGGACCACATCAGCAAGGCCGAGAATGAGGTCTTGTCATCTGGCCAACCCGGTACCTCCATATCCACAGCCCAGGCTCGTGCCCCAGGGAAGTTGCTTCGGTGCTGCTGACACAGCGGTTTGACTTCACCCCCGGAGGTGCACTCCATTGTCTCTCAAGACAGACAGATACCAGCAGCGTGTATGTCCCTTAAATGAAATGGTTTGTATTAATATCCAATTAAAATATATTTGAGAGTGCTTTTTTAAATAACACAAACAAAACTAATAATGCGGAACGGTCAATGAACCTTGATTTGAGGCTGACAGTAAACATTGTGGTTTTTCATATATGACAGATTACTTGCACTCAGCAACAATAGTTCATATTTGGAATTCAACTGTCCTGCATGGGCCTTTTTTCTGGACTTGGACTAGTGCGCCCCATTTATTTATGCCATTTATTTACCACTTTTCATTTAAAATTGCAACATAGTTCAGAAATAAAAATGACAATGCAAAAAATTAATAGAAGAAAATACATTAACATCATAGAGGCTTCATGCTCACAAACATGGCTTGATTCCTGGGTTCAGCAACTGGATCCATTTACATGATGCTTGTTTATGGATTAGGGTCCCATGCAGTGTTGAACATATGGTTGGTGCTGTCCGGTTTGACAGTGCTGATTACCTGCTCAGGAAAGGATGTCTCTTTTCTTAAGGAAAAGTTAGGTAACCAAAAGTTAGGTAATTCTGCTTCATATATTCTTCTCAGAGGCCTTTTTTCTGGCGAAAAGCCTGCTACTCTAACCAGGTTGGTTCGTTGACTTCATTATCAAGCTGTTTGGTTGCACCTAAACTGGGGTCATGATTTCTTTTGGTCCCACTTCCTTCCTATTCTATCCCTTCCTTACAATCTTTTTTTTTCTTTCTGCTGAGGGCCCATGGCTAAAGGTTAACGATCATTCACATTTTCTATGCTGTAATAGTACTCTTCCTCAGTATTCTGTACTCTGCTTTCTCAAGTGAATGGTGCATGGCTATCTAGGTCAGGGCTAGCCAATGTGGTGCCCTCCAGATGTTGTTGGACTACAGCTCCCATCATCCCTAGGCACTGCCTGTGTCATCTGGGGATGATGGGAGCTATAGTCTAACAATATCTCAAGGGAACCACGCTGGCCACTTTTAGGCTTCCATAATGTCTCTTCCACCTTTGGCTTTCTAACGCTTAACATTTGCAGCCAGAAACCTTACCAAGTGATGAATAAAAAAAACCTCCTTTTCTCTCTCATCCTGCACCTTCAAGTTCCTATTCTTTCTCTCACTAAAAACCGTCCTGATTTCTCACCATTCTTAGTGCTGAATCATGTTCTGTTGGAACAATTTCCTTTCCTTTTGCTAATTTTCGCTCCGTCTTCTGTCCTGTCTCATTTTAAATTGCCTTTTTCATGGTCCACCTTGCCTTCTTTCATTTATTCCCACCCCATTTTTGTAAAAATAAGAAGAAGCTAGAAGTTACTCTTTCTCTCCAGCTACCATCTCCTTTCTACCTCAATTTTTTTTCACCTCAATTAACCCTTTTTACAATTCTTGTCATTTTTCCCCCAGTCCTTGTAAGATTCCCAGGAAAATGTCATCCTTAGTTGCTTGCTTGATGTTACACAGCAGATGCCTCTTTCTCTCTCTTTTTAAAGGAAAGCAATTGTGGTAGGCTGCCAGTTTGACTGGAAGAATGAATAGTGAGGCAGAAAGACTGCTTAACCTGTTCTCCTCTGGTCATTTTTTCCACTAAGGCTCCCTGCTCTCCTGCTGTCCCTTGGAAGCAAAAAGGTGATTGTGTACCAAACAAAAGTGCAGTTATTCATGGGATCCTAGATTTGGTTCCTGGTTGAAGTTTAGTGCTGCTGCAGCTGCTGCTGCAAGGACAAAAAAAATGAACAAATCAAGGCATCCTGCTCTTCATCTGCTAAGGGAATCTTAAGCATTGTTCTGCCTTCTATAAAGCCTACCTTGTTTTAGTGGACTTTGATGTGAATAACCAAACGAAATCAGAACTCACTTTTGGTTAGTAAGCATGCAATCACAGAATGAAAAACAACACTTTTTAAAAAAGGAATAGCAGTTCTGTTTGGCTCAATGCAATCTCATGACTTCTTGATGAAAAAAATAATAGATCACCTTGTTTAATCTCACTTATGGATCTGTGGGTGTCATCTTCAGCTATGTTTTCATTAAGGTGCTGCGCTGTGTTCATTAATAATAATACTGCTGTATCCTATGTAAAGCAGGGCATCAGTTCCGAGTTTCTCAACTTGCTATTTATTACATATATATTTAGATAATGTATGCCCCACATTTCTTGCTTCGAAAGAGAAAGTGGCTTGCATCCTTACAATGAAGTGCAGTGGTCAAGTCATCTCTGTCTCTGATTGTAGAGAAGTATAACCTCCAGATTATGTGGCTTCTGGGACATCCTCCTAGGGGCCATTGAATCACTTGCAATCTCATGACTAAGTTCCGTTACACCAGATTCAGTGTCTTAGTACAGTGGTACCTCTGGTTGCGAACAGGATCCATTCTGGAGGCCCGTTCACAACATAAAAAGCCCGCAACCTGAAGCGCCGTATCTGTGCAGGCGCATGGTGCAATTTGGCGCTTGTGCGCATGCGTTAGCGGCGAAACCCGGAAGTAACCCTTTCAGGTACTTCCAGGTTGCCGCGGGACACAACCTGAAAAAACGTAACATGAAGCAAACATAACATGATGTATGACTGTAAATCATTTTTAAAGTGTCCTCCTTTTTTGCTTTTAGGCAACCTAAGCTTTCGTCAATCGAAGATACCATCATCAGTTTTATTTAACCTGCATTCTCTTTTCTGCATCAGTTTTGTGTAAATGTTCTAGTCACACCTAACTTGCTTTACTGTTTTTCCAGAGCCTTAGGCCTAACTAAACAATATTGGGCTGTATCCAGCATTTGCTGTCTGCTAATGCAAGGTCTCTTCTGCTAGCAGATGAATGAGTTTTAGTGTTGTACAACAGAGGAATCTAACACAGTAGTTGCATTAGCAGAAACTCGTGCAACACCTTGCACAGTCTGTTGCACAACAAAGTTAGCAGCAACCTGCTTCTGCGCTCTCTTTTGCAATAACATTCCACTGGTGCAAAGCTAGTGGAGCAAGTATGCTGCTGAGTGACTTTAATTAAGCACTATGCTGGATACAACCCACAAATTTAAGCAAAGCCCACAAATTAGAATTGGGGCACTACTGAATCCTTATGAAGATGAGTGAGGCAGTGGGAATGATTTAGAGCACATTAGGCGTCTGGGGGAAAGGGGTACTAAGTCTTCCCCCTGCCCCCACCCGCAAATCACCCCTCTCTGTTTTCTCTCATTGGACTGCTGGGGTTATCTGTGTCCCTCCTTCATTGGAAATTTAGCAGCCTAGTGTGGGAGTTTGATCCTTGATCATAAAAATTGTGCAGTGAGAAAGGGTTATAAGCCCCTCTCCATTGCTTCTATGAGCAAATTTGCAGTCTCTTGCATCTGCAGTACAGGGGTTTTCTTTTTAAGAACGTTAAGAGATTTGTGATTTATCTCATGGGTAACACGTAGATTGGCTTTTTAGTCTCTCAGATTATATAACAGAATCATAGTCTTGTCCTTTCCCTTGAAACATGTTAGGAGGCTGTGGCTGGTTGAGAATGTGATAGCTGGTTGCTGGAGTTGGTTGCTGGAAGCATGCTGATGCTCCAACTTTTCTGGTGACTTCTTGCTGCTTTGTTGTATTTATTTTTTTAAAAGGTAAAGGACCCCTGACTGTTAAGTCCAGTCACGAAGGACTCTGGGGTTGCAGCACTCATCCTGATTTACTGGTCGAGGGATCCGACGTTTGTCCACAGACAGTTTTTCTGGGTCATGTGGTCAGCATGACTAAGCCGCTTCTGGCGAAACCAGAGCAGCGCACGGAAACGCCATTTACCTTCCCGCTGGAGCGGTACCTATTTATCTACTTGCACTTTGACGTGCTTTCGAACTGCTAGGTTGGCAGGAGCTGGGACCGAACAACAGGAGCTCACCCTGTTGTGGGGATTCGAACTGCTGACCTTCCGATCAGCAAACCCAAACGGCTCAGTGGTTTAGACCACAGCACCACCCGCATCCCTGTATTGATTTAGGAACCTGTAAATGGCTTTGGAGACTCTCCCTGCCCCTCTCACTGCAGTCTCTTAACTTTTAGCCAATGGCAAGCTGTTGATAGTGCCCTATTTGTGTTACGTTTGAACAGGGAAATAGATGCTGACAGGCTAAACGACTTATGCTGCTTATAAGTTAGGGTTCTTCCTAAGTTTTCTGAGATCAGAAAGCTATATTCTGTTCGTCCGAAATCTTTTTCACTTACTTATTTCTGGTTCCTGTGTGTCCATTTTTTAGGCCTTGTGACAGGTTACAACTTTGCAACTGTAAATTTGTAAACTATATTTTTAAGAACATGAGAGGAGCCTGCTGGAGGCCAGTGGCACATCTAGTCAAGCATCCTCTTCTCATGGCGACCATCTTTTTTATGCGTGTGTGCCTAACATGTAAGGCTGAATCGCATATCTATATGTCATCATTAAATCTTCTCCTATAATTTCTCTGTTCTTCTGATTGTTCCGAGAGCTTGTAAAATTCTCTATCGAAGGAATGGAACAGCAAAGCAACTTCTGCAGGTATAGATGGCCTTTGTGCTACTTCCCCCCATCATTTTTAAAGGTCTGATTTTGACTTGTTCTGGGAACATTTCAAGTAGGGAACCCAATTGCCACACCTTAGATTCACCATTACCCTTCTGGTAAGCATCATGTTAGCAGGATGTTTATATTTTAAATATATATATTTTTTAATTCTGCTAAAATGCGCTTTTTTTCTCTTTAAACATGATTAAAGTAGTCATACAATGGTAGTTCTTAAACAGACAACCAAAAAAGCATTAGCACAAATGAAGCAATTGATATTTTTTTAAAAACCCAACATGTTGAAATGATGTGATTTGACTCCTAGTCTCTTACTTATCCACAGGACCGTCTTTACCTGGGGGTGCAAGGGGTGTGGGGCACCTGGGCGCTAAATTCTGGGGGCACGCCAGGCGCCCGCCGCTGAAGCTGCATAAGCTCTTAACTATCTACCTGTTATGAAATAATAAATAATTTTGATCAAGCTGACATTCAAAGCCGGCTGCTGCTGCCGCCTCCACCCTGGCCGCTTTCTCCTCCCCAGAGTCCCGCTCTGCATGGAGAGGTGTTGCTCTCTTGCCCCCTGTCAGTGTGGCTGCTGTGTCCTTCCTCCTCCTGGGGAGCTTTTAAAAGCACCTGGATGTGAAGCTGTGCCCCTTTGCGGAGCTCGGATCCCTGGTTCTTGAGGGGCGACAGCAGCAAGACTCAGAAGAGCAGGACGCCACTGCCATGGCCTCGCCTGCAACGGCGGAGAAGTATATCTTGGGTGTAGACGTGGGCAGCACTAAATTTGGGGGCGCTGGGCGGATCTTTGCACCCTGGCGGGGCATATGCTAAAGACGGCCCTGCTTATCAATGTGGCTGTATTACAGCCACCAGTATGAACAGAACATAAAAGGTAAAGGGACCCCTGACCATTAGGTCCAGTCGTGGCTGACTCTGGGGTTGCGACGCTCATCTCGCTTTATTGGCCAAGGGAGCCGGCGTACAGCATGACTAAGTCGCTTCTGGCGAACCAGAGCAGCGCACGGAAACGCCGTTTACCTTCCCGCTGGAGCGGTGCCTATTTATCTTCTTGCACTTTGACATGCTTTCGAACTGCTAGGTTGGCAGGAGCAGGGACAGAGGAACGGGAGCTCACCCCGTCGCGGGGATTCGAACTGCCGACCTTCTGATCGGCAAGTCCTAGGCTCTGTGGTTTAACCCACAGCGCCACCCGTGTCCCTTATTAACAGAACATAGCAGGATGCATATGTAAAAAAATGCTGTCGCTGCTGAAGTGTAGAAAGTCATCTGCTGTCACTTATAGCGGGAGAGCAACGACTGGGTTGCGTTAAAAGCTCCGTCTGGAAGCACTACATAGACTATGGTTGGTGAGCACTTTTGCCTATTTGTGTATGTTTATGTTGTGTGAAGTGTCTTTTCCAGTATAATCCTATGCATGTCTATTTGGAGGTGAGTCCCATTGAGTTGATTCCAACTTTCACGTCTTTTAGCATCCTTCCCTGAGTATATTAGTTCTTGGAGGTACGTTTAGCTGCTTTCTAGTACCAGGCAAAGAAGACTCCCAATTAATTGTTCCTGTGCTCTTTAGTTGAATGTGCAGGAGCAAGATTTAACTTATATGCATTTGGCCCAGTTACTTAACCGCAGTGTATGTCACGCAGGGGCCTCATGAAAGGATTTTCCTTAGAGGGCCTCTGCAAATATGTTGGAGATGGGCCTCGAACTCTTGGCTTGGAACTGCCTTTTCCGTAGCAGAGATGGTAGTAATGGTAGTCATTGATCCAGGGACGTGCAGCCTGGGTTTTTTCAGTGAGTACACAAACTCCCTTCTTGTAAACTGAAGTGTTTTGCTGATTATTTTGTCAGTTGATGTAAATTAGTTGCACGCTAGAGAGATGGTAAAAGTTCAGATGGTGTGTATGATTTTTCTTCACCTTCTTTCCTCTCCTTGTAAGATTCAAACCCTTTTTATTTGCTTTCTCACGTTATCTGGATTTTGATTTGTTGTGTATAATAATCTCTTATTTGATAATCAAATATTTGGGAGGGAAGATTATCACAGAAGTTACTAAAAAAAAAAGACGAGGGATGGGGAAGCAGGGAGACAGCTAGGCTTGACAATATTAAGTGCTGATCATGGGATTAAAACTGTCTTAAAAAGGACTAAGCTTTTGTAACGGCTTATATAAAAATATTTTAACTGTGTGGGGTTTGGGTGGGAGAATGAACAACTAGCTGTACAGGGATTGTGTTTATATTGGACTCCAGTTTATATTGCTGTGATTCTGATGTTCTGATATGGCCTCGGGGGCAGTTTCCCATTTGTGAGGTGCAGCTGTATCCCTTACTATTAGCATTCAGAAAGAACCTAAAAACATTCCTGTTTACCATTTGGTGGCTGAAAGATATGGTTACTGGCAAGCAAGAAATTATTTTACATAAGTTTAAAATATGCTTTCTTTTATTTTAATTATATTTTAAAACTATTTTATATGCCTTCTTTGGTGGGGAAGGGCAAGATATACATTGGAATAAATAAATAACTGTGCTTATCAAAATGAGAAATCCATCACGGAAACATAGCTGTGGCTAAGGATGCTGGTAGTGATTTGAATCTCGCTGTGTAATCTTGTGCATGTCTACTCAGAAGTAAGTCTCATTTAATTCATTGCAGCCTTAGGTGCCTGTCCTCCTTATGTGCCACAATATGCATTGGGTTTTGAAGGACAGAACTAGCAAAACTGAATGAAAAGAGAAGGATTCCTAGGGAGGCATATATGAGTGCCATTAAAAACAATGTATAAGTTGTTCGTGTTTTTGACAATTCATTAATTCCTCGCCTCTGGAAGCAGGAGTTGTATGGAAACTCATTCTCAGTATAAATGTCACAGGCATTTTGGTTCTCAGCCCAGAGACAGTTTTCAGTGCCACCACCTTAAACATTATTCATAAACCAGGTGCTTTGGAAACAAAATATGTACTGATTGCTTTTACCAGATTTACAAAGCAATCCCATGCATGTTTGTTTTCATGTGCCATTGTGTTTGATAAGGCTTACTTCCAGGAAAAAGTATGCACCCAATCCCATATGTTATACCCATTTACCTGGGAATAAGCTCCATTAAACTCAGTGGGACTTACTTCTGAGTAGATAGGTGTAGAATTGTGCTATAAGGCCAAAGTCCTCCACACACTTACTAAAGAGTAAGCCTCTTTCTATAAAATGGAATTCATTTATAACTGAACATTCATTGGATTGTGGTGTTAGAACCATTACAGAAATAACCAGTATGCAATTCAGTGTGTTTTTATACATAGAAAGGTTATTAAAGGCACTACAAAACCACTATTAAAATGACTGGCTTCTTCACAAAATTTCTTAACAACTACATAGGCCTGTTGGCAATATATGTATATCTATATCTTTAAGAGTCACCTAAAATGTGAAAATCAAAGATCACTTCTGAATCTCTGTTGAAAATATGTTCCACAGCATGAAACGAAGCACCCAACTTCTGGTTGAGGCCAGTCAGGCCTCTGAAACACGGGAGACAACTAACTTGTTGCCTCTGTAACACGGCCTCTATAACATGGGGGACAACTTGTTGCAGCTAAGTTGTAAATACTTTTAGAAGAAATAGTTACACTAAAGCATAAATGCATTTGTTACATGCATTATGTCATTTGTACTAGCCAGAAGAAGTGTTTCCCACTATTATGTAATGCATAAAAATTAAAGCTGGCATTGAGCAGAAAATAACCACAACTGAACAGCTCCCATTCTTCATTCAGAAGCTTGTTCTATATTAAGCAGCATTGCTCCTTTGCAGGATATGCCAGCTAATCCCAAATTATCTGCTAGCATTCCCCTGAAATGAGGCCTTTCACAGAAATTCTGTTGCATAATGCAAGTACAAAGTCTGTTGCACCTGTATCCTTGTACATCTTTTTTGTATATAGAAAAACATGGACAATAGAAGGGTTTTATAACTTGGAAAGCTGATGCAAAATCAAGTAACTTCGGGTTTCCTTTAATTTAAGAGAGACAGCATTCATCTTTCAAGTAAAGACGTACTGAAGTAAATACAGTACATAGTATAGTCACACTCCTTCTGAGTGATTCCTTCATAGTTTGAATGTAAAACATGCATCCAAGTACCTATAGCTGTTCAGTCACCAGGTGAGCAGTAGCCCAATATGCCCATATTTAAGGGCATTGGGGCACTTACTGTGGGAGGCCTTTTCTGCAATTCACCCAGATGAAGCTGCTGATTTGCATATTGGTCCATCTAGTCTTGTCTACACCAACTGGGATTGACCCAAAGCAAGTGCTCTACCACTACAGCCCATCCACCTCAACCATCCAATTCTCTATTTCCACAGAATATTTATGATGTCCCCCTTTCTCCCCTTTCACTTCTTATGTCCCTGCCACATCTGCTTCAAAGTCGTTCTAATCTTTGGCTCATTAATATAACATGTTCTGCTTTGTTCTAATACAGGCTTCCTCAACCTCAGCCCTCCAGATGTTTTGATTCCTATCAAACTCCTATCATCTCTGACCACTGGTCCTACTAGCTAGGAATCATGGGAGTTGTAGGCTAAAAACATCTGGAGGGCCGAGGCTGAGGAAGCCTGGTCTAATATATGCTAGAGCCCTAGCTCAACAAAACACTTAGTGCCAATGGTGACTTAGTTTAACCTTCATTAGTTAGAGAAACCACGTGCCATCTTACAGACTAGCAAGCAAGCTGTGGCTTGTTTCTCCAAAGCTTGGGTTGTTTTCCAGCTGCTTTTGCCTTCTGCTCTTGTCCCATGGAATGGGGTGGTCAAACAAAGAATGATTAAGCAAGGTTGCTGGGTTCAAACAGAACACCAAGTTCTAGTTACACTTAATATCAGCCATGGTTTGTAAACCAACAAGAAATTCATGGCTTCATTGTTTGGTGGGAGGAAACCAACTATGGTTAGTAAGCTAGGCTGGGTTTGCACATTCAAACTAATAATAGTTTGTGATCTTTGCATGAAGGGTGGTATATAAATTTAATAAATAATAAGAAGTTAAGTTGAACAAAGCATGCCTTAGTTTTATGTGTGAACAGTCCTCTTGTTATACTCTCACCTGATAATTAGTAGCTTTCGTTGACAGTCTATTTATTCTGATTATAATACATTATAATGCTGGCCTATACTTCCATTTGGAATTCAGACTGTATGTTAAGAATGCTATTTTTTTAATACAGAATGAAATAACATCTTGCTCTACAAAAGTGAGACTCTGGGAAGTGGGTATGAAAGTATGGTTTTATTCTCCGATGGACATTTTTAGATTGGCCAGGACAAACTTAAAAGCACTCCACTTTAAACCGTGTTGAAAGCTATCTCATACTTTGAGGCGTTCAATATATCCATTTGGATAATACATCTAGTCAGTATATGAGCAGAAGGGATTCATGCCATAAGACTCTGAGAATTTTAAAGAAGGCAGAAAGGAAGAAAATATAGGCCAAATATAATATTTCCCCCAGTTAAGTGTAAAAATATTGCTTCTGACTCTTCGGAATAAAGTTGGTCATCACACTTCTGTAGAATGTTGTTTGCAGAATACAGGGCATCGTTTTAACTTCTTAGCAAAGGTAGAAGTTAGAGTTTCACCTTTTTCTCTCCACTGTTTAAATAGCTTGCTTTTTCAATTGGTCATGTATTTGTTTTTCCTCTGAAAAATTTGGCAACTACATGGTACTGTTTATGCTGGCAGTAAACAAATAGCTATAATTCTTTGACATTGTCAAAAGTAATGGTTTTTTGGGTTAAACAGTTAATACAAACTTGAGTTTCAAAATATTATCTTATGTATTGAATGGGTTTCGGTTTCCAAACTCAAGACCTGCTTTTTGGTTCTACAACTTAATACCATCTCTGCAAGTAACTTCATCTGAGGATGCAGTGGAATTTTAATTTGCAAGTCTTATGTTTCATAATATTGAGATTTGGTTGTCTCTCAATAGTGCTGTTTAGTTGAAGAGGATGCAACACACCTTACCAAAGTCATTTCCCATTAGCCAAGTTACAGTGTTATTTAATCCACACAAAGTTTATCATATATGACTAGCCCATTTAAGTTAGTATCATCTTAATTGTCCAAGAAGGCACTGATACTGTGTCTTCACATCTTTGTTGGTAAGTGGTTTTTTAAGAGCATCATGAATCTCTGGAGGGGTGGATGAGCACCATTTCCTCCCTACCCTCAGAGCCCAAGGATGTACAGCAGCAGAATGTTTTGGGGTAAGATCAGGGGAGGGCAATATGTTCTACGTCCTCCTGAAACCCCCCTATGTCCAGGCAGATGCTAGGACTGATACACGTACACCCCTTCCCTTTAAATAGATATAAGGAAGTGTCAGGACTTATCCAGAAGAAAATTTTCCCATTCCCTCCTCCATCACAATTTTATTGATAGGGCAAAGGTTTTCAGTTTGGTATTAAAGATGCATCTATGCCTTCATTGCATCCTTACTTTATATAAGGTATAAAGTGCAATTAATTCCCAAACCAGTATCCATGGGGCAAACAATACATTAAACACAGATGGGTATAACAAAGAACGGGTGGTTTTGTTTGCTAAGGGGGGGAAAACAGCCTGGGGAAGCTGCAGTGCTGAACAGAAAATAGTGCTTGTCCATTGACTATTGCGCAAATCAAAATCATATTCCCACTGCAGTGGGAAAAGATGCAGGTACACTTACCTAACTATAGTTTACTCCTTGGTAAAGTGCACTGCATCTTCAATTTTGTCAGTAGCAAAGATTGCATTTCAAATTTCTGGAGCGCATTCAGTTTAAGTAGCATAAACAAGTATCTTATGTCCAGTAAATTTTGGTACAGTTCTTAAGATCAAATTTATTATAATGGTCTGGAAGCAGTTTATATGAATCACTTTTAAGAGCCTGTTTATGACTAAGCAAGCTTTGGTAGTACATGGAAAAAATTGGAAAATGGGCTATAAAGATATTTCAGAGTAGTGTTTCTGTTTTAAGTGATATACAGTCATAAGAGGGTTTCTTTCCTTGCTTCAGTTAAGTGTCCTTAGCAATTCAAACATTGGTGCAATGAAGTAGATTAGTTCTGAGTTTTGTTTTCCAGGATAAATGATTAGGATCTTCTCCATCAAGTATTGGCAGGTTTTGAAAAGCATACAGAAAAAAATACATTAAACTAATTTGGGAGGAAAATGCAGAGAGACAGGAATCATTTATCTAATGCTTTTTGTTTGCTGTATGATTATGTTTATTTATTTCATAAAATTCTCAAGCAGCTTGATTGCATATAACCTCATAGTAGTTTACGAAAAGATAAAGCAATAAAATTATCACTTAGAAGGATTAACAATAATAATTTAAGACATTTGAAAAGTTGAAATAACAGCAGTAGACTGAAAGCAGATCAAAACTCACATCAACTTTCTTAAACATTTGAATAGGCTTGTCTAAACAAAAATGTTTTTAGCAGGCGTTGAAAAATGTACAGTGAAAGCTGCCTGTCTAGTATCAATAGGCAAGGAGTGTAGGTGATGCCACACTAAAATATCAAACTCTGACTGAAATCACCTACAGGCAATTCCCCACTCCTGCGTGTTCGAAGCTCACATGGCTGCGCACAAGCATGCCGTTTTTAGCGCTGAAAGGGGACGGAGCGGGGACAGGGCAAGAATGGGGTGGGGCAGAACAGGGGGATCCCCACTTGCGTGCATCCTGGTGATGTGTGCAGCAGCCGGGAACAGAACCCCCACATAAGTAGTGATTCTCCTGTACTTATGGTAGACAGATTACATCCTGGTGCCATTTTGAACTGTCTTGGAGGTAAAATGTAAATGCCCTGCATATTTGTGTTAGGTCAACACTTGGTACAAATTAGTATGAATCGTGTTACAGTTACTAAGTTTGCAGTTTTGAAGTTCCAAATGTGAAGGAAGCTTTTAATATTTGGTGCATTACGGTATTTTAATATTGTGTTGGAAGCCGCCCAGAGTGGCTAGGGAAGCCCAGCCAGATGGGCGGGGTATAAATAATAAATTATTACTATTATTACTATTATTATTATTACTACCTCGGAATTCTATAGTGCAATAGGTAGGGTCCCATGGTTGGGGTTATTCAAAGCCGTTGCAGTTGCCCTTGAGAGTGACCCATGGATGACAGCTCACACTTTGAACATTGACATTGTCTTTCTTCCTATCCAGTCAAATTGCTGCTTCAGGCAGAAGAGAGAGGAGTCGTGTCAATCAAAGGTGTGTGTGCAAACCGTTTCCTTTCTATGAATGAAGATGGCCGGTTGTTAGCACTGGTAAGCAAATGCTATTGTTTCTTTCTCCCTCTCGTATTAGGGTGGAGCTAGATGTCATGGAATGCCTTTAATGCTTTTTAAAGATCCTCAGAATTTGGTGCAGTTATAGGAGAACACAGCTCCACCTGTAGGCATTAATTAATACCTTTCTTGGACTTCCACTGTGGTACAGTGGAACCTCAACTTTCGAACGTAATCTGTTCCGGAAGACCATTCGGCTTCTGAAACGTTTGAAAACTGAGGATCAATGGGCTGCAAAGTAAATGGGGAAAAAATGAAAAACATGCCTCGGAAGCCATTCATGTTCAAAAACCGGAGAACTTACTTCCGGGTTTTCAGCGTTCAGGAGCCGAAACGTTTGAGAACGGAGGCGTTTGAGTTCCAAAGTTTGACTGTGCTTCCATTTTTGGGCTATCTTCGATGGCCGGGGTTAAGCAATATTTTCTTTAAGTATATTTTAGCATTTACATTACCATTGGGTTAGTAATGGAAGTCAGTAAGTAAAAATATGGTAGTAAATACACTGGCGGAATCCAGAGATAATTGTGCTTAAATCTAATCGAAATCAGTAATGTGCATTTTTCAGGACCTTTCGTATTAGGAATTTTTCAGTTTGCATCAAAAAATTTCTGGTGCCCTCGAGGATAATCTGATTTAGCATGCTTATTTCCCTTGTTTTGAGGAAACAAAGTTAAAAATTTGAAACTGCAAAGCTTGCCTAATAATGTATTTGCATCCCTTCATTATTATTAATGAATTTATTGACACTTTTTTTGGAAAAAATAAAGCCCTGGAAATTTTTTCCACCCCACATCCCTGATTGAAATGGGCAAATTGTAGTTTGTGCCCAATTAATTTCAGTGGGACTGACAGCACAACAGTATACATGTCCACTCAGAAGTATTTCCCATTACCTTTGCATGTAATACTAATCCAGGATATGCAGAAGGGGTGTGCATTTGCGGACAGCCCTATTCATAAAACAAACCAGGATTCAACACTTACCATAGTTTCCTGTTACATGCAAACCAGAAAGGAATGTTAACGGCTTCAAAACAAGCCAGGATATTAAGCCAGTTTAAACCATGGCTTCGTATCCTGGTCTGTTTTGAAGCTTCAGGTTTGCATATTATGGAGTGCTGAATCCTGGCTTGTTTAGTTGCTTGTGTGAAGAGACTAGAGGAGCGCTTCCTAAAGGGGCACACAGTGTGTATCTGTGAACCATCCTAAGATCTACAGACGAAGGGCAGTAAACAAAATTAAAAAAATAAATATCCTGTCTTATTGAACTAGGATTTTTGGCTTAGCATTCTATGTAAATGCAGCCACTGATTTCAGTGGAATTTACACTTAAGGAAGTTTGTTTAAGTTTGCAGACTCACTTACCTTATCTCTATTAAGGGTGGACGCTTAATGTGCATAAAAACTAAATATTTTCCATTCCTTATTACATAACGCAGTGTTGGCCTTTGATCAGGAAATTAGACAGCTAGTTTACAAAAAGTTGTTGTGTTAAATCTTTTTGTAAACTAGCTCTCTAATTTGGAAGTAGTATTTGGAAGTTTTCATTTATGTGGATGTGGGAGCGTGTTACCAATGGGAGCTTCAAAGATAAAATAAAATAGTGTTCTGATTGTATATGCGTATTATCCTTTTGCTAAATGGGTGTGAACACTGATCAAGTCTTAAATACTTCTGATTAGACTATTTCGTGACAGTAGCAGACTATGAATAATGTTTTCTTCCTTCATTTTCAGAAATACATAACAGATGAATGCTTCTTTTTTGAACGCTTGGAATCTAATAACTACAATACATATCGATCTCGTAAACATAGTGATTGGTATGTCGCACTGAAACGAACTGGGCAGTACAAACTCGGACCAAAAACTGGACGAGGACAGAAAGCTATCCTTTTCCTTCCGATGTCTGCCAAGAGTTGATTTTAGTGGCAGAGTCTATAAAATATACTACAGCAGTGGTAAACTTCCGCTTTGCCACAAGACAGAAAAATGTGACCAAATATTTGCCAGGACTTGCAGATTGATTGTAGAACTGTGTATGTTTTAAGCCTTCTAACTTTTAATTCCTGGAACCATATATGTGTGTATGTGAATGTGTCAGGCTAGAACACCAATGCACCAACTGAATATTACGTTTGTTTCCAACTTGATGGTTTGGGGGTAGAGTTAAAAAAATATATTATTTAGGCCATTCAAGATGAAAGGGACTTAAAAATGTGCATAGCTAGAGAAACATTAGCATTTCAAATGAAATAATATATATTATCCTTTTAGAAGGTAGAAAAGGGAATTTGATTTGGAACAGAATATACGTATATTTTAGTACAAGGGATTTTTTTCCTAAGCCAAAAAACAACAACACTAAATGTATTGCTAACCTGTCATGTTTCTATAATTCTCTGGCAGCTCTCTATGGTACAGCTTATAGAAAAGGCCTGTATACACAGATGGAAATTCTCTCACGGTTAAATCAATTTTATCAAACCCTTCCCTATACCCATAAAGAAGCAATCTAGCAATACTGCTGGTGATTGGAGTAGTGTCTGATGTCTTGGCAAGCTCAGCTAGGTCCATCCACTCACACCTCAGGCACTCCTGTTGGCATAAACTGATTTTGAAAGAGGAAGGCTCCATTCGGCAGATGATGTACATATCTGACTTGCCAAAGGCTCCCGGGTGTCTGTGTTGCTGCCGTATGCTTAGGAGGGACTTGAATTCTGACTTAATGCCAGTCTCCTCAAAAACCTCTCGAACTGCTGTGTTCCCTAAGGAGGAGGAAAAGAAAGAGTTCCTTTTTAAAAAGCATTAACTGTAATTCTCTCCTCCATCTTCTCTCTCGCTTTGCCATTAGATTTTCAGTTGTGGTAAACATGCATTCAACAGCACCACCCCTCCCTCTGTTAGACTGAGTGAAAAATATATCTCTCCCCCCCCCAAAAAACCCTCTCCACAAAATACTTTGGTTGTAGATATTATAAAAGCACTATTGCAGGTGTTTTAATTTGAAATGCAATGTATATGAAACCACCTTATACCAAACAAAGCAATTGCTGTCAAAGTTTTCTGTGCTTTTTAAAAACTGAGCTACTGCATTTATCATAGGTACGACCTGAATCCTAAAACTGTAGATTTGGAAGGGACCACTAGGAACATCCTAGTCCAGCCCCCCAAAATGCAGGAGTAGTTTGCCCAACGTGAGACTCAAACCCATGACCCTGAGATTTAAGAGTCCCATGCTCTACTGACTGAGCTATCCCAGAGCTTCAAAACACAACCTTGGCCTTAAATATAGGCAGCATTAATAAATTTCTTAATTTCTGATATGTAAAACTTACATTTTGGAAATGTGTTTGGGGCTCTAAAAATAATTTTAAAAAGCCCAGTCCAGCAAATGCATAATTAGGCATTATGAAATTAGGTATATGTCTTATGTGTAATTATTAATCAGTCTGTGGTTTTAATCATGGGTGATATATAGTATCAATGTCCATAAGTAAACTAAAATAAATGGGTTATACAGTGGCACTTAAAATTATTAGCACATGTGGAAGACAGAGCCACTCCTTCCAAGTAGTATGTAGCCTGTTATTGCAAGAGTTCATTGTGGATTTAAGAGTGATCTAGCAATGGCGTTACTGACATTACAATCATACCTTGGATCCTGGACACCTTGTGACTCAAACATTTTGGCTCCCGAACACCGCAAACCCCAGATGTGGGTGTTCCGGTTTGCAAACGTTCTTTGGAACCTGAACGTCCAACACGGCTTCAGCAGCTTCCGATTGGCTGCAGGAAGTTCCTGCAGCCAATCGGAAGCCACGCCTTGGTTTTCTAATGTTTTCAGAAGTCAAAAGGACTTCCTGAACGGATTCCATTTGACAACCAAGGTACGACTGTATAAGATAATTTATGGCGCTAGAGTTATGTCTCCCATTCAAATGTTCAGGTGGGCTCCCCATTTGTTCAGAGTTTGTTCCCTGTTCTGAGTTTCCTTCATTTGAGGCCAAGGAAGTCGGCAGATATTAAAATGTAAGATTCTAAATTAATTCCCCTAGGCTGCCTCACAGGGGCTGCTTAATTCCCTCTAAAAGATTGGTGATCATGACACTCTTCCCTTCCTACGTATGCTGTTTCCCCTCTCTTTCAAGTCTGGAGATATCTAAGGTTAGCATTAATTCTGCACAAACGTTTTTCCTAGCTGTATTTAGCATGAAACCGTTTTAGAAGCTTGGCTGGGTTAGAAGCAGGTTTGCAAACCATGGTTTGGCTTACAAGGCAGCCACATTTATTTTAAAATAATAACATTATAACATTCGTATCATTTAACAAAATTTGCAACAGTCTGCCTTGAACATCATCCGATACAAAGGCACCACAAACCTTGAGAAACAACATAGTATATTTTTAATAGGAGTTACTCCTGCACATAATCCATGCCATATAGCAAAATGTGAGTTGCACAGTACATGCTGATTGTTGATGCGTTAGCAAAATGTTGGCTGACTGCTTTGCTGTGCTACCAAATTGCTATTCTGTCTTTAGTATGTTAATTCATACCATTGTTTTCCACCTTGCAGACAAAGTATATTTTGTGAGATTAACATATCTATTCAGAAATAGGTCCTGTTGAGTTCAGTGGGACTTATTCCCAGGTAAGGGTGTGGCCTAGGTTGGTATGCTCTCTTAACCAAAAAAGCAGTTTCACTGAAATCAACATATGCTTCCAGTGTAACTAAATACTAAGTATGTCATGACTAGATTAGTAAATTAAGAGAGTTTTCACTGAGTTATTCTTTTAGATATAAAATCATGCCGTGCCTTGTGTATATAAATTAAGAAAAATTACTTATTAGGAATAAGGATGCAAACAATTTTGATGTACTATAGGGTTCGTCATTTTACCTACTTACAGCCAGAAGTTCCCATTTGCCATCAACAGGTTTCAAAGAAATTGCAGGCCTGACGACTTGGGAGGTGAGGAACCTTATGTAATTACCGAAATAGCCAAGTACTTACCAATATCTTCACCGGGTTCAGACAATCCTCCTGGAAATTTCCATGCATTTCTTGTCTTAACAGGGGAATAAAAACAACCATATGGTTAATCTGTTTCCTTCGACAAGACACCAGAAATAAATTGCTGCCTCTCTTGACTGGTCCTTTCTTTTGTTTTTGCAAATGTGATCACCAAAATACAATTAGGTGTCTACGTGTTTTGCAATATAATAGACATATAGTAGATGTCTATTATATTGCAAGAAAACATACACTGATTTGTCTGATGACTGTTAGATGGTTTATACTTGCAACATTGCTGCTCATTAACAGTTTTTAAAAGCTGCTATAGGTAATTATATTCTATAGCCACAATCCAATGCCGAGTTAGGCAAGTTTAAGCCTATGGCCTTAAGTGTACCTAACTCTCTGTTGGACTGGAGCCTATGTAATCTAATATTTAATCATGTATACTCTACTTCAATGTTTGCAAACATCAGTACATTTTCTAAACAGTGATTGATTGTAGTACTGTTCTATACTGCACTGGCTATGAATTTTACTTTTGTGTCTGAAATAACCAATGTGTATCACATCATTTTTGGTTATGAAGCTGAAAAATAAAGCTGAAGTTCTTGTGTGCCAGCTGATGAATCATGTGCTTGTGTAATTTTTAAAGACCAAAATGGATAAAGATTTTTTACCAGCATGGTGTGTGATACCTGCTGCTAATGACATTCGTTTCAAACAGTGGCGTAGCGTGGGGGGTGCAGGGGGGGCCGGGCGCAACATCTGGGGGTTAGGGTTAGGGGGCGCAAATCCATGGGTTAGGGGGCGCAAATCCACAGGTTAGGGGGCGCAAATTACTTGCCTTGCCCCGGGTGCTGACAACCCACGCTACGCCACTGGTTTCAAAGAAGTACAGGTATGTTGAATGCATTGCTTTGATTTGCACCCCAGGAGTAATACATTACATATTTCTGATTATCTTTCCCATTTTTGTTAGATCAGCTTTAGATTAATGTGTGGTTATGGTGGGGGGAGGGACGGGACGGGACTGAATGTTTCCTAAAGCAGTAGTATCCTTCTAACTCACTTGGTTGGTGCACAGTAAGAAAAGGAAAACTTTCTGTAGTCAAAAAAAATAAAAAATAAAAATAGTCCACTAGCACCTTATAGACCAACTAAGTTTGTTCTGGTATGTACATTTTCATTTTTTTCCATTTTTGTATAATACCTAAAAGGTGTTTCGAACTTGGATGCAAAAATGAAAATGTACATACCAGAACAAACTTAGTCTGTAACAGTGATGGCCAAACTTGTCCCTCCAGCTGTTTTGGGACTACAGCTCTCATCATCCCTAGCTAACGGGACTAGTGGTCAGAGATGATGGGAATTGTAGTCCCAAAACAGCTGGAGGGCCAAGTTTGGCCATCACTAGTTTATAAGGTGCTACTGGACAATTTTTACTATTATTTTTATTTCGACTGCGCCAGACCAACACGGCTACCTACCTGAATCTAGAATTTCTGTAGTCAATTACTTGGATCCAGTGTTTGTTGCATACAGCCCACACTGAAACCAACCACTGCTTAGTTGTGAATGACACGTCCAATTGATTTCAATGGGATCTACAGTAAGTGCAGCTAATTTCCAATGTTTTGTATGCTCTCTCCCTGTCATGGTGATGGCTCCTGCCATGAAGTATGAGCAAGGGTTGGGGGGAGAGGAGCATGCTCAGTTATTTCACTGACACTGTGCATGGGGAGAGGTTTCTGCACCACCCTGCTCATTTTCCTCTATTGCAGCAGTACCGCGACTGACAGGGATTCTCTAGGCAAGCAGTGGGAACCTCCAGTTTGCAGGCCAAGCACAGGCTTTCAGACCTCTCTATCTGGCTCTCAGGACTCTCTCCAGACCATGAAGACCCCATCAGCTCTGCTGTGCATTCACTTGACTGAAATGTATCCTTGAACCATCATCATGCCTCTTGCCCACATAAGAGACAGGAGTCTGGCTTTTGCATGGGTAGAATGTAGCCTATTGGATAAAAATAGGAGCTGCATCCCTTTCTTTTGCCTCTGCCCCCAACTACATGTGACCCCCTGGAAGGTCCTGAAGGACATTGGTCCTGAAAGACCTACATTGGTTCCCAGTACGTTTCCGAGCACAAGTCAAAGTGTTGGGGCTGACCTTTAAAGCCCTAAACAGCCTCGGCCCAGTATACCTGAAGGAGCGTCTCTGCCCCCATCGTTCAGCTGAGGTCCAGCTCCGAGGGCCTTATGGCGGTTCCCTCACTGCAAGAAGTAAGGTTACAGGGAACCATGCAGAGGGCCTTCTCGGTAGTGGCGCCTGCCCTGTGGAATGCCCTCCCAGCAGATGTCAAAGAAATGAACAACTATCTGACATTTAGAAGACATCTGAAGGCAGCTCTGTGTAGGGAAGTTTTTAATGTTTGATCCTTTATCGTGTTTTTAATATTCTGTTGGGAGCTGCCCAGAGTGGTTGGGGAAACCCAGCCAACTGGATAGGGTAATAATAATAATAATAATGTTGTTGTCCAAGGGGGGATTAACCCCACATCAGCTCTAGGCAATGCATCTTGGTCACTTTTGCTGCTACTTCCCTGTCCCCATGGGATAAGCAAGTGTGTGTGTGTGTGTGAGAGAGAGAGAGAGAGTGACCTTCTGGCTTCCATAATGCAACAGGGGCCATACTACAGAAGACTGCCTGTCCCAGAAGAAGAAGAGTTTGGATTTGATACCCCGCTTTATCACTACCCAAAGGAGTCTCAAAGCGGCTAACAATCTCCTTTCCCTTCCTGCCCCACAACAAACACTCTGTGAGGTGAGTGAGGCTGAGAGACTTCAGAGAAGTGTGACAGGCCCAAGGTCACCCAGCAGCTGCATGTGGAGGAGCAGGGAATCGAACCCGGTTCACCAGATTACGAGTCCACCGCTCTTAACCACTACACCACACTGGCTGAGATGAGGGTATGAAAGCAGAGTGCAGAGAGACTCTCCCACCCCTGTTTCACAGCATATTAATGGTTTCTTCACTAATTTACATATAAAACCAATTGGCGGGTAACCTATTTTGTTTCATGGGCCTTTAGACTTTGCTTTTCATGGCTGGGAACTGTTTTGCATTTTAATGCTCTTCAGCCATGACGTCACATGTGCAGCTCTTAACACAGTGCAGGTCACCGTTACACAAATACATAGACTTTGAACTTTCAATACATTTGGCCACACCACTGGAATCTAAAGTGCTGTGAAGTTTCTAAGCACACTGTTTCTGAATCTAAAAGTAGCTGCTGGCAAATTTCAAGCAATTTTTTTTAAAAGGCAGAAAGCCAAATCCTTAACAAGTACAATATGGTTCTTCATAAACTCGCTCTCCCTTGCTTAAAAGTGTGTTTTAAAATGTATTTTTTGGAGGAATTGTTATTTCTTGAATCTATTAATATTATATTCTCCATCACCCATCAGATACCCAGAAAAGAGTGTTATTTTTTCCAAATTGGGATGTGTGAATTTTCCTGTGCTGCAAACTTTATAACTGTAGCCAGTTAACAGTTTACAATTTGTGTGCCAAACTTAAGCATTAACCTGGCAATTTGTCAAAACGCAGGCAGTTTTACATTACTTGCTACATTGGAGGATTTGTCCTTGAACTTTTGAATTACAAATGAAACATATAATGCCTGCCTTTCCCTTAATTAAATGTGCTGTATAGCTAGCGTGAGTTGAAAACTAATCGTACAGCTAAGAAGAAGAAAAAGCAATTATTCGACTAGAATATCAGAAGGTAACTGAAAATAAGCAAGACCTTATAGAAAACAAGAGAAATAAATGCTTCCTGGTATATATAATTTGGTTGCTGACTGAGAATTTTTAACTACCCCGGCATTTTTTTAGTATAGGTAATAAATGGTTTTAAGATATGGTATAAAATTCTTAAGCGTTTTATATTTCAATTTATTATTTCTATGCCATTCTTAACGTATCTTTCATCAGCTATACTTGCCACTGAATTTAAGATACATAGCTGGATCCTCAAACTGTTATGGAGGTTTAATTCACCAAGTTATTGATTCATATCTACCTTAGATTTGTAGTGAGTGGAGGCAATTATCGTGTGATGGATATTCAGTGGCTGCCTTCCAGTTCCACATTACAGAAACCACCATGACCACAACTAACACTTGTGCTTTGGCAGGTTCAGCTATGAGGCCAAGCTGCGAAGTGTATATGTGCAGTTTAAATAATCTGGCGAGTCCCATGAATAGTGGTCTTTTCTGGTTATCAGCTCAGATGCGTAATTTATTGCTGTGCTGGGGCTATAAATGCATCATGATGTCGCAGACAAAACACGCCTCTGTTTGAAAAAGAACCCACAGTGGTCACAGTATAACATGGGGATAAGTGGGTTTAAACCCCATGATTGACAATCCCAAAGGGCCAGGGTGCCTAACACTGCTGAATCATGGCTGGTGCTGGTACCGGGTTTGATGGAGCCTTAGACAAGATACCCTCGCTTGGGTAGGGCCCCCTCAAAGCTTACTGGGAGGTGGGAATGGGTGGCAGTGCTGAAAGCATCATGCTTTTGCACTTTGGTCCCGCGCTATAAAGAGAAGTATGGGGTGAGGCATCCACAGCCACTATTATCTACCCAATGCCCAACACTCCTTTGCTCCACCTCCGATGTGTGTGTTGGGGCGACAGTCAGAAACTTTTGGGGTAAGAGAAGCAGTGGTAAATGTAGCTGTCTGGCCCAGAACCTTTATTTATAGTGCCAGGCCATACAAGCATGTGATGGGCCCCTCTGGGGCCCTAGTATTTGCCCCACCTGATCATGGCTATTGGCTTTACCTGGTTTCAACTACAACTATCCCGGCTGCATAGCAGAAAATCCTCTTGGCTATGGTGCTGGCAGTTGTGATTGCAATGTCAGTCCAATCCTTTTCCTCTCAGGCCCCATTTTCCTAGCAAAGGGGTGTTTCAGCCACTGCTATCCACCGTCTGGTGCCTTCTCTGCATGACTAATGTGAGTACGTCATCAAACGACCTCATGATGGGTGGGTATCTCTTGATGTTTGAGCGTGGGTTACAGTGACTACGTTACATTGGCTTCAGCCCCAGGATAACCCAACACAGTAATATTGTAGGGGCCATAAGACTGATAAGACGTCAGTATACCTGAAGGAGCGTCTCCACCTCCATCGTTCAGTCTGGACACTGAGGTCCAGCGCTGAGGGCCTTCTGGCGATTCCCTCACTGCAAGAAGTGAGGTTACAGGGAACCAGGCAGAGGGCCTTCTCGGTCGTGGTGCCCGACTTGTGGAACGCCCTCCCATCAGATGTCAAAGAAATAAACAACTAACTTACGTTTAGAAGACATCTGAAGGCAGCCCTGTTTAGGAAAGTTTTTAATGACTGATGTTTTATAATTTTTTTACGTGTTGTAAGCTGCCCAGAGTGGCTGGGGAAACCCAGCCAGATGGGTGGGGTATAAATAATAAATTATTATTATTATTATTATTATTATTATTATTATTATTATTATTAAAATCTCATTCAAGTCCATAGGTCTAAATTAGATTCAACACATGTATGCCAATGCAATTGACTCATGCATTGTAGCTTTAAGTCATGTGCAATTCAACATGGCTTACTGCTTGCGGAGTGAATTGTACAGACTAGAGTTACTCTGCCAGTTTTGGCTGCCTTGCTGTCTCTGCTAAAACTTTTAATAAATTCTCTTCAAGCAAATTACAGCAGACGCCCAGTAGCTTATTTTTAAAACCTCAAATGTAGCTTGCTTTTTTCCCCCAAATACCAAGAGAAATTAGGCTGCTCCTTGCAGCTTAATGGTTTAAATTTTTCTTCAGTTTCCATCCTAGATTCTACCAAACCCATCTTCTCCCTGTAATTCTGTCTGTAACATCCCGTAAAGGCTATGAAAAATTTAAAGGCACAAACAAGATGTGTTCAACTTGATCCAATGCATTATTACTCAGAAGTGTTCCACTGTGGTGGTCAATGGGACACTGGGGAGTGAGAATACACAACACTTCACTTTTAATGTACACTTGCTGATTATCTGTTAATTTAACAAATGGCTGAATTTCAACCCACCAAATAAAGAGTGTGTGAAGGCTCCACAAACTGAAAAAACAAAACCCACTCAAGCCTTAAGTGCAAACAAAAGATTATGAAGATAACATCAATGACTTAAAAGGAAAAGCAAAAGCAAAATGCCAGCATCAAAATCCAGTAAAACTCACAGTGAGCTTTTGTACAGATTGTTTAGGAACTTCCAGAACTGAATTACCGTACCCTTTCTAAATATAGTTAGCTCATGAAAAAGTATTACTTCAGACCATTGCTATCCCAACTAATCATTGACAAAAACAATGATCACAGAGATGATCTACACTCAAAAGTATTGGCCTTTGTCATTTTGTCACTACAGATGGAAGTGAATACAGTTAACTTTTAACCATTACATGATATAAAAGACAAACAGGCTTGTTAATACAATTCACTACATTCAAGTCAAAGGGCTGGATCTTGATATAGGCCAGAGGAAGAAATTCTGGTGGCAGCACTGTTCTGCGAAATGCTGTGGAAGACTTAGCACAGACATTGAGCAAGGACATATCTTGAGATGGTGTGCAAGGTCTTATGCACAAGACCGTGCAATGCACAGATCTTGTGTCAAAACCTTCCAGCAAGCGGAAGTATGTCTCCAGCACCAAATTATTTATTCTAGATAATGTGAAAGACTTACTTTATTCCTGTCCTGTACGACCAATACTTTCCCAGTGTGGACATCTAATACAGCACCTGTTGGAGAAAGAATATTTTCTGTATCCTTTGATTTTTAATGAAGAACCAATGATCGAATGTTATATTCAAAGCAATGGATGTCCTTTAAGGGGAGAGGGGGGAATTAAGGATGATTCTTTAGAGAAAAGATACCATTGGAAATGCCATCTCTCATGACGAGACCAATATAGCGATCACTTTCCCAAATCTGAAACAAGTGGCTCAGATGTTTCTTAGTTATGAGGCTGATGATCCACAACCCTGTCAAAATGTGCCTTCGTGTGCCTGATCTTTCCACTCTGCATCAGTTTTGCCCTCTGTCTCTCTGCCCACCTTACCCAAAATTTAAAGCCTCTTAATGGACAGGCAGTGGCTTCTGAATGCATGCTTAGCCACTGACTTCTGTGGGCTGCCTGCCTGTTCCATTTTAATCCTGCATTTTTGAAGGACAATGAGATTACATTTATGAAGGCATATATACTCCAAAGCAAAAGTATTTCCATATGCACGCTTAATAAACTAATCACACTTTTATGTGTGGGAGGAATGGTTTATAAATGAAACAGCAACCCTGATGTAACATTCTGAAAGGACATTCCTTAGGAAATTAGTCATAAGACTTCCAGCCTATGCCATACAATGATATGACTTTGTCCTTCTGGTACATGGTTGGCAGTGTTCTAGTTGGTGTGGAATCTTATTTAGGATGCAAAGCAAAAGCTCAGATTGATTTGGAAGTTACCTGCTAAGAATGTGCTTGGCTTTTGTGTTACAAAAGGAGTCTCAGATTTCTATGACACTTAAGTGTGAATGAGCAATCTGGCCAGCGAATTTTGCACCGGCAGAAGTTTCTGAACTGTCTTCAGAGGCAGCCCTACATATAACACGTTGCAGTAATTTAACCTAGAGGTTACCAGAGCATATTGAAAGCATAATACTATTTTAACAAGATAGTGAAGTATATTACTCAGCGGACATTTTACTTTGGTTTCAATCATAATGTCCTTTTTACTTTTGTGTTATAAAAAAGATTGTGTGAAAAATAATAACCATACAGTATGTTATTATTAAAACCTTCCTGTGCATTGAGTTACTGCAGAAATAGGCAGGAAGTAGTGTTTGTTTGACATGTAAGTGCTTTAGGGCAAAGCTAACTACCATTATATTTCAAAAATCGCTGAGGACAACAGGGTTTCCTTAAGAAACTGAGATTGGCATGCATACCCTGACAGTGCTTTCAGCATTATATTTTTACTTGACAAAGGCAGGCTCTTACAGTTGTCTGGAGATGGAAATAGCCTGCAGGAGTGAGGTACTGATACAAAAAATGTTCATTTGTGGTGGTTCTAGGTAAGGAGAGGTAGGGTGTGGAGAGGCCAGATAACAGGCACGCAGCACAGGCAGGCAGTGACTATGCCATGTGCCAGCCCCTTGTCCAACCTGGGAAATAGTGCTTGTCCTTTCAGCTACCTCTCAGGTCTGTGGCGGCTGCTGCTGTTGAATGCCAGGTGGGCTTTGAATAAGACCTCCCTCAGTCATGATCTGATTGTGGATGAGGAGGCTGATCTGGTCTGTATCACTGAGACCTGGGTGGGTGAGCCATGTTTTAATTACTGTACAGTCATACCTTGGTTTTTCGAAGTTTAGTTCTCGAAAGTTTTGGCTCCCGAATGTCGCCAACCTGAACAGTCCCGAACAGTGACTGTTCTGGTTTTTAAACTATTATTGGAAGCCGAATGTCCAATGGGCTTCTGATTGGCTGCAGGAGGTTCCTGCAGCCAATCAGATTCTGCCATTTGGTTTTTGAACGTTTTGAAAGCCGAACAGATTCCGTTCGACTTCCAAGGTACAACTGTATTGTTTTTCCCATAAGCTTGAAAACATGCTCAAACATGCCCTTAAAAACAAATCAAAAAGTATTTTTTGTCTTTGCTGCCCTCTACCGATTTAGCTATGCTACAATCCTAAACCAACTTTTTGTGGTCTGGAAAATTTTTGTGATTTGAGGCGGGATCCACAACTCTGGTTATTATTAGCCACTGTTAGCACCAACACAGACAACAATACACAATGTTTCTCTCTCTCTGAAGCTCACCTGCAACTCCTACTTGATGAGTAGCATAGTGGGGTAACCTGCTGTGTCCTTCTGCTAGCCAAAGGGTGAGTGTGGCAGAGTCCGATTCTGCATGGTGGAACGCAAAGCCTTGCTCTGCAGCTACAGCTATAAATCTGCTTTGTAGAATAGGAACATGCAGCCAGACTGCTACGTAGCCTTCTGTTCTCCATTGCCTGATAGAATCTGGGAGGAGAGAAGCACAACAGAATATACTGATGTCTATGCTGGCCAGGTGGGGCTCGCTAGCTCTTGGAGGCTTGGAACAAGTGATGGTCACATGCCTCATCAAGCCCTCTATACCATGTCCATATACTGTATAAGGGGTAGCTATGGTTGCTTCAGGCATAAAAGAAATATGTGCACAAGCTAAAATGAATTATCCTTTTGAATGATCCCCTGTATCTGAAAGCTAAAGGCTGGCATTAATCACACTGGCTGTATTTGTACAGAGATACAAAAAAACAGGCAATTTGGCTGCAAGATACAGTTGCTTTTCTCCTTCCTTTGTTGTGCAAGAAAACTAAATATGGATTCAATTAATTCCATTCCGACTGGGCAAGAAGCCAGGATATGAAGCTATGATTCGGATGAAACAAGGCATGGGGGGATTCTAAATCCTATATCGGCAAATCCAGGTTGCATCATCGTTATATTTGACTGGACAGTGTTGCGCAACCAACAAGCTGATCGCCCACCGGGAAAGAAGTGTTGGGAAAACGCAGACTAAATGAGCGAGCTTTGGTCTGCCAGGCAGCTGCTCGAGCGCCAACCCTGCAAAGAAGCGCCAGTCTCCCCAGAGGCTCAGCAAACTGCACTTGCCCTGCAGGCACCTCCGGAAGGTTTCTGGCTCCAGGCTCTCCGGGGAGCGCAGCTGGGACAGGCGCACGCTCAGCCCGCCAAACTTATCCCGCAGCGGCTGCAGCCCGACCTCGGACAAGCCAGAGGCGGTGGCGGCGGCGGCGTCACCTCGAAGGCGGCCACTCGAGCAAACGCGGCGCGGAGGACGAGGCTGCAAGAGCCGGCAAGCCAAGGGCAAGAGCCGCCAGCCCCGCGCCGTCCACCCGGCCCCTAACATGGCGGCAGCTCCGGCGACAGCAACAAGCGCACGCCTCAGAGATAGGAAACGGGGGAAAGGCTAATGGCGCAGACTTCCGGTAGTCATGGGTAAAGCTTTGCTCACGTCCTCCGGGAAAGCGAAGGAGGAGCGGTTCGCTTTGCCTCGCGGCTTCTCTGCAGTTAAAAAGAGAGCGAGAGCGAGAGATGATGTTAAACTTTATTTAATTATATAAGTGATTGCATCTGCTGTTACAAAAGACAGACGGATGATGTTAACTGCGGTTACCGCAGTGGCGAAGTAACGTGAGAATAGCCGTGAAGGGATGAAGGCGGAAGTGAAACCACTCTAAAGCGGCAGTCCTGCACCCTCTTACCTTGAAACCGATGGGACTTAATTTTAAGCGGACACATTAAGAGGGTGCAATCATATGCATACCTAACTGGTAATAAGCCCTATTGAACTTCCGAGTTAGGCACAGAATTGCGCTTCACGACAGCTATCAGTTTAACGCTACGCGTGTTTGACTTTAAAGTGAAGTTTAACGGGACTTGCTTTCTAGTTCGTTGATCGCTGGCTGAAAACAACAGCGGCGCTTGAAATTAAAGTGAAAACCCAAATTCAGTTGGAGGCCGCAAGTGTTGGCCACAGCTGCGGCGTGGGAGCCTTACCTTCCTCTTAGGGGACTTGGCTCAAAAGCCGGGTCTCTTTAGTCCCAAAGCAGTTCCGAATGGCAATTCCGGCATGCCATCGAACTCGGTTGACCAAGCGGTCAGAGTTGCAGCGATAGAGGGACAACCTCTTCGCTCGTAGAAAAAAGCTCAAAACACTTTGGGCGCCCCAGGCGTCAGCGAGGGTTGCTACGCCGGTGGCAGTGAGATTTGTTTGCGTGGGATGGGGGGGTATTGTTGGGTCAGGTTAGCCATATTGAGTCCTGTGCTGTGGGTGGGTTCTTGCTGTTGTTGGGCTGTGTAGGATTTCTTTAACTCTAATACATGCAAGGTAGCTTTCCTCTGAGGCGGAGTCGAGGGGCGGCGCTGAGAGGATTCAACTCAATAGTTCTCTAAAAGAGTCCCATTCGCGCATCTTAAAAGATGTGCTGATCCGTGGCATTAACTTCTTTAAAAAAACAACAACAGCCACACATTTTATATATATATAAAATGTTGCTGTTTCAAAGCGTCTCGGGGAAAGGGACCCTTATTGTATCGCTTTTACCATTGGCGCCTATGTGCTTCCACCATTCCTGCCCCGCATATGGAGGAGACCAAGGCTTGCGATCGGGTCCGGAAGTGGGAGGTTGCGCGGGGCGCCGCTCGGCCGCCTTGCAAGCACAGCTCCTCTTTGGGCGGCGCCGGCCTTCCTCGAGAGAGAAGCATCTCCGGCTCCGTTGCGCCGCCTCCCGCGTGCTGCCCTCCTGCCCGGTGCCATGTCCTCCTCCTCCAGGAGGAAAAGCAAGGGGCGGCCTCCCCACCCGGACGCCGCTTCCCCGCTTGCCCTGCGGCAGGCGGCTCCCGAGGCTCCCGGCACGCTGAGCTTGGCTGCTGCAGAGTTCCTGAGCAAAGGTAAGGCTGGCAGCCCTGAGCTAAGCGACTCAGCTGGAACCGCTTTTCCTCAGAGGCGTCGGAGTCCCGCATGTGGAGCTTGTTTAAAACAACTACGATTAGCGAAGCGAGCATGGTTTGCTTGCATCCTAGATGCCCCTCCCTGCTCCTGTTCCCAGCCACCCTGGGAAAGTGGGACTGGCCCACGATCACGCCCTGAGCTCCATGCAAATGAATCCTGGGCGCCCACCCGCCCCGTCTAAGTTCAGCGCTTTCTCAGCTATGCCACACTTTCCCTCTGTCTTGCAGTTGTGTCCTCGATCCTCCTTTTCTTTAATGGGGAAGCAGAACTTCCATCATTTAAGTTGAGTGAGTTGTAAATTCCTATGCCGCTCTATAGTTCCCAAAGAGGAACTCCAAAGAGCAACTCGAGTTTTGTGTTGCCTCCGACGCAAGTTTATACGGTGATTGCAAATGTGTCGGTTTAACACGCAGGAGTCTTTCTTCATTGGTATCTTGAAAACACTCCCTTCCCACCTTTGGTGTGTGTCAGATGTGTGTGCAGGAAAAATCCACGTTCCTACTCGTTATGACCTGTAAAGCCTCAGTTCTGTGAAGTGGTTCAGAGGAGACAAGTGAGGGAGAGGCAGGTTGCTTATTTATTTTCCCAGATTGATTTCCTTTCCTCTAAGAATCTCAAGGCTATACTGCATGTGTTCATACAAACACAGCCAAGGTCCATTTAAAACAAACATCTGTAGCAAAATCTTACCATGTATCCAGCACATAAATATCCTAGAGTTTTTCTGGTTGCTTGCTTTAGATATTGATTCTTTGCATAAACATTTTTGCACTTTCATATTCTGTTATGGGTGATTGTGAAGGCCAATAGTGTAAACTACTTTTGATACAAAATTAGACACAATGATTTCTGTGACAGCGCAGTCTTTTACTCATAGTAATGTTTTTCTTTGGGGGGCGGGGATAGATTTTGCATGGCTAGAAAATGTTGCTTGAGCAAATGATAAATCACAGCACACGTTGTGTCTTCTTTAATTTTAGCAGATGACAAAGTCCCCAAAAGTTACAGAAGATCTCTTGTGCAGCTGGCCCTCAACAACATGAAACTGGCAAATATATGCATAGGCCGACCAGTGTTGCTCACCAGTAAAAATGGAAAACAAGAGGTGATGATTCTTTTCATGTTGAATTGTTGGGGTGCGGTGGTGATGGTGCAAGAATGATTATGCTAAATCTGGGGGAAGCAATTAAAACATGCGTTGAGCCCTTCCATGGGATTTCCTGGGAGAAGGCTTGGCTGATTTCAGAGCTTTACGTTGAGAAAGAAATTTCTGATGTTGGGGTGTGATGCTTTTAAGCAAGTGATCAGTCCCTCAGAACTTACGAAGTTCTCTAGGTGTGGGCAACTTTTCACCCTCCAGATGTTGCTGAACTTCATTTCCATGGGCTGAGCTAAGTGAGCTTTGAAGTCAGCTTGATTTTACTGTTTTAACTTTCGTAAAACACTTTGAGGGTTGTTGTTGTTTATAATCAGTGTACAGTGGTACCTCTGGTTAAGAACTTAATTCGTTCCGGAGGTCCGTTCTTAACCTGAAACTGTTCTTAACCTGAAGCACCACTTTAGCTAATGGGGCCTCCTGCCGCCGCCGCGCCACCAGAGCATGATTTCTGTTTTCATCCTGAAGCAAAGTTCTTAACCTGAAGCACTATTTCTGGGCTAGCGGAGTCTGTAACCTAAAGTGTATGTAACCTGAAGCGTATGTAACCCGAGGTACCACTGTATAAATTTAAACAAACAAACAAGCCTTGCTGCAGCATTCTGCACCACTGCAGCTTCCAGAACAATTCCAAGGGAAACCCCACAAAGAGCAGATTACAGTAGTCCAGTCGCTGCTGTTATTCATTTATTTCATATAATCTATACATTGCTAGATTATTAAAAACAACAACCTCAAAGCAGTTTACAAAAAGATAAGGCAATACAATAAAATAAAAATGTTTGCAGCCCTACTTTCAAACCTACAGAAGCCAAAATACTAAAACAGATTAAAATGACCTCAACTTTCTGGGTAGGCTAGTCTAAAGAAGAATGTTTTTTAGAAGGCTCTGAAAAGGGTAAATTGAAGGCACCTGGTTGATCTCAATAGGCAGGGAGTTCCATAGTTGAGGTACTGCCACACAAAACGACCGAATTCTCACAAACATGGATCAGGCATTATGTGGCACATGTAGTAGTGCCAGTTCTACCAGTTGACATGGAATTTGTTGTCAAACAAATAGGAGCCTATTGCAAATTACCAGAGATTTGTCAATAGATCCTGCCCTCTCCTGTACTAGAGGCAATAAAGGCTCTATCTTCATATCTTCAGGACTATGATTTCCTGGAGCTTGTGGAAAGTGATGGTACAGGGAGGAGAAGGAAGGAAGGAAGGAAGGGAAGAGTTGATGGAACTCAAGTCTCTGAAGCAATTTCTTGGAAGTGTTGTGGTCTTTCTGGTGAACTGCAATTTCCCATTGCATCCAGAATGGAATTACATGACCCTTGCACCTCCTACCCACAAGTAAGGGAAGCAGCGCAGTGCTGTTTTTGCATCTTCGCAGTTTCTGGTCCAAGAGAGCCCAAATGTAACCAAAGAGAGAGAGAGACCTGGAATATATACCAAATGCTTCTCGTCTTTTCCCATGTTGCCTTTTAACCGGTGAGATCACTTGTCCATGTAGCTAAGGATGGTCTACTTTGATTAGCAGCTGCTCTCCAGGGTTTCAGATGGGACATTCCCAGTCCTATCTGGAGATACTGGGGATTGAACCTGGTACATTTTGTGAGCTATGTTCCTTGCCCCTGTTCGTCCCTCCCCTGTGCTCACTGCCCCCCCTGCCCCCCGCCAAAAGCTGAGGATGGAGAGGAGCAGTTTAAGATTTGTTAACTGCTGGTTCTGTGTGTTATATTTTGGGTAGGTTTGTACTGCATGGCCTGTTGCCGGCTTTCCTGGTGGAAAAATTGGCTTAAGTGGAATTACACAAAAAAATCTGAAAGTGGGACTTGGTGAAACAGTCATTGTCGAGCCTGTGACTGGTGCTGTTATGCAGGCAGAGGACGTACATTTGAAGCTGAGGTATGTTGAAAATATATGCATTTTCTCCAGTCTTCCAATGGCCAAGACAGAACACACCCACTGCACCCCTCCCTATGGTTTCTCTGGCTTTTGAGAGCTGCCTGGGGGGCGCATGCAGGGGGAAGGAGTGGGGGAACCCCATGGCACTAGTGGAAGTCCTCTTATGAGCGTCTGCTAGTGGGACATGTGAGTTGGATCCAGCCCATTGTCTATTTTAAACTATGGTTGAATGTAGGGTGTGAACTGGTCCAAGAAGTATTTCCCGAAGGTAGATTTGTAGAGTTGGGCGTATTGATTTCATATACCTGACACGCATAGGACACAAGCTGACTTTGTTAATGGGCGACACAAGGGAGTTACTGGAGTTGGAATGCAGTATTTTGGTGTCGCCGCTGCAACCTTTTATCTCTCTCATGGTGGTACAGTGGTACCTCTGGATGCGAACAGGATCCGTTCTGGAGCCCTATTCGCATCCTGAGTAGAACGTAACACACGACTGCGTGTCTGCGCATGCGTGGGTCATGGTTCGCCACTTCTGCGCATGCGCATGACATCATTTTGAGCGTCTGCGCATGCGTGAGCAGCAAAACCCAGAAGTAACGTGTTCCGTTACTTCCGGGTCGCAACGGAGTGTAACCTGAAAACGCTCAACCTGAAGCATATTTAACCCGAGGTATGACTGTACTGCATTTCTGACAGCACCAAATCCTATCACACAGTCAGAACGCAGGAAGCTGAACTCATCCTATATTATATGTTTGGAACCAGCATATCCCATGTTCTGCAAAAGAGAGATCAATATAACTACCTTTTTTTAATATAACGGAAACAGAAAATTTACTTAGGCTGCAGTCCTCTGCTCACTGACCTGGGAGCAAGTCACAGTAAAGTCAGTGAGACTTTCATTTGAGTAGACACGTGTATAATTGTCCAGTTAGTTTCTTATGCTAGGCTACACGTGGTTGTTCTTGAATTACACTTGCTTTAGCAATAACTTTCTATTCATCTGTTATTATTGATGTGGGTAATATAGTGCCATGTTGTAATTTTCCAGGAGCGAAGATGCTTGCCTTAATGTGGAAGAGTTGACTGCCAGTCTCCTAAGAAATCTAGGTATGGGTTTTAATCTATTTGTTCTTGGTGTTTTATGCCCTTCTAATCACTCTTTCTTTCTTTCTTTCTTTCTTTCTTTCTTTCTCTCTCTCTCTCTCTCTCTCTCTCTGAAATGCTAAATGATACATTCTGTTCTAATGTTTATAATTGTAAAAACTAACAGAAAATACTGCATTTCCTTTCTTCTCCCATATTGTCACCCAGCATGTGAAAAGTTCTGTAGGTAAGGATTGAGTCTTCAAATAGTCAATACATGACTCTGGTTTAATGGTAATAGAAAGAATGGGAGAATTCAGAGGATTTGAAACTTCACACTTCAGCCACACCATTGCCTATATTTCAAATTCCTTTATTTTTATATTCCTCCACCTTCCTTTATTTTTCCATTTCCCATTTTTTTAAAAAAAGCTTTTATTTATTGAGAATAAGAAAAATAGCAAGGGAATATACAATTAAAAAACAACATTATCACCATTCCATCTGATTGCCGCATGCATAATACTGTGAGAAGGCAAAACTAATATAGAAATACAGAAATAAATTGCACATATTGCACCAAAGGTAAGACATTGTGTTTGATCTAGACTACCTATGGGAGGAACTCTGTCCACTATACAACCTTGGTGCAGGGGGGCAGCTTTTACCAATTTCCTCATGTGGCACCTGAAAAGCTGTTCTGGAAGGCCGGGAATCTTATAGAACAGAGTGGAAGGCAGTGCTGGTGGGAAGGTGGAATTAGGGAAAATAATGTTTTCCTCCAGCGGGAGTCTCTCCTGAATTTCTGTCGCACAGCTGGATTGAAGCATTTATTTACACTGTATCTTTTAAACACGAACTGCTGGGGGGGGGGAAATGTTATGTTTTTAAGATCTCCTGTTTTGTTTCTTATAGATGGAAAGGTGGTTTTACCAGGAAACCTCCTGAAAATCACTTTCTATGGCCGATGTTGCAACCTGATGGTTACAAAGGTGAAAGGAACAGACGGGGTTTTGCAGGAAATGGAGGACAGTCCTGTTTCAAAGCTAGAACAGAAATCGTCACTTGATACCAGTGATTTTGACTTATCTGTGCAACTTGACAAACTACTCATTGAAGACAGTCAAGAAGGAACATCTACCAGCACTCCATGCAAGCAGGTGGATCACAGCTTATCAGTTAATGCTTCCATAGATCCCATGGTGTGTGAGGAAGAGATTTCTGGTTCAACACAGTTATTTGGTGACCATGTTGCAGCCTCCCCTCCCGTACCTGAAACTACCAAGTTAAAAGGTGGCGAAGTCTGCATTCCTGCTGAAGGGTTACTGCAGACTAGTCAAACAGGAGCATCATTGAGCTCTGAGCCATTTTACTTCATATCTTCAAGGACTAGGATAAGTTTCATTGAACCTCGAACTAAAGAAACGGAAGAATGTAATCTGGAACCGAAGGTTACTTACAGTTCTATAGGTGGACTCGATAACCAGCTAAAAACCATAAGAGAAATGATTGAACTTCCCCTGAAGTGGCCTGGCCTGTTTAGAAGTTATGGTAGGATAGATGTGAATTAGATGTCTTATTAACAACTTGCTATTAAATATTTGCATATCTTTCCCCTGCAAAGAGCAGTGTTCTTTCTGCCCTGATGATAGATCTTTTGCTGCTGCCTATAACTGATTTTACTCGCTGTTCTGTTATACCTTTTCAGGCACGTAAGGTAATGGAATAATCTGTTCAGGGTTTTGCAGAGTGGCTTAAGAATGTGGTGTGTGTGTGGATGGCAATGCTTTTTGTTGTAATAATTAATGTGTTTTAGCATCTTTATTATTTTGTAAGATCAGGATTGCAGTTCGTTTTCTATTACGTTTTTATTGTGTTTCAGTGGGCTTCAGTAATCAACGCTATCTTTAAACTATACTTAGTAACTTAAAAAAAAATCTGTATTGTACAGCATTGTCAGCTAACATTGATATGTAGGCTGTAAGTACTACAGTTGTGCCCAGCACCGGAAGTAAATAAAACTTACTTCTGAGTAGGCAGAGTTAGGACTGCACTGTCAATATCAGTAGAAGAATTAAATATGTGCCTGGCCCCTTGAAAATCCATGGGGCTCCAGTATGAACTTTGGCTGGATTCTGTTGGAAGCTTGTAAGGCTTCAGAACATTTGCAATGCAGTCCTGTGTCCCTGTTCTCTTGGAAGCCTGTCTCATTGAGTTCAACAGGTATCGCTGTCAAGTAAGTGTGCATAGGATTGTAGCTGTGTTGTAGCAATTTTATTCCTGTTTAAGTCTCACTGTGTGCCGTAGCGCTTACTCCCTAGCAGCTGGGATAGCTCACTTGGTAGAGCAGGAGACTCTTAATCTCAGGGTTATGGGTTTGAGCCCCACATTGGGCAAAATATTTCTGCCTTGCAGGGGGTTGGACTAGATGACCCTCATGGTCCCTTCCAACTCTACAAATTCTATGAACTGTCTTTTTGACTGCAGCCCTAGCACTCTAACATTGCTTTTAGAAGTACTGTGTTGCCAATACAGTGGATCCTCCGGATACGAATTAAATTCTTTCTGGGGGTCCGTTTGCAACCTGAAAAGTCTGTAGGCAGAGGCACCGCTTTTGCGCATGCGCACCGTGCGGTTAAGCGCTTCTGCGCATGTGCGTGTGGCGAAACCCAGAAGTATACACTTTCAGGTTTTCTGTGTTCGTAATCCGAAAATTATGTATCCAGAGCGGTACGTAACTAGAGGGTCCACTGTACCAGAAAGCGTGAGATAGCAGATTTGATATCTTTAAAGGGTTTTTAAAAGTTGAGGCAGACCTGCTTTTTAATGACATAGTTTTCAAAAGGCTCAAATGTACAGCTGTTGTTTAAAATTGTTCATAGAAATGTGCAGTTGAGATATGTACCGTATTTTTCGCTCTATAGGACGCACTTTTCCCCCTCCAAAAATTAAGGGGAAATGTGTGTTCGTCCTATGGAGCGAATGCAGGCTCCTTGGCTTCAGCGATAGCAACGCGAAGCCTCCAAAGCGAAGAGGGAGCGCTCCCTCCGCACTCCGGAGGCTACGCGTTGCTTTCGCCGAAGCCTGGAGAGCGAGAGGGGTCATTGCGCACCGACCCCTCTCGCTCTCCAGGCTTCAGGGATAGCCGCCTGAAGCCTTTGGAGCGCAGCGCGAGTTCCCGCTGAGCTCCGAAGGCTTCGGGTTCCTTTTGCTGAAGCCGGGAGAGCAAGACTCTCCTGGCTTCACCAGAGAGGGAGAGCTGCGTGGCGCCCCTTCAGTGAAGCGGGAGGAGAAATGGAAGGGGCTCTGTTTCTCCTGCCGCTTCGCTGAAGGGGCGCTGAGCAGAGAGGGGGAGATTTTTTTCTTCTTGTTCTCCCCCTCTAAAACAAGGTGCGTCCTATGGTTGGGTGCGTCCTATAGAGCGAAAAATATGGTAGTTGGAAATATTGCAGGTGTGGGAGATCTCATTGCAAAAGTTGCAAGATGCTAGTGTCTTCATATACAGTTAATGGTATTTTTCAGAATCATTTGTATTTGTCACTACAGGAGTAGTTGCATCATTATCATTATTAATTTTAAAATCTCTGCCAGTCCATGAAATGTGATCTCTTCCTCTTCTATCTGACTCGTTAAAGGAATCCCCCCTCCACGAGGGGTGCTTCTCTATGGTCCTCCAGGAACAGGGAAAACCCTGATAGCCAGAGCAATTGCAAATGAGGTTGGGGCTCACGTCTCCACCATTAACGGCCCAGAAATAATAAGCAAGTAAGTCTTCCTAATTTATTTATCCTTGCTTTGCTTTTTCCTGCCCTCCAGCTACAGTTGCTGTTTTGTACCTGCTTAAAACAAAACAAAGACCCACTTAAGAGTGGCAGTATTTTTTTGGAAAATAGGTCACTTCTACATCCGTCAAGAGAAGTGAAGGAATGATTGATTATCTGTTTATATGGAACCGTTTATACAGCGTTTAAGTATATGTGCCCATGGGGAGAACTGCGTGAATAAAATGCCCAAGTTTTTGTAAACAGACCAAAATAAGCAGCTAAATGGTTTTTGATTCTGTTGCAGGTTTTACGGTGAAAGTGAAGCCAAGTTGCGACAGATATTTGCCGAAGCCTCCTCACGGTATGCTTGTGCTCTCTTGGGGAATTTTTTTTTATTCTAAATGGTTCAGTTTGTTAGCTTCCAAGCCCAGGACATGAGATTCCTGGTTTGAGCCCTAGAGTCTCTGTTATAGCCTGTGAATTCTTAGAGGCTTGTGAAATTTTGTCTAGTGACCAGGGCCAGAGGTGAAAGCAGAACAAAACATGTGAATGTTACCTTTGTGTGCTAGGCGAATTTCTACACACTCTCACACACCCCACTCCCTAGGCAACGAAGAGGCATTATCAGAGATCAAGAACACATTCCAGCCAGGCAGAATCACTCAGGGAGGGTTCAAAGTCAGGCTGATTAGGGGCATGGCCTAAGGAGAGAGGAGAGGAAGTGTAGCCAGAAGAAGGACCATATCCCAGGGGCCAGATAGAGTGTCACAGAGGGCCACATTTGCCACACACCCTGGGCCTGACGTTCCGCACTATTGTTGCATAAGCCTGTGTACAAGATGAGTTAAAAATACCTGAAGCCGCTGTTTTTATTGGAAACTCAATAAAAAATGATTTAAAAATAAATAAATACCGGAAGCCTCTTTGTTCAGGTGTTAAGCTACGCTTTAGACTATTTTTAGACCAGAATTGAATTTGCAGGTATCTCTATTTATGAAGTTTACACAACGATCCTGTACGTGTCTACTTGGAAGTCATCCCATGGGAAAAAATGGGCATTGTCTCTGCATAACTGTGTTTAATATTGTGGGTTATGAGAGCTGGTATACCACAGTGGCTAGGAGACTGAGCTACAGTCCAAGAAGTTACCCATTTGAATTTTGCTAGGAGCTTAATTGGTAGCTTTAGTCAAGCCAATCTTTCTTGGCTTCAGTCCTACCACCTGCAGTCTAAGGATGATAATACTCACCTTCCAGGGCTGTTATAAGAATACGTGAAGTGCATTGATCACTCAAATGTACTATAAAAATGGAATTTAGAGATATACTGTCTCTGTACAGCCATCATGACTAATAGTTGTTGATAGATCCTTCTGATAAAAAGGCTAAGAATTTCAAAGCTGAACAAAAGACTTTTCATCCAATTCATTTGGAACTTATTGGCTTGTTTTTATTACACATATGCTGATAGATAGAACTTGGCATTTTACAAGCATTTATTAGTTTGGAAAAAATTATAGACTGCTTAATCAAAAGTGTAAAAAATACTTTATATTATTTAATTAAATTAAATTCTATTAGCTGTTTGTTCTTTTGCTTCAAATCGTTTTGTCCCATGTGTGGTTTGACTCTCTGCTAGAATTCTGGCCTATTATCAGGTAAGATTTCTGCCCTGTATTTTGATTATTTGGTCTTATCATTAGGTTATAAGAAAAGTCTGAGCCTTTGACATTTGAATAATCTTGTCTCAAATTATTTACCTGTTGCATTTTAGCTTGGATTGTTTGGAGGTGGGAGCTGAGAGTTGGTGGTTAAGAGTGCTGAGAGTTCTCCTCAAAGAGCTACAATTCTCAGAATTCCCTGGGAAGAGGGACTGATGGTTAAACCACTCTGGCAGTTGTGGCTCTGGGAAGCAAATTGAGATTCTCCTAACAACACTCAGGACTCAAAATGAACTGCAGTTCCCATATTTCTTTTGGGAGAAGCCACCTTTTGGGGGAAATGGTATACATGTTTTCGCTTCATACTTCAGGATATTTTGGGCTGTGCCATGAGATAAACTTCACTTCAGTTCTTTGCCCCATTTGTGGGGGGTTATGAAATGTTACGAAACATTTCCTATGGCTAGAGGTGTGCCATGATTTGGTGTTCTAACTAGCCGATGCAGAATTTCAATAACCATTTCAGTGCTTTAAAGGGAGAGAGTGGATGAGATCTATCTGGCTGTGTCTTCCTAATGTGCCTGTTTCAAGAGACATGTTGCTTTCCATTATTTCCTTTTCAGCCGCCCATCCATTATATTTATTGATGAGATCGATGCACTCTGCCCAAAGAGAGAAGGGGCACAGAATGAAGTTGAGAAAAGAATTGTAGCCTCCTTATTGACACTGATGGATGGCATTGGATCAGTAAGTAAACTACGATGGAGTTACTGGCTCTGGGGTGGGCATGAAAAAATGATTGTGTTCATACAGCTTACCTTCCTGTGGAATTCTTTGGCGATGCATTGGTAAATTTACATATTACAAAAATAAAGCCTCTTTTCACTGGGACTGGGCTCATAAATCTTATGTGTCCTCATCTGTAATTATTATAAGGTAATGGTATTCTGTAAATAGTGTGAAAAGCACTGCATAGTTCCAGGATAGCATGCATAGAATTTCGCCTTAGCCTGAAAGCTAAGTCTCATGGTTGAGTGGAGATAGAAACCTCAATCTCCTATCCCAAAGCACAGTGCTTTTGATGATACCACATTGTTCCTGAATTACAGTGAACCTGTTTTGTGTTGGTCATTCAGGAAGGCAATGAAGGGCAACTCTTAGTACTTGGGGCCACTAATCGCCCCCATGCTCTGGATTCAGCCCTGCGCAGACCTGGTCGCTTTGATAAGGAGATAGAAATTGGGGTTCCCAACGCTCAGGACCGACTGGACATTTTCAATAAGCTTCTGAACAAGGTTCCTCATTCCCTGACGGCAACAGAGCTGGTTCAGTTGGCTGACAGCACCCATGGATATGTAGGAGCAGACCTAGCTGCCGTGTGCAAAGAAGCAGGTGAGCTATAAACACTTTTGTATCAAATAATTAGCTGAATGAGTGTGTAGTTCTTGTCAGTGAAGACAAATTTTAATAAGCAAGGCTGAAAAGAAGGAACAGTTGTTCATTATCCAGTTTGTGGAGGTCATTTTGATTGTGTTTACTGTACTGTAATAGTCAGTGAGAAATAATAGGTAAAGGTAAAGGTACCCCTGACCATTAGGTTCAGTCGTGACCGACTCTGGGGTTGCGGTGCTCATCTCGCTTTATTGGCCGAGGGAGCCGGCGTACAGCTTCCGGGTCATGTGGCCAGCATGACTAAGCCGCTTTTGGCAAACCAGAGCAGTGCATGGAAACACCGTTTACCTTCCCGCTGGAGCGGTACCTATTTATCTACTTGCACTTTGACGTGCTTTCGAACTGCTAGGTTGGCAGGAGCAGGGACCGAGCAACGGGAGCTCACCCCGTCATGGGGATTCAAACTGCCGACCTTCTGATCGGCAAGTCCTAGGCTCTGTGGTTTAACCCACAGAAAGAATACAATACATTAAATAGGACTTTTCCTTTTAAGGAATGTAAACTTTGTTCAATTGTGCGTTTGCTCATACTTCCTTAATATTGCAAAAAAGACATTTGTTGTCTGGTTTTTGTGACATGCAAATGTATTTAAATTTAACTGATTGTCTAAACAGCAAATCATCTATCAAAAAAACAGCAACAATTGACAACCTTCTTAACATTTGAATTATGTTTAGGGGACATTTAACTCACGTGACTTTTCTGAACATGGTGTTTTGTGTCCAACAGACTGCTAGGGTAAACCCTCTAATTAAGCAGACTGTGGTACAAATTAAAAAATAGGTGTGGCTATATTTATTTTGGACAATGCAGTACTATGCTGATTTGAAGAGTATGTAAGCTTATAGATTACTGAATCAGAAAATTAGGAGTAAGTCGCATTGAGCTCAGTGGAACTGACTTCAGATTGAATGCGCATAAGATTCCACTGCTTATTTTGTGTAAAGTGAACAGTGTTTTATTACAAATGGCAATAACTTCAATAATTTCAGTGGCATATTTGCAAAGCTTTGGTATTAAAAAGTGAGCCCTTCTGTTGTGCGCTTTCTTCATCAATTGTTATACTAGGGTGACATCTAGTGGTGGAATAATGGTTTCAACCGATCTAAACACATCCACTAGCTGAAAGAAATTGCTTACAACTCTATGAACAGAATATTTAGATTTAAGAGTCTAAAATAATAAAGAACCTGAAATAATGTATGTATAGCTTGCTTCACTGTTTTGTAAACCTAGGCTATTAGTGTATTCTGTTATGAAATACGAAGTCTCCTGCCATTTTAAAAAAAATTACAGATGGTAAAGTTTCTTAATAGAGCTTGTTGTAGAATGTTTTCTTCAAGAAGGTGTTCTTCCTTCAAAAACCAGTTTAGTCATTGGATGGATTTGTCCAGATTTGCTTTATAAAACATAATTTATGGAGCAAAGCATCATTGTCTGCATAACTAGGCGATGATATATCTCACTATAATGTTTAAAAACAAACAAACTTTTTTCCCTTTAAATAAAATGAGCTTCCCTCTATACAAAATCCTTCTCACCATTTGTATCCATAAGATTGATAAGAGCTGTTATATATACCACTGCAGTGATTTTGTATCCAGGTATAATTTTTGTTGATACTCCCTTACTTGGCCTTTTGAGAGAGGAATAGCTCACTTTCACTTAATTGCATTTTTTCTAATTTCGTGCAGATTTTTTTTTTCTTGAATTCCCGTAAAAGGCAAGACTACAGTAAACCATACCCAAAAAAAATATTTTACTGAATGATAACTTGTGCATTGCAAGGAAACATACTGTCAAAGAAGACATTTCACTTTCCTCTACCTCTTCTACCTTATGCCATTGCCCTCTGGGAAACTCAATTTTCTGGGTCCTTTACGGGACGCATGTCTCACCATAAATAGAGTATTGTCTTCTCCAAAGCATTTCTCTGAGCTCTGAACGCCTCGAGTACAATCTTTTGTTGAAAGGCAAGTATTCCAAAAGATTGAGATGATACCCTTACCTAAAAAGAATGCTGCTTCCTTTCTTAAGCTTGGGTCTTCTTCTTCTTCTTAAATGATGTGTATTCCACAACACTTTTTAATGGGGGTGGGGGGAGACAGTATTAACTTACAGTACTATGCATTGTGGGAAAATATTCTTGGAATTAATTGTTTCCTAGCTTTCCACTGTTTCCTGTTTTGACTTGTTCTGAAAAGTTACTGGGTTGGAATATTTTCAGAATGGTCTGATTTCTACTGTCTAAACAGTTGCTACCACTCTGTGGTAATACGTCTCTGCTCTTCTTAGGAAGCGGTACCCAACACGGTGCCCTCTAGATGTTCTTGGGCTACAGCTCCCTTCATCCCTGACCACTGGCCATTCTGGTAGAAGCTGACGAGAGTTTTATTTCTCTAAATGTTTATAATGCTGCAAAGGGAGACCTCCGCTGTATTTCAAAAACAGCATAACAAATGGCATGTTAGCTGGGCAATGAGGATGTAAGTGGAATAAACAGTGTTGAATGTTTTAAAGCGCCTAGCAACATAGGCTTCCAAATATAGCAATTCCTTATAAATTTATCCTTCTAAGGCTGCCTGTAAGTTTCAGGCAGGATTGATTATGAATGTAAATTTATTTTTCAGGAACTGAGAAGGGTCATCTTGTTTACAGTGAATGGGAATGCTGGCTCGAAAAATGCTAGCGCTTATCTTAAAAGATATTGTTGGCTACACTGTGCAGACTTCTTAAAAAGTTACAGACTCAAATACTGAAAGGAGTTGTGCGTGATTTAAACACTGAGGTTGCAGCTGGGTATGGAAGATGCTCTATCACAATGACGTGCTGAGAATTGCTTTTGTTCTGTGGTACATCTGCAAAGTTCGGGTTGGTTTTTCCCGTTGACTGCCCTCTCCAGGGACTTCCCTTTGTATGCTAGTCCGTGTCTCCACATGTTCCATGTGTGCACATTTGTGGATGTTTGTTCCCCGCACAGAACTGCTGAAGTGTCCTTTAACCTCCCCAGAGTTCAAAAATCGGTTTGGGCTGGAGAGCGGGACAAAATCAGTGGCAGTGGGACTGCTGCTAAACAATATATGTTACCTTAATAACAACAACTACTATATTTTTCGCTCTATAGGACGCACTTTTTCCCCTCCAAAAATTAAGGGGAAATGTGTGTGCGTCCTATGGAGCGAATGCAGGCTCCTTGGCTTCAGCGATAGCAACGCGAAGCCTCCGAAGCACAGAGGGAGCGCTCCCTCCGTGCTCCGGAGGCTTCACGTTGCTTTCGCTGACGCCTTTGGAGCGCAGCGGGACCTTGTGCTGCGCTCCAAAGGCTTCGGGTTCCTTTCGCTGAAGTCGGGAGAGCAAGACTCTCCTGGCTTCAGCAGAGAGAGAGAGCTGCGTAGCGCCCCTTCAGTGAAGCGGGAGGAGAAATGGAAGGGGTTCCGTTTCTCCTGCTGCTTCGCTGAAGAGGCGCTGAGCAGAGAGGGGGATAATTTTTTCCCCCTGTTCTCCCCCTCCTATGGTGCGTCCTATAGAGCGAAAAATACGGTACTACTACTACTAACTAAAGAAAACGGAAATCAAGGGCTGGATCTACACTGACCTGTTTAGCATTAATTGAACGATAGTAGATATGTTGTTCTGAAACACCACAGGGCATGCTTGTAAATTAAAGCGTTTTTTTATCCTGTTTTATCTACATCAAAATGCTGTCTCCCTGCTGCTGGTTGCTCTGCAGCGCCCTCTGGTGTCACATTTTAATGATGTATCATGAACGTTAAAACTAGGATGTCATGTGTCCATATATGTTATCAAAACCATTCCTTGACCCTCCCTTAATGTTTAAAACCATGAGTGTAGATCCACCCAAGTTTAAAATCCTAGGCAGCCTCAGTGGGTAGCCGGTCCCATTGAGCTTTGTAGGTCTTAACGTCTAAGTAAACAAGCACAAAACAAGTTTTAGACCCCTGAAAGTAAGTATTGCTGGAAACTGTCAAGTTTTTTCTAGGCAATTAATTGGGATGGGCTTAAAAGATAATTTTTTTTGTCCTTCATTATGTTTTATAAATCTTCATCCTGGCTGCAAGGAACATGAGTGCTTGCATAACTTGCAAATAAAACCACAAGCATAGAAATGACTTCTACAAATTATTGGTATTCTGTTCACAATCTGGACCTGTTAAATCTTGAAAATGAAGTGAACAATCGACTTTTCTCTCTCTCCTCGGAGGTAACATCCTGATACAGCACTGCCTGTGTGTCCACATGCAAGGCATAATGGCTTTTGTTGACCAAAGCTGTAACATATGCTTGTGGGTTATTTTTAAGAACATCGGTTTGGAGTAATTGCTTTTATGTAGAAGTAGTTACATCTGGATGTTGATGCTTGAGGGAACATGTGTAAAACAAGATGGAACATGCTGATCTTCTGCTTGCATCCAGAAACAATCCCCCCAGCCCTTTCTTAAATGGACACTGTGATGGAACTAAGAGAAGTCAGACTTGGGCTGCGATGCTAAATATACTTGCTCGTCTTTCCTTTTCATTCATTTGTTCCACATATGTTTTCGAATGTTGTATTTAATTAGACTCACACACATCTAATTATATATTTTTAGTCATGTTTGCTTGAATTTTGGCTGATAATTCTTTTACCTCTTCATATCTGTCCCTGTCAGTTAGCTTTCTGTGAGAAGCGCTTTGTACAGTTATTCTGAAACTCCTGATGGCCAGCTGGTTGTCTGGCATTTCAGAAGTGCTGCAGAAGGGGACTTTTGACAGTTATCAGTCACCTGATGTTGTTATGATGTCAGGTGATTGACAGGTTTGTCAAAATCGGCCCGTGGGGAAAAGTTGAGTGGCTGGCCTTTTATAAGGATATTTTCCATCATAATTACAAACCCACTGAATGAGAAAATTGCACTTTTATATATTCTCTAAGTCTAAATCTATTTTTTATTTAGGTTAACTTTTAGAACTAGTGTTCTGTTAATGAATTGGTTCTTCTCAGTGCAATTATTTCCAGCTGTGAATAGTTTTAGACTTGAGAATAATAATTCTCCTGACACTCTGCCTTGGCAAATAAAGCAAGTGTGTACAGTCATCGTTGTGGAAAAGAATTCCTGTGTAATAAAACTCTTGGAATTGAAATCAATCTGCTTTCCCCTTCTATGCCTTGCCATAACATCTGTTTAGGCCAACAGGCATGTTTCAGCAAATTCTAGGTTGTTCATGAAGGACTGTAAATTACATGTGCCTCCATGTAGCAGTTTAGCCAAGTGAACTTGCAGTGTATAGGTTGCAAAGGACCTGAGGGTTATACTTGTATGAACAGGATAAATCTTGTATTGCTTTCACAGCTAATTCGTAACATTACACACATCCCTTCCCCGTGTTTAAAATGTCTGAGTAATGCGCACATTCTCAACAGGCTTTTACTTAATAAACTTGGCATATAGACAAGGAATACTTAGGTTTCATGTCTTTAAAGAGATCATACATAAAATGAACCACGCTGCCTAACATTCATCTTCCTATGCTCTGCTCCATTATAGGGTCATATTTGCTTATAGCTCTAATCCCCGTTACCTGAAGTGCCTTCATTGAGAAAGTAGGAAATGAACCTGGAACCCAGGGGGTGGCGCATGGCATTTTCTCATCCAGTGGGTTTGTAATTCTGACATTCCTAGAACAAGTCAATATAGCCAACATTTCCAAATTCATTTTTATATACACAGTTCTCTAGGAACAACTCTAATTTTGTGTGCCGCCGCCACGAGAGGTCTGGAGGATGGCACCATGGCCTTTTCTGCAGTGGCTCCCCATTTGTGGAATGCACTCCCCAGGGAGCCTTGCCTGGCTGCTTTGATACATATCTTTAGGTGCCAGGTGAAAATGTTTCTCTTCGACCAGGTGTTGGGCTAATTGACATTCTAAATGTGTTTTTGGGAGGGGGGTTATTGTTTTGCTTTTGTTTTGGTTTTACGTATAAGAAGAAGAAGAAGAGTTTGGATTTGATATCCCGCCTTTCACTCCCCTTCAGGAGTCTCAAAGCGGCTAACATTCTCCTTTCCCTTCCTCCCCCACAACAAACACTCTGTGAGGTGAGTGGGGCTGAGAGACTTCAAAGAAGTGTGACTAGCCCAAGGTCACCCAGCAGCTGCAGGTGGAGGAGCGGAGACTCGAACCCGGTTCCCCAGATTACAAGATTACCGCTCTTAACCACTACACCACACTGGCTCTCGTATTATGCATTTTGCATTCTCTCTTTTTTGCTGTGAACTGCCCTGAGATCTTCAGATATGCAAATTTAATTTCTTCATAATAATAATAATTTCATATTGTTTAGGGAGAATAAATTTGACAACCCTTCCCTTGTTTGTGTGGTTTAAAATGCTGTTGTTGTGTCAGGGAATTGCCATTGGCTCGGAAGCGAGGAATAGAAGGGGAGTTGTGTTACAGGGAGCCTCCGAAAATCTTGCAAAGCAGTTCCTCTTACGGGGAGGAGGAAAGCCCCACCTCTAGTGGGGAAGAGGTGCAAGGACCAGCGGATGCTAGTGAGAGCCTTAACACCGCTCCTGGGCAAGGTGGACAGGAGGGAAACACACCCTTCCCATCGCCCATCCTGCGTGTAGCCTAAGGAACAAAGAGGGAAGGAGAAGGTTGGGGGTAACGAAACTCTTATGTTGGGGGAGGTCCAAAAAAAGACCACTCCCAGATTCTGCTAGCTATTGAGCTAGACATGAGCTTTGGGGCTCTTCACCGTAAATAGTTTGCACCAAAATAAAAACCTGTAAAACACAGGTTTGGAGTCCTGCCTGGTTACTCTCGAGCAACCTCAACAGCCATCTGACATGTTGCATGCCATTTTGAATCCAAATATTTGAATTAATAGAATGTTAGAGCAGAATATATGGCCAGGGTAGAAAATCCTGCAGAGTTTTCTGTCTTCTGTTAAATCTGAATTACAGATTTGTAATTTCGAAGGTTCATCTGATGTTGATAAAAGGTTAGGTGCCTGAAAATTGTTTTCTTTTATTTATGTTAATATTCAGGAGACATTCCTCATTTCCAAATTCCTGAATCTTGTGCTTCTCACTTGGTGGCCCATGCATGTTCCAATCCAGGAAGGAATATCTGTCTGACAAAGTAGACTTTCCTTTTCTTATTCTGTAGGTGGTGAATGCCGTGATGTGGTTCTTGCAGTTGTGTTCGGGTCTTGGTACTCACAACCTTACAAAAACCAGCTTTTACAATCTCGCTGCTGAAACAGACATAGTAAATCGGAACGGCTGTGAGTGCCTGCGGAGTTTTAAGGGAGTGACTTATATTCAGGTGCGGCTTACATTTGGGCCAATACGGTAATTAATTAATAGGCTCCTTACTTGTCAAAGTGTCCTGTCAGTGATTTATAAGTAAAAAACAGATGATAAAGAATATAGTCACACATAATTAAAATATGCAATAAACAATTTCATCAAAACATAAAAAATAAGCATCCACCCACAACTACCGTATTTTTCGCCCTATAGGATGCACTTTTCCCCCTCCAAAAATGAAGGGGAAATGTGTGTGCGTCCTATGGGGCGAATGCAGGCTTTCGCTGAAGCCTGGAGAGCGAGAGGCGTCGGTGCGCCGACATCTCTCGCTCTCCAGGCTCCAGGAAGCTAGCTGCAAGCCTTGCATGCCCGGGGGGAGTTCCCCTGGGTGTGCATGGCTTGCGGGCGGCAGCCTGCAGCGCGGAGCACGGGGCGCCCTTCGGAGGACGCCCCGTGCTTCGCGCATGTGTCGGCAAGCCTTGCGCACCGGGGGGAACTCCCCCCGGGTGCGCAAGGCTTGCCAGCGGCAGCCTGCAGCGCGGAGCACGGGGCGTCCTTCGGAGGACTCCCCGTGCTTCGCGTAGGTTTCCGCAAGCCTTGCGCGCCCGGGGGGAGATCCCCCCGGGCGCGCATGGCTTGCGGGCGGCAGCCTGCAGCGCGGAGCACGGGGCGCCCTTCAGAGGATGCCCCGTGCTTCGCTCAGGTGTCGGCAAGCCTTGCGCACCGGGAGGAACTCCCCCCGGGCGTGCAAGGCTTGCGGGCGGCAGCCTGCAGCGCGGAGCACGGGGCGCCCTTCGGAGGACGCCCCCTGCTTCGCGCAGGTGTCCGCAGCCTGCCCCCCCGGCGTGTGGGGCGCCCTGAAGCAGAGCGCCCCTCGCGCCGGGCAGACATCGGCCAGCCCCACAAGCTCTGGGGACAACCGGGAGGCGCAGCGCTGCCATCCCACTGTTCCCCGACCTGGTTTTGGGGGGGGGAAATAAAGGGGGAAAAAATTTCCTTTATTTCCCTCCCAAAAAGTAGGTGCGTCCTATGGGACGGAGCGTCCTATGGGACGAAAAATACGGTAAATAATCTACAAAAAATAATCTTATCAAAACAACATAACAGTTAATTAAAACAGGAGATCAGGGGAATGTTTGTCCAGATAAGTGTATTCCCAAGAGTTAGTCGGGGTGACAATTCTGACGGGGGTCTCTATTTCTGATATTTAGGCTGGGAGTGTTTCTTATGTAAGCAAAATGGCTCCGCCCATGCACAAGAAGGAAGTATCAATAACTTGTTAGTTTGCAGAAATAGGATATATATATATATATAAGTATGAAAGGGGGCAGAGAAACCCCCAAACAACCAGTGGGAGCTGAGAGTGTTTCGTAGCTATGGAATGTTGACTGTGGAATGGAGTGTCATGGAGGACAAGAAGAATATTTCACACTGCAACATTTTGTTGCAGGTCACACAAGTAGAAGAATAGGATGTGGGTAAATGCAGCAACTGGCAGTGATTTGCTTTTACAAAGGTTACATGAACCACATAAAAAACCTTAAAGCAAATACTGTAGATTTTTGTTTTGTTTAGGTAGTCTCTTGTTTCAGAATGATTACTTGTTTTGAATAAGAGTTGCAAGGGAGGTCAAATAATTAGTTGGTGGTAAGAGAACATGATTGTTCACTAAGCCACTGGAAATAGGTGCCATCTGATACATAAGCATGTGCTCAAAGCCAACTTACAATAGAAGGTAAAGGATGCATCTGATCCAAAACGTGCTTCAGCAAACCCTATCTGAAAAACCTCGTTTGTGTTGGCCAGATGTTCACTATTTTCTGGGCTGCAGTTTAAACAAAATGTGCATTTTGAGTTCATTACTCAGGGCTTGTGCAATCTTACAAATTAGAAGCCCTAATCTGGATGTCTTTTTTTCTTTTTTAACGTGCCTTTAAAGAAAGGGTTATATATTTATCTTCCTGGCAAGGTACTGACTTTATCCTTTCCTGGCCATAATGCAACCAATTTTTAAAGGTCAAGGATCAGTGGGGAGGGCAGGAACAAATGATGCTAACAAGAGGAAACAGGAAGAACTGAGGTCTTGCTTTCAATCTGTCTTTCATTATTCCTTTATTGTAAAATATTCTTTCAATTAAAGGCTGACCTGTAGCACGGCGTGCACACACCCATATCTTAATCATTAGAAGGCTTAATGGATTCAAGCTTTATTTTGGACAGTTCTGACGTTGCTTATCTTTCTTTCTGTTTTAAGATTGCAATTCTTTATTGCTGATTTGTAAAACTATGACAACAGGGGAAGGCAGTGCTCTTGCTTGACCCTTGCAGTGACGGTGCTTAGTAGGAACTGTGTTTTTCCTGGATATTTTTAATGGAGTAGCTACAGATAAAAAACAAGAACTCCCTTTTAAAGATACGTCATGTAATGGGAAATGGGACAAGTTGTTAAATGCTGCTTTTCTGCATATGATATTTTATTGAAAGGCTTTGGGTTGGAAATAAGGAGGGTATACTTGATGAAGACCGAAAGAGGTCATTATTTTTGATCAGTGAATCAAACCACAAGTAAATATTTTGATTCTTTAAACAAACAGATTAACTTTTGAATTCTCTTACAATGTTGGACATTATCTCTAGCAAAAATCTTTGATATGCACGGGCTAACTTTCTCAGTGATATAACTGGTTTATTCTTTTAATTGGAAGTGTTGGTGTGCTTGAACCTGGGAACAGCAATCATTCCTTCTATACCACATTACAGTATATTTGATTTGAAGATAATATATTGCTTTATATGAAGAAAATGCATGAAAACACTAGATGCTAAAGGGCATTGGTGTATTTTGCCGTTAGCAATTCATACGGCATATTGTTGAACGCTCCATATTGAAAGCGACATTTAATGATGTCTGTTTGGCTTCTATTCTTCCCTCCAGCCCCTTCCAGACATAAGAGACTTGATTATGATTACTTGCTAGTTTGATAGACTCTGCATGTGAGCAGAGATTATTATTTCACATTTTCAGGACCAAAGCATGCACTGCAAATATGTTCTGATATGCCCTACTTCAAATGAAGCAATCATTTTTTTGTCTGTTGCTTGGTGAACTTTGTTCTTTTAATTTAGAGCAGTAAATGTTTTGGATAATAAAAAAGTTCTATTGATTTTCGAGGGCAGGAAAATCACATTCAACTTGAAGCAAGTGTTCCCCACATTTTATAGGTTTGTGTTTGTTTAGTCCCGTCCCCCCACAATGCCTGTGTAGGTGTAATCAACACATGAATTCAAACACTTAATGTTATGTGGTGTGGCTCCCTAAGAGGTATGGAGCTAATCTTTTCTGAGAATCATACTTGGGCCATCTTACATGGAAATTCTTCCATCACCCATAGATGTACAATGAATAATTGAAGTTTCTGTTGTTGTTTTTTAAAAAGAGGTGACAGTGGCACTATGCAGCTAGGTAAAGGCACAATTTTCTAAATAAATGCCATGCAAATCCTATTACGATGAAAACAGCAGGGTTTAAATTTGCCGCCCTACCAAGTCAAAATATTACCAGCTGCCACTGAGGAAAAGCAAATGAGTTTGATCTTTTTTTCATATGGGACAGACAACATTATATTAGAGCTCAGGTTGGCCCTCATATATTCTCGCTCTCCCTTTACTATGTAAGCTTGTGAGCAAAGGCTGATGTGAGGCTGTGTGTGCGTGTGTGTGTGTGTTACAGGGCCTAGCTTACATGATATTTAAGAAATTCTGCCAGTATTCATCTGTTCCCGCCTTAATATTTTCGTCCCACAGAGGAACAATTATTTTATATGAATGTAATCTTACATTATTGAGATATAGTAAACTTGTCATATTCTTTCCCTGCTTGATTACTTCAAATGAGGATTCAAATGAATTCTCCTTATCCCTGGGTGTATCTATTTTATGTCATACGTGGCACGCCATATATTTGTGGGGAGCGATAATCTGATGCCGTGTTTTCGTATTCTGTGCCTTGTGCAGGCTTGTATGCTTTACGGAGAGTACTTGGGGAGAAAGCAAACCTCTTGGATGAGGATGTGTCTGGATCAGTGATAATTACTCGCAGCGACTTCCTGCAGGCAATGAACGACGTCAGGCCCAGTGCCATGAGGGAAGTGGCAGTTGATGTGCCAAAAGTAAGTTTTGCCCAGTACAATATTCTGAAATAATTATTCAAACATAGGAAAGCCACATACTTGATAGCAGTCACCGCCTGATGACAATTGTAGCTCAAGGGAGACATCCAATGCCCTTTATATGTGTTGTGGGAGGGGTGTGTTATTAGTTTGTTGTTGTTCTTGAGTTTATTATGTGTTTTGTGGTTTTTAATATTGCAATTTTGCGTTGTGAACCGCCCTGATCTACTGACGAAGGGCAGAGATTTATTGCTGCTTCTGCAAAGCCATTTTAACTCAGGAATCTTCTGCCCTGGGTGGTTGTTAATTTTGGGGTTGGCTCCAGGTTCAATGGGGCTTCTCACAGACACCGATATTCGTTTTCCATGACAGGCTGACATAGCGATGGCAGCAGTGCTCTGGTAAGTGGAATATTGTGGGAAACTAAAAATGGCAGTGACTCCCAGATTCACATTTCTGGTGCTGATTGGAACCCTCGGGACATTTGTTTGTTTGTTTTGTTTCTAAAGGCAGGCACTAGCGGTAGACCCTGCTGGGCCTGCAGCAGCTGCCTGAGTGTGCTGACACTAAAGGTAAAGGGACCCCTGATCATTAGGTCCAGTCGTGACCGACTCTGGGGTTGCGGTGCTCATCTCGCTTTATTGGCCGAGGGAGCCGGCGTACATCTTCCAGGTCATGTGGCCAGCATGACTAAGCCGCTTCTGGCAAACGAGAGGAGTGCTCGGAAACGCCGTTTATCTTCCTGCCGGAGCGGTACCTATTTATCTACTTGCACTTTGACGTGCTTTCGAACTAGACCTTGCTAATTCACGAGCCTCAGTAGTGTACAGTCATACCTTGGGTTACAGATGCTTCAGGTTGCATTTTTTTAGGTTTGGGTACTGGGACGGGTTACTTCCGGGTTTCAGCGGTCACACATGCACAGAAGCGCCAAATCGCAACCCATGCGTGCGCATGCGCGGCGCTGCAGGTTACAAACGCTGCAGGTTGCAAACGTGCCTCCCACACGGTTCAAATTCACCACCCGAGTGTCCACTGTATAGTAAACACCTGATTCTTTTGCTTTCCTCTTCTGGTTTGACTTAGAAGAAGGTATGGGGGAGAGGGTGGGGAAGGCCAAGGGGTGGGCTGTTAGTTACTGAGATGACTAATGAGTACAGTTATTTTAAAATAAATTAAAAAATTGTCCAGTAGCACCTTAGAGACCAACTAAGTTTGTTCTGGGTATAAGCTTTCGTGTGCATGCACACTTCTGAAGAATTGTGCATGCACACAATAGCTTATACCCAGAACAAACTTAGTTGGTCTCTAAGGTGCTACTGCACAATTTTTAAATTTATTTTGACTGCATCAGACCAACATGGCTACCTACCTGAATCTAGTTATTTTGAAAGTTCACCTCGTGTTATTCAGATCAACCATGTCCTTCCTGAACTCTGTTAATAACCAGTTACCCACCTCCCTTCTTTCTCTCAGTTATGTCTGCTTTCCGCTCAGTGCAAAAATAGTTTTGAGTTTTGAGCAGCTTTAAGGCATCAAACCCTATTTCCCCATCATTTCTGTAAATGCAGTGGAAGCCTTTTAGTGCAGCACTGATAGAATGTGATTTAAAATCATTGTGTGTATTTATAACAGCTACAATTTTTGTGTGTGTGAGTGGAATACTTCTATTCTTCTACTCTACAAAAAAATCTCCTGGTGATTCATGACTGGGTTGTTTGTTTTACAGGTATCCTGGTCAGACATTGGAGGGCTAGAAGATGTCAAACTGAAATTGAAACAAGCAGTGGAATGGCCACTGAAGCATCCCGAGTCTTTCATTCGAATGGGGATTCAGCCACCAAAGGGAGTACTACTCTATGGACCTCCGGGATGCTCAAAAACCATGATTGCAAAGGCATTGGCCCATGAAAGTGGGCTGAATTTCTTGGCAGTGAAGGTAAATGGCATTTCTAGTTTTAAGGCAGGACATTATAGGGATACGTGTGGAACATGAAATGCTGATACACCTGCGCTTCTTGGTAACTTTGTGTTGGCCTGTGTCTGAAGTGAAATGGGGGAGCTGTTTCTGCATTGGAAACACATGGCATCCCTCCTTTGTCCTACTTTGGACAAAAATAAAGCAAGTCACTTGAACCTTCCTGTTTAACTGATGCACTTTGAAGCAATACTTGTATCCAGTGTTCCTTCTATTCAGAGTAGAGCCATTGAAATGAATGGGCATGACTAATTTAGGTCCGTTAAGTTTTGTGGGTCTACTCTGATGAGAACATAGTTGAATACAACAACTCAGTGTGTGAACAGCCTTCAATTGTTTATTAATTTATTTTATTTCACAAAATTTATATACCATTTGATTGTGAAGGAAAAAACCTCAAGGCACCTCACAGAAGCAGTGAAGCTATCAGTAAAAGCTGTTTAAAACAGCTATTTAAAACATTCAACTAATAATTAAAATTAGCAGTAAGCTAAAATGTTGCCTCTAATTGCAGAAACTTGACTTTGTCCCTCTTTAACTATTTTACACAAAAGGGACGCGGGTGGTGCTGTGGGTTAAACCACAGAGCCTAGGACTAGCCGATCAGAAGGTCGGCGGTTCGAATCCCCACGACGGGGTGAGCTCCTGTTGCTCGGTCCCTGCTCCTGCCAACCTAGTAGTTCAAAAGCATGAAGTGCGAGTAGATAAATAGGTACCGCTCTGGCGGGAAGGTAAATGGCGTTTCCGTGTGCTGCTCTGGTTCGCCAGAAGCGGCTTAGTCATGCTGGCCATATGACCTGGAAGCTGTACGCTGGCTCCCTCGGCCAATAAAGCGAGATGAGCACTGCAACCCCAGAGTCGGCCACGACTGGACCTAACGGTCAGGGGTCCCTTTGCCTTTAACTATTTTACACAGTACATAGACTGTAGAATTGGCTACAAAGAAGATGTAGAGATGGCAGCCCACATGGGTGGGTGGCTTTAAAGGGGGGTTATACAGATTCATGGAGGTTGAGGCTATCAATGGCTACCCTCCAGTTGCTGGGGAACAGGAGTGGTTCAGAGTTCTGTTGTGCTCATGACTTCATGTAGACTTCTGGTTGTCCACTGTGAGGACAAGATGCTAGACTAGCTATGGCTTCTGTCTGAACCAGCAGAGCTCTTGTGTTCTTAGATGGGATTAATAATTTCCACTCATAGGTTATACTAGGCTACATGCAAATCTGAGTAACAACCCCTTAATTGCCAGTTTTTATAAACAAAAGCAAGTGTTTTTGTGCAGAGAAGTGGGGAGGGCCCTTAACCCTTTCCTGTCTCTACTATTTTCCTGCTGGAATTCCCCGTTTTTCCTCCTGTGATAGGATTCCAGGTGCATATGGGGTGTAAACATAATCGGAAACCTTGGCAGTCGGTTGGGAGGCAGGGAGTTGGAGTGGAAAAACAGTACACAGGAAGAAGGTTAAAACACTCCTTTGCTATTTCTCCATACAAGAACACCTACTGCCAAACTGCTTTTGTTTAAAAACAAGTTACAAGATATGAAAACTGTGTGTAATGTGTTGCTTGACCTCGGGCTATCAATCCATAAAAGAGAAGTGTTAAATAATTAGGCCTTTCTGATGTTCTAAACGTACAGGAGTGCCAAATGATCTAGCACTCTCTGGATTTTAAGAATACTTTAGAAACTAGCTGGCAAAACTTGTAGTGCCTCAAAAGAGCAAGAACAACATTTATGCAGGCAGAAGAGAGTCAGCGACTCCAGCGTATTATTTGTATTTAGTAAATGTGTCCAATTGCGGTGGAAGGTTTTTTGGTAGAAAATGTTCTTGGTGCCTTATTTTCTGTTTTAAATAAGATCCTTTCAGTGTTAGCTTCTCTTTTTTTCCTGATTAGCAATGATTACAAAAATATACAATGTTGTCAGAGTTCTGACTTCATCTTGGCATTTTCTAATGTCCTGTATCCCTCTTCGGATTCCGTTCCGTGGCTCTCTGCCCTTGACATGTGCTTAAGTTTGGTTTGTCATCTGGGTCAAGTACGTCAAAATATTTTCCAGTTAAAATTTCCTCCGCCGTTTTTCTCCTTCCTCCTGGCCGCAGCAGTTAAAATAGATTAATGAGGCTTGGAAATCTTGCTGCTCTGCTTCATGAGCAACCATCACTGAATCCCCAGAAGAACACTGGTTAATGTTCCAATGAGGTTTTTTGGCGGATCCTCCTTTAGCTATTGTTTAGTAAGCAGAAGTATGAAATGTCACTCTGTGATCTGTGCTGATTGAGTAATAGACTTAAAAATTTAGCACATATTGAGCTCCATGCTGCCAACTCATTTATTAAGCAGAGTGCAGGAACAGGGCATGTAGCTTTAGCTATCCAGTGAGCTGCACCAAAAATGCAGACCTGGGTTGGCGTTTCATTCTTTACTTCCACAATCACAAGGATCTGTTTCAAATGTTGCACTACTTAATATAATCTCTTAGCGGTTTACATAAAAATACAACAACATTTTAATAAAGTCTCCTGATAACTTGATAAAAACAAAACGCAACTGCATTTCACAATAAAGCAGCCATGCACAAAACAGGAAAATTAAAAATTAAGAGTCAGAGTCCAGGAAAGCTTGGGTAAACACGTGTATTTTTCGGAGGCATTGGAAGGTCATTACTGTCTGAATCTCAGAGTCTTGAGATTCAGAGTAATCTCTTTATATGGCTGTGTATTTGGTATGCTTATAAATTTATATTTGTAAAATCAAATAAAAATGATTTTTTTAAAAAAGGGAGGTCATTACTGTCTCTGCCTCATTAATTTACTGAAGGTAGGGGCATTCCAGGTGGTAGGTGCTATCACTGAGAAGACCCGCTTCCATGTGGTCACGCAAGTGGCAATCACTAGTCATCAGGACTGAGGGGGCTTGTGTATGGCGCCACGCAACCCAGAAGCCAGCGCCCTTGCTAATCATGGAACATTTAGTAGGGTATCCTTGGAAGATCCTGTATTATAGGGTTTATCTCTGATTAAGTATTCAAAAGTTCTTCAAGGTAGAATTCTATGTGATAGGACAGATTTCTTTAAAGCTGTGTATGGCATAAGGTAAACGTATGTGACTCTTTTCATGCAGGGCCCTGAACTGATGAACAAATATGTTGGAGAATCTGAACGTGCAGTCAGAGAGGTAAGGTGTTATTAATTTAACTGGAATATTAAGTGCACATGTACAGGGATTTATAATACAATTTATTGTCTGTTTTGCTACATTATAGTCAGTTTTTTTGTTGCATCATGCAGTCATTGCTTTGCAGTAACTAGTTTTCACGGGTTCTGAATTATAGCAGTCTTCACTGCTTACTGCCATATGTTGATACGATGAAGTCAGCTTGTGTATGTATTTGCTAAGAGTGGAGGGTGTTCTTGGAAACTCAATCTGATATCTCTGGCCCTTCCCCCCCCCCATCCAAACTTACTAGGGGCCTGCAGCAGGATGGTTTTGCTGTGGGTTCAATGATGACCTTTGGCACTTTCATAGCACTATCCTTGGCACAATGATCTATGGGGAATATTCGCTTCTAGATTAATTTACTAGGATATTGCCTCCAATGGAGTATTGTGCCCAGGATGCTACTAAAGCGCTGAAGGGTCTATTGGAGACTCCAGAGTGAGACCTGGCTGCCGCCAGGTAAGTTTGAGGAAATGATGTGAGGCAACATGGTGCCTTACACAGTGGGAGTAGGGAAACACTGCTTTCGGTTAAATTAACTCGTGTGTTTACTGTGATCAAGACTTGTAATTTGAAAGGTGTTTTTTACAGTCTTCTTTTTCTTAACAGCAACAATGTCATTTCACAGGAGGGTATTGTAGAGTTGAAAGATGTAATTTGCAGAATGGCCTACATCAATCATGCAGAACCATTGCAGAATGCCCTACATTCCCCTCTATATATGAGAGGCCAAGCTACCACTGGGGCCACATGCCTGGAGAAAGGAGGCGGATAGTGCCAGCAGCTGCCAGCTGTGACCACAGTGATTCTTCAAGCTGGATGGGGAATGCTGTTGTAATCATTGACCTGATTATGCTGCTGCCATTAAATATTTTTAGTACATTATATATCATATCTACAATATATTACTTAGAGTGTACATACATATTGTTTGTATACTCTGCTTGTTTAATTAAAGCTGATATCTGCAGACTGTATAGTCAAAATTATTATTTGGCAATAAAAGGATTTTGTAAGCAATAATCAATACTAAGGGTAGAATTCAACATTGCACTTTTACGAATGTTATGTCTGCACAAGCAGATCAGCTTGCCAGATGGAAAAATCCTCATTCCCCCCTCATGTGCTATCTTGAGGGTTCTCATGACTTTCCTGAGCCAATACGGAGGTGAGGAAAGGGGAAAAAGCTCCATTGCACAAGTGGAACGGCTTCCGCTGATGGGGATCATTAGGTGAATCCTGCCCTAATAATTCATTTATTCTAATGCTGCTGATGTGCTGTTTTGGTAGAATGGAATTCAATATTTTGTGTTCAATGAGTTGCATTCATGGAATGGAGAAATATTTCAATAGCTTAGCTTTTGTTTGACAATTTTAAAATGATAGGAATTATCCTGTTAATGCTGTAGCAGCTGGTAACTATTTTGTTTTTACCAGGTGAGCCTGGAATATCCTTTGGCTAATTCTTAACAGGTTTTGCCAACTGATAGTATTAAAAAGTTAAAAGACATTTAAAATAGTAATCCCCAGATATATTTAGTATATGTTCAGTTAAAGTATATTTGCACAATTTTTTTTGCTGCTGTTTAGAGAAAAATTGGAGGGATGCAAGCAATACTATTTGAAATGGTTAACTCCACAGTCTACAAAAGTGCAGTCCATCGGTTGGACGTTCTAGATGATGCAAAGTTGTGTCATTATGGTTTTATCTTGATATTGCAACCTATCCTGGATATTGGAGGCAAACCAAGGGTAACAACTTTATTTGTGATTATGCAACTTCTTTGGACAATCTGACAATTATTTTGTTTTTGTTTTGTCAGATCTTTAGGAAAGCCAGAGCTGTTTCACCCTCAATATTGTTCTTCGATGAAATAGATGCCCTGGCAGTAGAAAGGGGGAGGTAAGAAAAATTATCTACAAGGTTCTGGATCTGTTACTGCTTTGTACTTTCACATGAACAAGAAGTTGACTTTTGTATCTGTTTCCCTTGCATATTTAGATGGAAATTGGTTGGTTCATTTTATTAGGGATATAAGTGTTCTGCAAGACCTAGCAGTAATTCAAATAAGTGACTTTTTTTCTTTTCGGTAAACATTTTAAAACTCCCCTGCTTTTAGAGACCGCCAAGAGAAGGATCCTAATTTTATTGATTTTTATTGTAACAGTGGTGCTGGGGGAGACCACCCCCCACCCCTGCCTCCCAACCACCCTGGTGTTCTTTTCCTGATTGAAATTCCCCCATGAAATGACTGTTAACTCCACAGGGGAAGACTGTTTCCCTGACTGCCTTCCATTGGGGTAATAGCATCTGTGGGGGAAATTGGATTAGGCAAATGTCACAGGTGAAGGCTACCCATACTTTTGCTCCATTGTAACCAAGCATATATCCTTGATCATGCATTACATGCAGGCATGCAAGTGTGCATGTGCTGGAGATGGAAATGTGATTTTCAAGATCTTCGGCTTGGAGTCAGAGCACGTCATGAGGATGTTGCCTTGCACTTTCATTAGAATAGGAAATGGCCATAAAACAGAATCCCAAACTGTATGTTTATTTAATTACACTCTACGAGCATTTAACGCTTGATGGTTTCACGCATGAGGCACAAAAGTTTGTTAAAGACACTGTTTACAGAGAAACTTTTAAACAATGCTCTTTGTGAAACCAAGTCTCAGGTAGACTTTTCACACCTAGCAGGGATATCAGTGTCCCAAGCAGCAACACCCACCCAGCCCCTTCTAGGATTTAACTTCCCCATAGGGAATCAAAGCCAAGTTCCCTAGCTAACCCCTCTCAGATAGTCCAGCATAGTCTGCTCATAGACAATCCTTGTATCTAAGTGAGAGCCTATGGATAATCGCTATCTGAGCCCACTCAAATAGGCAGAAACCCCATTTGCCCACCCAGATCAAAAGTCTGTATCTGACTGTTAAACTGCTAGGGTCTAACTTAAATTCCACACATTGTCTCCTGATTGGTTGTTGGTCTCACCACTTTTCACTGGTTGTTGGGTCACCAGGAGGCAGACCCAGGGCCTGTCTGTCATAGTGCCTCGTGATGTAGTGATGTAATGTTTTAACATGCCAGTCACTTCCATCCATTGGGCATGCTGGCTTGGTGTGGCTAATGGAAGTAGGAGTCCACAGCATCTGAAGAATACTATGCTCAATATCCCTGTTTAAAGTAAAGGAATGGCATTTCCAGAACCATTTGATAATGATGATGGTGGTGATGATAATGTGATATCCAACTAGGTCACACAAAGTATACCCAATGAAATCAGTGGACTTAAGTGACTAAGTCAATGTGCTCTGAATATGACTAATGTTGGATTTCACCCAACAGTAATAAGAGCTTCTGTTTTGTACATCTCCAGCTGTAATTTGCTTGTGTGACAGGGATGTAGAGTTACCAGAACAGTAGTCTCTTGCGTTAGTAGTAGCAAAATTTTAGAGCTAAATTGTCAGATCTGACGTGAACATAGAACTGAAACAGAACACTAGCCAGTTGCTGTAATTTCTGCCCTTTGACGCAATCTGACTGTGGTGTCTCGTTATATGTTGCTATATTCGTTTCCTGCCCTTTTTTATTATGACACTTACATAAACTTTTAGCCATTCTCCAGGGCACTATTAAACATGTCTAAACTAATTATTAAAGAAATTGCAAACAGGAATAAACATGCCAAATACATATTTTTAATAAAGATTTTGAAGCTGTGCAATGTGATGAAAAGGCTGTTATAAGAATAAAATGAAAATGGCCAGTTTTGTCCAATATGTTCATTGGAGCCTTAATTTAGAATGTTCCCATTCTAGCTAGGTGCACTTCCCAAACCATCATCTTATCTGGAGATAGATGGAGAAGGAGAAAACACAGCCTTGGCCTCTCCATTGGAGATAGGAGGTGTGACCTTCAGTGTTCCATTGAAGACATCTGCTTTTTGGAGCATAGAAAAGAGCAGAGCAGGACACAAATATTTTATTGTCAAATGTGAACCATATGGGAGGTAAAATATGTAACATAGTTCTCATAAAATTCATCTGGAATTAAATGGTGTAGGAAACCAGACAAGGCACTTATTGGAAATGACCTGTTTTTACAGGCTGATTTTCCACAGTAGGAATTTGCAAATGCATTAGAGATGCTAATGATTTGCAGGCTCCGGAGATCCATTTCCTCTTCTATAACCAGACTGAGGTTTTCAAGGAAACACCTGTTGATATTGTCTCCCTAGTCCCCCTGTGCTTTTTCTACAGAACATATTGCTGTCGTTAAACGCCCTGTGCCCTTTCCCTACAGATAACTACTTCTGGTTATAATTTACCCTATTAATTGGCAGTGTTTGTGTAAAAATATTGGAATGAAAGATACTGCAGGTGGCTTTTGTGTGCAGAATAGCATTTGTATATCAGCTGCCTTTGCACATATACAGGGCAGAAAAATGTAAATCCAGAAGCAGCTACATACACTTCATGTATAATTGAAACAGAATAAAAAAATAGGCATACAGCATAATGCTGCTACTGGCTTGGCCCTTATTTGCACTTCTGTAGAAGATTGTTACCTGACCCTAAAGTAACCCCATGCACCCCTGAAGTGCTCGTTTTGTTTGTTAATTTAATGTATACCACCCTTTGTCCTAAGGCCATGGGATGGTTTCAGTATACTAACATAAACAACATAGTGTATAACATAATGCATAACAGAGCAGTATCCTGCTAAACATTTCAATAATAATAATAATAATAATTTATTATTTGTACCCCGCCCATCTGGCTGGGTTTCCCCAGCCACTCTGGGCGGCTTCCACAAAGACCAAAAATACACTAATATGTCATACATTAAAAACATCCCTGAACAGGGCTGCCTTAAGATGTCTTCTGAATATCAGGTAGTTGTTTATCTCTTTGACATCTGATGGGAGGGCGTTCCACAGGGCGGGTGCCACTACCGAGAAGGCCCTCTGCCTGGTTCCCTGTAGCTTTGCTTCTCGCAATGAGGGAACCGCCATAAGGCCCTCGGCTCTGGACCTCAGCGTCCGGGCAGAACAATTTCTACTAGCACAAACACCTTTGATTGCACAACAGCACTTCCTTTCATCTGCATGCCCCCCAAATATATTCTGGGAGATATCCCAAGCACCTGGAGCAGATTTAGGGTGGTGGGGCCACATAGGGAGAGAACAGGAAGGGAAAGTTCCACTGTACAGCCAAAAGTGCTTGTGGTAGTGGAACTGTTTAGTTGGATAATGCCTTGAATATCCACAAAATACAAAACATTAAAACAGTTGTTGGAGGCTGTGGGTAGTGGTAGGACTAACTTGCGATTTCTATAAGAATTGATTGTATCTCCATCATAGTAGCTACCTCTTATTTGGTGAAACCACAGCTAAGGGAGGGGGGTGGGGGTGGAAAGTGAAGGAAATTGCTAAGGCGGTGGGAGGACTAAAGAATGTATGAGAAGATTTGTATGTTATTTGCCAAGTTTAATAATAAAGAATGGCGAAGGCTGTGTCACTGATTTCCGAAGTGGAATTGAGCAAATAAAATGAGAGGTTTTGTTTTGAGACATTGTGGTTGTTCCTGCTGACTATCGTAGAACCACTTTGGCAGTCTTTGTTATAGTATTTAATAAATCTTCTGAAAGTAGTGGTGAATTTGGCATATATTAAATGAAACTGGCCAATTCACAGTCCAAATATACAATAAGGAACAATCTGTACTACTGAAGAAATGGATGCCTTTCCTATTTCTCTGTGGTTCTGACTAATATTGGGTTTCTTTTAGTTAGCTGCCTTTTCTTGGCATTATTTCATAAAAGACGTCTGCATTGAGGTCATGTCCACATGAATGTTCCAGATACAACTGTATGCGAGAAGGAATGTTTGTTCCTAAATAATCCTTTCCCTTTCAAAGCTTCAGATTCTTAACAAATTGTGCAGCTGCAGAGAATTATGGGTACTTGTAATTCGTTGGTATCCTGACCATGTAAAACCTAATTCCACTGACCGGTAAACTTTGCCAAGAGGAAATGGCTTGGTAATTAAACTTGAAGGTGATGAATGAACATGGTTCTGTGTAAATGCAGTCCAGACAGTCTGTTTGCTGAACTTGGGGTATCTACGTGCTTTGGAAATAGGATGCTGTTTATACATGTAGGATTGTGGGGAGTTTTAGGCAATAGACATGTTTGTTCCTTTTTGTTTTTTTATAAGCAGTTTCAGGCATGAAAAATTGTGGGTTGGAGAGAACACTACTGTTAAATTCCTTTTTAAAAAGTCAGTGCTTTGCTGTACATTATTGAAGGAAGAGAACTATATAAGGCACCAGTTTGCTTTCTGAGGCCAAGAAGGGGAAGCGTGTGAACAGAAGGTAACCACTGTGCTCTCAAAAATGTAGCCATTTAGGGAACAACTTTTGATTATACTTTAAATGCACATGGACATTTATCTGGTACTCTGGTCATGCAAAATGAAGTGACTGAACGGTGAAAGAAAAAGAATCAAAGGCCAAAATCTATAGTAAAATCTACAGGTTTAGCTGTAAGTAATTGACACCAGAAAACAATATGTAGTAAGTGTCAATTTTGTGACTTAAATTCAAATGTTGCAGCTACAGTGAAACACTTTATATCCAGTAAGGTAATTATATATTTTTCTTCACTTGAAGCACTTTTAACTCAGGTGGAAAGGACAAATTAAGAAGTAGCTTCTACTTCAGTTTAGATGCACCTCCTTGCATGACAACAAAAAACAGCCCTGACTCAATACAGTGGTACCTCAGGTTAAGTACTTAATTCGTTCCGGAGGTCTGTTCTTAACCTGAAACTGTTCTTAACCTGAAGCACCACTTTAGCTAATGGGGCCTCCTGCTGCTGCTGCGCCGCTGGAACACAATTTTTTTTCTCATGCTGAAGCAAAGTTCTTAACCCGAGGTACTATTTCTGGGTTAGCGGAGTCTGTAACCTGAAGCGTATGTAACCTGAGGTACCACTGCAATGTGGAATGCATAAACACCTGTCTTTTCAGAATTCAGCTTGTTTGTTGGCCCACATCCAGCCCATCACTGCCTCCAAACAGTCTAGCACCTTAGCTACATCTCCTGATTGAGATGGAAATAAGAGATGGCTGTCATCTGCATATTGGTGGCACTCTACTCCAATATTTTGGGTTCCAGTGTCTTCATAGAGGTGTTAAATAGCATGGGTGACAAGACAGAACTCTGTGGGACACCACAGGAAAATGCTTGTGGTGTCAAACAGTGGCCTCCCTTAACTACTTTCTGGAAGTTTGAGCAGAACGACTGCAATACAGCACTCCCAGCCCCCACCACCTTGAGCCGCTCCAAAAGGATACCACGGTTAAGAAAGCTGCTGAAAGGTCAAGAAGAATGACCAGGGTTGCACACTCTCCATCTCTCTCTCCTGACAAATGTCATATCCAGGGTGGCCAATTTAGTTTCAGTGCCATCACTACAGTTTCCTCCAACTATGAACGAAGCTTGCCTCCAAAGCGGATATTAGCCACTGGGTGATAGTTTTTTAACATTTCTGGGTCCATGGAGGCCTTCTTAAGGAGGGGCACTCCACAGCCTCTTCAAGACAGGTGGTATTTCCCCTCTTCCAGTGAAGCATTGATGACTCCCTAGACCCAGAGAGAGAGAGAAAAAACCCAGTTCTTGCTGGGTACAGGACTGGATAAATATTTTAGATTTTGTTTAAAATTCCAACCAGCAATCCCTGGTATTGTATTTAAATATTGATATAATATTCTGCTGTAAGAGGAATCCAGCTTGTGTCCACATTGTAGCCTGTAGTACGTCCAGATTAAACTTCAGTTGATTCTACAGTCGGCATGATTGATTACAGTTTTCAGCTTGATTAACTTCCAGGAATGCACAGAAGGAGAACTGCTGAAGGGGGGAAATAAAGAAAGGAAATGGGAAAGTACTGTCAAGTTTCTTTCTAAAAGGCAGCTGCTGCAAACTGAATATAATATTGGAATATTAAAACTGGTTATCTTTTTCACTGTGCATAAGTACTGCACTATAAGTACAAAGCTTATATCCCTTTGCAGAATCGTGCTATAAGGCTTGTTTACATGTTACACTGAACACAGGTGCAAACTGCCTATGCATGTAGAATTATTTTTTGTGAAACAGTAAATATTTTATTATTTGTACAGCTCAGTTACTGTAACCACTGGTGCACAGACTACATTCTTTTGAATGTCACATATGAATAACTGTACAACTCAACTGTAACGTAGACAGGTTGTACTTTCATTGGATGTAACATGTCAACACCCCTAATGAAGCTACTGTTTAAGCAACCTCACATTTTACCATTAATGCACTTGTTTCATTAATTCATTTGTTTTGTTAACTGATACTTAGAGTAAATGAAGTTAAATGCATGTTACTTACGTGTACACAGGATGTAGGTTTTAGGAGTATGTAAATCTTACAGTAAAAAAAAAATACTGCTGAAATGCATAACTAACAGCATATAAAACCACAATTAAAACAGTAAAAAAAATCCCCATGCCCCCAAATCAGTAATGACACCAACATATAATTTGTGTATGAAAACATTTTGTCCAAGTTTCTGGAGCAATTTATAGGTATGTCTTACCTAGCTGTATGGAATATTACTCATATGTACCATGTGTTTGGTACATATGTGGAACAAAACATGTATACTATTATTTGTAAAGTGTGAGTTGTTATATCTTTAAACACAGATCAGGAATTTATTGTTGAGTAGAGTTGATTAGTCTTGTGGTCTTTACCTGAGGAAATAGTCATTCATAAAAGTGTGAGTTTATGTTACAATAAAGGCCAAAATAGGTTTTTAGAAACTGTCTTGGCAGATGCCCATAATAGCAATTGGTAATCTTGATTGTTGCTTTTATTGAAAATAAGCACTCTGGAAAGCCTTGTCCTGCCAAAAACATATTTCACCAGAACTTGTGAGAGGAAGGAAATAAAACAGTGTGACAGTTAATTACAACCATGGTAGCTGGACTGAAAAGTCTGACCTGGCAGGTGTGCTTTGCTGACAGCTTTCCTCCTGTGAAAGCCTGACAGAAATGTCAGACTCAATACATTCTTCATACTGTGTGATTGTGGTGATTTTAGTGTGGGAGTGTGTTGGCAGGCAGGGGGTTTGGTATTTTAGGAATGTTTTACCTCAGAAACTTCTAGAAAAGTTAGGAATACTAGTCAAAAGATGTGTGTTGGAGTTATAATTTTTCTGGAAGTAAGTTGCTTGAGGTTTTTAAAAATCATTTTCAGGTAACCATAAAATACACATGATTTTCAAGGACAGTGTACAACGTGTATAAGAAGTGGAGCAAGCCAAATTTCTCTCTATTGTTCTTATTTCTCTAGATTTTTGAAAGTATAAACTGTAGAGGATAAGTTTGTTTTAAAAGGGTAAAGGTAGGTTTTTTTAAAACAACAACAACAACAACCATAATACTCCGGAAAGCTGTTTTTTCCAAGATCCATTTTCACTAGGATTTGTAAAATGAAGGAAATAAAACAATGTTGCAGTAATTTTTTTTACTTGTGTGTCCCCTTCCACACAATACATTTAAAGCAGTATCATACTACTTCAAACAGTTGTGGCTTCCCCAGAGAGCTATGGGAACTGTAGTTGTTGTTTTTTAAAGGGAGCCGAGAGTGATTAGGAGACTCTTATTTCCCCATACAGAACTACAATTTCCAGAGCTACACTTAACCACTCTGGAAACTGTAGCTCTGTGCGGAAACTAGAGGTCTTTCCTGACAACTTTCAGGATTCTTTGTGAGAAGCCATGGCAGTTTAAAGTGGAATGATACTGCTTTAAATGTATAGTGCAGGTGCGACCTGTGTTTATGTGTAATAAAATTAAGGTGTGCTTTATTTTTTTCTGCACACAACCCGCACAGCTTCCCACATGGTTTCATTTGTGCTGCTAGGATGTCATATATTCTCAGTGCTACAGATTATAGTATTTTGTTACTACATTTTCTCAGCATTTACCCCAGATAGCATCTTATTTGCAACTGTGACACTGTGCATTTCGGGCACCTGTGGGGTATTTTGTGAAACATACTTGGTGATGGTAACATAATGGGTGGCATTCAACTAATGTGCCCTGATAAGCGCAAGCATTTCTGCTTGTGCTGTGGGTCTTCCCTCTCGCCCTGCACATGCCCTGTGCCACCTCCAAATCTGCCCCAGAGGGAACCCGAAAACAGATCTAGGAGTCCCACAGAAGGATGGAAAAGTGTACTGCACAAGCAGATATCCTTGGGCTTAGGGAACATTCACGCAGTTCAAATTGGATACAGTGGTACCTCGGGTTACAGACGCTTCAGGTTACAGACTCTACTAACCCAGAAATAGTAGCTCGGGTTAAGAACTTTGCTTCAGGATGAGAACAGAAATCGCACGGTGGCGGCGGGAGGCCCCATTAGCTAAAGTGGTACCTCAGGTTAAGAACAGTTTCAGGTTAAGAACGGACCTCCGGAACGAATTAAGTTCTTAACCCGAGGTACCGCTGTACTCCTCTTCTGCCTGTGTTTCAGAAACTTGCTTGGGTGTAGCTTAGGGAGCAATTAGAAATAGAGTGGAAGATGTTCAGGTTCAGTTTAATCTATTAAATTTCCAGAGATTAAAGTAGTTCCCATGGTATTACAAGAATTCAGTTTAATCAGAACTATATAAACTCCCTTAGTAGGCCTTGCTAAGTACTCTGTTTGAAGGGCCTTGACTCTACTAAGGTTTCAGTTTATGCTCTCAGCTGTTGTAGATGATCTTCAAAGAAATTCTACATATAACTTGTGAAACAGATTCTGTGGGGATGGGTACTTAAAAATTTATCTTCTGGGTAGTTGAGACGTTAACATTTTGTGTCTCATACTGCTTTAGCAGCCATAAAATTGATAACCTTCACGTAGTCATACCTTGGGTTAAATGTGCTTCAGGTTGAGCGTTTTCAAGTTACACTCCGCAGCAACCCGGAAGTAACGGAGCGCGTTACTTCCGGGTTTTGCCGCTCGTACATGCGCAGATGCTCAAAATGATGTCACGTGCATGCGCGGAAGTGGCAAAACGTGTCCCGCGCACGTGCTGTCACGTCTTTCGTTTTACTCAGGATGCGAACAGGGCTTCAGAACGGATCCCGTTCACATCCAGAGGTACCACTGTATGTCTGACTTCTGGTTCCTTAGGTTAGTCCTTCCCTTCTCTTGCTAGGCTCAACTACTATGTAGGTTCTGTAAGCGTGGAAGCTCACAGGTCCTTGTTAGGCCACCTTGGGGTTTTTTGTGTCTTTCTTTTAATGCATGAATTGTGTAAAGGTCACTCTTATTTTTTTTGTTGGCCCTGTTTCACTTCTAAATTACTCCCTCCTTAAATCCAACCTTCAGTCTCCCAGGGGTAACAACCCACCTGTTAAGTATAACTTGTTAAGTTGGCATACCTGACAACTCCGTTTTGCTCACAGTAATAACTGTTGGAGAGCTTTTAAATCAGGGGCAGGGAACCTTTTCAAGCCACATTGCCCTTTGGGAAACCTTCCAAAGGCCACTTGCCAGTGGTGGATGAGGACAGTGGCAAAAGTGGGTGGAGCAGTGGACATAAATGTTACCTCTGTACATTAGGTTAGTTTCCACATTCCAACTGCATTGTTCTCCTTCATCTAGACAAACGAAGCATTATCAACATTCAGTGGTACATTCCACCCAAGCAAAAATATTCAAGGTGCAAAGCAGAACTAGTGGGTGGATTTGTTTTAGGGAGAATTATGAGGGCCAGACATAAAGACCAGGAGTGCCACATTGGCCCAGTCTTGCAGTGCACTCTTATGGATGGTTTGAATTTTCTTAGTGACTGGTGACAGAAGCAGGTTAATCTAGAATTCCAGGTTAATCTAGAATGCAAGAGCATGCTGTTGCAGAAATGTTGCTGTTTGTAAACAATTCCAAGAGGTGTTCAGCTTGTTGCATTTTCCAGATAGCAACCGCTGATTTCATTAAGTATGGGTGTCAGTGTAATTATCTAATGATTTTGGCTCAGTTTATTACACCTGCTTTTATTGTGAATTCTATAGAAAGTGGGAGTATGGAAAATCACTCTATTCAAAACTGTGGTACCATGAAAGTTTTACAACTTTGCCTTTTAAAACACTGTGAAATCACAAAGTTGAATTTACAGTGGTACTTTGGGTTAAATACGCTTCAGGTTACATACACTTCAGGTTACAGACTCCTCTAACCCAGAAATAGTACCTCAGGTTAAGAACTTTGCTTCAGGATGAGAACAGAAATCATGCTCTGGCGGTGCGGCAGCAGTAGGAGGCCCCATTAGCTAAAGTGGTGCTTCAGGTGCTTCAAGCACAGTTTCAGGTTAAGTACGGACCTCCGGAACAAATTAAGTACTTAACCCGAGGTACCACTGTACAAGATAGACAGCAGTTGGAGTTGGTATTTTATCTTAAAGGCACTGTAGGAAGCTCATCATTTCACTCTTAAGTCTTGCGCTCCTGACCATTCTTCAGTAGTAACCTTTTTAAAAAGCTTGTTTCTGTCATTGCTATTGATTCCCTAAGCTTCAGACAGCTGTCATTGGACAGGTGAACAGGCACACGTGCACACCTCACAAACATTGGCATTCTGTTTGGCATACAGTCGGGTTTGTTGACAGGAAACTGTTTTGCATCAGTTTTTGCCTGATTACTATTTCTGTAGTGCTGGGATGGTGACATCATGGTTCACAGGTCAGCTGGCGCTGGTGGGGAAGAAACGCTTATTGGCTGGATGCTGGTTTTATAGATGGGTCTGAAAGGTTAAACATAATTTGTGTATCTGAGTTGTCCTTGCGTCAAAAACCGAGAAAGCCTTAATGAGCATTGCCTGCTTTAATTTGAAATTCTTGTTGGGAAATCATGGGAAAATGGAAAAAATACATGCTTGTATGTCACCCCTCAGATTAACAGTTTATGCAGAGCTCAAACATCTGAGCACACATGCTGCTGACGCAGTTCTGGAGCAGCTGGTGGAGAAATCTCCTGCTATAAATGTCTGTCTGTCTGCATTTTTATAGGATAGCCTGTTAAGCCAAAAGGGCTTGTTTACTTGTAGGAGTCATGCTAAATATGGTGTGTAATCTGACAGCTGAGTTCCATGCATAAAGGAAAGCACGGCAGCTTTGGGCTACATGGAGGACTTAAATCTATATTAATATCAGTGTGGGCAGGGGTCTTGTACAGCAAAGGAGTACAGGGTAAATGCTTATTTGGAAAGCAACCAAAATAAACATGAAACATTGCATTTTAGGTTCCGGAAGCATATGCAAAAGGAAAGTAATTCTACTTTTTCTGTTTCCTTTCCTTTCTGGTCCTTAGTTGATTCATTTCCAATTGGGAGTTTTGACATGTGCAAGTATCTGGATACTAAATTCTGTGACTAAGTATTTGTCATCTTTCCTTCATTCCCACTTCCCACCTGTTCCAAATTTTCAGCTCCACTTAGCAGCAGTTGTTCAAGGGAGCTTTTGGAACAAACTGCACTCTTCCAGGGCATTTCTTGGGGTTGGTTATCTGTGTAGATAACACCAACTGAATAAAGTAAGAGAGCAATCCAGCTAAAGTTGATGACTTAATTCTCTGTTCTGTAGGCGAGTAAAACATGTGTCTCCTCTGAAACCAGTGGGAATTAAGACTGCACACACATTAGGGAGCAAGTCCCATTGAACTCAATGAGACTTATTTTTGAGTGAGCATGCTTGGGATTATGTTTCAAGAAGGTTTTATTTTGTCAGGTGTCATTGCCAGAGTTTGTACTTGTAGATAAGAGACAGCTAATATGAGAAGACAAGAGTGTATCTTAGCTGCGCTATTCACTTCCCTGGTTTTGCCCCATGTGCACCCCACATTAGCTATGCCATAAATCAAAATTAGGACAATTATTGCACAAGACCCAATTGTAAATGCTACTGAGGGCAGGGCTCATAAAATGGAACAGACTCTTGTGAAAGCAAATATAAAAAGCTCATATGTCAGCAGGATCAATCTTGTAAAACAAGCTTTGCATCTGCCATTTTGTACCTATTACATATTTAAAGTAATAAATGTGGAAGTTATAATTAAATACCCAACTGCATTTTTGAACTCACTTTTTCACATGTAGTTAATAAAAAAAAACCCCACACAAAACACAAATAGGCTAACTTCTGAAATCTCTTCCAGGAGAAAAATGTCTTTTCTTTTTGAGACTTAGCCATTTGGTGATTTCAAAACAACATATGTATTTAACATCTGGAGCAACAGCTGTGCAAAATTAATAAGAAGGTGGTTTTATGGGTTAGCTGGCCACTGCTCAGTTTGGTCTTACTTGGGGAAGGTGGAAGAAATGAATCTGTAAAAGGCCTTCATTTCACTTACAGTGTTGGATGGCCTGCATTGGTGGCAGAAACTAAAGCACTGTCTGAGCAGTGTTTTAATGTTGCCAATACATCTTTACGAAATCAACCCGTGCGAATGCCACAATAAATCACTTGCCAAGTTCTGACATACTTTGTTTTGTTGGTGTTTGGTAGCCAAGTTGGCAGGAGTTGCAGGAAAAGGATACTGGTCCCAAAACAATAGCTTCAGTTTTTAAGAAATTGGTTTCATGTTTGTGTTCTTGTTGGTAAGCCCTGTTTAAATACATCCAAGCCATTAGTGATAATGGGCAAAGGGAGGGGGGAGTCAATTACACTGATATTTTGCTGAAAAATAAACCACCAACAAATTCATGACCTGTCAATAACTTCCTCTTTCAGAATGTGGAAAGGAACTAGGCTATCCTTGACTTGATCACATAGCAAATAAGGAAAAGCTGATACATCAGATTAATGTAGCACAGGGATGGAGAACCTTCAGCCCAGGGACCAAATAGAACTTCTAAGCATCTCTATTTGGCCCTTTGGATGCTGTCCAGGCCACTCGCTTGAGTGCTTTTGCCTAGCCAAACATGTCCTTGAACAGTGGCAATGCCTCTTACGTGCTTGAAAGGAGGATGGATGTGGCATTTGTAGAAACATTTGACTTTTGCATGCCTGGAATTTATTCTCCTGGACAAAGGTTAAGACCTACACCATTGCTCTGCCCAGTTTTTCCTCTAGTCCCTCTCACCAGTGGCATGCAGCCCCTGGAAAGTTGCCTATGAGGGAATGTGGTCCTCAAGCTGAAGTAGTGTTTAAGAAATGAGCACCCACTACTATGGCTTTCGTTTTGTATTTCCATTAGCTCTTCAAGTTCTGGGAATGTGGCAGACCGCATCTTGGCACAGCTGCTGACAGAAATGGACGGGATTGAACAGCTAAAGGATGTGACTGTTTTGGCTGCGACAAACCGACCAGATATGATAGACAAGGTAAGAGGTTTGGGCACTTGCCCCTACTTTTGTTAAAACTACTTTATTGGAAGTGAAATGTTTTAAGATTGCAATCAATTGTAGTCAAACGTCTTTGTAAAGTACTGGATTTTTTAAAAAGGGGTTTTGTATAAGGCTCAACAAAAACAGTTGTTCTCCTGGTTTTCAGAAGAAACAATGGCTTGCTCCACCAGTGCTGCTTCTTCAGCATTTTTTGAAAGCAATATGCAAACTGACCACTAAGACCCCTATGCATTCACAAGGCAGTAGGATAGAGATGTTTGCTGCAGCCGGACCAGCTTTGAGCGATTTGGTCTGCTTGGGGTCCTTTGTTTCAGGATTAATGGACCATTTTGTAGAGTTGGCCAGCCTTGGAAGTACTGTACCTTGAAACCTCAAAACTAAATACATATCTCCAGTCCATGTGGGGTGAAAGGAAAATTTTCTTTCCATAGGCAAGAGGGAATTTTCCCCACCCCCGTCAGTTACCTAGCCTGTGATACACTGTTGCTTTCCTCCGATAGATAAAATTGTAGGTAGTCATTCAGAGAATGTTTAAGCAAATTGTGCAATGTATCTTTGTTCTCTCAAATGTGTTTTTGTTTAGAATTGCATCCAATCTCCTAACTTTGAACCTTCATAGACATCGAGGATGATAGCTTGTTAGCCCTCCCTGAATTGAGTGCCCTTCTTCGTAAGACAAAAACAGAAATTTACCAGCAAGAATGTCCTTTTCTTGGCTTCCTTCATCCATAATACCTCTGGCATCTATTTGTAATGGCAGGCTAGAACAGAAGAAGCTGTTACAACCCCAGGGAACTCTGTGATTGTTTCACAACAGGAAGTAATGTGTGTGTAGCTGAAGAATTGGATTGCTTTAGCTCCTGCTGCGTGAGATCTGAGTGTCAAACACATTAGCTGGGATGCCTAGAGCATAAGGGCTGAGAATGAAGTGATAGTTTGTGGTTTGTGATGGCACCCTGGTGTTTCTGACAGCTCATCCCAGCAGTGTGCAGCAGTTGCATCCTCAAGTGCCCTATTTGCATGAGAATGACAGGATGTGATTGGACAAATGAAGATTAATGAGAGAGTGTAGTGTCAGTGTGCTATATTGTCTTTAGATCCATGGTGCTCTTTGTTTCATTACCAGTGAGAAACTTCAGTGTAGCATGGAACAGAAACTGGGGGAAATATAGTGAATGAAAAATATGACCAGAGTTTAGATCTGGTTTCATTTAAAACCAAACCATGTTCATCCTGAAATAAAATGCAAAATATATGTGCTTGCATGTAAAACAGTGGATATCCACATCAGACTGTGTTCATGCATCCAAGCTTCATAGATTAGGGGCATCATGTTGGTTTTTCTGTCATTTGCATAGCAGAATAGGCTCCTCTAGAATCAGGGTGATGCTGTGCACATGCTAGTAGCATTATCAAAAAATTCTCTCACAGTGTACTGTACCTACATTTTGGGGAAATTCTTCCTTAGTGTCTGCTTTGGTATTAATTTGTTGAACCAGGAGTTGAAAATTCTCATTCTGCTGCCCTGTCAATTGGATCAAATATAGAAAGGTTGCTTCTTCTCGTTGGTTCAAAGGAAAGTTGTTTCCTCTTATTATGTTATGAAATTTAATATTCCAGTAAAGGCAAAGGGACCCCTGACCATTAGGTCCAGTTGTGGATGACTCTGGGGTTGCGTCGCTCATCTCGCTTTATTGGCCGAGGGAGCCGGCGTACAGTTTCCAGGTCATGTGGCCAGCATGACTAAGCCGCTTCTGGCAAACCAGAGCAACACACGGAAACGCCGTTTACCTTCCCGCCGGAGCAGTACCTGTTTATCTACTTGCACTTTGACGTGCTTTCGAACTGCTAGGTTGGCAGGAGCAGGGACCGAGCAACAGGAGCTCATCCCGTCGCGGGGATTTGAACTGCTGACCTTCCAATCGGCAAGCCCTAGGCTTTGTGGTTTGGACCACAGCACCACCTGCATACATATTCCAGTATGTGTTGTATTTGGCTTGCTTTTAAATCCTAAGAGATATTCTGTGAAAAGATAAATGAAACTTTACAATACATTTAAACCTCAAGGGTTAATTACATCAGCCTATCAACTGCTGCTAGTTAATTTCTCATTAATATTTGAGTTACTAATTTTTTTGCGGTAAATAGCTGAATTCAAACAGGCTAAAAATATTGGTATTTGTAACACTTCTGAATGATGGAGTGTTCTGAGTTATTGAAGTCACAAACTTGGACCATTATGTTTTCATGTCTATTTATTCCTCTTTCTCCTGATACCAGTATAGCAACAACAATCTTCATTATTGGAATGTTTAAAAATATTGGGTATTAAAGGTGTGCATACAATACAAACTGTACCACTAGATGGAAGCAAGAGAAGCAACTTCCATTATCACATAAATGAATGGTTCTTGTCTTGGAGTGTATTTTAAATTTCTTTATACTCTGTACCCATAACAAATGTTTCTAAATCATTTTATTTTTACCAACACAATTTTTTTGAAAAAGTTCTTGTAAATTCTCTTACTACTACTGCTTATAAGATCAAAGCTACACCTCACACTCTCTCTGCAGAGGCCATTCACAGGTGGGAAGTGAAATTAAAAACCTCTCTCTGAAAAAGACCTGTTAGATTTTACTTGGAAGACTCTTATCTGGTGCTGATCCAATGTCCAAAAGACAGTGGAGCTGTGTTAGTGGAGTTGAGTGTTAATTAAAAGTAGTTTAGTTTTGATGAAAAATAAAAAGTGAGTGATTTGGCAGAATCAGTAACAAGTTTTTAAGTTTTTGCCTCCAGCGAAAGAGCAGTCTTTCCTTTTGAGAAACATCAAAGTTCTGCCCGTCTGGAGGCTTATGAAAGAAATTCAAATATTCAAGTTTTATGGGTGAACTAGTAAAGGGAAAGGGAAAGAATTTCAATACATAAGTTATCTGGCAACATGTTGAAGTTGTCATAAATCAGGTAATCTGAAGCTGTAAACATGTTCAGCATTTGTTTCGTCTGGAACAAATTGTTGTTATTGTATGATGCTCATTTATGTATTTCTATTGGGCTTTTCAGTCTTGCATCTGATTGGTAAATGCAGTGTTAAGTGCTGTTGGTTTCAGGAAAATTTTATCATCAGATTTAAATAAGATGTGAGGAATAATTTATTTCTTATAATTTTCTGTCATGGTAGTGGTCCTGTAAGTTGAATATAGCAATGAAATTAGCTTCACAGCAGAGATATAGACTGAATATGCCCATGCCACTCCTGAATCAAAAACATATTAATATGAACCTCTCAGGCAGACCCATGAAGAAATTGTTTCACTCCCTTTTCACTCCTTTAGTCATGAGAGTGACTTTTAGAAGGTATCCTTGTGACAGCAAAGCAATGTTGGGAGAATTTGAAGTAACATGTGTAACACTTAAACTAAGTGTTTGACAGAGAATAGGAGTGACACACTACTGTTCTAAGAGTGTGCAATTTGGATTATCATTATGATTGGTAATTCATTGTGATACCCATCTGTGTGAGCTGTCTGTTGGCTGCCACCTGCTTTCTGCCTTCAAACTTCTGTGCCGTGCAACAGCATTGTAAAATGGCGCCACTAACTGCATGTGACAGCGGTGATTGTTTCTGCCACAGTATCTTCACCTCATTGTTGCAGTGCTGCACTGTACCTGGCTCATGATGTTAGTGTGATGCCACAGGCTATGTGATAAGCTTGTGAAGTTAGGGCCTGAGGACCTTTGTCTTTTCCCTGAAGTGATGGCTTCCTTTTTTTTGGTAATACTTGAATACATCACACCCTTTTGAGTATTTGGGAATACTGATCTAAGGACTTTAGAGCTGGGAGTTTGTTATAATGTGTCTGTGTGCATCACAATTTTCAGCACATAGAGCAGTACATCATTATTTCTGATTGCAGTGTTGTTGTTTCTGAAGAATCAGAGGTCATTGAAGAATCAAAGGTCATTGTTGTGTTTAAAAGTACAGTGGTACCTTGGGTTACATACTCTTCAGGTTACAGACTCCGCTAACCCAGAAATAGTGCTTCAGGTTAAGAACTTTGCTTCAGGATAAGAACAGAAATCGTGCTCTGGCGACGCGGCAGCAGCAGGAGGCCCCATTAGCTAAAGTGGTGCTTCAGGTTAAGAACAGTTTCAGGTTAAGAACGGACCTCCGGAATGAATTAAGTACTTAACCCGAGGTACCACTGTAATAGGAAAAAAACGTGAACACACCAAATCCTACACTTCACATAGTCTAAGAATCTTGCCTATCAAGGTTCATACCGGGCTGTTGTTATTTTTAAACACTAAATATTTTTCTCATATTTTTCTTATTTAGTATTAGTTTCCTTTATGTTTATGGGCTTTGCTTTTTAAATAAAATCAGCCTGGCTTTATTTGAACGTCAGAAGACTAGTTTATAATGTTTTAGAAACCCTGTTAAACTTAGACTCGGTGTGTGTGTGTGTGGAAACAACAGAAATTCATTGATTCTGACATGACCTCTGAATTAAAATATTTTCACATGGCACTAAAAACTGAGCAAATATCACAAGCTTGATGCTACCACTGTGGGGGACGTGTCTCATATCACCATCCATCAGTAGGGCTGACGGAGGGGGGAACGTTGAACAGGGCCTTTGTAAATTACCTCTGTGAGGAGTCAGGTTCATACTAGAAACTGGTGTGTGAGGTAATCAGGTCTTTGACAGTTAAGGTCTTAAATAGCAAAATCAGCACCTGTTTTTGAATTGGGATTGGAAGCTTTCCAGGAACAATGAGGTCCAGCATCTTCATAGACTAAGAATAGTCTAATTAAATAATAGGGCAGAGTTAAGGCAGGTTTTAGACAATTCCTTAATTTAAATGAGGAGTGTGCTAGGAGACAAGAAATATTATTGGTTGTGATATGGCCCCACTGAACTCTGTCAGCACTGTGTTATTGACATCAGCAACAATTTTGCCTGTAGGGTGTTCCTTATTTATTGATTGTATGCTGACATTCATAAAGGTGTCTGAATTGTTTCCAGTGGAATTTTCAGGGTGCTTTCTTTAAGCATAGTAAATAAATATTTCCAGGTGTGCAGAAGTAATCCCCCCCTTCCAACCCTTCAATTGTGAAGGTACAGAGAGTGTGGTAAATCAGCCTTGAGGCTGCTGAGTTGTTGTCTCCCCCCTCCCCCCTTCTTTGTGGTGACAGTTGAAGAGCACAGTGACTTTTTCACTTTAGATTTATTATCTGCCAGACAAAACAAGATGGTAGAAGAACTTGTTGGGCTGCATTTGTAAGCTTTCACAGCCATACCATAAAGACTTGGATAAATGTGGCTGCTTTTCTCCATAAAAGCATATACAGATAAATTAATTTATTTGTGAGAGAGATTATATGAAATTAAATTCAAGTATAGTAAAACATAGCAGAAAGCACCTCTCACAGCAACACATTAATGTGCTTTTCAGATAAATGCTTACTTATAAAATATTTTGTTTCAGTCCACATAAAGCTTTCTGAAAACGCCTATTGATTTATGTTGCTTCTAAGCCTTCTAAGGTGACTGGATGCAAAGTGTCATGAGACATTTACACTATTAATAGTTGTACAAAAGAATGAATTTTATTAGGTGTAGCTTGTTATGTGGGAGATGAAATCTGCCTCTTTTAGTCCTACTCTTCTCTGATTCTCGTGACTTTGCTAAAAGGGTGGGCAACCCACAAGACTCCAGATGACAGACAACAACTCCCATCAGCCCCAGCCAGCATAGGATGATGGGAGTTAGATGATGAGAATTGTAGTCCCCCAACATCTGTGGGCTACAGCTTTCCAATCTCTGCTCCACTATGAATTTCTGTTTGAGATACCAGGCTGTTCCTAGGAGAACAAGTTCTTCCATCTGGAGCAGTGCAAAGGCAAAATAGTGATGTCAGAATGTACTTGTATGGATTTTGCTTTATCTCCTGCTGCTCACTACTCAGCAGTGAAATTGTGCATAGGAATTCAAGTCTCAATGAGGGTGTGGGTACGTACAGGGAATTCTATGACAAAGAAAGGTTGCCTTTGCTAACAGGTGAATTTCACTTTTATATTTGCCAGCATTTTAAAAAACCGTTTGAGCCTTTAAACAGTTGTAACGGAGGTAGGGAGCTATTATTCCAGTATAGTTCCAGCAGCAACATAAATTCTCCCATTCCTATCCATCTGCTGAGTCAATGCTCATGGCTGAATTGGCTCTGTCTTTTTTCCTCCTCCTGAGAGACTCTTCCTTTTGAGGAGACTAGCAACCAAATGAGTGCTTCTGTGTAGACTCTGGGTTCTCCACCAGGTCTTCTACCACCCTTGCTATGTTCATGTTTCAAGTTTATGTTCACTAGCATAATAAAATTTACCCAGGAATAAACAGTAGTGTAATAGAAACATCTCATATTGATAAATATACAATAAATTAAACAATCCAGTAATAATTCGTAAGAAGGACTGAAAATAAAAATAATAGAGCATAATGCAGATAAGCAGCAAGTTATGATATGCTGCAAGAAGAATAAAGCAGAGGAGGAAATATGTCAGAAGAGTTGTGTTCATTGCAAATATGCGAGAAATAATTCATGAAATTTGCAGGTGTTTTTTGGGACCCTATTGCACTTTGGATGCTTTAAACAGCTATAAGGCAAAACTTGCAGTTTAGCTGTGCATTGACCTTCTTTGCATACTTTTACTTAAGGGGAGAAAATGGAGAACATGCGTGTATCAAGGTCTCAGGCTGCCTTAGGACTGCTGTGGGTTCTTCCATGTCCTCAGTTGGACTGGAGGTCTTTTCCTCAGAGGAGGTTTCCCTGAGACACTAGCTGAGCAAATCCTGAAACAGGTTCAGTTTTTCAGTGCAAACTTTCTTTAATCGATCTTTACCTTGAATTAAGAGGGATTTTAAATGCCTGTTGTTGTTGTTAATTTATTTCTATACCGCCCTTTATCAAAAGATCCCAGGGTGGAGTATTACACTGAGAACACATTTTACAGAGCATCATAATAAAAACATAATAAAAAGCACAATAACAGACAGCATAATAATAAAATAATCATAATAATAGCCCCTCCCCAAGCTTTAACGGGCCATAGATTAATTAATAGCAAAAGGCCTGGGTAAAGAGGAATGTTTTTGCCTGGCGCCTAAAGACATGTAATGATGGTACCAGGTGAGCCTCTCTGGGGACAGCATTCCACAGTCAGGAATCCACCACAGAAAAGGCCTGTTCTAATATTGCCATCTAAACCTATACCATAACCACTGGAGAGACTACTACCGGAGAGACTATAGAAATTGTCACCAGGAACCCCTCTAACATGGTTAGAATACTTGCGAAAACAAAGTGTTGTGAAGAAAATGATATATTAAAATTGTAAGTTACTTGGACACATAACCTTTGAATGCTTGTTTCAAGAGGCTGACTTAGTGAATACAGGGCTGTTTTTTGTTGTTTTTACAGATATAGCAGATGTTGGAATAATAAAATCATCTCATGTGATCAAATGGGGGAGATGCTTGGAATAGATATTAGAGAAAAGGGTTGGAAGATAATACGGTCTGGCACCCAAAACAGAGCTCTCTGTATAAGTGTAAATTAATCTGTAATGTGTAGCTCATATGAGAACAGTTAAGTAGTTCAGCAGTTGAATGGTCTAGGCTGGAGAGCTGATAACCACCTGCTCTCTCCCAAGGTCAACTAAAGCCCCTGAAAAATGTTTACATGGCTGAGGTCAGCTGACATGCGTATAGCAGCGAAGGATGGTTCCAAACCAAGGTCCTATGAGTGCTCATGGTAGGCAAGTGTTGATCTAAGGCAAACCTTGCCAAGATAGGTCGACTCCCCAATCTCAGGTTAGTTTCTCAACCAGCTGTACTTCTGTCTTAAGTGGATTATGTTATCCTCCTCTGTACGATAGTGTAGAGATTAATAGTTTTATCTTGTTATAAAACCCTGTTGCCAAGTGTGACAAAAAAGGCATTTTCTTCACATTGCAAAGTAGTAATAGTTTACCATGTTCATCTGATGCTCAAAAACATTAGGAGCTATCAGTGGCTTTTGACTGTTTCCTTGCCAGATGCGGGGCACGCACAGGAAGGTTTAAGGAAGCAATTTGTCCCTTGAGCCTTTTTCAGATGAAGTGCTCAGCAGCACCAGTACATGTTCTGTGGAAGTCTACAGAGTAAGAAGAGGTAGCTTCAGCCAGTTGGTGAGGCAAGCCTTATTCCATTACTTAACAAGCCAGCACGTGGGCTATGTAAGCAAGAACACACGCCAGGGTGTGTGTTCATCTGTCAACATGCGAGGTGTGCGTAATTGGCAAGCACACACCCTGGAACATGTTACTGCACTTATAAAAATGGCCATTTAACTTTTATTAAAAGCGTGTAGATACAAAGTGTGCCTAGTTCTCAGAATGCTAACTTCTTCAAACAACGTTATGTAGCTTAGTTGCATTTTATCTCAAAGAATTTTTCTGTTTCACTTACGCAGAAACATTTTGTTGGCAGGCAACTTTTTCGTTTCCGAATGCTTTTCCGTCTCAAATCATACCCTTGGGGTGAAAAAAGGTCTTAGTACCCCAAGTGATCTTGAAGGACAGTTGTAACACCATGAAAAGCAAACATGGATGCTATAGCACATGTTTCTAAGTGAGAGGGCCCCATAACTGCAGCGAAGGAGGTAAGCCGCAGGCTTTCATTTATTTGTACAGTAGTCTTTTGCCAGTATCTGTGGGCCTATATAGCTTAAACCAGTTTATTTTTAACAGAAAATATCTACAAAGAAATACTAGTTAAGACATGTTTGTGCTAATGGCTGAAACTGGAATTTAGGCAGACTGTGATGTTTGGCCTGTCCCCCCCCCCACGCCACCCCCTTTCCTGTTTTTTAAAAATGAGTCTGGGAAAGACATGAAACAGAAATTATTATTGTTAATATTTACAAAATGTTTCATTGAGGGGAAAGCAAGTAGCAGAATACAATTCTGTGGCACTTAAACATGGTCTTACCTATTCAACAGCTTTGTTCTACTCTATGTGAAATGTTAAGTGATAAAATGTGGGCTTTTTTGCTTCAGTTACCACTGATGGTAATTACAGAAAGGACATACCATTCTGGTGTTTTGGGCATCGAAGCAGTTCTCAAAGTATCAGCAGGTGGCAGTCAAGCCAAGCTTCAGTTTAAGCAGCTAGAGTTTAGAAGTTTAGGAGATACAGTGCATATAGAAATTCTGAGAGATAATATGTCAGGTAAGGCAGATGGGGATCTTGGCTGGGTCGAAACACATTGGGCTTTGTAAGCTGATACATGCATATACTTTTACATTGGAGGAGAGGAAATTTGGCCCCTATCTAGCTACGAATACAGAATGCTTTGCTCTTTAGAGTAATGCAATTTTAAGGCAGTTCTTGGTTGAGCTGTAGAAGTATGGAGCTCCATTGCCAATTCTTTCTGCTTGAGAATAAAATGGCCTTAGGTATGTTTGTGGGAGACATGGAGCTTTAAAAGCTGTACATGGGGTCAGAGGAGACCTTCAGTGCTACATCCTGGTAGACATTTCTGTTTGGGGATAATCCTGATCCAGTAAACAAAGGACATAAACAATATGGTGCCCTCCAGATGGGGAAGGGCCATAGCTCAGTGGCAGAGCATCTGCTTTGCATGCAGAAGGTCCCAGGTTCAATCCCCGGCATGTCTAGAAAGGGCTAGGAGATATTCTTGCCTGGTACCATGGACACTCACTGCAAGTCAGTGCAAACAGTATTGAGCCAGATGGACCAGTGGTCTGACTTGGAACAAGGCAGCTTTCTACATTCCTATGTTCAGATGTTTTAGATTCCAACTCCCATCGGCCTTGACTTGTATGATTTGTATGCTTGCAAGACATAAACTCAGCACTGACAGCAGCTTATGGTTTATGTAAGCATTCTCCCCAGGAATATGCTTGAAAAAAGTGGGAAACCTACGTAATATTTCTGAAGAGTTGAAGTACCACAAAAATTCATAGATGCAAATTCACCTTGTCATATTTATTTTGCTCTTCTGTAAAATGCAACCCAAATAGTGGTATAGTCCACTGGGGTCCTGATATTGTGGTTTTCTGTCTGAGGTCTTGATATCAAATGCTGCTTTCTAAGTTACCATGGTAGTCAAAGAAGCTTCTTGTTTTTTTTTCTCTTCTGGAAATTACTCCTGTCAGAAGCAACACCATCTCAAGCTTGCTCAAACTGTTTGCTAGTCCTTATGCTCAGCAGACTTCCATTCTGCTAGCTGGGTCATGTACGCTACTTAAAATGAAAAAAACTGTGGGAAATACTGTAGATTTTCCTCATGAGTCAAGGTATTTACTGCGCATGTTTCATCTCATTATACCTTAAGGGGTTAACGTTATGCATATTAAACTAACAGCACAGTTTACACTAAGAGTTATTTAACATCTACTGGCGGTATTACTGTACTTCCTGTTTTGTGTTCACAATAAAAGGTTTCTAAAGAGCTGCCTTTGTGTAAATACTTCACTTACATTCTAGGCAAGTATATTCACGTCTTGAGCTAAACACGAATAGAGTGATGTTTGGAACGCTGCTAAAGAAGGAAATCTTTGTGCTTCATAAATGATACCCTTGAAACTTTATAAGAATATGATTTGGAAATGACATTTGTATATTTGTTTTCTCTTCTTTTATTACGCTGGTTTGAAAGTGGTGGATGGAGTGGGGTGGAGGGAAGAAAATGTTTACTGTTCATCAGTCATTTTTGTCCACATTTTGAAAAGAATTGACTGTATTTTTGTAACATACCTGTGTATTTTAAATTGAATATGTGCATAAAAATGTAAAAAGTGTTCTAAACACTTATGAATTGTCTTAAGGGGTTTAAAAAATGTTTGGCATCTATTTTAATGCAGCATTATTATTATCCCCTTCCATTGAAAAAGATGATGTATCATTTTGGCCACTGTTTCTAAGATTAGAGTGATTAAACAAGCTAGTGAGTCAAGTATGCACAGAGCATCAACAATCTTATTTTTTAGCACAGCACATGCATTCATCAGTCAATTTTATTTGTTCAGTTCTCCACTCTTCAACATGGCACCTCCTGAGGTGAGTTATGATCATTGCTTGACAACAAAGTTAAACAAAACAATACAAAACAAATAAGAATACTGACCCAGCAAAATATCAGAGCAAATCATTATGGCGTAGCTAAGTATTGGGGATGGACTACAACCTCATCATCCTTGATCACTGGCTATGCTGACTGGGGCTGGGAGTTGGGAGTCCAAGTGGAAGGCTACAGGTTTCCACCCCTGGTTTCACCAAGCTAGTGTAGTTCAAAAGCCTGGTGAGATAAAAATGGTATTTTCCTGGAGCTTGAAAGACATGAGATTTAGTGCTAGGCAAGCCTTCCTGGGGAGAGCGTGTTACAAATGGAGGCACTTTCTTTGGGTGAAGGAACTCAAAGAAGGGCCTTGAAAGACAAGTTTAACATTTAGGCAAGTCCGTGTAGCAATTGAAAGTCTTTTCATGCCTATGATGGTACAGTCTGCTGCACCGGCCTTTGTGCTTTATCAAAAATTGTTCTATTTTCAACAGATTTTTCTTCCGTATGACAAACATAACTAGTGCTGTGTACTGGCCTAGTCTCATGTACTAAGTATGTTGGTAATGTCAATAATCCAATGTAGAGGCTTTTCGTTAGGCCCCCAGCAGCTACAACACATTGCATTTTTCTCTCCCTTTTAGCTGATAGCTCTGGCTTTGGCTGTACCACCGATACATGACAGGTTATTTCTATTATTCAGTGAAATTCAACCACAGCACCTAGATGGCCATAGGGAGCCTCTTCCTAAGATAGGGGTGGCCACTGTGGTGCCCTGCAGCTGTGGTTGACTCCAACTCCCATCAGCCCCAGCCAGCAATGGCCCATGGTCACGAGTGGTGGAAACTGTAGCCCACAACATCTAACCTGTCCTCAGGTATCCAACACTGAACAGCCAGTGTTAGTTGAACGTTAATTTTGTATCCTCTCTGTTTTAAAAAGCAAGGAACAAATAAAACCTCAGTGGGGAATCTCAGCTATTCACCAGATACAATCCCCAGCTTGGCAGCTTCCTCACTGTGAACTGACATATGTAACCAATATAATATGATCAGACAGAGCCTCTGCATACGTGCAGGCTATAAACCTATTTTTGAGGTCTGTGTTTTAAACTAAAAAGTCACGTCTAAATTGTGTTGATAAAACCTTTCAGAATAGCTGTCGGGCGTCGGGTGAGTTGAGAATTTTATTTTGATATAGGTAAGACAAAGAACATAGAAGAGTAGAGTTGGAAGGGATCACAAGGGTCATCTAGTCCCACCCCCTGGAATGCAGGAATCTTTTGCCCAACTCTTGATCCTGAGATGCTCTACTGACTGAGCTATTCCAGCTTATCCAGATGTTAATGCCTTTTAAAAAACATTCTTAGTTTTAAAAGAACATTCTTAGCTTTAGAGACTTACTTGCTTTCGATGGGCATTAGTTCTATTGTATTCTGAGGAAAATGTAAATTGAATCATTGAAATTATCCATAGCCTCTTTTGTCATTTTGGAAGAAAAGTATAAATTACTTCCTCTAAAGATAATAAACATTTCATTTATGGTAGCTGTCTAAATGTAACTGTTTCCTAGAATGAGGTTAGCTGGAGAAGGCTAACGATAAATGGCTGCAAGATAAATGAGAAATGTGCTTGGAATTCATTGACTTAATTAGTTACTTAAATCAATCTTTGTTTTCGTATAAAAGTGCGCCTGCAAGTTTACTTTTATACCCATGGTATTTTATGGTAAACATATTGTTATGTTCACCCCAATTTTGAAGAAGTGAGAGGTTTCAGGAGCCCTAGCAGATACACTGGAAGTAGCTCTCCAAAGTTTCAGGCAGGTGGTTAAACCTGCGACCCTTTGATTGCAAAACTGCTGAACCAGCCCTGCGCTATGATATAGATTCCTTAACTCAGCTGTTACCCAGCTTGGATTTTGGCTTGTCTTTAGACTGTTCCTATATGTCTTGCTGGGACGCGGGTGGCGCTGTGGTCTAAACCACTGAGCCTTGAGCTTACCAATTGGAAGGTCGGCGGTTCGAATCCCCACGATGGGGTGAGCTCCCGTTGCTCGGTCCCTGCTCCTGCCAACTTAGCAGTTTAAAAGCACGTCAAAGTGCAAGTAGATAAATAGGTACTGCTCCGGCGGGAAGGTAAATGGCGTTTCCGTGCGCTGCTCTGGTTTCACCAGAAGCGGCTTGGTCATGCTGGCCACATGACCCAGAAAAACTGTGGACAAACGCCGACTCCTTTGGCCAGTAAAGCGAGATGAGCACCACAACCCCAGAGTCATTCACGACTGGACTTAACTGTCAGGGGTCCTTTACCTTTACCTTTTAGATGTCTTGCTAACTTTGGCCTCCAGCTACTCCAGCTCCAGCTGTTCATTGGCATCATCTTCCTCTGAAAATTTTATTCTGATTATTGATGGCATACTGCCCGTGATTAATGGTGAAGATTTGTGCCCCCTCTAAACTTGCCTGATCACCTTTGCTCCAAGGCCTAGAGACTTTGCTGAATATTGTTTGATGCACTATTCCTACTCCCTTGGCTGCAACACACCTGCAGCCCCTAGCCCAACTCAGTACCCCCTTTTTCAATACATTGCTTAGCTATTTTACTTCCTGCCTTGTATCTGGGATCACAGAAGTCCAGCACTTGCAATTTCTCGTGCTATCCTATGCCACTGTGAAAAAGTACTAGCAGAGAGAAATTTGCATCTTAGTAGCAATGTGTAATGAACGATTATATTATGGAAATATTGAACTTTTATTACAAATATTTTATAGATTTAATTGTTCTATCTCTGTAAAAGCTGATGAAAACTTTTTCCATGTTAGATATCATCTGCTTCATTTGAGCACAATAGGGCAGCGGAACTGGGGGAGGAGAACAAAATATGGGTTGGACATCTTTCAGCTGGCAGAGCAGATTATCAATGAGCACTACAGCTGCACTATTTGAAATGTCTTTAAATTTGGCATGCTTCCGTTTCCTTATTCATTTTCTTTCTTTCCTGACTGTTCCAATAATAGTTTCTTGTTTCCGTTGAACAAAACTAGCAGTTAGTGGTCCGTTAGATATCAGTTAAGCACCGGAATGTATTCATTATAAACAGGCACTTCCCAATCTAGACCAGGACTCAAGTGTCTTAGCCTTTCTTGCTCTAGTCTAGACAAATGTTGAGGTGAAAAGACTTGTTTTACAAGTAAAAGGCAATATGGGAAAATATTTTTATAGGAAATGAGCCTGAAATCTTCAAATCATTCCAGAGTGATATAAAGTTCAAGGTCGTTAAATTTAGCATACTAGAGAGGATAAATGAACACATTTAGATTTATACCTGGTTTTAATATGAGATGTGTGTGTTCTTTATTGTATTTTTAATTCTCTGTGCCTCTCTCTGATACTACTTTGCAATGGGAAGCTGACAAATACTTTTAATAAAATATTTATTGTGCCTGTAGATTGGGGATGCTTGGGAGACATTAATCCCTTTGTTTTTGAAAGGTTGCTTTTCCTGCATTGCCAATATTGCTATATCATATGAAGAATGAAACTGATAAGTGACAAATGCTTTAAAAATGCTTTGCTTTTTCATATTTTAACTGTGTTGTAATCAAAGGTCAGCCTTTGGTCTTTGTTAAATCTTCCATCCATTAATTGTGGGACATATCTTGGGCTTTCTCCCATCTGAAATGATGTCCCTGGTTTATTCTTTGCATTGTAGTCATACTGGTCCTCATCCAAAACAGACATTGATTAATTTCAAGAAAAGAGATGCTTGGTTCAGTCATGTCTGGAAACACCCCCTTTATATCTGAAAGTCCTTTGCCATTATCCCTGATGTGTGGAAACTCTCTCATAGTTACCCAATGGTGAGACAGGTGAACTCTACACCTGTGTAGAGGCACTTGTCTATTTTTACCACACATGTTCCATTGAAAACAGATGCCTGGGCTGAAGCCTGGCAAAATTAAGTACTGAGCACAGTGATGCATATACAGTTCCCAAGTAATGAATGAGAATAACTTTGCTGCAGGAAGCAGGGACACTGCTGTGGGAAAGCATCTGTTCATTGCTAGAAAGGAAAGATACATCAGGGTAGCTGTCTGCTTCTGTGAGGCAGAGCGCACGCTAAATAAGATACTGTATTTTTTAAATGAGAGTATATTTTTAAAAACGTGTGTTGAATTTTGTATCGATATAATAAAAAAATTAAGTGCCTTCCTCCCCAAAAACAAAACACTGCATAAATATATGATATTATGGATAAAAGTACCAGCTCTCAAAGCAGTGTTGTGTGGATTATAAACAACAGAAAAGCAAGGCTCCAAGCATCTGACCAAGTAGTGCAACTGGGCTTCACTCTTCAAAGCTCACACACATTAATTGTCTGCCAAGGAGAGCCTTTAAACAACATCAGCCTCAAGTAGGTGATGTTTTCAGGACTTAACTTCCCCTCAAGCCTGGCAATTGCAAAAGGTTGGTAAGGCTCACTAAATAAAATTTAATATCAAACTCCAAAACAGTGTGTTTTGAAAAATCCTACCAAATTATTGTGGAACACAAGTGTGGATAACCATGAACCTTTTCCTGAGAAAATTGTAATTTCATTTGTGGATTTCACTAAGTGTTGTCCCACTTGCACAAGGAGAATTTTTGCCAGGACAAGTTTAATTTGGACTTTGATGGTTTTGTAATGTGAGAGATTCTGCTTCTTAAAAGGTTTAGGACTTATGTCTCAATTAGCAGGAAATATCCTTGCCCCAATATCCCTGCTTGGCAACTCCATTCTTCATGGAAGCATTGCTAATAGTACTGTTTGCTCTCTAAAGGTACTCTTGATATCAACTAAAAATATAGAGCAGTATATGGTGCTCCTGTCCCGCTACATTGAGAAACTTCTGTTTGCAAAATGGAGCTTTCCCCTCTTTTTCCTGGCTGTCGCCATGTGCCCCCAAAATCTGCTCTAGAGATTTCGGAAAACCTCTGGAGTAGAACTGAGTGGGGGATGGAGAAGAGGAAACCCTAAGCTTTCAGTGTTGTAGCTGCACTTCTCTGGAATCATGTTCCAATAGAAATTAGACAAGTGCATATCCATATTGCTTTTAGGTTGCAATTGAAAACTTACCCTTTTAAGTGGATTTTCCTTGCTGTGTATTATGTTATAATACATACTGAAATTGTGTAACTTGACATTTGTAGGATTTGGTGTGTTCACATTTTTTTTCCTATTATACATATTGCTTTTAGAAACCTGTGTTGTGCATGACTTTGGGAACATTTTTGTTTGGAGGCAGTTTATAAATGCTTCAATAAATTTCTGTTGGTGCAAAATTCACAGAAACGAAAATAAGTTTTATTGAATGGTTTGGAGCATTATTTATTGCAAATACAATTTGTCAGCTACATATTTGTGAGGCAGTTATCTCTCTTTGGTACCTGCTTTTGTTCTGCAAAAGGCATTTTGCTAATCAGTATTTTCATCTCTGATGTCATCTCTGATGTCGGAAATGGATTAAAGGGGGGAACTTGTGGCAGAACAATGTGTGTATGTGTTCTCTTTGCATTAGAGGAACAGAGAGAATATTTGGTGCTAAGCGCTCGATTGATAGAATGTGGCACGGCTCCTTTAACCTCCTGCCAATCTTCATGACAGAAGACAATGTAAACGGTCTTCTCTGTGATGAGCATTTCATGGGAAGTCGTGCGTTTTAATTGAGTCAACGTTTCACATCTGTTCTGTGTCATGACAACTTCCTCACGGAACTCGGCTGAGGGGGAAAGAAAAGGGAGGAGAAATGAACTGCCTTACTTTTTCTGCAAGAGTGCCTAAGGGAATTACGAGCTGCAGTGATTTTAAAACAGATGCTAACGCCATGGCTTGATAACTTACCATAGTACAAAAGTGTTTTTACTTGCTGTTAAGCTTCTCAGTTGTCTTTGTCAAGGTCTGAAACCTGGGGCTAATTTCATGTATAGATTTACCTCAACAGGGGAGCTTGTAAATTATTCTTGTGGAATAAAAACAAAACAAAACAAAAAACCCAATTTTGGTCTGAAATATGCGCACACTTTTAAGAAGTTCAGCGAATAGGTTTTCTGACTGTTTTGTTGTTCATGGATCTTTTCTGCAAATTAAAAAATAGATATTTTTTTAAAAAATTAATAAATCAAAAATAAGGTTTTTTCATTATCACACAAGATTTCCATGTGCTTTGGGGTGGACAACTCATTCACATGTATTTTAATAGAGACGGGGGGTCAGAAATTATTGCAGCTTGTTGACATAGGCCGGGTTAACTTTAAATACCCTTGAAAAACTAAATTTTAACTTCTTATATTAATAAAGACTCGCGTAAAGCAGAAAAATCAAGGCAATATATTTATTATAGCTCCTTAGCTGTAAGCATCATCCCCTTGGGAATGTATCTTTTCCTAATCCCATGGAAAGTAAATGAACTTCTAAAGCAAGAACAATAAAGTACTTGCATTATTTTCAGTAGGACTGAGGTTTCTAGATGTTGGTCATTTACTTGAATATTGTAGACTCTATATAAAGAATAAAAAAAGCCCCTTCTTACAGATTTACTATCTAACAGACACAGCACAAAAGGAAAGAGGGATGTGCAGGATGAACAAAAAAGGCAAACTCAGGCACCAGTATATTACTGTCTCAATAATGAAAAGCTGTAATGGAGAAAGATCAGGTAGGCAAGGAGCAAACCGTCAATTGGAGTCTTAGCTAAGGGCCTTTCTTTCTCACCTTCTCGTGCTCCTATCTTATAATATTTAATCAGGCAGTGTGTTATCAAATTAGAAAACACTCTAATGAGTGAAAGTAGCAATGGGATGTGAAGAAATTCAGCCCAAGAGGAATGAAGTAGAAGTTGGGAAGAGTAATAGGAAGAGACTATAAATTAAAGACTATAAATTAAAATCATAGTTTGTACATAATTAATATCTTGGCTTATGTGAATTCTAACCACTAGTTATGCTCCTGCAACCTTGGAAAGTGAGTAAGTGATATAGAATACGGGTTTTAAAAATTACAGTTGAATACAATGTTAGACAACTGCTAGCAAACCAACATAATATGTATTTCCTATGTATGCTAGTTTTTTTTATATTTTCCTGAACTTCTTAATTAGCGTAATTAATATCTTGTACCACTATGTTGAAAATCCTGTCCAGCACAGGGCTGACTTTAGAACAGGTCTCCCATTGAGAATAATTGTTTAAAACAAAAAGTGGCGGGGAGGGGAAGGCAACCTAAATTATACCAACTTAGCCACTTTTGAAGTGGTAAGTGCTGCATTATTACAAAAGCTGCTTTTCTTTGCCTTTGTTCTGTCATTACCCAGGATGAGATTGTTGTTTTATAAACAGTGTGCAGTACTGGGTGCCAGATGAAAGCATAGCCAGGAGATTAGATTACATTATAAAGGGAAAGACACAGGAAGATGCATTGAGAATGGATCTGCTGCTAACCACCAGGTAATTATCAAGGTCCATAATTATAAAGGGGTAGCCTTCTTTCTCATGTCTGTTTTTAAATGATAGATGTGATTAAGAGCAGATTGGTTATCCCCACCCCCCCACCCCACATATAAACAATCTGTTCTTTTCTAGGTTTTGTAGCAAAAAGGTAAAGGTATTAAAGGCACTCCAAAATCATGATATATTCCCAACAGCAAGCTAATTTCTAAGTAAAGTAGCTGTTATATAGGGCTGATGATGCCATTTTGTATTTTTTTGTGAGCTGTTATCTGATACCTACCAATTAGTATTTTTCAGCAATCCAATTCTTTTAAATTAGAAATGCAGAAGTAGAAGCCCACCAAATCCCAATCCAACCCTTTTGTTTTCAGAAAATAAAAATCCTTTTCAGTGTTGAAGGTTGGTTGAAACTTCCTTTGCTGCCTAAACTTCCTTTGCTGCCTAAAGGCATCCTGTATCTTGGTGGTTCTAGAACAGAGATGGGGAACTTGCAGTCCTGCAGATGTTTTTAGACTACATCTCCCATCATCCCTAACCATTGGTTCTGTGGACTGTTGCTGATGGGAGTCTGGCAATATCTGGATTCCCACGGATTCACCATCTCTGCTCCAGGTAATCACTAAGCAAGAGGTGCTTGTGAAGATTTGTGCTGCATCCCAGGAGCTCATTCCAGGTTTCAACTACCCAGGGTGACCCAGCAACCCCTTGTATTCGCTGAAGGCAAGCAAGCACAGCCAACATAATTACATCAATGCACACACACCAGCACATACCCACATCGTTCATGTGCAGGTATAGGGTGATATACAGATAAAATGAATGAATGAATGATCAGTGCCTGCAGAAGCCTCATTAGAATTCAGATTTGGGGAAGGAGGTTGTTTTCAGACAGACAGCTGCATGCGTACACATGCGCACAGAGAAATAAGTCCACTTTTTTCAGTGAGGGTCAACATAGTGAAGTGAGTTGAGGGTTGAACTTAGGCTAATGAGACCCGTGTTCATTTCATTTTTTAATCTCACTTTTATTTTGTATACTGCCTTTCTGTATTACTATATGCAAGGCAGTTTACAAGCTGAAGAAACAACAAAGATCACACACTTTATAACAATCTGATCCAAGACAGAAAAAGTCATAATAAAAACATAACTTTAAAATAAACAACACATCAAGTAATAGTCAATAATCCATTACAATACAATACAATACAATATAATATAATATCACACAATGAAATTAAATATCAGTGAATAACAATTAAAAAGAAATTCACACTTAACAATTATAATAAATAATTACTAAACTATAATCAATATGTATTGTGACTTGCTATTATTTTTAAAGTACAACTATACATACAAAACCATGTAAAGGGATCAAATAATAATAATAATAATAATTTATTATTTGTACCCCGCCCATCTGGCTGGGTTTCCCCAGCCACTCTGGGCGGCTTCCATAGAAAACCAAAAATACACTAAAATATCACAGATTAAAAACTTCCCTGAACAGGGCTGCCTTAAGATGTCTTCTGAATGTCAGGTAGTTATTTATCGCTTTGACATCCGATGGGAGGGCGTTCCACAGGGCAGGCGCCACTACCGAGAAGGCCCTCTGCCTGGTTCCCTGTAGCTTTGCTTCTCGCAATGAGGGAACCACCAGAAGGCCCTCGGTGCTGGACCTCAGCATCCGGGCAGAACGATGGGGGTGGAGACGCTCCTTCAGGTATACTGGGCCGAGGCCGTTTAGGGCTTTAAAGGTCAACACCAGCACTTTGAATTGTGCTCGGAAACGTACTGGGAGCCAATGTCAAACGTACTGGGAGTCAAATTGATAAAGACCTGCAATTTATGAAATTATTATAAATAAATAAATCAATCTCTGGACTTCTCTTCCCAGCTACATCTAAGAAAGACTCCTAAGGCTGGAGGGTAGGGCAAGGCAGGCGGAAAAAGCCATTGCCTGATGGCGGGCACAAATGTTCAAATTACAGCAGATCTGTGAAACTCACCAGGTGACTTTGTGTAGTTCCTGCCTCTCAGCCAAATATACGTCACACAGATGAGGCAAGGACACAGTTAGAAGGAGAATTATATATGTTGCCTTGAGCAGTTAGGAAGAAAGGCATAATATAAATTTAATAGAGAGATTTACTCTCTGGTAAGCATGCCTCAGATTCATAGCTTTAATGGCAAAGAGGTCATCTAGTTATGCACTTGGTTTTTGCTTTTAAGTTCCCTATTCAGCTTGAATTGTTGAGGAGAAAGTAGGATGTGCCATAATGAAATTTCCACACTTCACCAGCTGAATCCTGATCATAGACCTCCTATAATCTGTTTATAGATGGCAGCTAATGGGGCCCTCATAAAATCTAGGCACCCTCTGCCCCCCTGTAATTTGAACACCCTCCTTATTAAAATAATTAAAATGTGTTAAATTTCAAATTAGGCTTCATCATCCCTTCTAAGATGCCTTTTCTGAGCATCTCTAATACAGACAGTTAAAATTGTAAGCTGCTGCTGCCTTTGTGTTGTTCTTTATATTAACTGTTGATTCCCCTCTTTCTGCCAATGTATGTTAGAGCATCTGTTTACAAAACTCGCCAAACTTTGCAACTGTGTAAATGGGTAAGGACAAGATGACAAGATAATTTAAGTGCTCAATGAAAATCGTGTGTAGAATGTTGTGTATGCAAGTCAGACAATATACAGTCCTCAGAGCTTCATGTTTAGTTACTGGCTTCAAAATAGAGAAACAGACAACTTTAAGTAAATTAAGAAGGTCTTCAGTGGCTCAACATAATGTGTAATAGTAATTTGAAAAGTAAATAAAACCATTAAAAAATATAATGTGTAATAAACTGATCAATTTCTGCTTGTTTTGTATTATCTCCATAATAAGATGTACTGTATAACCACACACACATGTTTTGAGCTACATGAGGTCTGAAACTTCGCAGGAAAAAAATCTGAAAAATGACTGTTTCTGCTGGAATTCCCTGCATTTGCCAGTCCTGGCACTGCCAGATTTATTTATTTTTGTGAGTGTTTTAGGTTTTGGCACTGTCATATCATTTTAGTGCCGCTGGTAGTTATCATTATTACTTTCTACAATTTATATCATTACTCCTTTTACATTTTCTGCATGATTTCTAGTCTACATTTAAGTGATCAGCAAAATATACTGAGGCCTGATGTCTTAATGCTAGTAACTATGCTCTGAATTTCAGTCTTCAAGGGCTTTATAATCTGTTTAATATTAATCCCTAAAACAATCTTGAAAAAGTAGCTCACTTTTATTCCTATTTTTACTGGTGTAAAGCTTGCCCAAGGCTGCTAATGATTTTGTGACTGAGCAGAGATTTACACCAAGGTTCCAAGTCTACATTCTCTCTACTGAACCACAAAACTTCACACAATCCAAGTTGTGAAGTTTTATAATACTACTCATAATTTCTCTGTGAAATTTCTATTCAGGGTACACAGTTGGTAGGGGGAAATTTGCATCAGTTACTTCTTCATATGGCCTCCTTATCTGAAAATGTAATCTTTTAACCACCACACAAGTTCATTGTCATGATACGCATTCATTCATGTTTCATTTCCTCTGAGTGTGTTATTATAATTTCACTTGAACCTTTATAAATGCAGCCTCAGCAATATAGCTATGGTATTGCACTAGCCACTGAAAAAAACTAGCCTAAGCTTGGGCTCCATATTGCATTAGTAGCCTATGGAGGATCTAGATTACATGATGAGATTCAGTTTCTCCAGTCCTGTACATCAGAAGAGCTGGTGGAGCTTTTAGTACACCTGCACAGGAGTGTCACCAATCATATCCTTCTTGTGCCCAATCAGTGCATTACAACTGCCAGTGACTTGATAATCTGAGTTACTCTCCTCCAGTGATATGCCAGAATTTTCATGATTACTGATATTTAATTTACACCTGGAAAGAGCTATGAAGGCATATTAGAGTTACTGGAAATTAGTTATTATTCACTGAATAGGAAAGGCTTTTTCACAATGTGATGTCTTTTATAAGTAGGACTGAGCCAGTCAGTGTAGCCAGTGATCATGAGTAATGGGAATTAGAGTCCAACCAGATTTTGAGGGCTGCAGCTAGCTACCCCTGCTGTAACTACAGTAGAATTGTGTGGAGTTCTGAAACCCTGGAGAGCTTCTGACATTCAGTGTAGACTGTACTGAGACAGTTGGACCAATGATCTGATTATGCATAAAGCAAATTCCTATCTTCCTACTTTTTTGGCTGCTTAACAAAGTTGTGTTTATGGCCATGTGTGTATCCTTCTTCCTTAGAATATAGAAGCCAAGGCTCTTTGTATATTCCTTAGTTTATATGTTCACCGTATTTAGCACAATCCTGAGTTTAGAAATGTGCCTGAATGCCGCTTTAAAGAAATGTAAAGGAAGCAGCACTCCTTCCTTTAGCTATTACCGTTGCACTGTTTCAGTGTGACTCATTCAGTTCTTTAAAAAGAAATGAGAGGTAGTGGCAGGCAAGCAGCCTGTGTGACAGACTATATTGTGTCTGGTAATCAAACATGCCTATAGTATTTCCCCCCCCTGTGAGGAACTACTGAGTTAGTTCTTCCTTGCATCCTGATTAGGGAGGCAGACTGTAAAAGGAAGACGACTTGTGCTTAATAAGCTTTTTTCCGTCAATAGCTTTGAAAGTGCCTGCCAGCGCTAGCAAGCTTTGTGCTCTGATTTGTTTATCATCACTTCCTTCCTATGAAACAGAATCAAAGCTCTGGTGGAAAAAAAAACAAAACAAAGCAAAGGCAAAATACACATTTGGGTGGGATTTAACGGCTTGGAGGCTGAATGGGTTTAGAAAAGAAAATCATTTGATGCTGTAGGTTAGTTTATTTATGCAGTAGAGAAGGCAGGAGAAACCCAGTTGCTAGAGTGCCAACTGCATTCAGTGTGGGTGTTTATGTGGCTCAGGCAGACTTGCTGCATTATTCCTGTTGCACTATAGGAAAATTCCACTGCTGCTGTGAAAAGGGCATACTAGGTGTCAGCTGAGTTGTTGGTTTGAGGAGCTTAAAGTGCTAAGGCGAACATTTCAGTCATTGCCTACCTGCCCCCTTGCACCAATTTTCTTCACTAGCTGGCTCTATTGCCTGAGTACTTTACTGTTTTCTCTGCCTTGCTGTAATTGGGTCAAGATGCATGGTAAAAAAAAAAACCTGGAATGCTCTGGCAGCTTACTAGAAGGCCTAGAGCAGCTAGTTTTCTCAGTACTGTGGAACTGCATTTTTCTACTGAGCATCCCTTAAGCTTTTCTTACATATACATTTGATGTCCTTTGTTGTGCTTCCTGCCTCTGCTTGATGTGAAATTGTACCAAGATGCAGTAATCTAAACTGAAGCTTCAAATAACGCTGTGAAACAGCTTCATGGAAACCTTAAACTGGCCAGGGATTTTTGTGGTTGAACTGGTCTCCTAAAAGCACAACACTGCTTGAAAACTATTGAACAGGGAGCAATTTGCTGGGAGTCTTTCCTGCATGAACTCCATTGGAACTCATGGCAGCTGTGCAAAGGAAATTCCCAATGATGACAGTTCCCACAAGAGGTGGTGGACTTTCCTTCCTTCAAGGTTTTTAAACAGAGTTTGGATGCTTATCTGCCGTCTATGTTCTAGCTGAGATTCCTGCATTGCTGGGGGTTGGACTAGATGATCCTTGGGATCCCTTCCAACTCTACAGTTCCATGACTACCACATTTTTAAAGAGTGGGTAGAAACTAACTGGTTTTCTTAATCTGACTAAATACAGCACTCAAACAAATGTAGTTACTTCTACAGTGTTTTCTTATGTCCTGATGTGCAGTGGGGAATATCTGTGCATTTGCCCTTTCTAGGAGTCAATGGGAAGCCTCTGCTTGCAGTGAGCTTTCAATTATATTAATTGCTTACTATAGGAACTTGACACTGGAGCCGTATTACATTTTTCAATTCATTCTATGTTTTGACAGATGATACTGTTGCAGGTTCTTCAGTAGCTTCATGTTGAGTTTGCAGCATCACTTAAGCAGAGATCCTGGAAAGTTTGTAACTTCCATAGCAAGGTTTGGGTGACTAGCAGCTGATGATGAACTGATATGATAAAGGCAAAGGCGAAGTGGCTGTGGTAATTGTTGTGTTGTCTGTGTCTCAGGAAGAGGTGTGTCTGTCTCTTGCCTGCAGTAAAACTGATGACACATCCTGATAGACAAGTGCTACACAAAGACAGAAAGGAATTTATAGGCACCTGAAGGCAATACAAGCCGATGATGAAAGGCGTTCTCAATGTTAGACACTAATTCATAGTGAAATGAAATCCTGCATGGGCTTTGTGTCTGCAATAGAGCTTCCAAGGATGAAAGCCCCCAAAAAACTTTCAGATGGGAGCAAGTTGTAATTCAAGTGTAGTTCTGGTGCCACACTGAAGTTCACAAAAGAAAATAAAACTATTAATTAGAATTCATCTGAAAAGTTCTTATTATAGCTTCCTTTTTTGCCTGTGGCTCTTTTTTACTATGGCATTCTGCCCTCAAGTATTCTTGGTGACTTGATTTTACTTTTTGGCTTCCTCTCTGATAAATCATTTTCATACATTAATAACATCAAAGCATGCACTTGAAGTATCCCCCCCCCCCCCAATTAGAAGAGAAATTGGTGAGATTATTTTTTTATACTGGGGCATTATAAACCTTTCTCATCTCCACTTTTTTTTTTTCTGGAGCTGCATGATACTCAGAAGGAAGGAGATAGCCATTCAGTTCCTCTGTCAAAGGGTGCAACAGTAGCTTTCCCACAAGGGAGCAATAAACCATCCATTATGCCCCTTTGTGGCAGTCTTTGATAAAGTGATTAAAGTGGAATAGGCAACACTGGCTTCAGCAGAGCTTCCTGTATATTTGCCTCAAAATCCTAGCTGAAGTGTCAGGAAGCCATGAATATATTCTGCTGTCCTGCTTTCTCATACAGATAGCCTGCTTCTTCAGCTGCTATTTGAGCAGCTACAACCAACATCTTTTTCTCTGGAAAAGACATGGCATCTGCTGAAGCTGACGTGTGTATGGTAACCAAGGATCAGTTGTACAAGATCATCATCTCAGCAGCACTCCTAGCAGACTCATCATTGAATGTTGTGCAGTAGTCTGCTAGAATGATGGTGCCTCACACAATAGCATGCAAGAACACCTGGCTGTGCTATTGGAGAAGGAGGCTAAGAGTCTGGTCCACAGGCTCACCTTGCTAGAGTTCCATTAATCAGAACTACAGTGTTTCTAGTGCTGTGGAAGTCACTTAACAATGGAATTTAAAATGAATATAAGATAGAATATGTGTTGTAATGTGTTTTGTTTTGTGTGTTTTACATGTTATATTTGTTATAAATGTGGAAAACTAATAAAATTTTTGGAAAATAAAATATGTGTTTCTAGAGCCTCTAGAAGCAAACCTAGTGGAGACAAAGGATAACAAGAAAACGTACCTCTTTGCACAAGAAGCAAGAGAAGATGACCGGAACACTATACAGTCATACTTCTTGTTACGTTTGCTTCAGGTTAAATCTTTTCAGGTTGCGTCCCACGGTGACCCGGAAGTAACGGAACGGGTTACTTCTGGGTTTCGCCACTCGCACATGCGCAGACGCTCAAAATAACATCATGCGCAGAAGCAGCAACCCATGCACGCGCAGATGCTCAGGTTGCGAACGGGGCTCTGGAATGGATCCCATTCATAACCAGAGGTACCACTGTATTCCTTTGGTCATTAGAAGCCCTCCAGGGGACAGATCAGATCTATGTAGTAACAGGCCAGGCTGGCTGGCAGAATTTCAACAGTCTCACAATCCATAACCCTTAACGCTCAACAACTTCCCCAGAGAAGGAAAGAGATCCCAGTGTATGTGATGGCGCATTAGCCTGCCATCCCACCATGACTGAAGGATGCCTTCTCCAGTTCACCACAGGGTGGCAAAGGTCCAGTTCGGATCACTGCTTACTAGAAACAGTATCCAAGGGTTATGTTGTGGAAGACTGTACCAGCTATCAGATTCACTAGCTCACTTTAGTCAAAGAACTCAGCCAAGCACACTACAATTTGTTAACCAGTCTAGCATCTGGTCCAAATAGGTTTCATAAAACTCGACCCCAATAAACTGCATCAGCCCAAGGTTTACTCCGTATTCTTTTCCAGTACCCATGAAAAACAGGGATGTGTGGGCTATACTAGACCTCAAATGGCTAACCCAGGGTGTGAAGGAGTGACACTTCTGATTGTAAATTCTAAAGTCAATCCTAGCATCTGTCAGCAAGGATGACATCTTTCTGGCTTCAGTGGACCTGTCAGAAGCCTATCTCTACATCTCCATACATCAGGTGTATACAAATTCGCTTTGCTTCACCTGCATCCGGCAGCATAACTAGTACAGATCCCTACCATTTGGTTTGACACTGCCCCTGCCGCCCAAGTTTTTACCCTGCCACATTAGAGCCTTGGTTAGCACACTTACAGGGAAATTCTTTCCATACTCATGTCTACAAACACATGTTTGTGATAAACCCTTCATTTCCCTAAAATAATTCAGCATATGGGGGTATGGATAACATTGCTTCTTCAGTCAATTGTGTCAGGCTATAAATTTCCAGCATTGCTCCTTCTGTTGGGGGCAGGGGTGGGTTGATGCTCTGAAATGGTTTAGAGTCTAATTCCAGGTGATTAGGTTTTCATTTTCTTTTACATATCATTGTTTAAATTCTGCTGCTTTGACACATTGTGTCCTAGAGCACTACCTGTTTACAATTCAGTACTTCCATTAGCTTAAGGCCCAGCTAAGCCGATCCTGTTCAGTGTTAATAAATGCCTTGCTTTTTGACAGATGTTGCAGAAAGACCCTGATGGATGTGACAACTTCAGCCTTAATGTGGTAGTGATGAGAGAGGATACATAACTTGTCAGCTGTTGGGAGAACCAGAGTTCACTTCTCTTTCAGTAGAGCAAGATGTGCACTGCTTTACACTCCATCATGTAGTTTGAAAAGGAGGAAACAAAGGCAAGATGCAATAATTAATCTACAGTCTTATGGTCTTTTCAATTTAGCTGATTAAATGTGGCCTGAGGGTTTCACATATAATGACCTTTAAAACATTGCACATGGTAGAACTGAATGAAATACATTGCTGCATACTGTTGCAATGGATGTGATTGGCAGAATAACTAAAATGGAGATAATTTTATTATTTAATACACCTGTACCCCCAGTTGCTTTCAAAGGGCAGCTTTGATGGAATTATTTCTTTAGGTTTGTTAGGCTGAGGAATGGTGACTGAGTGGCCCACTGTCAACCCAGAAAGCTTCATAGATGAGCAGTGATTTGAGTCTTGGGCTTCCTGAACAAAATCAACATTATTAAAAAGAAGCTAAAAGCAGCCTTTGGGATCAGATTGTATTTAATTTAGCATCTTATTTTTCTGATGCCTATGGGAAGCCCAAAAACTGCAACAGCCCTCCTCCTACTGTTCTTACTCAGCAACTAGTATTCAGAGGCATGTTGACTCTGAACCTGAAGGCAATATATAACCATCATTACTAGAAGCAATTGATAGCCTTGTCCTCTGATTTTTTTCTTATTTCCTCTTAAAGCTGTCCAATTTTTAAAATCATTATATGCAGTGGCAAATTCTATAGTTTAGCTATGTACTGTGTGAATAAGCGCTTTGTTTTGTCTGTCCTGAATCTTCCGCCATTCAGCTTCATTGGGTGACCCTTGGTTCTAGAATTCTGACGGAGAGAGTGTTAAGCTTTCTCCGAGAGCCTGTCTAACCCAATAGAAGCCATAGGTGGCGAGCCATAGGTGGCGAGGCAAGTGCCCCTGCTCATTGGAGAACTCCTGTGATTACTTGAATGGAAACCACTTTTCACATACAAATTATGACTAAATTGTAAACTGGAAATTAAAATAAGGCTGCTGTCACATGAAAATCTGTTCCAGCAAAATGACAAGGCTTATTTCAAAACAAGTAAGTTTAGGAGCTGCCAAAGAGTGGAGAATATTCTCCAGAGAGAGATGGGCTGCATTCATACTCCCATTTACTGTGCACTCACTTCATTTCCAATGCTGGGTTTTTAATTCACATCAGGTTATCCAAAATGCATGTGTATCCTCTACTTTTTCTTTTAGCCTTACTGTTTCATGCATTGTTTCTCAAACCAATTTCACACTGATTGGAGTCCTTAAATTATTCCTAATTTGGTCTCTAATCAAGGTGTGAACACCTTTTTATGTGATGCCCAAGAAGGGCAGAGAGGTGGCATCTGGTTTGTAAACCATGGCTTTTGAGTGTGTGTCAGTTGTATCTGCTCTGTGGACTACAGAGCCTGCACTAATCCTGCGCTGGCTGACACTTTGTAGATTCAGTGAGCTGGGACAAACAAGAGTGCACTGTGGAATGTTTTTGGTTTAACTTCATTTCCTAAAGCTCTTGAGGCTAGTGCCATGCGATTGCTTCCGTAAATAATGCTTGTAGCATTTTGTAACTTCTTGGTTGGCAGCACTTTCTGGTGTTTTGTGACATTTTAATTAAGTAATGGAATAATTTTAATGAAGGATTCTAATGTTGAATTATATTTAGATTATTTGTACTGTTTTGCATGTGTTGCTTATATTTCCCAGGAAGTATAACATGTTGTGTTTATCTCCTGACATAAGCAAGACTAAACAAAGCTGTAAACAGTAATGGCTGCAATTATTTCTCTCAACGTTTGATTTTAAAATTAAACACTGGAAATGTATAAAAAGGCCCTTATATAATAGGACTTTATAATACTAAAAAGTATAACGAGCCTAAAAATGTGTAGAGGTTCATCGTAAGTAATGCAGGAGGTAAAGTATGTGCCAAAAATGATATATTATTAGTAAAATAATATGAAAGTGCATGATATCAGGGGAAATTGTATACTAAAGTGTATAATGGGAGAGATGTGAGACTGAAATTAACTAATACTTTTCACTACCTTTATTGAGAACAAACCCATGGTTTCCTGAGCTCAGATGCAATGTGGCAACGGTTTGTTCTAAAGTGAAAGCAGAAGCTTTCACTGTCCCCTTTTTCTCATGAAGAAGGATAAGACGGGAGGGGAAGGAATTGAGTTCTAGGAATGGAATGTTTCCAATAATCTAAACTGGTTTGGATGCTTATCTAAACTGGACCGATTGGTGCCATGTACTATAGTACTTTGTATGGTGAGAATTTGTGGACTCCCTGTTCTCACCTTTGGAACCAGGTGCTTTGAGAGGGTTCTGATGAAACCACAGCTCCACATCTTTTCATTCAAGCCTTTAATGTAGCTCCAAAGGTATATCCCGGACACACTGACCAGATGTCTGGAAGCTGTGGCTGGATGGCTGTGTGGGAGCCGGTTGAAGTTAAATCCTTCAAAGACAGAGGTCCTCTGGCTAGGTCGGGACGGCATGGGCTTGGGGGGCCAACTCCCATCTCTTGCGGGGGATCAACTTGTGCCAGTGCCTTCTGTCAAGAGTTTGGGTGTAACCTTCGACGCCTCCCTCTATGGAGGCACAGGTCGCAGCTACTGGAAAGGCAGCATTTTTCTATCTCCGCATATCAAACAGTTGGTCCCTTACCTTTCCCGCCCTGATCTGGCCACAGTGATCCATGCAATGGTCACCTCCAGGCTTGACTACTGTAACTCACTCTATGCAGGGCTGCCTTTGAAGTTGTCCCAGAAACTCCAGCGGGTGCAAAATGCCGCAGCGAGGCTCCTTACGGGGTCCTCACCGCGGGACCGCATTTACCCAGTTCTTTTCCAGCTGCACTGGCTTCCGGTGGAGTACAGGGTCAGGTTTAAAGGTTTTGACCTTTAAAGTCCTTTGTGGCCTAGGACCGTCGTACCTACAGGACCGCCTCTCCTGGTATGCCCCGCGGAGGACCTTAAGGTCCATAAATAGCAACACTCTAGAGGTCCCAGGCCCTAAGGAAGTCAGATTAGCCTCAACCAGGGTCAGGGCCTTTTCAACACTGGCTCCGGCCTGGTAGAACGCTCTGTCTCATGAGACCAGGGCCCTGCGGGATCCGATTTATTTCTGCAGGGCCTGTAAGACAGAGTTGTTCCGCCTGGCCTTTGGCTTGGAATCAGCCTGATCCCCTCCCCCTCTTTCCTTTTCCTTCTGTGATGGAACCCCTATTTGGGGACTTCCCTGGCTTTTTTCTGGCCCACGTAGGACCAGTATGGATAGTTGGCCTTGGTGAAGATTTGATGTTTTCTCCCCCGCAAACAGTTTTTGATCTGGGCTTCCACTGAAATGAGGCTGCATTTTAAGTTGTACTTTAATCCTGTTTTTAAGTTGTATTTTAATCAATTGTTTTTATACCTGATGTTAGCCGCTTTGAGCCCGGTCTTGCCGGGGAGGGTAGGGTATAAATAACATTAATTACTATTATTATTATTATTATGAAGTTGCATACTTGATGCTGATATGTGCCATTTGCATGCTGTATTGATTGGCAGGTTGTATTGGATTCAAAGCACAAGTTTTCATGACACTTCTGTGCTAGGGCAGCTCCTGGACAGGCTCTGTTCTTTCTGGCTGCAATGCTGGATTTTAGGATTAGCCATTTAATGGCAATTTTCCATGTGTACTTCATGGGACATTTGGTTTAGGCAATAGGCTAATTAGTCCATAAACAGTATATAGCAAAGATCTCAAATTGGAGCCATTTGGCCCCGCTTCCATGAGCAAAAGTATGATGCATATTGGTATCTTGTCTTTTAAGACCAAAAAAGGCATTTGAAAACCTCACATCAGATACCAATAAACAATCAGAGCAGGTGAAACTCCTATGTATGTAGGACTAACTACATTTTAGTTACCTCTTCAGATTAACAAACTGACACTGGGGCATAAATTACTCTGATCTTGAATTTTAATTCAGAATTATCCTGTTTATCTGGATGTGTTGTACAAAGAAGCCTAGATCTGGGCTGGTGAGCAGGGAGCAGATGAAAATTATTGTGGCCCGTTGGTCCAGAAAGGGATCACATATTGCATATGTTTTGTATGTCTCAGTAGTATCATTATTTATATATATTTTTATATCCATTCTAAAATTGGTGAATTTCATAGAAAATAATAATAGTAGACTGAATTTTGTTAGTATTCAGCCAATATAGACTCTAATCAGTGAAAGAACCTCAACTTATATATTAGGAACAGAATATAATTATAGTTTAATATAATTCTTAACAAAATATATATTTTATGTTCAATGCGCTCATAATTCTGAATAACTGCTTGTGAACTTGTGCCGTGAACAGAGTACAGTATTTTTTTTAGTACAGTGGTACCTCAGGTTAAATACTTAATTTGTTCCGGAGGTCTGTTCTTAACCTGAAACTGTTCTTAACCTGAAGCACCACTTTAGCTAATTGGGCCTCCTGCTGCTGCGCCGCCGGAGCACAATTTCTGTTCTTATCCTGAAGCAAAGTTCTTAACCCGAGGTAATATTTCTGGGTTAGCAGAGTCTGTAACCTGAAGCATATGTAACCTGAAGCGTTTGTAACCCGAGGTACCACTGTATTTCAGTCTCTATATGAACATTCACTTATGCACTTTGACAGTATGACAGCGCAGTCTCATCTTGCTATGCACAGTTACATTTGTATGTTCTTATAAGTGAACACTATGGGAATACAACAAAGTTATTGTGTGATACACATTGTGTTGTATTATACTGTATTTTTCGCTCTGTAAGACACACTTTGTCCCTCCTAAAAAGTAAGGGGAAATGGGTGTGCGTCTTATGGAGCGAATGCAGGCTGCGTAGCAATCCCAGAAGCCAGAACATCAAGAGGGATCGCTGCGCAGTGATCCCTCTCGCTGTTCTGGTTTCTGGCTTAGCCGCACGAAGCCTTTTCAGGGCAGGGGAAGCCTCTTCAGGGCAGGGGGAGCCTTCATCCTGCTGCCCTGAAGAGGCTTCGCATGGCTATCCCAGAAGCCAGAACAGCAAGAGGGATCACTGCGCAGCGATCCCTCTTGCTGTTCTGGCTTCTGGGATTCAGAATATTTTTTTTCTTGTTTTCCTCCTCCAAAAACTAGGTGCATCTTATGGTCTGGTGCGTTTATAGAGCGAACAATACAGTACATACAAGTTTAGCAGCGATCGTGTGGGTGCTTATGGATATTAGTCATTGGGATATTAGGATCCCCCCCCCCCAGGACCTGAATCTGCTCTCAGTGGCCCTGGCCCAGGTATGTCTTTCTTGCATAGTCCTATATATTTGGGTTTATTCAGTTAGTTCTGCGTTTTCAACAGTTTTCTATATCTTGTGTGTCTGGTGTGTATGACTTGGTGCATCTGAGACTTTCTGCTTTTGCACATTGCAAAGTATTGCAGCAGTCTGTAGATGTTTAGTGTGGTAGTTTTCCAGTTGCCGTTCAATACAAGAGACACTGATGGGTAGGAACTGTGTGGCTTGTATTACTGCAATTTTTTGCTGGTTATAGTTAGCCAGGCAGTTTTTGTATGCTCACTAGCTCATGCATTTTAATATTAGTTTTCTCAGAGTATGTGATATTGCGGGATAAACAGTCTTACTGTTCTTAAATTGTAACTCCCTCCCTAATCATTTGAGATATTGTTGGATGAAAACTGAAATAATACTATTTTTCCCCTCTTGTCCTGCCTTCTGTGTCTAATAAGCAGCTGACAATACAGCTACTGTGCTTTTCCATTTAATAGGTTGTTCCCTAGGACCATGTGTTCTGAATGAAGTTTTCGCAGTGCACTGAACAATGACTCTACCAGATCGTTTAAAATATATCGAGAATCTAGTTCCTACTGTCCAGTAGCCTACACGAGTGAGCATTTTTCTTTTGCTTTCAAATCTTGATCTAAAAAAAAATCAAGCATTTCTCCAGCAGAGCAAAGCGCTCTGGGCAGCATGTTGCAGCTTGTTGGAATAAAACTTGCCCACCAATGTAAAATGAGAACATTAATATTTCATGTGGGAACTTGACTCGTCTTTAAACTGACAAGATCTTTGCAATTTAAAAACAACCTAGAACTCCAACAAGCCCCAGCAAAATTCTATTTTAATAAGTTCTGCTAGCTAAAAAAATAATAATGTTTACTAAAAATGTTCTTTAAAAAAATGGAGTCTATTTCCCCCCCCCCCTTACTACTTGGATGCTATATCAGAATAGTAAACCAATTAACCGTACCTAAGGGGAACAGTATCTTAATTTGCTATTTCCACCTAGAGTACCTTTATTATTATTATTATTGATTTGTTCAGATTAGAGTCTGTTGAATTTCACTTAGCTCTATAAAATAGTTAAAGCTGGGTGCTTTTATTCATTTTGTCCAGATTTCATGATTTTAATTTTTAAGAGACTTAAACAGGTGCAGGATTGTTTTCTCCCCATCCCCTAGGAGTTGGTTTTGAATTGTCTTGTATTTCTTCCTTCATTACTAACTTGCTCTTTCTAACAGTGGCTTGGATCCTGAGGATTAGAACTATGGGGTAATGGATTTATAGTTGTAACTATGGTAGACTCGTAAGCTGGTGAACCGGGTTCGCATCTCCGCTCCTCCACATGCAGCTGCTGGGTGACCTTGGGCTAGTTACACTTCTTTGAAGTCTCTCAACCCCACTCACCTCACAGAGTGTTTGTTGTGAGGAAGGAAGGGAAAGGAGAATGTTAGCCACTTTGAGACTCCTTAGAGTAGTGATAAAGTGGGATATCAAATCCAAACTCCTCCTCCTCTCCTCTCCTTCTTCTTCTTCGTCGTCGTCTTCTTCTTCTTCTTCTTCTTCTTCTTCTTCTTCTTCTTCTTCTTCTTCTCCTCCTCCTCCTCCTCCTCCTCCTCCTCCTCCTCCTCCTCCTCCTCCTCCTCCTCCTCCCCATGTCAGTGCTGCAGACCCTTGTGGCTCCCGAAAAGTGAATCTTAAGAATTGGGAAACCCTAGGGTTCTCGTGGGATATGGGGTGGGTGTTTCAGATAGAGGAGGTGGAAATGATGGGAAGTGCAGATCTTTCGTCTTGTCTGTGCAGAAATGCTTTTTCCATTCATTCCAGTACCACTGGATCAAAGCTAGTTGCAACAGGTTTTCTAACATCTCTCCTTAGAATTTTACATGTTGTGGTACTGGAAACAATTTTTTAAGCAAATCAAATTGTGATCAAATAGATTTAAGGAAGTCAAGGAAGTTTATAACTCACTGCTACACGCTAAAACCAGTAGATGTTGGAGGAATACTTGTTTTGAAACAGCCCCACTGGCAGCACATCAGGTATATTGTCATACAGAGGCAGGAAAGGACACTTTAGAAATAATTGGGAAATTAAAAAAGTAACAAGACTCTAGATCCATATGGCTTTCACCCAAGACTTATAGGAAGTTATTAAATGGCTAAAAATGGAATGCCTGTATTCAGAGGGAATATATTTCTGATTACTACATAATGAGGAGAAACTAGAGAACGGCTACATCACTACGAAGATTGAGGAACAAATGGCTGCAAAGCGTTTTAACACTTGATAAATCTTGGCCTATCCAGCAATTCAATTTGTGTGTTTTATCATAAATGTAATTATATCAAGATTTTAGATTGGGTGTTATTCTAGAGCTGGAAGTGACTACAAGGATCATCTAGTCCAACCCTCTGCAATGCAGGAATCTTTCACCCAAACTGGGGCTCAAACCTAAAACCCTGAGATTAGGAGTCTCGTGCTCTACCAACTTGGCATCTCCTAAAAGCAACGGAATACTGGAAATTGTATCTTAATTTTGGCTTGTTGACATTTATTAAAATGCAATACAGCATTGTTAAGGACTTTTTGCCAGTGTGCTGTGCCAAATCTCCAGTGGAGTAGTTGGAATACAAACTGAATTCATAGTAATAAATAGTACTTGCTCATAATTTTATACTGGATGTCAGTCATCTAATTCTTCTAGTGGACTTTTGCATAGGATCATCTGAAGTGCCTGTGATTTATGATACAGGCATCTGTTATTATCTCAGACTGCAGTTAAGTCTCTGTGTCCCTAGTGAAAACTTATAAGCTGTATATTTCACCATTTTTTCCTAGCTCAGTCTGGCAGTTAATTATAAGCTTGACACTAACCCATCCCCCTATAACTTTCTTTTACAACCTTTTCTAAATGATTTTTTTGACTGAATGGTTTCCTTTGGGCATTGTTTCATTAAATTGAAATGAATCTACTGTAACCCCTCTTTAGAAAGAGGGTTGATCACATCAGCACATCTCATGACAGAGTCATGTGCAATACAGGCACCATTCTAAAGAGCGATCTTGGTAATGCATAGCAAGACAATGCTGCCTGTTTTGGGATTTGGGGCATTTAACTGCTGTGTATATGGACAATTTTGAGATAGTCTTTTCTCTTAAAGGGGATAGAAATACATGCTGTATGTCAAAAAGGTCAACTTGTGTAAGAAACCAAACAAAACTCCAAACCTGAAACCAAAATGTGTTTTGGCATTAGAAATCTTGGGTTGGATGTAGAGGAGCTTTCTGTGCATCCAACCTATTTTTCTTGGTGTGCTAAAGGAGGATGAGATTGCAGAGAAGATGAATGAATTAGTGTAAAAAGGATGGAAGCTGGGGATTGTGGTTTGTTTCTCTCCTATGTTAGCAGCAGTGAGGAGTAAGGTGGATTCAGTTGACCCATGCACAGTAAGCCCTTAACTATGGTTTACTGTGACATGCAAATGTTATCAGTGACTCTATGCCAGCCTTCACCAACTGCGTGCCCTCCAGATGTTTTGGACTACCACTTCTGTCAGCCCCAGACATCAGCATAATTTACCGTAGTCAAGTGTGAGTTTTCACTATAAAAGCAAAAGTCTGATGTCTTCCTAACCTTAGGGCACGACCCCTGTGTCTTCAACTACTATTTTTAAACTGCTTTAGAAACATTTGGAAAAGTATGTGTTTCCTCTATCTTAAAAGAGTTAAATGGTTTAAATTTATGGGAAGTTTCAGGAACAAAGACAGGCAAACAGCTTTTGGCAAAGATCTAAGCACGGGAATCATTTTGTAATAGAAAGCATTATGCCTCAACTATGGATTTTATAAAAATTATAGCAGGTATTTTGAAACAGACTAGGTGTCAAATGCATTTTTGTAAACATTTATCTGAAAAACTAGGCTTGAATGGGATAAGATTTTAGTTTCAGAAGTAATGTGCTCTGCGGTGTGGGGAGCTGTGGTTCAAGAAGCAGAAGCCCAAATTTGCCCTTGGGTATGAAAATAATTGTGTGATCATTTGGATGCTGTCTTAGGATGCCTGCCTCAGCACTGTATCCCTGAATTTAGTGTGTATAAATGGCCAGAAGTCTCTAGCGACAGGCTGTATTGCTTATGGCACTAGATGATGTTTGAGTTTTGGTCCACAAATAGAGATAATGGCAAGCACGAAGGGACAACTGTGGCACTGGCGTTAGTTACAACAGCTGCTTCGTTAGCTTGTGTCATTTATAATCTAGGGACAGTTTGAATAAGAAACAAGAATCAGTTAACAAAGCTGACATCTTGCTTTATGGTGGGGGGGTCGGGATTTTGTATGGAGTTTCCCCTCAACATAATAATTATTCCCTATTTGGTGATATAGCTGCTATTCTGTATACACTATTTGATATGCAGTTTTGAAATGCATTTTCTATTTATATATGCATGTGCTTTCCTTTGATTATGATACTGCTAATTGTATATTACACCACAATGTCAGGAGACGAACAATAACAAATCAACTGAGGAGTGTTGCTGAAGAGGACAGCATGTTCTTATACCCCTCTTACTTTTAGCTAGCCAGTGGGAGAGTGATAAGGGCACATAATGAAGCACTGCACATTGAAGGACAGTTCCAGGCATATTGGAAGAGCATCCAAGAACAATATATATAAGCAGGCAGAGTCAACATGTAGACTTCACAAAGCACTAATGAACGCACATACATTTGAAAATGTCAGGCTTGACCTGACATTTTGGTTGCATTTGCCCAAGTTGGGTTAATTGGCCATATGGAAAAATAAATGTTTGAAAATCTTGCCCCAGGTCAAAAATAATAATTTATTGGGGTTTTTTTTAAAAAAGAAAGAACGAAATAGAAAGAAGGGATTTAGCAACAAGTATAGTAAGAATTTGAGAAAAAGCATATATTCACTTCATCTCATTTTAAATCTGCTTTGTGAACTAGGGGTTGTGTCTACCTAAATTTTACTTAGAACAATCCCTTCGAGATTAGTCATGTTCATTAATTTCAGTAGGCCTACTCTGAATATAGCTAGCATTGGATACAACTGTAGCTCTTTTCTCTTGTGCATTCTGCTTTAGTTCCCAACATTAATGACAAGACAACCCTGATCCTAGGATTACTGCCTTATGGCCCAGTTCCTTCTGGGTGTACCAGAGCATTCTTTTACTGTCAGTTTGGCACTTGCAGTCTCCCTTTATAGTTCCCAGCAGATGAGGCTGTGGCTGCTTGTTTATTTTTAGCTGGAAATTGTGAACCTTTATCTCAGTGGGAAGCTTCCTGTCTTCATTGTCTTTTACAGAGGGTTGTAAATACAAGTAGCTACTAATGACCTACCCTTGTTTCCTCCCATATGGGTCAAATGACACAAGAATGTCATCCTCAAATGTCCCTAAGTAAATTGGGATGTTAAAAGGAGGACCTCACACATTCCAATACTCAATGAGCCTTAATTTTCGCTAGGAGATTGCTAGTTTGCTTATCACTGATTTGTGCTTATCAGAACTGGAAGTAACAATAGATCCTGTCTGAGGCTGTAATTCTAAATAAAATGCAGTTGACCTGCTCTTAAGCGACTGTAGGGTGAGAACTCCTGTCTTATTTTGAAAATATCTGCTACATTCAGTTGTGGAAAATAATAACATTTGTAGAATGTTATTGTAGAAAATAGTAGAATATTGTAGAAAATAGTAACTTTTATTGATTTTATGAGTTACCAATGTAGATACCAGTGTGCATACTGCTACTATTATTTTTATGTCCATTTTTATATTGATCTTCAGCTAAAGAAGGCTCCCAAAGCATGTTCCTTAGCATGACAAACAAAACAGTCCCTGCCCCCAGGCTTATGATCTATGAAGACATTGGAAAAAAGGAACACAGGTGTGGGATGGTGGCAAGGAAATAAGCAAATTTTAATACAGGTTCTTCTAATGACCAGCCAATGTGGAAAAGTTCAAGAAGAAGAGAAAGCAAAAGTTGTTGTTCTCTTACAGTGGCCCTGCATCCCTTCTGTTCTCTTCTCTGTGGCAGTCTAATGGATGTCTGTGTTTTTATATTGAGGGCTTTTCCATACAATTGTTTTCTTCTATGGTGGAGGTGATGACTGGGGTCCAAAGGGATACTATGTGAGCACTGGTGCTTTTCTAGTTCTCCCTTTTCCAACGGCACTCTTTTGTGCTGCTGAAAAGTAGCTCAGCAAAAAGGCTGGTATAGGTGTGTGTGTGTGTGTGTGTAGTGGGGTTCACTGTGTGCCATGTGGTTGCAGTTAGAGGTGAAAACCACCTACACAGAAGCCCTTTCCACTCGTGCGTGGTGGAAAGGCCATTGCCTTTAACTCTGAAACTGAGATAAGGTCTTTAAGACTTGTTTCATTTTAAAATAAATTATATTACTTACCTGAGGGCATGGGAGTAGTGTTCAGCAAGCCCAGGTTCTGCAGTGTACTGTCTAGAAGTGTATTGAGAGAAGTTTACTCCTCTGAATCTAGGAAGTCACTTCTGGAATAATTTCTAGCTTCATGACGCAGAAGCATGCTTCCCAGGAAGATGAAACATTGTGTAAGCTGTGGATTATCTATATTTAACTAAGAAGGAGTAGACTATCTAAAGCAGAAAAGTAAATTCTAATCCTGGGAGGGAGGAGGTTACTTGAAAGAATTTGGGAATGAGAATTTCCTCCATTTCCTTATTTTATATTCATTCTGCATAATTATCACTATAATGCATAGAATTTTATAGGAATTGTGTGAAAAATGGAGACAATCTAGCTGCAAAAGGCATGACACTTGGGTGTGTTTTTACATTTGTAAGGATATCTGAATAATGTCTGCTGTCACAATATCTCTTTTTATCAATGTGAATGAAGGTATTATTAGCCCACCTCTATTAATCAGAGGAAGGAAGTCTGGCCAGTGGGGAAGGAAAGGGAAGACTAGAGGTAGCCTTCAAACCCTTTACTTTGCCTGTTAAACATACGCAGGAAAGATTCAGATCTGGATAGAAAAACGATACAACAAAGTAGTCTATTCACTATAGTGTAATAGAGCCGCTAGTCTGTAACCAAAAGGAGAAATGCAGAAAAATTCTTCAATGATCACTGAAGAAGGGGTGAGAGAAAGCTGGTGATCCTAAAATAAAATATTAGGAAGGTTACTTCTTGTCTTGATACTTTGCCAGTAGAACTGTTACTGAAAGGTTGAAATACCTGGACTAAATGTTACAGCTGCTATTTTTTAGTTTAAAAGTGTGGGTGGGGAGTAAGCTGATATATATGGATAGCAGAAACCTGCCATTTTGCATTAGTTACCATGAACTCAAATGGTAGAATATTGGTTATCTAGGACCTAAATTCTAGGGGACGCGGGTGGCGCTGTGGGTAATACCTCAGCGCGTAGGACTTGCCGATCGTCAGGTCGGCGGTTCGAATCCCCGCGGCGGGGTGCGCTCCCGTTGCTCGGTCCCAGCGCCTGCCAACCTAGCAGTTCGAAAGCACCCCCGGGTGCAAGTAGATAAATAGGGACCGCTTACCAGCGGGAAGGTAAACGGCGTTTCCGTGCGCTGCGCTGGTTCGCCAGATGCAGCTTGTCACGCTGGCCACGTGACCCGGAAGTGTCTTCGGAAAGCGCTGGCCCCCGGCCTCTTAAGTGAGATGGGCACACAACCCTAGAGTCGGACACGACTGGCCCGTACGGGCAGGGGTACCTTTACCTTTACCTAGGACCTAAATTCTAGGTGAACAAACAATCAGACAACAACAGGGTGCAGCTATCTTTTTCCTCATTCCTCATTCCCATACTGTATTAAAAATCTACTGAAATGGCTATTTAAATCATATTGGGTGGCATCCAATCATGTTATATTCAGAGTAGACCCATTGATATTAATGAGCATGAATAAGTTAAGTTAATTAACTTAAATGGGTAGATCTAAATTCTACCTTGTATGAATTTACTCAAGCCGAGTGTTTTGTCACCTTCTCCAGGTGCGAAGTTCAGGTACTTTAGTTTTTGTTTCCTTTTGAAACTTTTAGTTTCTTTTGAATGAGGCAGAAATTGAGATTTTGGTAATATCCGTTTCATTCACAAATATATAAGTTGAGCATAACAGTAAGTAGCAGAATTGCTGATTACGCATCAAATCACTCATGGCTTTCTGCAGAAATTTAAGGGGCAAAACTGTTTTCTTTCTTAGAGAGAGAGTGCATGCATATGTGTGTGCCCTAGGGTTATAACTTTTTTACAACCTTATGTTCCTGTGATTTCCAAATCTTTTGAAAAAGGTCACCCCAAAATCAATAAATCTATTTTTGTATATGTAGCCGTATAATGTATTATGTAATATGCATAGCATGTGTTATAATACAGGAAAAATACAGCTTGCTAATATTTGCACAATCTTTTGTGCATTGTACATCACTTCTTATGACTTAGAATAAATCGAGGTTGCCGTTTGTCTTTGTTTCTGCTCCAAGCACCATAAATTTCCCACATCACTTTGGTTGCGTGTTTTTTCTATATAGACCAATATCGGCATTCTCCTAGAACGTTCTGAACAGTTTTAGGAAGTTCCAGACATTTGTAAAAGTTCTAAACAGTTCCATAAAAATTTTAAAGATGTTAATGCTTATGAGTAGTAGCGGACCATATAGTGATTCCAACTTTTCAATTTGGAGTGACCTTTTTTCACAGCTGAGAAGAATTAATCCCCTTTTCAGTAAGCAAAAGTTCAACCCTTTATGATACAGGAAATCTTTTTTTGTTTTTGAAAAAAAGTCAAAAAGTTATAATCCTTGTGTGCACACACAGTACAATGAGCTTCGGTTAAATTATCTGTTCAGGAAAAAGTATTCAAATTCTTCCTGCAAATGAGTAAGCAAAGCAGGAGGAACAGTATTATGTTTGTGCAGTTGGCACAGTATTTTAAAAATGAACGTAGAATCCTTTGTAGCTACAGGCAGGAAGTTCCTGACTTATCATTGATCCTGATTTCCTATTGGACAATTACTTTTCACATAAGTTTACTTAATTTGGTTCAGGAAGATGTTTCCAAAAGCCATGCAGTATTATTGAGTGGTGTGCTAAGTCTCATTCAAGCAAGAACCCATTTTCAGCAAAGATACCTTTTGCATGAAGCACCAACATGTTTTTCCATTAAATCACTGTGGTATCTGATTGCCTACAGGAAAGGGATATAATATTTACTTTGCAGCCAATGAATAGATGATTAAAATCTGTAAAGCATTTAATATGACTGAAACACAGAGTGGAGGCATATTCTGGTATAGTGTTACAAGTAGAGGTTCATTGGGTCAGATGGAAAGAAAGCTCGTGTGCACAGCAAAGTTAATATTTAGGGTTTTTAAAAATCTCTACAACTACTTTTGAAATCAATAAATTATAGTGGTAGCTTTTTATCGTAAACCGTCACATTTAATTCATTTTAAAATAAACTAATAAATACAGAATGCTATCACTTGCCATTAAGAGATGTGATTTAAAATGTTTCCCTTAGACTGTTAAAGTTGACTACTCATAGGTTTCACAATTAGCAACTAGGCTTAATAGTGTTACTATTAAGTGTGGGGATGCCTGTAATTGCAACCAACTGCCTCGCAGGCCTGGTGGGAAAGAGGCCAATGTAGAGGCCTTTGAGGCAGGCACAGTAGACAAACATTAGGGGAAGAAAGATCCAGTCATCTTAGAGTCAGGACACACAACAGTTAAATTCTGGCTTTTGGTCTACACATCTTTGTGTTTAATTCGGTTTTAGTGGTAATCTTTGCCACTCTTCATATTCATGCGCCTTTCAGTGGGCCTACACAGATTTGTGGGTGTGTTCAGTACAGGCACTAACTAGGTGCATCCACTTCAACCCTGCACTTGTCCACAGTGAATGTCATGATCTAAGCTCCAGGGAGCTATGACTTGCTCAGCAAGTAGTCTGAAGAGTAATTTTGAGGAGGAAGAGTATATATGTCCATGAATGCAGGACCACGCTATCTCGTTCTCTTTCTTGCTCTGCCTTCTCCCAGACTTTGGATCTCCCTTTCTAGAGAGGCTAAACTGGCTCCCTCATTGTCGTTCCACTGGCAGTCGAAGATTGTTTTATCCCAACTTTTTGGGAACTGTTTTTAAGGAAAGGGCTTTTAATAGTGTTGTGCTGTTTTTACTATCTGCATTATTTGTTTTTACATTGTTTTAATTCTGTTAAAGTTTTGTTACATTTTAACTATTGTTTTTTATATGTTTTTAGCAAAATATAATAATGTTTTATACATGTTGGTTTTAATTTTGCGAGCCACTTTGATTCTTAGTTCTGGCAAAAAGGTGGGATATAAACAAACAAAGAAACATTATATGGTATGTCAGGTAAGGCACAAACCTTAATTTAGCATTTACATGATTTTTGAGAACAAGTGAATTTGTTAGAGCTTTAACGCGTCTTAAGCTAACAGCATTTTGATCCTAGGCTATTGAAATATAAGAATGGCAGACTAAAGCCAGCATCAAGTAGTTGTCCGTGTTCTGTATACTTTGTGAGATTATTTTTAAAGCGTCTATTTCAGAAGCTGGCAAAGGCTCACCATTTTCTTGTGACCCTAATTCTCAAGATGCTAAATAAATACAATTAAGAGCCAGATTCTACACCCCACGAAGTGTAGTTTCCTCTTACACAGTGCAAAATTGTTGTGAACTGGCTTCATATTTGAAAGAACCTGTTGTACTGGAAATTGCACTTATCTGAGGTTGATGAAAGTGGTTTAACCGTTTCTCAAATCTCAGCATCAATTTTTTGCTTTAAATATGTGTATTTCTATAGCATTACAAGTGTCCAGTGTCATGTGAGTTGTGTCACAGTTTTCCCTATGCAATTTACAAATGGGATGTTGTCAGTGTGATATAGCAGACTCTCCAAGTATCCCTATTTTCCAGGGACATCCCTGATTTAGAGTAGCCATCCCATTTTCTGATTTGATCCTGGAATGTACCATTTTCCCCTAGGATGTCCATTTTTTCCCACTGGAGAAATGTTAGAGGTTATGAAGATATCCATCCCTAGAGCTGTCTGAAGGCAATCCTGTATAGCGAAGTTTTTTAATGTTTAATCTTTTATTATGTTTTTATATATGTTGGAAGCTGCCCAGAGTGGCTGGGGCAACCCAGTAAGATGTGTGGGGTATAAATAGTAAAATTATCATTATGGAATAGGGCGTCCCTATTTTCATTGGATAAATGTTGGAAGGTATGATATAGTGGATAGAAAGGTAGACTGGTAACAAATTAGCACTCTGTCATGAGGTTAACTGAATGGCTTTGGACCAGTCACTGTTCTTCATCCTAATTTGTAGAGCTGTTGTGAGAATAAAATGAGGAGGAGGGACAAAATCAATGTCCCTGATCTCATTGGAAGTCAAGGAGAAAATAAATTCATTAAAATTGGTTGCTCAAATCCAGCTAATGAGACCTTAGCGCAAAAAAAGAGAAAAGGTTGTAGTCATAGTCTCATACTAGGACTAGGGAGAATCAGGGTTAGATCTCTACTCAGCTATGAAGTTAGCTGGGTGACCTTGGGCCTAGCGCAGGGGTCTGCAACCCGTGGCTCCGCATGTGGCTCTTTTACACCTTTGCCGCGGCTCCGGGGCGGATACTAGCGAGGGGAGGAGGCGCATTGTGTGCCCCGACACTCCCCACTGTGGTGGGCGCTGTACTGGCTGTGATGTCGCATGGGGGCGGTGCGTGCGTTAGTCACGCACCGTCCCGACGTCACCTTCCCGCCCGCTACATTGTAAGGGGCATGTACGCTGGTCACTGTATTGAAAGGGGGCATGTACGCTGGTCACTGTTTTGAAGGGGAGTGAAGAAGAACACACACACAAAAAGGTAACTTGTTAATTTAACGTTTATTTCTATGAGGAGGAGTAATTCTGAGGGGTCAAACAAAGAAATAATAAAAAAGTGACAAAAAAGTTATTTTTATAATGACGAGTTTTGCGGCTCCCATTTTTTTTTCCTTCAGAAACGGGTCCAAGTGGCTCTTTTTGTCTTAAAGGTTGCAGACCCCTGGCCTAGCGCTATCTCTCAGCCTAGATTTCTTCACATGGTTGTTGGAAGGATAAAATGGGAGGGGAGCTCCTTGGAGGAAAGGTAGGATAGGGATGAAATCAGTAACTTGCAAATTTGGACCCATATCTGCAGAGAATGACACATTTACAATAAACTGGTATATCTTTATTATGCATACAGCAAAAGACAATGTGAAGGAACCTCCCTCACAGTGCAAAATTTCCGACTAGTGTAATTTTAAATTATAATTTGCTTATTCATTTGGATAAATGACTGGAATTATGTCGTTCTAAGGGTTGCTGGCCTCATGGTAATCTATAATCTCATTTCCTGCCGAGGGCAGGGAACGGTTTGTTTGTTTTACTGTTCTTTGATTATCTGTAGCATGAGAAAACTATAAAAATATTTGTAAAATCCAGGAAGATACATAGCAATAACTGACCTGCTTCTGCTGTCTCAAGGTTCTTATGAGAGAGACTATAAATTGTACAGGCTTCACAATCCATTCTTGATGACAAGTTTATTAACTGATGTTTCCAATTAAAATGTTTGTAGCTATGGACTATTTCATTTCAAACTCCTCACAAGTTTTAATTTTTTAGTCAATTTTTCTACCAAAACTAACTGCTATGCTTTCTTGTACTATATGACAATTGGTGCTCCTTCCAGAAATTCTCAATAGCCTGCTGCTGTTAGCTTAGCTGCCATCAATAACTGACCCATAATATGTTTGAAATGAAGGTTCATGTTATCACCCATGTAAAAGTTGAGTACAACCAGCTCCAGGGATTTAACACTGTTTTGTCCTGTTATGGCATGAACTTCCCCAAATACTGACTCCCGGAACATGGCTACTTTTTTGCAGGTCCACTACATGTGGTGGTGTGATCCTATCCTATCATGTGTAATTGTTTTGATGGGAGTTGTTTTCCAACAACATCTAGAAGGCACCAGTTTGGGTAAAGCTGCTCTAGAGCCTTCTGAGCCAAATTGCTTTTCTATTGATTGATTCAGGGATCCTATCTCTTTGCAGCCATTCCTCACCACTACCTTGGATAGCATAGATCAGGTGTGGCCAATTCCCAAGAGACTGTGATCTACTTTTAGAATTAAAATCTGGCAGTGATCTACTGCCAGCTCAAAGTTGTTGACCTTTTTTTGGGAGGAGGAAAGATGGGTGACCAGATTTTTTAACCTTTTCTCGGGGAGCGCTGCCCAAATACTTTTCTTACGGAGGACAACTGAAAGTTTTAGAGATTTCTTGGGAGAGAGTTGCATAAAAGCACTCACAAAACTGTACGCCACACAAGCTCCTTTACCCATTCCTTTAACCTACCTATCAAGATTTCTTAAAAAATACATGCCTTCATCCATTGTTAGTGTGACACCTGCATCACCATTTCAGTAACCAAAGCTGCACACAAGCCAAACCTGCACACAAACCACCTCAAAATCAAACCTTGCTGCAAAACAATGCCACCCCCAATGGAGGATGGGACCTGCCCCACATAAGGAAGCTGAAGCAGCAATGGCTCAGTTACCCTCTTAGTTAACTTAAAATGCACAATGATTAGTTTAAAAAAATATTCATTTATTCCTTTTAATTAATTTTCATTTATTATTTAAAGCGGTAGCACTGGAAACTTTAGCAAGAGCGTGCCCACCTGGAAGGCACAGGAAAATAACAACCCAACCAGTGCCCGCCTGCTGGCCCCATGTGGCTTCAGTTTTAAAATGCACCAACAATCAACGAAGGCCCCAATAGTGCTGGTATCCAATTCCTGAATTCTTTGATTACTGAAGACCACGTTACGTAAGCAGCAAACAAAACCAGCCTCAAAAAACAGCTTTTTAGCCATCAGAAAAACTTTTCCCCACACAAACACAGAAAGCCCCAAATGGCTGAAAAACTCAGTTTCCCAGGAACCTCAGCCCTCGCAAAGGAACTACTCACCATGCAAGGGAACTCAGTTTCCCAAGCTCCCTTGCAACGACAAAGCCCGGCAAATGCAGAAACAGGGACAGACGCCTGTTCCTCTCTTGCCGGCACGATGCAGCGTGGATACAAGAAGCAGGCAGGCGAGGAAGGATGAGATCCCAGGCAAGATCTAAGATCTTCCTAGTCGCAATGCATGAAACCTACAGAGATCCACACTGGAAACTGGCAAGGGAAGGAAGAGGGATTGTCCCAGGTGTGGGCTGCTTAAATAGTCAAGGGGTGGATCCAGGGAAGCCCATGGTCAGCCCTCAGATTCGCCCCCTGGCACTGCCCAAGTCTCAGCCTGCATCCCCATTTGACCAAGCAGGGTGCAGGCTAGGATCCGGTCTCTGATAGGCACAGGGCAGCATCCCTGTTACATCCTCGAGGGAAGGGGAGCCATCCCACGCACGCATGCACACAAACTCACACACATACTGGCGAGCTCTCTGTTGGCAAGAAGGAAGGAGCTCTCTGTGCAATTGCCCATGGTTATTGAGCTTTGTTGGACATGCCTGGCATAGATGATCTGACACACATAGCAAATGTTGAAGATAACATAGGAAGCTGTCCATTTAGCTCAGTATTAGCTACAGTGAGAGTCAGCAGATCACCAGGGTTTCTGATGGGGGTCATTCTCAATCCTATCAGGAGATGAACTTGGAACCTTCTGTGTGCAAATCATATTCTCTATCACTGAGGTCTGGTCCTCCCTACAAGCGGCATATAGAAAAGCTTAATGGCCTCAGCAGATAGGATCTGACTCAAAAGTTGAGGAGTTTAATTCTCAGGATCTCAAGGGGAAAGGTTGAAATGTCAGGGCAGGAAGCCAAAACTCAGGCAAGCTTTCTTCCCCCAGAGAGCCCATCCCCAGCCTTCTTTCTCATTCCAAAGTTTAACTTCTTTGTCCAGAATGTTTTTCTGTGCTCAGCTGTGTCTCTCTGGGGGGGGGGGGGAGAGAAAGTAACCTAGGTGTCCACACCAAGAGAAGTGTCATTAATGTATTTTGAAATCCTCACTTCAGCGATCGAAATGTCACAAAACAGTGGCAGTATTTCTGGTTCTCCAGAACTCTTTATCATGCTAGATGTTATACAAAATAGCATGGGTGGGAAAATAAAAATTATGCTGGATGTTGATTTAATGAAATGTATATACTGCTTGATTGCAATAAACCCACTAAACCATGGGTAGGCAAACTAAGGCCTGGGGGCCGGATCCGGCCCAATCGCCTTCTCAATCTGGCCCGCGGGCGGTCCAAGAATCAGCATGTTTTTACATGAGTAGAATGTGTTCTTTTATTTAAAGTGCATCTCTGGGTTATTTGTGGGGCTTGCCTGGTGTTTTTACATGAGTAGAATGTGTGCTTTTATTTAAAATGCATCTCTGGGTTATTTGTGGGGCATAGGAACTCGTTCATTTCCCCCCCAAAAAAAAATTAGTCTGGCCCCCCACAAGGTCTGAGGAACAGTGGACTGGCCCCCTGCTGGAAAAGTTTTCTGACCCCTGCGCTAAATGGTTCAGAAGCTATTGTAAGCCATAAGGTATTTTGTAAACAGATGTAAAAGAGTAATCGTGCACTGCATATAAAATAGAGGAGACCTCAGAATTCTTTAAAAAATATATATTTTAAGGCACTGTCAGTTTTTACCCCCAGTTCTAAAAAGCACCACCACTAAACACTAAAGCTTTACCTCCTGAGTTACTCCAGAAGACCTGGCAACCTTATCTGAAACCTACCGGTATGCTAATGTTGCACTCTAAGCTTTATATAAGAACTTTTGTTTTTCATTGAACACAGGAACAAAAAGTGGGTGCTGCAGGTCCAATACATTGGTCTTTCCCCTTTTTTCTGGCCCTATCGTCCTCTGTAAGCATTCCCCAAGTTACATCTTGCTCACTTTTCCTGTCAGTATTAGTGGCGACAGCCAGTCTGACCTGGAAAGGAGCTGAACACAGTGGCTGTCTCCTTTCAAACCCGGAAGTGTCAGCAATTTCACTTCACTCCCTCACTCAGCTCTATTTATCTAGGGGGTGTAGTATCTGTTTCACCTGACTGTATTGCCAGAAGATAGCTTAGGGCTCATGTAAAGTGCCTGCAGCTAATTGGGGTTTAATTTTTATAAACGCCAGATGCCATGTTCATATTTTGTCAGCAGGAAATAATACAGCTGTGCTTTGTAGCATGCAGATTAGGACTATAACAACAAAAGGTTAAAGCATCCTAATACCCCACCCATGCTAAGATACCAGGCCTGATCAGGGGGCTCTCAGTGGCAGTTTTTGTGGGGACCCCCATTCAAGGGCATAACTGTGCTATTAAGGTCACACATTTGAGAATGGTCGTTTGGATGTTAATCTGAGCATTCATTAGGAAAAGACACTGAAACCAAAATATGACTTCCCTTGGCAGCAGGAGCATAATTTTTGGTTAAAGCAGCTATCGTCCACTTGCCAGGAGATAGACCCACAAGCAGTGCCCCATGGAGATGTGATTGCCTCCCATCTTGAATTCTGGTGTGCTGTGGCTTAGCCCTCAACCTTGCTTTCAGAATGAGCCACAAGTGCAATAGACTGCCTGCCTAAGGCCTTTTTGGTCTCCTCACTCTTTAGCCTCAGGAGATACTGTTTTGGATAGGGCTGCAACAAGTACACTCCTTTTTTTGTTCCTGACATATGAATGTGATTCTTTCTGTGTAACAGAGTATCGCTATGAGTTGCTGCCTCATATCTTGCCTTGACTTTATCTGTTGACTGCTGATATTATTATTCTCTTTTCTCTGCTACCAGTATCCACCCCTTTTGCTTATTGATAGCAATGTATCATAGCTCTTAGATCTCTCCAAACACATTATCAATCCTCACACCAGCTCCATTTTCATCTTCTTCCTTTGCCTTATGCCCAGCCACTCACAAATTGCATTCCTGGATCTTACCTGTAGCATGGACTTCAGCCTTTAGATTTGCTCTGTCAAAGTCAAAGGAAGACTGCTCTCTATGAACCTGGTTACTATGGAGTACCGTAACTTGGAGCCACAGGAAGGATCATGGTGATGAACTCTTTGACCGAAATATCCAAGTTGGGATCCACTAAGAAAACCTGACTCTCTCTCTTTTCAGAAAATAGTTACCTGTTCAGATGTTTTAACACATATTTTGAGCCCATGTGTGAGCTTCCACTTCTCAACCCCTTGACCTCCTTTTGGGAACTTTGTTATGTGTGTTTTGAGAGCAGGCAGAAGATAAGGCAGCAGATTCATCATTTATTTCCTTATTTGGTTAAGAGAGAGAGAGAGAATCCCAAAACAGCTCAGAGATTAAATTGTTAAAATAAGACATTTGAGTGTCAATGGCATGTATTTAACAGTTGTTAATTGTATTTACAAAGTAGAACTTGTTCTCTATGCTTTGTATAATCAGCATAATATTTAAAATGGAGCCAAATAGTTTGCCAAACTTCTGTGGCTTCCAGGCACCTGAGAATTCATGTTCCCTTGTATGCAGAGATGGGAGAGGTTAGTGAGGTTTTCTGCTATGTAAAAAACAAAGGGCGGGGGGACGGAGAGGGAGTTCAGTTCCTGTTGAGGCTTGGAAAACAGAAGCTGTGAACATGTGTCCCTGTATATATGTACACATAAATGTTATAGGTTCACAAAATACATGTTTACCCATTAATAGCAATTTTTAGAAGCCTCTTAATTCATATCTAAAACACGTTCCTAGGCGTAAATGGGAATTGCCACGGTGGGTAATTCCAAAATTGCTGCAGTGCAGCAACAGCAACCAAACAGAGTTCACAGGAAGTTTACATTGTAGCATTTGGTTTTCAGAGTTGCATTTCTTCTAAATCATGGTTGGGGAACCTGTAGCCCTCCAGATGTTCCCATACTACAACTCCCATCATCCCTGATTATTGGCCATACTGGCTGATGGGAATGGGCATCTGTAGGTAATAATAATAATAATAATAATAATAATAATAATAATAATAATAATATATTTATACCCCGCCTATCTGGCTGCGTTTCCCCAGCCACTCTGATCCACAAGTGAGCATAAGAACCCTGCTGGTTCATGCTAAATTGCTCTTACGATACATCCAGAGGTTGTTGGACTCCAATGTCTTCTGCTCTATGTGTAATAATAGCTAATAGCCGTTGTTAGTCCAACAATCCATCAATTTGTCTATGATGCTATGTTTTGAATTAAAATCTAGCTAAGTTCCCCCCCAACTTTGTATGGATTCATGTATGGACCACCTTCGCTGGCTAATGTTTTTTGAGATGCAGCAATGAGAGAACTAGAAAATCTATGTAAAGAACCACCCTTCCTCAAATCAGTTCTTTGGATACCTTAAGAAAATTTAGAGCAAATTAAAGAAAGAAATCTACAGAGTTCTGGCTAAGGAAATATGCTCACAAGTCCAAGTTACATAATGAAAATTCATAGTAGAGCCTGATGAATTGCTTTCTTCAGTCTCATAATGCAGTATTGCCTATAATTTTTTTTAGAATTGTTACAGTTCTTCATGAATACAGAAATGCACCAGAAGTGCTTTGCATTTCTATTGAGCTGAAGACCAGAAACCCTTTTCACGTGCAAAGCAAAACACCTAGGACAGGGATGGGAAACTTGTGTCCCTTCAGAAGATGTTTGGGTACCACTCCCAGCAGATTCCCACTCCTGACCTAGGGTGATATCTGCTGTTAGTCAGACTCAAGAGCCCGCCCACTGAAATCAATTGACATAAGTAACTGAAGATTTCAGTGGATTTACTCATGTGTACGAATTTTCTGTTATGTGGTGTATCTAATTACCACTCATTACTTGGAAGATGATACATGTAATCTGACTTCACCTTATGGGTAAATTATCAGAGATAAAAATGTAAATTATTTTGGAAGAAATGTTCAGTGCGTAACTTAAGCTTGTTGACATTTATTCATGGAACTGGGTTTGACCTTGCTGAGCCTCAGTGTTTAAATATGCATGTGTAGTTAGAAACATTTGTTTTTCCTCTAAGAAATTGAGGGAGGCACATTGCCAAAGGAGAAGCATCAAACAGTATTGCAATTCCTTTTGATGGCTTTTTTTGGTGTGTTTTAGTCATGCTGTGGTCTTAATTACTTTGGGGCTTTTTAAACTTGTAATAATTCATGTACATAAAATCATATATGTTTTGTACACATAATAATGATGGAGATAGCATTGGTGTTAGCCTTGAGCTTACCCAGCCTCAATTGTAATTCCTTACAAGAGGTCAACTCAGGGGTCGGCAAGGCTTACCGGGCATGGGCCGGATCACTCCCGTGGAGATCCTCTGTGGGCTGGACCGGTGCAGTGTGATGCCGGAAATCACGTCCGTGCATGACTGCGGCTCCAGAAATCGCTTCTGTGCATGCCCAGACACCAAAAATCGCTTCTGCGCAGGTGAAATTTTCGGCGTCTGGGCATGCGCAGAAGCAATTTCCGGAGCTGTGGAAGAGAGTCCCTGCACCGGTTTAGTGCAGCGGGTGGGGACTCACCGAGCGGGCGGCTCAGTTTGGGGGAGGCTCGTGGGCCTTAGGTTGTGGACCCCTGGGTCAACTGGTGTACAAATTTTCACCTAAAACTTTTAGAATCTTTTGCAGTTTGTTCAGTGCTCCAATCATGCATCATTTTGAAAGATTTAGATGTTTTTGAGCAAGACAAGCATGGTTCCATGTTTGATATAGTTTTTATTAAAGCAGGGTAGAATATAGTCCTGATCCAGAATCTCTGCTGCATATCCAAAGCTCCATGCAAAGAGGTTTATTCTTTCATTGCTGTCTCTTCCAGGGGCATTAATGGAGCTAAAATGCAGCAGCAATTTCCACTTTAATTCCAACAAATGCTTGCATGTTCAGTAGAATGTGGTTTTATTCTTTAAAGATTAGACACTATTTTTATTCTGTGCCTTTTTGTCATTGTATGTGATGTTTTTGCCATCACCTTTTAGGCAAATAAGCTTATTCTGAATTTTTATTATGGTAGAAAATCTTTCCATCACATTTTTCCTGGAAGTTTACAGTGTTTGAGGAGGAAACACCAAGGTTGGGTTTAAAGAATATTCTAAATTTTGACAACGTTTGCTCATGGACTTTTTTTTTTTTAATGCCCAAGCTTTGTCCTGGAAGTTCCTAGAACTTTCTGTCAAGAAAGCATGTAGCTTATAAGGGAGCTTTATGTTTAATGCCCAGGCTTATGAGCTTGTAGATCATTTTCAGTACAATGCATGTTTAGTCCTGAAAGTTAGCTAGAACTTTCTGTCAAGAAAGCATGCATTGGGTTGTAGCTTATAAGGGAACTTGATGTTTACTTTTGCGTGCTATTTTTCATTAACATAATGCAAAAATGAGTGCATGTCCTTTCCACCTCTTAGGATGCTGGCCACAGAGAAATGTTCTACTTTGTGGCTCATTCTTCACATACCTCATCAAAGGCTCAACACTTTTTTGCTTGGGGTGTTCATATGACTCACCATTGTTAATCCACACCCACTATCTCTTCCCCTCAGCTAACTTTTTTTGGTTTTGATGCTTATGCAAAGGTAGTTGGATGTTGACATTCTTCCAAAGTTACCAGGAAAAGTAATGAACTGTGTTAACCCCTGTACATCACGTTAAAGAGTTAAATACAAATGAGGGTTAAGTTTCCCCCTGGAAATGAATACTAAAGTCTCAAAGTTTTGTGTGTCAAACTGCATGCATTTCATTGGATTAGATTTCTTTATAAACTCTGCTATCGTATAAGTGCCTTAAGGATTTAAGCTATTCAAATTAAAATTATACAGGAATGGGAGCACCTCTATAGTTAAGGTGGAGGGTCAAAGCAGCATCCTACCATTATAAAGCTTGAACATTGTGTTGTTTTAAGAATCAGAACGATTCATCCCAACCGTCCAAAATTTGGCATGGGAAATCTACTCTATTTCTGGGTCCATATATGTCAGGAAAATCTGTTAGAAGAAGAGTTTGCATTTGATAGCCCGCTTTATCACTACCCGAAGGAGTCTCAAAGCGGCTAACATTTTCCTTTCCCTTCATCCCCCACAACAAACACTCTGTGAGGTGAGTGAGGCTGAGAGACTTCAAAGAAGTGTGACTGGCCCAAGGTCACCCAGCAGCTGCATGTGGAGGAGCGGAGACGCAAACCCGGTTCCCCAGATTACGAGTCCACCGCTCCTAACCACTACACCACACTGGCTCTCCGAAATTTTAAGAAATAGAAGTTTAAATATTTCCTTCCAGAGTGCAATTTTTCCTGCTAATGATCATTTCCTTGTACATCTGTAGTGTATCTCTGTGTTTTCTATTTGTTTTGTTGGCTTAGATTATATGGAACCATTCAGTTGCAGAGCTATTGCTTTTCCTCCATATTAGGCGGTGCAATGAGGCTGCACCACTCACCTGACCTCCTCCTGGCTGAGCCGCTGCTACATAACGCATGGGATGGAGGGGGGCAAATGTGCTGGCAGTGCCAATCCAGTGCTCCTGCTGTCATGGTGAAAATGCCTCATCCCCTCCCCTTCTCTGTCCCAGTATGCAGCTGTGACTCAGTTGGTGGAGTCATGGCTGTGCTTTGCTGATTGCTACTGCTTTTCCTATAATAGCATAAGGAGATCGCTCCTGGATCAAGCCAAAGGCCCATCTAGCCCATTGTCTTGTTCTCTCAGTGGCCAGCGATATGCCTCTGGGAAGCTCCTAAGCAGAACCTGAGTGCAGCAGCGCTCTCTGCACTTATGCTCCAGAGCAGGCTTCCTCAACCTCGGCCCTCCAGATGTTTTGAGACTACAATTCCCATCATCCCTGACCACTGGTCCTACTAGCTAGGGATCTTGGGAGTTGTAGGCCAAAAACATATGGAGGGCCGAGGTTGAGGAAGCCTGCTCCAGAGCAACTGGTGTTCAGAAGCATACAATATCCAATAGTGGAGGTAGCCTTATTTTCTATGAACTTGTCTAATCCTATTTTAAAGCCACCCAAGGGTTCCTGAAAGGCGTCTCTTAAATAGTGTAAATAAATTTTACAAGTTAAATTTCCCTGTACCAAGCATCCACTGTCAGAACTGGAAACATGAAGTTTGTTTTCTCTGGAATGTTAAAATCTGTATCAGAACTCTGGGAGATCAGGGTTCAAATCCCCCCATGAAGCTCACTGGGTGGCCGGTCACTGCCTCTTCACCTAACCTCACAAGGTGTTAGGACTGAATAGGTAGGTAAAAAAGGTAAAGGGACCCCTGACCATTAGGTCCAGTCATGACCGACTCTGGGGTTGCGGCGCTCATCTCGCTTTATTGGCCAAGGGAGCCGGCGTACAGCTTCCGGGTCATGTGGCCAGCATGACTAAGCCGCTTCTGGTGAACCAGAGCAGCGCACAGAAACGCCGTTTACCTTCCTGCTGGAGCGGTACCTATTTTATCTACTTGCACTTTGACGTGCTTTCAAACTGCTGGGTTGGCAGGAGCAGGGACCGAACAACGGGAGCTCACCCTGTTGTGGGGATTCGAACCGCTGACCTTCTGATCGGCTAGTCCTAGGCTCTGGTTTAACCCACAGTGCCACCCGCATCCCTTGAATAGGTAGAGGGAGAACCATATATGCCACCTTGAGCTCCTTGAAGATCAAAGTGGGCTATAAATGTAATATAGTGGTACCTCGGTTTTCGAACGTAATCCGTTCCGGAAGACCATTCCAAACGTTCGAAAACCGAAAACTCAAAACGGAATCCTCAAAATGGAAATCTCAATATGGAAGCTGTGTTTCATGTTCTATTCCTGAGGCATGTTCGAAAACCAAAGCATTTACTTCCAGGTTTGCGGCGTTCGAATTCCGAAATGTTCATCAACGGAGACGTTTGAAAACCGAGGACCACTGTAATTATTATGAATATTAATAGAAGAATAAATCAAGATATTGCATATTATGCTTATTGAACATGGATATTCTGTATTTCATGACACATTGCACCATGGGATTTGTAGTGTTTATTGTTGTAAAAGTACAAAAAAAAATAACAAATGTTGGTGCAGAAGGCAATGAGATGAATTTGATCAAACATGATGTAGGTGATGTGGAAATGTTCAGAAGCTTAAGTTGACTGGAGTTTTAAGGGGTGTGTATCATTTTTCTGTTATCTTAAGGAACAAATTCTACTAGGGTGACAAAATGAGGGGCCACCCCCCAACTTTTTCGCCAAGGTTTTTGCTTTTAGATCACACCACATCAAACCATACTACTTTTGTTCTTCTGTATTGAGCACTGCTTCCTAAACAGCTTCCCATTTCCATCCTTTGCCAGTGACCCAATAATTTTACACTGACCAAATTAGCCTACTCTCCATCACTGTTCTCCAATAAACTCTAGGGGAGAATGTTTATACCTTCACTTTGGACGCTTGCCATTCCTTTGGAATGGTCTGTGCTACACTTAATTTCCAGCGCAGGAAGGTATTCAGCCTTACTGGTCTGAAGGAGAAACAGTGTGTAGATATTTTTCTGAAAGTTTTTCATATCTAAAACTGCTGTTTTCAAGCAGCAGTGGGAATAGCTTTAATGTGTTCAGGATTCTGCCTTAAGTGTTTGGCTTGTATCCCAGTCTCTGCTTCTAAAATTGTGTTAGACTAGCCAAAGACAACCTCTCATTGTGTTATATATGGAAGATACTGAAGTGTTCACGGTAACATGTTCAGACAATAAGAAAGGCTGGGCAGCTTGCCTTGAGGGACTAAATAAGGTGCTTATAAAAGAAATAGAAAAGGATATGCATTGTTCTGTCAATTCATCTTCCACATGAACTTCCCATTTCTGTTTGTTTAGGATAGGGTTTAACTTTCTGACTGTGAATGCATTTATTAATCACTCTTTAGCTCTAGTTGCAGGAAGGCAGGTTAAATTTTATTTGGAGGATTGTGTAGGCATTAGTTCCACTGCAGAATAAAAGCTCTATTAGCCAAGAATCACATTTAAATGGGAGGAGGGAGGAGGCAATCAGTCCCCCTCAGAAAAGTGTTAGTAGTAGGTCAACATCTGCGTCTTTGGGATAGTTGCTTTTGTAGGGTGGGTCTGCTTAGCAGTTTGTACAAGACGTGTAGTCAGTTTCAGTTCCTAGCATAGAAATAAGAAAGACTCCTTATATGAAGCCCTAGAAAGTTACTTTCAGGCAGTGTAGACTCCTAAACTGGTGTCCTCCTGATGTTTTGGGCTACATCTCTCATAATCCTTGACAGCTCCCACAATCCAGTCATGCAGGCTGCAGTTGGTGGAAGTTGCTCAAAAAATCTGGAGTGCACTAGGTCAGGAGGTTTGCTGTGAAAAATTCTGTGCTAATGGACCAGTGGTCTAACTTCATGTGAGACAACTTCCTATGTACTTGTGTTCTCCCTTTTGACATGATTTTGGCAGTTCTGCTATCACATCTTGTTTGGTCAAAGATTTAAAATTTATTCCTCACCTTTATTTTGAATGTCTGGATATGCTTTTGGAATTGAAATGAAAAGGTAGTATTAAAAATAATATTGATTTTAAATTCCATGATTTGTACTCCTAGAGTTTTTTGTTTTGTTTTGTTTTTTAATGCAGCTCCTGGATTCATGTAAAAGATTTTCTTTAGATTAACAGGCCAGTTAATTCCTTCAAGACAGGAGCCTTTGGGGATTTCAGTATAGGTGTGATGCAACATACTTGGCACCTATAAAGAGCCTATGTAATTGTATAGTCACGTGCTGTGTTTTAAGTCCATTTATTTGGCATTCCTGAATGAAAACTATTTTGGAAGAGCGGCAGAATAAATTGCACATGTTTTGCCTTCTACAACTTGCAATTAATGTAAAATTACTTGCTTTGATAATCATGCCATTGTTTGACAATAATTCCTGTGGATTTGCTTTTAAGTTACTTCACATTAACAGTATGTGGGGCCACAGGTACTGTTTAAATTCATGCTTAGAGATTAAATGCTTTTGCTGTATTTATTACCTCTTAAACCTGTTTTATTGAAATTTAATGAAATAAACTATAAATTTGGGAAACAATTCCAGAAATGAATTATGCGAACTCTCTCTTTTTTTAAAAAACAACAGCTAAATATTGTACTTTTTGTTAATTTTAGAAGTTAGGAAGTGGCAGAAAATTAAGTTTTGCATATTTTTATTGCCAGTCAGATTTAGAGCAAAAACAAAAATGGGACAAATGTTATTAAAATGTTGTTGTTGTTGTTTAGTCATGTCCGACTCTTCATGACCCCATGGACCAGAGCACGCCAGACACGCCTGTCTTCTACTGCCTCCTGCAGCTTGGTCAAACTCATGTTCGTAGCTTTGACAACACTGTCCAACCATCTCGTCCTCTGCCGTCCCCTTCTCCTTGTGCCCTCCATCTTTCCCAACATCAGGGTCTTTTCCAGGGAGTCTTCTCATCTCATGAGGTGGCCAAAGTATTGGAGCCGCAGCTTCACGATCTGTCCTTCCAGTGAGCACTCAGGGCTGATTTCCTTCAGAATGGATAGGTTTGATCTTCTTGCAGTCCATGGGACTCTCAAGAGTCTCCTCCACCACCATAATTCAAAAGCATCAATTCTTCGGCGACCAGCCTTCTTTATGGTCCAGGCCTCACTTCCATACATCAATACTGGGAAAACCATAGCTTTAACTATACGGACCTTTGTCAGCAAGGTGATGTCTCTGCTTTTTAAGATGCTGTCTAGGTTTGTCACTGCTTTTCTCCCAAGAAGCAGGCGTCTTTTAATTTCGTGGCTGCTGTCACCATCTGCAGTGATCATGGAGCCCAAGAAAGTAAAATCTCTCACTGCCTCCATTTCTTCCCCTTCTATTTGCCAGGAGGTGATGGGACCAGTGGCCAAGATCTTAGTTTTTTTGATGTTGAGCTTCAGACCATATTTTGCGCTCTCCTCTTTCACCCTCATTAAAATGTTCTTTAATTCCGCCTAACATTTTGTTGCCACTTCGTCAGATCAGGTTGTATAACTGAAAGAAATGGAAGTGGATAATTATCTCCTAAGTGCTATGAGTGTTGGTATATATTGATTTGAATGTTAATAAGAGACATATTTTTAGACCCTTATAAAAAGTCATTTCTTGTATAAGCTATTGATAATAACAATGATAATGCTATTAACAACAACAAACAACGGGCCACCCTGTATCAAAACAAATTTTCATCTTGAATGTATTCAGGCTGAAGCCATCACAGTGTAAATTCTCAAGCAAATCATTACTACTGCCCTGATCCTAAAGGCATTGGCTGTGGGCCAAAGAAGCACACAGTAATCTGGATTACTTTGTCAGCAGTAGCCATTAGCAGAAGCCTTTGTGTAGCATGCAACATGCTTTCTGGATCATAGTCATTATCTCACTGAATGTCCTATTGATTTCAGTCGAACTTCCGTTATATGCTGCTTAGGATCACATTTTAAGCCATCTTACATCTCCGTCTGCATAAAAAAGTGCAGCTATTTAGAGGAGGTTTAATTGATGCTTTTGGAAGTGCTCTGGTCTTTGTGGATGGAAGTTACAAAGTGCCTAGTATCATAACAATGACTTTATTACAATTTGGATGCAAGCCACATCCTGCTTGGAGTCTACTCCAAAACACTCATTGATTTTAATGGTTGTAAATTGCATACTTTATATTTTGTGTAGTGTATGATTTCTCATGCTTCTCTCCTTGTGCAGGTTAAAATATACGGTTGCATAGTAGGTATACACTTGGAATAGTGGTGTTAACTTTGTTTTATAGTATGTTTTGTGATTGCCATTAAAGATTTGGTTAATAGCCCTACAGAGTGAGCTGTAAATACGCTCACCAATCCCTTTTCCAATCATACCTCTTTCCCTTTTGTCTGGAATGCAGATTTTTCCCAAGTGGTCTGTTTCAACAGATTTATGGCTTATGAAGTGGAGGGAAGAGTTCTCTTTAGGCAAAGAGAAAAAGAAAAAGAAAAAGAAATTCCACAGCTGCAGATGAAACAAGGTTGTGGTGTTAGTGAGCGAGTGTGTGTAAGGGGAATGCTGTGAATAATTACCATATGCTAACCAACTCTTTCACATGGAGCAAGTTGTTTTTCTTTTCTTCTGGACCATGCAATTAAAAATTTGTCATCTCTTTTGAAGCAGTTCAGATCATTTTGAAAATAGGGGAACCCTAAAGGTGTAGGCATGCTGGAAAGCGCTATGCATGTTTAGATCTAATTTTTCTCTTTTGCCAAACAGAGTCAGGACAATAAGCAAAGTCCAGATTTATTTGCAAGGCAGAACCCCATAATTATGCACAGCTGTAGTGTCAGCAGTTCCGCTTGGCCTGAGTATATGATTGAATTGATGTCACCAAGACTTCCACGTACTGTGGAATATGACGTACTGTGTGGCCAATGACAGGCTGGAATTGTGCACAGGGAGTTGGTATGCGCAGGGAGGAAGGCGAGCAGGACAAAAAGCAGCGTTTGGGTGTTTGTTCCAATGTTTTCGTCTTGGGAATATCTCTACTCGCAGAGAATCCCATGGCTGTCAAGTGGGATAGTAAATCTTGCAAAAATTATGAAACCAGCTGAATTGTGAAATTCTTGAGCTGTTATGCAGAATTGCACACAGCTGTGCCCAGAGCAGATATCAGAATCAGGGGAGGTTTCTGTTCTGCAGATGTATTGCTATTGTGGGAAGATTTTTGGTAGCACTGATCTAGTAGTAATTGTTTCTGTGGGAATTCATGGATTTCCTTCCTCTTCCATTTATTTTAGGTCTTGATGACCTTTGTTATTAATACTTTTAATTTGTAAAACTTATAATGTCAGTGGAGTCAATGTATACAAACTACATTTTAAAGTCACATTTTTCCTGAAGTAGGAATATTGCCCCACATGTGCAAAATAGCCTTTGAAAATAATTTTGGGACTTGGAAGAAATCTCAGGGCTTTCACAGCTGTTTCCCGTGCAAACAGTTCTCATTGTCCCAAAACACCAACTAATGTAGACAAGCACAGGTATGTGAACAGAGTGATTAGCAGTAACCACTCTGATCCTGGCAACTAGAAAAACTTGCTGACTTTGTCTCTGATTCTTGTGTCTATTCATCACATTTGTCCATGGGAGTACATACCCAGGGACAGTGAGAATGTTCTCATGAACAAAAAATGTACTGTCTGGATTGGACCTCAGTAATGTTAAAGGCTTCCATTTGAAAAGTTTTTATCCTTCACAAACAATACTCCGAAAGAGATGAAGTCGCTATTTAAAAGCATTTCTATTCTCACCTGTCCAAAAGTATTTCAGGAATCTGGTAACTGTGTCTGTTTTACACACTTGTTGGGACTTCTGTAAGTGTCCAGTTTTGTCAGAGAGCCACTTTTACAAGCAGGTAAAAAGTGGTAGACAAGATTCCACCAAAGTTGCTCTACTTTCACATTCTACTTTCACTTTTGTGCTGAACAACTGTGAGTCCAAGTGACCAACCCCTTTGGAGGACAGCTTTGTCTTAAGGCTGCCAGTTCCCATCCCAATGTTTGGCTTTCCAGTTATAAATGATGTTATCCCTGTGTACCTTATGATCAATTCACAAGTTAGTTTTATTGACAATTCTCATGCAAAGCATTGTTGGAATCATTCAGCGATGAAGGGAACAGTTGACATGCAGCTCCTGTGTTAGTACCATTCCCAGAAGAATAACGTTACAGAATGAAAATGAGTGTTAGAACTGGGTCTTTTTTTAGACTTAGCTACCCCCAAGTAGTGGCCCTGTTGACTTGTAAAAACGTGCCACTTCAAGTCATTTGGAGATGTGACAGGAGTTCCCTGATTACCCTGCCTAGGTACAAGCACATTTAATAATAATCCCTGTGGTGTGTTATGTATGTGTTGGATTGCGGAAATTAAGTCTCTCTGGAATTTAGTCTGGTTGCTGAACATAAAAGGAGTTTGATTTAAGAGTGTATGCAGAGATAGGCAACATATGGTTGACTCCAGATGTTTTTGGATTACAGTGGTGCCTCGCAAGACGAAATTAATTCGTTCCGCAAGTTTTTTCTTCTTGCGAGTTTTTCGTCTTGTGAAGCACGGTTTCCCATAGGAATGCATTGAAAATCAATTAATGCGTTCCTATGGAGACCGCTTGCCAGGCTTGCGGTGCGGAGAAGGGCTTTTCTCCCCACCGCAAGCCTTCAGGACAGGTCCGGGAACAGAGGGGAAGGCGCGCAGCGCTTCTCCTCTGTTCCCGGGGCTTGCGGTGGGAGGAGGGTTTTTCCTCCCCACCGCCAACATTCAGAACAGCATTCTGAATGTTGGCGGTGGGAAGGAAAACCCTCCTCCCACCGCAAGTCTTCAGGACAGCCATCCGAAGGCTGGCGGTGGGGCGGAGAGACCTCCTCCCGCCGCCAGCCTTCCGAGCAGCCTTCCGAAGGCTGGCGGTGGGGCGGAGAGACCTCCTCCCGCTGCCAGCCTTCGGAAGGCTGCTCAGAAGGCTGGCGGCGGGAGGAGGTCTCTCCGCCCCACCGCCAGCCTTCAGAGGAGCCTTCGGAAGGCTGGCGGCGGGAGGAGGTCTCTCCGCCCCACCGCCACCCTTCGGAGGAGCCTTCCGAAGGCTGGCGGCGGGAGGAGGTCTCTCCGCCCCACCGCCAGCCTTCGGAGGAGGTCTGAGGACAGTGGGGAAGACGCGCTGCGCTTCCCCGCTGTCCTGGAGATTTCCCTATGGCCTTTCGTCTTGCGAAGGAAGCCCATAGGGAAATTCGTTTTGCGAAGCGCCTCCAAAACGGAAAAACCCTTTCGTCTAGCGGGTTTTTCGTCTTGCGAGGCGTTCGTCTTGCGGGGCACCACTGTACAATTCCTATCATCGTCAGGTAGCATGATCAAGGATAAGGGAAGCTGTAGTCCAACAACACAGCAATGTGTAGGCCAAGTATGCATTGGCTGTGCCTAGTCTATGCCAAATCATTGGGCTCTCTTTCTCCCACAGCCACTTTAGGGCCAAAACCCTGAATGTTTACCCTTTTGATGGATGCATCTAGTTAGGACATAACTAAAGTACTGTTTTTGAAGACCAGGAGTATCTAGTTAGGACATAACTAAAGTACTGTTTTTGAAGACCAGGAGTAGAGGAACTTGGGGTTGCCCCTTTACCAATCTGTACAAAGAGTAAACAGTAACCAAGTGATGGCTAATTCTCCTGGGCGACACACTGTAGTGAGACTCCAAATGTTTGTCCCCTTCTACAGTTCTCTGCATGGGAGGCAGGTGGCGCTGTGGTGTAAACCACTGAGCCTTGGGCTTGCTGATTGGAAGGTCGGCAGTTCAAATCCCTGCAACAGGGTGAGCTCCCGTTGTTCGGCCCCAGCTCCTGCCAACCTAGCAGTTCGAAAGCACACCAAAAAGTGCAAGTAGATAAATAGGTACCGCTCTGGCAGGAAGGTAAATAGCATTTCCATGCGCTGCTCTGGTTTCACCAGAAGTGGCTTAGTCATGCTGGCCATGTGACCTGGAAAAACTGCGGACAAACGTCGACTCCCTTGGCCAGTAAAGCGAGATGAGTGCCACAACCCCAGAGTCATTCACGACTGGACTTATCTGTCAGGGGTCCTTTACAGTTCTCTGCATATTTTGGTTCTGTCCTGTAGTGCTATTCCGTCTTGTAAATCACCTGCCTTTCCCTGTAATCTGCTTGGTATTTCCTCCTCTTCCTTGTGTTCGTCAGCTAAGTTTACTCTGTTTTCTTCAGAAAAGCAGGAATCACATATTTTCTCCTTCCTTTGTTGTGGGGAGAGAGAATGAGAACATAGGAAGCCAAACAAAGCAAGTCAAGTGGATTGCCAAGAATGGCTGCTGTCTGTTTTGTTTTTTAAACTTACATGAGTTAGTCATATGTTTATAGCTGGGATTTTAAAACCACATTTTGATTCTCATCTTCATTTACTGGCACAAACCCATTGATTTCAGATTGGGCAAATCAGAGAGATGCAGATGATCAGTGAAAGAAGGGTGATTGTTTTTGATTGTGTCTGTGTTTATTAGAACAGGATTTGTGAAAAAAGAAGTGTTAATTAAAGATGTTTTCTGCTTCTGTGAGGAGACAGTCCTGTGTTCTAGCAGTGCTTGAGCAGGAGACTGGTTTGTATGCAGTGAACTCATCTTAATTTACAAGCCTAAAGTCATTGGCTGCGCACAAGTCCTCCTTTGAATACTTGTATTTGCTCTAGGATCTGCTGTTCATTCTTTACCTGCAAATAATTTCATTTTTCTCCTTCAAATGTGTCATTTTGTGAAGGTACATGTCCACATATTGCTGGTGTTAAGGTAACCTCTATTATTGCACTGCTGTGATAACATTCCTTCAATTTCCTTCTCCCCCCTTGCCCCACCCCAAGAAGGAGAAAGTGGGTGTGTGGAAGGACTGTGCTTTTGTACTGAAACTTCAGGTGGAATGAAGTGGTTATAAAAGCATCTATCAACACAGTAAGAGCTTGCCAAACTAAGTATTTGGGTTGGAAGTCATGCCTTCCAAACTGCTTGAAAACAGGAAGTATCTTTGTTAAGTGATGGAGAGCTGTATTTTGCTAAGAAAAGATTTCTTTTTTTAAAAAAAATAATCTTGCCCAATATGAGTTAAACAGTTGTTCTGGAGTTTGGATAACAATTTTAGTGCATGATCATGCACACACACTTATGCATATTGCGTGTCTGTGTATCTTTCCCCCTATTATTAAAATTTGAGCACTTTATATATGAGCAGTCGCTGTCAGAAGCCAGCCCAGGCACATCTTATCCCTGGTGATTCCTGTAAAGAACTCGGAATCTGTCAGAAACAGCCTGCAGGATTGCAACGGCTCCTGGGTGATTAATTGCCAGAAGAGTCTGGTTCCAGGTTTCATTACATATAATTGTTATCTTTTCTTAAAGGGGTTCTTTTAAACCCCCACCTCAAAAGTTGCTTTTTAATTTTTTTTTTTAAAAAGCATTCCTGAGGCTTAGCGGTTCTTTGCTGGGAGACCAGAAGACTCTCATATGTAAATGTACAACTTTTTTAAGGGTATTACCTGTTAATCGAGTCCTCCCCTGGCCCCCTTTCAGCTAATTTTAACTTTACTGAAAATAATTCTACTAGAAGTCAGGGATAGATTCGTTATCTGGCCAACAACTGCAGTCAATGGCTGGGAAGTGAAATTTACAGTGAAATCCTGTTTAGATGTTCTCAGAAGTAAATCTAATGGAGTTTAATGGAGTTAAAGGTAAAGGGACCCCTGACCATTAGGTCCAGTCGTGGCCGACTCTGGGGTTGCGGCGCTCATCTCGCTTTATTGTCCAAGGGAGCCGACATACAGCTTCCGGGTCATGTGGCCAGCATGACTAAGCCGCTTCTGGCAAACCAGAGCAGCACATGGAAACGCCGTTTACCTTCCCACCGTAGCGGTACCTATTTATCTACTTGCACTATGACGTGCTTTCGAACTGCTAGGTTGGCAGGAGCATGGACCAAGCAATGGGAGCTCACCCCGTCGCGGGGATTCAAACCACCGACCTTCTGATTGGCAAGTCCTAGGCTCTGTGGTTTAACCCACAGCGCCACCCGCTCACAGATAAATGGGTAAAGGATTGCATCATTACTATACAGGCGACTCTCAGCTTATTCAGGGGTTACATTCTGGGGATTGCGTCTAAAGCCAAAATCACGAATAGTCAAAACACAATGGGTTCAATGGCGGGTGGGTGCCAATGTGGTTTCCCCCCAGATACCCATCCCCTTTCTACACCCATTTATTTAATTATTTATGCCAAGCACATAAAGCTGAACGTGCACAAGTTAAATGCATGTAAGTTGTGAGTTACCTGTACTCAGGGTGAGGTCCAATGTAACTATGTTAATGCAAGAAGGAGAGATTGTTGTGCAGGCTATTGGTGTTGAGCAGGCAATAGCACACGTGGATACCAGTATACCAGTGCACAACAGTATTCAACACTTCTGCTGATCCAATGTGTCTATTTTATTTTACTGTTTGCTGTGCTATGAATGGGGCAAAGGATGGGTGTTGCACTAGTGGAATTATTATTACAGTATTATTATTATTATTATTATTATTATTATTATTATTATTATTATTATTTTGTTTATACCCCACCCATCTGGCTGGGTTTCTGGGCAGCTTCCAGCAAAATATAAAAAATAATAAAATGTCAGTTCCTGGTTTAAGAAGATATTATGAAGCTGCATGTTGGAGCTGGTTGAAAGAGTGGATATTACTGAAAAATATGGAGGTTTTGGAACTGGAAGGCTGGGATAAAATTTATGGATGGCATGGCTATTTAATTTATGGGAAAATACAAGTACACAAAAGATTTACGAACCACTTAGTGAGAAAGGCCTTGTTTGAAGTATGGGAGAGAACAAAGGAGAAAATTATAGAAAAAACTCTGTGGTGGATCTCCCCACTAGAGGCAACCTCCACACTTAAAAACAATGCAAAATATTCGTGGTCAACTTATAAAGAGTTGGTGGAAGAAGTGAATGAAAATCCCAGATTAAAATAATAAGAAGAATTAAAAAAGATGGGAATAAATTGGTTGGGATATTTTCAACTTAAAGCGACTTTTGAGAAAGATATAAAGAAAAGAAGATTTGGAAACAATATCAAAACTAGATAAAGAAGTTCTACAAAATAATTAAAAAATACTCACAGAAATGTATAAATTACTAAATAATACACAAACAGATCAAGAAATTAAAAGAAGGAATATGTGCACTGTTCAGGGGTTTTTTCTGATATATAGTTGTGTTGTGTTTTTATCTTGTTTTTAGTCAGTTTTATTTAATGTTGTTTTCAACATTCAGTTCAAGTTGATTGAATGTTTTTATGTAAACTTGGATTTTGTTGTATTAAGCAGCATATTTTATGAATAAATAATACACATAAAATTCACTATTAAATTTTTTTTTTAATTATTAAAACTGTTCCACACTTGGTATTATCTTAAAATGATTAAAACTGCCCTATTCTAGTTAAATCGACTCCTCAAAGGGTGATTTCAGTTGTAGTCAAACAACATCTGGGGCTTAAGGTTGGGGTGGCTACCCTAAGCTGACTCAAAAAGGAAACATTAGCATGCTGTTTGAATGTTGTTTGTGGTTTTTGCTATCTTTATAATGAAATCCTTCATGCTTTCTACCTTTTCTTTTAATGGATTGAGCGTCAGCAGACATTTCCTTCTTAAATTGTTCAAAAATACATTTGAAAAGCACCAGATCTTCTTTCCACAACCTAGGGAGTTTTTGCTGCCATTATCAGGTTGTTAGAGTCACTTTGGGCTGCCAGGCCTTGTGCACTAAATTAATGATTGAGTAGTTGATAATATCTATTTTCTTTACACCTTGAGCGCTCTGGGTTATAACAAATCAGTATTAAATCTTGTAGCAGGTTTCGTCATCATTTTCAGGCCATTTCAAAAGGTTTTTGCAAGCTGGGAGGAAAGCTCCCAGTTTGCCATGTTGATTCAGTGACATCACCACCACCTCTGTTTGAATGTTATTATTTATTTGATTTATGAATTTCTTCCCATGAGCTGTCCCAAAGCAGTTTATAATACACATTTACAATACATAGAATGATTGCATTTTTAAAAAAATTGTTAAAACATTTGCTTCTGTAAAGACAATTGAAACAATTACGCACACAAACACACAATTTAAAACAACAACAACATACACATATATAATCAGTTCAAATCCAGTACAGATACTGAATAGTATTTCAAAAATCTCCACTTAGAATAGCTCTTTGAAAGAGGAATGTCTTCAACAGGCACTGAAAGGGCAAAAGAAGAACTCATCTGTCTAATATGTGCCTTGATATTTGTACCTTCTTTCTTGCTCTCACCCTTCCCATGGCTGCTTGTTGTTGCTCATCTGCTGTGCTTCACCAGCCTGTGTGTGCTGTTGCTTAATACCAGATCAGTAAATAATATGTCCTCACTCATCCATTATTTGATGTTAGAGGTGCTTCACCATTCCTCCTTCAAAATAACGCTACAGGAGAGCAGAAGCAGCAGTAGCACACCATTAACATAACGTCACAATCCTAGACATATCTATAAGTCTTCTGTTTTCAGCGGGGCTTACTCCTAGGTAGCTGTGCATAGGATTGCAGCCAAATTTCATTAGGGTTTTAAGTAGCACTCTTGTCTCTTCCCCAGCTTTGTTTATTTCTTTAAACCCAACTCTTGGAGACCTTTCCTAAGTGCATGATTTGTGACCCTTACTCTTCTGGTCCACTGTGATAACCTGCTTTGCAATAATATTAACAAATCACATTTAACTATTGGATGCACATAAATCCACCATAGTGTTTATTTGTTTACATTGATCTCATCAATCTGCCCTTCCTTGGACTCATTTCAGATAAATATCCACTCCTTCTGAGTTGTCAAATCTTGCTAGGAACATCAAGCCACCTGTTTCTCTCTCTCCCCCCACCCCCGGCCAATCTTTTATTAATACTTTTGGGTAATAGCCATGTAAAATGTTTCTGCTTTGTTGACTGTGCCTTACAAAAGCGCTGCCACTTGATACTGCAGATTCTTCCTGAACACCTGCTGTCAAACACATCAAGTCTTTTCTTGTCAGTTTGCACAATGCTTCAGGTCTTGAGCAAGGCTGACATGACAGAAATGTTGTACAGCCTGATTCTTTAAAATAATTCTATTCCTGTCTCTTGTCTAAAATAGTCAGTTCCCAACACTCTCTTGGTCATAATCTCCTAACATTCCCATCATACAAACTACTTGTTTGGGAGTTGCAACGTAAAAGCCACCCCAGGGGTATATGATGAGGAAAGGGCAGTTCTTCCCATGCCATAGCCCTGATCTGAATCTCTCTCTCTCTCTTCTCTCTCTCTCTCTCTCTCTCTCTCTCTCTCACACACACACACACACGAGAGAGAGAGAGAGAGAGAGAGAGAGAGAGAGATATTCTGGAGCTGCCATCAACTGTGAAGCGAAAGACATACCGTATTTTTCGCTCTATAAGACTCACTTTTTCCCTCCTAAAAAGTAAGGGGAACTGCGTGTGCTTCTTATGGAGCGAATGCGGCTGCGCAGCTATCCCAGAAGCCAGAACAGCAAGAGGGATCGCTGCTTTCGCTGCGCAGCAATCCCTCTTGCTGTTCTGGCTTCTGAGATTCAGAACATTTTTTTTCTTGTTTTCCTCCTCCAAAAACTAGGTGCGTCTTATGGTCTGGTGCATCTCATAGAGTGAAAAATACGGTACCTTGGTTAGAAACACAGGAAGCTGCCTTATACAGAGTCAGAGCACTGGTAGATCGAGCTCATACTTATCCACACTGACTGGCAACAACATCTCCAGAGTCTCAGAAAAGGGATGCTCTCAACTCTACCTAGACATGCTGGGAATTGAACCTGAAACCTTCTGCATGCAGGGCAGATGCACTACAACTGGGCTACAGCTCTTGCATCTTCCCCTCTCTTACTAATAGCAGCTGAGTGGGGGACTGAAGTAAAGTAATCATGATGGGAGTCTCTGACACACACACCCCGCCAATCACGTCATGGCTCTCGTTAAAATTAGCACTTGTTAATTAGCAGATCAAAATTGTGTTTAATATATTAACTGTGGAACCCCAACATGGTGTGTTGTTTGGCTCTTACTATGCAAGGAGACAGAGCAATTAAACAGACGAAAAAATGGGATCAAGAAAATAGGAGCCGACTCAGTTCTCAGCTATTCCCATTGGGTTCTCTGGAAGAAAATAAACCAGCTTCTAAATATGGAACATAGTTGGGAGGCCCAAAATATGTTTTCTTATAAATATTTTGTACTGCTCAATATAAAAGATACTTGAAAGATCATCTCATCCCTTATATACCCAATTGATCACTGCCTTCTAAAGGAGAGGGAATCCTGGAGATACCATCGTATCAAGAGGTCTGTTCTGCACTATGTCAGCGTCAGGGTGTGGCAGTGTCTTTGGAACTCCCTCCCATTAGATTTAAGTCGGGTGCCATTTATCTCTCTTGTCTTTTCAGCACCTATTGACTTTACTCTTTCAACAAGCCTTCAAAGTGGATTTTCTTTTTATTCCAGTTAGTATCTGTACTGTACTGGATTTGGAATTGGAATGCTCCGTCTCTTTCAATAGAGGCTGGTCCATTGCGGGAGGGGGCACTGCCCCACCAACCTCAACAAGTCTCGGGGAGAAGACTAGAATTAGTTGGCTCTGCCTCTCATTAGATCAGGCTCCACCTACTGTGGCTCACCTGATTTCTACTCAGTGGGCACTGCCGCTTCCGTCCACATCCTTTTATAAGTATCTGGGAAAGGAGGAGGGTGAAAGAAAACCATTTCCCCCCTGAAAAGGAAAATAAAAGCTATTCAGTGACCCTCCCCCCAATCCTTCTGTTATGTACTGAAGTTCTCACCCTGGGCCAGCAGGGGGATACTGTAGATAGTTTTCACTCAGGTTCACATATGCAAATAAGGGATTGAAAGTGATGTTCAGTGATTGGATAGTTACAGAAAGTGGTTACTGTTACGTTCTAGTGGAGCTCTATATAAGCAGGCTGGCTGCACCCTTCAGTTCAGTTCTGTTCTGGCCTGTGAGTAAACAAGAGCTGTTTGAAGAATCGCTGTGTTGTCTGATATGTTCACACCTTCAAGTTTAGATGCTATGCAAAACAAAATGCGTGCACACAAACCTGCCCCCGCCCCACAATTATATTCAGAAATCTTAAGAGAATGAAGCAGGAGAGTGTAATAGCCTTTGCCATAAGCCATGTTGAATTGCTGCTGCTGTTTTTTAAAAAGCGTGCATGCCTACTGCGTGCACCTAAAGGGATACTGGATGTGTGCCAAAATGTTAAAAATTCCAAAGCAGCATCCTGATATAAATGTGACTTGACTGAACAATGAGCTGGCAGTTATATCTCCTAGCTTGTTGAGACTTTAAGGAAACACTCTGATGATCCTTTGGGCGGCTGCACTGAACTTGCTGTATAGTTTCCTTAGCTGAGAATATGTGCGCTTTTGTTTTAAAAATAACAGGACATCTCTTAGCATGCACAATACATTTTTTCCACCCCAGAGTACTCACAAAAGTCTTTTTAAAGAAACTAGGAAGGGTGTTAACTTGATCAATGCTGTGCAGGAAGGAAAGCTTCTTCCTACTATTTTTCAGCGTGACTTTCACTGACATGATCAGGCTGGGAAAAGTCTTATTGGCTGAGAGCCCAGGACAACCGTGCAATATCTCTAGTCAACTGGAACTCAAACTACACTGCCCAAGGGAAAACTATAACATAAAAAACAACTTGGGTTACGTGCTGTGCCTTAAACACATCCAGCTGAAAATGTGTTTAAAATTCTGAATTTGCATGCAAGCTGTTTTGGATGTGGGGTTGTTTGTTTTTTAACAAGATGGCAATATTTATCAGCAAATTAAAATGTATTTTTTCATATTATTTATAAAGTTTAATAAGGAAGAATTCAGACAACTGGAATTCTACCCACCCACAATTGTGTCATCACCATGGGGTCAATTCTACAAGGTTAAACATAGTTAAAAGGATATCATGTGTATTGTATGTATTGTCAGATGTGCATTGTCCAATACATGATGGCCCATAAGCTGCAATCCTTTTGACAACTAAGGTCATATTCAAACCATACCTTTAAACCACACTTGTACTACTCTTACAAGAGTCTTGGCTTCACCCCAAAAAAAACCTGGGAGCTGTAGTTGGTTAATGGTGCATGGAATAGTAGTTTTGGGAGGGATCTCCTATCAGCTTTCAGCATGGGAAGCCATGACTGTTTTAAGAGTGGCATAAGAGTATTTTAAATATATGGTGTGTATGTGCCCTAAGGCCCCCTATTCATTTTATTACAGCAACAAGAGAGCTACTGCAACATGGTTGTATCCTGTGAACACAAGCATGCTGGATGTGATGGTGCTGCAATTCCTCCTTGTGTGAGCATCACCTGTCTGGGGTTTCCAAGGAAGGAACCGTGTCGCAGCAACTCTTGTGTCACTGGGAGTTCATTAGTACTGGGCCTTGGTTCAATGAGGAGTGGTGTTCATAAGAAGTCACTGCACGGGAGTGGGGAAACATCCATCATGCTTTGTGCACTTCCAGCTAGCAGCAGTCAGTAATGTTAAGTAGGATCGGTGACATGCACCTTGTGGTGACACCATGTCAAAACTCATTTATTTACCGAGGCAAGTTTTAAAGTTGATCAGTAGGTCGTCTCTTTGGTATTTTGACTGCCTCTTTTGTTTTTACTTATGGTACTATTTGATTCTTTATTGTTTTATACTGTATGCAATTAAATTCGTGTTTGTTTACATTTTTCTTTACCTCTGAAAACTGGCTCAGATAATTTTTAACAATCAAACAAATAATTGGGCCTATATGTTATGGAGAAAGTGGCATGGGATGCATTTTTTTAGCAGGAACCCTGTGGTAGGTGTTACAATTATTACTTCCTCCTGTGATACCTGATGCAAATATTAGAAAAGGCACATAAAGATGAATGCAAATTATAGGTGTCTGTTTTGCTCTCAGTATGTGTACTAGAAAGCCGCTGTGCAAATCAGCTTCCTGTTATGCATTTCGGAAACTCAGTGGCCACTTGCACATTATATCTTATGTCACTTTTGCGATGGAGATGTTAATTCCTATGTCAAAAAGCTGCTGTAACAATCAGAGGAAAATAATTCTGTAAGTTATTTTCTTCGTCAGCTTCCTTCTGATCCAATAATTTTATTTTTTTTAATCACTTTAGGCTTTGATGCGACCTGGTCGAATTGACAGAATCATATACGTGCCTCTTCCTGATGCAGCTACTCGTAAAGAAATATTTAAAATCCAGTTTTCTGCCATGCCTGTGTCTGAGGAGGTCCACATGGATGAGCTTGTCCAACAAACACAGAAGTATTCAGGAGCAGAGGTAGGAACGCAGTGCCATATGAAAATGTGAAATCCTAATAATTAGTACTATATGTTTGATTTCCGGTAATTGTGTTTTACCATCTTGTTTGTGTTCCTCCTCATAACATCATAAGTGAAATGGCATTTTATATACTGAGGAACAAATTGCTGTCAAGGCCGTGCAGTCAGTTGGTCAGATCCGTCTTTCTAATCAATATCAGAAGCATACCTAGCAGTTGGTGGAACTGGCCGTGGGGGGCGGGGGCGGGGATGGCATGCAAAAATCACCTATTAGACTATGGCATGTATGATGTATACAGTATGTGTGTGGTATTGTGTCCTCCGCTGTCAGGGCGAGATCAAATGCGCGAGAAGCTTCCCAACCTCCATGCACTGTGGCACAAAGACATGCAAATTATTTTGCCCTTCCTCTTCACCTTGTCTGCGTTGCAGACACTTTGAGTAGTTGGGTCACATAAAATAGTAATTCCTAAGGTGGCTATTGCGGTAAAGTGATTTTTTTCTGGAGTGACGGCGCCTATACAGCTCCTTGCCAATGGTACAAGGGACCCTAGGTACGTGTTTAGTAATTCTTCACACATTTAAAAAACAAGAACCAAAAACTATAGTGAAAGCATTTCTGTGTAGCGCTTAATGTCAAATCTGTGTGCAGATTACATAAATAATGTGTGCATGTTGTGATTTGCGCTGAAAGATCAAGGACCATAGCAAATGATGATTTCCACATGAGTTTCGTGTTAATTTCTGCCATGCAAGTGGATAATAATTTTGACCCAATCAAGAAAACACTTAGCTACCCCTCCCAGTTTGGAGTCATCTGCAAATTTGATGAGCATCCCCTCAATTCCTTCATCCAAGTCGTTTATAAAGACGTTGAACAACAACAGGCCCAGGACAGAACCCTGTGGCACCCTACTTGTGCTATGTGTATTATCAAGAGCTGCTTTGTGTAATTCTGGTTGTCCACTGAATTGAGAACATGAGACAGTCATATGTAGATGTGCTGTGAGAGAACAGCTGTCTGTTGGATTACAGTGATGTACAAAATGAAAAGTTGACCAATGCAGCAGTAACAGACGAGTTACCATTATTAAATCCCTACTTGTTATAGTGATTTCATATTTCTTTATTTAAATCATGTAAAATCCATCTTTAAACCAGGTGTCACCAAGATAATATAAAAAATAATATAATCCACTAAAACACATTAGACATCATTAGAGTATAAAGATTTACATCTGGCTTATCTAAGGAACAATAAAAATGACTATAACATATAAAAGATCCAGGAAGGACAGAGTGAACAGATAAGTTTTTTTACTAGCGAATATAATATCTGTACTATTGGTACCTGCCAGATATCCAGGAGAGACCATTCCATAAGGGGGCCACCACAAAGAAGGTCTGTCATCAGGTGGTCATAATATGAATATTTGCAGGACAAGGCACAACCAAGAGGGCTTTATCTGGTGATCACAGTGAGTGGGTAGATCTATATTTAATGTGTGTGCATATGGTATATATGTACTGATTGACCTTACCATATGTTGTTCAGAGTTGGTGATGGAGGCCAATAGAACTGCGACTAACACCCAGGAATTGTCTCACTAGATTTATATATAACACTATATTTATATGTGTGTGTGCGTTTGCAGTGGTACCTCGGGTTATAGACGCTTCAGGTTACAGACTCCGCTAACCCAGAAATAGTACCTCGGGTTAAGAACTTTGCTTCAGGATGAGAACAGAAATCGCGCGACTAAAGTGGTGCTTCAGGTTAAGAACAGTTTCAGGTTAAGAACGGACCTCCGGAACGAATAAAGTTCTTAACCCGAGGTACCACCGTATATGAAAACCACAATAGCCATTTCTTAGAGCCTTTTAGAGGAGCTTTTCAGACGATTGCCTAGTTTCATTAACAAGCTTTATCTCATTATACCTCTAGTTCCCTGCCTTTCCATTTTACATTTTACAGCAAAAAGGAATCACTTTAGTTGATAACTTCATGATGCTTGATTTATGGCAACCACTTATAGCAAAAAGGAGAATTATTGCAACCCACTGGGGTTCTAAGCAGTGCAAATACTTTACTATTCATGTAGTGCTGAACTATTATTTTTAATGCACCTTACTGTTTTTCATTTTTCATATATGTCATAAACAGCAACCCTTCCCATTCTTCCATAGATACATCCATGTAAGTAAGAGAGTATACAGTGATAATTACTTACCAAATTTTGCTCAGTGAAAACAGTTTTCCAGAATAATCAAATATTATGGAATTAGTAAAGAGGTGATTGTGGGGTTTTTTTTAGAATGATTTATTCAAGTAGCATGAACTTGCTGAAAATTAATTTGTTTGCTTAACAGTTTTTTTTAAGAATACCAATATAACTGATATCCCAAATAAACAGTCTTCGTCCAATATTGTACTTAGGTTGCTTTCTTCTGAAAAGATTGTGAGGAAACATAGTATCCAAAGCAGACTGCCATCTATCCCAGAAAAAGAAAATCCTAGTTATGCCTCATGTTTAGATTTCTCATTGACTAGCTTTGAAAGTGGTTTTTTAAAGTAATAGCTGCATAGCTTAGACAAGAAAGCCTATTTACAAGAAATAACTTGCCATGGAAGTCAGAGGCAGGGAATTCTACCCTCAGTCCTCCGAATAGAGGAGTAGCTGTATCTCATAGTGTGTTTGTTATTAGTTTCCTTGCTACCTGTAATCTCTAGTTTCATTTGGGAGAGAAACCTTTTTCTCCTATTCTGATCAACTTTGAGTTGAACATTTGATGCAACAAGTCTGCAGCAGGATATTGAGCACAAATGTTCCCCTTTTCTTTCCACTGAAGGAACAAGCCTTAGAGAAGATGATGAGCTAATGAAAAGGTAGAAAGCATAAATCACCTTACAGTGTTTAATTTTTACATTCCTCGCCCTTTCATCAGTCCACAGAAACAGCAATTGAAATGAAGTAATAGTTCTTATGCTAATGAACAGAAGTTTTAAGCTTACTTTCAGCCTTCAGAATTTCTAAAGATTCTTGCAAATGAGGTTAGAAGTAGTGTTAATGATACAGTATTATGTTGGGTAGTTCTTTGCTTAATCACAAAGTTCAGGGTCCAGAAGTCGTGAGTAACCAAATATTTTTGTGCATTCTTGGATTTCCTCTTTTTTTTATACACAACTGCATCCCATGCCATTCTAAGGTGTTTCGTGATTTTTCAGTGTATTTAAAAAATGGATATTTTAGGGAAAGTGGTGTAAGTTTCCTAGGGATCGCTTCATCTTAGTAATTTCCAGCTTTAAATTGCACAGAATTTGTCTCAATAAAACTGGCGCTGCTTATTCTATAAAGCTCAGCATAGGCTTTCTTAATTTGCTTTCTGGTGTTGTAATTAAAATTGCACACAAAGCCCTAAAGAACTGTTTGTTGCAAGTAAAAATGAAATCATGTGAATCCTGACAGATGTCAGGTTGCTAATTCTGTCATTCGGAAACTCTCTTATCCGGAAAGGATAATATAATTATAATTATCATACATTATCTACAATAAAAGGGTGAGTTTAGATGAAACATGTCTTGGCAGAATAGAGACTTGATTCCTTCTTTTAATAAGCACGTATGCTGATCCTTATTCTAAATCTGACTTTTAAAAGAAGTTTATTACATCATTTTTCTTTTCAAATTAAAAAGACGACTGATCTGCTTTGTCCTAAATCTTTTCTCTTCGAACTGTGGAGGAAATATATAGAATAAATTATAAGAGTTCTATGAAAGAAATTAGCATTTAAACATTTCTGGAAACCAGAGCCTAGTTATCATCTCCTCCTTCCAATTCTGAAGCAAATTCCTTTTTAAATTCAGAAGTAGTTATAAAGACAACTCTCATGGGCAGGTCAAGCATGTGTGTGAAACATTCTGCTGAGAACAATAAAAACTGAAACATCCTGCTTTCTAGTATAGAGCATCTCTTTGAGGTACATACGTTTATGGAAAATTAAGATGTGAGACAGTCTTAGCTTTATGGCAGACAGTTTATAGTGTGAGAGCCAAGACTGGCATCATGTTATATGGCATATCATATAACCATGCTTACCAAAGAGACATTAAATGTGAGTAGAAACTATAAATCTATCACTTGTACCTAGAGGACTTGGTGTAAATTTTATCTTCCTTGCCGAGCAATAACTCACAAGGGTGGCACACAGCATGCACAACACAATGCTGGTCAACTTTCACTCATGCTGTACCATGTGCTTATTTGATGTCAGGAAAGCATCATTGTGTTGCCATAAAGTCATATTGTACTGTATAGCATAGCTCAACTCTCATCTCAATCTTAAAGCACATCTGATTAAATGTAAGTCACGAGGAAGGACGCTGCTGATTTAAACCACCTCTTACATTCAGTAAAGAAAATGTAGACAGTTTTATCACTGGAAATGACTCTGCACAGAGTTCTACTATATTTTGTTGTTTGTTTCATAAAAATCAAGGAAAAAAATAAAACCTGTTTGCAAAATTCATAGGCAAACATGCCTGTTGCTGAGCACTGGGGATCGTTTTATTTTGGGAACTACAACCCCCACCCCCAAACATCCAAAGAAGTATTCCTGTATCATATTTCCATTCTGGTTCAGGAGTAGCTTACAATCTTTTTAGGGAAAAGCCCCACTGACTTTCTAAGTAAACATACTTGGCCTCAGACTGTCTCACTCTCGGTTACATTTGCAACACAGCCTTGACTGTTCATACACAGTTAGCACATGAAAAATGTAGTATAACAATACTTATTATAATCCATTGTGTCAGCCTCTCTCACACATGAAGCATTAAGAAATTTGTGGGCCTTGTTGCACTTTTGAATGTATCTTTCATTCAATAGCTCAAATTTCTGTCATGTGGCTGTACTATAAAGAAATGGATAGGAAGCTTGATAAACTTGCTTGATGTGTATCTGTGTGTGATGCCAGCAGAGAACTGAGGCTGCCTCGCCACTTTTCTTTCCTGCCCCCCGACCGCCTCACCACTAGTGTCAAGTAATAATGGAATTATGTGAGCCTCTTCCAGATATATGCACATTAGTGAAGGAGGCAGCAGTCAGCTATCCAGGAAGGAGGAGAGAGGGGATACACTTGCCCTTTCCCCCCAGTCCTGAAGACAAGAGAAACACTGAATTGAGTTCTTTGCCCTGGAGGGGGAATGGCCCAAAACTGGCAAAATGAGACCACATCCTTGTGTCCTGGTCTAGATTCCGAGTTAGCAGAATCAGGCCAGAAGGTGAGGGATTTCCCTATAATATTGTTTGATTGAACTCCGTACTATTAAAAAAACTGGACACCCTACCCCACTGGTCAAGAAACCTATTGGGGAATATGCTTAGCCACCAGGTAGGCATCTATATATGCATGTGCTTAAGAATATGGAATCGGTATGAATACTATACTGCAAAGGAGGAAATACACATTAGTGGGTTTTCACAGGTCTTCACTTGCTGTTTACTAATTTTATATCTCCTCCATCTTACCCACCGTCCTCCATTTGTTCACATAAAGTTGTCAAAAACTCTTCTGTGTAGAATGTAGGAGAAGGAAGTGTGTCGCCAGCACCACGGGGGCTGCTGTCACTTAGTAGAGGCTACAAAAGAAAGTCGGAAAGTAGCAATCTATCATCCAGCTGTGCTTCCCCTTCATCCTCCCTCCCGTCCCAGTCTTCCCTGGGGCCATGCTTCTTTATTGTCCTCTGACTTAGCAGTGGTTCCCAGTAAAGGAAAAACATGTTGCTGTTTATAAGCAGTTGGGAATTTAATTTTAGAAGGAAATGGTCTCTTTCGGAAGTTGCTATTGTTTGTTTTTTCAGGCTGGTTTTTTAATTGTTTTTATCAAGTTCATTTTAAAAAATACAAATCAAATTACACGGGTCAGCCTTGAGAATTTTTCATGCTCCTTGGGAGCAGTTCTACTCTCTTCAAGATACAGTTACTAACGTAATCTTAGTTCTTGTAGCAAATAGTGAAATGCCTGGTGCTTTCTGCATGCAGCACTTTTATGTTGTGGGGGTAGGTGGGGTGGCTAACCTTTTTCATACTGAGAGCCACATTAACCCATGCTCAACTCTGCAGGGTCCTCATGTCAAAGTGGGCATGGCCAAGGTGTAAAAATGGGTGTGGTGGGAACCTTCGTTCTTGGGACTTCATTTTGAAAAGTCTTTCCCATCAGTTATTTTAAATTAAGTTTTTAATCATGCATTATTCATTATTAAATTCAAGGTTTTTTAGAAAAAGATCCTCCCCTTTTTTAAAGGAGCAATTTTATGTGGACTCTACCACTTCCTTGACATCCTGTTACTCCTGAGCTTTGCATTCTTACTCTTGTTGGCATTAGGTACTCTTGTTGGCATTAGGTTATATAACTACCTGAAGGTTATGTAACTATCTGAAGGCTAATTTAGATAGGATGTTTATGCTGAACTAACACCCTAGTCAGCCATCTAGCTGCTTCCATCAAGCCCAGCTTGATAGCACCAGGGGTCCTTCCCACAATCTGTCTTTACAGATCATTATAGATACTTGATTTAAAATGATCTGCTTCGGTGTCTAATCATGCTATATTTGATGTGTAAAAACAATTCAAATCAGAACACAAACATTTTCAATAGAAATCCATTTTTTCTCTTGAAGGCAGTGTGCTAATTGAGATGGTTTTGCTGTAACCAAATTTATTTTTATGTGGAAGGTGATAGAATATTTTATAGAGAGTTCAGAAACAGAATGGAAATCCAGCTAGGCAATTCTGTGATCCCATCTGGAGTACTATTTAGTTGTGGGCACTCCGGTTCTGTTAAAAACATGCTCTTAAACTGAAAAGAATTCAGAAGAAAGCTACAAGTATGATAAAGGATCTAGAAGGAATATCACTGAAATAAAAGTTAAATTAACTGCATATGTTTAGTACAAACATATCTGTACTAAACTTTCAAACTTTAAAAAGACAAAAGCAAAAAGAGAGAAAAGTGTACATTGTATCTACTGAAAAGCAATGAATTTAACAAAGTCTATCTTGCTGAAATTTAATCAATAGGAAAAACTGTAAAGACATCTGCAGTGGCACAAGCATCATACAAAGGTTTGTAGAGCCTCATTCCTTGAACGTTTTCTAGGAAACATATCTTTCGGGAAAACTACAAAGAGCTTTTTGGTAACGTTTATTACAACATAAGTCCAATTTCATCAGATGCATGAAGTATTATCCTGAATTACAGTATTTCAATACCAATATCTATCTATATGTCTTGTGTTTATAAGAGAAAACTGGAAATGGGGAAATAAAATGGAGAAAATTGAGGGAAATAAAATGGAGAAAATTTAGTAATTATCACTGTCTCTGCTTAACATTTGATAACACAATACATCCTGCTATTGATAATGCAATTAACACACACAATGTGCTAATAATCCTTTGTCTCAGTTGAGCCCACAAATCAGCCCACTGACCCTCTTGATGAATTCAATTGATTTCACATTGCAGTTGCCCTTTGAAGTTCCTTTGTTCCAAGATTGCCACTCTAAAGCCACTTAACACATTGCCAGGAGAGATTGAAATGTACCCCCCATCAGTTTTAGATTACTGTCATTTCTGGTGTCATATTTGTTTAATTGTTTTTTAATGATTGTTATTTCTATGCTCTTAGCAGTTCTTATTTTTGAATCCTGTATGGGGAAAAGGTTAATGATAATGATAATAATAATAATAATAATAATAATAATAATAATAATAATATCCATATATTACACTGAACATGATAGGTGAATGAATGCCTGATGCTGTGGAGCATATAATAAGGTCCTGATGCCAGAGTAGGTAGACAAATATGACATCTCTTTCCTATAGTCCTGGGTCCATATCTCTGTTATGTGACCTGTTGGTGGTGGTGATGAGCAGCAGTTTTAGATTGAGGGCTGCCAGTAAGCAAGTACGGTGCTACCACTCAAGGCCTGTGAAAGGGAAGTATCATTTTTCAGGATGTGCTATAGATAGATCATTGATGATATGTTTGAGTGGCTTCAGCTAGAAATTGTAAGTGACAACAGTAGTCTGTCGTTTTACCTTCTAATTTGGTCCTACAACAGATAGTTCCTGGGTACCAGTTTGGCCTAGTTAATCAGTCTGTCCATCCCCTCCCCCAAAGCGCTGGGTGTGTATTGCAGTTTGAAGAGGGTCTGCTATAAATTCTTAGGTAGTTAGTCTCTGTCAGGGATTTTTTAGGTACAAGGACCTGATTATAAATCATGGTTATGCTAGATTAGGTAACCCAAATAATCAGAAAAACTTGCCGCTCTTTATAGTGCTGGAAGTACAAGCTTTGCAGAGTATATGCTTGATAGCAAGCAAGAGCATACATATGTGCTATATTGACTTTAAAGCCAATAACCAAAAGCCCACACAAAAACGAAGACTTAGTGTTGTTTCTGGGAAACTGCTTGGTCTTCGACTATTCCATGTTATAGACTACAGGCACCATTATTTGTATGTTATTCACTTGGTCAAGCACTTGCTGTTGGGAGTTGTAAAGAAGGTATCCCAAGCTTTTCAGTGATAGGCTAAAAGACATATTCTTAATTTTAAAAAAATGCTTGTAAGGAAGCTCTAGTAATGTGCTCTAAGCAGTTTACATTACTCTCCCCCCCCAAACACACACACCCTTTATCAGAAATCAGGTTGCTTTGTTCTGCATCCAAATTACCAAACGGTTCTCTTGGGCTTCCTCATTAGAGGTAGTCTAATGTTCAAATTGGGACGCGGGTGGCGCTGTGGGTAAAACCTCAGTGCCTAGGACTTGCTGATCGTATGGTCGGCAGTTCGAATCCCCGCGACGGGGTGAGCTCCCGTCTTTCGGTCCCAGCTCCTACCCACCTAGCAGTTCGAAAGCACCCCTAAGTGCAAGTAGATAAATAGGTACCGCTTTATAGGGGGAAGGTAAACGGCGTTTCCGTGTGCTGCGCTGGTGCTGGCTCGCCAGAGCAGCTTCGTCATGCTGGCCACGTGACCTGGAAGTGTCTCCGGACACCGCTGGCTCCCGGCCTCTTAAGTGAGATGAGCGCACAACCCTAGAGTCGGACACGACTGGCCCGTACGGGCAGGGGTACCTTTACCTTTACCTTTACTAATGTACAAATAATAAACAAGGATAATAAAATCAGTGGGACTTTGGGCGTCTCAGCCTCATTGTATAGTCAAAGCTAAAAATATGTATTGGCTTGCTTAAAAAAACATGGATTATTAGTTTGAATGAAATTCCCAGTCACAAGGGCCAAGTGCCGCATATAAAGAAACATGTATATTTGTATAAGATAGTAACTTCTACATATTTTGGGCTCTCATACTTCTACCTTTCACAGATGTGTTGACACTGTCAGCTGAAAGCCACATAGGTATTTATTTATGGCTCTTCATTAAAATAAACAGATCATTTCATGTTATTCAAGCAATAAAGTTCAACAAGATCAAACAATAAGCCATGTGATCAAGCCATACAGTTATGGGCTGTTTTGTGGTTTTATTTTATTATTATAATGTTAATTGTACCTGTTTTAATTGTGACGTTTTTTGTAATTTGCTTTGGCACTATTTGTTGACAGGCAAGCTGTAAAGTGCAGTCAAACACACACATTAAAACACCAGTGCACTAACCTCTCTTCTAAAGTATGAGATTATAAGAGCCAGTGCAGTGTAATAGAGTGCTGAACTAGGACTTGAGAGACCAAGTCTCAAATCCTCACTTAGCCATTAAGCTCACTGGGTGGCCTTGGGCTAGTCACTGCCTCTCAGCCTAACCTACCTCACAGGGTTGTTGTAGGGATTAAATGAGTATGTGGGAAACTACCCTGAGGTCCTCTGATATGTGATAAACTACGCCAGGTAGTTTAGATGGTTCGTTGAGAGAGGTGGGCTTTCATTTTTAATACTGCCTTTTATAATCTGTTCATCCTCTAAGGCCTGCCTTTTAATCAGTCATCTGCCTCATTCAGATAAACTCTTTCTAGAATATAATTATTTTCTGAAAAAAATGAAGATCTGGTTGTCACAAAAGATGTTATGTTTTGAACTCCTTCCCTGATAAGCCATAAATCTCTGCTGTATATATTGCAGTAATTAATTGAGCGTTTCAAGTTAAGAAACTTCCTGACTGGACTTGGCTGTTCCTGCATGTACAGAGGCTGCAGCCAAATGTAACATGTCTGCAGAGCTTTTTAAAGTCATGATATGAAGATATTTAGCGTTAGGAAATGGTGAAGGTGTGTGGAACCACAGCTTTTATCACTGATTCATCCACTGTGAAGGCATTCTGGTTGTGCATATTGGCCAACATCCACCAAGAGCAGCTCTGCCAGATTTCATTCATTTCAACAGGGCTTCCACACTGAAGCCTTTCTAGAGCCAGTACTGCTTTCCCTCTTGTCTGAAAGGATATGCTTAATTGTCATGCACTTGAAAAAATTGCCTTAATTTCTTTACTCGTTTTATCCCACAAAATAAATATCAGTAATTAAAAGTAGTATTATGTGGTACAGACAACGGCCATTTTGTACCAGGTTACATTCCTGACCTCCACACGCATCGGCGGAGCATGTATATGCCCGCTCCACCTTTTACAGCCCATTACGCCCTGCCCCCTTTTCTTCCTTTCTTTTTTGCCAATTATTTTTATTGATTTCCCAGTTTTAACCCAATTACAGTACTTACGTGGTTTTAGGCATTGGTTTTTTAAAAATCAAGTTCAGACTATTGACTGACAATTCTGAGTTAATTTGAAAGCCATAGATCTTCTCCACTTTGTCTTTTTCAATATTATACCTGAGCCCTCAGCTCTGAGAGACGTATATACAAAACAGAACAGGTGTGCATGTCTCATACCTCAAATATTTTGATAACCCAAGGCATTTTGAGATCTACCACCACATCCTCCTGCTCATTTCTGATTGAAGATAGGGCTTTAGTTTTGTCAGAAACCCAAGTATCCCAAGTGCTTTCAAATGATCATCATTTACGTTATGATATCCACAGTGGATAAAATTACCTTACGAGTGTCACAAAGATAAACTGGAGCCATTTCCTACCCAGTTATTATCCGTGTAGAACAGGTTGTTCCCTGCATGTCAGGACAACACTGATAACATTTGGCAGCAGAAGCAAATATACACACTAATATTAGAGCTGTGATAACAGACAGGCTTGCATTCTGAGTTTGATGTTTGGTAGCAGTCATTCATCTTTGTTTTGCTGCTGCTGCTCCTCCTGTTCTGCGGTACAGTACAGAATGAGTTCATACATTGGGCTCACAAAGCACACTTCCTAAAGCAGGTGACTGCCCATATAACTTCACTGTTTGTTAAGAAAACAAACCAGAAAAGAATTTAATAACATTGGGCGACATCCAATTGTGACTGCTTGCACAACGGAAATCTGCATGCACAATGAGATTTCCGGTTTCTCTTCTCCTGCTTCCAGCCCCCTGCATGCCCCAAAAATTTGCACAGAAGGCACCCTCGGCTTCCAGGATAGAGGAGAGGAGGAGAGAAAGAGGCTCTCCTGTTGCAAAAGCAGGCAGCTGTTCTCATCATGTTAGAGCTTTTCTCACCCATTGTCTGTATGAATAACGACATTAAATGTGAGAGAAAAGTACCCATGTTCATAATTTGAACCCAAAGGAGTGTGGACACAGAGAAAAACATATGCCTATTATTTATTTAAAATACTTTTATGCAACCTTTTTAAGGAGAGGCTTACACATATATAGTTCAACTACAACAGTAAAATCAATGAAAGTCAGTAAAAATAAACCCCATTTTGGGTATTTAATAAGTGGCTGTTAACTCTTCAATATTTCATTCAATCTGTTTAACTGCATGGTCATAGCTATAACCTGGTTAAGGTGCATTAAATTCAATTCTTAATACTTCAGTAGAATGAGTAAAACTGAAGCATTTATATTTATTCTGGCCATGTACACCTTCAGATGTGAGATTGTAGAAGAGCCAGAAATGTATGAATGGCAGCATTATTTTGCCAAGAGTATATTATATGGCAGCTTTTTGTGTGCTTACCTGATGATGTGATTCTGAAATGATGAGGAATAATGCTTTAAAATAAACCATACCTATGTAATCAATTATTTAAAGTATAGTGTAAACTGACTCAAAAACACCTGAGCAATATTTTTAGTTGCCAGAAGTCTGTATAATGTAGACAATTGCTCAAGTTAAATAGTGTGATTTGGCTACATGTTACAAACATCATCATAATAGCCATATGGTTTAAGAAGCATGTTGTTTTCTGACAGGCTAATGTACTGGAACTATTTTGTTTATGTTGCTGCAACAGCATAAGAAAGAATAAGAAATATTTTTGGTTCATGCAACTTACATTTGGTTCTTGCAATTTATATTTCTCCACCCTACTTCTGCTTGGTATAGTGCTTACATGTGCCATTGATTTCAAGAAGGGCCATTCCAAAATAGCAAAGGGAATGTTTTAGAGAAACTAGTTGTATGCTTGATCTGCTGAATTGACTTGCAAAATTGCAATTGATAGGAATCTTTCAAAAATATGCTTTGCACTACTAATGCCATTTAAAAATACATTTATTTCTGAACCAGAATGGCGGGTGTTGATTTGTACTTACTGCAAGCATTCCTAGTATTCACAATGGTATATTTGTTGAATCCTGTTTTGCACGTAGTATTGATTGGGCAAATCAGGGAATGTGCAATACAGACATGGTGGGTCATGTAAATGTATGAGAAGTGAAAATGGAACACACTCCCTGAATACACCCAAGATTCCTGTGCAGATCATCCCAATTTAATCATGGCTCATGAAACACCCAGTGACAAGGAACTGCAGGTGGTTATGTTTTGGAACAAAAGTGGTTGGTTGCAAAATGGGCTGCTCCAAACATTATTTCTCTTATGGAAGAAGTAAAGGAGCATACATCCTAGACAGGAAAGTGGAAGGGAGATTCCCATAGATCTCCAAAGAGTTGCATGATGTAATAAAGTGAGTGGAAAGAACATCCTCCCATCCCAAGTGAACTCTTAATACACATCACTGTTAAGTATTAAGATCCATCTAAAAGCTTTAACACATCAGAGGGTACCAGTACCACTTCAACATAGGCTCACACAGTCATATATTTCTTCATTAGTTGGATAAAAATATGAAGGTTATGAAAGATGTACAATTCATGTACAATTTTTTAGTGGTCTGTTTTTGGTGGGTTAGAGTGGGCAAAAGGAAATAAACAATGAAGTTCAAACAACTTAAAGTGGAGTTTGCATACACTGTTTGCATAAAGCTATGCTATGGCATATGGTATGACTACCATACACAAAGTAGGTAAATAAAGCAGAGGTAGAACAGCACATTTCAAGACAAGGATAGGGGTTGCTAACTCTGGGTTTGTTTGTCTTGTAATGGGAAAATTGACAGCATGTGTGTGCTCTTAACTCTCCTGTACCCACCAATTTAGCATTCAGCTTCCCACTCCCTCAAAAAAAGCCCATTTCCCCACCTGGTTTTCAAGACCAGAGATAATGGCTTCTGGATGGCATTTGTAGGGGGAAATTGGCGTGTTTGGATAAAGTTAAGCTCCCCATCTACCACTTATTCCATGCAATGTTCCTCCATTTGCATTATCTCAGGAAACAAGTTTGGGAACATACTTTGTCAAGATATGTAGTTCCTCCCTAGGTGTGGTTGTGGGAGCTTTTCAACAAAGCTTGCTTTATGTTGCTATTTTCAACTCATGCCTATGCACAGTAGAGACTGTGGAGAAGAGGCAACCCAAATTGGGCATACATACCATTGATTGCAGTGGGAGAGATTTATCAACATATTCTAATTTACCCATTGAGTGCTTAGCTTTGTCTAGTTCATGTATGTATAATACAAAATTAATGCAAATTTAATACAAAACTAAAGTGTAAAATTTACAGACACTGATGCCATAAAATGTAGTAATGGCCACTAGCTTAAATGGCTTTAAAACAGTATTAGACAAATTCATGGAGGATAAGCCTATCAGTGACTACAAGTCATGGGAAAGTGAGATTGCCTTCATGTCCCTAGAAGCTTCTGGTGGACCACTGTGGGGAACAGGATGCTAGACTAGATGGCTCTTTTGTCTGATCCCAAAGAGCTTTAAAGTAGATTGGAGTTACGTAAGAATTTCATCATGCAGGGAGTGTAGCAAATGAAATGGCATATGAATGTCACCTTTGGTTTGGAAATCTGTACTAATCCCAACTTTACTATGGATTTCAAAATTGGCACTGCCTGCAGCCCTACCATATCACAATGGTTTGTGATGTTGCACTAGTGTTGCCAACAGCTTTACTCATCAAATATTGTGTTGATGTTGTGGAGTAAACAGTGTTTAGATAAGTTTGTAAGAAAGCAATCTGCCTGTAATCCTTTATCTGGAAATGAATCCCACTGTGCCAGTGGATCATACATTCTGTAGTAAAGAAATGGATGCTGGAATCCTTGTTCTTTTAAATTGCCACGCCAGATGGTTAAACAGAATGTTTAACAGAATGTAATGGAGGGAATGTTACAATGCCCTGATATAATTCAGTACTCTTTCTACACCTTATAAACAAAGCAACAGCATGTAAACAAAGAATTTCATAATGCCCAGATGCAAAAGCAGTAGTCCTCCAGTACTTTGACTAATGAGTACAAACTTGTCATCCTATGTTTATGAAACCAGAAAAATGATACAGCTTCCAGATGAACCGTGTGTGTGTGTGTACATTATTTTTCTGAGAAAATAAATATTCTGAGAAAATATAACAATGTGTTCAATTTAATTAAAAGCGTGAACAGCTTGATGTCTCCATTACTACACAGTCTAGGTTCCACATGGGAAGCCTGTTTGGTGGAGCTAAGTTCCCTGTGGTACATATCCGAAGAACTGTGCAAGTTGTTCCATAAACTAGATTATCCTGCCCACTTGGAATAGCAGCAGCCCATACCAAATAGAGGGAATTATTAAAAACTAGTTTATGATACATCCTTATGGTTAGATGCTTAAATCAAAAAGTCCAAACCCCCAGCCAGGATACCCTGGCTGTTGAGAGGATAGGACCCAGGCTAGTAGCAATTAGGATCCTGACCCAGGTCTTGAATTGAGGATAGCCTGCTGGTTGCACTGCCTCTTCTTCCTGCTGCTGCTGTGTTGTTTTTAATTATGGAAGCCTTTAATGCAAAAATTAGTATATAGCCCAGCCAAAAAATTGAACATTTGGTAAGCATATTTTACCCTCCTTTGTTTACTTGCATTTCACTGTGCTTTTGTTCATCCTCCAGAACGTTTTGCAACAGGAACACTTTAATTAATTTCTTACACAACCACTGCTTAGCACAGTGTGTAGCAGGAGGTACTTAGGAAATAGTTTCCCACAAGCAAAATTGAATTATTTGCTGCTTAACTGAATACTAAAACAACATTGGGCCAGCTTATCTACAGGCATTAGTGTAAATGAATTTATGGTGGAAACATTCGGGGGGAGGGGATAGTTTATCACCCTGTAAGACCTGGATGCTTGATACCATCATAGACCAAAATACATTAAAATTCAGGTCTGTTATCTGCCCAGATGGTTTCTTTCTTGGCTACTATATATGTTTGGTTTTTAAGTTGTCCTCTGTACCGTATGGAAAAATATTAACTGTTAAATTATTCGAATATTAAATTACAAAAGGATAGTCTCTTCCTTTGATGGGAGGTGGCAAAAAAAATAAGAGCTAGAATAGGACCCCCACATCTGTTGTGCTATTTGGCACCTACAAGTTTGGATCCAATGGACTGCTGTGTATCAAGAGCTGAGAGCTAAAGCAAAACAGAAAGCTACTTATGGGGTTCCTAGAACCATCTGTTTGGTCATTGTGGGAAGCCTCTGCCCCACCACTTTGTCCTTTACTACTGGTAGTATATAGATCTCTGGTGGAATAGATCAGCAAGGGAATCTGATTCCCAATTAGGTTACAATAGCAAGTATTTATAAGTGACAATATTACGTTTGTTCTACACTTTCAAGGAACTGATCCTTCAGTGTGCCAGTACCTACTCTGTGGAACTTTCTGTCCATTGATACTATGCAGCCACCTTTGCTGTACTGCTTTTGGCACCTGCTAAGAACCTTTTTGTTTAAGCAAGTCTTACCTAGTCATGACAATTTGCCATGTGCTTTATAATTCATATTTTTAAAACTGCTGAATTTATTTACATTTCAAAAAAAATCTTAGACTAACTTGTTTCTAGCATCTGATTTTATCAGTAGTTTTAATATCCAAACTGAGCTTTTGATGACTAAGTGGTGGTGCAGCAATAAAACAGCTAGCACATTTGCAAAGCTAAGCAGGGTCCAGAATGGTTTCAGATTGGACCGCGTGTTTAGGTTCATGCATTGCAGGGGGTTGGGTGGTCCCTGTGGTCCCTTCCAACTCTGCAGTTCTGTGATTCTATGTTTCTATGAAATCCTGATCAATCAAATAAATAAGTAAAATAGTACTATATATATATGAGGTGACTGAACTTGTGTTATTTGAGTATCAGGCTCTGTGCCTTTCACCTGTAAAACGTGAGTATTAAAAACATCCTGTGTAACTTGCAAACTTCTTCAACAATGGAAATTAGTCTAACGTTCAAAAAAATAAGCTTACCGTGTAACCTTGTGTGTGTTTCCTCAGAAACAAATCCTATGGAACTTAATGGGTTGCATTTCCCAGTATGTGGAACGTTTTAGTTTAGAGAAAAGGTGAGTAAGTGGTGACATGATAGACGTTTGCAATTGAATGGATAAAATTGATAGAGAGCGGTAGGACTTATGGAAATCCAATGAAGCTGAATGCTGAAAGATACCAGACAGATAAAAGAAAGCACTTCTTCATACAATGCTTAGTCATAGCTGTCAACCGTCCCTTATTTGGCGGGAAACTCTCTTATCCCAGCGCCGTGTCCCGCTGCTGTCTCAGATTGATGATATCCCGTAAATTTCCCGGGTTTCAAAGGAAGCAGCTCCTCTCCCTCCCTCCCTGCCGGCCAGGGAGGAGGGAGGCTCCAATTGTGTTGCTTGGCTGCGTTGCTCACCCAGTAAGGAGTCTAAGAACGACTGGGGGGTGGAGCTTGCATGCCTTGTGCAGATTAAATCGGCCGCGTTGCCTTTGCTCAGCGCTTCCCAGCGGAGAGGTAACGGTGGTTTTCCTTGCTGCATCCCCTTTGCCAGGTTGCTGTGCTGTGGGAACCACCGCTTGAGGCTTCGTTTGGCTGCTGGCTGGGCTTTCTGCCTTTGGCTCGGAGGGGCTCAGAAGTTGAACATACCTGTGCTCTGAAAATCCCTTAATTTGGCTGCTTGATCCCTTATTTTCGAGGCTGCTGGTCCTTTATTTTCAAATCTGTAAGTTGACAGCTATGTGCTTAGTTACACTATGGAACTGACTCTCGCAGGAGGCAGCAATGGCCACCAACTTGGATGGCTTTAAAGAGGATTAGACAGATTCATGCAGGGTAAGGTTCTCAGTGGCTACTAGCCACAATGGCTGTGCTCTGCCTTCACAGTCAGTAGGTTAATGCTTCTGGATACCAGTTGCTGGAAACCATAGGAGGGGAAAGTACTTTTGTGCTTGGGTCTGTCTTGAGAATTTCTCACAGGCATCTGGTTGGCTCCTGTGAGAACAGGAAGCTGTACTATATGGTACATTGGCCTGATCCAGCAGGCTCTTCTTATGCTTTTATGTGTGCTTAGGAATGCAGCCTTCATTCCTGTAATTGAAATCCATGTTGCTTTGTATACCAAGCCTTGACACAGGAAAAGGACTTGACAGGTTATCACGATCTTGTAGTTTTAAATTAAAAAGAGATTTCTTCACTACTACTCCTGCCATAGCAGCACTTTCCTCACATAGCTCTGGTAAAGATAAGGGTCCAGTGCATTTCTCACTTCCTGGTAAAGCTCTTCTGTTAGTATGTGGTCCCATTTTTAGCATATTTGCAGACTCCTTCGATTATCTCAAATCACTTTCACATGGGGCTGAGGTTAAACATTATTTCTCTTGGCTTGTCCCTTCTTCAGCAGCCGCTTCCTCCTTGCTCTGAAAAGGACAGGGCAATGTTCAAATGTTTGGTCCTAAGCCCAGTATTTCATTTGTAAGTTATTTAATTTCCTACTCCAAAAATTGGAAGCAGGACTTTTAACAATGGAAGTCAAAGCTCTCATTTGTTTAGGGACTGTTTCAGGACTAATACAATCATCAGCTGAAGATGCTGGCATAATTAGGGTGACTTAAAGTAAAGCAAAATAAATTGAATACATGGGGGAAATCTTTTGTAGGAGGGAAGGTGCCAAGTTTTACAGCCTTCTGTCAGTTATGAATTGTGGCTTTTATAAACACGAACAGAAAATTATCAGTTTTGTATGTAAGCTGGCTAAAACACCTGCCTTCTCTTATTGTGGAGCCGATTTTGGGAAGAGTGTGGCAACCATTATACTGCATTTGTAATCCTTTTTGGATTGTAGCGTTTTGTCGTTTCCTGAAACTCAGTTTGAAACATTTACAGTCACAGGGATTGTTCAGTTAGTTTGGAGGCTTCCATACTGGGCTGACTCTGCTTTCCTACAATAAGGTGCACATATGTCATGAAATGAGTGCCAAAAGTATTTGAAAATTTCACATGCGGTATAGTCAGGAAATTAAAAATTAACTGTGGAAAGCACATCACATATATGTTTGGCAATGAAATTTTAATATTGTATATGTTTTGGGGTGAAAGATCCCCCTGCTTTCTTCCTCTATAATGGTCTGAACTGGAAAATGTTAGTTTCAGGAGTTTTTTGAATAATCCAGAATGTTATACAGTACATTAAATCTTTGGAGGAAACCAGCAATTGATACCAATGCATCATGTTTGTTAGCAGAGCATTTTAGCATTTTGAAGTTCTAATTATTCCTGTGTGTGAATCTGGTGACTGCAAATCTGAGTTATCTTTATGTTTACATTTAAAAGCTTCTAAATGCTAATGCTATTGAACTTCCCTTCAGTTGGTCATGTTCTCTCCCCTATCTGCCCTTTCTTTCTCGGTGTCATTTGCTTATCTTCTTTGATATTTTCAGAAGAGCCCTATACTAGTTACAAGCCAGACATTTTTAAGTGCATCTTCATGAAACCGGATAGCTGTTACTGTCACTTCTTCTCTTTATTCTTAAGTTAGTTAACTTACTTAACCGCTTCATATTTCATCAGAAATCTAAGTGGTTTACAAATCACAATCAAAAAAATCAAGGTATATAAGACAATACAATAAACTCCACATTCATAACCATGCAATAATAGCATTATTATAATCATCGACAACTCCTCTACATTTCTTCCGTTGTGAATAAAGCTAAGGGGGAAGGAATCCAGTAATTAATCTCCTTACACCTCCAAGGAGTTGCCTCTATGTTACCTCCCTGGGTAGCTGTACCCAGTGTACCCTGTATGGTTTTAGGTAGGGTTGTGGAAATGGTTGTGGGAAAAGAGCAAACACCCAGAACCCTTCCATGTTAATCCTACCTAAGCTATTAGGATACGCACAAAGAACTGGAACCCTCACTTTCTCTCCAATCCTCCTATTCCTCCTTTACTTCTTCCAGGTTCTAGCTTGGGAGATGGATGCTGCAAGGCAGCCACAGTACAAGAAATGCAGCTGTGCAAAGAATTGTCTGATGACTACACATCTTCCATGTACAGAATCTAGCTTAATGAGAAGGATGGAGCTTATGAGACTCATGCTTCATAAGGAAGGTCATGTGAACTCAAAATCATGGAAGTCCTAATGGTCTGGGCTACACTTCATATTTGGAGAATCATAGCACTGCCTTGCTCATAAAATCCACAATACAGATAAGCCATAGGTTTTATGTACCTATCTTTAACATTCCTATCTGAGTAAATATAGAACTGTTGTGTGAAGGAAGCCAACAGAAACTCTGAAGCTTGATCCCCTTGATCCTTTCAAAGATGTTGTCAAATCTCTTTAGCACAAAAATAACACAAACGTCATACAGTCTTGGAAATGTACTGGTATTATGCCTGTCTGACTTGTGTATGTTGGACAAGGTAGGGGACTGAAAAACAAAGATAAACAGAGTTTGTTCTTGACAAAGCCATGCATGGATGCATCAGTTTTTTAGAATCCACATGCCAATCTAGTAGTTCAGCCCCCCCCCCCTCCATACTTCTTCATTCTTTTAATAGCTATATTATAAGAATTCTTTAATTGGTGAGATCTGTGCAAAGAAAAAACACACACAATTGTTAAGTCCCATAATAGCAGAAAACATTTATTTCCACTGATTTACACCCTGAGGAAAAACTGACGTTGTCATCCATCTTTTAGCTATCTCTTTCCTGCCTTTAGAGTGATGGTGTAGGGCTTGGAGTTGGACTTGTATTTGTTATTCCACATTTTGGGGGGGGGGAGGTGTTGTGCTTCTCATCATGGCATACAAACTTGTGGCCAAAACACATTTTTCTGCTCATAACCCAATGCAGAAAATCAGCCACTTTCATCTCTTAAAGGGAACATTATCTATTCTGGCAGTGATGATTTTAGAGCTTTGCAATCTTCCTGCTCTTCAGCTTTCCAGAAAGTATTTTGGATGGTTGCCTGCAGCTGGCAACTCTTTTATGAATTCCTTGGAAAAAGACACATGCACGATAACCACCCAAAATTTCCAGCAAGTTGGAAATTGGAGACACTTCTCTGTCCCTATTCTGGCCACAAACTTTCACCAAAATCTGAATACCATCAATATAGTATGTGTACAACCTGGTATTTAGGGAAATGTTATCTCTAAAAATTAGCTCTAATTTCTGACACATTGAATCAATGGAAATAAGAGTTATGGCCAAATGAGAAGATGTGGGAGATCTGTGATAGGACTTCTAAGTTTGGGCTGAGAAAGTTTATTGCTTCCTTAAGCAACTTATTGCATTGATGACCTTATTTTAAGAATAAGAATTTATGAGAACATAAATCTATTCTCCCATTGTCTGGACACTTCAATTCTTTAACTTCTGCTTGCTTTTTTATTTAAAGTGTCACCACTTAATCTTCTTGTCCATAGGCTTAACCATACTTGGTTCCTGCAGTGTTTCAAAATATGGTTTGCCTTCTAGTCTGTCATCTTTTCAGCTTGCCTTTGACTCTATCAGTCATCATCTTCTTGAACTGTGCTGACCACAGCTGACAAGTATTTCCCAATGAGGTCCTTTGAGTGCTGAGATATATGACCCTATGATTTGCCAAGTCTTGAAAGTGATACCCCCCTACATACAGTGCACACAATAGCTTATATGTCCAGGTATATAAATGTGCCTGTACTAAAGATAACACAAGGGTATTAAAGTGTATATGTGGATTAATTTGTAGAGGTCTTCTCAAAAAAATAATTATTCCGAAGATAGGTTCCAGAAATGAAACTTAGTTTCATTCTGAAGTGCATGTATGCAGTTATGTTCCACAAATACAGCTGAAACTAGCACTTGGCAGGGCATGTTGTTTAAAAATATTCCATCCCAGCATGTGCAAACTTGTTTTTGTTACAGAATTCTTTTGTTAAAGGTGCAGTCCTGCCATGCCTTTGCCAGAATGATGGGATCTGTATCAAATCAGTATGTTTTGGAAAGCAGCTGCATTTAGAGCTTGTAGTTACAAATGTTAAATTGGAATTTACATTTAATATATTGCTTGGAAAGGTTTCATGTATAGTTGAAAAATCACAAACAGGAGAAAAGGAAACTAGGCTTGTAGCTACATTCAGAACATACCCTGTGGGTGTTAATTCTTATCAGAATGGTTGAGAATGAGCATGATCTTTCTAAAAGACCCTTTATGCAGTGTACAAGGATTTGGCATAACCCCATAAAAAGCCTAACACAAATAATCTTCTCTGTTTATTGCATGGTCCATGTGTTAATTCTGGGAACACAGTTCATCTGTCTCTCATTTACTGGGTCTGTGCAAACACATGACAACTAGATAAGCATCAGTAGAGATAAACAAGTATCATGTGGATATTTGATAAGCATACGTATAGACACAAAACGGATCTTATTTTTATAAAGTACATGTGATATTTGCAAAAGCTGTAAACTTCAGTTCATATGACAATATTTTCCCAAAGTCACTTAGCCTTCAGTTGTGGCTCTAGGGCATAAATTACTACTATTTTGTTGAGAATTTCAGTATTTCTTCAAAGCTGGTATGGAATTCTGAGATCCTATATGGGTGTTTTCCTCTAGGCTTAATAATTTAATACGTTCAGTAAGATCAAATAGAAGGGCTCAGTTTTGACATACGGCTATTCATTGGCCTCCCCTTTGCTCCTGACCTCTCACGGAGGAGACACATAAAGAAGAGCCTCGGATTATGATTGCAGGGTCTGGGTTGGTTCATATGGAGCAAGAAGGTCCTTGGGGTGCTGCTGTGCTCAGCTGTTTAAGACACTTTGAATTGGGCCTGCAAATTCATTGGCAGCCAGTATAGTCAAGGAAGAATTGGCGTTACATGCTCAAAGCATCTTGCCCCGGTGAGCAACCTAGCCACTGAATTCTGCACCAGCTGAAGTTTCCAAACCATCTTCAGAGGCAGCCCCATGTAAAACGTGTTGCAGTAATCTAACCCAGAGGTTACCAGAGCACAGACAACAGAAGTTAGAGTATTGCTGTCCATATAGGGCCACAGCTGGGCCACCAGCTGAAGTGGATGGAAGGCACTCCATGCCAGTGAGGGCACCTGAGCCTCAAGCAATAGCAATGAATCCAGAGGAACTCCCATGTCTCATACCCGTTCCTTCAGAGTGTAACCCCATTGAGAGCAGGCCACCTGCCATCCATCCAGTCTAGGGAACCACCGATTAGCAGTGCTTCAGTCTTATCTGGCTTGAGTTTCAGTATTATTGACTTTTATCTGGTCAGTTGCTGAGGCAAGACAATGGTCCAGTGCATCTCTTGCCACACCTGCAGATGTAAAAGAGAAGCAGAGTTGTGTGTCATCGGCATATTGCTGACAATGTACTCCAAAACTCAGGAATGGGAGGGAAATGAATGAAAGAAGACTGAAGCTAGAGCTGGCTTTTTAAAACTATAGCTATATGGAGTTTCTTAGCAGGATGTAGGAGAGATATCTTAAGTAACAAATTATGATTTTTGACCTCCTAATTCCTTGTCCAGAGAAACCATGGCAGCCTTAAACTTCCTCTCCTTTATGTTGACTTTTTTTATTCAGGGTCGGATTTGGGGTTTATTTGTGATGAGGGCTTATTTGTGATGTAAGCAGGTGCATACGACTGATTTAGTAAGAGTCAGTCACAGAAAAGACTTGAGTTGGGGGGTACCTTTTCATATTGGACCCTTGGGGTTTCATCATTGTTTGAAAGGTCTAATTCTGAAGCCTTTTCACGGTCCTTCATGCTGAGTGGGAAAGCTGATGTTCCCACTCTCTAATCCTACTTTTAGACGTGCTTAGGAGTGTGTGTGCGGCAAGCTAGCCCGCACTCTTGCAGGTAGTCGTCATCCGGGAAAGCTCCACAATTTGCACTATTCACAAACCACCACAGGATGCCAATCTGCTCCAGGTCCCTAATCCCTTTCTCACACGGTCTGTTGTAACCATCTGGGGGGTGGAGGTGGGGGGGGGATGACAAGCTTGAATGAAAGGGAAAGGAAAATGCAACACAATGTAAGAGACGGGCTTATCGGGCTGCCAGTCGCTGCACATACAATCTGCACCAGCTGCAGCCCAATTAAATTCAATAGTTCACAGGTGTTCCCGGCAGAGGATGCATTAACCAAGCCACTCTTAAAAAATGCCTAAGACTTTAAACACAGAAGCTCATTTCTCCCCACTACCACCCTGCCCGCCCCGTCTCTCGATATTCTTTAAAGTTTTTTTGGGAGCACTTCAAATACAAAGAAGCTGAAAAGGACTTTCAGCCCTTTGGAAAAAAAGTTAGTGCTTAAAACCACAATGGACCTGACTCAAGCAAGCTGAATCAGCTATTCATCTCATCTGATTCATCCTGGCAGATGAATTGTTAGGTTATCAGTCCATGGCTTCAGGAGTATAATAATTGATACCTGAGAGTATTTTTCACCTAGGAAGCTGAAAATGATCGAGACAATTAGAACCCCCTCTCTAAATATTACTATTGGTCTCTATTCTGTGTGTTCTTTTTTACTCATTAGTAACTTTAGAAAATAATTTGAGATCAAAACAACTAGGTTGTCTTCTAAGCCTCACTAAAATAAATGACAAATTTCCCACTGATACATATGTAAACTAGGGCTATACTGCTATTGCATGGATGTGTGATGCACCCTGTTCCTGTGGCATTTTTGCTGGGACATGTTAGTCCTGTTGAAATGTCAAGTGTCAATTATTCTAGTTCTCTGTGTGTGTGTGCGCGCGCGTGCGCAAAGATTGGTATTGCAAAACATGCCCAGGAATAAGATAGGCACTAATAACATATTCTTATTATCAGATCTTGCCATTTAAAGCAAGTATCACCACTGTTGCGTTTTCCCTTCTCCAAAATAGTTGACTGGCTGAATCCTAATAGACAGGATTGCTGATTCTTGAAATAAACCGTTCTGGCACCTGAATAGAGCCCAACAGCGGGGCTCAATATGCTGCTTAGGGTTGGCATCCCATTTTTAATGGGCAAAATGCACAGAAGATGCTCATCTAAGAAGCACATTTAATGATTGTGTGTAAAGTTCCTGTCAACAACCATTGTATACATACACTTAATATTACTGGAGATGTAAGCATTTTGAAGACATTCCAGGAAAAAATTTACCCATTTTACAGATGAGGCTTAGCTTGTGTCAAAGATAGTCGGGTAATACATGACATCGAGAGCTGAAAATGCATGTTGAGGGATCACTAGTGATCACTACAGTCTGTAGATGAGCAAATAGTAAGCACTTCAGAAATTGAACATGCAGGAAGCAGCGCCTTTGCTCTCTGTCTGCATGCTGACATGTGGGGTGTGACTGTCTTGAGACAGACAGGCAGACATGGTGTCTCACCCACATGTATACACACCACTCACGGCTGACCCTGACATGGGATGGCTGCTGCTGCTAGCTGACCGCAACTGCCTCTTTCTCAGGGCTACATGCTGTGGGAAGTAGGCTTGCTGAACTGCATGAATGACCTGGCTGGGAATTTTAGAGGTTAAGAGTCTTGCTTGAGCCTGCATGTTCTGCCTGCATCCTGCAGTGTTGAGCCTCCACCACCCACTGGCAGCTGCATGTGCTAAGCCATGAGCTGCTGCATGTCATCCACAGTACTTTGGGTTAGTGTGCATGATAGAGTGCATAGGAGTACAGATGTCTCCACTCTTCACTGCTGTCTGCATTTCCTTTCCATTCCATTCCATTCCATTCTATTCTATTCTATTCTATTCCAAGGGCATAGTTTGTTCCCATTCTGTACTTTGAGGCTTCATCCCTCTTGAACATCTTGCTCTACATGTGAGATTCATCTACTACCTATCCTCATTAGCATCTTCTCCAGTGAAAACCGTGCATCACAGGCCACACTGGATGAGTCTCTCAGAAATAATCCAAATACTTTGATGCTCGATATGTATGTGTCATTGTTACTCAAATGCCCCTGCTTAGATTGCTGGGCAGACCTCCATCATCCTGTTACGGATGCTCTGAGACTGGATGCAGTGTTGCAACACTGTGTACCTCCTGTTCTCAGTTTCCGGGAGTTCCCAAGTTTTGATTATCAGTTTTTCTTATAACACTGTTTACGTAATCCAGGGGTAGTCAACCTTTTTATACCTACCGCCCACTAATGCATCTTTCTTGATGGTAGAATTTCCTTACCACCCACCAGTGCTCAATGGAAGGAGGATTTCGCTTGTGCCATAGAACCCCCTGCCTCCCACCTAGAATGCTGAAACGCCCACTAGTGGGCGGTAGGGGCCAGGTTGACAACCCCTGACATAATCACTGGAAACATGAAGTACGTAGCAGAAAAGCTGGTCATGAGTGTTCTTCATGTGACCTTTGGGTTCATGTGACCACTGGAAGAATATATTGCTCACACACAATTCTGATTTTTGATGTTCATGTTCATTTTGAGTTGTAAATGCAATGGCACGAATAAGACTTTCTGTGAAAGGTTTGCCTTTTGGTGTCAAAAAAACAAGTGAGCAAACAAGGAAAACATATCAAGGTACTCTATGTGTTACTTGAGAAATCATCAGGCTTTGTGGGATGTTTTCTGAGTATAGGAACTAATAAGCATGGGTTCCTGTGGTTGTGCTCCCTACGTTAACTTGCGTACATAGACTTTAACCTGTGGGATGGCAATGTGTGTGATTCTTTTTTGCTTTAACGTCTTCACTGTGCTCTAAAGCATTAAAATGCAGAACAGCAGAGCACTGATCAGAACTAACAGCAATATTGTAGTAACTTGACAAAGATGTCCAAATCCATGCTTTTTCTTCTTCTTCTCTGAAGGCATGCTAAACACATGCTAAATCCCCTAAAAAGCTACTAAAAGACTTTGGCAGCCATTAGTCCTGCATGGGCGGTGGAAGTCTTTTCAGCAAGTGAACAAACAAGGAAAATATACTGAATGGCTGACAAATGCATTTCAGCTGGCTCTTTCATTTAGACACACAAGGGTGCAGTCAATATCAATCACTGTTTTCCCTCTTACACTGAAAATCGTGGTCCCCCTGTTCATTCCTCAAGCGCTTTTCACCACAGTAATGTGTCTTTAGAATGACATTAACATGAGGCTGTTTCCGCTGTCTGAAGTCCAGGGAGCTTAAAAACCCATCTCAGGCTTTAAGATATTAGTAGTCTTCTTTTCCACACTTTTTCTTCCTTCCTGCTTCTCTTTTTGAATTGTATGCTTTTCCTTCCCCCTTCCCTCCACCTTTTTTTTAAAGTTGCAGTTTGAGACAAGAAAGAAGTCACAAATGATTTGATAGTCTTTCTCTCGTTTCTGGAATGCTTACTGAATTGTTTGCCATCAGTTGGTGTATTTTTAATTGAGCATCTGCCATATGCATATTTTATTTATATAAGAGGGCCGTGTATGCTGCAATAACAAACATCAGAATGTAAATGTGTCGTTGGTGGATTTTGCCAGGCTTGGAACAATTTTTTGCAGAGGCTTCCATGGATACTCAAGAAAATTATGAATGTGGCCTTCTGTTTCATTCTGCGTCTGTCCTCTGCCACCAGTCCTCAGCAGATAAAATGTTCCACCAATAAATCTTGTTATTTAAATACATATATTTCTTTTTCAGATAACTGCGGTTTGTAGGGAAGCTGCGCTTCTTGCCCTTCAGGAAGATATACAAGCAAAATGCATTATGGGACGGCATTTCCAACAAGCCTTGGCTATTGTGACTCCTCGAATTCCAGATTCTCTGCAGAAGTTCTATGACGGCTATCATCAACAGAGTGGGCTACATTCACTTTGAGAAACTGATTTATTTAACGATTGTACATTGTATAATGTGACTCCATGGGTTCTTTTATAAGCTGAATAGCTGTAATCCAATAATGTATGGAGGCCACAGGTTCCCCTTCTCTGCTTTAGAACTAACACAAATAATTTAAAGCAGAGTTTGGGGGAACTTGAATTCAGGTGCCATATGTGGCACTCCATGCCTTTCTTTTGTGTCCCAGAAATTTCCCTGTCCGCTCCCCACAGATAAGTAAATAAAGAGACCTACCTGACCCAACCTTGCTCAGGGACCCACGAGTTTGGGCAGGTTATCCAAAAGGATGCTCCATAGCCAGGCTAAGGACCCTAAACTCTTCATAGCTGGCCTCCAAAGCCTGATGGTGCTCATCAGATCTCTTTAAACCCCCTTTAATTCCCACACCTTCCTGCTGCAGAAGCAGCATAAACTTTAGTTTAGTCCCACTGCAGAGCAGCCTGGTGTTATAATAATTATTATTTTATTATTTATACCCCCACCCTTCTGGCTGGGTTTCCCCAGCCACTCTGGGCAGCTCATAGGACATATCTGCACATACTAAAACATCAAATATTTAAAACTTCCCAATACAGGACACGCCACACTGACTCCTCGTCTTCTGTCCACCTGGCCCAACCACAACAAGTGTTCTTTTGGCAATAGTGCTGCACAAGCCAGGGACGTGGAATTATCCTGGTGCTTGATGTGACCTCTCGTTCTGCCTTGTGGTTTAACCATAGAACCTGACTGCCCTTTTCTCCTGGCTCCCAGTTCCTACTCCTGACTCTCTCAAGACCGCTTCCCACAGCCCACCCTTAACAAAAGGGAAGAGGAAGTCAGATTTTTTCAGGACCCTAGTTCCATGAGAGGTGTTCAAATAAGCCAACACTGTTTCTGGGTGTAACTTGTCACGAAGCCCAACGCACTTCCTGAACACGAAGCTCAGGAAAGATGTTTATGCACTCATACTTGCCAGAGCACGTGCGTGCTTAGAGAGACTTCCTAGTTTGTTGCTGCCACTCCTTAAGATGGCCCAGCAGGCTTTACACGAAGAAGAACTCGCTAATTTGTCAGGTTTGCTGGCACACTTCCCTCCTCTTCTTTTTTCATTCTCTCCCACATGCTGGTCCTGCTCCGATGGCTATTTTGGATTTATTACTCATCCTGGGCCTTAAGTATCTACATTCTAATCAGGTCTATTTCAGGTACCAACTGTTGTACCCAAATTAGGAAAAATCTGGGCAACAGAGTGAGTCACTCAATAGAGACATTGCATTTGGCAAAGATTGCTAGGCCTTTTTCTTCCAAATTCCTGTTGTGAAACTTGATAACCTGAAATGTACCTGGCTTGAGTTGGAGCAGTGGTGGAAAGTGCAGGAGGCATCATGCCTGCCCTTAAGTAAAAAAACAATCATACCTGAGTTACTGCTGCCAAAATTTTAATCATAATTTTATAACATTTCCATCTATGGGAATTCATATCAGAGTTGTGCGCGCGCGCATGCTTTTCTTTACATTTTATCTTGCAGTTTACCTTCATTCATTCCATCTTAAAACTTCTATATCATTTCCCTCCCATCAAAGTGCAATAAAAGCAAAAAAGAGCTCCCTGAAATTCCATTTTCTACAAAACTATGTAAGAGTTATGTGGGCCATATCAGCAACTTCCATCAAAGGAAGACTGAATAGTGCTCTGCACATCCTTAAAACCAGTTCTGGATGGTTGGAGGATTTGGGGTTTATGCAGGGGGGAAGAGAGGAGGGGGCAGTCATCCCATTGCTCCTGCAAAACGCTGCTCATGCAGCATTGGAGACAGCCTTTTTTCTCCTTTCCAGCACTTTCATCATATGCTGAGGCTGTAATCTTACCCACACCCTGGAAGTTAAGCCTGTTGGAAACAGTGAAATATACTTCCAACTAAACATGCATAGGATTCATAAGTCATTCCCAGGGACATCTTCCCAATGTATATTCAGCATTTAGTTGCAAAATTGTTCATCTAATTCCACCCCCACCACACAACAGGTAATTTAATCATCTGAAATGTTTCAGCACCACTTCCACCACATACCTTGGAAAGTTCAATATTCTCTCCCAAGATTGGAATAGTGGCTATGGGGGGTGGGGGGGGGGAGGGATTGCATGGATACATTTGACCATATAACCTTGGGCAGCACTCAAAATACTTCCTTTAAGCAAAACAAAGATGACCCTATCAGACGAAAGATGACAGACCAGCACTGATGTAAGTGTTCTTAGGAGCTTCGTAAGGGTGAAGAAAGAAATGGATGTGGTTTGAATGCCCATTTCACTGCCCTGAAAACAAATGGAGAAATTATGTGTTCAAACCACTTCCATCATGCTGAAAACATTTCATCTGTCTTCACCCTCATCCTAAATTGCATTTCCCCCCATTAAAAGACATTGAGCTACTGTTCCAAATATAACGATGGAGCATCTTAACACTGGATTTATTTGAAGAGAGGTAAAAGGAAAAACCCAAAGGCACTGTTTCGATGTACCCTAATCTTGCTTTTGTGTAATTAATAAATACTAATTTAGAAACTGCTAAACTATTTTTCTTTTCTTTTTGATGCCTGGAGGTAGGTTGGATTTTTCAACTTTCTAATTCCAAAGATGAGGGGTGCTAAAATTTTATAACATGACTTGGGAATTCAAAATATATTTTGGTTAAATTAATATAATTTAGTTTTGCTTCGTAAGAAAAATGTGTGTAAAATGGAAATAATTAAAAATGATTCCCAAGTACTCACAGTTGTTTGTATGTATGTATGTATGTATGTATGTATGTATGTATGTATGTATGTATGTATTTAGCATTACCTGGCATTTTCAGAAGATAAAATTACTTGGTTTTCCGAAAGTAGTTTATATGCTTTATAATCAAAGGTAGATTATCAACCTAAATGTTGTCCAATCACAAAAATAATAGCAGTTTTGAATTCCTCACCCCCAAACACATATTTTTAAGATCGCTCGCTGGAGAAATTTGCAAAAATTTAGTTTCACCCCCTAAAAAGACTGAAATAATCTTGATGCATTTGCCCAATTGAATTTGCCAGACTGGTTAATTATGTTCTTACACTATCTTTCTGTGTGTTCCTTTGGTATAAAAGAACCACAATCCCAAAGTAATATTTCAAAATGGCATTTTGTTTTGATGTTTGCTTATTGTTTTTTTGAATCCACTGTCAAAAACAGTGATGCACTTTTACATATTCTCAGTATTGGAGATACTGTCACAAGCATGTAGCATGTCCTTTTTCTGGACATCACTGAGCTTAGAGGCACAAACCTGATAATATGTGTTGCATTTATGTCACTTAGGAGAAATATTGCTTAAACTGATTGAGCAACACTGAAACAACTAGTTATCACCGTCTGATTCTATTCAAGGCTTTCACTATGTGCATTTTTTGTGTGAAAGCTGCTTTTACTGAGAGAAAATGCACAGTAGTAACTGGTTAGACTTTTAACTACAAAGGAGTGTTTTATTTTCCTGAGAGATTAATAGTAGGTCAGAATCAGCTGTTAGTGCCAAGTGCCTCGATAACACAATTGACCACAGAAAGCTTTGTTAAGCCCCGCCCTGCCTTCTCATTTCCCAGAAAGAATTGGATGACAACACAAGTGCTGGCGTGATTTTTATTTTTGCACCAATTTTGCAAGACGTTGATTATGATGAGCATAAATCTCTAAAACAGGAGGAAATCCCCCCCCCTTATTATCATGAGTGGAAAGAAATTAGCAAGGAAGAGAGGGATAGATTAAGAAAGGGATGGAGGGTGTTTATGGATATATTGTCATCAGGAGAAAAATCCTATATAGCCCACCTTCAGCATTCAAATCTACAAAATGCTTTGGGATCTTTTGACTTCTTTGACCACAATATTACCATTGTGAGGCTAAATCCTTGGTGCAGTAAATTATTTCCCAACTATTAAAAAACGAAGGAAGGTTTACCCCTGCGTAGTCTCACTTGAAGCTTCAGGTTACAGCTGAACTTTTTGTAAATAAATGGCATGAACAGTCAGGTTTTGATGGAAGTTATAGGAATATAAACTGGTGAATGAAGTACATAATCAGAATTCTTCTTTGGTTAGATAAAAGCATACAGACTTCTCTGGCTGGTTTGGGCGCTTTTGCTGTGTGATGGAGACAAAAGTCAGATTTTTTACACCCACCTAGTTTTCCATTGCTTCCCCTCTGTGTGTCCATGTGTAATGCAAAATTAGAAGCCCAGCAATATCCGTAGCTGTGGCAGCTGCAGCAGGGTCAGATGGAGGGAGAGCTTTCTGTATGAGTGTGAGAGGAACTGTACGTCTCTGCATGTTCCTTGCCTGTGTGTATAGACTGTGTTTCTTTGTGCGTGCATGCAAATGCATTGTAAACTTTTTCTAGATGCATAACTACGTGATCATATAATGTATTTTTGGGCGAACCTGCTTCTCATATTTAAGAGTTCTCCTTTTCATGAGTCAAGATCTGTATATTCATTCTAGGAACTGCTTCAATGAAGGAGTGCTAATAAGGTACTAAAATACTACCAGTGGTAGTTTCCGCCAGATGTGCATGTTCCCACATTGCCCTTGTGTTGATCAACTGACAGATGTGCTTATGGCACTGAATCCCTATTTACAGCAATTAGCAACTCATTTACCCTGCACATCATACACATGGAAGGAATGGAAAAAACCAGTCATGAGACTCTGCCCTCAGCTTGAATGTTCTCCCCCTTGTTTCCAAATCCTTGTAAGATTTTCTGCCTTCCAGGAGTCAACTACAATTTCATTAGTGATAACAATGCCATTCATAGAACAAGTCAACTGTTCTGGATTCCTGTATTTGCTATTTGTGAATCCCAGTCCATGAATAATAATGGTAAGTATTTGCATATTTGCATTGACTAACATGAATTAGGCAATCCAGTAAAGCTTTCTCCTTCATATATATATATATATATATATATATATATATATATATATGTGTGTGTGTGTGTGTGTGTGTGTGTGTGTGTGTGTGTGTTGCATTAATGAGCTTTAAACCAATCCTTTGTGCCTGCCATATGGTTAATATGGTACATGGCAACTGTGTCTCTTTCAGATCCCATGAAAAATGCTGAGGCCTTGTTCCCTGAGGGCTATGCCTAAAAGCAGGAAATGCAATTGCCACAAGTGTTCAAACAATAAACAATCATCATGTCCCACTTTCTGTGGCATCAAAAGGGCAGAATCTTTAATCTATACTACATGTTCATGCACAATTGAAGCACATATGCTGAGGCTGAGGGGTTTGTCAGCGCTGCTGTTAGGACAGTTCTGATGTCACTGCTTTGCTGTCAAGAATGGTGAGGGGACAGGAAGTAGAAGCATAATTAGGGCTAGAGACTGTCATCTGGAAAGAAGGAACTAAGCAGATTGGGACAAGCAGGAAAGAAAGGGAAGCAGCATTTGCTCACCCATGGGTACTGTTTTTATTGTATTTGTATGAATCATGAATTATGTTTATCTTACACCATCCTGGAATCCATTGGACAAAGTGCAGTTTAGAAATAATTTAAATAAACAAACCATTCTTCAAGCTTGAAGCTGTGGCAACAGGTGCTTCCAGATGCAGGTTTATTGTGGACTTCATGCGTGCAGGTGTTTTGTACTGTCATAGAATGTTGTCGTCATCAAAATGCTTTTTATTCCAGATTTCCTTTTACTGGGGAAAACCGCTAAGCAAAAAGGATCCATTATCTATCCACACATCCACTGCTGTTGTGAAAACTCAAAAGCACAATTTTGGGTTTTTGGAGGGGAGGGGGCTGTCACATGTGTGGTGATGTTTCATTGGGTGGTTCCTATTGCTGCACCCCAACTTCCACTTGCTTTTTACCTGAGCATAACCTAGCAGCATGCCCATTTCCACATGATGCACATTGAGCACATGTTGGGATTTCATCAACGTAGTTCGGCAGTACTGTTCTGTGAAGATTTCAACACATGTGGGGAATTACCTTGGAGCAGGCTTCCTCAGACTTGGCCCTCCAGATGTTTTTGGCCTACAACTCCCATGAACCCTAGCTACCAGGACCAGTGGTCAGGGATTATGGGAATTGTAGTCTCAAAACATCTGGAGGGCCGCATTTGAGGAAGCCTGCCTTGGAGACTAATCACAGTGCATAAATCAGAATGGTGATAATAACTGCCCAAAGATCTCCTTATCGGAACCGATAGCTATCAGAATTATGGCATAGCAAAATATCAGTCTTGCCCAATACCTCTATAGTAATACTTAAATTTTTAAAAACTCTAATGGAAATGAACGTAATGAGGGGCTCTTAATGTGTGCTATAGTGCTCTTCCTGTGGGGGAAAGTTACTTTAAAGGTGTGTGTGTGCACAGGTGCAAAAACACCTGCACACATGCTCCGAATGGTAAAATATAGCAGAAGCTGGAGGAGGAGTAACTGAGGAGAGGGGTTAGAAAAGAGCATGGAAATATTTCGTCATGGACCGCCCACTGTTGTGGATGGGAAACAGCAGAATGATACCTATGAAAAAGTGTGTGTCAATCATGCACACAGAAAAATGTGATCTGAGTGACCAATTTGCAAGAAAAAGCACCTGTCTGGACTTGCCCACAGAAAACAGCCTTGGTTTTCTATCCCTATTAATAAATTTATTATGTCACCATCAGACGAGGACTTGTTCCAAGTGCAGAAGCACACGAAGGAGAATTCTGTGGATTGTGGCACCTACAATGAACTGGCTAACCTTCTGTTGGCTGTTTGGATTAGTAAAGAGTAGCAGAAGGATTGGCAAATTTGGGGTGTGCCAAAATAGCAAACCTGATTCTCTCTACAGACAGACGCACAGCACTGAGGTACCCTTGAGACTTTGCTCAACTGACAGTGACATATTACACCACCTAAAGGATAATGGACATTCCAGTTCTAAGAGATGAAGGCATGTTATGAGAGTCCGTAAACTGATTTGTTCCAGACAGCCTCATTAGAAAGATCCCAGGTCTTCACTAGCGAATGGACAATATAAACATACACAAAGCAATCTATTTAAATTAGTGCAAAGCTCTCCCACTTCCTTTGATAATTTACTCCACACCCAGGGAGTGGCTTCTGCTTGAGGAAAAATGGGCAAGATTTCTACCTCGGTTGTTTTTGAAGTGATGTGCTATTTATCAGTCATGATAGATTTCCTCTGGTGCCTTTATCAACTATAATTAGAGCAGCCACCTTTCATCATTCTCCCAGCGAATACAAGTACAGTCAAATCTACAGTCCTTAAACGTGTCACAAATTTCTATAGCCCTAGAAAGTGTGACCCCTGACTTTGGGAGTAGTAGTAGCAGCAGCACAATTACTGTATTTTGGAAAGTTGCTTGTCCGTCTGTCCTCTATGCACTTTAATATCTCTTGTAATATCACCACCCAATTGGGAATGACATTTCCCAAGATGGAGGAGCCAGATTTTGTCTATGTTTGGATACCATTGAACCCCATATTGAATCAAGATAGTGGACCGAAACATTCCAAACTATGCTAATACGGAGGAGCAGGTTTTGGTCTATGACTGTATACTGTTGGGCACCATTTTGAATCAAGTTGGCAGACTGAACCATTCCAAACTGAACTGATTTGGACACCTTTGAAGATATTGTCACCCAATTTGGCATGTCAGTTCTGAAGACTGAGCAGCGACTTTGGGTCTGTGTTTGGATACCAGCAGATGCCATTTTGAATGAAGATGGTTCACTGAACTGTTCCAAACTGCAAGCATTTAGACCCCTCTTAAGACTGAATCCACCATCTTGATTCAAAATTAAATATTTTGAAACTGCGTTGATATCAATCAAATTTGACAGGAAGCTAATAGGGCTGGGCTTGATTCTTATTGAAGTTGAGAGGGATTGCTAGTTTATGACAGGCCCAAGACATTTTGCTATCTGGGTAGAAGATCAAGATAGTGCTTATTCCCATTACATACCTAGAAGCTGGACAGGTAATTTACTTTTACCTCAGCTTTTTTTTCTGCATTTGTGAGCAGCAAATTTTATTTGACTAAATCTAATTCTATTTTACACAACTGTACAATTCCAGGGCATGAAATAAAGTTAATAAATAAAATAGGCACTGTCATGCAAAGCATTCATGAGTCAAAATTATATTTGCATAATTTAACTGGACTTACATTTATTGTTTAAATAAAAGGATCAATTTTGATCCTTTACCTTAAGGTTAGGATTAAATGTCAATAAGTCTGCATGCACATTTACTAGGGAATATAGTGCACCTTACTTCTGAGTAAACATGCACATGATTGTTCTATAAGAGCACAATCTCTGTAAACCACTTGAAGACCGTTATAGTTAAGGAGTAGATAAAGTGTTTAAATAAAATAAATAAATAAATTGCATGCTCTTTCTAGGTAAATTAATTTGAAAGAATGACCAGGTTCTGGTTCTATAATCACAATAATTAAGGCTGCAATCCTATACCCAGTTACCTGGATTTAAATGTGCCTCAACTCAATGGGGTACATTTCTTAATATAGGCGTGTATGCTCTGTTGACGGAAAGGGTGAACAGCCCCCCCCCACTCGTGAGTACACAGAGGTCATTGGAATGAGTAAAAAAGAACTGTTTGGGGTGAAGTCATCTTAATAGGTACTTTAGGACTTGGGTTTGCGTTTTGTACCCATAAACCTTCCACAGTCTGTGAATGACTAACGCCATAGGGGAAGACCGTCTGCGTCGCTTTTTTCGCGGTACGCAAAAGAAACGCAGAAGGCTGGTAAACAAACACTGGTAAACGCATGAATGAATGGGAAAGAATAAGCAAGACGTATAAACGTAGAAGCTGGGGTGGGGGGGGGCGGAGGAGAGAAATCCAGCCCAGGTTTTCCCGTCCGCTTCCTGAGTGACAGATTGACATCATTGGAGGCGTGACGCGAGGCTGAGGTGGGGGCTCGGCGCTGCAAGGCTGCCGTGCAGTTCGGCTCATTCTGAAACAGCAACGAGAAAGCGCAGAGCAGTTGGCGAAGGGATAGCAGCAGCAGCAGGCGGCGGCAACAACGGCAGGCGACGGGCTGCGTCCTTGGATTTACCTCCAGCTGCCGCGACTGGGCTTTGCAAAAGGACTCTGAACCTGTTCGTTCGGTAAGCGTGATCTGGAGGGCTCCCCCCGTTTCTTTTTGCGCGAGGCATTTCGGAAGTAGCTCAGGTGCTGCTGGGTGCCCGTGCATATCGGCTGAGCTAGGCGGACGACTCGCGCGCAGCCCACCGCTCGCTTAAAAAGCGCTTTCAAAAATACGTCCTCGTATCATTTCACTTAAATGCGTTGTGCACTGCGAGCCTTCCGAGTAGCCTCGAGCGAAGAAGACGCGGCAATCCGCAGTCCCCCACCCCGCCCCATGCAAGGGGATCGTTTGCTCCTCGTGCAAAGATCGTGTGTGTGCGTGCGTACCCCCGATTTGCATTATGTCCGCGGGGTCTGTCCTCCGTCCCGCCCCGCCATGCTGGTGGTGTAGCAAGACTGTCAACCAGTCTGTACCAGCAAGCACATGGCAGCTTTTGCAGAATCCATTGCCTCCCTCCCCCTTTCCCTTACATATGGAATTCACTCTTCTCGTGACTGCAGTGCTTTCTTGTCTTAACTCCTTGCTCAGATCGTGTGTTTCTTTTTTTAAAAAATATTATTTTTTATTGTTATTCTCCCAGGCGTTCCCGTTGCACGTTCTCTTCTCTCTCCCTCTCCCCGGCTAGCCTAAGAGGAGAGGGGAGCTGCGGGCGAAGGACCATGTGGTGAAAAAGAGCTCGGAGTCGAGGAAGCAGTTGGACTCGCTCGCCTGCACGCGCGCTTTACTTGGGAGGGGAAACCGTGCGCCTCCAAAGGAGAGAGGGAGGGGGAGAAAGAAAGAGAGAGAGAGAGAGAGAGAAAAGGGGGAAGAAAGCTCCAACTTGGAGGAAAGCAGGAGGGCAGCCGCCGCAGCAGCAGCAAGCTCGCTTTGCAAACACTCTTCGCTCCCACCTCCTCCGCTGCTTCCAGGCGACCCTCTCCAAGCTGCGCGCCTTTGCATTGCTGCAGAGCGAGCGACAGCCGTTGCAAAAGCAGCTCGGTCTCCTTTTTTTACCTGGCAGCCGGAGACGCCTCTTCTCCCCCCCTCCAGCCTCCACCCCCCTCCCGCACCGGATCGCCTGTCGCTGCTCCTGGGAGAAAAGCCTGCTCGGCTCATGGACGACCATCTCGAGGAGGGGCGCGTGTAGGGCACCCCCTTGAATGTGCGTGCTTCGGCTGGAGAGGTGTTTGGCGGGCCGGCGAGGCGGATTTCCTTGCGCGCGAGGGCGTCGCGGCCGCTCCGTAGCCTCGGCAGCAGGAAAGGCGGGCGCCGAAGAAGCGGGTCTCGGGGGCCACCAGCGAGGATTGCGGCGCCTGGGCGCGTGGAGACTTGCCGGAGCCCCGCTGCCCTATGGATCTAACCTAGCAGGGCAGTGCTTTCGCGCGGATCGGCCCTTGGAAGACGTAAGTTTGCGCCCGTCCTCTTCTTTCTCCACTTCGCAATATGGATCTTGCCGCCGCCGCCTGGTTTCGCGCCGGGGGAGCCCGAGGGGTTAGCAGGTGCCCTGCTGGCTCCTCTTCCCCTCGCGGTGGGGTGGGGTGGGGGGCTGGCGGCGGCGGCCAAGGCGGTTTCCCACACGACGCACGTCCTCTTTCCCCAGGCGCGCTGGGGGGGGGGGCGGCGCTCGGGTGGCTTTCTGCTGAACGGCAACGCGCGCAGGCGAGATTTCTGAACTTGTTGCTGCGGGCAAGGAATAAGCTCGGACTCTGCGGAAAGCCCGGAGGGGACGACGACACGGGTGGATCAAAGCAGGGGAGAGGGGGGAGGACCGACCTCTGCTGCCAGGTGCTTCTGGCGGGAGAACTAGCTAATGCACTTCCTCAAAACCTCTGGCTTAAGGTGCGAGACCCCGTGTGTGCGTGTTGTTGTTGTTTTACATGCATTCTCCCACTGAGGCAGCTGACACATCCATTGCTTTCCATGGGTGTTCGTTGCAATGACATGAAACCTATTTGACACTATCTGTGGGCTTGTTTACACCGAAAGAAGTGATCAATGTGTGGCTTGGGTGACTTGAATTACGGCTGCATTGTCTAACTCGAGTATTGTGTAGGCATGGGTTGGAATTTATGCTTGGTTTTGAATCCTACGTGATCAACACGCATTTGCACCTTCGCTTAGTGCGCAGAGGGGGTAGATTCCACCTGGGGTTGCTTGCCCATTCTCAAGTTGTTTAATGTGGATTAGGTGCCTCTTAACATCCTGTATCTGGAGGGAGCTCTGGTGCATCTTTGCCAGTGCAGGTTCATGGGAGTTTTCAGGGATCTGTGTGAAATAGTTATATAAAATAAAAATCAGGTCTGAGGTCTAGCGCACTTGCAAGGCAGAGATGGTCTCTCTTAATGTGCCAGAGGCAGGTGGAAATTCCGGCCATCCTTATTATTTGTAGTTTTTTCAGCAAGCTTTCAAAAAATTGTTTGTCTGTGGTAGCTGCAACTGGTGGTTGGAGCGTAGTGAGATGATTCCTTTCCCTATTGCTCTTGCTTCGTGGTGTGAGTGTGCGCTTCATTGAACGTAGTCGGCAGGGCAGGGATTTCCCCTTTTGAGTCTGAGTGAGATTTTAGCAGGTCAGTAGAAAGGCGTGGAGGCTGCAAGGAGGAAATGGTGGGTAAGACAAAGATAAAAAGGCTTCCCCCGTCCTTCCACTCCGCCTCCTCAGAAAGCACCAGGGGGGAGAGGGGGAAAAATCCCTGCATGCTCAAACTAGCACGCAAAACTTTCGTATTGGTCTTGAAAGGTAGAGAAAGTGTGTGCAGTGCAGCTTTAAGTACTGGAAAGTCCGTCCCCCTGAGGTAATGGTAACCTCAGCCATTTCCCCTCCTCCTGCAAATGGGTGGGTGGGGAGGCTGGGGGAAATAATCCCTTGTTTTCATTCATAACTTTTTCCTCTTCCTCTCTGTCAGCTCTGCATTCATCGCCTCCGTTGAGATCGGGTTGCAGAGGGCAGTGCTGCCCTTGGTGCTTTCTCATTTTCTCTTTGAGAGTCCATTCAGTGCTGAGTTTTTACAGCATTTCTCTCTCCTCCCCGCCCCCCTTCAAATGGGAAGTCTGCTGTTAGAAGGCTGCTGATAGAAACGCAGGGCTTACAAGGAAGCCTTTTTTTGGGTGGGGAGTTAAGAATATTAGATAGATAGATAGCTGTCACAGACTGCAGTCCTGTGTATACTTTACCTGCATGTAAGCCCTGTGGAACACAGTAACATTTACTTATTTGCCGCCATACTGAACTGCTGCTTGTGTTGTCTGCGTCCTGCCTTTATATTTTGTTGGAACAATTAAGGCTGCAATCCTAAACTCGCTTGTTCTGGAGTAAGGCTCCATGAACACTTTGGGATTTGCTTAGGAAGAAATACTGATAGGATACCTGGCTGGTTTTTTGTGTGTGACTTTTATAAACAATTCTATCCCACTCTCCTCCTAAGAAGCTCTGTAGCAGTTCCCACCCTACATTTTAACTTCCCAAGAACCCCAGTCTGGTTCAAAGAATGGCTCAAAGCTACTGACTCTTCAAAAAGGACAACAATAGAAAGAATTCATAAAAATTTCATAAGAATTTCATAAGAATTCATAAGAATTTCATAAGAATTTCATAAAAGCCTATGAAAAGGAGAACTTGTGTGAGGCAGATAAGGTGTGATTGAGTTGAGCAGAGCTCTTTGTCTTGCACTCTCTACACCTTGAACAGGTGATAGGTGGGGTGGGGTGAACCTGAGCGGTCCCTTGCTTCCCCCTCCCCACATGTTCTGATTAAAGAAACTTTTTCTTCCCTCTTTTAAATTACTGCATGATTTCTTTTGGGGTGTTTTTAAAATGTCTTAGAAAAGAACACAGGTGGGGAGATGTTGTGGTCCTTCAGCTGTGAGGCAGTACAGTTTTCATGACATTTGCTGTTGGAAACCAAATGTTGGTTGCTTCCTTCCTTTTGTCTAATTACTGAATGACAGATCCACATTTATTTATAAACACCACTATTATTTTGATCAGCGGGTCTGAATAGATGGCATTTAAGGTTCTATATTGGAGGCCCACCTTAATCAACCTCCATAAAGGAATGGAAGCAATATCTTAAAACTAAGGCATCTGGTGTGTGCAGCGCTTAAGCATGTGAGCTGCTATCTGGCTCAAATTTTCTGCAGTTATGAACTCCTTCAGGAGACTCAGTCTTTGCTGCATTATGCCTAAAATGGACTCATCCTTCTGACCTCGCTTGCTGGTATGTTCTATGCAAAACTGCTGCTAAAATACCCAGTGTGTTACATAGAACTAAATGTAACATTACATTAACCCTTTGTTTTGTTCAGGGGAGGAATGTGCGGGAAATTTTTCAAATCAAGTGTTTCACTCTTTTTGAAACAATTTTTTGAACAGCAAATTGTCACTTAAAAAAAAAGCTTCCCCAGAAATTAACAGACGACCACTTCAGTAGCGTCTTGCAACTGTGGATGCAATAGTGGTCCCAAGAGATCCAAGATGGTTCAAACGAAAAAAACACATTTATGTCTTATCTGGTCTAATATACGCCATTTTGAATCCTGTCTAACTATTCCTCCCCTCCCTCTTATTTTGTGCAGCAGATAACATACTTTTCACTTACAAGTGAAGGTGCACATAATCTTCCCAAACAACTGATTAAATGCCATATTTATTTGTCTTATCTTTTCTGCTGCAACCCTTTCCTGCCTCCACCTCCTCTTTTCACACCCTGCCTTATGGTCCAAGAATACTTGGAAGCCTATTGTGTAACAGGATGTTTACATCTGGTGTTTTGCTTTAATGAGCGTGCTAGACTGTTTTGATTTTTTAAATTTTTTTGGGAAAGAGATATTTACTCCCAGAAAAGAAAAAAATTCTTCACATGCTTTCCCCATTGCTAATATGCTTCAGGCGTCATGGAATAGCAGTTAAAAAGGCAGCTATGCTGAATTTGAGTTTAGAATCAGGCTTGGTATTGGAATGTGGCTTTGACAGCGAAAACGGGCAAGAACTTCTTACAGGTCCTGCAGTTTGGGGGCATGAATGTGATTCTGTAATGTGGCTTTGAAGCACATTTTATGTTGCAGTCGGTGGTTAGACATAAGGGGGAATGTACCTGAAGTAGCTTCAGCTATGTTTGATGTAGCATGAAATAACTATAAGAATAAAATGTGCATGCATAACGCTCATAACTTCACGCTTGGAAAGAAAAGCTATGCAAACATGAAAGATTTTTGTTTTGTTCCTTAAACTGTAAGTTAATCTTCGGTGTGCTTTATTTACAATATCTACTCTCATATAACACATACGTATTTGTTTTAAACTGCTATGTGCCCTTTTACTCGAGGCCAGTGTAATTCCATCCCTGGGATATTGTTAATAGGTAGTTAGGCCAATTTGTGGCTTGCTGTAAAATGTTTTTATTTGTTTGGGTGGTGTATTTTATTTTTTGCTGCTGCTGCTGTGTGTGTGTGTGTGTGTGTGTTTTCGTTTTAGGAGAAGCAGCTTACTTCTCCCTTTTCAACTCCCTGTTTTTCTCTCTGCCTCTCTTTTAGGATTTCCGATGCATGCCAGGTTCCTGGTGAATGCCAGAAGTAGAGATCACGACAGATGGAGTCCCAAGGTCAGCATGGAAGTGGCAGTTCATTAGTGGTCCTTCAGCAGCCTTCTTTGGACAGCCGGCAAAGGGTGGACTATGAGAGAGAGCTTCAGCCCCCCACGATCTTGTCTCTAGACCAGATCAAGACTATCAGGGGCAGCAACGAATACACGGAGGGCCCATCTGTGGTGAAGAAGTCTGCCCCACGGACAGCTCCCAGGCAAGAGAAGCACGAAAGGACTCATGAAAACATACCGATTAATGTGAATAATAATTACGAGCACCGGCCCAGCCACCCGGGGCATGCGCTGCATCAACACAATGCCAGGGCTCCAGTGCTCAGCAGGTCGACCAGCACCGGCAGCGCAGCCAGTTCTGGAAGTAACAGCAGTGCTTCCTCGGAGCAGGGCCTGCTCCTGAGATCGCCCCCGTGCAGGCCAGGGCCGGGCCACAGATTGGAAAGGCCCATCTGGACGCAGCCCAAGCCATCGTCTCTGGTCGTGGAGGACCTGAAGAGTCCTTTGAAAGAGGACCTGGCCCAGCACAAGTTTATCTGTGAACAGTGCGGGAAGTGCAAGTGTGGGGAGTGCACAGCACCCAGGGCCTTGCCCTCTTGCCTGGCCTGCAACCGGCAGTGCTTGTGCTCTGCGGAGAGCATGGTGGAATACAGCACCTGCATGTGCCTGGTCAAAGGGATCTTCTACCACTGTTCCAACGACGATGAAGGGGACTCCTACGCAGATAATCCTTGCTCTTGTTCCCAGTCGCATTGCTGGACTAGGTACTTGTGCATGGGAGCCATGGCCTTGGTTTTGCCTTGCCTGCTCTGCTATCCTCCGGCAAAAGGATGCCTGAAACTGTGCCGGGGGTGTTACGACCGGATCAATCGCCCAGGTTGCAGGTGCAAGAACTCCAACACAGTTTATTGTAAGCTGGAAAGTTGCCCCTCGAGGGGTCAAGGCAAGCCCTCCTGATTTATGGGGGCGCGGGGAAAGGTTGAGTTCCTCAGACTGTCGTTCAGGTTGTGGCTGGCTTTTCTGTCTTTGCCCCCTCCCTTCCCCCTTATCTTTTTTTCCTTACTTACATGCACAAATGATCCTCCTCTCACACCATAGCTTCTCTCAGCAAAAGGCAAATCTGGGATTCCCCCCCCCCCTGGTCTTTGGATAAGTGAAATGAAATGAATTTATTAATACGGTCATAGACCAGCTTCAACACACACAATATCACAAATCATAAAAAATATCAGGAATACAAGGGACAATATGCAATAACAAGAATTTAAATATAAAAATTAAAATTAATTGTTAGCTTGCCCCCTGTAATTAACATTTAGGGGATTGGACATTATGGGATACCACTTGCTTCCTGCGATTGATTGCAGACGCACAGAATTTAGCTACATTTAATGTAGTCTTGGGCTTCTTGTCCTCTAGCAGTAGTTTTAGACTATGGTATTCCGATTCTTTCCTAGACTTTTGCAAAACAGGTGTAATAAAAGTCAAACGTATATCCTCATAAAGACAACAACGTAATAGTACATGTGAAGCAGTTTCAACTTCCAACGAACCACAAGGACAGACCTGTGCTGTGTATGGTTTACCCTCAAATCTGCCCTGAAGTAAGGCAGAAGGGAGAACGTTAAATCTGGCGAGGGTAAAAGACCGTCTGTATTTGGGTACCTGAAGACCTGACAGATAGTTAGCTGGAGAGAAACCTCTCCCATGGTCCCTTATTGCTGGATGTTTGATCATTTCGCTCATGTGGCATTGTAGTTCTACGTCCCAGATACGCTGGCGAATTGTAGTCCTAGCTTTCTCGAAGCCTGTCACTATCAGGGTCTGCTGTGGGATCCCCAAGCTTTTGAGCTTTTCCAGCAGTGTAGCTTTCCATCTGGATTGGTAGGTATCTAATAAGGTTAAAGGTGCCAGCCCAACCGGGAAGAAAATAAGCTTTAGCCAATAATGGATCTTCAATATCCATATCCGAGTACTGATAGGAATTTGCCCAACCTCCATACGGACCGCTATGTTGGATACGCAAGAGGGGATCCCCAGCAGGCAGCGGAAAAACTTAGTTTGAAATGCCTCTAAGCGAGTAAGGTTTTTAAAACTGCAGATCTGGGATCCATATAACAATTGTGATAGTATTTTGGCAGCAAAGACCTGGGAGGCTGCCGGTATGTACTGGCCCCCTTTCCCATAAAAGAATGTTATTAACACTTTGGTAGATCTTTCTGCATTTGCAATAGTATTATTAATCTGAAAGCGCCAGGAGCCCCTTTCCTGGAAGGTTACACCCAGGTATTTAAAGGTTGCTACCTGTTCTATTGAGCGATTGTCTATTCTCCATTTGTGCCTCCTCCTTTTTTTAGAGAACACCATGACTTTGGATTTCTTGTAGTTAATTTTTAGTTGTTCAATGCTGCAGTATTTGGTAAAAGATCTCAAAAGTTTTCTTAGTCCAACACAAGAAAAAGAAATTAAAACTGTGTCATCCGCATATAAAAGGACCGGGAGGGGCGTGCCAGCCAATATGGGGGGATGGGCATTTTCTTTCCCCGTATTTCCTACTAGCGAGTTGATATAGAAGTTAAATAAAGTAGGCGCAAGGACACACCCTTGCCTGACCCCCTGGTGGATTTGGATTTCCTTGGATAGGTGGCCCTGTTGGGTAAGTGTAGCCCATGTACTTGCATCTAATCTCCCAATATGGCAAGTCGTCTTCAGGTTTGTGAGTAATCCATTCCTGAAAGAAGTAATGAGGGAATTGGGTTTTTCTGAAGCCGCCTGCTCTGCAAGCAACTTTCCAAAGATGCTGTTTTTGTTTGTCCTCAACAATTTTAAACTGATTTTTAGTGGCTTCCAAGTGATTATTTCAAAGTATTTGTGTGTGTGAAAAAACTGAATTATGAAGCTTTAAAGAAAAGAAAGCATTTTTTTTTTTTAAATAGTTGGGTTAAAATTTAGCAAACCTAGTCCTGCTGTCTGTATGGATTGCAACCATCCTGGCTTTTGCTCCCATCTCAACAGATATTTTAGAATTTCATGAACCGTATTGCAAAGCCTTATCTAGCTTGGATTTCCAACACACACAAACACACACACCATCTTCACTAGAAATGCTATGAGAGTATTGTGATGCTCTAGCTTAGATTCCTTGAATTGCAGGGGTTGGACTAGATAACCCTTGGGGTCCCTTCCAACTCTACAATTCTATGACTCTTATGACTACAGCTTTCTTCATTGGTTTCTATAGCTTTCAGAATTGTACAAGGTCCTAAGTTTTCACTCCCACCCCCTTTTTTCTCCTCTTTTGATGCTAAAGTTGTTGATTTCTGCACATCTGAGTAATACTCTTCAGGTATCATACAGTTTTAAGTTGTGTAAACATTCTTGGATCTCTTAACACTTCTATTATTTCTGTGGTTTAATGACATTTAACTCTAGTCTGTGCTCGATAACTTTAATCCTCTGTTTTTATTGCCTTAGCCACAAATTGTGGTGCTTTTTGTATATTTTATGTAAAAACACAAAGTTGAATTCTGACTATTTTTAAGACAAAGGTCTGTTAAAACTTTTTTATTGTAAAGAATATTTATTATGTGAATTTCTATTATTTTATGATATTTATTACAAAGGACTGTTCCAAAAATGTACTCCTGTCTGAATATAACAAAATACCAATACTTAACGAAAATAAGGATGACACGAAGAAAGTACATATGTTAAACTATAATGCAGAAAATATAATAATTAATGAAAACGTCTCTTGGGTTCTTTATTTTTTAATATAACAATAAGTTGTTAATAGCAGTATTAGTAAGTAAGAGTACTACTGCTTTTATTTTCCATTTTTTTCATGACTGTGAAACCACTGCTAGTATTCTAGTTTTATTTAATCACTTTAAAAAAAAATCAGAAAAGTTTTTAACTCTTGAGATATTTCACAGCATTCATATATTTTGTTTGGGGTGGAGAACGTGTGGACCCCAAATGATGTTTCTGTGGACTCCTTACAAATTCTTGCATTGTCTTTAAAAGTTTGTAGTCCTCATGGCTCCAAGTGTGAAAATGGGATCGCAAAAATTGCCCTATGTCTGTGAAGGACCATCATGATTCAGCCCCCCACCCACCCAAAAAGTTTGAGTTAACCTACAGGCCATAAGTGTACTACAAAATAAGAACAGCTTACGAACCAATCACAATTTGGCATCTGCAAATGACTTGTATCCATCCCACTCATTGCTATTTACAAGACAGGTGGGCAACCAGTGGCCCCCCCGATGATGTTGGACTACAACTCCCATCATCCTTGACCATTGGCTGGGACTTATAGGAGGAGGGCCACAGGTCCCCCACCCCTGTTTTCAAAATGACTTATGGTGCTGAATCTCTTTTCTACTATTTTTTGGTATGGCAACTGGAGTCTTCTGTTTCAATTCCTCAGAAGGCATTATGGAAACTTCGATTTACCATCAGCAGTTTAAGTGCTTTCTTTTTCTGAAATGCCAATCGTGCCATTTTAGCAGCAACGTGTTAGTTGGTGGAATTGCGTATCAGCTGAAGAAAATGCATCTATTTTCAAGTTTGCATCTGAATAAAAAATTAAGAATCAGAATAACAAAAGTACTTTGTGTTAATAAAGTCCAGTAGCTGAAGGAGCTTCTGGGCTTCCCTAATTCTTGTGGCCCAATGGGGCTTGTTTGTTCACCGCTATTAGCTGCCAGGTGGTTCCACAGAAATTTTAATACAGAATTTGCTCCGCCAGTCTATCTCTTGGCACTGTTCTAATCTGTTGTCCGCAGGTGAAGTTGGGACGTAGTATTGTATCTTTTGAGGTTTAGTGGGAACTGCAGTGCCCATACAAGCAACCTTCCTTATTTTAAGTTTCTCAAGAAAGCATATGTTGCTAAGCAGTGGTTTCCAAAATCTTGATCATTGCCATCTTCGGTCTTGTAGAAGATTCAAGTGAGTCCAGCTCTTGCGACTGAAGCAACAGTGACACATTCAGTGTGTTCTTTCTTTGTTGGTTTATTAAAAATGTTTGTGTAAAAAGGCTCACTGTAATGTTAGTTACTTGACCTTAAAAGTTGCACCTTTTGCAAGGGAAAAAGAGCAGTTTATCTAGTAAAAGTATGGATATTTTCTTAAAAGTTTTGGGTTGATGTCATCTTGTCATTTTGTACAAGCATCCTAATTTAGCAGGTGTAAGTGCAGATACAGGATTTTGTTTGTGGTTTTCTGTTTCGGAAACAGATATGACCCTGCATGTACAAGAGATTGTGGTGATGAGAATACCCCCAACATTGAAAACCACATAAGCAAAGTCAGCCACCACAGCACATTTAGTTTTTGTATAGGAGACCAAATCTACTCTTCCTTTTAGCACCGATCATCTATTTGGTGGGGATAGAAAGAGGAGAGATCTCTGAAAACAGCAACATAATACAATCTCCATAATGCTCATAATTTATCAAGGTACTTGGCTAATAAACAGGATCTCATTTCCCAATTCTCCAATTGCTTTTCATAAAATCATCTCTCTTTCACAAGGAAAAGGAGGATGTGATATTTTTTCTTAGTATCTTTTGATATGATCCATTCTTTTGATATGATCCATTCTTTGCACATCTGTTGCACTCAGTGCCCCCTTGTGATAGTGCTTCTCATTTGGGAATATATTTTCATAATACTCACAGTATGTTTTGTCTGTGAAATGGGAGTACAGTATTTCATACAGATTGCTTTTGTGTTGCTATTGCTCCTGTCTTCTGTATCTCTTCAAAACGCACAATATGATGAATATTGTAAAATGTCATTTGAGAGTGCTATGATAGCTGTGAAAAGTTGCATTTAAGATAGTACAGTGGACGCTCAGGTTGTGAACGTGATCTGTGTGGGAGGCACGTTCGCAACCCGCAGCATTCACAACCCACGCATGGGTCACAATTTGGTGCTTCTGCGCACGCGCGATTTAGCGGTTCTGAGCATGCACAAGCACCAAAACCCGGAAGTAACACGTTCCGGTACTTCTAGGTTCGGCGCGGTGCACAACCCGAAAACACGCAAGCTGAAGTGTCTGTAACCCGAAGTATGACTGCGGTTGCGAATTGAACTTTGAGCGATGCCAATTATGAGATATATCAGTTTTTAAGAGCATTGCTTTTTTATTCATTTGCTCATAATTTGGATTGGACCTGCTTGTTTTCAGGCTTTCTTTTTCTTTTTAAAGACACAGGCTAGTCTAAAACAGAACATTCAAATGTGAACACTGGAGCCACAATTATTTTCAGATTATGTAACTTGGTCAATGGACTGTTTGCCTTTTATTTCCTGCACAACTAATACTGTAGAGACTATTCAAAACAAGCAAACCACCAACCCAAGAAAAATTGGGTAATTTATTCCTAGCATTCAGTGATCGATCCTGGTTTGGTTTTGTTTTTTTAAAAAAGTGGCATGTTTGTTTGTAGCTGTTTTACTAGATCTATTCCTAGAGCTATTCACAACAATTGAACATGGGAAGCAGCAGGAAAAGCAACTAGAGAAGCCTAAGTAGCATGGATCTTTGCCTACAATCAGGCAGTTCTGCTTTTGAGGAGCACCAGAAGCTGGCACATGTTAATGCATGCTGAATGGTGGAATCAGCACATGGCTGAAGTTGCACATGACTGTTTTGCCACAAGCAGGGAACTAGCACTTCTCCCAAATTGGATACTGTTGTGTGTCATACATATATGCAAACACTGTAGTTGCTATATATAATTTTCAACCAGCTCTTCGTATGCACAATATAATACTTTGAACATTGCAGTATGTTTAGTCTAAACCACACTGCTGGGGGATCAGTTACACTGCTCTTCTGTCTAATGATGAGTTCTGTATTCATTTAGATCTTGCATGCTCCCACATATTTTCATGAGGGTAATGAAATACCCTGTTGCTTACTTGGGGAATTTATTGGGGAGTTCTGCAGGTGTTTTAGCTCTGTGTGGTATAGTTAAGGTGTCTACCGAGAAAGCCAATGCCTGAGATCAAATGTAGCCAGTGTGTGATTCAACAGCATCTGGCAGTCACCCTGGCTGCCCCAGCCTTAGACTCAGTTGGAACCTTTTTCAGTACTTCCCAAGATAACGATATGAACATTTGAGGAAGGATCTCAAGCTCGTTCCTGTGGCCCATTGGGTTTATTTACAGCACTGCTGGTCAATATTAAAATGTCAGGCGGTTGAACTAATCGTATGGCTTCACCTCAAAGTCTCATTAAGGAAAGAATTCAAAGGATGTTGCCACCAGGTACAAAATTGAGACTGAAGTGTTCTGACAGTGTAGGTAATGAGACACTGTGTAACTACGTCTTGGATCGAGTTTTGTTTTTGAATGACAGAGATTATGGTGCTACAAGAATGGTACTTGTAGTGCAGAAAATACTGAATTGGATGGATAAATGGTCTGATTTTGTATAAGTCAGATTCCTGTGTGTAAATTTAAATTTGAACCAGACTCCATGAGTACATTTTGTAAGAAGAAAGAAGAGTACAAACAAGGTGTTACGTGATTGTGGTATTCAAAGTCCTTTCCTAGTGCCAACAGCACAATATCTGGTTAGATTGTGTAGGTTCCCATGAATGGGAATGTTATGTATACAGCCTTCTATTCATTTTTCAGCTAAATTAAAAGATGGATATGAAAAAGATTCTTCTGTCATGTGGATTGGACTTAAACCTAGCCCTATAACACAGTGGTTAGATTAAATTTTGCACTTGTTTTATGAATGTAATTGTTGATTTATGCAGTTCACTGCAACAGTATTTTTTTCCCTTGGTGTTGGTGGTTACAGACATTCTTTGCAAGTAAAATCAGTAAATAGATTCAGGTGGGTGAGAGAAGCCAATTTTGAGAGGCTGATGCATGGCACCTGTAGGAAAGGGTGTCTGTAGCCTCCAAGCAAGTGATAACAAGGCTAGCATGAGCACCTGCTTGCTTCCTTGGGTTTTCCAGCAACCATACAGAGGTGCTGGGCTGCTGAAACCCACTTTGGCTTGAACACATGTTAACAGTAAGTATCAAAACTTGGTAACTGTTGATCACTTGCATGTTATTTAGAAAGCCCATGTAAAATATATTTTTGCCAAGAAGCTTGTTTCAACACTTTGCAATGGGTCTAAGCTAAATGAAATGCTGGTAAGGTGAATAATAACCAAGCTAGTGAGTTTTCATATTTTGACAATATTGGGAATTCTTTCATCTATGTAAATCAGTGGATTGGATCTTTTTAGTTTGAACCAAAACTGGTATTACTATAATGTTGGTTTTTTAAAAAGGTGGTTGCAAACTGGTTTTCAGGTCTATCAAAAGGCAAATAATTTAGGATTTTATTTATTTATTGTCAATTTATGGTTTTACTAGCTGTACTAGTCTTTAAATCAGAGGTTGGGAACTTGAGGCTCTCCAAAAGTTGCTGGACCCATCGTCCCTGACTACAGGTTCTCCGCATTGCTGCTTTAAATGCTAGCATTTTTGTCTGTCTGAAGAAAAGACAGCTGGAAGAGAAGCTTGCTAGGACAGGTGCCGGATATGGGAATGAAATCTCTTTATATGGTTGACAGATTAATGTTCTGATTTGCAAAATAGTTTTCCTGAAATGAACAACTGCCCTAGCCAACTTTTTAATTAACTGGCATTTGAAATAGCCACATGGAACAGATATATTTCCTTTTTACTGTAGGCTTTTTCACACACCCAAGTTAGCATGTTGAGAATGTGGTCTGAGTGTATTAACAGAGTTTGCAACACTGTGGCATAATTGGTTTGAGGTGAGCTGCGCTCTGGGTATCTGGTGAAGCAATAACAGGAAGGCTGCAGGAGGTACTTGACTCTGCATAGATCCATCTAAATCACTTTCTCAGAACTGATGTGTGAATTCATCCTGAGGCTCAGTGAGTGAAGATAATGCAAGGTATCAACTTATTGGCTGTGATTTATAGGTGCTGCCTTCCAGCTGTGGAGATCACTGAATGGAAGGCAACCAAGCTGTTAGGTTCTTTCCTTTTCCTTTTATAAAAAATATTTTCTTTTGATTTCTTAATATATTTCATGCAACAATGCATTGGTTTAAATTGTGTGGCTAATTGCTGTGGGGTTTATATATATATATATAACAATGGTATTAATATGGAATTGAAATGTGTATAGAGGCCTGACAGAAATGGCTTGAAAATCCCTTTAGAGATCTCTGACAAGATGTGATGAGTTCTTATTCAAGATTGCCCAGCTAAAGTATCTGCGGTGAACATGTGAACAATTATTAACGAGCCAAAATGCTAGTTCTGAAGATGGGGACACCAGTTATCTCCCCAAGAGAAGAGTTGAAGCTTACAGAGGCTCTCCCATCAGACACTTCATTTTTGCCAGTTAATTTTCCACATCTCATCATAGTGACAGAATGATCCACATTATGTATTTCCACAAATGAATGCTTGTCTCTTATAAATCCACTCTCTGAGAGGACACATCTTGGGATGAGATGCTGCGTTCTAAGTTAATGATAAAAATGGCTATCCATGAACAGAACATTGCTTGCTCACATGAACTAAAGGATTTATAAAGGCCAGTTCATTTGAATTCTAGAGCCACATTTCTAGAGCTTTATTGACATTAAAATAGTAAAATATATGCATTTTACTTTAACCTTAAGAGTCCAGTAATGAAGTTATGAAGCCAAGAAGAAGTATAGTTAGCAAAACACTGATTTTATATACATACATACATATATATATATATATATCCTTCTAAAACAAAGACACACTAAATCAGAGGAACATTAAATGGAGACACATGAAGCTTTGCTCATTCACATGTAGAAATAGAACCTGATGAAAGTTAAGGTGCTGGAGCACTGCAGAAAGTAATAAAACATTCTGCGTTGAAACAAAGTTACCCGGGCTACACAGTTTAGCCAGCTGCAATTAAGCATTGCTAGAAGTGCTAGCAGCTTGATCCTATTCATGCCTAACTCAAAAGTTCCATTGTGTTCAATGGGAAATGTCCCAAGTAAATGCACTTATGATTGCACTCCAAGTTAGATAATTAAGCAATGTACTGGCCCTGCAATTGCAAATACATCTTATTGCAAGTTCTTGAGAGGTAAGTTCCTGATCATCCCCACAGAGCGGAGTGTTTTATGACCAATGTTTCCCTTTGCGCAAATAGAAGACTGGGCTTTACCTTATGTCCTCCACTTGTAGAGAAGAGATGGGGAGCCTTAGACCCTTCCTTCTGGTGTTGCTGGAATCCCAGCCCCCATCAGGCTGCATGGCCAGTGGTCAGAGATGATGGGAGTCATAGTTCAACAACATCCAGAGGCCCACAGGCTCCCCATCCCTTTTGCAGGGAGAGAGTAAAACAGCCAGATCGTCATGTGGGAAATGGAGTTGGCCACTGTGAGAACAGGATGCTAGACTAGATGAGGCGTAGGCCTAATGCCGCAGGCTCCTCTTAGGTGCATCTGAAAGGCAGACTCTACCTAGACTGTACCTATACGTTTCATTATTGAATAATTGAACAACATACTAATTGTTGTCTGTATTACTTGTGGTGTTGTTGTTTAGTCGTGTCCGACTCTTTGTGACCCCATGGACCAGACCACGCCAGGCACTCCTGTCTTCCACTGCCTCCCTCAGTTTGGTCAGACTCATGTTTGTAGCTTCGAGAACACTGTCCAACCATCTCGTCCTCTGTCGTCCCCTTCTCCTTGTGCCCTCCATCTTTCCCAACATCAGAGTCTTTTCCAGGGAGTCTTCTCTTCTCATGAGGTGGCCAAAGTACTGGAGTCTCAGCTTCAGGATCTGTCCTTCCAGTGAGCACTCAGGGCTGATTTCCTTAAGAATGGATAGGTTTGATCTTCTTGCAGTCCATGGGACTCTCAAGAGTCTCCTCCAGCACCATAATTCAAAAACATCAATTCTTTGGCGATCAGCCTTCTTTATGGTCCAGCCCTCACTTCCATACATCAATACTGGGAAAACCATAGCTTTAACTATACGGACCTTTGTCAGCAAGGTGATGTCTCTACTTTTTAAGATGCTGTCTAGGTTTGTCATTGGTATTGCTTGTACTTGGCCCTATTAGATGGCTTCCAAAGGTGGAGTTATGAGAGCCACAGCTGGTCTGGCCTTCAGAATCTCCTGCAAGATAAGGCTCCTGAACATTTGGCTTTTGGGGAGGGGGTTGTAAGGAGGATGAGGCATACATAAGGCATCAAAGCTTTCTGTGGCATCTTAGAAGACTTAAACAATTGTTAACGACCAGTGTCTGTCAACCTGGGCTTTAGTCCACAAAAGCTTATGCCATATAAATAAATGTGTTAGTCTTTAAGTTGCCACGGGACTCCTTTGTTGTTTTTGCTGCAACAGACTAGCCCTGCTGGAGGGGGGGGAAAATACATAATACATGTTACTTCATGGTCAGCAACTTATGCCCGGATCCCAGTCTTTTAATTAAAAACCTTTTATTTCCACAAATTTATTCTGCGGTCGTTCTTCCAAGATCTGCCTTGGATTTCTAATGGGGAATGTTTTAGCAGGAATGTAGCCTTTTGTTACTATGAATAGTTCAGGGCAGATTAGCTGTGCGCCAATTTCCTGTTGCTTTTCAGAGCTGCAATCTGAGCCCTATTTGCTTCTGGCGCTTGCACAATAGAAAACAATGGGTGGCTTCTTTCAGGTTTCACTTCAGAGCTCTTAGGAACAGGGGAAGTGGCTAAAGCCCTACTTTACAGGTAATTAACAATAGATAATGTTTGCTTCCCTTCTCCCCCTCCTTTTTTTTAGAGCTGATAAAAGCTTGAAAGACTCTTCTATATGCCAGTTCAAAAGCTGCAGCAAGTTCCTGCTGTCACTGTCTTTGCATTAGTAAATGTGGCTCTTGGGATCTGGCTGGAGCATAGGCTGGGTAGAATTTTACACACCCCAAATGCAAAAGCGAGAGTGAAGCAGTTTGTTGGAAAAACGCAACACAACTGCAAGAGATCAATCTGCCTTGTTTGTTTGCTTTTTAAAAGTTCATCCTCTTGAAACATGCTAATTTATACTTAAACAATTGGGGCCTGCAACAAGGTGTTGCAGTATGTGTTTACTCAACAGAAGTATTCCTATTCAGAATGTCTGCCAGTCATGCACTCCTCCAAAATACTAAATTCTAATTTTCTGTTTCTCATTGGTATGCTGAATCTCCATTGGAGGAGGGGAGGTTCTCCAAGCATGTGAATATCTGTCTTTTGTTTCTGCTTAGCCCTGTTTGGTCTGCATTTCAGTCAGCTTTCATCACCTGCATTCACTATTAGAGAAAGTGATATGCAGTGCAACTTTATCGATCTGGTACCTTTTTTGCGGGTGCTCTGCTATTCCACTGCCCATTTTTAATTGTTTGCTGATCAGGTATGGGAAGAAAGTATTTACTATTATGTATATTCATTAATAGGGGTTTTTATGTATACTTTATTTATAGTTGCTGGATACTGTTAAGCATCGCATAGATAACTGGGTATTATACTGAAAACTTAATGAAAAAATGTATTTCTGATCAGTGGTCAAATGGTTAGGGTAAGCCTCACTCTGAAATCCACCAGTTGTGGTCAACTTGTGGTCCTTCATAAAGCTCTGAAAAAAAGGAGCAAAGAGGTTGTCAAAAGGTAGGGTGGCCAGAATCCTGCTCCCTCGAGCACTGACCCTGCTTTAAAGAGTTGATAGCAGTCTCTAGCCCTCTGTGGCTCTACAGATTTGCAGCACACCAGGCTTCCATCTATGCTACTGGAGTGTATGAGTTCCTGCACAGCTGCCTCTGTTGAAGTTGAACTGAATGGTAAAGCCACTGGTCCTGGGTATTTAAGTGGTTTATTTTCTGCATCCTGTTGTTCTTCCATGGAGCTGAAAGATATAAAATTGCATGGTTCTCCTCTCCCTGTCACAATTCTATCCACACAACTGCCCTGTGAGGTGAGCTAGGCATGGTGGCTGACCCAAGGTTACTCAATGAGTCACTTAGATGAATAAAACCCAAAATTAATAGACAAGGGACACGGGTGGCGCTGTGGTCTAAACCACAGAGCCTAGGGCTTGCCGATCAGAAGGTCACGGTTCGAATCCCCGCTACGGTGTGAGTTCCTGTTGCTCGGTCACAGCTCCTGCCAACCTAGCAGTTTGAAAGCACGTCAAAGTGCAAGCAGATAAATAGGTAACACTCCGCCGGGAAGGTAAACGGCGTTTCCATGCACTGTTCTGGTTCGCCAGAAGCGGCTTAGTCATGCTGGCCACATGACCCTGAAGCTGTCTGCGGACAAATGCCGGCTCCCTCGGCCAGTAAAGCGAGATGAGCGCTGCAACCCCAGTGTCGTCTGCGACTGGACCTAATCGTCAGGGGTCCCTTTACCTTTATAGTGTCATAAGAACATGCGAAGAATCTGCTGGAGCAGGCTAATGCCTCATCTATTCCACCAGCCGGTTCCCACAGTGGCCAAGACAGATGCTGGTGGTAAAACAGGAAGCAGGATTCGAGCACAAGAGCAGTTGTGGAGGCAAAGTATAGCCATCATGGCTAGTAGCCCTGTCCCCCAAGAATTTGTCCAATCCTCTTGGCCATCACTTCCTCCTGTGGGAGCGAGTTTCATGGTTTAACTACATGCTGTGTGAAGAAGTTTGTCCGTTTGTGACATGTGCAGTACAAACAAAATTTGGCCTGCATTGCAGCGTCAACAACCTCACCAACCTGAAGCTGGACACCTTTTTCCTTTTGCTATGTTTTCTTCACCATCATGTTTTCTTTCAATATCCTCCTGTCTTTTCCGTGCAATTTTATTGTACCTTCACGAGACGAGAGCTGTGGTGTCAGCTTCACAACAAAGGTCGATGTAAATCTTAGTTTTAAACTTGAGCATGCTATTCAGTTTAAAGAGGTAGCAAAGAATGAAGTGAACACTCCTAACTGCACAATCCAAACCGCGTCTACTCAAAGTTGAATTCAATAAGAGGCTCACTCCCAGGGTAAGTGGAGTTAGGCTTGCAGCCTTAGTAACTTTTCTCTTAAATTAACTTGAAGGAAGGGAACCCAAATCAAGGCAAAAAGCTCTGGATTATAACACTGGCCCTGGTCTGTAGATTTTGCTGTCCATCTATTCTCTTATCTTTTCCACGCTCACATCACCAGGTTATGAATGCCCTCCTATCATCTGTTAAGTGGAATAACTAACTTCTGTCAGATGTGATTTATTTCTTCTCTTGCTTCACCATCTCAGGGAGAAAATCATGCGTGTAAGGATAGAGTTTTGTTCAATTAGTTTTTTTTAATGAAGTTTTGGTTTGTTATAATGGTTGGGAAATGTTTGTTTTCTGAAATGGAGGAAGTTGACTTCTAGACACGATGATGATGTCTAGCATTCGTATTAATGACAGTGGGATGGAAGTGATGTGGGGTATTGTTTATTTCAAACAAAATGTGGATAGGATTTATGTGGTTTTTTAGAATCTGTTGACTGATACTGAGCATTATGTTGCTTTGGCTATTGTGTCTACTGAAGACGAACCATGTTACATGCTTTACAATCCTATCACTTATGAGAATATTTTTTATGTTAGTAGATGAACTTTTACAGCACTGTGAATTGATGTTGAAATTATGTACTATGGAAATAGTTTTTCACTCATTTCTTGTAGACAGCTATTTAGAAAGTGTTTTCGAATCTTCACTGTGTTCCTCAAAGAAACATCTTAAATTACTATTGGCACCCCATGTCAAAAGGGGTTATAACAACAGGTGGAGTTGTTCAAAGCTACATACTGAGTCCACAGCAAAAGTGGCACCGTGGTCAACCAGATCCAGGTCTTGGGATCCACTAGCATGTATCTTTATCACTGAATGACTGCAGCATCAAGTTCTGACCTGTGTATGGGCCCGCTCAGCACTTGCACATCACCTCAATCACAGTACTTTCTGATTGCATCAGCACGTGCCAGCCCCCAGCTGTCATTTCTGCAGGAGTAAAAGTGACCCCCCCAAAAAAACAATAATGTACATGCATGTACTGTATGAATCAGCCATAACTTTGTGAACTGGACTGCACTGGTTCTTCAAAAACCATCTGCATTTCTTGGAAACAAGAGCTGTTTTCTGGTGTGGGGAAAATGGGACCGGGCTGGTGCCAAATATGCAGCTGTAAATGTCCTTTCACCCAGAAGCCTATTCCTTCTTAGGACACAACTGTGACCTTCTGCACCTGCATAACAGCAATAAATCTTCCAGTTTCAGCAGGGAAAGCAAACCTCTCCCCTGAGCCCTCTATGAGAGAGAGAGAGTTTCCAGGTGGTGTTGTTTGGCATGTGCACCTGATTTCCCATTAGGCAATCTATGGTGCAGTGCTGGTAAGTGAAAAGCTAGTTGCCTACATTTTATCTGGTCTATGGTGATCTTTTTACTTCATAAAACTTATCAGTAGGCAAGCAACCTAAAGTGATACTATCCAAACAAATCTAAAGAAGTCCTTACTTCTTCTTTTACTTGGGCATCCAAACTAAAGTTCCCAAAATACTCTTAACCAATAAAATTTCGAATGTTGCTTTAGCATAAAAGCAGGAGATAATATTTTACATTTTTAAAATGTTACATGAAATCTATTAGAGAGAGAAAATAATATTCACAAATTTATGAAATAGGTTTCTTCTCCAAATTACCTTAATTATTCTTTAGTAAACAAAGTATTGATGATTATCATAGCCTGAGCCTTAGGATAATGGAGAACTGTGTGCTGAATTCAGCCATAGCATTAAAGAGTAAACCAATATTTTAGCAAGTGACGTGCCCACACATAGCTACTTGATTCCAAGATTCAAACTGTGTAGACCAAACTTCCAAAGACTGTTGGTGTTGGAGCTAAACTTCAAGTCTCTTTTTAAAAAGCCTGCCTTGTAATGTTTCCCTTAGACCACTTGACTAGGGAATACATTTTCACTGAGGACTATGTTGGAAGAATTTGTGAAGCAGAGTTGTGGCCCCAATCAGGATAATTTGGGTATCCAGTGCTCTGTTGAGTTCTTCCTGACATCAGTTCATCAACCAGCTGACACAGTTTGTTAGAGTTGGAGAGGGCTTATCACATGACCAATACAGATGGACCATGATTATGATCCACCCCATAGCTTTCCATATTTTATTTATGTATTCAATTTTTAACCTGCACGTTCCAAAATACATTTCCAAAGATAACTGGCTAAAACAACCTTTTAGCAGTTTAAAACTCCTAAAAGCAATAATCTACTCTCAAGCTAACAATTTCAGGGTTGCCAGGGACAGAACTTTCAGTTATCCAATGAATGGTGTAAACCGGAATGTTTTACTTTTCCAATGAAATCAATATTTAAGGTCTGCTGATTGTGTTGGGAAAGTCAAACACTTGCTAGACTCCTTCCTGTTGAAATCAATGCTGCTTCACTTTGACTAGATCAGAATCATGGTCCATCAGTGTCAAGCCTGCTAGTCTCTCTTCCCACGCCACCCTCAAATATGGCAATGATAAAATTGGCCACATACGAGTTGAATAAAATTCTAAATGTATGGTAGGATTTTTGGTTTCTATCAAATGCCCATCCTAATTCAGACCATTTGTTCTTCCTGAGAGTTGCATATGCTCCTTATACGTAAAACTGATGTTCCTTTCATGTTTTCCAATGAAACCTCATTTGCCAAAACAAGTGATGCTCATAGGAATATTTGACACCATGGTTGGATTCTGGGTAGTCTTTACAGTGTTCTTTTTACAATGACTCTCAGATAGGTGGGTGTTATGCCAAAAAATAGAATATGTTAAGAAAAAAAGTAATGATCTCATCTGATATTTCTATTTTAAACAAGGTGCTTTTTGATGCTTTACTAGACATGACATCACAGTTTCCTGTTTCATAACTTAGCTCTGCTGCACTGAGCCAATTGCCTGGGTCCCACAGCTTACAAGGGCTCACATCCCTTTATAAGAAAATAGTTGCCATTTACAAGGACCGAAAGGCGAAAAGAAGTAGCAATGAGTTAGAAGCTAGGCAATCTATAATTTTTAAACAGCACCCAGTAAAAACCCGGTCAAAAATAAGATGACAACAAAATTGTTTTTGGCTTGACTGGGGGAAAAGAAAATTGGAAAGGATGTTGTCAGAGTTTTAGGCCCCAGAAGTTCTTCTTCCATGGAAACTGTGCTCTCAAGAATAAAGGTTACGTCTTCTGGTGAGATGAGTCTAGCCTGCTTCACACTTTATTCTGGCAGTGTGGTTGTTCACAATTTATATGGCATTGTGGCATCCTTGTCCATGGCCTGATGACTGCAGCATCAGATGTGTGAATGTGCCATTGCCACAGGCAGAACTTTCATAGGACCTCACAACACCTCAAAAAGAATGATTTTCAGTGGAATCAACAGATAAGTAGCCACGTGTAAGGGGACTTTTTGTGAAGTGTTGCAATACAATTATAGTATAGTTGAAGACAGAATACCCTTTCTGGCATTGTCCACAGGTACTAACTGAGACCAAAACTCCTTTCTTTGATTCACCTCTTCCAAAAGTTGGTAGAGAATAAAACATCCCCTTTTCGCATTTGGAAAGTCTTCCATGTCCCTTTGATATCCTGTGACTGGCTTATGTCCTTTGGTGCATAGGGAACTGGGTTCTATTTTATTTTTTACTGTAGCTTTTTTGTAAATGTGTTTGCTCAGAAGTAGGACTTGGTCTATTATTATTATTATTATTATTATTATTATTATTATTATTATTACTTGTATAGCGCCCTTCATCCATAGATCTCAGAGCAGTTCACAACACAAAACGACTATATAAAAACACAAAGTGCATAATAAAAATAAGAACAAAAACAACCCTTCCACTACCACACATTTAATAGGGCATCAGATGTCAATCAGCTGAAGAGGACCATTTTGCCTGGCACCCAAAAGTGTATAATGAAGGTGCCAGACGACCCTCCCTGGGGAGAGCATTCCACAAATGTGGAGCCATTGCAAAAAAGGTACATTTGCATGTTGCCACTCTCTGGACGTCTTGTGGAGGAGGCACCTGAAGAAGGGCCTCAGAAGATGATGAGAGGTAGGTTCACATGGAGAGAGGCAGCCCTGGTTGGGGAACCTGTGTCCCTCCAGATATTGTTGAATAAATCCACACCAGCCAGAATGACCAATGGTCTGGGATGATGGTGTCTCAAGTCTAACACATCAGGAGGGTCACCAGTTCCCCTCAGGCCTCATTTAGCGTGTGCTTAAGGTTGGAGCCCTCTCATCTTGCCATGTGATGTACCACTTCACAACAGAAAGATACAGAATTTATCTACCTGCTGACAGCAGGTAACTCTTGTTTAGGCCCCAGCCAATCTCCAGGCTTGCCATGACTTGCATTGAAGCTGTTCCTATGTTGAAATGAATGTGTATCAAGCTGAGCTTCTGAGTTGAACTTTCCTCTGTTGCTATCCAATGGTGACTGTCAATGTAAAGAATGGTTAAGTGACTTTCTATCTCCTTTCCCAAACTGTGCATGTAGGAGTAGGTAGGGGGAACAGTCATCCATCACGGTGTGAAGGTTTTGACTTTTTGTCTTGTGAATATTTGGGCCCTCAAGAATGAATATTTGTCTGTCTGAACAGCTTAGAACTTCCAGACTGTTTAGCAAGGTAAAGTGACTATGTATGTCTCTACTGAACTTTCAGTGCTATTTGTGTGGAAATACATGCCATTCTGCTGTTTTGTAGGCAACTAGTTAGCTAATCTTTCCTTTCGTTTCCTTGCTTTCATCTGGTGAGGCCACCTAACCAGGAAGGTTATTTTAGCAAGAAAGCCAAAGAGACCATTCCTGAATTTAAAATATAATGTGCATTCATGCTTATCCGATTCTTAACAGTCAGGAATTCCAATTTACTGACTTCTTAGGATCCAACCTTTTTAATAAGAGCTGTATAAAAAATGAGGGATGTGTCTTGCAGTCAGCATGTGATAAGACATGTCCCTCAGACCCTGTGTTGGGAAAGTTGTCTTTTTCAATTTCTTGGTGCCTGGGAAAGCAGCTTTTAAATTACAACAAAGGTTTGAATCATTGCATGGAGTCACTGGCCCCTCTGAGGGGGCTTTCTCTGTCTTCTTAAGAACAGACCACGCTCAGAGCCAGATGGTTCCTGTCTGCTGGCTTTATTCAATGCACTTCCTCCCACAGACGGGAGCCCTTTTGCCCTCCTTCCACCCCTCCTCTTTCAAGCATCCACCATGGAGTCTTTCTGTTTTGTGGCTGGAAATAATCTTTTATTGCCCAGTTGTTCGGAAGTGACCTTTTGCCCTTGATTAGATAGCACCAGGCTCTATCACCGGGTTGCTTTTGAGCTGGCAGTTGCTTTTTGTCTTTGCTGATCCGGTGTCAGGAAGAACAATGTAAAGGTTTGCAAAATTTTAGTTCAGCTAAGGCTCCATGTGGGATGGCAAGGGGTGGAGAGAGATGCTGGAATATTGCAGAGCAGCTTTTGTGGGCCACGATAAATCATGCGTGTGAGTTAAAGAATGGTACATCGCAAAGTAAAATCACATGCTTGGAGATATACGACGACCTCCTGGTAGATTGCCTTTTCCACCTTTCTGAAGAGTTAGGAGTTGTGATAAAAAAAATCTGCAAGGAAAATGAAGAGAACATGCTTAGAATCAGTTTGCATATTTACTCGTAAGCAAGTCTCATTTATTTCAGTGGATCTAAATTCCAAGTCAGTGTGCTTTGGAAAGATCTGGCTTAGTTGAACCCTTTTTCTCTTCTCCTCTCCCTTTTGGTTTTGCTTGAAAAAGACAAATTCGTAAAGTAAAAAGAGAGTGCAGAGGTGTCTTCATGGACTAGTGGTAAAGATGGTGGCTGGTCTGACATAGGACTGGTAGGGCCAGGCAGAAGGCAGGAACAGGAATACAAGTACTTCAAGCACATAAATATCAATGTGACTATTTCATTTTGAAATCTGCTTCTCTCCTTCTGTTCTTCTATTTCCCCAGTCCTTCCATAACAATTGATTAATTTCTCATCTTCATCCAATATTGGATTATCTTCCATTAACCCCCTCACCAGTAATACCTGCATCCAGATCAATACAAACTGTGACATCTACAGCATGGGTGGAGAATCTGTGTCCCTCCATTGCTGGACTACAAATCCCATCACCTCTAACTACTGGCCATGGTAGCTAGTACTGATGGAAGTTGTAGTCCAACGTTATCTGGAGGGTCACAGGTCTGGCCTACAGGCTTTTTACTGTCCTCTCAATCCTTAAGTGATAAGTATAGTTCAGCCTTCCCCAACCTAGTGCCCTCTAAATGTTTTGGACTTCAGCTTCCGTCACTGGCCATGCTGGCTAAGACTTATGGGAGTTGTAGTGCAAAACATCTGGAAGGGTACTAGGATGGGGAAGGCTCATCCTGGTCTATTGCAGTCCCTGTAGCAAAGACTTAATGTTTATAAAGTGAAAGCAGATGCCTCATTATAAAACAGATTTTAAATCAAATGATCGTGTCTAGTTTATGCCAAACAAACAAGCCCCCAAAAGGGGTGCCACTGCCCTTCAATAAATGTTCTACAAACTGGAAGCAGATTACCATCTGCTTAAATAGCATTAGCTGGCTTTAAAGAGGCAATCTGCTTACTTAAATAAAAAAATAATGACTGGTCCAGACTGAACCATTATCCTTGGTAATTTGGTGAACTCAGAAATTCAGCTGTCACAAAAGACAAAACTCCGTAAACAAATGTATTGTTCCTTGTCAAATTAAGAAAATGAACCCCACTGCATTGCCCTGTGCCATATCTTGCCTGATGAAAAATTCTGGAAAACACAAAAGCTTGCCATGATATTGTTGCATTCTGGTGAATCCTAATACAGTATATTGCCCAACTTGAAAATCTCTTGCAAGTTTATATTTTGCCAAAAACACCCTTGTATGGAAACAAAGTAAGCAGAGTGGCTGAGATACATAGTACTCTAAGCAGCAAACTTTTACTGCAATGCTTGCTCTTTTCCTTATTTTGAAATATAGGGAATGTCCCAGTGAAATAAGTAAATGTGTACATAAGGGATAAGCTCCCGCCCTTTTGCATCTCTCAGCTCTTTTCACCCTTTCATATTTGTAGGCTTTGTAAAAACTAGTATGTTGCATTTCCCCCCTCTGTTTCAGCAATGAGGGCAAATTAAGAGGAAACCGATTTAGCCAGAAGTGCAGTAGCTTAGCAATATGCTGATGGTAGCTATATATTGGTGCAGTTAGACATGGTTTATTGCTCTTGTTAAGACCCATCAGGGTGGAAAAAGCTTTTTGTCCCGGTACATAATTTGCCATTTTAATTTAAGAATCATTACCTTTCAAGTGTTTTGTGAATTCAAATGGTACACATTTCTTTCCAAGGCTGACTTTTCTCAGAGGGAGTTGCCCTGCTAAAATTTTCCTGTGCTAATGTTTTCATTCATGTTGAGAAGGGCCTCCTTCCATCCTAAAAAATAAAGTCCTCAAATTAACACTGGACAACAGGCGTCTCCCCCCTCCCCAATATCTCCCTTGATGTAGCCAGAGCAAAGAAGCCAATACCGTTTAAGTCAATGCTGTCATCTTTCGATACCAGAGATCTTCTCCCAACCTATATCATGTGACCTACTTTTAACTGGCATTTGAATCGAAAAACAGTAATATTCAATGATAGCTTTTAAAATAATTTCTAACATACTCCAAACTGACATAATTTTAACAGTAGTCCGAACTTCTTTTTAAAAGTCTTTGTTTAATAGAACATCATCCCTGTCGTGGCTTAATATGTACCAGGGCAAAGTGGCAAAAAGGCCTTCCTTTCACACTAATTCATTCAGGCACACATCCATCTGTGATGAGGGAGAGTGAGGCCTTTATCTGAAAGACTGAAACCCTTTGGTTCACCCTTCTAAGAATATGGCGCACTCTTCAGGGAGCTCCAGGTTCAGCCATGAACTTTTCTGGGTGGATGGGATTCGGAAACATAGTTTATCTAAACATGTTCGGTGTATCTACCATTTTTCTCATGCCCAATTCCATACTTGCTACTGATCTTCCTTGGATAGATAGTGGAAGGAGCTGGGATCCAACCCACAGCATTTCTCAAAGGAAATGTGTCCTCTGGTAGGTGTCCTCTCCTAAACCCAAGAACATGGTAAACCCAATATACTTCATCCCAAGGAGAGACAGTTGATATGATGGCAGCATAGCTTGGGTTCTAGACAGCAAATGGGGTGTAAAGGATGAACGTTTATAAAGGATGGACTACTTCCAGTTTCACCCCATTCCCCCAAAGAGGAGTTGAGGCCTTCAGTTTACCAAGCCCTCATGTACATGCTGTGGCAAGTTACCTCAAACTTACATTGTTGTTTAGTCGTTTCCTACTCTTTGTGACCCCATGGACCAGAGCACGCCAGGCACTCCTGTCTTCTACTGCCTCCCGCAGTTTGGTCAGACTCATGTTTGTGGCTTCGAGAACAGTGTCCAACCATCTCGTCCTCTGTCGTCCCCTTCTCCTTGTGCCCTCCATCTTTCCCAACATCAGGGTCTTTTCCAGGGAGTCTTCTCTTCTCATGAGGTGGCCAAAGTATTGGAGCCTCAGCTTCATGATCTGTCCTTCCAGTGAGCACTCAGGGCTGATTTCCTTAAGAATGGATACGTTTGATCTTCTTGCAGTCCATGGGACTCTCCAGAGTCTCCTCCAGCACCATAATTCAAAAGCATCAATTCTTCGGCGATCAGCCTTCTTTATGGTCCAGCTCTCACTTCCATACTTACATTAAGTGTCTGTAATTGTGCTCTCGCTCCAACACGACTTCAATACAACCTCATGGTTAATCTAAAAGAATAGATTCCAGTGACATTTTGTTGGGAGTGGCCTGCTTCTAGCTTGGTTTGGCACCATTCAGTCACTGGATAGAGAAGGAGCTCAACTGCCTCGCCTTCAGAATGCCACAGTTGCTGTCCTCAGAAACATTGCCCATTAGGAAACACGGCCAGTAGCCATGATGGCTCTGCTCTGTCTCCACCTTTGGAAGCCATATGTCTCTGAATAACAGTCGCTGGGAATCACAGGCAGAGAGGGTGCTATTATACTCAGATCCTGCTTGTGGGCTTTCCATACGCATCTGGCTGGCCACTGTGAGAACAGGATGCTGGACTTGATTGGCCTTATCCAGTAAGGCTCATGTTCTCAGTGGAGATGAAGATAGCAAGAATTGCCCAGGACTCTACTTTCAACAAGGGACGCGGGTGGCACTGTGGCTTAAACCACAGAGCCTAGGGCTTGCCGATCAGAAAGTCGACGGTTCGAATCCCCGCAACGGGGTGAGCTCCCGTTCCTTGGTCCCTGCTCACGACTGGACCTAACGGTCAGGGGTCCCTTTACCTTTACCTAGTTTCAACACAACAGTAAAGAGGATAGTGCCTCTGAGTATGTTTTGAGTGCTTTCCCTTACCACCATGTAACTGCTGCAATGTTTGAGATTTTAAAGGAAGTACATGACCTCCAACGGTGCTCAAACTAAGGCAAAAGGATTCTCCCTCTCCCCATAATTTAAACCTTAACACAAATCAAAATCAAAATGCACAAGCCCTGCTCCTTTGCACAGCTCTGCAAGGTCCTAATATTGCTAGGACTCTCTTCTAGGCAGGGTCTGTGATGCCCTTATCCTTTGGCAGCCTGAGGTTTTTTTTTTCTGGGAAGTCAACACCTTCACAAGATTAACATACATTAGCCATCATGTTTCAGTATTTCCTTTTTTCTGTATGCATAGCTATTAGATGTGTGTGGAAAAAAAACGTCATGCGTATCAAAAGGCCTATTTGCATGAGAATTTCCAGTGGAAATGTCCTGTGACCTTTTTCTTGTCTGGGGTGGCTAATCCTATTTGAAATTCCTGCCATGCTCCTACAGAAGGTCAGCTCGGTTGTGAATCAAACTGCACCTGCTGCCACTGCAGTGCCTCATCTTCCTCCGCAGGAGATTCAAGAAAAACACCAATGTCCGAGTGCCCAAGAATAATAATAATCATTGAGCGCATTTGATTCTTAAAATTTCATTTTATTAAAAAGGCTTTAAGAAACAGTGGTGTGTTTATGAGAAAGCTGAGTTAAAGAGCAGGGCTTCCCTCATCTTGCATGTTTATAATTAACTGCGGGTGCAATCTGACTGGAATGTATGGGAGCTGCTTGAGAGCGGGGCAGCATGTTTTGTTTTATTGCGGGGATTACGCAGCCTTTAAGAAAACACCTCCCCCTGCCCTGCTTCCATAGCAGGGTGTCAGCTTGGCCCTGTGGGAAATCCCTCTCTATTGGATTGCATGTAGCACACTGGCAAAGTGTAAGCATCCTTTCAGTGAAAAGCTGAAGAGTTACACTAGACAGAACAAATGCTCTCACCTGGGACACAGGCTAAACACTCCCACTTTTCCACGGTGGGGTGGACTCTCACTCAAGGCACATGAAACCACTTTTCACTTGGACCACATTCAGTCTCTCACTCTGGAAACGGCCTAAAGGAAAACACAACAGCCCCCCGCCAAAGGACACCATGCCGCACACGAAACCATTTCCAGTAAAAGGCATTTTAATAATCTTAATCCTACCCCACATACCTCACCCCCACTATCCCCATCAGGCTGTCCTTATACTCTCCTTTCCCTAGCGCCAGTGGAAGGTGCACTGGTTCGGGGAGTATCCTGAACAGCTGCAGCCACTCAGGCAGATGGCCTACAACAGGCATAGGCAAACTCGGCCCTCCAGATGTTTTGGGACTACAACTCCCATCATCCCTGACCACTGATCCTGTTAGCTAGGGATGATGGGAGTTGTAGCCCCAAAACATCCAGAGGGCTGAGTTTGCCTATGCCTATGCCTGGCCTACAACCTCAGCAGAACCTAATCCTGAGGTAAATCCTTCCCAGAAGCATGAGCTTAGAGATGGTAGCTTCTTCAAGGGGGCAGGGGGCTGGGTGCCAGCCAGTACCTCTCCCCACTCTTCCTCTCCCAGCCACTTGCCTCTCTCCAGCCTCCTGGTGCTGCCATTGGGAGTTGCCCAGTTGGTAGTGACTGACCCATAACAGGGTCTTTTCAGTGGTGGTTCCCCATTTGTGGAATGCCCTTCCATCGTTCTGCTTCATTCTTAATATTTAGGGAAATTGAAAAAAAAAACAACTTTCCTGTTTACCCAGGCATTTGATGGCCGAAAGATCTGTCCGTGGCAGCCATGAAATCATTAGTTTTGAGAATAAGTGATTCCTTTTACGAGGTTGTTTTTAACTGGTTTTAGAAGTTTTAATTACATTGTTTTAGCATTGACATATTTTTCCACCATGGGCTCTTTGGGAGGAAGTGTGGGCTGCATAATTTATTTTTAAATACATCTCATCACAGTGGGAAAGTGACCATGGGTACTTTCTCAGCCTGCTGTCCAGGTCCAGGTATGGGCAACTTCAAGGCCCCCTTCTTTTTAAAAATATTTAAACTGGAGTTATACTAAGCCACCCTTCAAATAAAACAGGAACAGGGAAACATTGGCTACATGGCTAATGGTCAGTGATGATGGGAGTTGTAGTTCAATAACATCTGGAGAAGGTTTCCCACACCTGAAAAAGAGAGGTTGCCTTCAGAAAGAGGATGGCCCTCTGCCAGCCCTTCAAACAGAGCAGTATCCTTTGTAAAACAGGATGCACATCCCCCCTAAACATGGGGAAGGACTATACCAGTAGCTCTGACCCGCTTCTTCATCTAGCCCAAAGATACACTGAGTTTCAGGTGGCAGCGGTGGGGCCCTTTCCAACACTCCTGCTTGTACTGTATATGATTGACAGAAACAAAAGCAAAAGACCATGGTGATAGTTGTTAATTATTTCTAGGATGCCTGCTTTAATTAGGCCCTGTTCATAAATAAATATAAGATGTCCCTGCAGTCTAAAAGACAAGACACACAAGGCAAGAATATCAGGGAGATCAGTTTCATCATGCCAGAACAAAAGGCACAGTTGCTAATTGGCACATATCTTTATCTATATCATCTATATACAGTGGTACCTTGGGTTACAGACACTTCAGGTTACAGACTCCGCTAACCCAGAAATAGTACCTCGGGTTAAGAACTTTGCTTCAGGATGAGAACAGAAATCATGCTCCGGCGGCGCAGCAGCAGCAGGAGGCCCCATTAGCTAAAGTGGTGCTTCAGGTTAAGAACAGTTTCAGGTTAAGTACAGATCTCTGGAACGAATTAAGTACTTAACCCGAGGTACCACTGTATATATCTCCAGTTGAAGCATGGCTGATCTTCCCATGCTGGGATTCTTGTTAGGATGGACTTGGTAGAATTCCCTTCAGTGCAAGATATTTGATATAAGATAAGTTGGTTTGCTTGGCAAATATGATCTTTTCCCCTAATTCCCCCCAACATATTACTGGATTTCATATTATATTCATTTCAAACAAATCCCCCAAACAGATAACCTTATTGTATTTCTACCAATAGAGTACACTTTCTATAAAAATCACACTGGGTTCCTCAGCTGACTTTTCTTCCCTTCTTGATAGTGGGGCCAGCAGAGAGAATGTGTCTGAGCCCTAGAATTTATCTGCATTGCCGAGCAGTGTAGTAAAAGCAAAGGCTAGCTTCCTTTTATTGGAAGCATTTGATGAGCTTCGATGGCAATTCAAGGGGAAGTTAAAGGGGAAAGTGCCATTGGTGATTGCAGCAATATGCTAATTGTGGTGTGTTAAGGTATAAGAGGACACACCATAAAACATCCGGAGGCAGAGCTGTTTTCCCTCTGCATTGCTCCAGCTAGAAGCGTCGTTTCCTGCTTTTGCTTATGCTAAAGAGATTTACAGCCTGACCTATCTAAAGGGTTTTGGGTCAGGTAAAAGCTATTGTACAGTAACATTTATGGGTAAATTCCACTTCTGGAAGAAGCTTAGGGCCTCTTTGGATGCTCAAACAAAGAGGGAAGAGTTGAAATGCAAGTGACCCTTGCTTCTGGGTTTCACAGGAAGTGAAAGATGGACATCTCCGGGAGATGTGATTTTATCCCCCAGTGATGAAAGAACACATGTTTTCCCCCACAGGGGATTTGTTGCATCTCCTTCCTTCAAATGAGACCCTGGCATTTCCTTCAAATGCCTGGGGGTTCAGTTTTGGATGTGGGGAGGGCAGTAGTTTAAAAGTGTTGTGAAGTAATTTACATGGGAAAGTGTGACTTTCTCTCTCTTTCTCATCTCCCCTTTGTTTAAAATGTTTCATGAAGCTTCCAGTCTTTATTCTGATACCTGTGATCTGTTCCTTATTGTGAGTACGCTGGAATTTCTCTCTCTCTTTTTGGAAGGGTAACTGTTTTGAGAGGAGTAGTCCTGAGAGTCTCTTAGAAGAAAATGACAACAAAAGGTTGTATCCAACATGTTATACTTACGAGTCATCAAATGCATGATAAATAAAAGTATACCATTGTGCTGCAAAGTCATACGATAGCCATCTTAAATCTTGTATAGCTGGGAAACTGCAACAACCTCCAAGTTCAAATGGTGAAGCCATTTGACATCTTTCCTTGAGGAATACAGTCGTACCTTGGATGCCGAATGCCTTGGTACTTGGAGGTTTGGCTCCCGAACACCGCAAACCCGGAAGTGATTCTTCCTGTTTGTGAACGTTCTTTGGAACCCAAATGTCTGATGGGGCTTCTGTGGTTTCTGATTGGCTGTAGGAGCTTCTTGCAGCCAATCAGAAGCTGCGCTTTGGTTTCCGAATGTTTTGGAAGTCGAACAGACTTCCGGAATGGATTCTGTTCAACTTCCAAGGTACGACTGTACAAAGACTGGTACTCCATGAAGTGTGGGGCTCTTTGAGCACTGAATTGCCACCCAACTGAGCCTGCACTGAAAGTCAGAGCAACAACTCATTACACTCAGACTTTGGAGCAGTGCTGCTGTGTATGACTGTAAACCTTTGGAGACGATAACAATTATTATATAACATCTATTTATATCACAAGACCAAGCAATTCTTCTGGGTTTATGTCCTGTTGGATAGGATCCAGTTTTGTACTTTTTTTTTACCACCTCTATTCTGACTCTGAGCCCCATGCTTTTTGCCCAGACAGATAACAAATCTTTCCCTCCCTCTCTCCTTTTATTAAAAGTACACACATACAAACAATATTTTTTTAAACACCTTTATTTACAGTAGCTAAAAACAAACATAATTGTCCTATAGCAGGAGTGGGGCAAAAATTCTGCTGCCATTTATTGCCAGAAAACAAACCAAGTCTTTTGCAGCCTCCCTGAGAGCGGTAGCAAAAGCCTAAGTATGCAAAAGCTAGTAAGATCAAGCTTTAGGAGGGGAAGAGGTAGAAACAGAATGATGCATGAGGTCTTTGATGCTATAGAGTGCAGTCACATGTCTAAGCACAAACCCCCCCCCCCAAACCCATCATGACAGGATGAGAAACCAACTTTTGAATAACTGTTTTAAATCAAAGTGTGTACCTTCTGGACTGAACTGTCTTGAATTCAGCACCTTCTTGGCTCAAGACTTTCTTAAGATACAATGATTGGGCATCCACAACTGAACCACATCCACACTTCTTCTTTTTATATTTTTTTTATTAAGTTTTTGGAAAGTTTTTATACATATAAAACATAGTGATTTCAAACATTAAAATACAGAGTTCTTTCAAACTCTTACACCTCCTTCCATCCCTCCATGGGTTCCATCTTTAAGATTAAATTTACTGCATCTTTTACCCTTATCTAGCTATTATATAATCATAATTATGATTAAATCATTTCCACATTATAAGTGTCTTTACATCCCTGCCAAAGATTTTAAGTGTTTATAGTGGTCTTTTAAGTAAATTATGTATGTATTCCAGTCTTTAGAAAATACTTGATCTTCCTGGTTTCGGAACTTCCTTGTCAGTTTCGCCATTTCCGCATATTCCATCAGTTTCATCTGCCATTCTTCTTCTGTTGGTATTTCTCCTTCCTTCCATCTCTGGGCTAGTAGCACTCTCACTGCCATTGTTGCATACATAAAAAGTATTTGATCTTCTCTTGTGAACTCTTCACCTATAATGCCTAGTTAAAAGGCTTCTGGTTTTTTAACAAATGTATTCTTAAACATTTTCTTTAACTCATTATATAACATTTCCCAGAAAGCCTTTACCAATTTACATGTCCACCACATATGGTAAAAAGTACTCTCTTTCTCTTTACATTTCCAACACGGTTTAGAACTTGTTTAGTACATTTTAGCAATTTTACTCAGTGTTAGATACCAGCAATGCATCATTTTCATATACAGTGGTACCTCGGGTTACATACGCTTCAGGTTACATATGCTTCAGGTTACACACTCCGCTAACCCAGAAATAGTGCTTCAGGTTAAGAACTTTGCTTCAGGATAAGAACAGAAATTGTGCTCTGGCAGCAGGAGGCCCCATTAGCTAAACTGGTGCTTCAGGTTAAGAACAGTTTCAGGTTAAGAACGGACCTCTAGAACGAATTAAGTACTTAACCTGAGGTACCACTGTAATATTCTTTCAATGAACAGCATGCAGTAAATTTTATTTCCTCTTTCCATAACTTTTCCCAGGATGAAAGTTGGATATTATATCCAAAGTCCTTAGCCCAGTGTATCACCACTGCCTTAATGAAGAAATCAACACATCCGTACTTCTGGGCATCTGGCTGCATGCATATGCTGAATCCCTCTAGAATGTGAATGGCAATGAGACTTTTTTACGGTGTCTTTGGGAGGTAGATTTCACCATATTGCAAGAGCCGCAGAGAGATTTGATGGCAAATGGAAGGGCACCAGAAACAACTGATTATTTTGTGTGTCTGAATGTCTTCTTTTTCCAATGCACAATTTTAAACATATTTATTTATTTCATAAAATGTATACACCCCTTGATTGCTTTTTTAAAAAAACCCACCCATGAAGCAGTTTGCAAAAAGATACCTAGCAGTTCGAAAACATGTCAAAGTGCAAGTAGATAAATAGGTACCACTCTGGCAGGAAGGTAAATGGCGTTTTCTTGTGCTGCTCTGGTTTCTCCAGAAGCGGTTTAGCCACACTGGCCACATGACCCGGAAAAACTGTCTGCGGACAAACATCGGCTCCCTCGGCCAGTAAAGCGAGATGAGCACCGCAACCCCAGAGTCGTCCGTGACTGGACTTAACTGTCAGGGGTCCTTTACCTTTAACTTTTTTACCCTTTCAGTAAATCTAGGCACTTTGCGATAGCAGTAAGCGATTGCAAATAGAGCCTTCTGTAACCCGCTTTCGTATATTTCTTATTATATAGCAGTATATCAATAAACAACAACAACAAAATAATGGCAGATGAGGAGGATTTGCCGTGAAATCCGCCTGAATGCGATAACCCTGCAAACCCTTTCAGCTGTTGAGTCTAGGCCACTGGGCTTAGCCTAGTGAGTCATTAGAGCAGCTTGTAAATCGCTTGCTGTTGGCTGGGGTGGGGGGGGTTGAAAAGTTAAGGACACTGGAGGTGCTGTGGAGTACATGGCCTCATTAGCATTTCAATGAGACCTGCTTGTTGACTCTGTGCCCAGCGCTTGGGCAGCTCCCATCAGAATCCGTCTTTGTTGGTTTTAGCTCCGGTCAAGTCCACTTGCTGCAAGAGGGGAGTTAGGCACATTTAGTTTGTTTAGTCAGGCAGAACACTCAACAGGAAGGAAGGCAGGGACGAAGGAGGAAGGGGATTCTCGGGCCTTGCCATTGTCTGGGCAACAGGGCTTAAGCAGCCGCCAATGATTTTTTTAGTCTATAAGGTGCACTTCAATCCCTCACAAATCCTCTCAGTGTGGAGCATGAGGGAGCACAGACATGGACAGATGGTGCAAAAAACCCCTTTGTTTTTGTCTTAAATGAGGAAGGGGGGGTATTTTGTCTTCTTTCAACCATTTAAGGTAGCCTTCTCCTTGAATTCTTTCCTTACCCACGTCTTTGTCTGAGAGATGGGAAGACAATTCATTGGCCAACTTGATAAGCGATAAGTTTTATTTCTGGACTGGACCACATTCTGTCCCTGCTCCTCACCCCCTACCCACCGGGCATAAATCTGCAGTGTGCTTTTTAACCTGGGAAACCTGCACACACAACAAGTTGGTGGAGCTTTGCCTGGCATTAAGTTGCAGTTTTCAGAATAGTGCTACCTGCTAAATTTCTGCCTGTGACCACAGGAGGCCCCCAGGAAGGAAATGGGCACTTAGACCCCCCCAATTATTGGGCAAAGACTAAGAAGGAAATGGTCCTCTCCACCCACTTTCTATGCGTGTTTTGAGCCTGGGTATGTTTTATTGGTGTGCAATAAACACTTTTGTTTCTGTCACCGACTAAGGATGTTGCATGCTTAACATAAGGTGGAGGGGAAGGGATATCTTCCCAATGCTTTCTGCTGACTCTTTTTGAGGGCTGATTCAGAAATGGTGTTGATTCAGCTTACAAGGGACTCTTATTCAAGTATACTTTATCAAAGTCATTGTGGGCTCTTTTTAAAAAAAGAGTATTTGTGCATTTGTGTGTGTGTGTGTGTGAAAAATAGACAGGGCTGCTGGTTCTTGAAGCCTGATGAGAATTTCCTAGAAGTGGCTATTTCGGCTGCTTTAACAAGTCCTGGAAATGAGAAATTTGTCATTCCCTAGAGAAAGCATTGTAAGTTATTTAAGAAAGAAAGAAAAAAAATCCCTTCGGATGTCGAGCCATTGGAACACATCCTGTGCTTTCACTCTGAAATGGGGTTAGTCAGCTGTCAACAAGTGACCCATTTTCCCAGCTGTTGTTGAATGCATTTAACCATGACTATGCTTAGACTCGATGTCACTCAAAAGAATTGTTAGCAATGCAGAGAGAAAATAGAGCCCAAGCCTAGTCTAGTCAAACATTAACTTTCCACCAATACTCAAAAGAGAGGTGGTGATTAAAAGAGTATATTATTTAAAAGGCAAAATAATCTGAAGAATAGTGTATTTTTTTAATAAAAAAAGTATTTGAAAACAAATTCCATAAATATTGGACAGTAGCAGAGTGATAAAACTTTGAATAATGAATAAATACAATATATATGTAGTATACGGAATTTATATATGCATAGATACTCATTTTTTATAACAAGGAAACCACTTAAATAAAGTTAACTAAAAAGCCTGCTGTTATCCTGGTGGTTGTTTTTTTTTTTACCACAGAGAAATACCCTATGCATTTATCAGTATCCAGATTGTATCTAGTTTTTATGAATTTAGTAAATGAGAGCCAGTTATTCCTGAAATTCTCCATCCCTTAGCCACACAAATTTCATGAGTTTGGCCATTTCTTTAAAAAATCCAAAACTTTACCAACCACTCTTTCAACGCTGAGGGAGCACAATCCCACCTTTTTGTGCTATCAGCATCCATGTTGCTGTTTACAAGTTCCCCGTTAGCTCTTTGCTATTAGGGTTCATTTGATTCCTAGAAGTATCCTGTGAAGAATGGTCCACTGGGGCAAATGGGGCACTGCCCCACCAAACTCACTCCACCACTGGCCTACCTTCTTACTTTCAGTCCAAGGGAGGGGTGGCATTTCTCACTGCCACTGTGGAACTTGACAGAGATGAGGATGGGGGCAAAAGTAGAATTAGTCAGTTCTGCCTCCTGCGTCACCTACTGTTGGCCTCCATGCCTGCCACTCCACCACTCCCAATGGGCACCAGCCACCACTGTAAGTATCCCAGCAGAGTTGTCATAGGATCAAATTGTACATTTTGAGATCATTAGAGGTGGTCCGAATATCTGTTTTTATATAAAAGTACTTTATTATTGGATGGTGCCACCAAGGATGGTCAGTATCTTCTTTCTGCAATCCACATGAAGGCAGGCAACTTCACTGCCCATGGACTGAACCTAAGTGCAGCGTCCTTTCCTCACGGTCGCCAACCAGATGCCTATGGCAAGCCCTCTAGTGATTTCCTCACTTGGCAGTTCCCAGCAACTGGTATTCAGAGGCATGTTCCCTCCAAGAGCAAAGCTGTTGTGTCTAGTGGCCATTGACAACCATCTATTTGGATGGCCTTAAAAAATAATTAGTCAAATTCGTAGAATATAAGGCTTTGACTCCATCTAGTAGGAGTTAATTCCATAACTTGACTACGTGCTGAGTGATAAAAGACTTTCCTTTGCCCTAAAACTCCCAACATTCAACTTCCATTGATGGTTCTGGGTTCTGGTATTATGAGAGAGGGACTTTCCTTTACCTTCTTTCTCCACAACATGCATAATTTTACACATCCTCTATCATGTATGCCTCCCCTTTTTCATCTCTCCCCCCCATCTGTAAAACCCCAAATATTTGTTGGTTTGTTTATTTACATTACTAAGCTGCATAATATTTTCCAAATCTCCAAGAGTCTAAGTGGTTGTAACCTTTCCTCATAGGGATGTTGTCTAACCCCTTGATCATTCCGGTTGCCCTTTTCTGAACCTTTTCCAACTCTACAAAATCCTTTCTGAGCTGAGGCACCCAGAACTGTACACAGTCTCTGAAGTGAAGTCGCATAACAGATTTGCATAACAGCATTATGATATTGGGAAGTTTATTTTCAATCCCCTTTCCTAGCGATCCCTCCTATGGCATTTGCCATGTTCATAGCTGCTAGACACTGGGTTGACATCTTCATTGGTCTCTCCACTAGGACCCTGAGGTGTCTGCCTGGTCAGTCACTGTCTGTTCAAATCTCACAAGCGTATATACATTTTTATTTATTTATTTATTGCTACAATGCACATCACTTTACACTTGCATACTTTGACTTGCAGTTTCCCATTTTATCCCCCATTCACTCAGTTCAGAAAGATCCTTTTGGAGTTCTATTGCAGCTCCTTTTTCTTTTAACCGCATTTGTATCACCCACATATTTGACTTTTTAACATGTTCATGAAACCGCAGGTCCGAACACCCTGGGGGATATCAATTTATACACCTTCCATTGGGAGAACTAACTTCTTGATCCACTCAGTTGTCTGAGAAATAGGAGTGAATGCCACATCTTCCTCTGTTTGCAAAAGCAGACCTGTCATTCATTGTTTGTGGTGCAATGTTAGACATACCTGTTCTAGACAGCACCATATTGTATGCAGCTTATTAACTTGGTTTCCTTCTGGACTCCAAGGATGGTCATGGTTTTTGAACCTGTGCCGACATATGGATTCTTAGAACTACCATGTGTTCCTTTCTCCACCACTGGCTGTGTGCTTCTTCTAATCTAGACTCATGATTCTTGAGTCCCTAACTTTTTCAGAAAATGAATCCTACAGTATGTGCAGTGCAAACCTGTTTAAATCCCCTCAGACGCTTTCCTCCTTCTGTTGGGATGAGATCAGTGCAGATCCTGGATGTCCTAGGACCACCCATACCTTCTCTGACAACAGCTGGCATTGCACACATCCAGACCCTTAACACACCCCAGATATGGAGAAGAATATTCCACCCAGCCAGGAAGATGTCTAGGGGGAGTGTGTTAGTTTGTTTGTAAGCTAACTCAAGTATCACGCAGAGAAAAGCTTGTGACAAACTTTAAAAAAACACAACTCCTCTTGAAATTATACCCTGTAACTGTAAGGAGTATGAAGTCTGTGATTTCCATCAGGAACAGTTAATCAAACTATCAGCTACATATTGCGGCAGCTCAGTTTTTGCACATCTGTTAAGCAGCACGGCTTGGGTAGGTTTCTCTTGCCTCTTGGAAGCTTTGTCAGTTCGCAAGAATGAGTGAAGAGGAGCCAGACAAATATAAAGGCCAGACAATCAAAGCTTTTATCTTTTAGATCTTTGCAGATGGGCCTTCTGATCAAATGACTAACAACTGCTGCCAGATCAGCAAGTAGCAACCACAAAACACCTGTACTTACTTAAGACGTTTAAATTGGAAGTTTTTCATGTAAGCTGTATTTACGTTCATACCTTCTCTAGATTCTGCGGCTCCCAAGTTCTGCAGCTAACATGATGTCACTCACAGGAATGGGAACTGAGGCCCTCAATGAAGCTACCTTGGTGCGCTATTATGACATGATGCAGCCTCTTGCACATCACAGGCTGAGCAGAAAGTTAAGAACACTTTGTTTCATTTATTCCTCAACCACCTCCAGTTATTCAGGTCTGGGTTGGGATTTTTCTCTTCCTACCGCATTATCCTCTCAAGAGCCATATAAGATGGCTTAGGCTGGGAGGGAGTCACTGGTCCATGGTCACCCAGTGAGCCTTAATGCTGAGAGTGGATTATCCCAAAACTCTGATTCCCCAGACCAGTTGTTCCCAAACTTTCTCCAGAACACAGACCACCTGAAAATTGCTGAGGGTGTTGGCAGACCACTTAATGATTTTTCAGCCCGTCGTAGCAAATGCGCTGTCCTGTGCTACATTGTCTTTTTATTTCTCCTTTTATTTTTTCATACATTGTATTTTCTTGTATTACAAGATGAATTCCATATTATTTAGACTGTAATACAACATGAGGCAATATAAGAAATAAAAGAAACAATAGCCAGTGTGGTGTAGTGCTTAAGAGCGGTAGTCTCATAATCTGGGGAACCGGGTTTGCGTCTCCGCTCCTCCACATGCAGCTGCTGGGTGACCTTGGGCTAGTCACACTTCTTTGAAGTCTCTCAGCCCCACTCACCTCACAGAGTGTTTGTTGTGGGGGAGGAAGGGAAAGGAGAATGTTAGCCGCTTTGAGACTCCTTAAAGGGAGTGAAAGGCGGGATATCAAATCCAAACTCCTCCTCCAACTCCTCCTCCTCTTTTCTTCTTCTAGCAAGACTATTAAATATCAATATGGATACTTAATGCAATGGATGTGCCATCTCTTGTCTTCAACCACAAATCCACAGACGCATTACTTGGAACACCAGTATGTAGCTTGTGGATTGCTGGTGGTCCATGGACCACATTTTAGGAACCCCTGCCCAAACCATTGGGTTCCCTCAAGGTGGAAAATAATCCCCAAATTGGAAGCTGATCGAGTGAAATCTGCACTGCTTTTCTTGACTCTCATGTACTTTTATCCAGGAAGTTATCTATTGCTTTTCATTCCCGAGCAATGAGAATGTTGTATTCTTGTGATATTTTTAACCCTTAGACACTGAACCACTTCCTGTAAACACAGACATGTGAGAACTACACATTCTTCCTGTAGACATAACACTGCACAGCTTATGATAGTGGCAGCTCACTGAAAATCTCAGCTTGGGGTGCTTCAGCAGTGGGGGGAAACAAGAAGCAAATTCACTGTCAGAAATAATTAGGAAGGGACTGAAGGTTAAAAGGGAGGGGGGCAAGTATCATAATGCCATTAGATAAAAAGACACCACCAACTTTTAGAAAATTTCGTATTGTAGTGCATACTAGCTTGTTTTTCAGAGATTATCAAAGCGCTGGAAAACTAAAATGATAAAGGGATTTGAACATCTTGTTTTAGTAAGAAGAAAAAGAATGCTGAAGATGTGGAGTCAATGGAATTTAGAAACAGGTTAATTAAAGGGAATGATGTTCGAAAGATATAAACAGACACTTAAAAAAGTAACATCACTGTACATACAATGCCAACCAATCGCTGTGTTCGGCCGGAGCAGGTACCATCCTATCAAAAAGTCCGTTCCACAAGATGTCAGAATTGAGCCTTTAGTGTGACAACCTCTACCTTTGAAACCCTCTGCAGTAATAAATCAGACAGGCACCTTCTCTATTGTTTTTATTTGGGGAGGGGATGCCTGCTAAAGAGGTTCATCTTTCAAGAAGCCTTCTAATTGGAGATATCTATCTGTACAGTGGTACCTCGGGTTACATACGCTTCAGGTTACAGACTCCGCTAACCCAGAAATAGTACCTCGGGATAAGAACTTTGCTTCAGGATGAGAACAGAAATCATGCTCTGGCGGCGCGGCAGCAGCAGGAGGCCCCATTAGCTAAAGTGGTGCTTCAGGTTAAGAACAGTTTCAGGTTAAGAACAGACCTCCGGAATGAATTAAGTACTTAACCTGAGATACCACTGTATTGGATTTGAATGTATATGTGCTATTCTTGTTTTAAACTGTGTGCGTATATATATGTTTGTGTGTATATAATTTTAAAAAATGTTTTATATAAGCAGTTATTTTAACTTTTTAAAAACATATCTAGCAGTTTTCTTCTTATTTTGTAAGTCGGGATGCCTCATGGGAAGCAAATCATAAATAAAACTAAACAAAACAACAACAGTGTAGAGACAGTGAATGGGAATAATTGCTCACTCTAAGAAATAGAAACCAGGGCCATCCAATTAAATGACTGACAGTAGATTCTGCACAGACTCCACATATGCTAACACTGCAATCGCATGTACATCTACTCAGAAGTAAGTCCTACCTACTGTCTTCAGTGGGGCTTACCGCCACCTCTCACTAAGGCTTACTTCACACAGTCCTCTTCCCTGTTGTGCTGGTTTACTACATGCAGGGAATTTTTGTTTTTACAGGGGAGAGGGAAGTGGTGGAATGGGCTGGTGTCTTGATGCCAATGACATCTTGGAGACACTGCAAAATAATGGAATGATTCAGGAGCACATATCCCACACATCTGGAAGCACCCAGTATCACCTGAAACCCCAAACACTTTGCCACTACTAAGCAGCTGGCAGGGTTAAAAAGCACTCAGTTTGGGGAAACTGTGGCTTCTTGTTTAGTGCACACTTCTCGTGGCTGGAGGGCATTGTTTGTCTGACTCAAGTGAGACAGCCTCCTGAAATTTTACTGACGTGCAGGTGGTTGCACAACCCTTTGGTTGTCTCTCTGAAAATGGTGCGATCCAGCCCTTTGCATCTTTGCCTGGTTATTTAATGCTTTTAACACAAAAGTGCTGCATGAAGAGTGGCTTCAAATGACTTTTGCGATCTAATTATTATTTTTCTTTGTCTTTTTAAAACTGATTATCACACACTAAGACGGGCCTTTAAACTGTACTGTTAACTAATTTTGTGTGTGTGTCTGGGGCTGGTTGTTAATAAAACGAAGGCCATTCCTACTGTTTTCCTGCTTAGGAGAACTTTGCTGGAGTTATAAAATGTGTACCTTCCACAATCAGCTCAGGCTGGAAATGTTTTGCTTGCTGCTTTTAAAGAAAGAGAGAGAGAGATAAAGAAAGAAGGGGAAAAGCTCATACCTTAAGGACTTGTTTCTAGGCAACGGGGTTCCATTTACCAGTTGCCACCATTTCCTTCTTACCGTATTACAGGCCTTATTATTAACATTTAGTTCAGAGAAATTGCTGTCATTATGTGAAGTAACTTCCTTTTGAGGTTACTCATTAACCTTAGGTATTTTACTGTGTGATTATAATTGCCAAATGCCATTGGCATGGAAAAACTCAAGGTATTTCGGTATAGGAGAGCAAGAAAATATATACACACTTTTCAAATTCTCCCCCCCCCCTTTTGTTCCATCACCATTAAGCAACAATTGATTGCAAATTGCTAGTTGGGAACACGTCAATTGCTAACAGTGTGCATAGAACTGTGCTTTAGAAATAGGTCTCTAACATTTCCATCCTAAAGCCAAAAGACCCTATTTATTAAGTAGCAAGGCTACTCTTCCCCCCTCTCCCTCCATCTATGATATTGATATGGGACTTTTCATGCTGTATTTGATTTTAAAGCTATACTTACTATTGCTATCTGCATGGTTTGGCATAGTTGCTAAGAGTGTGTGGTGCAACCTGGCACATTCCTAATTCAAATCTCCCTCCAGCCTTCCACTTACTAGGTCATGGATCAGCAGAATATAAAATAGGGGCTTGTTCACACTATGCTTTACTATGAGTTTTCAAGTCAAGAATTTCTGGACATCATTCACATGATGTTTCCCTCAACCAGAATCCACCCCTCCCATTTTTGAGAGTGGCTTCCTGTTTTCCCAGTGCTGGGAAAATCTGAAAAGCAAAGCAAAATCAAACCCAATCACCTGTTGCCTGGCTGCAGGGTAGAGTGCTGCTGTTTGCCTTCTCTTCTGTTAAGATGGCACCAGAAAGACCCGTGCCAGTGTTTCCAAAACATCCTGCTCCTATGGATGACTTGAAAATTGCTGATTGTCTTGATGGACCTTTTTACGATTTTTCAGCTTGTTGCAGCCATTGCAGTGCACTGTGGTAGATGCTGTATGACCTTTAATTGTATTTTATTGCTTTATTTATTTATTTATTTATTTATTACTGTGTTTTATTGCATTACAGTTTGAATTCCATAGAATTCAATATCTAGGTGCTCTTTATACACATGTTGCGGATCATCTAAATGAAGCCCATGGACCACAGTCTCTGCCACCCCCACTCCCCCACTAAAATGGGTATTAAGGTAAAGAGACCCCTGACCATTAGGTCCAGTTGTGACCGACTCTGGGGTTGCGGCGCTCATCTCGCTTTATTGGCTGAGGGTGCCGGCGTACAGCTTCTGGGTCATGTGGCCAGCATGACGAAGCTGCTTCTGGTGAACCAGAGCAGCGCACGGAAACGCTGTTTACCTTCCCGCCGGAGCGGTACCTATTTATCTACTTGCACTTTGATGTGCTTTCGAACTGCTAGGTTGGCAGGAGCAGGGACCGAGCAATGGGAGTTCACCCCGTGGAGGGGATTCGAACCTCTGACCTTCTAATAGGCAAGTCCTAAGCTCTGTGGTTTAACCCACAGCGCCACCCGTGTCCCCTAAAATGGGTATTAGTCAGTAGTTAATACACACCATTGGATCCAGGGTGGGCTTTTTAAGGAGCTGATGTACCACTGTTTCTTTATGTGTGGTGGGCACCACGTCATCCAGGACCCACCCTGTCATCCTGCTTTGGCTACCTTTAACCAGCCAGCGGGGTATGTGGTTGGACACATTACTGCAAGTATCCTGTCCATGTTAGCAGGCTTCATCAATGGAACTTGATCCCATAATACTGGGCCAGATGTAGCACTGCACAACCTGACTGAATTGGTCACGATAAGTTGCTAGAATGCAGAACAAGTTTGTCTTTGAAGTATCTTGCAAACTACTTGCAGCTGGCGTGCTTTCAAACTGCTAGGTTGGCAGGAGCTTGGACAGAGCAATGGGAGCTCACCCCGTCGCTGGGATTCGAACCGCCGACATTCCGATCAGCAAGCCCAAGAGGCTCAATGGTTTAGACCACAGCGCCACCCGCGTCCCTACTTTCACTAGAACTTGCCTATCAACTGTGCCTAGTTCATTATAAAATTGTTTGACCTATTTGAAAGATTGATGTTCCATACTTACCAGTATGTATTAAACTGAGATGATAGCAGCTAAATAAATAGTATTCTGTATTTGAGGAAAACGTGTATATTGAAGTTGTTATATGTAAGATGGGTTAATGACAGGATGCTCCAACATGCCTCATTTGGCTTGCACCCTTTCATTCCTTGAATTTTTTTGTATTTCCCAGCAAGAGACATTTCTTAACATGTATTATGTCTTTATGATTAATTCTTCTTTTATTTCTACCCTTTCCTGTTCTGACATTGCTTTAAATACTGGATTAGTCTTTCAGGACATCAGGCTGTTAATGCACAAAATTAGCTACATGTGCTGTAGGTTTTTTCAATCTAAATAAAATATGAGATATGCACTTCCTAAGTAAAATATATTTGGATCCATGCATATAAGATGGATCAAACATTTTATGTTTGTTTCTGGTGATACAAGAGCCAGCAAGGCTTCTTTTCAACATTTGGGGCAAGTGCTCTCTACGAAAGTCTTACAAAACCTATTCATTCTTCCCTCCATTTCTTCTTAGTGTAGAAGTACATCAACATTCCTTGTAATTTGATTCTTTTGACAGGCTAGAGCAGGCCCCTGAAACTGAGATTCCCTGGTTGCCCAGCCATGTGACTCAATGTGGAGAAATATATATCATACTCAGGAAATTAGGAAGATAAGTGAGAGAGATGCTTATATTTTCCATTGCTTTTTGGCAAAAAATAAAAGGTATGCTGACCAAATGCTCATTTTGCATGTGTTTGGGGTCACTTTTGATAATGAGGATGGAAAGTTAAGATGGGCTACAGAATCTCAATCTGCTAAATCTTCTAAATTATATTGGCAGAATAACCAATGCCATAAAGGGAAAAGTCTTTCCAAAAATCCTCTTATATGCACATAATGGAGGAGATAGTATACAGTGGTACCTTGGGTTACATACGCTTCAGGTTACATACGCTGCAGGTTGCAGACTCCGCTAACCCAGAAATATTACCTCAGGTTAAGAACTTTGCTTCAGCATGAGAACAGAAATCGTGTTCCGGCGGCACGGCAGCAGCAGGAGGCCCCATTAGCTAAAGTGGTGCTTCAGGTTAAGAACAGTTTCAGGTTAAGTACGGACCTCCAGAACGAATGAAGTACTTAACCCGAGGTACCACTGTATTTCGTTTCAGTTTTGCAGTTCTCAATGAATAAATGCATTAGAAGCAATTGCACATAAAATATGGTGGAAGAACAATGCGGATACTGCTTACTGTGACTAGGAGTATAGGAAGCTGCCTTATATAAAGTCAGACCAATGGCCATCTAGCTCAACACTGTCTACACTGTCAGGCAGCAGCTGCCCAGGGTTTCAGGAAGGAATCTTTCCCAGTCCTACCTGGAGATTCTGGAGATTGTACCTGGAACCTTCTGCATGCAAAGTAAATATTCTACCACTGAGCTATGGCCCTTCTGTAAAGCTGCCTGCTTGAAGGTGGGTCCCTGCCCATGAAAACTGCTTACCAGTGATACCAGTCTAGTCCAGTCCAGTTTGATTTACTTATGTTTAGCGAACACCCATTACACACATAAAAATAATAACAAGAATACTGCTACTAATAGTGGTTTGCATTTCTACTCTCCGACCTTTGGAAGCGAAATCATTTGCCATTCCCCTTTAAGTTTTACTACACGAATTTGTAAAAGGTGCTCGCCGTAATCCAACTGCTCAGAGAGAGGAACAGCAATCAAGCTCGTGCAGAGCTTGTCTGAGGCCCCGGGCAGAAGTCTTGTTAGAATAAAGGTATGAACCTCATACCAAAAAGCAGCCACTTCCTGCCAAAACCTCCAGGCCAGCTTAGGCCTCTGAGGCCCAGGGCATGTGTACCCAGCTGCCCCCCTGCATGGGCAATTGGGCCAGGCACCACATTTGAAGTTGTAGAGTGCATTGGCATCTGTGGCATGCCTTTCACTTCGTAGCCATGCATGTTAGGAAGAAGAACTGCAAATACTTCTCCTTTCCTTAATCTCCTTTCCAAAATCTCCACTGCCATTCTGCACTCACTGAGCACTCTAGAACAGGCTAATCTTTTGGCACTTTCATTATCTAATCTTTGGCTTGCCAGTAGCATGCAAAGTGGATAAAAACCAACCTGAATGTTGCTTCTGTTAGGTCTCAGCTGAATTTCCCCCCATAGGGTAACAGCATTGATTTCCTGCTATTGGGTTGTGAAGGGGTGTGGGAGGGGAGAAAGAGAGAGAATAGTCTTGTGACAGACTATCTCAATTTAGAATGGAAGATAGTGCTTTCAATCTCACTTGTTGTTAGATAAGTGGTCTCCAATATTTCAAAAGCAGAAAGATATTTCAAAAACAGGCACAGGGTCAGGCAGCAAAACTATTGCCTTTGAACCATCTCTCCATCTAACAAACTGAAAATAGTCCATCGCAAATGGAAGGAAGGATAGATCCTCAGAATGCATTTAAAAGTATACTGGCAACCCAAAACTATTCCTGATGTTTGCCAAAATTGTCTTTATTGCTTCCCTACAGAAACACAAAGATTGTTCAAGCACAGTTTTTGTAGAAAAAGCTTAAAAATAATTGCTGTTATTAATTATGTTGCTTTTACCTGCCTCTTGCAATGCTAGTATACTACAAATGTGATCCATCCTTAGAACTTTTGCTGAAACTGTCTTTGAAGCAGTCATAAGCTTGACAAATGATATTGCTTACAAATGTGGAAATTGTGAGTGGGGGAAAACTTATATTCCAATAAAATGTGGTATTGATCATGGTAGATGCTGGAATGTAGCAGGAGCAAAATGGATAAGGTTACAGCCATGCTTTGAGGGTAGATAAATAGTGTGAAAACATTCACACATATAGTCCTATGTTCTTTTAGGTCCCCCGCTTTCCTACTTGGAAAATACAACTCTCTCTTAGATTGCAATCCTTTCCACTTTACTGGAAGGAAACCCCACTGAATCAATGGGATCTGCTTTTAAATAGACATAGGGTAGCATTGCTGCAGAACTAACGTTGCCAAAAAGTATATCGGAAGATTATGCAGTTTATATTTCCCCTGAATTGTTTGCATTTTAAAAGAGTAATAAAAATTGGTAGTAGTGTATTGCTTTGTTTGTTTTCAGATGATGGTTTTGAGTACTGTGTTTGCCTAATTGTCCTAACAGTGAAAGGTGGCATGAGCTACTTGCCCTTAAAATTGTATCAAGTAAATCTTTCCTCTCCCACTCCCACCATGGAAGATGCGGATCCAGATTGATTTACTGATTCGGTATAGGAGGTTAACTTGTGTTGAGACTTAGCTGCAAGTTTGTTTCCTCAGCAGTCTAACTTGGAGTTTATCTGGTTCACATCGATCCTTTAGTTTTATAATGAAACAGTTTGTTTGCTTGTGTGCAAATTGTGTTTTCTTAGACAGAAACATAACAGACTTGTAAAGGGGCCAGCCTTTTGATCATGTCTCATCTGGAAGTGCAAAATCTCCACTGCCATTCTGCACTCAGTCATTGAGCACTCTAGAACAGGCTAATAATATTACGTTACTTCTCCTGCATGCTTTGTTTCTGATTGCTATTCTTTAAGAAAACACGTTTTAAAGTTTGGGTGATAAACTTTTTCTCTTGTCTGTGGTAGAAACAGTGTCAGAATTCACAAGCTATTCTTTGAAACCAGACCTTTTGCTTAGCAATGGAGCTGGCCACTTCTAATTCTTGTTTACATGCTTTATTCTGTTCTGCAGATGGAGAGTTAATGTTTATTTATTTATTTAGGCATCTGTATGCCAGGGAGACGTACTCCTCTTTCAAAGTGGTTAAATACTTAACAAAATTCTTGGAAGTAAACAAGGGTAAACATGGTAATTATGGAGGGTCCCACCCCCCACCTTCCACGGGACTTCAGCATATTTCAACAAAGCCAGGCATGCCATGACAAAAAATAAATTAAAATAGGTCTTTAATAAACAAGATAGGCAATAGGAAATAATACTGGTCAGGGCTTGTTTTTCTGGCAAAAGGCCCCTACTCCAACCTGTTGCAACCACCTATAGGTCTGTAGGGACACCCCAATACAGGAGGCCCCATGTAGGAAAAGAACTTTAACATTTCTGTTTGACTGGGATCCTTGCCAGTGGCAAAGTTCAATGTGCAGTTTTCAGTAATTTTCTGGTATTATTCTGGTTTCGTTTTTTGTGTTTTTTTTTTGATAGACCAGGACAAAAGCGTTCGACCCAAAGTCATGTTTCCTGATTTCTGTCATTTCTCAAGATGTGAATGAAGGCTGCTGAGGGACTTTGTGAGTTGGAAAACTGGTGTTACCTCAGAGCCACTGATGTTTTCTTTTTTCCCTTCTGCCCTGCCCCAGGCTCTCCCTTCACATCCTGTCTTGTGCCTTTGTAAGTCTCATACTTGGATGCAATTCATGTTGATTATTTCCCTGTGCAAACAATGTGTGACTGTTCTTATGCAACCAGCAAACAATTTTATTGATTTACTGGTTGGGACATTAGGTGTATAACGTTCTATAGATGCTGCAATACTTCACTAGCAATCCTGTATTTATAATGTTGCATGTCACCCCAGTCGCCGAGTAGTGAGAGGTTCCAGGGGTTCTAGGCTCTTACTCAGGGTTCCTTTTGGAAATAGGGCACAGCCGAGACTGTGGTGTCTTTATGATATATGATTTATTTACACAATATATAACGTGATCCTTAGGTGGAGGTGGCTGCTTTTTGGTATGAGTTTATACTTTTATTCCAACAAGACTTCTGCCCTGGGTCTTATTTCTCCTGTAGCTGCAGCCTTGGATTTGAACAGCAATCAAACATTGTTCTCAACTGTTTCTCTGACTCTATCTCCAGCTTGCGGCTTTTCTTCTCACACAGAGCCCCTTACCTTTGTTTCCCGTAATGGCCCATCACCCAGGCTATCACCTCTACATAGGAAACTACTCTGGCTTATATTTTCACACTTTCCAGATCCAGGGATTAGAAGGATCTCACATACAGCCTATGTCCTCCCTGCCAAACTCATAACAATAATGAACATGTTTTTTCTTATGGTACTATTACCTCATTAATGAGGTTTGGGTTTGGGTTCTTTATGCAAATTATTGTAGGGCTTGGCTGTGAACTAGGATGAGCATCATGATAGATACCGAAATACAAGTGGGAGATTTTAAGGGGCTGTGTTTGGGTACGTCTGTTGTTGCATTCAGGTGTGGGGTATTGCATTAGCTTTCCAGATTATAATGCTAGCAGTTCTGTCCCATTTTCTAATGTTCCTTTCACACTGCAGACTTCATTATGTCATGGAACTGTTGCTTTTTGAGCAATATACTGGCATGTCACCCTAAATTTCATTCATACCAGTGAGTGTGGTATGGCCCAACAATGAATGTCGTTGGACAATGTCACTACTCCCTCACCCTTTCTGCGCATGTGCGGTTCTGTTCACCCATGATTCAGCCATAAGAACTGCAGGAAGGAACAGTTTGCTGGTATACTGCCCCGAATTTCATCATTTTACTCTTGCGATTTCCTGGGTTAATGACATTGCAAACGTATTATTTCGGGAACCAATTAGCACACAAATTACTGCTAAACTTCCACTATGTTCTGCTGACTTTCCAGGTGTGATTGTTAAGTTGTTAGAAAGCTCAAATATAATATAGAAATTAATAGTTAGGGAAATATTGAGGAAACAGAATAAACTACCATGTAAATGCACCCTGCATCTCCTGCGCCCCAATTTCCTCTGGATATCATGCTGGCACTGTCTGCACCCCCCTTTCTTCCTTGTGGTATTGTCTTCACCTCTCAACTACCCCTACTGCTACCAGCCACCACCATCTGTTTTCCCCACCTTTGGCATATTAATAGTTCACTGCGCCATCATTGTTATGTATGTACCATGCCAATTTCATGTGCACCAAAATCACATTGATGGAAACCAAGTTGGGAACAAAAAGTGTCAAAGACACAGCCATGCTACCTCACATTCAGCTACATAACTTAATCAAGAAGCATAGACTCTCTTTTCAAAATGCATTTGCCAATATTGTTCATGTGGGTGTTGAAAGAAGAGGTTTATTGCTCAGACTGGACATTAAAACACTGCATCTGTTGTGAGACCACCAATTTAGGAACTGGTCAATAGGGTCTGAAGAATTTGAAAAAGAAGCCCACAACCTGTTGAATATTTCATCTAGTGAGTGAATCATCCTGCAGAGGCTGACTGTACAAGTTGTCTAAACCACAACCTCCTGTGGTATCAAAACCACTATCTGACTTTTAGAAGACATCTGAAGGCAGCCTGTTTAGAGAAGTTTTTAATGTTTGAAGTTTTATTCTGTTTTTAGTCCTCTGCTGGGAGCCGCCCAGAGTGGCTGGGAAAACCCAGCCAGATGGGCGGGGTATTATTATTATTATTATTATTATTATTATTATTATTATTATTATGCCAGCTGAGCTGTAATGAACCAGCTGCACTCCAATCAAGAAGGCTGAGCTTGTTTTGTTCCATGAGATCTAACAGGACAAACAAAAGGGGGAAAATGGCATAATCTTCTAGTCAAAGGAAATCTGCTGACCTCAGTGTGAGAATTTAGCTTTTAAAACTTAATTGGAGTTTCTTAATTTTGCCTGGATTTTCATGATAATTAAACAGAAATGCTACAGAGTGATGAAAGCACTTGCAATTGTGTAGAGTACTTTTAGGCATATGTTGGCATTGATTGATAATAAGTTTGTTGATAATAAGTGGCGACAGTAGTAATCATTCCTATAGTGCAGGGATGAGGAACTTTTCAGGCCAAGGGATGCATTACTCAAGTGCAGAAGTATTGAGGACACATTCCTGTAGTGGGTGGGATCAGATCCAAAAGTGGGTGGGACACACCAGACACACAAACACAATCATATATACATGCAAAGAAAGCTGTTTCTCATGGAAACAAAGGCATATATTCAATCGTTCGTGACCCCACTCAAGTTTAACACATTTTCTTCATAGACTGTGAAGTCCTGACTGTGCAAAAGAATTTGGTAATCCCTGTAGAAGGACACAAATACCATGAATGCAGAGCTGTGCTCAAGCCCCACCTTGCAGTTCTTCAGAGCTTCAAACTTCAAAATGCAATTGCATTGCCAAAGTGCTGCATGCGTGCAATGGAAAAACATCAACACTTTTTGAAGAAATACAAATCTAATACATCTCTGCTTAAGTGTTTTCTCCTCTGCTTTGATATTCTCGCAGAGAAAGGAGCTCCAGATGCACCCTTTTCACAATATCAAAACCTTTCCCCCTCTTAGCTTCTCACTGCCGAACAGCTGATGTGTGCTGGTAGCAGGGGAGCAGAAAAATCCAGAGCTAACCATGTCCTATATATAGGGTTACGGGTTCTCCACCTCTCCTAAAGTGCTTTAAAAAGCCCCAAAAACTTTCAAGGGTTTTAGAACCTGTATCTCATTTCCCCTCGCAATGCCACTGTTGTTCCCATTTTGCAGGTGGAACACTGAGGCCAAAACTGTAATGTGTAATGCTCTGCTGTGGATTTACGAGTGGATCATACTGGAACAATGGAAGTTGTCTTTGTCTTTGTTCACTTAACCCAGTATTGACTCTGACTGGCAGTGCTTTTCCAGTCAGAAATCTTTCACACCGCCTGCAACCAGATCCCTTTAACTGGAGATGTCAGGGAATGAATCGGGGACCTTCTGCACACAGAGCATATGCTCAGCCAATAAGATATGGTCTCTCTAGCAAGTAATGAGGGAAGTCCAATGAGGGAAGCTTGGCGAGGACACGAAGTGTAATTAATAAGAGAAGAAAGCTGTTGTTTGAATTAAGGGGTAGATTGTTAGCACTTATCTCACCTCTCTCATGGTGCCAGTCCAGCCTGAGGACCCACATGACGGAGTCTTTGATGGTTTTGCTTCAGAAAAGCCCATAAACACAGGTTGGTAGAACCTGAGCAAGACTGGACTAGTTAGGAAAGGAAAATTACCTCATATGGCTTGAGAGTGCTGCCTCCAGCTTAAATAGGAATTGTCTCGCACAACAAGAAGATTGCTCCTGAATTCCTCCACCTAGCCACACAGCAAAGGGAGGCTACTAAAACATTAACAATGGAAATTTATTTACCGTTATTTACAAGGTTTCCCACAGAACCGTTGTTTTGCTGTTGTTGCAACTTCTTGGCCCATCTCGCCAACTGCCTCCTTTTCAACCAACTGCTACCCAAGAATTGATTATAAGATGGGAACTTGGCATTTAAACCTTCCAATAAGGGTCATGTTTCCGTTTTCTGAACTTTGGGAGCCTTCACTGCTCAAGTTTGACTGTTCAGCATAGTTAGCTCATATGTTTTAAAAATATTATGAAACGCTTATACAGTGGAACCTTGGTTTTCGAACGTAATCCGTTCCGGAAGACCGTTCGACTTCCAAAATGTCCAAAAACTGAAAGCGGAAGCCTTAATAGGGAAACTCAAAACGGAAGCCCCGTAGCATGTTCGGTTTCTGAAAATCGAAGTTACTTTCTGGTTTTTGGTGTTCGGAAGCCAAAACATACGACAACAGAGGCATTCGGGAACTGAGGTTCCACTGTATTATAAATTGCATGCCCCAACACACGTGTATTCTATCACCTCAGTTAGACCTTAGTGACTTAGTGACAGCGCCAGATGTGAAACTTTTTGCTACTGAGCAGATAAGCCATCTTGTTCTAAGGTGTGGAAAAAACTTCAAAGTCAATGTTTTTCAAATTCTAATAACTATGCACATTAAAGAAAGAAAGTAGACTGATAACTACCTGCATCACCATTGATGACATGATCTCATTTGCTATTCAAAAACAATTTCCTTTATAATTATATGGACACAGCCCATGTGTTACAAGAACGGGTATCTATGTTCGTCTAGTGTATTATTAAGTGAGCTTAGTTTTACCTCATGATCTGTGGAGAGCATAGCCAATGAGAAAGTGTTTCCTGCAAAGTCTTCCCACTTTGTTGCGAAGGGGTAGGGAGCGTCCCTTGCACAAATCCTAGCTTAGGAGACATTCTCTTTGAATTGTGACTTTGGTCAAGAGTCATATGAAACTTAGAACTGCTGTTGACAACTGAACATTTTATTATAGAGGAAAAGATCCTCTTAGGAATGCAAAGTCAATGATTTCCTCTGTGAAGAATTTCTTATGCACATCAACACACCAGCATTTGATGCTTAATCCTTTAATATGATTTTTCTACACCCATTTCAACGTCTTTAAACTGACATTTTTTTAAAGGAATGAAACAGCTTGCTGGTCAAAACATAGGTAGGTTTAAAGGTGGAAGGCGTCACTGCAATCTTTTCATATTAAAATTACTAAACTCTTATGTAATTCTTGTTCTTGATGCACTTAAAAAATTAGTAGATCCCTTATAACAGATAAAATATTTGGGTTCCTTCCCAACGCCAATTGAACCTATTTATCGGCTTGTATTACAGCAGCATTGACTTTGCCCTGTTCCACAAGAAAACCTTCCTGTCAGAAACAATTTCAAGTTTTTGCTGTAATATGGATCCATAACACCCATAATCTCTGTGAGATAAAAGGTGGGAGAGGACCTTGGTCTTCCATAAAGGCATTCTTCAATTTTGAATCCTCTGCATGGTTAAGGGTGATCAGAGTTATAGCCCAACAACCTCTGGGAACCCAAGGTTGAAAAACACTGCTCTATAGCTTCTTTTGCTAACCTGGTGCCCTTTGGCATGCTGGCTTGAACTGATGAGAATTCAAGTCCAAAAGAAGTTAGTGAAGACTGCTACAGCTAATGTAAACACTGGGTCAATAGAAGAGGCAAAGAAGCACCAATAGCAATATTAGCACCAGTACTGGAAGGTGGAAATGGTGGTGGTAAGTCTGGCCTCCAGAACGATGCCAAATGTTGCAACAACTTCTTGCAGAAGGACTTAAGTCCAGTCATAAATAGTTCAAAGAGGGAGAACAGAACCACACAACTGAGCTCTTTAGCCACCTGTTTATGTGGGTAATGCTAGCACTGAATCATGTTCATTCTAGGGTATGAGAAATGCACTTCTAATCTTTGCAATTCAGCAGGTTTAGATGCAGCTGCAGTAGGTAGGAAGTAATCCTACAGGCTTGGGGATGTGGGAATGAAAGGGTTATCTTTCATCTAGGTGCGAAAGCACACCCTGCATTAGCCGGGAGGCACAAAGATAATAATAGCATGGGAGGATGGCAGCCTGCACTCTGGAACGGTTTATGAGGAGGAAGTCCGCAATTACATATTTCTGGGCAAACATTAACCAAGACTGAAGCAGAGTTTTGTAGGAAAACAACTGACTGGAACGACCAGTAATATAGTTGTTGAGCAGACTGAAAACATTCATGTGGCGTGAAAAGCAAAGTTGAGAATGCTTTGAGAGACAAAACAAAAGGCCTGATAACATTTACCAGACTTGTAGATTTTTCTGCTGAAATATACTTCTCTCTCCTGCTCGTAGTTATTGCAGGTAACTCAGGATAATTTAATGAAATGAATGAATCAAACTAAAGCAATACATCAGTTGGTTGCCATGAATGCAGATTTGCCTTAAAGAGCCGTCCAAAGGAAAATAAAACCACCACGACCATCTCCTACATGCTGGATTTACCCTAAGATAGTTGGGTGGTGCCTTGTACAACTTTTGGCAACTCCTGCAGCCAAGCTGGTGCCAGATGTATTGCTCTGCTTTCCTTTGGACCACAATCAGCAAGGTGCTGAGAGGGATTTGTCATCCAGGCATCCCAGGGCCTCCATACACACTGCCCCGGCTTGCACCTTGGGAAGGTCACTTTGGTGCTGCTAACATAGCAGTTTGACTTCAACCCCACAGGTGACTCCATTATCTGTTGAGACATACGGATGCCAGCAACAGCTCTAGCAAGCTCTGTGTACCAAACTCTGAATTTAAGTACTTTGCTGGACTAAAATGTTCAAAAAGGCCAATCCAACAGCCATATAATGCACTAGAATTGTGGAGTATCAGTGGTGTGGGAAAATGAAATGTTATTCAGTTTATATGATAACTCCAAAATGGATCAGGGCAAGGATGAGACCTGGCTCTAAATAAACAGACTTGCAGAGCCTCAAGGGTCATCGTGCAAGAGACTTTAAACCAGATGATATGCATTGCCTTCTATGCCTTCCAATAACAAAGATGCAGGTAATATCTTCTCAGCAATGAGCTCCTAAATTAGTACAAAAAGAATGAAATGGTTGGGCAGCTCCTCTACGACAAAAGCCATCAATTTTAACATAAGCCAGTGTCAGCTGTAATCTTGCCTTTCTATACTATGTGTGTGCATTCAGTGCTGGAAGGAATAATTATTTACAGCTGCTGTGACTAAAGCACCAACAGCCACCTGCCAGATTTAGTAAGGCTCACACAAGGCTATGACATTAGAATGGGCAAAATGGGCTGGCCATAGAAACCGAAAAGGTCACCTGTTAAGGAACATGGATCTGGAGCTTATTAAGTTGGGAACAACTCCCGTCAGCCTTGACCATTGGCCATGCTGGCTAAGGCTTCAGGGAGCCTTGACAGTTCTGACTACTCACGTAATTCATTTAATCAGGTGGGTCTTTTGAATGGAATTAGTGATTCTCAAGAACGGATATGAAATAAAAGTCCATCAAGTTTGTTACCGCTTGAGTTCCTGAAGCAGAAAACCCAATAAACCTCTCAGTCCTGAAAATAGTCAGGACAAACTCCTGGGTTCAGAAAACTAGTTTTTGGAAAACACAGGATTCTTTTATTTAAGTGTATGGCTTTTGTACCTGTTTCCAGTCGGTAAGTCTTGGAGTTGTAGTAAAAAGCAAAAAAGAAAAAGCAGCTTGACCTGTAAGCTTGACGTCTCAGGAATGTAGAAGCAGTTGTAAAACATGGATTGTCAGTGGGGGATGGAGAAGAGAAATGTTGTGGGCTTCACAACTGAAGCAATACACATGGCTGTCTAAATGGGGGCCGTCCTAGGCCCATTAAGCCTAGGGTCTAAAATTACGCTGCTGCACCACTAAATAGAAAAAAAGACATATTGATGAGTGGTTGTGGTTGTGCCATCTGGTTTCCTCTTCTACAAATTCATCAGCATCTCTACCCAACCATCTTTTGCTCTATCTGAATATGGGGGGGGGGAGATGTGATTGTGTCTAATTGTTAACAAATGTGGACTGTTCCCTGAGTCTTCCATCTGAGTTTAATTCTGACAGAAGGCTACACAGAGGTATAATTACCTCAAGACAGATAGACCATTTAAGCACATATGACACAGCATAGCTTTAATTAGAGTAAATTGGCAACGTTTGTATTGCTGGTAGTTTGGAGGAGCTGTCAGATGCATATGCATATTATTTCCTGAGAGACTTACAATTGTGATAAAATCAGATAGACCACTCATATTTGTATGCAGATAGTGAGGCTGTGATATTTATAAATTTTAGACTGCTTAATATTCTACTTGTTTGAGAGACCGTATGGTGTAGTGGTTAGAGTGCTGGACTAGGACCTGGGAGACCAGGGTACAAATTCCCACTCAGCTATGAAGCTCATTGAGTGACTATGGGCCAGTCACTGTCTCTTTGCCTAATTTACCTCATAGGGTTGCTGAGAGAATAAAACAGGGAGGAAATGAGAGGGAAAACCATGTATGCCACCTTAAGTTCTGTGGAAGAAAGGCAGGATATAAATAAATAAGTTTGTTTGCTATCACTTTGTTATGTTTTATGTATGTAACCACTCTGGGATCATTTTTTAGTGATAAAGGTTGGGATACAAATGAAATAAACAAATAGATAAAAATAACTGGGTGCTACTAAAGAACTGGGATGCGGGTAGTGCTGTTTTCTAAACCACATAGCCTAGGGCTTGCCGATCGGAAGGTCGGCGGTTCGAATCCCCACGACAGGGTGAGCTCCCGTTGTTCGGTCCCAGCTCCTGCCCACCTAGCAGTTTGAAAGCACGTCAAAGTGCAAGCAGATAAATAGGTACTGCTCCGGCAGGAAGGTAAACGGCGTTTCCGTGTGCTGCTCTGGTTCGCCAGAAGCGACTTAGTCATGCTGGCCACATGACCCGGAAGCTGCCTGCGGACAAACACTGGCTCCCTCAGCCTATAGAGTGAGATGAGCGCACAACCCCAGAGTCATCCGCGACTGGACCTAATGGTCAGGGGTACCCTTACTTTTACTAAAGAACCACTGACTGAGGATCTATGGGTTTAGGCTTCCATTTCTTTCTTCCCAGCCCCATGTCCTGTGTCAGGAGTAGGCGAACTTCAGGATTGGGGGCCAAATGAGGTTGCCTGTATGGTAGTATACACAGTACCTTGCAACCAAAGTCTGAAAAAAATTACAGTGCAATCTTATACATAACTTCTCTGAAGTAAGGATAAGTGGGTGGGTATAGGATTATAGCTGTAACCATCTGAGCTCGGTGGAATTTATGTCTGAGTAAACTTGCTTAAAATTGCTGTGCATTCTTCTTCTTTTGCACTGATTTTAGTTCCCTTCAGTTTTTGCATCTAGAAAATAGAAGTTTGCATGGCAAGTAATGAAGGGAACTAAATGATTGCACCGTAGGTCTTATGCATTGACTTTTAAATTTATGAAGGCTTATTTTGTACAGTATCTTGACAGAGTGAATTGTGTGTGTGTGCGCATGCCACATATTCACAAAAGCAACAATTTCCTTTTAGAGGTCAGGGAACAAGGCTGTACTGCGTGATTAGCAGAGTACATGTTTCTTATCAAAGGCTTTGCAGTTCAGTTAATGAAGCCTGCAGCGCAGTCAGCAAAACAGTTTGCTGGACTAGCAGTATTTTGTAAAACTCAACTACCCAATGGTATTGAGCTGAGTTATTGCAATTAGTAGCAGGATCTATTAAGTCCGCCTCAAAATCTCTTAATTATATGGCTGACTCATCAAAATGCAGCTCATCTCACATCTTTTTATTTTAAAATACTGAATGAGCGGAGGCTGATTTCAATATCAAGTGACTTCTATGCTGGTTTACGTCCATTGATTTCAGTTAAGTATGCTTTGGAACAGTATGTTCCCATGGGGCCCTAAGATGTTGTGTGGTTAGCAGAAATTGTGTTCTGTCTATGGGGTTGATAAAAATACAAAGAGACTATGAAGGAGTAGTGGTCAGTTTTTAAAAGGAGAGCTACTGGGCCTGACCAAAAGTCATGCTGGATATATGTAGAATATATTGCAGTGGGCTGTGATGGAGGAGGATGTTAGGTCAACCCTGCCCAGCTATCCTCAATAGTTTTATTCTGTTTTTGTATTTTAGCAAATTGTTAAGTGAGTTTCCATATAGTAATAAATCATAGGCAGCTGGTGTGTTCCAGTGGATTCAAACCAGAAAAATCCCCGGATAACCTACTTTTTCATTCATCCTTTGGCAGAAACCCTAGTTCTCATGCCATACTGTAACTCAGCATGTAACAAAGCCGAGGGAGCCGGCGTACAGCTTCCGGGTCATGTGGCCAGCATGACTAAGCTGCTTCTGGCAAACCAGAGCAGTGCACAGAAACACCCTTTACCTTCCCGCCGGAGCGATACCTATTTATCTACTTGCACTTTGACGTGCTTTCGAACTGCTAGGTTGGCAGGAGCTGGGACCGAGCAACGGGAGCTCACCCCATCGTGGGGATTCGAACCGCGACCTTCTGATTGGCAAGCCCTAGCCTCTGTGGTTTAACCCACAGCGCCACCCGCGTCCCAACTTTGATATGAGTAATGGCTAATTTCATAATGCCACTATAAGAATGAAAGAGAGTGTAATATACTGTACTTGCAAATTGTTTCCCTCATGCGAAAGCGAGGACCCTAAATTGCAGCAAAAGTAGATGTTACTCAAGAGATGTTGGTCAGCCTCTTCTTTGAATGGCCAAAGGATTTCCTCCTCTCAACATAGGAACACTTGGCTTCCCAAACTGCCCTCACACCAGGTAGACCTTGCACAGGAATGAGTTCATCGCCAACTGAAATGCTGCCACAGCAACATTTTGCTCTTAATGGACATATAAAGAAAATACTGCATCCACTTCAAGCTGTGCACATGCTGTAAGAAGGCAACGTAATTATTTGTGCTGGAATTGTACCCTAGTTATTTACTTTGCACTGCTAATGTGTTTCCTATCCTTTACAAATTTGTTCTGGGAGTTGAAATGATCAGCAGCCTATGGGCAAGATTGTGCTGCCTCTTAAACCACTGTGAATTGATTAGCTTTCAGTGAAGCTATTCTGGATAGATACCAGACAACTGGCTAAAGCATTTGGCCCTGCACCAATGCTGTCCATGAAAAAGCTATGAGCAGGTAAAAGACAAACTGCAGTGTGCTCAGAACCAATGTAATATGTAACAGGCCTGACTTTTTGTTTGAAATGACACTTCTCATATCCCTGTGAAGTCATTTGCAATGGATTAGATTTCATTCTTTCACTTGCAGGGAGGAAGCATATACTGTATTTATGACATTGGCTCAGACATACAGTATTCAGAGCAGCGATCTATTGCTACATGTCAAATGCAGAGGCCTCAGGAAGAGTTTTGAAGCTTGGAAGGTTTTTTCTTTCAAAGGAAGAGAGAGTTCTCAAATCCTTTGTTTTATATACTTTCCCCAGGTCTGTGTTAGCAGAGTTTAGTATGTGCCACAACTTGATAGTGAGCATCTAATCCCAAAATAAACTATGAACTTTTAAGAGATTTTACCTTTCCTTTTAATTAAAGTGCAATTTTACAATACTGTTCCAGAGTTGCAGCTCTTCTGATGGTGGGTGAGGGGGAAGGACGCATCAGGAGGCATCTTCCAGAATGGAGGGAATGTTTGGTTTTGCAATTTCCTGACTTAGAAAGAGAAATGTTTTAGAAGAATGAAATGAAATTAACGATACCTTGGAAAATACTATTTCCCCAGCTGAGCAGCTGTGCTCTTAAAATTATATTTTATTAATGTTTATAATATAACAACAACAAAACCAACCAACCATGAATTAATTCACTGGTACAGGTAAAAGTTACAACGTAAGTCAGTAACAGCAGGATAAAGGGTCCCTTAAAGAAAGATTGAAGGGTGGTTCATTATACCAAGACTCTGAAAAAGAAAGAAGGGGTTCAGGGTCACAAATATTTCCAGAAAAAATCATACCTAGGAAAGTTAAAGTTCCTTTCAAGCTGTTTATTCAAATAAATGACAAAAGTCCACCAAACAGCGTGAACGTCTTCCAGCTCTTCATCTCCCCAAAGAACTTTGAGATACGGAGTGAGTTTTTCAGAAGGGCTCTGTGAAGAGCTTTCTAAAACCTACCGCCAGGGGTGATATTCCTTGATCAGCCACCAATCAGGCAGCAAGAGCATTAAAAGAGGTTTCAGAAAAATAGATGGATTATTCCCTTTAAACCAGCTAAAAGGCATGGGGCAGAACTGGGTTGAATCACAGCTATGACGATGGTGCCAATTTCTGAGATGTTCAGAAATTTGAACGTTCCTCCAAAAGGCCTGGACCACAGGCCTTGGCCAGAAGTGACTTTTATGCCTGATAAAAGAGCACATAAAACACAGAAAGCATCAAGTAAGGAAATGTTGGGGAAACGGAATCAAGTGCTATCTGAATGCAGCCAGAGATTCACTCAACATACATCAACAGGGGAAACACATAAAACCATTAAAAGATATCCTTCCAAGAATCCTCTTCATAAAAAACTTAAAAATGATCATGGCAATGGAAAAGAAGCAATGGTGCCAATGGGAGCTTTTCTCAGGATGCAAATAGCAGCTGTGGGGGCCCTTTGATGTGGATTAGGACTGTGGTGGTGGGGAAACATTAAGTTCTTCCTGTCTTGGTCCCAAACCAACTTTTTAATTTTATTTTTAAAAACCAAACAAACCCAAGCAATTATGAATTGAACATTTGCCATCATGTCTGTTTTGGCCCCTTCATAAAACAGATCTGTGGAGGTTCTCTGAATAAAGTTGTCTGTCCTCCCAAATGTTTTGGGGGAGGATGTTGAAGCTGATGACTTCCCTAGTGATTGGACATTCCTTCTTACTAGAATGCTAAGAACATAAGAAGAGCCTGCTGGATCAGGCCGGCAGCCCTTCTATAACCCAGCATCCTGTTCTCACAGTAGCTAAACAGATCCTTGTGGGAAACTTGCAGGCAGAGCCTGAGCACAAGACCATTCTCTCCTCCTGAAGCTTCTAGGAACTGGTATTCAGAAGCATCATTGCCTCCAACTGTGAAGGCAGAACATAGTCATCATCACCACCATCCATAGTTGCATTAGAGCCTTATGCATTATTCCAATGCAAGAAGAGAACATATGTATCTCAATGGGTAAAATGCACTTTTTCCTAAGATAAGACTGGCTATCTGGGAAGTGGAAGTCACATGTGATTCTCCTCTTGTTCCATCTTTTGAATATCTAAAGTATTCCAGAGACTTCCAGGACTCTTTCATCTTCTGTGTTTCAGTTGTTGAGCCTTTCCATATCAACAGTTCTCACTGCTAGTTCTTAAATTGACAACAGTACTACATTTCACCCCAGCTCCATTGGTCCATAATGTCATCCAGTTAATGTGTTAAAAACTTCCAGATCTTCGTCTATATTGATGATATGGCATCTCAGCTTTGTATCATCAGCAAATTTCATAAAAACAATATATTTTGTTTGCAAAGGCCATTGATGTAAAGCATGGAGCCATAAGAAATGCCAGTACTTAATTTTCTCCAATATGAAAATGTCCATGTCAGCCCTGATAACCTGTAGTAATGCAATGGACATGGTAAAGGAAGCAGATTGTTTTCCAGGTGAAATATTTTGGCACGGAGCCATTCATGACAATGAGAATGTGCCTCTTAATCTCAGGGTTGTTCGAGCCCCACGTTGGGCAAAAGATTCCTTCATTGCAAGGCGTTGGACTACATGACCCTCGTGGTCCTTTCCAACTCTAATATTCCATGATCTTGTCTGTTTCTCTTGTGCCCAGAAAACGAAGAAAATCATCTGGGGAGCTGTCTGATCCTGACAGATTGCAATTTTAGATAGCTGGTTGTTGTTGTTGTTTTGAAAGCTGTGTATCTAATTTTGTTATCCTTGATCATAAGAAGCAGCCATTATTGGACAATAACGAGCCAAAGTGTATTAATGACTCTAAAAAAAAAAAGAGAGAGGATGTCAATATATGGCCAACTCTGCTTCAAAAATCAATGAGAGTTTATTCTGTTGTCCTTTGGCTCTTCCCTGCTTCAAGTTCTGTGATTCTTTTAAATCTTTGGTTGCCCTAAACTGTATTGAGAAGGCTCTGGCTGTTTCCCTCTGTGGCGGATGAGGATGATGAGCCTGGTAATGTTTGTGTGCCCCTGTCTAGGCTTTGGAGTTGTTTACAACCCCCCTCCCCCACTTTAGAAAGGCCTTGAAAACAGCTGTCTCCTGGGCAATGAAATGCAGAGCATGACAGACTCAGAAAGACAAAGGAGCCTTTTACAGTTAAATGTGACAAAGGAAGTAAAAATGTTTTGTGGGAAAGCGGGATTGGAAGGAGATTTTGCATGCAGACAGGCACTGAAATTCACATCAATTTCAAAAACACATTTGCTAAATGCGCCCCCCCCATCCTCTGCACAAAGCTAAAGAGCAAAACTGCGCAGCAAACATTGAAGCTTTGCAATGTCAATGGAACCTGAGTGGAATTGCTAACAGATTTTCTCTCTCTTTCTCTGCATTCACACTGTATCACAAGTCTGAAGCCAGACCTTGTTTTCCTGAGGACAAAAAAGAGATCCTTTTGTTGCTGTTTTCCCCTTAGTGTCATCTCTTGCAGTTGCCATGGTAGCCAGCAAGTATCCTTTCAGCACAAGTTATTGGGTCTCCGGAAGGAAGTGCTCCAGTGCAGGGCTGGGTCTGCTGTTTTTATAGAACCTGTTACATAATGCATTCTATTAAAGTTTCCTCTTGCTGTTTTATTGTGCGAAGGGGAAATTAAATTTGATGGCTCCTAAAAAGTTTTATAGAGGATGCCAGGTGATTATTATATATTATATACACAGTTCTTTGTGTCAGTTGCACACAGCAACAATATTTCTGTATGGTGTTCAAGATGGACAAATATACACTAGAGCCATTGGCAATATTTACCTGCGTGCCTATCAGAAGAGGAAATTGAATTCTAAGCGGGGCAAGTTCAAACACTGTAAAAATGCACAGTGCTATATCCATCTGGAGAACCAGAGCAGCTTGCAACCTTAGCAATTTCAAAGAGAAGGTACATGTGTTCACAATGGTTTTCTGTTTTCCCGGGTCCAGGGAATTTTCTAACAGCACTCCATGGGAATATAAAGCACTTCTTACAGCCCAAGGACAAAAATAAATAAATGATCCTATAACCATGGCTTTCCCCAGCCCCACTGCAATTTCCATCTCTTTTGGTCTTTTCTAGGCAGTTGTACATCTTCTTGCACAGTGCCAGCCATGCACCAGAGAAAGACAGAAAAAAGGACGAGGAGCTGCTTTCAAGGTATGCTTATTTATTTGATTTATATCCCACCTTCCCTCCCAAGGAGCCCATACATGGCTTTCAAATAAGCATATCAGTCTTTTATCTTCCTGAATTATGGTGAATAAATGGCATTTGCTTCTGCATAGTCAGGCAAGGAATAATCATGAGCTTGATTGATTAGTGTCATTGCTTATCGTAACACACACACACACACACACACACACACGACTGGGAATAATCTAGCTAGTTTATAGAGGAAATGAGACTTTGCAGAAGGCAAGTAAGGGAGCTGGATAGCTCTTTTGCATTGTTTCCACTCAAGCTTCTAAATAAAAAGAATGTAGCTCCATTGCAACTAAGGGCCTGTTCACACAAAGATACTTCTGATGGCGTATGGTACAGCGGTTATGTGCCTAAGCATCTAGCCAGGTCACAATTCCTTTCCCATGAGTTCCACATCATCACCAGCTTACACAAAGCGGATTGACTGGGAGTGCCACAAATGAGTTGAATACTGCAGTGTGCATGAGACAGTGGTGGTGAATAGGTGGATTTATGAAGGAATAACCTCTTCTGTGTATGCTTAATATAGCCACTCAGTCTCCATTCTCAACATTTGGCAGTGCTGTAGCATGGGAGGGGGCCACAGGGGCGGTTGCCCCGGGCACAAAATTATTAGGGATGCAAAATTTCAGCACCCAGTGCTGCCTCAATACAGCTGTGCATTTCCGTCACTGAGCTCTGGAAGCGACCTCTTCAGACAATGGATCAACTTTTCTTTTCTTATCTCTGCAGCTGTGATCTCCTAGGTGACACGGGTGCTGTTAGGCATTGAGTACTCATGCATACTCTGTCCATTTTCCTCCCTTCTCCTTTTGCATGGCCCCGGGCACTGGCAACCCACACTATGCCACTGAGCCTCTTGGGCTTGCCGATCAGAAAGTCAGCAATTCAAATCCCCATGACGGGGTGAGCTCCCATTGTTCGGTCCCAGCTCCTGCCAACCTAGCAGTTGAAAAGCATGCCAGTGCAAGTAGATAAATAGGTACTGCTGCAATGGGAAGGTAAATGGCATTTCCATGTGCTCTGGTTTCCGTCACGGTGCTCCATTGTGCCAGAAGTGGTTTAGTCACATGACCCAGAAAGCTGTCTGTGGACAAATGTCGGCTCCGTCTGCCTGAAAGCAAGATGTATGCCACAACCCCATAGTTGCCTTTGATTGGACTTAACCATCCAGGGATCCTTTACCTTTGACCTTACCTAAAAGCCTTGCCTTACCTAGAAGCTACTACTAAGTGATAGTGTCAGAATGTAATGTGTCAGGATGCAATCAGAATATGGCTGTTAGTGAGACTACAATCAACCTCATGATAGTGCTTGGTGGTAGTGTTGGGGTTGCCTGATATTTTGTGTGTGCTTTATTTGTTGTTTTTTTAGTGTTGTTATTCTGCCTGTTGTTTGGTGGGGGCTTGTGAGCATCACCAGTTTTTTCTTTTGTGAAATGGGTGTTTTGTGGTGCTCATTACTGTTTCTTAGATTTCCCAATGCGCTTTCAGATTCAAAAAGTTTGGGGACCCCTGCTCTAACTTATCCAGGGTGGAACTGCAGAGAGGGGGGGGGTAAATTTGTGTTCATTAAATAGACCTTTTATTGTGGCAGAGATTCCATCCAATTTTCTTGTAGTTGGCCGTCAGCCATGTACAATGAACAGTGCAAGTGGTTTCTTGTAGGAACCTGGGAGAATCTATATAGTCACAGAAGCTGTGCAACTGCATGGAGTTGTATGCAGAAGTAATTGAGATCATATTTAATTGTTAATATTGATGTAGTGCTTTACATATTTTTGGAAGAGAAAGATGTGAGCAAAATACAAAAGGAATGCAAGTAAAACCCAAATACGAACTGATCACCTTCTCATTTGAAAGCACTGATACCCTAAAATCCCATTTGCTTCTAAGGAGCAAAGGAAAGGAAAGCATGAAACTTCCAAACAGAGAGAGCTAGAATTATCCTTGACTTTGTCCTGTCAAATGTTAAGTCAAACAGGAATCAGGGAGGGTTTCTTTTCTTATTTTTGGCAAGCATTTCCCTTGCTTCCTATGGTGTGGAAATGGGCAATAAATAGCAGGGTATCTTATGGCATCATTCCAGGCCTCCCGGCTACCGGTGTTGGCAAGGAAATGGCTCTCCTTTTCTTCCTCCTTGTTTTTAGAGTGTTGCGTTTTCCTGAGGTGGAGGGAAGGTCTGTCATTATCAGGGAGAGAGTCAAACCACAGCGGCTGGCTTCTGCTGAACTCCTGTTGCCCTGCCAAACGGGAGGAAGCCATAACCATATTATTCACACCACTCGTGGTTTTTCTCTGAAAGTGAGACTTCCTTTAAATTACAGCACATGCACTCACATGCACACATGTGCACAAAATGCAAAATTGTGGTCTTCCTCATAAAAGCAGTTGTTTTTTTTTAAAAAAGAGGCCAATGCTTTCAAAACATCTTCAAATCTTCCACAAGACTAGAAATGCTGTCTTGCAATTCAGTTTGGAACAGTAACAGTATTGCTCTTGAAATGCATACTGAAAGCAGAAGTCCCCAAGGACAAGAGGCAAAAAACTTTCCTCTGTTTATCATCCCATAAAAGTGATCCTCCTGCAGCTGTATTCTGGGCTTTGTTCAACAACAGGCTTCCTCTTGCGTCCACAGAGCTGAAAATCTCTGTAAAATTAGCTTGCTTTCCTTCTCAATATTTGGTGCAAACCCTTTGGAGTCGCATCAAACCCACACTTCTTTGGCATAGACTTCTTCCCCTTCCATCCCCCAGTATATCTTGGATCTCAAAAACTAGAATTATGTTCATATGTCAGGTGTGGGTATCTGGTATTTTTGAGGGTGGAAGAAATAGCCATAGATTGTACATGTGGCTGAGGCCTTGATGTGAACATTTAGCAGAAACTGGTATGTGATATGATTTGAGCTCTGTGAAAACTCTACAAGTCTTGTGGTAGTTTTCTGTTTCCCTATGCTTATTTCCTCAGGCAAATGAATGGTCCAGAGCACATTTTTGTATTATGTTAAAATCCTAACGCAATACACCCAGGGATTCTGCCTTCCTCCTCACCAGCAAGCTGCAGGAATCAAATGCGAGCAGGAGCTGTCTTTGCCATTCATGGTATTGTAGTGGAAGTCTCTGCCATTGTGCACCCTTGTGCAAATTAATTGAAACAAACAATGTACTTTATTGTACAAAACTCACATATGCATGTACAAAACTCACATATACGTACATTAGTAACAGATACGACCTCTGCTATTTTTAAGCAGCATTTGAACACAGTTTGGCGTAGAGTCTACTAGTTTCTAACAGTCACTGTTGATTTTGGATCCCTGTACCACACATGAATCAGCGCCTGAATGAGCTTCTCCATAGTCGTACAGCCTATAGCACGGAGGCGACTTTTGCATATACAGTGGTACCTCAGGTTAAGTACTTAATTTGTTCTGGAGGTCCACACTTAACCTGAAACTGTTCTTAACCTGAAGCACCACTTTAGCTAATGGAGCCTCCTGCTGCCGCCGCGCCGCCAAAGCACGATTTCTGTTCTCATCCTGAAGCAAAGTTCTTAACCTGAAGCACTATTTCTGGGTTAGCAGAGTCTGTAACCTGAAGTGTATGTAACCTGAAGCGTATGTAACCTGAGGTACCACTGTAGCCCACAAATTCTCAATGGGATTTACATCCGGGGAATTCCCTGGCCAATCAAGTACCTGTCTTTGCTGCTTTGCCATGAATTTCTTCACCACTTTTGATGTGTGACAGGTGACTAGGTCCTGCTGTAATATCCCAGTACCATCAGAATACCTCTTTTCCAGCTCTGGAATAATTCTCTTTCGTAGAACCTCAATATATTGTGGCGAGTGCATCATTCCTTCTATGGCCGACACCATAATGATCAACTGACTTTTCGTGTTTGTTTTGAGTACAGGATTACAAGTAAGATAGAAAACATGCTTTGTTTCAATTAATTTGCACAAGGGTGTACCTCCTGCTTTTCCATCGTCACTAACCACACATCTCCACACACTTGTGATAATCTCACTTCTGTGGACCCACTAGTTAGAAGTGGATTTTCCTAGCTTGGGTGCAAACTCCACCATGTACTTCCTGGCTTATGTTCTGGGTGGAGCTGATAGATTGACACCCTTTCACCCAATCACAGAGTTGGAAGGGAGCCCAAGCCCTGAAAGAGAAATTAGAATCAGCCCTGAAAAAAGGAAGGATTCAGAACAGAAGAAGAAAGCACCAAACCTTACCTTTAAAATGCTTAGTCCATCACGACAGATAGCTCAGTTGGTACAGCATGAGACTCTCAGGGTTGTGAGTTTGAGTCTCACATTGGGCAAAAAAATTCTTGCATTGTGGGGGGTTGGACTAGATAATCCTTGAAGTCCCTTCTCACTCCATGACCATCTGATTCTAAGGCCAGAGCTTACCCAGAAAATTGGGTTTTTATTGATAAAGCAAAAAGAAAAAGGCAAATTGCAGAATGAGTTGCTGAATTTACCTCAGAGGAAAGGGAAGGGAGCTATGATACCACAATCAGCTTCAGTATTTTGGGGAGTGGGATGGGGGAGCTGACAAGGGAGAGAATCAGAATGTGTACACACTAACTTGCTTGCAGTGAAAAAAATGCTATTTTCCTCAGTCCAGGGATCTCTTTTCTCATTCTCCACATGAGAGGAGGAAGAGAGTATTCTGGGCAGAGTAGAGACCAGCCGGAACCCTCTTAACAATTTGAAGGAAGTGGAATTGCACACCTCGAGAGAGAGGAAAATAAAATCCTGGGTGCTGCTTAAAGGGGGATTTCTAGGTGAACAAAAGGGGAAGGCAATTATTTGTGATTTTATAAATAGAAAGACACCTGACTCTGGATTTTCAGTGTTAATTGGAAGGTCTTGAAAAAACTGAAGGCTGCCACTAAGTGAAAGGGGTTGTCCTGATACATTGGGATACAGAGGACTTAATTTTCCCCCACATCCAACAGCACCTTAGCTGAAGGCCAGGATACTTACCTTTCACTATCAATGGAGGGTGGTGACTGGTCCTGCAAACAGACCTTGTTCTGGCTTGCCAACTCCTGACAGTTAGTTGTTACAGACAAGATGTATACCTGAGAGACAAGTTGAAGGTATGCGAGCGAAACCAAGGGGAACTGGTGCTCTCAGGTGACCCAGGATTGCTTGCTACTTTGTCATTGGACAACTTATGGACAGTCCAGCTGCTCACCATATGAACGGATAAAAACATTGAGGATGCCAAGAGGCTTATTGTGGCCATGATGTCATTATGCATATATAGTATCATTATTTCAATTATTTCAGTTAATTATTGTGGAATTGGAAAACAGATTACATAGCTGCTCCAGACCCTTACTATCCCAAACCACAATATCTGTTTTCAGTTCAGACATGATAAAGTATCAACACTGCACATTATATTTGTTCAAAACAATCCACTATTAATGTTCCCATGTTTGAAAACATACTTACTGGGGCTTTATTCTTCCTCTCAAATCCTTCCTCTCCCTTGTTAAGCACATATTTCTAAAAATGAAGGTAGACTGAGGTCTGTTTGTGCAAAATTCTGCCTTAATAAAAAGAATGAAAAACATCATCATAAACTTTTGATGTACTAGCCAAATACCATGACCTCATCAAAGAACCTCAACATCTACATGAACTACATGTATATCTTGATGGGTTTTAGTATGTTTTACTGTTAATTTTAATTGTTTTTTTAAGTTATAAATTGTTAACTGTTTCTTATTGACAATTTTCATATTTATTGTAAACTGCTTATAAGTTTTACTGCTATCAAATAGTACAAGAATTTTGAATTTTGGTAAATGAAGCAAACAAATATACAAAGCAAGTTTAAAAGGATTTATTCACACAGCTCCTGAAAATGAACAGCCCAGAAGAATGATGACTAAGTGGTGGCAACCCTAATGTCACATGATATTCAGGATAAAAGGGAACAGAGTAGAGACATACACCAGATCATAAAAGAATGCAGTTTTGCTTTGACGTGGTGACAAAGAGAGACATGAACTGCCCCCTATCTTTAAATTTAAATATGGTAAGGAAGTGAACCCTATTAAAAAGATTAGTCAAACATCAAGGCTTCCTTCCTTCCTCCAACTCTGTTGCCCTGATCCCGCAAGAGAGATTGATGAATGAAAGTAGCTTTCTGTGTACTTTGTCTACACAGATGTACAGATCTCTATCTTCATTGCAATACTCATCTACTGAATTGACTGGATGAATGTTTGGATGACAATGTTAACCATGTCTAGAACCATCCACATGGCTGATGAGGTTGAAGCTATTTCTCCATTTGACTCCTGCCTGTAGTCTAGACTCTCACTTGAGGTCAGTGGTTGCAGCTATGTAATTCAAAAACACCCTTTGACTTGGGACTTAATGGTCCTATGGGATACCCCCGTCTTTAGATTGTACCTCGATGTGTTAAGTCTGCTTTGCTGCTTTGGGGGCCTTCCTGCTCATTGTATTGGACATCTATCCCAAAGTCCTGGCCTGATGGTACCACCATTTGTGTCACTAACGTGCAGACTTGCCAGGAGCCATTGCTTCTAGACAGTATATGTCTTTGTTTTTCTGTTAAACCAAATATGTTAAACCTTTGCAATGTTGCCTCTGCTACAATTATCTCTTCACCAACCTGGTGGAAAGCTTCTGTAGCTTTAGTTCTGAATTTAATAGGCCTACATATTGTTCAGAAAGTCACTAACAGACTCTCCAAGTGTCCCTATTTCCCAGGGATGTCCCTGATTTAGAGAAGCCATCCTGGTTTCTGCTTTGATCCCAGAATGTCCCACTTTTCCTTAGGACGTCCCTGTTTTCATTAGAGAAATGTTGGAGGATATGGAGTGATCCGACTTCCGAGCCATCTGAAGGCAATCCTGTATAGGGAAGGTTTTCTTAAATGTTTAATTACCTTTTTATATACAGTGGTACCTCAGATTACATATGCTTCAGGTTACAGATTCCGCTAACCCAGAAATACAGACTCCGCTAACCCAGAAATATTACCTTGGGTTAAGAACTTTGGTTTAGGATGGGAACAGAAATTGCACGGTGGCGGCGCAGCGGCAGCAGGAGGCCCCATTAGCTAAAGTGGTGCTTCAGGTTAAGAACAGTTTCAGCTTAAGAACAGACCTCCGGAATGAATTAAGTTCTTAACACGAGGTACCATTGTATGCTGGAAGATGCCCAGAGTGGCTGGGGCAACCCAGTAAGATGGGTGGGATATTATGTAAAATTATCATTATGGAATGGGACGTCCCTATTTTCATCAGAGAAATGTTGGAAGGTATGCACTAATGAGTGCTGACTTGCACCCTCAGTTCTTTCTACCTAAAGCAAAGTACACTCTCTGCTTTTAAGGCTGAGGGTATAAAAGTGCCTTCAGCTTGCTAGGATGGTTTGTTTTAATTAGTGTCTTTCATTAAACTAATACTTTTTGCTCTTCAAATCCCTCTAATTTCATGTACACATCTTCTCTCATAACAGAGTTTGCTGCTGTAAGATTATATTGGTGAATTAAAACTGCTATCTCTTGGCACTTACCAACAATGAGCCCCATTATATTCTAGGTATACATTTCACATAAAGTGCCCTGCTCTTTAGACTGTGTTAAGGACAAGGTTTAATAGTCTCAGGTACTTAATTATCATCCTAATCCCTTGTATAATAGCCTTTCTGAGTGTGTAAATTGCTTGTTATAACAAAGTATGCACTGTACATACTGAAATATTTCTATCAAAGGCCTATTTATGACAGTAGGTTGCTTGATTTATAATCAGATTGTCTCAAATGCCTTGAAAGGTGGAAAATCCTTATTTAATTTTTGAGAGGCTCATAATGGACTAAGGTATGGCATTTCCTGAGCTGTAAAGCACATTTAATGCAAGTCCACTGGGTGTACATAATCAGTCCTATTATACAAGAGACCTTCGCTGAATGTATGTTATCTAGATCATGGGTGCTGAAGCAGATGCACTCTTGCTAAATCATGTTTCTCAACAGACATGGCTGTGTGTAAATATTAGGTAGCCTTGGATACCATTATATCTGATCTTTCTGAGATCTATGACAACCTGCTGGTAGTAATTACCTGGCCTTTTTCAAGAGGACATAGGGAAGAAAATACAATGGAAGTATAATCACACAGAAATCCAGGGCCATCTTTAAATGCAAATTGTGACCCTCAGTCACCTAGACCTGCTCACTATGTGGTATCTGTGAAATGGTGCAATAGTGCTTGTGAAAATTTATGTCAGCACCCATGAAAAGTTTGCCCTCCTACCAAAGTGCTATTTTGCTAGAAAAAGAGGTGCCAGAACTCACCATGAATGACTCCCTTGTTTTCTTAAAATAGAAGTTGTGCACACCTGAGAGGTGTTGGAACTGAGTTCCAGTGAGTTCCACTGGGGGAAAAAATCCCTGCCTTTGAAAGTAGGAAGGGAATTTCTCCTTCCCATATGTGTAATAATAATAATAATAATAATAATAATAATAATAATAATAATAAGCAACTTAGGTTCATAATATGCAGCTAATATGATAACACAGCAGTCCCTGCCCGGCCCATTAGGAAGTCTGTTGGGGCCTAATCCTGAATTAAGCCTAAAATGCTTTCAGATTTTAAGTTTATTTAAGCATACTTATGTACAGGTGTTTCTCATGATAGATTGGCTATGGCTTTGGGTTGATCTATTTCTGCTTGAGGGAATACACGAGCTGGTGGAACCAGATGGCAACCAAATGTGATAGCTGGCTGGTGCAATCATATTGTTGCCATCTGTCCGGAAGGACCCAGTTTCAACATACTTTAGCCCCTGTAGCAGGATCACATCAACGGAAAATCTTGAGCTACAGTCAAGAGCTACTTGAACCTCCACCCCCCACAACAAAATTGGCACGGGGTCTTCCTGCTTAATTCCTGTTTTGCAGAATCCCTGTGTTACAAGGCACAAATGACCTCATGTCCCCTCCTCCCACTTCCTGCAATTGAAGTGACAGCAGTGGAAGGTGGAGACATGTCTTATGTATCATGGTACATGGCGAAGGATTTGCACTGTGATTGTTTGAAGCCCTGCCATCTGCCTTTAATTTTGCAAGGCCTGCCAATCTCATTAGATTTCATGCTCTGAATGTTTGCACTTGCACAAAAGCTGTCCAAACAAAGCTAAATCTTTGTCACCAGTATCTGTTCGTGGCATTGACTGAGAACATATGAAACAGATCGGTGCTAGGCTTGAGTGAAGTACAAGAATCAACCACTGCAAAATAATAACAATAACATTTTGGCTAAACTAGGGATAATGATGCATGTTAGGGTGTTAGACAAAAACCAGAGTTTGCATGTATTTGCATATTAACATGTATTTGTTTGGGTTAGTGCTTAAAAGTATTAGACAAGGACTAGGTTCACAAAACATCAACTTAGCTATAGAACTTATTGAGTGCCCACAGGCCAGTTACTATTTATTAGGCTAACCTATCTCGCAGTATTATTGCAAGGATAAAATGGTGTTTACATGAGAGAGAGAACCATGTACACCACCTTGAATTATTTGGGAAAAGAGAAGAGTGCCACAAATAAATATTTTAATTTTGTGTATGGCTTTCCTCTTAGTAATTTTAGAGGGGCCTCATTCAGGAATTTCATAGGAGTCTTTCAGAAAAGTAGAAGAGTTGTTACAAGGGTGTGAGGATTCTGTGAGGGGAATAAGGGTCTTCGCATGCTTAAGAAACTGCTCCCAGGATTCTTTGGGGGAAGCCATGACTATTTAAAGTGGTATCATAGTGCTTTGAATGTGTGTGGTGTGAAAGTAGTCTATGTTTAGAATGCGAAATACACTGTGAAACCTAATGTGAAACAAAACTTCCAGGATGCACTTGGCTGTTCTGTGCACCCCCAATGCTGTTGTTTCCCTACCCGTCCATATATTTTAAACACATTTTAATTTTGCTTCAGTAATATGGATTCACTCCTAGCTCTTCAGGTTTCTTCACCTTCTCGCCATGCTGTTGTTTGCATTCCCTTCAACTTGCAGTGACTCACTTTGAACGTCTAGTTCACTCAGAAAGATAATTGCCTATTTCCACTTTAGTGCTCCAGTCCTCCTCCCCCTTTCTCTTGATTTAAAATGACCTGTCAGTTACTGTTTATCTGATGTTCCAAACATCCTGGCCCACTTTCTTTCCTCTGTGCTTCATTCGATTTTCTTTCTGGGTTCTGCAAGATGTTTCAGTTGTCATTTCCCCCCCCTGTTTCTCCTGTCATGAGCATTTTGATGTCAGCTCCAGCAAGCTGTCTGCTTGGTTTTGTTTATAGGTGTTTTGGTGCTGAATTAGTACTTTCTAGAAAGTCCAGTGTAGTATGCCATCATTAAGTGACAACATATGAGGTGCCAGCCCTTTGGCAGACTGTAAATGACCGGCTGGAAGATTTAGATGAATGAGGTGAAGTCAAGGAAAACTTAACATTTTAGTTACTCATTAAGTGATAGGTGAAGAAATGCAAGTACTATTTTTAAAGCCTGGGTAGCGTAAACCAAAATGCTGGGTCGTTTTCTTTTGTGTGTGCTTCAACTAGTGTTTTAGATATTTGATGCAACATCTAACAAGTAAAACATAAAATGAGAGCCAGTGTTGTGGTGTAATGGTTAGACCAGGACCTGGGAGGTCATCCTTCAGCGATGAAGTTTTCACTTCAGTCAATTGCTATCTCTCAGTATAGCCTACCTTTCATGGTTGTTGTGAGGAAGAAATGGGTAGAAGAAACAAGTTTATGCCACCTTGAGATCCTGTGGCACAAGGGAAACTGGGTATTCTAATTTCCATCTGTACACATATATCTTAAACGGATTTCCATCCATCAAGATATATGTGTAATTTGCTGATACACAGTAAAGTTCTATATACCCATGGACATGAGCATAATAAGGTTGTATCAACTGGGCATTTTAACACTGTGAGCGAGGGCTGAGACTTGCAGCCAGTAAAAGGTGTGGTGGGATTTCTTGGGCTGTTGGTGGTGAAAGACTTGGGAGCATCATCACAATCATAAACCTACAGCACAGTCAAAATTATACACCTTTCAGCAGTCTACATCAGTGTGGTGCCCACCAGAAGTTTTGGAGTACAATTCCCATCAACTTGCATGGAAAGATGCAAGGGAAGACATATGGATATACATGGTAGATCCAAAAATATGTGGAAGGAAATATATAGCACACACCCAGAGGGGTAGCAAAAAAGGTCCCTAAATACCATTTCTGAACCCATTACATTTTACCTGTTGGATGCCATATCAACAGTTTATTTCATGTTTAGTGAAAATTACTCTTTTAAAAAACCCACATAAACTTTTTATCCCACCCTTCCTCCCATTGAGTTCAGTTTTCCCTATGTTAAAGATAACTAGGTGGACCGAAAGAGACAAAATTAAATAATAACATCTAGATAGAACATAGAAATGTATACAGTGGTACCTCGGTGTATGAACAGTCCTGTTTATGAACTATTCGGTTTACGAACTCCACAAAACAGGAAGTAGTGCTCTGGTTTGCGAACTTTACCTCTGTTTATGAACGGAAGCCGAACGGTGGAAGGGGACCAGTGGCGGGAGGCCTCATTAGGGAAAGCATGCCTCGGTTTAGGTTTAAAAACGGACTTCTGGAACGGATTAAGTTCGTAAAACGAGGTACCACTGTATGTATATTTGTGCATGGCCATATATTTGTGTCTCTTTCTGTGTGTCCAGCTATGCTTAAAATAATATGGGGAATGCTGACATATAACTGGGATAAAACCCACTTAGCCTGGAATAAAAGGCAGAGCAACATTCCAAAGTCCAGAGAACAGTGGAAAGCAGCAGAAATTTGTACAAATGTGTTGTGGTTGCCTGCATACCTACATATTGCATACCTGCAATGCACAAGCTTTCAAAGCTATGGCATAGGGATCCATGTCAAGGTTACACAAATGGTTCTACTTACATTCCCCCATTAGGATGTTTGCAATTGTCTTTCATTTGGCAGGCCTGTGTGCACCTGGTTTAATAATAAGACAGTGCTAGGCAAAAGTCTATATAACAGTGTGCACTTAGGCCTGAGATATAGTAAGTGGCTTGCTTCAAAATCAAGCTGTCTTCTGGCAGGAAAAGATTAGGGAGGGTGGAAAGAACAAAAGTTTTAGGGAACACAAGAAAGGCAAGCCTCTGCCTGCTAATTTTCTCCTACAGCATATTTGAAGGTGGTTTAATAGTTTAACCCCCAAATGATAGATGGTCTTTAATGCTGCCCTGAGTTAGTATTTATAGCCTTGTCCTTTCAACAGCACCACCAGGAATTTAATAAACGATTTGCACAGATTTCTCAGGTTTCTTTAGTTTCCCATTGAAACCAAGCCAGGTTGCCCAAGCCACAACATTTAGATATGGATCCAAAGATCCCTATAAGACTATGACTTTATAAAAAAATAAATCTGAGGTTTTGGTCTGAACTTTTTTTTTAACTCTGCACACACAGTTTAGAAGCAGATGTAAATGTCCCCAAGTTCATTTATAATCCTTGTTTTTTAGCTCAACATATTTCTAAACTAAACAGAAGGGGCGGGCGGGAAATGCCCAGTTCATCTGTCAGTTTCCACTAGTCCTTTGCGAGAATCTATCATTCTGTCACTTGGCATTAATATTGTATCATCATGTCTCACCAATAAAATGTAAAGGAATATCAGCTGACAACAAAGCTTTACGAGTAATTAGAAAAGAGGCAAAAATTCATTTCGGCTTGAAAACAAGAATGCAGCAGCAGCTGCATGAATGCCACAGGGTAGGGAGTTTCAACAAGATGGAGCCAAGCGAGGGGACTGGATGGCTTGAGGGGGTTGATAATGTGATACAGATCCCCTTTGCCTGCAGGCCACAGATTGAAATGCATCTCATATTTGTAATGGCTGGAAGCCATGATCATCTGGATTTAACAACCTTTGTGGTCTCAGTCCAATTCTTAGTGTACAGGTCTATACTTCATTAAAAAAAAAAGCTGTCACAAGCAACTGACAGCAAGATATGGATAGGGAATAAAACTGAGCTTTTGTTTTCAAGCAGGCAAACCAAAGTGTTCGGCCAAACCACGACCCTTGTTCTGATACCAAAGCAGGCTTACAGGCTCAGTTTAGAAGTGACGTTCAAAATAGGCAAAATCAGCGCTTTTCTTCTAGAGTACCCCCAGAAAAAAAAGCACTGGGCAAAAAGTAAAGACGTGTAAAGCAGTCCATGCAGCCACCATCTCATTTAGATGCAGTATATGCAATGCATTGCTTGGCTAATATACACAGTGTTAACCAGGAATGAGAGCACATGGGTGACGGATAGCTCTGCTCGCTAACATTAGCAGTAAGCACACCTTAAGCAAGAGAGTGGTCATGTGAACTTCTCAAAAGAATAGACACTTTGCTGTGACCAGTGTCACATTTAAACCTAGCTTGTCCCACCTTTCCTTTTTCCTCCCCCCCCTTTTAAAAAAGTCTAGAGGCTAGCTTTTCACCAAGCTTCATCATGGGTGAATGTATTAAAATCCACTGATTTCTTCAGGCCATGGTAAAACCATATGAGTTTAATATATATAAATGGATCATTGGCAAAGCTCACAGCCCGCCAGCCATGGTTGCTGAGCACATTATTTTCTTTTTCGTGTGGTTCGTGCAAGAGCTTCAGTGGTTCGATGGCAGTGCTTAAGGGGTGGACCCAAAGTGTGGAAGAGTGGCTAACAATTTCTCTCCAGACAGTTCTGTACACTCGGGAGTGTACATATTTGGTTGTCTTCTAAACATCTGCTGCAAAATCGACATTTACATCGACAGCCAGATGTTGAGCTTTGTAATCACAAGCAGTAAGATGAGGCTACACGGTCTGTATCCAACGCACTTTGTTAATTGAGCATGACTTATATGTTCATCAATTACTCATCTATTCAAGGTCTCCCCCCCCTTCTTTATTTTGTTGCTCTGGGCTTGTTTTCCACATTCCTGAGCTCTGTCTCTCTGGGAACCATCATCCCTCCACCTGCTGGAGCTATGCAACTACAGTATATGGTGTAGTACTTAAGATCGGGTTTTAGAGAGAAAGTAATTCCAAAGCTGCTTGACTCCTTACTGCCAACCCCAAATGTTTTTTCCATCCTGAAATATTATTTTTCAGTTTTCACGGCAAGGAAATTGAATATGATTAGCTTTGCAGTACAGATTAGCTGAAAAATTCCAATTTTGCAGTGCGGATGGAATTGGATAGTAGCATTAGGGGGCAACTCATGAAAACAAATTTACTCCTATGTGTTTGTTATATTTTAAGAAAAACTTATGGGAGGTGATCAATGATTGGCTTTTAATTGTAGGTTTAAGCTAGAACATGAACATTTCTTTAGCCACTGTATATGATCCTCTTTCAGCTAACACAGAAAATAATTAAAATACCATTATTTCTGTCCAGTGCCTAAAGTCAGAAATATTTTTTCATTTCCCCCTAAATTACATGTCTATTATGTTCTCATTTATTTATTTTAACCTCCACAGAATTTATTTATTTTTGACATCTACATGCCACCGAATTACAAAAGTTTTCTGAGTGGCCTAACCACTTAGAAAACTAAATAAATCAGTTTAGTTTAGTCCAAAAATTAAAACCATGAAAACAACATCATAAAAGCAGTACAGAAGGATCAAAATCACAAAATACCTTAAGACTAAAAGCTAAAATATATGGATAGAAAGTTTCTAACTATAGTTATCTGAAAAAAAGTGAAACTGCAACTTTGAAACTGTTGAGCTTTACTGATATTGTGTTACCAATTACTATTATGAAACTTTCTTTTATTTGAAAATGGAAAGGTTCTGTGGAAAAATATAACAACACAGGTTTTCTGCTCCACATTGTTGATGATGGAGGCTGCCTGGTACCAGGGATCAGGGTGCTCAGGTACTTCCTGAGGGCTCTGGGCTCAGAAGGGCCTATGTCTGGGCAGCCTGATTCTGCCAACCCAGACTGCTGCCACCAGTCACTCCCTTCATCTCTATCCCAGACATGATGGGTGATAGAGACTTGGGTTTTGTTTCAAGTGGTTTGAGGTTTGGTTTCAAGTCCTAGAGATGAACCACTGTTTGTAAGCAATCATCTCATCTAATTCACCCTGTTCCAGGTTCATGGCGGTGTTTGTCTTGCCAAATGCAAGGTGGTTTTTTTAATGAGATGCAGAAGCAATACAAACACAAGTGAGTGAAAAGATTAAAGATTTTATTCTAAATGGCAAGCATTATATACATTACCAAACAAGCACTTCGATCTGTCAGTAGGAAGCCCTCAAGAAGTGGCGAAGTGACCCCTAGGTAGTATCAGGTTGCATGAGCTTCTGAGCTATGCCCCTAAACCACCTGATTTATAGATTATTAATAGCTAGCATGGCGCTGTGGGTTAAACCACAGAGCCTAGGACTTGCTGATCGGAAGGTCGGCGGTTCAAATCCCCACAATGGGGTGAGCTCCTGTTACTCGTTCCCTGCTCCTGCCAACCTAGCAGTTCGAAAGCACGTCAAAGTGCAAGTAGATAAATAGGTACCGCTCCAGCGGGAAGGTAAATGGCGTTTCTGTGCGCTGCTCTGGTTCGCCAGAAGTGGCTTAGTCATGCTGGCCACATGACCCGGAAGCTGTATGCCGGCTCCCTCTGCCAATAAAGCGAGTTGAGTGCCGCAACCCCAGAGTCAGTCACGACTGGACCCAATGGTCAGGGGTCCCTTTACCTTTACCTTATGGCTTGCCTAACTGCCTATGTGCAGGTTATTCATTAGTCACCCTCTTCCCAATGCTTCTGCATCAAAGAAGGAAGATACCCAGCACTATTACTTCCTTCCACCATATTATACATTAAAGGCTGCTCTTAGCCATCAAAGAACTTTAACAAGAGATAGAGAAGGGAAGTAAACAGAAGCAGGAAGAGATGACCATGTCAGATCACTTATCTCCTCAAAGTACAAATATCTTCCGGAAAGATTGCCCCTACAGTGTTGAAACATTGGCCTGAAATGGGTTCTGATGACCTATGGATCCATTCACACTGGTCATACCTTCATAATGCAGGGCCCACAAATAGTTACGTGGCACTTTAAAAGCTACCAGATTAATTGTGACACCAGCATTCATAGTCTGAAGCCCTCTTAGCCCTCTTAAAAGCATTTTTAAAAAAAGTTTTCTCATATAATACAAATAGGGACATCAATGGGCCTAGCGTGCTATAGGGCCTCATTTGCATGAAGAAGGTTCAGCTATAACTGCAAGAGAGCAACTGGTCTTTTGCAAAAGCCAGGATGATGCGGAAGTGTTATTATGTTGTGACAGTGGTGGGGAGTGATATGAAGAAATAATTCCTGGCAAAAATGAATTGCATCAATAATCCAGAGCAGTTTGACCTTAAAACTCACATTTTTTAAGGAGTGGAGATGGGTGCCTCGTTCCTCACAAGCGGTGCTAAAAGTGTTTTATTTGCTTAGTATTTTCAGGAAGAGTTATGTGTGCTTACAGTTCCCTTGCTAATGGAAGAAGCTTCAGTTCCTGTATGCCGTTTTTACACAGTTGTGCTAGATTTATTGTCGAGTTCAGCTTGCAATTGGCACGCAGAGCATATCTGGTTGTACTCAGATCCAGATGGAAACTTCTTGCCCAGCCTCCAATGGTTTGTTCACCTCTCCCCCTCCCCCTTGCTTCCTCTCCCTTTATTGTTTTCTAAGACATGAACAATATGTCTGAAAGAGGCTTGAAAACACAGATTCCTTCCACCAGCTGACTTCTGGCTTCAAACTAGGGGAGATTCTTGAGGCTCTGCAGAATCCTACAGCCGCTGAACATTTGCACTCTTCTCCCGGAGAAAGAGACAAACCCTTCTAATGGTATAAAGCATCCATCCACACACGATCTAATTTATTGTTTTGTTATGGAATAAATGGTTCCCTCATGGGAAGAAACAGAAAGACTTACATGGCAAATAACTTTATAGCTAGAACTGCTTTAAATGTGACAAGGGAATTAATGTTGCTGTGAACATAACAAAAGGGCATGGCTGGTTCAGACTGGCAGCCTGTCTAGCCCAGAATCCTGTTTTCATAGTTACCAAACAGAGGATTATGGGAATACTGCATGCAGGACATGAGTGCAACAGTGTCCTCCCATTAGTGTACCCCACCAACTAGTATTTTTTAGAGAGGCATCAATAGCCTTATCTTCCTTTTTAAAATAAATAAATAAATAATCCACTTTAAAACTGGCCATATTGGTGACCATCACTACATCTGTTAGTAGTGGGTTCCATTGTTAGCATAATAACATAAGAAGAGCCTGATGGATCAGGCCAAAGACCAAATCTCTTGGCTTTGATGGTACATTTCCTGATCTGTGATATACACTTTAGCCAAGCACCTATAATTGTGGCTTTGAATAATCCTCACTATGTCCCAACATGCAAGAGGGAACAATAACAGCAATGCAGGGGGAGGGGGGGAGGGATGGATTTCAGTCATATCACTGGTTCTATATTTTTTGTTGGTGCCAGGAGAGGTTATTTCTCTGAGGTCTGTCACCTCAGTACTTCTGATTCTGATTCTGATTCTCACCCCGTTGCAGGGATTTGAACCGCTGACCTTCTGTTCGGCAAGCCCAAGAGGCTCAGTGGTTTAGACCACAGCGCCAACTGCGTTCTGTGAGGTAGAACCCATTATTGCAGGGTGGTTTCAGGATCTGCAGAAATGACTTTTTTTTGAGGTAAACATAGCACTTGTGTACTTTTTAATGAAAACTGAGTCCTTGTGTATTTTGTGGTTTTATATTTTGATTTTATTCTGTGAACCACCCTGAGACCTCTGCGTATAGGGTAGTATATTAATAATAATAATAATAATAATAATAATAATAATAATAATAATAATAATAAATAATTAATAGAACATGTTTGAATGTTCTGTCTATATCTATATCCACCTGCATAAGTAGCTGAGGCTTCAAATGGCCATGATAACATAAGATTGTTTTGACCCCCCTATAGAAATATGGTCTTGTGAATCCACTTGTCCTTGTATGTCTGATGCCATATGCTTGAAACCTGTTTTTGGAGTGTATGTGTGTGTATGTGTGTAGATATATATCAAACACACACACACACACAGGCATTGTGCTGCATTTTTATGTGACACGATGATGCAAACTCTACAGTTTGGCTTGTTGGAACATGATATCTGTGTCAACACTGTATTCTTGGTTGCCATAACACCAGGAAAAATAATACGGAATGCCAAATATTAATATAGCTGTAGCTTTGGGGAATGGGAGCCTTTCTAAATGGCTTGAAGCTATGTCACACTATAATCCTTGGAAATAAAATGTGAACATAATTGCTGAATGCCGACTGGATCTGTGCCTGCTCTGGTCTTCAGCCATTCTGTGCTAAAGCATTGTCTCTTAACATTGTGCAGCTATTTTTTGTTTCTTTATCCACCCACCCCCTCAGCATTTTCTTATTCACATAAAATAAGGAAATAAACATGGCTTAAGCTAGTATGAAAGAGCTGAAAGATGGATTAGCTATGGTTCTGCGTGTATAGGACTTTTGCATAACTTACAACCACTAATAGGTTAAAGGTAGAATGAAGATTGTGAGCTGCCCTGTTAAGAGGTGTCTGCAGCAATGGGAAAGAGGCCTGAGGGTTTCTGACAGGGTCCTTCTCCTTCTCTAAGCCTAGTTTGTGCTTTCCAAGCTTCGGGGAGAAGGTGGGAGGGTTCTAGGACCCTGCCAGAGCCCCTGCCTTCCCAAAGCTCAGTGCCTCACTTACCCAGCTTTGGGAAGGCAGCACATGGGCTGGGTTTGGGGTCAAATTTTGACCTTGTTCCCCAACCTCCCACATGATAAGGCAGTGTGCGGTCTGCAGGTCCTGCGTCAAAGTACTCTTGCGGCCCACTTGGTATGAAAAGTTGGGTCACCCTGTTCTAAACCACCTTATGCAGGTGGAATATATCACAAAGACAGTGGGAGGCATGATGTCGGCGCATGCACACCCACCCCAGTGATGGTATATGGCACCAGACACCCGTGGTTATGGAGGCAAGCCAGCACCGCTGTTAGGAAGAATCCTCCAATGGTTTCTGAAAGCAATCATAACTTCCCATTATGATGGGCTTTATGTCTTTAGAAGAGGTGGTGAAGTTAAAACATTTCCATGGAAATCAATGGACAGCCATTGAGGTCTGCTCCCACTTGTTTCCTTTCTGCCTCCACAGATGCTACAGAGCATAGGATTCTGAGTAACTTTGCAGCCAACCACAACACCTCCCGCAGTATTGTCATTTCCCCCATTTCTCCACAAGCAAGCAAGCAGCTCACACTGTTGTCTGCTGTGAGCTCCCTATTACACCTTTTATTTTCCTTTTATTTGCAGTCCAAATAATTTAGAAGGCAAAGCACTCCATACCTACTCTGAAGATCAGGTCATCTTCAATGGGGTTCTCTTTCCTTTTGCCAGAGCTGTACGTACTAGCTGGTCCTTTCACAGCTTTCTGCGTCACGTGGTCAGCCGACCTGATTACCTTGAGTTTGAATGGGCTGCCCCTGATATGCTCATCATAGAGTCTCAAGGAAAAGATAAAGTCCCCTTCTTTCTGGACAGTATACAAAAATTCATCAGTGCCATTTTTATTGTCAAGTATTTCTCCATCCGCCACACTCCCATCAGGGAGTGTGGTGTCCACTCTTTCAGCTTGCAAAATGCTGGTTCCCATCACAGACTGAGCAATGTGTGCAGTGTTGTGGAATTTGTATGCATGGAGGTGTTATTTCCACAGACAAAGATTTGAACCCTTCTCTTGGTGGGCTTCTAGGTTCTCCACGCAAGCCACCTATGCTCAGTGCAGTGGCAATAGACCTGGTTCACACTGTAGCTGCTGAACTTGATAAGATGCACCTGAGGACAGCTCTCAGTCCAGTGTGAGCCTCAGGCACTTCCACACCCATTCCTGTTTCCCTAATGAGTGCACTTGGCTGATTCCCATTGATCAGAATCCAGCTAATTCCCACTGAAATTGCTTCCAGAAATATCAGTGTTTTTATAATGGGCGGCAAGGGAGACACTGAACTCAAATAAATGCAGAACCAGCTAGTTCATTTGTGATTAGTTACAAAATGTGCCAAATCATGAACATGTGGATCTCACCCACTTGTCTGAGTATCACAACAACTGTCTAAAATATTGGTTCTAAATGATGCCGTTATGAAATTTGAATATGTGTGCGCACTGCTTTGTTTTCTATGCACAACAAACAGGTGTCCTTCTCTACATGCCCAATTCCTCTTGGATCAAAACAGTAGGACCTGTTTATGCTTTTCTTAGAAAACAGAGATAGAAGGGTATGGGAAGAGTCAGTTAAAACTGTGATCAATCCCAATGGCAGTGATCATTATAAAAAGCTCAAACTAGTTCAAGAGATCTGAATGCAAGAGAATGCTGGTGAGAAATTGGTGAATATATTCTGTTTGTGTTTTCTTCTTCCTTTCACATTAACGAAACAAAATCTGGCTGAAAGAAGGATCTTCACTTCTTATCTGCATCTACTAAATCTTTTATTTCACCTGAAGCCATATAATCTTCTGATAGTCCTTTCCTGAGCAATCACTTGTTTGGTTGTAAACAGAGGATTAAGGTGAGGAACAAGGAACAGGAAGAACTCTTAGAAATGGTGCCAGCACTAGACTTTGATGAATCCTGTGCAAAGAAATGTGGAGCCCAAAGAAGCCCAGCTGCCTGGAGAGGAAGGACTTGTCTGCCTAATTACTGATGGAGACTTGTTATTAGGAAAAGGGATGCTCAGGCTTCAGATTGCCCTTCCACTATACTACACACTTTATATTCACTAGAAGGGATTCTGGGTTTATAGGCACTGGTGAAATGCTTCTGCTCCTTTGGGAGATGCAAACACACGATGACCCAACACTAGCATTTTTACATTGTAACTGAGTGCTGTTATGAACTCTGGTGAGTGTTTTTGCCACCAGTGGTTAGGCAACATCATCAAATACCCTTGGCACTATACTACTTTGAGGTGTCTGAGCTGTTAGGGGACGGGCAGTACATCTAGGGGGACACATCTTGGTTATAGTGAAGATGTGCAGAGTTGTGATAGGCTGAATAATAGAATCAAAGAACTGTTGGAAGGGACCCTGAGGATCAGCTAGTCCAAACCCCGGCAATTCAGGAATCTCAACTAAAACATCCATGACAGGTGACCATCCAACCTCTGCTTAGAAACCTCCAAGGAAGGAGATCCCGCAACCTCCCAAGGGAGACCATTCCACTGTTAAACAGTTCCTACTGCCAGAAAGTTCTTCCTGGTATTTAGTTGGAATCTGATTTCTTGTAACTTAAATCCATTGGTTTGGGTCCTGCCCTCAGTGGCAGAGCTTCATGCTCTGGCACCGGGGGGCGGAGAGCAGGCGGGAGCGGGGCTGGTGCCTGTCTGCAGGGGCGTGGCACGCCAACTGCAGGGGTGTGGTGCTCAGCATAGGTGGAGGGAGAGCCGTGATGGCGCCCCACCGGGATCTCATTGCCGGGGGCGGTGTGCTCCTCCCATACTCCTCTTCCTCCACCAGTTCCTACCAGAGTAGGAGAAAGCTAGCTCCATCTTCCATGTGACAGGCCTTTAGATATTTGAAGATGGCTATCACATCTCCTCTCAGTCTAATGTTTACCAGGTTAAACCTACCCAACTCCTGCAACTGTTCCTCATAAGGCTTGGTTTCCAGACCCTTGAGCATCTTGGTTGCCCTCCTCTGCACAAGTTCCTTCTTAACTTGTGGCTCCCAGAACTGGACACAGTACTCCAGGTGTGGCCTGACCAAGGTAGAATAGAGTGAGACTATGACTTCCCTTGATCAGGACACTATACTTCTGTTGATGCAGCCTAGTTTTTTAATCAGAATGAATGCTCGATATGCAGTGGGCATTTTATAGCCTTCCCACAAAATTTGAACAAAGAAATCAGGATGAGTGCTCAGTAAACAGGTCATCTTGGAAGTGGCCCTAGTCATTTCTAGGCTGCATTCACACAGCAGTTTATTCCATTTCATTGACGTTTCTCAAACTGTCAATTTCCACATTATATTTCAGTTTCTGCATGATATGTAAGCAGCTTCCAGAAAGCTGGCGGAATATAGTGGAAGGTCAGTGCTCATTTCTGGGTTAATTACTTCCAGAAAAAAATCTGTTTGCAATCAGGAAAATCGAACACAGTATTTCCCATGTCTGAATGCACCCACCCCTAGATAAACATACTTATGACTGTCATTAATTTTTGTTTTTGCAATTGGTAAAAAACTAAAAAAACCTCTTTTCCCCATGTTGTGGTCATAATTTATCATAAATTGCTATTTTTCTATTGAAAAAAAAAGGAAGTTCTCTTTATTGGAACTTAATTCTGTATAAGTACACTTCGAAGTTCCTGATATTGGTAGCTCAGAACTTTACTTTCCTCACATTTTCCTGCTGCGGTGATATGACAGCACATTCAGAGCAGTCAGAAATGAAACCTAGCTTTTTGGAAGAAGCACAGAAATCCTTTTCCGCTAACTGTACTCCTCCCCAGCTTCCAAACAGAGCAGCTGCAAAGAATATTAAGCATATCCACTAACTCTGAAAAGCACCCAAATGGTAAAAACAATATGCCTTTATTTTGTTTAGCATCTTCCATCTGAACTATACTTTCAAGAGCTTTGCAAGAGTTAAACAATCTAAAAATCTTGCATGGTATGAATTACAGTGGGAGGGGGGATGATGACATTTTAAAGAAAAGGATATTGTACAAGTATATATTACGAACTTGTATGGCCAGTAACAGATGGCAGCAGAAATGAGAAGCTTGACAGCAAAGGAAAAATGGTAGAATGGAGATCTGTAAATAAATAGAGAATTAGTGAGATGATAAAGGGGATCATTGTTGGCATGAGCTGTAATGGTGATAAATTTTGCAACTATGTTGGTTAGTCATAGAGAGCAAGTGGATTCTAAAGGATCAGGGAAATGGAACAGATGAGGTCCATTATTGATATACAGCTCAATAATGAACAAAATAGTAATAATTGCTCTGTGTTGTTGTTGTCTAATCACAGTTAGACATTGCTGCTGTGATTCCCCTAGGATCTTAAACGAACTTAAAGCAAAGAGCTAAAATCTTATAGATCTTAAAGAGCTAAAATCTTGCCCCTGTTTTGGTCAGTTGGACATTGCATTTACTGCTGGATTGTGTTCTAGTGCACAATGACCCGTCTAAACTCTTCCTTCCTTTTAAAAGTTATCTCTTTTAAAATCACTCTTCTAGAATTTCAGTGGCAATCTGGCTCTTTTCACTTGGGTTTCTATGCCTGGCTGGCACCCAGTCCCCAAATCTGTACACGATATTGTTTTCCTGAGAGAAGCACAGATAAAGCTGGAACCTTGTTGCAGCAAGCAATTTGCTGTTATATGTGCACTGCATCACATAGCTGAAATGGTCTGCAGAGCTCCTCTCGAGAAGGAGCTAGCCTTTTCCCTTGATGCAGATGTGCAACAAGAACAAGAACAAGACTTAATCCTGTTACTAACATTCAGAAGAACTCATAATCTTAAGAACATCAGAAAAGCTCCTGGATCAGAAAACTGCCCCATCTACAGTTCGGCATCCTGTTTTCACAAAGACCAACCAGATGCCTGTGGGAAACCTGTAAGTAGAATTTGAGCACGAGACCACTCTCTTCTCCTGTGGTTTCCAGAAACCTTATTTCATATGCCCTGCTTCTTCTATTTTGTTTAATGAGGACCAAAAGCTCTTACTGACTCTTCTGTTTTCACTGGCAAGTGGCAAATGTTACCTAAAATAATCAATACAGTCATACCTCGGGTTGAATACGCTTCGGGTTGAGCGCATTCGAGTTGTGCTCTGCGGCAACCCGGAAGTAACGGAGTGCGTTACTTCCAGGTTTTGCCGCTTGCGCATGCACAGACGCTCAAAATGATGTCACATACATGCGCAGAAAAGTGACGCACACGTGCGCGTGCAGACGTGCCATCGCTAGTTACATTTACCTCTAGATGCGGACAGGGCTCTGGAACGGATCCTGTTCATATCTAGAGGTACCACTGTATAAGGTATGGATCATAGCTATTCTTGTTGACCAGCCTTCACAAAAGGAGCACTTGAGAAAATTATAATTGCCAAAGCAGAAGTTAACTGTTTGAGAAGCAGCATGAACTTTACTGCTAAAGCTGTTTAATATACAAGTTTCTGAGAACCAGTATAAGGCCTGTAATTTAATATGTCATCAATAGTTCATGTATAAACGAGCTGGGGTCTTGGCACTGTACAGACCATGAGTATCATCCAGCCGTCATTGCCTCTCAATTGCTTTCCCTGCCTAGCTTATTTTTACCCTTGACAAGTCCCTGAAGCCAGTAAAACTTGATCAGCCATTTCAGTTCACTTGAGGCCTCAATGTCACAGTGGATTTTGCATTTTACCCTTCTTGGCTGTGGTCAGCTCAGCTGTTTGGATGCCACAGCCTGTGATGTCATAGAGAGCTTTGCATCTCTCTGGCCAGGACCTCTCAGGAGTCGAGAGATGCTTGGGCCACTTCCACAATATGAGCCCCCTTGCCATAATAGATTTTTTTTTTAATGACACACTCATAAAATATATATTGTTATCAACATTTAGGAACATAATTGGTTGTTGTTTAGTTGTTTAGTTGTGTCCGACTCTTCGTGACCCCATGGACCAGAGCACGCCAGGCACTCCTGCCTTCCACTGCCTCACGCAGTTTGGTCAAACTCATGCTGGTATTTCTATGGGTTGTTGATATTTCTTCCGGCAATCTTAATTCCGGCTTGGGATTCATCCAGCCCAGCCTTTCACATGATGAATTCTGTATATAAGTTAAATAAGCAGGGAGACAAGATACAGCCTTGTTGTACTCCTTTCCAATTTTGAACCAATCCAGAACATATCCAGGTCTAACTGTAGCTTCTTGTCCCACATAGAGATTTCTCAGGAGATAGATGAGGAGATCAGGCATTCCCATTTCTTCAAGAACTTGCCATAGTTTGCTGTGGTCGACACAGCCAAAGGCTTTTGCATAGTCAATGAAGCATAATACATACTTTAATATGGCAAAATCTGTATCAGATAACAAAAAAGTTATTTCTTTTACCAGATCACATTTGCTTACATTGGTAGCTCTGAGCTGAGGGTGCGTCACATCTTGGTCTGACAGGCATCCGATCCTGTATTGCATTGTAACATTGTAAGCACAGTATAATAATAATAATTAATGACATTTGTATATTGCCCTATCCCACAGATGTCAGGGTGGTTCACAACCGTGCCTATGATTCTACCACCTTCACATATGCCAATATGAACTTGTCTGAGGCCCAGGTGGGAGTCTTCTTAGTATAAAGCTATACATTCAAACTAAAAGACAGCTAGTCCCTGGTGTGGCTCCCCAACCAGCTTAGCCCTCTGAGGCCTGGGACAAGGGTACCTGGCTTACCCACACCCTGCATGGGTCTGCCTGCACATATGATACAGAGTTTGGGAAAGACAAAAAAAGTCTGTGCTTTGTTAAAGATTGTCTCCATTCTACTTGTAGAATTCAAATTCAGGGGTGTAAGTCAGTCTATGAATGTCAGTGGAACTACGGTACTCCGAGTAGCAATAACACTGGATGCAAGTATTTTACGGCAAACAGTTGTATGGTCCTGCTCCACTCAAATTCCAACTTCTGGGGCAGAAAGAGTTTTCCCCAAGTTTTTACACCAAGATCATATTCTCGTGACGACATTGTGGTTGACATACAAGGGCAGCGTGTAAGAAAACACGCTTCATGCAAATGGGACTACGAGGTGGTGGAGAGAGCGAGAGCACACATGAATAGGGAAGCCTCCGCAGCTAAAGCCAAGTCTGTATTGTGCAAGAGCGGTGATGGCTCAAGGAGGTACACTTGAAGTGCTTCGACTGCTGGGTAGCACTCTCTGTTTCATGATTTATGATGCAAATCACAGCCTCTCTGGCTGCTCTTGAAAGCATGCAATTATGTTGGTTTGCTTCCTGTTGTGTTCTGTGGCCTTTGTCATAAGGACGAAGCAATGGAATTTCAGTAGCTAACATGCTCAGTGAATGGCAGCATTGTGCTGTGCAGCTCTGACCTTTTCAATATTCCACCGTTCAAACATGAGTTGTCTCTTTGCAGTCTCGGCAGCCTCCGGGAAGAGCAAGGTTACAGGAAAATGCAGAATACTGAAAAGAGAAATAATAGTATGATTCATTGTCTCAAAGCCGCAAACTGTGCCTGTATTGTCTAGAGTCTTCTTTCAGTGGATGAAGCAAAATTAAACCACGGCCTCTTATGCCAGGGTTAGCCCTAGGCACCCGGGCACCCCAGCTGACCCTTGGCAATCCAAGCCCAGCTGTTCGACATGCCATCTCATTTCTCTGTTTCTAGCTGGTCCTGCCTGTTTCTTTTCCTGCTTTCGGACACGCTGCTAGCTTCAGACCTGACCTGCCAAATGAGGATCCTGTTTTGCTATTGGCTAGCCATGAGGAATTAATTTAGTCGACTTTTGCATCCGTTTCTGGGCCAGCACATTCCCTGTTTATCCAGCGAGTGGGTTAATGTTCCTCTGTATCTAAAGGAATCATTCAGGCAGAAGCAACAGAAGGTCCTGCCTAAAATAGATGTAGGAAAGAATGCTCAAAGACATTTATTTGAATTAAACTGAGGGGGGGGGTGAAGCAGTTTCTTTTTATGTGTATTAGGAAAGCTGTGGTGGATCCCTCTAATATGACACTGCACCCTACAGAATATCATAGGTGGGACCTTTGTACTGTGGAATGCCCTTCCCGCTGCCATATGTGAAACAGCAACTCTCAGTTGCTTCAGAAATCTTACGAAGGCTTATATTTTTGCTCAGCCTTTCCCTATAGGATTCGACCCAATTTAAATGTCCGAAGCTTCTGATTTTCTGTTTTACTTGCTTTCATATGCTGCTATATTGCTTTTTTTTATGGGTTTCAGATAGTGTTCTTGTTTTAGCGATATATTGTTTGTCTTTTAGACAAATGATTTCTGAAGTATTCTGAAGTATTAAGCAGTATATAAACACATTTAAAAATACAAGGAAATAAACGAATGTCTCGAATAAAATGTCAGAAGAAGCTTTCAGTAGCCATGGAAGTTGGGCTGCAGGACTGAAATGTTTTTTCTTCCTCTGTATGTCTCAGGTTCCAAGGAAGGAGGCAGATGATAGGGAAAGATTATAGACACTGCCAGAGCCCACAAGGGAAAGCCTGCTTCCTCTCTGCGTCTCTTTATATTTCCCCAGCTTTCCAGGGAACCAGAGACACTCTGCCTATTAAGCACACCGGCTTCACCTTTTTCCCTCACCCAGCTGGCCAATTAGGCCTCGCTGCCTGATTGCTGGCAGTGACATTATCAAGTGGCTGCTGTTGAGGCCCCCTGCAATGCAGGAAGAGCCTGCAGGAGCATATGGTCATGGGAGGGGGGGAGGAAAGAGAAGGGCTTGTTAATTCTTGCTTGCCAGACACACTGTAAAAGCTGCCGATCTAAGGCTGGGCAGACGACTTGGGTCTGGTTTGAATGTGACACTTCCCACATTGTTAGACACTGTTGTGGGGCTCAAGGTGTAATGTTGTGCCCCAGGAAGCTGCCTGATATGGAGTCAGTCCAAACAGGTCCATCCAACTCAGTTAGATTGTCTCTGCAAGACTGACCACTCTGGCTGCTCTTCAGACCACCCAAGCAACTTCCTCCTGATCTGTGTCCCACATGAACTTCTCACATAGCATGTGAGAAGGATGGTGCACCAAACTATCACAGCATTCTTGAGGTGGGTACCCAAGGTAGACAACAGACTCAAAATGCCACCCACTCGTGATATATATTGCAAGTAACCAACAACAGCTTCTCCTCCTCCTCCTCTTATTATGATGATGATTATTTAGTCACTTTTCTCACTGAGTAACCTCATAGAATCATAGAATTGTAGAGTTGGGACCCCAAGAGTCATCTAGTCCAACCCTCTGCAATGCAGGAATCTCAGCTACAGCATCCATGACAGATGGCTATCCAATGTCTGCTTAAAAACCTCCGAGGAAGGAGAGTCCACAACCTTCCAAGGGAGACTGTTCCACTGTCGAACAGCTCTTAATGTGAGAAAATTCTTCCTGATGTTTAGTCAGAATCTCCTTTCTCAAGCGTCTTATGTTAAAGCCAATCAATAGAAACTTAAAAACACAGCCTTACAGAATCTACACCACTAAAAGAGACCACAGTGCCACTCCTCAAATTAAGAACCAAAAGCCCAGGACAAAAAAGTATTTGCCTGACATCTCAAAATAGATGAAGGTGGTGCCAGGCGTGCCTCCCTGAGGAGAACATTCCACAATTGGGGGTCACCACTGAAAAGGCCTCTTCTCAGGTTACCACCCTCCAAACCTCCCATTGGTGGTGACACACAAAGAAGGGTTTCAGATGATGATCACAGGGTCCAGGTTGGTTCACGTGTGGATAGGCCCTCCTATGTTGTCCTGTGGTCCTGAGCCACATACGGCTTTATAGGCCAAAACCAGCACTTTGCACTGAGCCCAGCAACTAATTGGTAACCATTGCAGTCATGGTGTTCTACAGTCTGACTGCCCTGTTCTGGTCAGCAATCTGGCTGCTGATTTTTGCACCAGCAGGAGTTTCTGAATCGTCTTCATAGGCAGCCCAACATATAATGCATTGCAGTAGCCCAACCTAGATATTATCAAAGTGTCAGGAACTGAAATTAGGTTATTCTTATTTAGATAGGGGTGCAGCTGGGCCCCCAGGGGAAGGTACTTGGCTTCAAGGCAGAGCCATAGCTACGGGAGGGCTAGCTGGGTTGTTGTTTTTTTTGCCCTGGGTGAATCCTTTTGAGGGGTGCCATTGAGGCTCCCAGTCTATGTGTGTGCAAAACTGGTGGAGTGCTAAACTCGGTCTTTGACACAGGTAAAATAAAGCCTACCTTCACCCCTGCTCCAAAACGTTGGGGCTAAGTTTGATGCTGACAGCAGAGAGTCCACCTGGCTCCCTACATTCACACCTTGCCCTGACTGGATATTGTGGAACTTAAGCCTCCTTGCTTCACAGATACCTGCCAACCTCCACAGCAAACAGATTTCTCCCTAGTCAGGCTCCTTTCATTGCTGGGTTGCTTTTATATGCAAGAGGTTTTTCCTATTATGAGTGTGGCCTTCATAGATGAATTCTGATTCATTCATGCTTTTGGGCTGAACCACAATTTCAGCCTTCATTAACCTTCACATTTTATTCTGTTGCACTATAAACAGCATCTCTTGCCAAGAAAGAGACCGTTGCAAGCTGCGTACTTTTTGATCTCACAGGTGACACCTGCTGGCCATCTCTAAATTGCATTAGATCCACGGGAGGGTGAAATCTTGTTGATTCATGGGGATGTGGGAATGGATGAGGAAATTATGAAAAGTGTGGAGACTGATCAGCTCAGTGGTAGAACACATTCATTCCCTGGCTTCTCCAGTTAGGGCTGGGAAGAATCTCCTCTCTGAAATCCTAGAGTCCTGGTGCCAGACAGTGCCAACAATGTTGAAATAAATGGACCAATGACCTGACTAAGGCAATTTACTATGTTTCTTCATTTACTTACTGTATTTATTTCTATTCTGCTAATTTGCTTTCCTAATTTGATCGCCCCCTTTCTTTTTGTTATTCTCTTTCTTCCTTTCCATTTAAAAACTTATTTTAATTTTTGTCTCTTATTTTCTGCTGAGTCTCCACTCCCCTCCCCCCAAGTTTTTAGTGGCTGCATCTAAGTTATGGCAATGGAGAGGCCAGGCAGTGCACCCATAGCTTGTCAAGACACAAGCTCCTAATGGCTTATAATTGCAGGTCTGGAATAGAAAATAGCAATTTTGCTCTTTGTGATTCCAATCTAAATCTTGAGCAAAGCCCTCGACAGTCAGGTGTGCAAATTTGTACCTGATTATGACTTGTTTCAGAGCCTGTTAAAGACAATATGAGGCTGTTAGTGTTTGGATCATTTCGCTAACATGCTAGGCAGTTACATGTGAATCTTCCCAGCTGAAGTCTTGGAAGTTTTGAAGGAGAAGATTAAAAATGCCCCTTATTTCATATCATAGCTCTCATGCAGACTTTGGTTGTAGTTGAAATTTTGAACTATGAACCATTTAAAAATGATTTGCCAGTTGTTGTTATTGCCACCTGCCGTTCCTATAAGAATCAAGGCAAAGAACATATTTTTCTTTCTCATTTTATCCTCAGTACAACCTAGTTAAGTAGTGAGGCTGAGAGTCTGTGATTGGCCCAAAATTACACAGACAGCTTTGTGGCTAAGTGGAGATTAGAATCTGGATCTGCTCTAGACCAACATTCTAACCACTATACCACATTGGTTTACATGGACCTTTAGTGGATCTGAAGAACTTTTCAAGGCACCAGTATATGAGCCACTGCGTAGTTAGTTCCACTTGCCCATGAATATGTATTTCTCAGATTCCATGTTGCATTTTTGAAATTTGTGGGAGTTTCATAATCAGTTTGCTGCATGGCACAAAGTAAAAAGTTTCACTAGTTATATGAAAGAACATGTCTCAAGTAGCTCACTAAACAGAGGCCAGGGGCTGATAGCTTAAATCAGAAATGGCTAACCTCTGACATGCTCAACATTGTTGGACTACAAATCCTATTATCCCTGACCATTGGACCATCCTTGCTGGGACTGATGGGAGTTAGAGTCTGACAACATCCAGAGGGTCACAGCTTAGTCACCCTTTGTTTAAATACACATATGATGGAGCAGACTACACTTGATCTCAGTTTGTTCCATGCTGGCTCCTGAAACTTTTATCAAAACCAAAATACTCCCAACCATCCAATTATGCCATTGTAAATGCAGTTACATATGGGCATTGTATCTTCTTTCTTAGAAGTGGTATTAGTTTCAGAAAGTTTTACAATCTGTGTGTATTCCGTTTCTTGCCAAATGGCAAACAAGGACAAGACTGTTTTTTGAAAGTCAAATTTACATGGGATTAGCATATTTTTGTGATTTATATTGTATTGCTGAGGTGCAAGGCAAAAATTCAATACTTCTGCAATGTGTTGGTTGCCCAAACTGGAACAGTTAGCTAGAGTGCATCTTACTAAACTGTATTTGATCTTGGATGGAGCTGTGTATTTGCTTTACAACTTTAAGGGTGCCAAGAAAATCTTTGAAGGAAAGATGGCAGCTTCTAAGATGGAAAAGAAGCGCTTCCCAAAGTTGCCATTTTATAGATATCTCTTCCACATGCCCGCATGCTTCTGCATTTGTGCACATGCACTCACACATCTTTCCCTCTGTTGGGGTTTTAACTGCATGGTCTGACACTTGACTGGTTATATAAATGCTATTGGTTGGGAAGTGGAATTTGGTTTTTCTGTTGGCAGATTCGTATACGTATTACAGTAAGTTGCTGTGGTGCAGTGAGAGATCTGTGTTCAAACCTCGACAAAACCAAGGCCTCATTGGATCACTTTGGACATATAACTGATGAACCTGCAAAATGGATCTGTAAAGTCTGAATACACTACCTCACCAAAATATATATGTGATATATAAATTTTTTTATTTGGTTTTACAATTTAACCTTACATTCACATACAACATACGATCATGAATATAGAATTCTTCGACTTCCTTCCTCCCCTCCGTGGAGTCCGCATTCAATCGCTTTTCACTGCATCCTATATTGTCCTCTATATTACTATAAAACTCTATTTTTATCCATAGTACTTTTCACATTGCAAGTGTTATTGTAACGCTGCTTGTGTTTTTAATTGTTTACAGTGTTCTCTCAGACAAGTTACAAATTTTCCCCAATCCTTGTTGAAGTTTTTATCATTCTGGTTTCTGACTTTTCCGGTCATTTAGCTATCTCAGCATAGTCCATCAGCTTTATTATCCATTCTTCTCTTGTAGGGATTTTATCTTCCTTCCAACTCTGGGCTACGACCAAAAGGATCTTTGTGTATGACGTCCTTTTACTTGGGACCAACAGCAAAGAAATCAAGATCCCCTATATTTGCATTGCAAAACTAGGCTACATACTTGAAGTCCCTTGCAGGATAAGCTATTTTGTTATGTATTTTTGTGTGTTTATACTGTAAACCGCCTTGTTATCCTTGGATGAAAAGTGGTAAATATATTTTATTATTATTAATAATAGCTCTCCTTTCCCCCATCACCTTCCAAGAGCTCAAGGGAAACTGTCCGAAGCAAATAAGCCTTCTGTATTTGTGTAATCTTCCTCACAATGTAGAACCCCGGAAACCAAGATTCTACATTGTCTGTGGAACTTACATGTGCAGACTCAGGTGACCCACTCCAAACAGTTGCCCGTGAACTCATGGAGAGTGATGGGGATAAAGGGACAGTGGTGGGTGCATGTTCCTGCAGACCCTATACATACAGAATTTCCACTTTACAACAGCACCTGTTAAACTGTTTAGGCGGATGCTGGTTGAGATCTTAGTGGGGCTATACAACCATCCTACCCTCCAAGATCTCAACCAGCATCCTCTTAGACACATTGAACAGGCAGTCTTGAGGCTTCACACAGAAGCAATTGCCCATTCCTGCCCTTCAGGGCCTCCTTCCTAAGAAGGAATAGAGCCTCTCAAAGTTTCATGAACGCCTACCAAGTTCCACAGTTGCATCTTCGGTACAGAGCATAATAACTGGCAGTGCCTACACACATACAGGTTTGCTTCGTTTTTTGGAGCAGGGAGCAAACATCTGCAAAGTTGATGCCAGCCAGCACCTTCCCCTCCCTGAATGAACTGCTAAGCATGCCAGCCAACCAGCCAGCCAAGGATCTAGACTCTCATCTGGCTTCAACCAGCTAGGATGGGCATGGGTCCAATTCTCAGAGAGTAGCTTGCATAGCAGTGAGCATAGTCTTTCCATCGGCAGGCAAATCTGACAGAAGCCCATCCAATACAGTATCTTGAATTCTGATTCTGTTGTTAAAAATAGGCAGGCTTCCATTGCCTTATGCAGAAGGACGTGTTATGACTCCCCCCTCCCCAAACTATGGCCTATTAAGGGCCAGAAATGATTTTTTTTTCCTCACTAGAAATCTTTCTTCCTTTGCAGTATAAATGATGCCAGGTGTTATGAACCTGTGCCTCAGTAATTTTCCTCCTGGGAAGACATAATGGGTAGGATTTATTCATGCACTGATTATCAGAACTAGCTTGAGGTGTAACATAAATGGGTATAAATGTCAACCACTTAGAGTTTTATTATTATTATTATTGAGCAGTATGGAAATTTTATGTATTTATAAGAATATTTATAAATCCCCAACCCATAAAAACATCAAGGTAGTGTACAATAAAATAATTAAAACATCATAAAACTATAGCATCATAAAATGGTAAAATCCTAAAATACATCTTGGTAAAAAACCCCAAAATACAGTGGTACCTTGGTTTAAGAACAGCCCTGTTGACGAACTATTCGGTCTATGAACTCCGCAAAACTGGAAGTAGTGTTCCAGTTAGAGAACTTTACCTCAGTCTACAAACGGAAGCCAAACGGTGGAAAGGCACTGGCAGCGGGAGGCCTTATTAGGGAAAGCATGCCTTGGTTTAGGAATGGACTTCCGGAACAGATTAAGTTCGTAAACCAAGGTACCACTATATGTGTAAAGAAATGTGGGGACATTTTTTGGAAATATTTACAATAAGACTAAAATGAGTTAAAACGATAAAATCAGAATTCAATTAAAATGCCTCCTGAAATAATAAAAATTCTTCAGTAGATGCTTGTTGTTCAAGAGAGAGGGAGCTGTGTGACCTCAACGGAGAGTTCCACAAAATTGACCCCACAATACTGAACACAGGGATTCTAGTGTCTATTAACTGTGAATCCTTTGCCATGGGTGACCACAAATAGCGACTTCCACAAAGACCTCAGCAATAGAGCAGGGATATAAGGGATCAGGTGATCCCTGTGGTATCTTGGACCCAAGTTGTTAAGGGCCTTGTAAATTAATACAAAGAACATTGGGCCTAGCTCAGTAGCACATGGGCAGCCCGTAGAAGCTTTTGAACAATTGCATTATGTGCTGGGTCTCCATCAATGGTCTAGTTGCAGCATTTTGAATCAGCTGGAGTCTCTGAACCAGGCCCAATACACAGAGTGCATTGCAATATATATATATTCTACACATTTTTGCAAGCAATTTAATATATGTGTTTTAATGCACCATTTCGCCTTATACACTCATTTTTTATATTATTATTTGTGGTTTGGAAAATCACAAAATTCAGAGTCATGCAACTTTTGAAGGGTAGCTGTTGGCTTTATCATTTCAGGAACTTGGAAACCAGATCTATCCCCCATTCCCATTCCAGATGGGGGCTGAATATTGCAACGGAGTCCTTCAGATATCACCACTGGAGAACTGGCCACTTGGTTTTGTTTGCTTATTTTGCTTCTCCGTGGAAAGGATAGATCCAGATTAAACAGGGGAAAATAATAGGCTGGCATTTATGATAATTTGTTAAGCTCTTTAATCACCTTACACTGATTTTGATGCCGACGACATTGTGTGGACACATGCATGCACAAGACGCACTGATCCCCAAATAAAAGATAGGTAGTGGCTAGATGTGCAAAAGATTTGCAAACAATGAGTGGTGGTTTATATCCCTTCATTCTGTTGTGGAACTCAAGGTGGCATTTAGATGAGTCCTTCAAAAGGGCTGGCCTAAGACATTTTGCTTGTCTGAGGCAGAGCTGGAACCCCCCTCTCCTGTCCTGCCCCAAGTCAAGATGCATCCCATACCCTTCAGCTGCCCCAATTAAATAAGGACATCCCATTTTCGGGCACGCAATCTTGCATCGCATGGGTCATGTGACTTGCTCAGGAGCACGTCCCTGAAGATGCGCACCCTGGTTTTCCATTGTGACATGTTGGAGGGCATGGCATGCTAGTGTTCAAGCCAAGCCACGTTATTTTGGTCTGATCCTGCAGGGTGCTTCTTACATTCTTACAACAGCTGATATCTGCTAAACCAATTTACAATATGAGGTTTCATATTTATTCCCATATCTAGATAATTGCAATAATTCCCTGTGTGGCTGGGGAGGAGAAAGTGGGAAGAATTCACAGTTTGAACACTGAAGACTTTGTGTCTGAGTCGTAGAGACGTTTCCCAGCTCAAATTAAGCCCTGACATTAATTGCTGCTTCTTTGCATCACAAACTGCAATTTGAATGCGGCATTTGTTAAAAGTTTGTTTTGACTTACCATCAAACCCTAAAAGCATTAGTGAATGGTACCTCCGCTATTGCATTTTTCAAGAAAGAAGAAGAAGCAAAACTGTAGATTTGTTTGCCATTTCCTTAATCTGTTGTTAATAAACTTGAAAGAGCACAGGCCTGTCTAATAAACACATCAAACTAATGGGCACCGAAGCCGTTCAGAGGAGCGTTTGTTGTTTGGTGTTTAGATTTCCGTCAAAATTAATCAACAATGGAGGGGGCCAGCTGTATTTATTAGCAACACAAACCCTTGTGATTCAGTGCCAGGACCCTTTGAATCATTTCAGGGCATGCTGGCAGGGATACAGGACTGATAAATACTTACATCCTTGTGCTCAGAAAATGGGGAGGGGGGAGTTAGGTGCAGGGAGGAAGGGTAAGGCAGCCGAGAAAGCAGACTGCACAATTGGCAAAGATTCCCAAAGAGCCATTTTGAATCCTCTCTATACAGCAAGCCTATGAATGGAAAGTAATTGATTCAAGAACAGTGGAAGTGCTCCCATTCCAGCCTCCGTCTCCGCCCGAGCTGCTTTTGTAAACCCTTCAGCCGTGCAGATGGCTGGCCTGCATAATCCAGCTGGGTTTTGTTCTTCCTTCCCCTCAAGGCTACTCCCCTTTTCCTTTAAATGTTCATTTCCCCCTCTTTTCTCGTTTTCTTTCTTGTCTAAACCCCCTCCCCGCTTCCCCCCTGTGTGGGGTTGGCTGCCTGCTGCAGTTGGGAGACTGCTGTGGATGGGGAAGAACCTAGTCGTTTCCATCCTGAGGAGCGCACAGTCTTCTTAACAGTTCGCGATCAAAGGCTGAAACCCAATCCTGGTGTTCGGAAACAAGGAGGCGTGGTTTAAGGCAAATTTCAGCGGCAAACCTAGACCTTGTTACCTGGAAGTAATTCCCACTGAACTCAGAGGGACTGACTTTTGAGTCGACGTGGCTAGGGTTGCATTAGTAAGGATCATTCTGGAAGGGGAACAGGGAAACAAAAGTGGACTGCTGTGTTTGAAATTGGGGGTAGGGGCTGGAATCAGGGGACTTTCTCTTTCAGAGGAAACTTCACACACCCCTACCCCAAATTGTACCTTCTGCTGAGAAAAATTAACAACCATAGCAAATGCTCTCACAAGCAAACGGGAACTCTTCAGTGGCAGTTTGTCTCTGAACACCAGTTCCTGGGGGTCCTGAGCCGGCAAGGACTACTGCACACATGTTCCACTTTGGGGCTTTCCATAGGCAACTGTGTGGTCACTGTGAGGACAGAATTCTAGACTACATGGACCTCCTGATCGGATCCAGCAGGGCTCTGCTTAGTTTCTTATTCGACCATGTGTGCTTTCATTTGCGGCATTCAAAGTCCTGTTTCAGGGAAAGTTATTCAGGCTTAAATCCTCCTGAAAGAAGTCAATGGGCCGGAAGGAGAATAACCACCAGTGCTGTTCTCCAACCCTTCCACAAGAATTCAGGCACTGCTATAATAGCTAATATTTTTATGCTAATGGAGGGATAAATTTGGATTCAGTTTTGTGTGTATTGGGTTAATAGGTTAATGCACCTACCTGATAAGACTGCATTAACATCTAGTGAAGGGGCAAAAAGCAGAAGCCAGTCAATGCCCCAGCCTAACCAGCTTCACTCTAAATCTTAAATGCAGCCTGAATAAAGAGGTTTGGGTTCCTGTTAGGGAAAAAGGCAGCATATAAATAAATATAGAAGAAGAAGAAGAAGAAGAAGAAGAAGAAGAAGAAGAAGAAGAAGAAGAAGAAGAAGAAGAACGCTTCTGCAAGGTTCTGGAAAGGTTAAGGAAAATTCTGAAGAGAGCCTCAAATCATTCTCTTCTACCATTGTACCCCCTCCCCAAAAAGTCAAGCAGTCCTGCCTGTCATTAATTAAACTGACTGGCGGGAATGGAAGAGGGCCACGCACATTGCAAAAACCAGCTGTGTGTCATTCTGTTGAATTCAAGATGGCATGACACTTGAAGACTCTGACCTTGTGGGACTCCATTGCACTCAAACAATCTTCCATTCAGTAGGACCTCTGCACATGTCCAGCTCAGATCACTGTGGGATCCGGACATGCTGAACCAGTCGTTTGTATGCTTTAGACCAGACTTCCACAACCTTGGCCCTCCAGATGTTTTTGGCTTACAACTCCCATGATCTCTAGCTAGCAGGACCAGTGGTCAGGGATGATGATGGGAATTGTAGTCTCAAAACATCTGGAGGGCCGAGGTTGAGGAAGCCTGCTTTAGACTGCCCTACCATAGGAATTACATCAATGTTGACGGTGCTGCCACTTGGCAAACAAAACAGCAATCTATCAGCCAGTTCTATTGTGCTGCCGTTAGGATAACCCATGACACACATCTTTAGTTTTTTTTAAAAGTCCATTTTCAGTCAGTTCTAATTACAAGTAATTCAGACAAGTTGTCTTGCCAAGTCTCTGTCAAATTAATTGGATCCTAAAAATAAACCTGAAGAATTATGAATGTTTTAAATTACTGCATATGACAGCCACTTTCCTGTGCAATTGCCTGTCCTTAAGGTCTATTAACCGGGAATGGCAACAGCATGAAGCATTTCCAGGACACCTGGCCGCTCTCTCTCACTTCACATTGTACTCATTTTCCTAAGAGGCTTCTTTTACTGACATGTCAGCTGGGGAACTTGGGACCTCCTGTGCAGATGTGCATCTATGGATTTCTCTGCATTTGTCAGCAGTGAGCAATGTTTTTACTGAGTGTGCTAGTGAGGCCACTCTAAGAATGAAAGGGGACATACATTACAGGTCCCTTAATTCTTAGTATGTGTAGTAGTGTAGCATGGGAAAAATAGGCCAGAGGACAGTCTTAGTTGAATGCAATAGCAGACCCTCCAAGTGTCCCTATTTCCCTGATTTAGAGAAGCTGTCCCGGTTTCTGATTTGATCCTGGGATGTCCCACTTTTCCTTAGGGTGTCCCCGTTTTCACTGGAAAAATGTTGGAGAGTATATGGAGTTATCTGACCCGTGAACCGTCTGAAGGCAATCCTGTTTTATTATGTTTTTTTATATATGTTGGAAGCAGCCCAGAGTGGCTAGGGCAACCCAGTAAGATGTAAGGGATATAAATAGTAAGATTATCATTATGGAATGGGACGTCCCTATTTTCATTGGAGAAATGTTGGAACATATGTAATAGTCAGAGATACATTGAAGAATTCAATTTCTATGATCTGTACCTCTTGGTCTAATGTGTTGATTAGAACACAACTATCCTTCAGATTTTTTGCCTCTCCAAATATAGTTTGCAAGTCAAAACAAACATACCATGAGGCATTAAAATTCACGTTAGGATAAAAGATGTTTGGTAATGTGGACATTACGATTCTATGACTTTGCTTGCTCTAGCAGATGCCATGTTCCGTGGAAGACCTTGTTTATTTATTATATTTCTGCTACTATCACATTTCCGACTTGCATGGCACAGTTAACAATTGCTTAGATTTCTCAGCAGATGAGACTCTTAAAAAAATGGTTTCTCCATGCTGACAGTCCGAATTAGTTATTCTGAATAAAGGAAAAGCCTGGCCCAGATACCCCATATGTGAGTGGAAGCCAGTTCCATTTCTGCAGGAGGGTCTCCAGTTTTTGCTGCAAACAAACACAAACGCATACACTCACTCACTCTCACACCCACTCACTGCCTAGGCCTAGGAATATTTGGAAAGAAAGGTAAATGCTCTCTTGTCTCCGTAGCCATTTATCTCCTTCTGCTTTGACTTGCTGTGCTCTGCAGACACACAATTACAACTCCAGTGGGCCTGGGGATCAAATGACACGCTGCTAAAGGATTAAGAGCAATTCTATCCTCTTGGCATGGGCTTTGGAATTTTCATTAAAATGACCTTGGGTGTGGTGAGAAAGGAATTCATGCTGCACTGATCAGGAGCTAAATAATATCCTACCTGGGGAAAAAAAAACAGCAACCAAAAGGCTCATTCAAAACAATACATAGTTGGGCTTTATTATATCCTTCTGTATTAAGGGTGGGTTTTGATATGTGGAGAAGACTAAAACGTGTGCTGCGGTCATGGTGGGGGGAAAGGGATACCGCGTGGTCAAATTCAGTACAAAGGAAGTGGTCTGTGCCTTGTGCATGGTATGCACTCGAGAATCTATTGAATTGTAGCAGTAGTCAAGCAGGCCATGTTAAAATCTGACATGAGATGTGAAAAGAGCATTGAAGTCCGTCGTATTCTTTGGAAAAAGCAGCTATAAAAGAACGGGTGCTCTTTTAGGTGAGTTCTCTCTAACTGAGCTGCACCCCCCCTCCCCGATTGTGGCCACCTTACAACTGCTAGCTTAGTCAGAGCTGAGCCATTTGCAGCAGTTGGAGGGGAGCTAGGCATCAGTCACCGGGAGCTGTGGCAGTGAGAAAGGCCAGAGCCAGAGCTGATGGAGAAAGACAGGGGTGGCCGAGGACATTTTGCTGCCCAAGGGCAAAGGGTGATGGTGTCTTCTTTTCCATGTGAGAAGTTAACTGGCAGTTGTGTTTTAGTTCCATGGTGGAGATGAGACAGTGTGCTCACTTCACCTGAGTGCAGCACATACGCTACAGCCACACGAAACATTTGAAACGCTGTGATGCCACTTTAATAGTCATGGCTTCTCCCAAAGAATCGTGGGAACTTTTGTTTGGACACCCCTATTCCCATCCCAGAGTTGCAGTTTCCCTAGTTCCCAGGGAAGAGGTACTGATGGTTAAACCACTCTGGGAATCCCCATGACAGGGTGAGCTCCCGTTGCTCAGTCCCTGCCAACCTAGCAGTTTGAAAGCACGTCAAAGTGCAAGTAGATAAACAGGTACCGCTCTGGTGGGAAGGTAAATGGTGTTTCTGGTTCACCAGAAGCAGCTTAGTCATGCTGGCCACATGACCCAGAAGCTGTCTGCGGACAAACGCCGGCTCCCTCGGCCTATAGAGCGAGATGAGCGCCGCAACCCCAGAGTTGTCCGCAACTGGACCTGATGGTCAGGGGTCCCTTTACCTTTACCATGTGCTAGGATTGCTACAAGCATATTTCTCCACCATGATTCCAATGGACATCTGTTTTTGTCTTGAAACTGCAGCCTTCTTTCCTTCTTCTTAAAATGGTCTCCCTTGTTGAATTTTCATCTTTAGCACCTCGTGGATGAGACAAATGCTCATTATTGATCAATGCCGCTCCCCCTTGCATTTGGGAACCTGACTCATCCTATTCTAATGCATCTGAAATTACTTCTAGGAAATGACTGCCACAGGGCATTCTAATGAAGAAAACAGATGATTACTTGGAATTGTAGTGGACCAACCTAGCTTGAGGAGCAGAGAAAATTACTTAACACAGTAGGACCCGAAAATGTATTTGGGGACCCACTTCTTCCTCGAGAGCCAGTGTGGTGTAGTGGTTAAGAGCGGTAGTCTCGTAATCTGGGGAACCGGGTTTGTGTCTCCGCTCCTCCACATGCAGCTGCTGGGTGACCTTGGGCCAGTCACACTTCTTTGAAGTCTCTCAGCCCCACTCACCTCACAGAGTGTTTGTTGTGGGGGAGGAAGGGAAAGGAGAATGTTAGCCGCTTTGAGACTCCTGAAGGGGAGTGAAAGGCGGGATATCAAGTCCAAACTCTTCTTCTTCTTCTTCTTTTAAATCCTTCTCTTTTAAAGTAATAGTGCTGCTGTTGTGGCCTACTCTGGTAAGAAGGTAACCTAGCAGTGTGTAAAAGAACAGTGGACGAATATGGCAACCATGTCAATTATTGCTAATATTTGTATTCCCATTATTGTAAAGGAGGAAGCTATAATAGTAAGTGCCGTGTGTAACTACATGCTGTAGTACTGGGGTGGGGGGACGACAATATCTGACTCCACCAAAGTGAATTCTAACTTGAAACAATGGAAGGCAACAAACCATAAAGGAGAAACTGAAATGAAGGACAAGATAACACTATCAGCTTGCTCTCTGAACAACTTGACAACCCTGAAATGTCATAAATATGTTTTCTCTCTCCCCTGAATGACTAAATAAATGCCAGCTCTCTGCACATGCCACTCATTCTAATCCCTATTAGTCAAGTGATATTTCACAGGTGTCACGGTGGGAGCATGTCTTGAAAAGAAACAGGAAAGAGGAGAATGTGTTAACTTTATGCATTTGTCCAAAGACTGCCTTTGAATGGCATAAACGTGGAGAGATGACTGCAGGAGGAATGCAAAAGTAATTGTGAAGGTCAGCTGTAATTAGAACAACCTTTTATTCTGTCTAATGTCCCTTGCTATGGACCATAAGCTACTTGCACAGCCAAGCTTACAGTAATTTGTGTCATTACTCATCATATCATGGGAAGCATATTTTTGTTCTACCCAAAGCTGCCAGGATTTGTCAGCCAGTGCTTGTGCAGAAATGAAACAACAGAAGAAATGTATGCATTAGCATCAAGCATCAAGCTGCTGTTTTATGGAAGAGCACATGATTTAGAAATCAGGAAATTGATTGATTGCTTGATTGATTAAAGGTTATACTTCTCGCTGAGGGGTGTAGGGAATTTGAAGAATGGAAAGTGAAATCTGGCTTCAATGTACTACTGTCCTCCCCTGCCAAAACATTAATTTGGTTGCTGGCAAGGCTGGTGAGTCCATATATATTCCTTCCCACCAACGATGGAAATGCATTCATATCCATTTCCTTAGCATAGAATCATGGAATTATAGAGTTGGAAGAGACCCTGAGGGTCATCTAGTCCAAACCCCTGCAATGTAGGAATCTCAACTAGATCATAGATAACAGATAGCCATCCAACTTCTGTTTAAAAACCTCCAAGGAAGGAGACTTCGCCACCTCTCGTGGGAGTCTGTTCCACCGTTGAACAGCTCTTACTGTCAGAAATAATGCTATCTTCTCAGATTACTCAGCAGTGCATAAAGAAATACTCTGGATTAGTAGTTCTGCATGAAATGCAAGAAATAAAATAACAAGCATGAAGCAAATCAGAAAAACAATATTTACATGCCTAGAGAAAGTCCCATTTAAAAGCACCTTTCAGAACTACAGTGGAATAGAGTGTGTGTTTAGCACTTCCATGTTATTTGCAAATGGATGTTTTCTGGAAACAAAGAACACAGAAATGAGCCCTAAACTTGCACTGTATTCCACATGGCTTTTTCTCCATGTGAAAGCTCAAATATAATGCAGATTTTAACAGTTAGAGAAAAATCGTGAAAATGGAATGAACTGTAAATAAATTCCATTTATTCAATGGAAAACAGAATAAAATAAAATAAAAATCAACTGGATTGATTTTCTTTTTATTAATATAATTATGATTTCTAATTATTTCTAATATAAATATTTTGAGTTGTTATACTTAATTGTTCGCTTGATATGTTGTGAGCCACATTGGGCACAATCTTGTGAAAAAGTGGCATGCAAATAAACAGATGATGAAGATGATTTCATCCGCAGTAGGGCCAGTTGTGTATTTGTGGTTCCTTCTTAGACTGGGTCCGGAAGTGATTTGCAGGCAAGACAGCTCAGATTTGCTGCTTTTATGTTTGCAAATGCTACTCATCCAATTTTGCAGGATTAGGATAACCAGCTGTCATGTACAACCCTATTTGCTTCAGCATCCTTTTATGCATACCAGTTTGCATAAAAGGTGAACTATTGTAGTTAGGGATTGGGGGGCAGGCGGGATATTATGCAGTTTGCATTTAAATTCAAACTTATCAAATTGTGCTTTCCAAAACAAAGTTATCCTTCAAAAATTCACATTCTCTGAATTTTGCAGTGCTGTTCTCCAGCCGAGTAATATGTACAAAAATGCATGTATGAGTGTAAAGTGTAGACTAAAATGCAAATATTAGTGAAAATAGCACTCAGAAATACACTCTGTTACAGAAAATCGCTGATCCAAAAATGTGTGTACTAGGAGAAATTTGCACTAAATTGCTGATGAATTTTCATGAAGCACTTTCTTTCTTTTCTGTTTTTGAAAAGGCAAACTGGTGCGGAGGACTAAACTTAACACTGGGAAAATGTAAAACTAAAAGGAATCAAATTTTACACATTTGCCCACCGCTAGTTGTATCGAAGCATAGAAAGCAGCTGTTAAGAGACCCATTTCTTATTCATAAAAGCTTTCCAGTTGCTTCTGCCGAAACTTTCTACATCTAAAGCCTAGGAAGAAAAGCTGAGGCCCGGGCAGGAAGCCTGAAATCTGACCTTCTAGGTTCTATGCTTATGAACAATTTCACTTAGGTGAGCTGTCTGCCTACTCCATTTAGTCAAACTCTGCCCCAGATTTCAGCAGTTATTTCAGGACTAACAGCCAAATGTAATTTATATTGAAACAAAAGATTAACTCGCTCAGTGGGAGAGCACTGCTAGATGCATTTCATTAAACATGTGAATTACACCAAACACCGTCCATTAAGTTCATACATTTCTGTTTTTCTGCACGCAGTGTAGTGGGCTGCAAAGTTAAGTTTGAGCTAAACCTTTTATGCCTTTCAGCAGCTGACGCAGTAGATTCAGAAGAAGCTTCTGGACCTAATGGGGGAAATATACAGCTTACATAGTCTAGAAGGTGTTACAGAAGATGCGCTCTATATTACCACACCAAAACTGGCACTTTCTTGTTTTTGTAACAACAAAGCCGCCCTTGTTCTTCCAAGCCTCTCCTTCCTAAGCATTCAGTGACAAAATGAATTACACTTTAGAGAAATAATAAGAGAAGTTATTTCAGCCTGATTATATTTCAAGGAGGCCCTCTTTCCACGACAGGCAGAATGGCAGAGAGCTGTCATATTAAAAATAGGTTGTCGGTTACAACATGTCCACTCCCTTCAAAACAATGGCTGGAGGCCATTATTATAAAGGGAGAGATATTATCAAGTCACTGAAATACCTGTGATTGTCAAAATGCTTATGGATATCATGTGTGTTTATGTGTAGCAAAGGAGTCTTTGCCCATACAACTTTTTGCATTACAGCATTCATTTGTCCAATATTTCAAGAGGGCAAATCAGGGCACCATCCCACCCTCCCGCCGCCCCTGACACTCGCCCGCTTGTTCCCTTCCTTGCACACCCCTGCTTCTTGCACAACCCTTCCTTCTCCCCTCGTACCTTCTCCCACTGCCTTCTCTGCCGGTACTGCTATGGAAGGAGGAAGAGCAGTGATGCCTGGGGCCAAGGTAGGAATCGCTTTCTTCTCGTCCATGCTCTGGTGTGAAGAAGAGTTTGGATTTGATATCCCGCTTTATCACTACCTGAAGGAGTCTCAAAGCGGCTAACATTCTCCTTTCCCTTCCTCCCCCACAATAAACACTCTGTGAGGTGAATGGGGCTGAGAGACTTCAAGAAGCGTGACTAGCCCAAGGTCACCCAGCAGCTGCATGTGGAGGAGCGGAGACGCGAACCCGGTTCCCCAGATTACGAGTCTACCGCTCTTAACCACTACACCACACTCACAGCCAACTCACTACTGCCACAGGACGGGGCAAACAAATGCCCATCTTTGCTCTGGCACAGCATCCTGCTCTGTTGCCTGTCCTGGGTATCCTAATCTGCCTCAGGTGTGGTGAAGCATCACCGGTGTCTGCTTCTGTATGTAGAACAGGGAGGGGGTGCCATCTTCTCCACCTCAAACAAGAAAATGCTTTGTCTGAATTCCCCCCACCCCAATGAAAAACCCCCACCCCTCAGTCATACATAAAACTATCTTGTCAGGAGGAAAGAATGCTTAGCCTAGCCTGCCTTCTTGACCTGCTAACTTTCTACTTGCAAGGAGTGTATATTTACACACACATGCATAAGGGAACAATCATGTGATTATCTTGCCTGGACTCAGAAATGGTGCTGAAGAGAAAGGATTCCACCAAATTCAGATTCTGCACATTTGATTCAATCCTATACAATGAGATTGGTGAATATATTGGGGAAAAGCAGATGCCCTGTTTTGCTGCAGCATCATTGTAGACTGTCCATTTTGCACTGATCCCAGGACATTACCTAACCGTCATGTAAACAACAATATGGAAGTGAGCTGAAAACATCTTGCATCTCTGGGGAACAAGAATTCTGAAACAGCCCTCCCCACCCTCTCAATGACCACCATCTGGACAAGTGTTTTACAGTGAAGCTACGCTTTTAATTTGCAGTCATAAGCTCCTACTCCAGCTTAGATACTTTATGGTCTTGCAGCATCTGAACCTCAAGCTAACCTCTTTGAAAACAAAACACATGGTTTAAAGCAGCTTGACAGAGTGCAGTGAAATGACAAGCCAGGATGAGTCAGGCTGTTAAGCTACTGCTCAGCTCTGCTGCCTCGTTGAATCCGTATGGTCTCAACAGTTGCTCAAAGTAAGCATGAAAACAACAACATTATTTCTGAATCTGTTGCAGAAATAAGGAGCAATATTCTTCTGAAATCAGGCTGGAGCATATGCTTGGACTCTGTAGCCAAAAATACGTAATCAGGTTTGACAAAACAAAGTTTGACACCAAATGTGCCAGAAAAAAAGGGGTTGTCAGTCCTAGATCTGCTCACTTTAACTCAGCCCTTTCCAGAGCACAGTGCCATCTGTACTTAATATACGCCACTTCATTTGCCATCAAATGCATTTTCTATTAGATTTGTAGAAAAATATACTAAGGATTATACAATCTCCCTAACATACACAGCCATAATTGAATATCTTGCATTGGCTGTTTTCAATCAGGATTAAAATTTGTTAGCCACATCCATAGCGTACAATTATGAACCAGGCATCAACAATGACAAGGGCCTGAAAAGGAAAAGAAAAGAAAAGAAAGCATTTGTGACCTTTTCTAATGAATGCATGATGGATAATATCCTGGGCAGATGATTGAAAACTGGCCAAGTAAGTTGATCAATTATATAATGATCAGGTTTGGAAGCCAAGAATAAAGAAAGGGACTCAAGATCAAAACCGTGCTCTGAACTGCTTGTCTCTTTCTCCTCAAATTTCGCCCAATGTATGCAACATCTTTCCAAACCAAATCATATCTGCAAAATACCTAAGCCCTCATCTCCTGCTCACACGAAGTATTCTAACTACCATTGGGAAATCTGCCCCCTCCCTCCAGCTGCCAATCTCCTTAAGCCAATTCCCAGCAGTGTTTTTCCAAGTACCAGTCTGTTGCCCCGAGCAACTTCTGGAGCAGCTGGTGCTTTGGCCGATGGTTTTCTTTAGGCAATATCTGTTAATGCCTCCCTTCCAAAGCAAAGGTCAGTTCCTCATGTCAAGGTCAAACTGTGGACAGTTGCTCGATGTCTGCCCCTGATAATCCAAACCAAACATACCATGTATAAGGAGCTTATCTCTCAAAATAAATGATAATTACCACAAGCCACTACCACCACCCATTCACATGACTTTCCATTTTGGCATATTAATGTTTTACTGTGTCACTGGATGCTCAATGTAATGAAGCATTTCTTTTTTTTATTCAAAGCGAACCCTTCTCTGCACCCCTTCCCTATATAATTTTTAACATGTTCCTCTTGATGATAAATGTCCACATTCACGTGCAATTCAAATAACACATTTTATCAGACTGTTGCTGACAAAAAACAAAACAAAACCTTCATAGTGTAGCAGCAAGGATCATCAGCTGGCCAGCCAAAAATTGTGGGTGACTCTTAAACCCCGGTCAGGAATTATCTTCATAGATTAGGCTGAGGGGCAATGATTGGCCCAAGGGCATCCAGTGAGCTTCATGGTTGAGTGGGGATTAGAACCCTGTTTCCCAGGTCCTAGTCCAACACTGGCTGTTAACTGCCTGGAGCAAGAGGTCAACTGGCCCACTTTTGCCATACTATTTATGTGGACCCCACTCCCTGCTGCCTCTCTGTGTGAAGATCTGAGGAGGGGAGCTCTCCCTACCTGTGTAGGCTCTTCCTGTGGTTGCAGAGGGTTCTATGTCATGAGAGAAGTCCATGTACCTAAAGAAGGCCCTTTCTTTCACCTTCAGCCCTTCTCTGTCCAATGCTTGGCCAACATGAAATGGGATTGGAAGATACGGAACTGGGTGTGAATTACGGGATATATATTAATCAAATAACTATGGATTATTGTTTTAATATATGATCACATTGTGAATAAAGATGAAAGGATTTATTATTTTCCAACATGGAGGAATGGTTGTTGAAGTTATTGCAGCAAAGTTGTTATGTTGGACTTGAGGAAGATTATTGTTGACATTTATCAATAGTAATTGGAGAACTACTTTTGGCTTTTCTGTGTGAAGGGGGGAAATGAATGAATTTGAGATGCTTGGATCTGAAGATTGGGAAAATAGAGCTTAGACAAAGGAGGAAGAGTTGGATGTCATCCTGGACTTTGAATAATCTTTATATATGTAACTGACAGACACCGAGTATCCATTTTATTTATCTCCCTTTTTCTTTTCTTATTTCATTCTTTTCTGGTTTTTATCTTCCTTCTTTTCTTCCTCCTTTGCATTTTTTGGTGTCCTCTACTCTGGATCACATAACGGTGATGAACGGTTGCTGAAGGACCTTGTGTGAGAGATAGGGGAGGGAAGAGCTCCCAGGGTTGGAGGCTGGGATAAGAAAGTGAAGCTCCCAGGTGAGAGCTGGGAGGTTCCACCCCTTTCTGTGTGGGATAAGGGCTAACAAATACTTTTGAGAGAAGACTTTTCATTTCATTTTCTGTTTCTCTTGTGGTTTGTTTCTGTTTTCATTTAGATTAGTTTGTTTTTTATCATTTTGCATTATGAAAAAACTTCAACAATTTATTTAATGGGGGAAAAAAGAAAATGATGCACTCACTCATGAGATTCTTTCTCCCTCTGAGACCAGTCTTGGAGGCCTGCACTTATCTGAGGGACATGGGTTTGTTGCCAGCGGTGAAGGAGATGCCAAGTTCTTGGCACCAGGACAGAGGTCAATCACTCTTACTCCTCTTCTTGCCGCTGTCCAGATTTCCCTCCTGGCTGGTCAATGTCCTCCCCTATATATATATTTTTAAGTTAAATAAATGTGTTTTTCATGTCCCCTTAAGACTGGATGTTTGCTGCTTTTTGCTATTTTATAACTTTTCAAACCTAGGCTTACAGCCTGGAGGGCTAGGAACCTACTTGTTCATATTAAATTCTTTGTGTTGTGCACTGAATTATAGGATCCATTTCAGCAAATGATTCAGATGCTGTAACAGCCATGGGAATTGGGTCTGACTTGCATGCCTCTGCTGCATTTTCAAAATATACACATAGCAGGATAGAAGAATGCTTTTTTATTTTTGCCTTGTGAGCAAACAGTGAGATATTTTAGGATATAATAAAAAAGGAATGCTTTGGTTTTGGGTTTTTTTATTAAGGGTCAGTGAAGGTCCAGCTGAAAGATCCTAATTCTACGAACACATTTTGGGATACCTTCTGTCTGTCTCTCAGTGGAAACTTTCCCTCAGCAGGGCTACATGGCAGCTGCTTCTAACCATTTCTGATGGAAAAGGATCATCTGGCTTGTAATTCATAGCCTGTTGCAGACCATGTTTCTCTTCACTGCAGCTGGCTGCAGCTGTCCTCACAGAACCCAAGGACTGAATGTTCCTTCCTACAAGGTGGTTTAGAAGGCAGTCAGAAATGGTGCAGCTTGTTGGCTTTCTGCCAAGCTCAGCTGGTGGCACAGAGTTAACCTTCTAAAAAAATGATGTTGATCTCCAGGAGTAGCCTTTTTAAAAAATAAAATAAAGTGGTACTTTAATTAAGATGATGACCCTCTTTGTATGTATCCTCAGGGATACATAGGGAACTCTGTATGTAAGGTAATCAAAGGTGCTTACCCTTTCTGTGTCCTTCTTTCAAAGCCTTTCCAACACAAATGGCTCTGGTAAAATCACTTATCTGCAACACCACATTTTTCATCCCCCTGGATAACATTTTGAAATGGAAAGACCAGTCCATGACATACTTCTAACCTACAGAAATCCGGTGGATACCTGCAAAGAAGTATTATTGTGTGCTACAGCTACAAGCTCCTTTTCTGTCCCTATTCCTGCCTCCAGGAATGAGACCATGAGCTGGATAGAAAGTGAGCAGTCATTTTGAAGGAGGCTGTCATCTGAAATGCACAACACAATTTATTTTCAGGTGTCATTTTCAAATAATGGGTATCAAATATAATTCTTTTGCCTATGTGGATTTTTTTTTCCTCTGCACAAAAGAGAAACTGTTATCTCTGTGGTCCCAACGTATAAAGGAAATGAGACAATGATGGTGGGTTAAGAAGTGCAGTCCCTTGCCATGACTTCTTGGTTGTTTGGAGTAAATTGCCAGGAAACCACAAAAGGCCCAAATCACGTATGCAACTGCCCTCAATACATCTGCATGGAAGCTGCTCAACGTCTTAAGGCTGAAGTAACTTCATTTGCGGATGTAGCAATTAAATTTATTTTACAGATTGAACACTGAAGCAGGTACAATTACAGATCTCCAGTTCTTTCTAAACCATCATTCGTTTTACAAGATAAGTCATAGAATCATAGAATCATAGAGTTGGAAGAGACCACAAGGGCCATCAAGTCCAACCCCCTGCCAAGCAGGAAACGAGTCAAATGAGCTTTCAGCCTCTTGGGTTAAGGCCAAGCATAAACATTATATCTGGCCTGCACAACGTAGGACTTTACCAATCTGGAAACAGCCCACCAGCCAATAAATCTCGCTTTGCCTTTTTTTTTTTTTAACACCCAGGAAGGCAGCAAAAGCAGGTTGATCAAACTCTTGGTGGGTTGGTGTTCATTGTTGGTAACTTGCATTCAAGAACTTTGTGGATTGCAAGTTATGGGGCTTGGTTTACAGGCTTTATTTATTCATACCTTGATGGGTCCATCCACCCATCCATCCATCCATCCACCCATTCAATGTTACATCTGCATCATATCCTTATTCTAAGTAACCTGAAAATATCTTATAGAGAGCCACCTAGTTTGCTTTACAGAAGATGGATGATTTGAACTTTGGTTCCAAGGTGGTACTGAAGCCTAACCATTGCTACACCACCACAGGTGTATCTCCCCAATCCGCAGTCACTGTTGACAGCTACAGCAAAGCAAAATGGCAGCTATATTGGGATATTTTCTATTCTGATATATTCTTGAATTATATTTTAGCTGTCCCTCTTTACTGGGACTACTCTCATGCTCTGGCACCTGCTTCTGATAAATCACTATCTCTTTTTTTGTTCCAATGCCTTGTCTGAGTTGCTAGAGTTGCTATTGTCCAGGTTTCAGCTCCCTTTCCATAGTCTCTAGAATGGATAGTGCTAGATTACAGATCCCATCATTCCTGAACCCTGGTCATAACTGATGGGAGTTGGAGTCCAACAACATCTGGATGGCCACTAGTTCCCCATCCCTGTACTAAAGCATCCTGCTTGCCATTTCACACCCAGCAGCTTTTGAGCTGTTGATAATGCACTTTGGGATGGTTACATTTTCCTAGCAGATCTTTAACACAAAGAGCAGACACACTGGCTTCTAAAAGAGGAGACGTTATTGCCCAGTAAGTGGGAAACCCACAGGATTTGAACACAAAACCTGCAGGATTTGAGCACAAAAGTACAGGAAAAGCAGAGCGACAGAGCAAAACGAGTCCATGAGGCCCTGATGCAACTTGAGGTGTGTGTGTTATGGACTGCACTTTCACCTGGTTGGGGGCAGGGTTATTGACATTGTACTTTTATTTGACCCACCCCAATTCATCTTGTTTTTTGGCCTCCCCCCCCCCCCCCGAGTTGATACACACCCCTAGTTAATTGCCTATAAGAAAGATGTGTTTTTTCTTTATTAGTGTACTTTGGAAAAGTTGAATATTTACACAATCAGAGATTTGAAAACCTTTCTATACTTCTGGAACATTTTTTTTTTTTAAATTGAACAAAAGATGTTTTCTAAAAACAGATTACACCAGCCATCCTGAATGTGTCTGGGTTAGCAGAAGGCTGCTTTCTGCAGTGAGGCTTGCTGGAGCAAGTACATGGATTGTGAAGGGGAAGATCAATAGTGAGACAGCCTGTGTTGCTGAAGTAATTGCTTTGCGTGACAGTCAGTCATTTGTTCGCTCCCATTTCTACATTACTCATAATCCTTTATAGTTTTTCCTAGCTGAGGAGTGTAAGAATGAACATGCGTGGTGACAGTTTTGTTTGCTTCTATTATTGCATCGTGCAAGAGTGTTCATGGTCATTGCAAAATCTGCCATATATGCTGCAGAGGTCAGATTCCACTTGCCCTTCATTCTTGGATGGCAGATCCTACAGTAGCAAGCTTGTACCCAAACCAACTAAACACCCTTTTGTTAAGTTCCTATTTTATATAAGGCAAGATTATTCACTTGGTAGGCATAGTACAAGGGGCTGTTTATTGATGAACAGCCTAAAACCCACAACTACATAGGAAAATGATGTAACCATAAGAAGTCTTAGCTCCAACCCTTAATGACAAGAGACAATATTTAACTCTAAAATGGCCACTCCTTATTACAATGAAAATTGTCTGAATATGCAGTAAGCAGGGCATGAGGTAGCAAGGTTGCTAGGAAACACCAGGGTGTTTTTTGTATATGAAAAGAAAAAACAATCTGGCTCTGAACATAACATACATTTAAAGCATGTTCAAGAATGCTGGGAAATGTAGTTTGTTAAGGATGTTGAGAACTGTAACTCCGTGAGGGGTAAAGTACTGTTCCCAAGATTCTTTGGGGGAAGCCATGTGCTGTAAGTGTACACTATGAAAGAATCCTCTGTTAAGTCAAAGGGTATTAGAATCAAAATAGTTCCTATATTTTGAATACTGTGGATGGATTTTGGATCTGGGAAAAGAAGGCAGAGCTTGAATGCTTTTTGCAGCAGTTTCTGATATCAGGTCAGGAAGGTTCCTTATACGTATGGTACATGTCCAGTGCTTTAAAAGGACAAACAAACTGTGGCTTCCATCAGATGTTAGGCAGATTAGGAAGCTCCCTTCACCCCTTACCATCTTACTTTGTTCCATCTGAAAGAACTTTTTCCTACTCCATAGAATGCAGACAATTTTTAGTTATGCATAAGTGTGTGTGTGAAATGGCATTGCAGCCCTTTCCCCAGTGCAAGGAGAAGGTCAAGGTAAATGACCCTTCAATGGTTAAGTCCCATCAAAGGCGACTATGGGGTGCGGCGCTCATCTTGCTTCAGGCCGAGGGAGATGGCATTTGTCCACAGACAGCTTTCTGGATTATGTGGGCAGCATGACTAAACCGCTTCTGGTGCAATGGGACACCGTGACGGAAACCAGAGCGCATGGAAACACAGTTTACCTTCCCACCTCAGCAGTACCTATTTATCTACTTGCACTGGTAGGCTTTCAAACTGCTAGGTTGGCAGGAGTTGGGACAGAGCAACTGGAACTCACCCCATCGTGGGGATTTGAACCGCCGGCTTTTCAATCACCAAGCCCAAGAGGCTCAGTGGTTTCAACCACAATGCCACCCAGTCCCCTATTCCCCAGTGCTATGGTATTGCTGTCCAGTCTGGTGTTGACAGTGTACTAGCTGCTGCTTGAACTTCTTTTCACTACCTGGCTGATGCAGAAGGCAGGTGAGCCCTTTCCTTCCTTCCTTCCTTCCTTCCTTCCTTCCTTCCTTCCTTCCTTCCTTCCTGTGAGGAGAACCTGAGCTTACAGGGTTAAACAGCTCAGAGTGTACGCCCTGCCTACAAGTTGGGAGGGGGGAGATTATGCGTCATTATGCGTCATTTCCGAGAGTCTCCAGCCTTTGTTCTTTCTCTCTACTTTCGCTTTTGAGGAGAGAGGACGTGTTTTCACGATGCTGTTCGCTGTGATAGATAATGGATAGTCGCTGTAAATAAAAACTGCTTTTAGCTGCTAAGATCCTGAGTGGACTTTATTTAAGCACACTGAAGAACGCACTGGAGGTTCCAGCTTTCTCTGACTGCTGCTTATCTCTGCGTTTGCTCAGAGCCTTTGGAATGTGGCCTTTGAAGTCCGGAGGCCTAGCAGAACTGCGCAGCCGAAGCGGGCTGGACGCCAAGGCTTATCTGAGCAATAAACATTCTTCAGGTTATGGATGATAGTAATTGCAATTAGAGGAAGCTGCTTTGATGCCTGCTGTGTGCTTAAAGAGGCTGTGAAAGGTGAGAAGCTGCTGTTTTTGCTGCCGGAAGAAAAAAGTCCTGCTTTGAGGCTTTGCCTGGAAGAAAGCAGAGAGACTGGCTGAAATGCTGTGTGCTGCAAAGAGCCACTGGAGGCCTCTCCTTTGAAGCTGGCTGGTACACGTGAGTACTTCAAAGCCCCAATGGGAGCACTGGGGGAGGAGATGGCTGAGCTCCAGGACTTTTATGATGTCCCGTTTGAGAAGCTCACAACCCAGTCCTGGGATATCTGGGTTAGTCAAGAGTTGTCAATAGGACGCTGTGCTGACTTTTGTGGTGGACTCAGGAGCGTCGCATCATTTAGTGCCATCTAGAGAATTCCTGGAGAACTGCACCTCTGTAACTTCTGGGAAGACTGTCTGTTTAGCAGGTGGGACTCAACACCCACTCACGCAGACTGGCTCACTGTTTTGTTCTTTCTTACAGGATTCAATCCAAGCTTTTGTTGTTCCAGGACTGTCTTGCGCGTTGCTGTCTGTCAGCGCCCTTCTTGCTGAGAACTACAGAGTGTGTTTTGAGAACAATACGTGTTCTATTTCTAAGAATGGACAGCAACTAGTCAGTGTTGAATGTAAAGACAGGTTGTTTGTGATAGATGCTTCTTTTGCAGGTACAGGTCACACGGAGGTGGCTCGAGCACAATGTGCCAACGTTCCAGTTCATGATGCGCGTGCTCACTTATGGCACCGACGCATGGGTCACGTGTCCTGGGGGTCAGTGAAGAAGATCCCAGAGTGTACGCAAGGGTGCAAAATGAAATCATGTGCTAAGTTTCTAGATTGCAGAGCGTGCAAGTCCGCAAAGGTGAAAACGTGCACATACCCAAGGTCTGAGAGGGTGACCACTAGGGCTTTTCAGTTAATTCATGCAGATTTGTCAGGTCCAATGTCTGTGACCAGTATGGGCGGAGCCAAATATGCGCTGGTTCTGATTGATGACCATACACGCAACTCCTGGATCTTCACAATCCAACACAAAAATGAAGCTGCGCCGCTAATCAAAGACTGGATTGCGGCTGTGGAACTGCAGTTTTCCACACGGGTGCAAAACTTTCAGAGCGATCACGGTGGGGAGTTCACCGGGTCTGCACTGCAAAGTTTCTTCCGCAAAAAGGGGATTCAACACAGATTGTCCTCTCCGCACTCTCCCCAACAGAACGGGATTGTGGAAAGAAGGAACAGGACTCTAGGGGAGATGTCCACAGCTCTTTTGTTTGATGCCGGGCTCCCACAGCGCTTTTGGGGGGAAGCTTGGCGAACGGCCAACTTTATTCTGAACAGGTCGTTCAATTCAGTGGTAGGTGACACACCGTACGTCTTGCTGCACGGAAAGAAGCCGAAAGTGCACTACTTCCGCGTTTTTGGCTGTGAGGCTTAGGTCCTCATACCAAAGGCCAAACGCAAGAAAGGTGAACCCAAGTCCCAAAAGATGATTTTTTGTGGGTATGAGCCAGGGACCAAGGGGTGGAGGTTTGCTTATCCGTCAGGGAATCAGTCCAGAATTCTGCTCAGCAACAGTGCTGAATTCTGTGAGCAGAGTGGCTGGGCAAGGATACATGGGAACCCTGACATCCTGTCAGAGAGTCTGCTTGACTCTGCCGATGAAGAAGAGGAAGAGGTTGAACCTGCTACTGAGGCTCAGAGTTCAGACCCAGTGCAGGCAGAGGGGAGAACTTCTCCCAAGGCTGTGAAGATTGAGCAACGCAGTGCTCCATCTTCCCCCACAGGTTCGGCTGAGAAGTCCAGAAGGCGCAGTAAGTCAGAGGGGGAGCTCTCTGATGCCAAGGACATTCTGGCTGGCCCCAGTGGGTCAGAGGGGGTTCCTGAAGTAGTGCTGCGCCGTTCAGCTCGGACGACCAAGGGGAAACCTCCTGAAAGGTTTGCCGTCACTAGCGTGTGGGTCGGAATGGCACAGTGTGAACCCGAGAGCTTTGAGGATGTTCAGAAACTGCCTCAGGAAGAAGCCAGGAAATGGCATGAGGCGATGCAGAAGGAAATGAACTCAATGGAGTCTCTAGGTGTGTTCTCCCTCACGAAGTTGCCGGTGGGAAACCAGGCCGTGGGTAGCCGCTGGGTTTACCCTCTTAAGCCCACAGCGACAGGAGAACCGCAGTATAAGGCCAGATTAGTGGCGAGAGGATTCACGCAGCGCAGGGGGTTGCATTATACGGAAGTTTATGCTCCCACCTGTAGGAGTGAATCTCTACGCTTGGTCTTGGCCATTGCTGCACAAAGAGGGTTGCTGGTGCATCATTTTGATGTGGACGTTGCTTACTTGAACTCAGACCTCCAGGAGGATCTGTACATGCTTCCTCCTCCAGGGTTTGAGGGAAATGAGCAAGGTACTGTGTGGAAACTTCACAAGTCAATTTACGGCCTGAAGCAGTCGGCCAGGAATTGGAACTTGTGCCTGAATGAAGCTTTGGAGAAGCTAGGTTTCAGGAAGAGTCTTGCTGACAGTTGCCTGTTCCTTAGAGGATCAGGAGACTCACAGGAACTGGTGTTATTTTTCGTTGATGACATCACCCACATTGGAAAGGCAGACAAACAGGTGCAGAAGTTTGCCAAAGAGCTTGGGAAACGGTTTCAGCTCAAGAACCTGGGTGCAGTAAAGATCTACCTAGGCGTGCAGATAGTGAGAACTGAGGATGGTAGCTTCTTGCTCAGTCAGAAAGGCAAGATTGAGCAGTTGCTTGAGAAGTTCAGAATGTCTGATTGTGCAGGAGTTCGGACACCCATGGAGACAAACTTCGTGAAAGAGAGCCAGCAAGCAGAAAGTGCCGAGTTTGAGAATGCTGAGCTCTTTCAGTCAGCTCTAGGTAGTCTGTTGTATCTGTCCCAATGGAGCAGACCAGACATTGCTTTTGCTACCAACCTGCTAAGTAGGGAAGCGTCAAAGCCCAGTGTGAGTGCTTGGCACGGTATCAAGCGGGTACTGCGCTACCTGCAGCATACCAAAGACTTCTGTCTTAAGCTGCCAGCTGAAGGTGAGGCGAAGCTCACATGCTATGCGGACAGTGACTGGGCGAATTTGCAGGACTGCAAGTCTGTGTCTGGGTTGGTGGTAAAGTTTGGGAAGTCACTAATTGGGTGGAAGTCCCGGAAGCAAAGTCTCATTGCGCTGTCTTCTACTGAGGCTGAATTCAGTGCACTGTCTGATTTGTGCCGGGAACTAGAGTTCTATAGATGCTTGGTGCAAGAGATCTATGGGGATTGTAGCTTGCCCATCACGGTTTGGGAAGACAATCAACCTTGTTTGAAATTGGCTGAATCTGCGCAGTTTAAGGCCAGAACCAAGCATCTGGACATACGTTTCCAAAATGTGTGCCAGAGTGTTCAGTCAGGTTTGATTCGGCTGAAGTATTGTGCCAGTCACATTAACTTGGCCGATGGATTTACCAGACCTTTAAGCTTCCAGTGTCATGGGGAGTTTTGTGGTGGTTTGGAGTTGGGGGTAAGTTCTGTACATACTTTCCCCACAGTAGCGCAGGGCGAGAGGGGGTGTGAGGAGAACCTGAGCTTACAGGGTTAAACAGTTCAGAGTGTACGCCCTGCCTACAAGTTGGGAGGGGGGAGATTATGCGTCATTATGCGTCATTTCCGAGAGTCTCCAGCCTTTGTTCTTTCTCTCTACTTTCGCTTTTGAGGAGAGAGGACGTGTTTTCACGATGCTGTTCGCTGTAATAGATAATGGATAGTCTGCTGTAAATAAAAACTGCTTTTAGCTGCTAAGATCCTGAGTGGACTTTATTTAAGCACACTGAAGAACGCACTGGAGGTTCCAGCTTTCTCTGACCGCTGCTTATCTCTGCGTTTGCTCAGAGCCTTTGGAACGTGGCCTTTGAAGTCCGGAGGCCTAGCAGAACTGCGCAGCCGAAGCGGGCTGGACGCCAAGGCTTATCTGAGCAATAAACATTCTTCACTTCCTTCCTGGACGATAACCCATTTGGATTTGTTTGGGTGTAGGATTCTCTGGGCCACATCTCTGCCTGGCTTCCTGTGAGCCCCACTCTGCTTTGGCACACGTGCAGAGCTGGGATAAATGTAGATTTTAGTTGTTGTCTTTGTTTTAGTCCCCTACTGTTTTCTATAAAAATGGCAGAATTACTCAATTTCCTGTTCTCATGCCTTGCTAAAATCATTCTTTCCCCCTACTGCTCTCTCTCTCTCTCTCTCTCTGTTGTGGATTGCACATCTGTATTTTTTCTGTACTGAATGTTACCCATAATAATCATTTATAAAGAATGCATGTTAGCTATGACAACAGAACTGTGATAAAGCTATGCTGTAAGATGGGGGTGGCGGTGGAGGTAGAGGGAGACCAGCGATATTTATTGAATAAACAGCCATCCCCTCCTTCTCCAGTCACAATAGCTTCCAAATCTCATGCATTCATAAGCTGAAGCCAGCCAAAGCCCACAGCTGTCATGCATTTTCAACAGATTCCGCAGGGCCTAGATGAGGTTTGAAGACATTCCTTTGCTCTTACACATTAGCTAGAAGGAATTACCGTAACATCTGATATTGTGGAAGTGGGAAATTTGCCATTCTGACCTTGCCCAAAGCAATCCGGAACTGGGGGTCCAAGGATTTATTATCTCAGATGGCCTCCAGAGGTCACAGGGGGCCCTTTTAGCAGTGTTCCAGCAGTAACCAATTCATTTGGCGGGACTGTGCGTTTCCCCACCCCCCACCCCCGAACAGATAAAATAATGTATGGACAGCCACATGCTCCTGTTGTGCTCTGGATCATTGTCATAGGAAAGGCATGTTCCACTGGAATAATTCCCAGCTGTCAGTAATATGCTGATACACCACAGCCAAAGATCGGGGAACAGGCGAAATAAACAGGATGGCCACAATGTGTACAACTGCATGAGCGTCTAACAAATTTTCTGCATATTTCACAGTCTCCTAATGAGATTGACATGCACTCTTTAATCTGCATCTGTCTGGTGCAGAAATACCATAGACGCAATGTGTTAGTGTGCATTGTTTCTTGCCTGTATGGCTGGTGATAGGGCAAGAGGAAAACTGGTAGGAATACTGTTTTAGAGTTTTTCATTCGTTTTCTGGGAAATGCTGGACAGGCAGCCAAACACAGATTGGAGAGACTGCTCATGTCATCAGAGTAGCTTTTACAGCTGCAAGATGACATAAATGGCCAAGGATATTGCGCAAGTTTTTCTTTCTTTCTGGAAATAGGTTGTTTTCAGTACTGCTATGAGAATTTATTAGGCTTGAATGAACTGGATCATATGCATTTATAAAAATAAATATATGGTAAAAACTCTGGTGCATATTCTGATCATCATTTGGTGTCCAGGCCTGAACTGCATCTTTCCAGAAAAGTTTTACAGAGGAGGAGCAGAGGGAGCAGACCTCTACATCTCCATCAGCCTGGAGGAGCCTATAGATCCAGTCATTCCAGCCACAGCACTGGAGGACAGCTATTGAACACCACCACTGTCTGCCATTCTTTCCTGCTCTGTTTCTCTCTTGCTGATGCATAACATGCCTGGAATGTCCGCTGGGAACACCTACCTGCATGATGCCATTTCTCTTCATTCAAAGCCTTTCTCAAAACCCAGCCTTTGGCTGAGCAACCTAGTTCAGGTGTACAGTGGTACCTCGGGTTAAGAACTTATGGTAATTCGTTCTGGAGGTCCGTTCTTAACCTGAAACTGTTCATAACCTGAGGTACCACTTTAGCTAATGGGGCCTCCCACAGCCGCTGCGTGATTTCTGTTCTCATCCTGAAGCAAAGTTCTTAACCTGAGGTACTATTTCTGGGTTAGCGGAGTCTAACCTGAAGCAACTGTAACTCAAGGTACCACTGTACTTTAACAGCCTGTAGCAAATCTAACAAAATGGAACTGAAACAACCATATATTACCTTCCCTGTTTACCCCATCTTCCATTTCCCTCCACTTTCTCTGCTGCATCCTCTGCTCTGAATATTAGATTGTAAACCCCCCAGGGCCAACCCCCAAAATATCAGGGAAATGTTGGGGATCTCATGCACACCTGGCAAGTATTCAAAACCAAAAAGTGACGCCAGGGCGAAGTTCTCACTGTGATGGCAAAAGCTGTGTCTTGGCTGGACCACTTCACTCTGAAGATGTGTCTCATATGAGTAATACAAGAAATTATGTACATTCTCTCTGCCCAGAAAACTCAGGGTTAGGATCTGACATGTATTGTTTGCTATGTGGATGCAAGACTTTGTATGAAGGCTTCCTATGGAAGACTAATGTGAGCCTCTACCTGCAGTGAGAGGTGGCAGAGCCTAGAAACATGTTTGCCACCTCAGTGAGAATGAGGACAAGTGAATACTGGCAGAGGTCCATCCAGATGCATGGGTCCAGCTCTACCCTCTGAAGGCCATGCCATGAATCCTATCAACACTCCTGAGCTGACACATAAGGGGTCCACCAACATCATCACGTGAAGGCTTCCAAAATGGGGACAGAAACTCTGGTCAGTCAAGCTTCCTGTCCTTGCATTAGAAACCCTTTGTGCAATGAAAGTGACCCGCTTCAGGCTCAGCGAATCATACGTTGACTTGGGATGTTTGTTGGCATGTGACACATCCTCAAGGGGGAGGAGCTAGACCTGTGCATTCCGACAGGCCCCATTGCATGTTTGGCAACAAATGCCGTAAAAGGGCTTAGGTGATTAACAACAACAACAACAACAACAACAATTTATTACCATCTGGCCGGGCCTCCCCAGCCACTCTGGACAGTCTTCCCCTGTATTTTCAAACAATCACTAGATGTATGTGGAATTGTCAACATTCCTTTATAATTCTTGATGACTTTCATATTTTGGACATTCACTGTAACGTATATAAATGACTTTAAAGCCCCATAAATTCAAAAATATCGCACAACAATTTACATTCTCCTTCCTCTCTCAGATGTCTAGGTGTGTTTATACAGTATATACGTGTGTGTGTGCGTGTGCGTGTGTGTACACTTCCAACGATCAGTTGAAGTGCCACAAGACTCTTTTTGTTGTATTTATAACAGGGAAATTGTCATTCAACTAATTAACAATTGCCGTCTTGCTTAGATGGTGTAACATCTCCACAAAATAGTCAGCATGGGGAGGACAGGACATACACTTCACCCCCTCCCCACTCCGAGCCATTGCCATTTGAATGGGATGCAACACATATCATAAAAGAAATCTGATTCTTCACCTAGTAATGACAACCTGAGTCAGCCCTTCTGGGATTCAAGCGTGTGGTTCCAATAAGTCTAGGTATTTCCAACTTTAAGTCACTTAACGATTTCCTCTGTCTGTGATTAACCCGATAACAAATGGGGCTTGTTTTTAGTTCTCAGAAACGCTAGGCCAAATGCATTATGTTTGAAGGCTGGTGGAGACCCAGAGCCGGTTTGTCTACACAAGTGACTGTATGGTGGTCTCTTAAAATCCAAATTCATTAAGGATGCTCCGAGAACATGTGAAGCAGTGGCCTCTGTGAAACTTTATTTTTTATATATATAATATTTTTTATTGTAAAACTTTCATTTTTACTGTGGCACTAGATAGAAACAAAGGGAGGGCAAATAAATGAGGAAGAGGAAATTTGTGATGAAAATTTGAGGTTTGGTCTGTTGATCATATGTAAAAGACCGAATAGTCATATGGAATAGAGACCTCTGCTTTGTTATGCGAAATGGGCCTCTAATGGGTTGATCCAGCTGATTACAGTTGTATAAGTTACGAATGAAAAGCATGTTGATGCATCGAGGGATTCCAAATCAGTTCAATTTTACCTTGCCTGTGGGGACAATTTTACCTTAATTCCTAAATTACATCTGCCATGTGGAAGTGCTGAAATGTTTCCATGTGCTGGCCATGTGGTGGCCATTTGAGAGCTTCATACCATGTTATGTATTCAGTGGTTTATGTTTGCCTTGAGTCTGGACTAAGGATTCTGATCCCCTGTGTTTGAATACAATACATGATATCCAATCACAGAACATTTCAGGATTCAGGCTACTGCCATTGGCCCTTAAACTTTGTGTTATGATTCAGAGCTTGTGAGTTTAGACAGCCAATCACATTGAGAGTGGGAGTGGCCCAGGCCTTCAGAAACATATATAAGCAGTTGCTTTGCCTCTGTTGTTGAGTTCTGTTAGTTCAGTAAGGGTTCTTGCTGTTATTACTGTGTCTCTCTTCGTGGGAACACACATATTCTTCAGTTTGTTCCCATCTTATTGATGTATTCAGGATCGTCAAAACAGAACACTATGGAATTTGTGGAGATAGCCACCAGCAAGTATTTTTGGTTGGTCACTGAGGGAAACAGGATGCAGGACTGGTTAGGCCTTTGATCTGGTTCAGCAGGGCTCTTATGTTCCATTTCTTCATAAATCCTCAACACATTACTTGTTGCAAGTGTCTCTCACAAATTATGTCAATTGTGGGGACCTTCCACCATACAGAAGCAAGTCTGGTGTGTCTTCCACCACCAGCTGAAACTTAAAAAAATATTCCCTTCCTTTTTTTCCCTCTTTGAGACACAACATTTCAAACAAATGTTCCAGCCCTATTTAGCAATGCCCCAACGTTTTCAAACAGCATGGCTGATAATTATCTGTCTTGAAAGAAGTGGTCTCAGAGTGGCTCAGTGCTATTTTTCTAGAAAAAGAGGTGTTGAAACTCACCATGAACACCTGAGAGGTGCCAAAATTTCTGGTGAGTTCCGTCGAGTTCCGGCTGAAAAAAATCCCTGGCTAAATTGAAAATACTGGGGCACCACACAAGGGTTGGAGAAGGATAATGGTTACGAATTGGGGAGAGAGGTCTTCCACTCAGTTTCATAGGAATAGCAGGAAGCCTATCCAAAATGGGAGATAAATAACAAGAGAAAAGTCTGCATGATTTGTTATAAAGCAGGAGACATGCTAATGTTCAGTAAATGAGGGTCTCTGGCATAGATAAAATATTTATTAAGCAAGGAGTGTACACTGTAAAACAGAGCTATAGGAGATTTGGTGTTTCTTTTCAGTGACAAAATGCCAGCTCCTGTAACCTTAAAAATATCTTGTATATTTAATCTTACATTTTTGAGGATGACATTTTCTCAGTTAAAGGCCCAGAAGGCCAAAGTAGTGTTATTTTACAACTTTCAGTGCTTAAGATTCCATTGTATTATTAATCTATGTGAAGCAAATGGCCGTAAGCTAGATGTTTATAGAGAATTGTTTGACTTAAAAAAGGTGGAGTTGACAAGGAGGACCAAAACTCCCTTTTTTCCTTGCTACATAAACCTACTGTATATTTTTTTCACATACTTGGAACCACCAAATTAAAGCACAGACTTTGAACCAGTTTATAGGAGTGGAAAGGTCAGTGTCTGAAAACAGTGGAAATTGTATGCAGAAACCTTGTTTATTTTCTGTCTTTTATAAAAGCCATCCAATGTATTATGCAAAAACACTTTGTTATGAGGAGCGGAAGCAGAGACTGTGAATGTTTTGGTCACCCTGGAAACATGCAGGAACAGAAACAGATGTCTAAAACCTCCTGACTTTTCTTTATTGCAACCTGCCTCAGCAGAGTTCAGATAAATACAAAACCTACCCCTGAAACACCTGTCCATGCAGAACAACCCAGGGCAAATTAGGAAGCTGGAAATGCCAAATTGATTCAATTGTCACAGTACAGTCATTTCCTCTCCCACCCTCTCTGCGATTGTGTGTTAACAATTACTCGATACATTATCTGTGCATTTCCATCTTGCGTGTATAGAAAGAGCAAACATCCTCTACTTTTAATATGGCCGGCAGAGAACCTGACAGTTTACATTTTAATGTCAATTAATGATATATGTGACTCATCACTGTACAAGGTAATGCCTGCCTTTCTTTCACTGAACAATTACGCTTTCAACATGTTAATGCTCTGGCTTATTAGCCTAGATCACTAAGGCATAGCCTAATGCACAGGATTATTTACAAAGTTAAAACATCCATTACATCCATTAACCATGAAGCAAATGGAATCAAGAATCAATGACAGTGTGTCCTGGGTGTTGAATAAAGTCACATGTTTTCTGAAAGCATCCTACTGTAGCACACTTGGAGATGGAATAATATAAAAATGCTATCATTTTGGAGAGCTGTTTCTAGGTGTAAAGTGATTGAAGATACCAGAAGGGATCCAGGTGGGTAGGGGAGTGGTGGGGGGATATAGAGATATAAAATATAGAGGTACATTGGTCAAAGATCATTAATCACTTGGAAGCTGTTGGCACTTCTAGACAATTATTTATTAAGGGGATATTGGAAGACACCAAAATGCACCATGTAGCCCAGAAATAGATGATATAGAGGGACAATAAACAAATGGTAATAAGAGACTTCTCTGGTCTTGCACATTTCACTACTATCAATTAAAATTATTTATTTAATTTTAGGGCCAATGGAATTGACAGGCTCATCAAATGTTATTTCAAGCAGCTGAACAAAAGAGCAGCAATGCAATTTTGTACTGAGACACCATGGAAACATGGTTGTGAGAAGTTAATTTACCCCAAAATCTTTCATCTGAAAGCTTTCCCCCATGGTATCTGACTTGATTATGGACTTAGCATTCAAAGTGTGAGCAAGGCTTGACTGCATCCTGCAAAATAAAATAAAATAAATAAAATAAAATAATAATATCTCTCCCTGTAATATATCTACTACGCTTATCAAGTTCCTTCTGGTCACATTTCAACACCTCTATAGTGCTGGTGTTCAAGGCATTAGATTATTGTTTAGTACCTACAGGGATAACATGTCTTTCTGTGGTTTCTTTTTCTTTCGTCATCATTATGACATGCAAGTATTTCAAATATATTTAGAGTAAACAAATTTGGGTACATACAGTGAATGGGGTATTAGTCAGTGATACAATCTCTCTTCAGATGTGTCATCCCACATCTTAGATGCTATTCTGTGATATTTCACCTGTGAGTCGTGCTGTTTGTAGTGCACACAAAAGCTTTTATTGACTCTCAGGTCAACAGTGTATTAACTTGAGAGATGGAGTGCCAGGTTTTGTTCATCTTAAAAGTCCTGTACGCACAGACACAACCAGAGTTAACTTTTCTTAATAAATCAACACTGAGCACATATTTGGATGCAGGGTTGTTTTAATAAGCAAAAGATCAAAAGTCAAAGGCTTCATCTACACAGAATAGCCAAGAGCTGTTTTTGTAATGCTGTAGTGATTGGACATCTGTATCAAAGTTGTAAAAGGTAAAAAAAGGTAAAGGACCCCTAGACAGTTAAGTCCAGTCAAAGGTGACTATGGGGTGTGGTGCTCATTTTGCTTTTCAGGCCAAGGGAAGCCAGCGTTTGTCCACAGACAGCTTTCTGGGTCATGTGGCCAGCATAACTAAACCGCTTCTGGCACAATGGGACACTTTAATGGGTGCCAGAGAACATGGAAATGCCGGTTACCTTCCTGCCACAGTGGTACCTATCACTGGCGGAGGAACAGGGGTGCGGAGGGAGCGGACTGCCCTACCACCACTATTCTGGTAGGGTGCCATTGCGGCGCCCCCCCCAGACACGCGCCGTGCAACCCCCGCGCGCCAGATGCCACACCCCCACAGACGGGGCACCACGCCCCTGTGGGCGGCGCGCCACGTCCCTGGGATGTGTGCCACGCCCCCGGGGCACCAGCCACACCCCCACCTGCTCTCTGCCCCCGGTAGCGGAGCATGCAGCTTTGCCACTGGTACCTATTTATCTACTCGTACTGGTATGTTTTCAAACTGCTAGGTTGGCAGAAGCTGGGACAGAGCAATGGGAGCCCACCCCGTTGCGGGGATTCACACTGCCAACCTTCCAATTGACAAGCCCAAGAGGCTCAGTGGTTTAGACTGCAGCGCTACTTGCATCCCCAAATCAAGTTGTAGACGTGAATTAACCAAATTAGAATATAGTAGGGATGTCATCCTGAGACCTTGCCAGTATTCTGAATACTAAGAAGAGCATTAGCTTTGTTACAAATTCTTGTTTGGTTGTCAGAGAGAAATTCTTAACATCCCTCAGATCTTGATTGTAATAGTTTTTCACTAGTAGTGGGAGGAAGATACATTCTGGACACTTTTTGAAACATTATTACAAGTTCTGTGGCAGAGCCTGGCATTTGCAATAGGTCCTTCAACTTGGGTTGCCATACAGTGGTACCTCGGGTTACAGACGCTTCAGGTTACAGACTCCGCTAACCCAGAAATAGTACCTCAGGTTAAGAACTTTGCTTCAGGATGAGAACAGAAATCGCATGGCGGCAGCGGGAGGCCCCATTAGCTAAAGTGGTACCTCAGGTTAAGAACAGTTTCAGGTTAAGAACAGACCTCCTGAACGAATTAAGTTCTTAACCTGAGGTACCAATGTATTTCAAAAAGGAAAAACCAGGTCACCCTGTATAGCAGTCCTACTTCAACTGAACTGTGGTCACCTCTTCTTCAGTTTTACCCCTGGTGAGACCTGGATGGCTAACATTCACAATCCAATCTTTCCTAGGTTTATGATGGAGAACCCCATGGAAACCAGTTCAGGGCTAGTTTTTAACTAACAATGTCACCTTGTACATATCCTTAAATATGTGAATAAATGCAGCTGTTTTCCAAATGATTTGTAGGAAGTCCTTTAAAATTACTAGGAATGGAGGGTCGGGTTCAAAAGCAGGGTGTTGACAAAGTACTGATTGCCTTTGCTTTAAAGCAACCATAAATGCCAAAGGAAAATAGTTCTGCTGCCTCTCTCTATTAGGGAAAACGCCACAGCAGATTTATTTTTCTGGGAGGTATCAGGTTGATAGCAGTCTAAATTCATTAAGAAATTCTGGAAATCTTAGTCTGACTAGATGAACTCATGCCTCATGATCCATGTGACAGTGGATTGCCTATAAAACCATGCACATTTTTGTGTGTGTTTTAAATCACACAATGAACTTCTGGGTCTTCCCTCTTTTCATGCATTTACAGTGGAATCTGAAGAAGGGGGTTCAAAGGCAGTTCTGTTAGCTGGACTTGAACTGTCTGGGTGGAAGGAAGGGCTGAGGAATGATATTGTGTTCTGCCAATTTTTTTAAAAATAGTTTCCTCTCCAACTGGAAACAGAGAGAGAAAGGGGAAGGAGAGATTTAGCTTCACTCAAAAGTATTTCTAAATGTTGTGGGACCAGGAAGGCTTTAGACTGGATCTAAGCTGTTGCTCAGAACACCCCTTTTATCCCTCCTGACACCAGAACTCTGACTTCAGCTCCAGAGGACCTGGCTTTGTTGAAGAAGGCTCCCACATCAGATCTCTCCCTCTGCCGTTGGAGCTCTGTAGATTCAAACTGCACTATAGACAGATCCAATTCATCCTCTGCCCCCTTGGAAGTCCTTCCAGGGACCATAAGATTGCACACTTAGTTGTTCTAACCGCAACTATATGCAAATACAGTGGTACCTCGAGTTACAAATGCCTCAGGTTACAAACGCTTCAGGTTACAAACTCTGCTAACCTGGAAGAGTTACCTCAAGTTGAGAACTTTGCCCCAGTGCAGTGGCAGCAAGAGGCCCCATTAGCGAAAGCACGCCTCTAGTTTCAGGTTAAGAACGGACCTCTGTAATGAATTAAGTTCGTAACTAGAGGTACCACTGTGTATTTCTGCATATTATACCTGTATAATACCTCTTATTAATTACTTGCTTCCGATATATCTAAATATATATACTTACCTCTAGGCTGGTACATATTGTTCTTTGGGATATAGACTTGTTATGTATTATATACTGCTCCTTGTATTTTAAAACAATGTACAGTGGTACCTCGGGTTACATACACTTCAGCTTGCAGACTCCGCTAACCCAGAAATATTACCTCGGGTTAAGAACTTTGCTTCAGGATGAGAACAGAAATCGTGCAGCGGCGACGCAGCGGCAGCAGGAGGCCCCATTAGCTAAAGTGGTGCTTCAGGTTAAGAACAGTTTCAGGTTAAGAACAGACCTCCAGAACAAATTAAGTTCTTAATCCGAGGTACCACTGTAATTTATCTCCTGGTGGGTTTTTTTATTTTTAAAAAAATGGCTTCCACAAAAACAAAAGAAAGTGTGGAGTTATACTGATTTAAATAATGAGTTAATATTATCTAGGTCATACAGTATGGCATTTAACAGAAGCTATACTCTGGAGCAAAAGTTTGGCTTGGCCTGGAGCTGAGGCAGTGTTTCTGAATAGGAGTTTGTTTCTAAATCCACCTGCCCTGCCCCCTCCCATTCCATAGTTTGGTGCATCCCTAGTTCCTTCAATTAAGAGGCTATGAAAAATATGCATTCAATTAATGTTTTATTGCATATTCTATTTTAGTAACCCACTAAAATATGTTCCCTTGCTCTCAAGTTATGTAAAACAATAACATTATTACAATCAGTGTCATCTTGCACTAGCGCCAACTCTTCCTCATTGTAAACATTTCCTGAGGGGTTATCCTCCTCATTGATAACTTACGAATATGAGTCAAATCCCCATGCGTGGTATTAAAATCCAGTACATGTTCCCAATTAAAAATGTCCCACAGCGTTCTTGATCATCGTTAGCAATTAGCATAATGCTGGAGTTCATCCACAGGGTAAATGTTGTAACCTGACTTGAAGCTCTTAGCCATCAGGTGTTTTCAATTTGTAGCTATATCAAGTGTATGTAACTCCAGAAATGTAGAAGAAATCATAGTAAGCGTGGAGCTGGGGCAATTGTCTTGATGGGTTTTGATTTTGATTGCTGGCATGCAGTTGATCCTTCTGATTAAACCATTTCCATTGTGATACAGCCACAGGAATATCATGGAAAGGTTACTGAAATACTAATAAGCTAAGGAACTGAATAATTTTTTTCCTCATTGGTATTGTTATGAATTTGGGGGGTGGACAGATTCCCTATAATTTCTACATTCAGTGAAGGCTCAGAATTTGAGCAAACTGATAAATTCCAGTATTTAGCAAGGGCTGCAAATAAAGGGCTGGGCAGAACAACCAGCTAACTTCTTCGTGAACCCAGCCAGGAGCTCATGATGGTGGGTTGCTGAACAAACAATGGTGCTGATGGCCAGCCATTGGCTACTCAATGGGATTCATTGACCAGGGAGAAGGCTCTGCCAGGCACAGACGGAGGTTGCCAGGGTAAGGGGAGGTTGTGATGTCACTACAGGAAGAGAGGGTGTTTTTGTACAACAGAGGTTTAGGGAGCAGGGGTTTCTAGGAAGAAGGAGCAGGAAGTGAGCAGAACTCCCTGTGGGGACTGCACTGTTTTTAACCTGCATGTTTCATTTAATTATGCTTTTAACTGAGTTCCTTCATTTAAAAAAAATGAATGCTTACCTGATTTTTTAAAAACCAATTTATATATTGTGATATTGCTTAATTTTTATGTGGACTGGTCTATGAGTGAGAGCCTGTGACAGTCTATGAGCGACTCAAAGGTACTTGTTTCTTTTGAATTTGAAAATTCTCTCTCTCCCTCTCCACCCCCTTCAGTGGAAACAGAAAGTTGCCTGGAGTCTTATGAGAGACTTTTGCTGGGCCACTTGGGAGATTCTAAAGTCATTAATTTTAGAAGTAGATGGGGATAATTAGTATTTCATTTAAGTTAGAGGTCAACACCAGTGTTCTTTCCTCTACTGCAGACATTTTACAGAATGCTATGCCTCATTGCTTTTATTAGATTCAAGCAATGGATGAAATAACAATGTTATTAACCTCTAACACTGTTGAAAAGTTAGGAAAAACAGGTGGAAAGGTCGGCAAGGCAGTTACATTTCCTTTTTAGCTGTGTTTGCGTAGAACATGGCAGGACTTAGTATTAGATTTAACAGTCTCTGGATTAAAAAAAAAAGTTAGTGCAATTTTTTACTGGCCCTTTTGCAAGGGGTGGATAGCGACACTTAAAAACAAAACAAAACATGCATAATAAAACAATGCACCCAATTAAATTAAAATCACACCATGTCTGCTGTAGTCTAGCTATTGGATGCTAGTCCAGATAGGATCAAATATTTTACCTTCTCTGCAACAAATGTGATCTGGTATGACTCAGTTTTGTTTTTACAAAACTGGGAATGAAATCTTCAGGAATACTTCCACGTAGTGGAAACCATTTGGGCCATGCTCAACGCTTGGGCCTTTCCTCTACAATCAGTTCAAAGTAATGTCCTACTGCATTTTATACTACAGAGATATAATTCAGTAGGACATGTCCACCTGCAAATAGCAAGGATTTTGACAATAAAAAATTGATATGAACAGCAATGTCAGACCAGAAAGAATTGCTGGACATGCATCATATGCATCAGTGAGGCATTTTCAGCATTACACCTCCAGTATCTAAATTAGGCAAAGCCTTCCTATACGGATGTTGTGGAGTCCAGTATACCTGAAACATCAAATTCTGCTGAATCAATTTCAAGTTTAAATCCAACAAATTGTTATGTATAAATTCCAAAGCAAATTTCCATTGTTTAGGTAGTATAGTGCATTCTAATTCCCTATCCCATTGCTCTCTGACCTCCTGAACTTGTACTTTACAAGATTCCAATAAACATTTGTAAAAAATAATTATTTTCTGTGAAGCTTTCTGTGAAGATGCAAATTATTACTTCCAGAAATGTAAAAGATGCCAAATCACTCAAAATATGGACAGTCCTTTAACAGACATCATCAGATGCCGTAATTGAAGATATTGTCATTCAGCACTAATTGATAGATGATATCTAAACTGCAATTTAGGAAAAAGCAAAAATTTCCTATGATTATAATATTTTTAGAAATATAGGAAGCTATCCTATAATGAGTCAGTCTATTGGCCCATGTGTGGGTGGCACTGTGGTCTAAACCACTGAGCCTCTTGGGCTTGCCAATCAGAAGCTCAGCGGTTCAAATCCCCACGATGGGGGTGAGCTCCCTTTGCTCTATCCCAGCTCCTGCCAACCTAGCAGTTTAAAAGCAAGCCAGTGCAAGTAGATAAATAGGTAGATAAATTACCGGGAAGATAAACAGTGCTTCTGTGCACTCTGACACTCATCACAGTGTACCATGTGCCAGAAGTGGTTTAGTCATGCTTGCCACATGACCTGGAAACCTGTCTGCGGACAAACGCCAGCTCCCTTGGCCTGAAAGCAAGATGAGCGCTGCAACCTCAAAGTCGCCTTGACTGGACTTAACCGTCCAGGGGTCCTTTACCTTACTGATCCATGTAGTTCAGCCTTGTTTACATTGACTGACAGTGGTTCTCTAGGACTTTAAACAGACATGTCTTTCCGAGGCCTAACTAACCTGGTCTGTTAGCTGAAACAAGCCATAGGAACTCTAGAGCAACAGAGCCTCCCCCAAATCTACTCTGGAAGGTTGGAAGAAACCCCAGAACAGTGCACGGGAGGAGGAGGAGGAGGGGAGAGATTGTTCCATTAGTGCAAGCATTCATGCTTGCCCAACGGAACAATCTCCTTTGAGCAATGTTGAATTCCACAGCACGTAATTTTATGGACTGCAGCTATGTTTATAATGGATTTTGTGTTGCCTTGAGAGGATTAGCCCTGAAAGGCAGCGTATAAACTCTAAGGATAAATAAAGTAAAGGGCACTGAATCCATTCTGCCAGTTCTTCTTCTGAGCAGCAGATGGGTAGGATTTTAGCTTCCTTTGAAACACGCATAAGCACTGCTGCTGGAGGGACTCACATATGGACATAGCTGGGCTGGGGTGAATGCGTGCGGGGCAAAACCCCTGGAGGAGAGCCTTTTAATTCCCAACACCACCTCCAACCTGCTCCCTGAAATTTCATTGAGATCAGAGTCAGGGAGCAGATTGGATGAAAAATACATGAATTAAAAGGCTCTAGTTGCAGGCCAGTGTTACCCCCCCCCACCCCGTAGGACTATAGTTACTTAGTGTAGAGGGAGTGCTGGTTTGCGAGGTGAGCTTTTTGAAGACCCACCTGTTCTTCTCACAGCCTTCCACCGACTCTACTGGAGTGGGTGCATGTCTGATATGTGAGAGAGAATGGGTGTGGTGTGGCAATGCCAACTTTTGTTTGGGCCTTGCTCACCAGCGGAGTGGCCTTGGTCCAAGAAAGCTTAGCAACCCCTTTTTAGTGCATTAGACTCCTGTTTGCTACCTGTTTGATAAAACTGCCTTTCCAGACCAAATAGTGGTCTGTTTGATAAACCTGCCTTTCCAGACCAAATATTGCCTAAATTAGCATTTTGCTTTCAGTAGGCAGTGAGACGTGGACAGCCCTTTACCTCCACATTGATTATCAGCTATGGCTACCTTACTCTCCCAGCAACCAGGAGATGGTAACAAAGAAAGTTCAAAATGTTTTGTGATATTAAAGAAATTGAGATCTCAACAGGTGCTATATAAAGTTCTATTAAAACACACACATAGACCTAAGTAAATATTAAGTAGATGTCATCCATTTTGTACATCTGATAAAGCTGATTTGAAAAGATTAATCTGTATTTTGAAGGGACCGGAAATAATGTGTAAATGGATATTTCCATTCCAATTACTATGTTTTGGAACATTTTAATATTTATGAATAGCCACAGATAAGAGGACACATCACCAAAATAAATAAATCTATTAACATCATTTAAAACTCTTGCACTATAGTTCTTCTGGATAGCAATTAAGGTATAACCAACTGATCCAAATTTCTTGCATTACCTGTTTTATTGACATATTTTGATAAAGGACATAAAAAGGGAATAAGTATAAGTAGAATCACATTCCTAGTGAGCTGTGCTAACTAGTTGGTAGTGTTTTTTCTTTGTAACTCTTTGAAACCAGCAAAATTACCTTTGGTGCCGCTCTCTGGACATTTAGTCAGCATGCCTAACCAGGCTATCATTAATGAAGATTTCTCAAACAAAGAGGAAAAGGAAGGCAGCGGATTTAAATTGTGGAAGTTGCTTGATTCCCTGGTCCTAAACACATTAGTACACTGTATTTCCCTGCTTATACAGGCTTTTGTATAGTGAACATGTGACTGTTCAAATGCCCCAGCAGGGCATCCAGAGTTTGCAAGGAGGAGAAAAAGGGAAAAGGGGAAAAAATTGTTTGGAACAAATTTGCATTAGTTCAAGGGCAACGTTAAGCATTTTACAGATGGTTTATTGCTATTCTTGTGCTGTTTAAGCTGTCTTTCATGTCAAAAGTCCTTTCCTGCTTACAAATCATCAGGAAGAATTCCGGCCACCATGCTGTTTGCATAAGCTCCTTCAGGGGTTCTGGCCCTTTGATCACAGATATCGTTTGCAATCGAGTTAAAAATAGGAGGCTGCTGCGATAAGCCTCGGTTCTGACAGTAGACCAGCTTTCCTTTTTCTTCTCTAACTTTGTTCTCGTGTTTTGTAGTATGGGAACACATAATCTCAACACAGAAGGGGCAGTGTTGAGGGATAAGAGTGGAGTTTAAAGAAACTGGGGAGGTCACTGAATGAGAACCAGCTTCTTACAAAGTGTGGTCCACCTTTCGAAGAATGAAAAGGGGGGGGGGAGTTCAAAAGAACGCAGATGCTTATCTATATATCAGTCTTTAAAGCTGATTAGCAGATTACAGGCAGAGTACAATTTTAACATCCTCAATCCTGCTTAAAACACTCTCCCCCGCCCTTAAATTTTGTGTTTTGCTCTTAATCCACTGAGACTGTTTTAAGGGACAAAGCAAATACTTCTTGAACTCAATCGTGGGACCCCCATTGACTTCTATGGATGTGGTGTCAGTCTCGAAGCATATTGCTGTGTTCAGTGTCATCATAAAGGTTCTTAAAATAAACTGCAGCAGAGACAACTTTATTTCATAGTTGCATTGCAGTTTTTATATAGAGAGAGATTGTTTAAATCATAGATTGTTGGTTAGCCATTGCAACATAAAAACAAGGTAAAAGAAGCATTATGTGTGAAGTGATAAAAAAATTCAGTTTCTGGGGCCTGGTATCTGACAGCTCATTCACATATATGAAAGTTACCATTTGGTGCTGCAGTCAGTAAGCGATGAACACATATGTGTTCATCAGCCTAGAGCTGAATCCAGACCATTCCAAAAAAGCACATGGAATTCGGGATGGGGTGAAAACTCAGATTGGGGAAGGTAATCAATATGTGATGCACTGTTTAAAAATTAAAAATAATTATGCAGTCATTTTGGGACAACCTAGACCTCTGCTGGGTCAATTCTTTAAATGGGCTGCAAATGCTGTCATCTTACTTGCTAGCTTTCCCTTCTGCCTTCATATGCAGCACCTCAAAATACTTTTCAAAAGGCAGCTTCACACAGAGCATTCAGCTTGAACACTCGCAAAGTCTCAACTGCTTTTGCAGTGAGCAGTGCAATTCTAGAACATCCCTAGTTTGATGGCTTGAGGGTTCCAGGATTTGCTTTCACTCTACCCATATCCCAGGACAGGTCATTCATAAGGTTGCCCGAGACAGTTTTGGTCCCAACATTGGATCGTAAGCTAGACCAGACAATCAGTTTTTCTCCATGTGGATTATCAGACCAGATTCCTCCTTTATGTTATAGTAAAATAAACCTATCACATGAGAGGGGGGGGAAGGTGTATGACTGTTACAGTTAATATAAAGGATGAATTGTATTATAACACAATAAATTCTAATAAAGTGCAGTCATAAAATTTTATTGTACATGACATCAGATAGCTCATAAAATTTAAACCCATACATAGCAGATAATGGTTGCATTCCTTTTTGTTTAATTTGGCTTGAGTCAGTATGATAATACTTAATTGCTTGACTATTAAATTCTTTGTTAGGAAATGAGACAATTTCTGTCATGGGAATATAAGTGAAACACCTAGTTGTGAGTGGTGGATATTGCTGAAATCCATTTAGGGGTGCCAGCATTATGATGACACTTCGGTCTAATTTCAGCGTCCTTCATTCCTGTGCTGAACAATACAGAAACAAGGAGTGAGGGCCTCACTGGTTGCCCTACACCTGGCATTGCACACACTTCCCTTGACATTTGCAAGTACATCACATGGGAGCGTTCTGGCTGACCACACAGTGTTGAAGATTCTGGGGCAATCTTCACATACACAGGTGTGTGCCTTCATATGTGTGAAGGCACATACCCCCCGCTCCCCATTACAGACATTAGCAAGTGCGCAACATAAGGGGTTGGGCTGCTTGGTACAGCCCTGCTCCTTGCTTAGGTGTTACTCAACACAGGAACAAAGAACACCCAGATAGGGTTCCTTTGGTTTGGACCCTCAAGGCCAGACTACTGTAAAGGTCTGCCGTGGAATGCAGTTGCATTGAGGTTTTTAGGGAGGTTCGATGGAGCAGTACTGCCAGTTGCTTTGCTGTGACAGCAAGTAATGTTTGGACAATTTCTTATTATATTCCCTATCAGGCGTTCAGCAATATCTATGGCAATAATGTTTTCTCACATTTCTTTTCATTAAAGGAGCAACTGAGAGAATACTAAGAACTACTCAAGCAGAGGGAAAAAATAGAGGAGATGGAAGAGCAGAGAAATGATGAAGAAAACAGAATTCATAACGGTAAATAAATTTATATTATATTGCCCTTTGAAACTCTCATACCCACTACAGCCAGTGTAATCCACCATTGCCAGCCAGAGGGTTTAAGCATTCTCAGTGTCCATGTGAAGAAACACATATATAGTGAATTGCAAGCATACATTAATGTACAGAACAATTTTTTATTCCTTCCAAATGCTGATATGTGATTCTATGTGAGATTAGAATCTGTACCAGGACACATTCCTGGCCTACCTGCTCCTGGGATTAAATACATCCTGTTTCTACAGTTAGAAAGCAGCTCTGGAAAAAAACACACGATACTGGCATTCATGACTTCTGAAACACAAAACAGCTCAGACACAGAGGAAATGGGATACTCAGTCTTCCGCTCTTTCAGTGTCAGGGAAAATGTAAGTTAAATATTACAAATCTTTTTTGACAGAATAATCCTTTTAAAAGAACTTTTTTTCTTTCTTTTTTGGGTGAAGATGTCCGAGTTGCATTATTTTTTAGCAGGAGATACTAGTTTTTGGAACATTTCAGATAAACATATGGATGGAAAACAGTTATTCGTTGTTCTTCACTTGGTAGTCAGCTGTGCTTACCTCTAATAGTTTAATGTAGGATCATTTTCATGCTGTGCAGAGTGCTCTAGAGGATTCCAAAGGAAAGGAAATTCAGCCAGTAAGTTAATAAGGCAACCTGTATTTTAGATCTTTAATGGAGCACACTAGCAGCAGTGAGAGAAGATATGATAGTCATCTTCAAATATTGAAAGGGCTGTCACATGGAAGATGGCGCAAGCATGTTTTCTCCTGCTTCAGAGGGTAGGACCTGAACCAGTGGATTCAAGTTACAAGAAAGGAGATTCCAACTCAACATCAGAAAGAACTTCCTGACAGCAAGAGCTGTTTGACAGTGGAATGGAGTCCCTCGGAAGGTGGTGGACTCTCCTTCACTGGAGATTTTTAAGCAGAGGTTGGATGGCCATCTGTCATGGATGCTTCAGTTGAGATTCCTGCATTGCAGGGGGTTGGACTAAATGATCCTCAGGGTCCCTTCCACCTCTACGATTCTATGATTCTAAAAGAGCAGGAGACCTTAGTGTATGTGAAATAATCTGCTCTGTTGTTTCTAAAAGACAGTTTCCTTCCCAGACTCTTTGTGTGGCTGTTCCATAGGGCTTCTTGCCTTTTCCAAAGAACACCAACGCTTTGGCTGTGTACGCATTACCATATACCGTACTTTTGCTCCAGCGTGTTTCCGTTACTGCTGTCTGAAGCCGTGTACACGTGACATCAGCTACAATCCATATCCACCCTGTAGTTTCTTGAGAAGTACTGGACTGAGAGACGTGAAAGTAAGGTTGGCAAGTTTGTGGTTAGAAATACTCCTGTTTGATGCATTTCCCCTCAAACCAATTTCCATCTGATTTGAAAACATAAGTTCAATTTGCAGTTGAGGTGAGGTGTGTACATTTGAGACAGCTGTTGCACACATCCAGATGGCAGCATGTGCACAGATGGCAGCTTCATGTATAGGAGCAGGGTATGCAGCCATGAGGAAACCAAACATATAATACACATCAGGTGATGACATCCACACTCTGTCTCCTGTATGCACCTCAACATGCAAATGCAACTTGAAATTTATTGAGGGGAAGCAACCTCACTGTGTTTTGAAGTTGCTAATGTGTACATAGCTTTAGAAGCTTAATCTTGTATTTTCCTCCTCCTCAGGTTCTTGTACGCTTCCTTCCAAAACAAGATTTCACTCCAGAGCATCCAAAAAGCTCACCTTATTCTTTGTCCTACAATATCTTGGGTTCCTCTTCATACAAGCTAATGTACCAATACCTTGATTTTTAAAGTACACAGCTTCCAAGTATGTAGAAATGTTGTTGCAGCCAAACCTTCTATATTCTTTAACTTTTTTTAAAAGCCACATTATGCTTTTCAGGCCCATTTCCCCCACCTCTAGAAGTCCATGCAAGCTTCTTTGAATAAATCAAGTTGATGTCTCTTGAACGTAAGGTAGTGCAGCACAGGGCAAAGCAGAGGGTGGGACTGTTGGCTTATGTTTAAGGACATGATTAATTTACTCAACTTTTGCATGCTTGTTAATGCAGAAATTAGTATTTTATGAGGAAAGAGATCTCCCCTTTAAATAATGCAACCTTTATTAACTTCATATTTTATACACACACATCTTTCATTGCTGACAGAATCTGGAAAAGTTCTTGCGGAGAATAAATTCTCCTATAAAATCTTTTAGTGGGCCCCTTCGGGTAGGATGTTGTGAGGCAGACTGATTGCTTAAGCCCCAGAAACAGTAGTCATCGTTGTGTAAGTTGGTGACCCTGGGAAAAAGAATAAGGGAGCAGAGGCCATTGGTGTGTTTTTTTTACGTTGGTGTGGCTGCTCGTAGGCCGTTTGATCTGTGCTTAGACGAGACAGTCCTCCAATTTAGGTTCTGTCCTGCAGGGATGACAAAGATATTTTTGGAACACTAGGTCATTATATAACTGACCCAGACATTATCTGAACCTAGCTTGTCCAAAGGTAGACAAAGGCGAGGTGCCCAAAGCCAACTAAATGGCCCCGGAAAGCTGCTTAAATGTGCCTTATCTCAGACATGGTAATTGGCTTTCTACTGGTGGCGAGTACAGTTCTGTTAAAGGCGGGCCTGAGGGAACCACTCTTTTTTGGACTGTAGTTTATTATTAGGTGAGGAAATTACTGGACACCTCCAGCTGTCATTAATCAGCCACGGAGCCTGACTGGAGCCAAGCAAGAGGCCTGTGGGTGTATTCCACTGCATGGTAGGGAAATACAACGAGACAGAGACAAATGCTTTTCAGCCTAGCAGCACTAAACTCTGCCCTTTCACAGACCTTAACATGCATGTTCAAATTGATTTAGTCTGTTTACCCCCTCAGCTTTGGCATCCATTTCCCTTTAAGACTGACAGCTTTATGTGTCGCTACCATGTTATTATGTGTTACCGTTCTACCAGTAGCTATAGAGTTTCGGACAAGTGTAGGGAAAATATATTTACTTCCAGACACAGAGGAGGACTTGGTAGTTCTGACAGTGCAGCTAGGAAAGCAGAGTCAATTAATTACTTTTTTTAAAAAAAATGCAGCATGTGTTTCCTCCTTTTATTTTCCACTTTCTCCCCACTTTTCTAGCCCATTCCAATTCATGTTAAAGAAAAAAAGAGAGAGAGAGAAAGGTCGGGGGAAGCCTTAAATAAACTTACGTGATTGAGAAACACATCTGTCAGGTGATGTAAGTGTCTGGCTTATAATTCTTCCTCTTTGGTTTACAAACAAGAAATTTCTTCATGGCTGTGGAATGTCGACTTAAAGTCTGCTATAGGTGTGTGCCTCTCAAGCAAAAAATGAACACAAGTAGCAAATCACAGGGTTGACTTGGCTTGTAAACACCTTTTAACTGTATTTTCTCTTCTCTGCTGTAGGGACAAAATATACATGGAATGTGAATGGAAACTGAATGTGGCTATTTAAACACGATCTACCTAACGAAACAAGAGCCAAACAGCCCTCTCTGTTTCCCCACTGCCAGTTAGGTGAGTCCTGTTATCCTTTGCAGGTGTTCTCTTTGCCTTTGGGTAGCAGCCCTTCAAAAGTGGCAGGTTCTGTGAAATTACTACAGTTACAAACCCCTCCAACCACTGATTTGATCTGTGGTTGGGTCGTCAGCAGGATGAGAAACTGAGGAAACCGTGAGTAGTTTCACATGAAGAGCTACAATATCTAAAGTCACAGAAGGGCAACTATGAGAGTGTGTTGACATACCATACAGTGAGATTGTGGCTCACCTCACAGGAGCACATAGTTAACAACTTGACAACAACTGCACACTGAAATACCATTGCCCCTGAAACCCTCACTGTCAGGATTCTTCGTTCCTGACCTGCGCCGCCTTATACCACTTGGTAGTGCCAAACTGCATACAACTAAAAAGTCACAACTTGGAGACTTCATTGCCACAGTTGCTCAACTGAAATCAAGTCAGGTGTTCTGAAGGAGTAAAATGAAGATGCCTGGTAGCTGATAGTAGCATTTCAAAGTTTTTTTTTTTTTTTAACAACGACCATTTATGTCTAGTGTGAAATTTCTCTAGGCTGTGGAGGTGCCTTGGAATGAAAGGTATACATTAAATGTACCACTACAATTTTTATTTATTCAGCTCTTCTGGGTGTATTGACTTCTCCATGTTTTTATGAGTTGCCTGAGGCAGCTTTTGCTAAAGGTGTTGATAAAACCTTTTCAGGTGAAATCGTGGACAGCTGGACCATATGTTACTCCCCCCCCCCCCAATTTTTCCCCTGCTAAAGATTGTTAAATAATAACTTGAGGTTATTTTCTCCTAATGAGCAGTAACCATATCCTAGGCTAAATAAACTACAGGCCACAGGCCTAGGTGTTTATTAGCCAAGGATATGGTCAGTAACTTATTTTGCTAGAAGCATCCTCTAGCTCTTATTAAGGCTGATGCAAAGGTTACTTGGGCTGAAATGAAGTGAGTAGGATGAGGAAACTGTGTTTGTGTTTATTTTACTGAATGTACCTGCATGGCAGGCAAAGCCTGAGGCGCTGAATATAACAAGGATCAGAATCTTGAAATTAACAGCCTGCTTTTACTCAAGTTATAAAAAGCAAATTAATTAAACATTTTCATGGCTGCTAAGAAAGCACTCAATGGTTTAGTCCCATAGAGAGAAATGAGATTGTGTAGAAATAGTCACAATGGGGCAACAGTATCAATTCAGGGTTGTTATGGATTATAGCAGCAGCCTTATACGGAGTCTAATCATTGGTTCATCAGCCTTATTTTAACTGATAAAAATACGCTCTTCAAGGTTTTAGACAGGGGTGCTAGGCAGTGAACACACCGCTACAACCCTTCTCTTGTGTTTCTTGTTATGGAATGATTCCCAGAGTCATTATAAGTGTTTTATTTTCAAAAAGAGAGGTGCTGGGGCTCTAAGGCAGGAGCTGCCAATGTTTCTGGACCACTAGGTACATTTGTAATCCTCAGAAAGTGTTGCGGGTGCCAGTCACAAAATGAGTGCTCTCTGTGTGTGAGTGGGAGATTGATATTACACAAAATGACTGTTGTGGGGGCATAACACAAAAAAAGGCTGTCACATCTAGAAGAGCAGAAAAAGAGGCAGGACCACAAAAATGTGTAGGCAAATCTCACATCAGCCCCCAAACATCTATGGGAATAAAAAGGCACCTTTTTTCATTTACAATGAGAAGCAGTTTGCACATCCCCTTTGTGCAGAATGGGTCAGTGTCCAATTGTAGTATCCAATGAAATGTGGCCCTGGCTTATGGGGCATGTTCAGTGTACAAGCTGAGCTCAGTGCAAACCAGAACTGAGCAGGTAGATCAAACTTAGTGGGCAAGGCCACAAATAGATATAATGAAGATAGGAGTTAATGTATAGGCTGAATGAGAGTCTGCATTATCATTTGCAGTTCTTGGTGTCAGTAATAAGGGACTGGAAAAGGGTTGTCAGTTGTCTTGGTAACAAAATTAAAAAGATGCAATATTATTTTGTTTTACAACTGTTTATAGTTTAGTTTAGTTTTGCATTGTAATTCTAATTGGCTATCATTTTTGAAACAATTTACACTGATATAGACACAAGCTGAATGAGCCAAAAAGATATAGGCAAATTGAGTTCTTATAGAATCTTGATGTTTAGCAGGAATAGCCTTATTTGAAAATCTAGTAAATAATGAGGTCCAAACTACAGCACACCGTTGTTACTAAAGCATAATAAGACTAGTGTAAAATCTCCCAACATGTGTGTCTGTGTTGCACATAAAATTCCTGGACATGGAAATGTCAAGAAATCAGTTTCTTAAACTAAGACATTGCCGTTGAAAATTGATATGGGCATAGTCTTAGCAAAGCATTTTCATAGGTTATTAGTTCCAGTGAGTTTGACCATCTATCAAATGAATGTACCTGATACAAATATATATGGCATTGACTAATTGGCATGCTGACAGTTGGCCTAAGTTAGATATATGATGTTGTGCCGCTGAGGTTGGTAGAAAAACAAAAATACAAAAAGGTAGCTATGCTATACCTACAATTAGCAGTGTAAACATCTTAATAGGCATCGTGGACACAAACAGATGTTCTAATAGCGTGTCTGTGAGAAACTGATCTGTACTACTTCCACTCTAGCTTGACCTCTCAAAGTTTGAGTCCCACTGGGAATTTCAGTGATTTATTAATTTGGGCACAATGGATACCATAGAGACAAGCAGTCGTTTTTAAGGAGTGCGGAAACAGTGTGTGTTTGTGTGTCATTTCATAGGCATTTTTCTCCCTGAGAAGCACCCTTTTGTATTTTTTGCACCCTTTTGTATGGGTGCAAAGGCAGAACAATATTCACAAGGGTTTAGGTGTTCAGAGAAGAGCAAAAGTTTCCCCATTGCTAAGGTGACAAACAGGTCAATGGTTCCAATTTGAAGTTGACGATCTGGTTTAGAATGTGGATGGAGATATGCCATGTACAGCTGAATACATACCCTACTTTGCCCCAACTGCTCATGTGTAACTATATACAACCATAACTGGATCAGGGGTGAAAATATCATTGTAGAGTGGTGGCAGGAAATTAAGTCGGTAGTGCAGTATTGTAAGTCATTGCTTGGGCAATGACAATTAATTCTTTTTTCCCTATTCAGAATGAAGGCAGTGGTAATCCCTTATTCGCCCTCAGATGCATTGTAACAAAATTGATGAAAACCCTCAAAAACAGAGGGATTTTGCAGAAGATTTTTTGTGCCTCTCAACTGCATACTTTTTGCATAAAATCTCAAATATCTTTATAATTCTGCACAACTCTGGTTGCAATAGGGGAAGTGCAACCCAGACCAGTATGCAATTAATCTGTGATAAAACAGAATCTAATCTCAAAATTAATCAAAATGGATTGCTGCAGCATCATTCTACTACATTCCTAGAGCAAGGGGAGGAAAGATTGATTATTCAGAGGATGTGGGAATACTGGGAAACAGAGACAAAGAGTGAGAGAGCGAGAAAGAGCCATAGTTTGTGGAAAGCAAGCCTGTATTTGAGATTAAGAAAAGTTTATTTTGGGCCAAAGAATCCCCTGTAAATAATTTTCTTTGTATTGTTAATTGGGGGGCAGGGTGGAAATGCTTTCTGGAAATTCATTATAATTGCATATTTATTCAAAAGCACTTTTGTAATGCTAGTCCATCAAGAAAGTGTTTCAAAACCAAAACCCGATTTCCAAAGCTAATGCATACTTAATATTTTCTGAAAGATGGACCAACATTTCAGTTAGAAGGGGTTGTTTTGCTGTATCTTGAATCCTAATGAGAAGTAAATGTTAAACTTAATTGTTTTTCCAAAGCCGCTTAATAAAATGATCCTGATATGTGCTCTTGTTTTCTTCAACATGAGAAAGCTGAGTGGTACAAGATCTTGATCAGTTATATGTCCTTTCTCTTTTATAAGAACTTTTTAATATTATTTGCCTAGAATAAATGCAGCCTTGACTTCGCAACCAGCGCTGCATGTAATCAGTATGACTCACAACAGCAATACTGACATACTCTAAAATGAGCAAGTACATAAATCAGAATTGCTATCTCTGCCCCACTCCACTCCCTCGCTGACAGGATTTGTGTACATCTACTAGCTTCTTGGAAGGCAGGAAGTCAATGGATAGACCCATCTCCATTGTTCACTATGCTGTGAAAGCAGTACTTGTTGATTTCTTGCCAGATATGTAGCTGTCAGGAACCCTAGCAAGAGGAAAAGGTGGATGGACACAGTGGTAGCAGGAGAACACTTTCCATATCTTTTCCTGGTAAGCTGATCATAATTCACCTAAAATTTTTATAGTCCTCATTTTGAGAATGGAAAACTGCAAAGGAGAGGAGGGAAGTGAAAGATGAAAGAGATAATAATAATAACAATAATTTATTATTTATACCCCATCCATCTGGCTGAGTTTCCCCAGCCACTCTGGGCGGCTCCCAATCGAGTGTTAAAAGCAATACAGATAAGAGTAGTTAACAAGAGGTTAACTGTCTACAGTAGCTATTCAGTTCTCACCATGCTTCTAATGCCACAGATCAATATGTTAGAGGAAACAAGTTTGTAAATATCTGTGAGAAAAACTGTAGTACTGTAGGTCCACTAGCAACTGGGCACTTGTGGCCCAAAGGTTTCATTTGTTGTTTCAAATAGCACATCTGGATGGCATCAAGGATCATTTCCACATGCAGCCAGATGTTATTATCACTTGCCAAAAAAAAAAAATTCCATTGGGGTCAATGGAGGTAATAGCTTGCAAACGGACCATATCTAGGCTAGGAGCCAAGCTGGCATTCATTTCATGAATGTTTTTGCAAACTTTTTTGTCCTCCAGAAGAGGATGTGGAATCAACAACAATGTGTCAATCATTCTAGTTGCTTGCACATGGAATAACAGGTTGTAGGACATACCTGAAATAGGTAAACCTGGTCGGACTGGGAAGATTCTTGCTCACCTCTCCTCTAAACAACGCTTGCCAGTTCCATTTATTTCCATTGCTGACTTAAGCAAATGGTCACCACTCTTCCATTAGTAGGAATAGGACTTGATTTTGATTGGATTATGCTCACAATATTAGTCGGTGAAACCACAATCATTGCGTATCTGAAACATAGTGATGTATTACAGACTTTAAAACAGGGCTGAGACACCTGAAGAAGGCAGCATTCCCTTCTCCTGGGTAGGACAGAGGTAAAATAGATGGAGCAATAAGTGTAGCTCAAGTTATACAGACACCCCTTTCTAGTTCCTATGAGTCATTATCAGGGGTCAATGACACATTCCAGGCAGGCAAAACACTCAAAAGAGGGTGTGAAGCAAGGCTAGTCAGGGGTCTCCCAAGGAGCCCTACGGGCCTCAGATTCCCCACTCCTGCCTTAAAACATGTATGGTGGGTTAACATGTGACAAGTGTGATAGGCTTATATGGTGGCACTTAGGGTCACCTCTGGAATGATGCTTCCTTTCTGTTCATCTGATAAATTGGCAAGAATCTATGTTGTGCCTTCACAGAGCTGTTATGAAGGACATTCTTTTCCATGGCCGGCTGGACTGCAGCAGGCTTTAGGCTAGAATTGGAATGAATATTCCAGTATTTTCACATACCAGCACTAGTATGAAAGTAGTGGGGGCATAACATGCCTCTACTCATGTGTTTGCAAAGCAAAATAATAGAAAACAACACTGGTCTGCTGGTAAAAGATTGATACGGAATATTTGCTTATGCCAACAATTTTAAGTTTATAGCCTGGAAGAGGCACCCAGATAATGTTAGCCTTAATTGCTGTTTTCTTCTGAACATGGGAGTAGTCCAAAGGCCGTGAATGGAAATTAAAGAAAAATTAAAAACAGATGGCAGAAAGCACTCTGAGAAACTGAAACACAGGCAGTACTATGCTCAATTTAGCAGAAAGGGAGAGGGGTGTCTCTGGAGTTACTATGTCCCCTTCTCCTTGCATAATATATCTTCTCAGGCTGAAGTGCACAATAGAGTGTTTCTCTGAAATGTCCCACACAATTCAGATAGCAGCTATTGGGTCAGATTGCTTTTATTTTCAGTCTTGGTTTTGGGAGCCAGAGTGAGCAAAATCTTGGCTTTAAATTACTTGATTTTCCCAAGAAGAAACCCTATGTGTTTGGCAAAGCTGAGTGGGACAGAGGAGTGGGTCATACATATCGCTTTCAGGGGAATCTTACAGAGAGAGAATTTCTGGAGTTGCCTCACCTGCTATAGCTCACAATCCTCTGTGACACTTGCAGAATAACGGGGGCTGGCCCAGTAGGGCGAATGGAGCACTGGCCCATGGCCTTAGTCTGCCCTCAACCAGCTCCCCATCTGCTGACAGCCAATAAGGAGCTGGTTCTGCCTGTCAATGGCTCTGGGCAGGGAAGTGGAATAATTGGATTCAGTTCGTATTTAAAGGGGAACCTACCGCTTTGCACTTTGTGAAACATAACACGAACTGAAACACAGTTCTCCTGCCAAGAAGCGGGTGAAAAAGAGCATATGCTAGGGGAAAGTGTGCATAAAATGCACATGCTAGTGAAAATAACACTGTGGTTTAAGATCGGGGGGGGGGGGGAGGAGGTTCCTATAAGCTGTTGTGTTAGGGGGGGAGAATGTTGTCTGGATGAGGAAGAGCAGCAGCCTGAGAACCACTGTGCCTTCGCCATGCATAACTGCATCTAGAAAAGCCTTTGATGTGGCTCTGTGGGATAGTGTGATACTGCTTGAGCTGTTGGTGGTCAGGTGTAGGGAGTGAGGGGTTCAGACTATGATCCTAAACACCCAGGTTTTTTCCTTCCAAATAAATACGTTTAGTGCTGAGTTAACAATGCCATTCTTGAAATACAAACTCTCTCCCACCCCCATACCTTCTGTCAAGAAGAGCAGTCATTAGAAAAAAGTCACAATTCAGAGAGCAGCCTCAAAGTCATTATATTGTTAGTAAAATCTGTTGAGTAGGTGGCAAATCATGTTCTGTTCAAAATTTATGGCTTTCCGTGAGAATTAGGAACCTGGAGATGGTGAGAAAGGGGAAATAAAGGCTGGAATAAAACTTCAATTCTTGGAGATGTTTCAACAAAGAAATATTTCTGCTTCTCCCTCACACTCCTCAAAATCTTAAAAGAAGGGCTAGCCCTGGAATGTTCTAGTCTAGATAACAGTAACCTCTGCATCTACATTTCATAATCTTTTTCTTCCGGTCAACCAGCTGTGATTCCTCAAACCAGATAAAACAGAATCTGGTGAACTTCAGTTTATGTTCACTCACACCAAAGAAGGCCTTACTTACTTGGAATTTGACAGAGAGCATTAATTATATGATTAGAGTTCAAATAACATGTTGTATTTATGAACAGGATTACTTCCATGGGAGGATTCCATGAACAGGATTACTTCCATGGGAGGAAGTAATCTCACCTAAAAGCTGAATTTTGCCAGAAAAATAGATGTATGAAGACTTCAGCTCTGCAAAAATAATTCTGCTGTACATCATCACTCACAGTTCCCAGAACAAATTGCTCCAATGTATCATCACTGAAATATAGCCCATTGTGGATAGCGCTACTTCTCATTAAAAGTCTTAGTTATATACAGCCCTGTAATCTAAGACCTGGTACTAACAGGTAATAACAGACTAGCAGATACATAAAGCCAGGAATTAGGCCTTGCAGTAAGCCCAGATCCAATTTCTTTCCCCAGATCAACTTCTGGTAGCCTAGGGTGCTTTCTGCTTGTTGGGGTGTTGCTCCTCATGTGTGCATTTCCGCCAGCATCCACACGGCATGATCATTAACAAGCTAGCCTATATTCTCCCCTCTTTAATTTGGATTAATTGCCCCTGGGGAATGTCTCATAAATTAAGAGAGAGAAAAACAACAACCACTCACTATTGCCAATGACCCCTATGCCAAATCTCAGCAACCCATTTGCAATATTAAGCTCAAAACTGGAAGCACCCACTATTATAGCACAGCACAAATTGGTACTGCTCTCAGAGATCACTGTTCCTAACCATGTAAGATCCATCAAGAAAGTAAATAACTGGAGGGAGTAGGACTGCACACCACTAGCCCCACCATAACATTGCCCTGCTGGCCCTCCCACCTGATGTCTTTACGTTGAGTTGAGTATGTGAAAAGGGGTGCCTCCATGTACATAATAAGATGCCTCATGCCTATTCCTATCATCCTTAAAGGTAGGTGACTAAATTCTGAGGAGCACTTTCACAAAGCTGACCACCCCACATTTTGGTTAACAGTTATAGTAGTAGTAGTAGTAGTAGTAGTAGTAGTAGTAGTAGCAGTAATAGTTTGTCAATGACATAAACAATAGCCCTCTTAAGCTATCAATTAATGGTTGCCCTTTCTCTTACATATCTACTTTTTAGCAATCCAAATGAAAGATCAGGCTAAATGATAGTGCTATTTTCCAGTGAATTGCCTTTGGTTAAAAGTACAGTAAAGTCAATTACCCATTTCCATGAAAGCTTATTTTAAAGGAACGGATATATCATAATAATAAATGACTGCTGGAGAGCTCACAGTTCAATTAGATTCATACTTAAGAATGCTGTTCGAGATGAAATTGTATTTGCATTGGATTTCATGTAACCTTTTTACTTGCATTACATTTATAGTCTAACATGAACCGGACAGTGTCTGTAGAAGGCAATGATTTTGTACTCAACAAACCACTTACAAGATATATATGGCCAAGGTGGACAATATCTCATGTCCAAATCCTTTTTGTGTGTGTGGCAGGTGTGTGTGAGAGTGGAAATATGAACTTATTCATTTGCCTATTGAAATTATCCTTCCACAATCCAATATATCATGCCCATATTATATCCAACAGAGAAACCCAATGTGTTCCCTACAGCTAACAATAATGTGGTTATTGCTATGTTATACAACCTTACTAGTTGTATTACCTAGTAATAGGCAGCAAAAAACCAGCGTTGTTCCTGGATGCCCAGCTTGCATTTTTAGCCCAAAATGGATTTGCCCACCTCTAACTGGTGTGCCAATCCCTATATGGCTTATGACCACACATGCCTATTTATGTCCAAATTGAAAGGCATTCTCTGTCTGCAAATGGTGGAAGCAGTGTTGGTCAGGGCAGGGTTTAGTCAGACTAGTTTAAAGGAGACTGTACCCTCTTTGCATGGTGGGGCAGCTGAATCACTGCAGCTTACTGGGCGCCATTGCCATTCTAAGAGAATGAGGGAAGTGTTCATGGTTGGTTCTGGCACCTCTTTTTCTAGAAAAATAGCACTGGACAGGTACATGTTTTATCTGTTAAAGTCCTAAATGGAAACTAGAGTACACAAAGGACCACTTTATCCCACAAAAGCCTACTTGGTAAGATCTCCATCAATAGTCTTCCCAGAGCGCTTCTACTGACTGAAGTGAGATTGCAGGAGACAGGAAAAGGGGCCTTTTTATTGACTGTCCTTTCCCATCCTTCCACTAGACTGCCTCTCTTTTCTTATCACTTTTAGAAAGGACCTGGAAATGTTGCTTTTTCCCTTCTAGTTTTAATATGTCTTGATGCCTTTGCAATCATGTAGAACTATTGCTTTAAACAATGGATTGCCCAACCAGTGTCTGCCGTTGCCTCCTATGGTTGCCTGCAAAGGGTCTCAGTAAACAGCCCCTCATAAATCCACAAGATGGCATGCCTACACTGTTCTGTCTCTTTTTTCTGCTCTTCTAGATATGACAGCCATGTTTTGTTATGCCACACCCTAAGGCTGCCATTTTGTATTTCACCACATTCCTATGGCAGACATCACACATACCCTGGCTACCATTTTGTGACTGGCACACATTGCACATTCCCAAAATTCAAAATGTGCTCGCAGGCTTAAAAAGATTGATGAAGAAACAAGACCTACCAACAGAAACTGTCCTCAGTAAATTACAATTTATCCAGGACTCAGAAGTTATCTTGGTAGAACCTGACCTCATCTGTTCAACACAGAATTTTAAATAGTATAGATATATCTAAACATACTTAGAAAAATGAATGTCACAGATCTGAAGAAACAGTTTTCAAGCCTGAGAAGGTTTCTGCTTACTCTAGCTTGAAATAAATCACTCACATTTTAGTGTTCTTTTCTTGGGTCTGCCCAAGTCCACACTCTCAGCAATTCACTACTTCCTGCAACAATCTTACACCATCCCACTATGAAACAAAAGCAAAACAAGACTGAACAGCTATCTTTCCTGGAATTATATTGCTATTGCAGATGGTGAGTTGATTCGAGTCTCTGAATTCCACAGCGTTTTCCATTACTGTGCTTGGCCACATAGCCACATAATCGTAAGTACAAAAACACTCTCATCTCATTTCCCTTGGCTTAAGTACTGCGATTTGTGCCACTCACTAAAATGCAGGCACTTCTCCCCCCTTTTAAATTTGATATTTCAATACCATCCACCAGCTCTTCTGGCCACTTCAGAATTTTCCCCAGTCACAGTTCCCACTCTATGCTCACTTTTAGGCTGGATTTTTCAGTATGCTGTGCGAGATACAACCATTTCATCACACAAAATGAAAGTGTGATTCACTGCCATATGAATACAAGAGCAATACGTAAGCTTTGTGCTCAAGATACATGCAAGTTACACATTCATATCATGCCAAAGCCTTATTAAAATTGTTAGTATTTCACTAAATAGTAAATAGCACCCTTGATTCAACATGAATAGTATCCAAGCAAATTCACACCATTTACTTCATTATTTTATTAGTTTTCTATGCCAGCCTTCGTCCGAGGATCACAGGGCAGTTTACAATATAAACACACAAAAATACACAACATAGTAACAAACAATGTCCTCAGTATATTATTTTATTTATTAAGAACTGTGGTGAGCTTGGGGGTGTGGCTTAGCGAGTGGACCTAGGTGAAGCCTACACATACACAGATTTTACTCTGGTCCACTCCCTGGGCATAAAAGGAAGGCATGGCCAGGAAAATCGCAAATGCTTGTCCTGTGTTGATTGCAATCTCATCTGGGGCTTGCGGCCCGTGGTTCCTCTGTACCTTGGGCCCACAATATTACAATTATGGAATACTATTTTTAATGCTTTGTGGTTGTTGATGCTTTATTTTTAGTGCTTTTATACTGTATGGAAGACTTTGATTTGACTGAAAAGGGACTGAGAAAGTGAATAATAGTAATAGTAATAGTAATAACAATAATAATAATAATAATAATAATAATACTGATTGACTAACAGTTTGTAAGGGATACTCTTTCAATTAGAAATTCATATTACATTTATTATCCAATGTCTTGTTTAGCCTAACTAGAACATATAAACTACTGTATTTACTCAAATGTAATGCACACCTTTTTTAGCCAAATTATGTCATGAAAGTTAGGGTGCGCATTAGTTTTGAAAATTGAGGTGTGCATTAGATTCAATGGCGCATTAGATCGCGTAAATACAGAAGGTTATTAAACCTAATTGCAATTTATTTTTGTATTTATTGTATTTTACATTGTGATTTGGATTTTATGACTGCTTGAGAGTCAACTTCCATATTCTGTTTCAATGAATTCTGCAGCTCCACCTTGGACCCTGGCCAACCCAGGAATTGCCAGAATACCCTGAGCACTGATCCTCTCCTGAGATTTTCCAGCCCATCACTGTCAAGGAGGACAGCCAGCCACAGAGGAAGCATTCGAGTTCTGGCAGCACTTTTCAGACATCCAGCTGCAATATGCATCAAACTGCTATTGATGCAGTCTGATGCAGAAGGTTGGAAGAAGCAATTGTTGCTCTATGGGTCTCAAAGGATAAGAGCATGCCTACAAGGCAGCTGACTGCAGTCACATTTTGACACTGTAGCACATAATCAGATGTACTGAGTAAGTGGTCCTGGAAAAATCTGGAGCCTTTCCTCTCAGCACGAAATGTGAGAACTTGGCCATGCACTGATTTTGCTTGCAGTTGTCTTCATCAGATGTATGAATCGGATGGAGACTAGCTAGGCTGAAATCCCTTGCAGGTGGTCATTGTAGACCTACTACAGCAAGTAAAACATGTTAAGGACCCATTGCCATTAGTCCATAAGTTCTGTTCAACCAACATCTGAATGGCTCTTTTCATCTAAGGCTGCTGACCTAAGTTGATCACAGCTTTGAATATTTCCTAATACTTTAGCAAACAATTCACATGAAAGTGAGTAGGGCTGAATAGTGCTTAACTTCTCATTAAACCAATTTGGGATTGGGTTCTACAATGAGAAACTGATCCTTTCGTGTCATTGGCCCCGTCTGGTGGAATAATCTTGCCAACAGAGATTCAGCGGGTGCCTTATGTGCCAACTTTTAAATGCCTGCTGAAAACTTTTCTATTCTGCCAGGCCTATGCAGGCAATTAAGAGTACATCAATCACAATGGTCTGTTGATGTCTGCTTTCAATTTCTTTTTGCCTTTAACTTGTTTTTAACTTTTTATGATGTTATTGTTTGGTTTTATGTTTTTATATTGCAAACCGCTATGATATATGATATCTATTTACGATACAGCAGTATATACACATTTTTTATAAATTAATGACATATTTCTTGATGACATTTAGCTGGCCGAGGAAAATAATTATATACAGTGGTACCTTGGTTCTCAAACTTAATCCATTCCAGAAGTCTGTTCCAAAACCAAAGCGTTCCAAAACCAAGGCACGCTTTCCCATAGAAAGTAATGCAAAATGGATCAATCTGTTCCAGACTTGTAAAAACAACCCCTAAAAGAGCAATTTAACATGAATTTTACTGTCTAACGAGACCATTGATCCATAAAATGAAAGCAATAAACAATGTACAGTGGTACCTCGGGTTAAGAACTTAATTCGTTCTGGAAGTCTGTTTTTAACTGGAAACTGTTCTTAACCTGAGGTACCACTTTAGCTAATGGGGCCTCCCACTGCTTCCGGGCCGCTGCCGTGCGATTTCTGTTCTCCTGAAGCAAAGTTCTTAACCCAAGGTACTATTTCTGGGTTAGTGGAGTCTGTAACCTGAAGCATCTGTAACCCAAGGTACCACTGTACTGCAGTCACACACTCACTCACTCAATCAATCAATCAATCAATCAATCAGTAGCCGAACTGGGTTCCACAGTCACAAAAAAGCCACAAAAACAAAAAGCAAAATAAATAGCAAAAACAGACAGAGCTCAGCGTAACACTCAAAATGCAAGTGTGGCACTCAAATCGGAAATGTAACACTCAAAACGGAGCATGTTCGGCTTCCGAAAATAGTCTGCAAACTGGAACACTAACTTCCGGGTTTGCAGTGTTTGGGTTCCAAGTTGTTTGAGAACCAAGGTACCACTGTAGTCCGAACTGTAATCCATTGAAATATAGGAAGGACGCTGACCATTGATTTCACTATCTCACTATTGTCTACAATAGCCAGCAGCAATTCTCCATGGTACCAGACATGAAGGTTTCTCTAGACCTACCTGGAGACCTCAGGAATTGAACTTGGGATCTGTTATATCTGAGCTTTAGCCCTTCAGCAGGAGGAGAACCCATAATTGTTTATGTAGCTGAGATGGTTTTGTCCTGACTATAACACCAACACCGCCACTTTATCCTAATACGATAGATGCACAAACACTATTATAATACCTTACATACGATCTATTTCTGCATATTCAAAGTATTTTCTCATCTCAATCATCCTTACAAGATGCCCACATTATTATGCCCAATATTGCACATGGTGGGGGGGTGGTGCACTGAGGCTGAAACAATTGTGGCTTTAAAGGCTGCAATCCTATATATCAGGGATAGCCAACATGGTGCCCTCTAGATGTTGCTGGGTTACAGTTCCCATCCTCCCTAACCACTGGCCATTGTTATTGGATCCATTGAGAGTTGGAATCCATTAACATTGAGCTATCCCTAATATAAACACTTCCCAAGAAGTAAGTCCCATTTAACTCACTGGTGGTTACCTCTGAATAGACATGCACAGGATTGTATTGTAAGCTAATCAGTGAATGTGTGGATCAGGTAAGAGTTGAACCAAGGAGTCTCTGGCTTCTGTCACAGAGCTACATCAATCTCTTGTTGGGTCATCTTTGGTGCAGAATGCTTTCACCAGACATGTGAATTGGCACTGAGCCACCCCCCCCCCTTTAAGATTAAGACATATTAACAATAAGATTTGCTGACAGAAAAGTTTTATATTATGGGAAGAGGCCTTACTGATGTGTAGAATATAAACGGTCTCGTAGATTTACATGGACGTTCCTTATTATTTTAGCAAAGTGTAGATGAGACATTAATGTCATCTTGAAGAAGTTTCAGCTTTTGAGATCAAGAGCAGCAGAAAAAGATTTCCAGTTGTTGGGAATCTGAGATTTTAGCAATTTCTATTTATATAATATTTACCACTAGCTGAGGAAAAAGCCCCTTCTCCTGCCAATATCAGGGGAAAATGTCTACATAAATTAAGGCCTAGAACTACTTTGGTTTAGAATTTGTAACAAATCTTCTGGGAACTTAGAAACCTTGTTGTTTTGTGGCATTCCTTCCATCCCCTAATATGCTCTAATGAATGATATTGAAAGATAAGAAATGTCTGTTTCTGAAAACAGCTGGCCTGGGTTTGGTTCTTTGGAAGTACATTATAAAGTCCTGGTTTAAAACCAAGAAGTTAACAGGAATGCTTCCAAATCAGTTATATCCTTCTGATATTAATTAAAGCTAGTTTATATCTAGAAGGAAGGTAAAACTGTAACCAGTACAAAATTACTTGATAGCCACTGTTGCATTTCCAAATACAATGTAAGCATTTAACACCTCAGTTGGCAACAACCGTGAGTTTGGTTTTAGCTGAATTAGCTCTGCTGACTTCAGCAAGACAATCCATTTAAATCCAAGTACTTTGGTTTAATTCCGTTGTGGACTATGCTGGTAGAATCTGGGACCTCATCCTAAATATATGTTGCTGGAAGTGAACTCTAAGGCTCCAACTACATAGATGTACATTGGCTCCCTCCCCTTATGTAAGCACATATTTTGGGTCATGCTTCTCCTGTTGCAATCCTATAGTAACCCACCCTAACCCTCTGAACAGGCCTTTGGGCATATCCAGTGGGGCACAGGAGGGTGAGAGGAAAAAACTGTTTCATAAGCTGCTTTCCACTCATGTAACTGTTGGATACAACCAATTCTTTCTTGCATTTTCATTTGATGAAGAAAGCCACAAATATTGGGTTGGATCCTAAGAGTTATGAGCAGACATTTTTCCTGTGGAAGACAACTTTCCCATCATCCTACTGCAGCCCCCGAAAAGTTGGGACTTTTCCAGGTGACCTATTTATTCCACATTCACCCTGATTTGGAGGTTAGATTATATCCAGTCTTCATTGAGCATTCATTCTGATTTCTTTATGGGATGGCTATATCACAATGAACATTTATCCTAAATTAATTGTGATTTGCTTGCGGGACATTTTATACATCTTTCCTCTAGTCATTCACTTATCCCACACTTTTTAGTGCATTTTCCATTAAGTTTCCAAACCTCAAGGAGTCCAGTTCTTTCTTTTTTCTTCTTCAAGCGGATTAGAGCAACAGAACCCATTAATTCACTTTAATTGCACAATTCTAGGCTGTGTATACACCAGACTTTTAAAGTGCATTTAAAGTACATTTCCCCCACACAAAGAGGGCACTGTAGTTTGTTAAGGGTGCTGGGAACTGGAGCTCTGTGAGGGGCTAAACCAGGTTTCCTCAAACTTGGCCCTCCAGATGTTTTTGGCCTACAACTCCCATGATCCCTAGCTAGCAGGACCAGTAGTCAGGGATGATGGCAATTGTAGTCTCAAAACATCTGGAGGGCCAAGTTTGAGGAAGCCTGGGCTAAACCACAGTTCCCCAAATTCTTCTTTTTTTGAGGGGTGAAAAAAATGCTTCACATCTATGTGCCTGAATCTCTCCCATGCAGTTTTGAGCCATTCTTAGTGTGGGATGTGGCTGCATCTTGAAAAAGGAATTGAGATAAATCAGGGGCACCCCTTTGTATGCGTAGAGTCTATTTCCCACTCTCACAAGAGGCCCTTTGGAGTCAACCCAACGACTGCATATATAGCACACACTGAGAAGATTAGTATAATCCATGACAAAAAGAAAAACACCAGCACTCTTCAGACTAATTAGACCTCTTATACATTACTATTTTCTGACAGTAGTTAGAACTCCAGCTGTATGCCACCAGTCGAGTTAACTCCTTTGAGGAGTGTTGACATGACCAAGAACTGTCGTGGATATCAGCAATCATTATAACTACTGCGCTGAATGGGAACGTGTCATATCGCTGAAAGGGAAACCCACAATATGCATGTCTAATATTAATTCCCTTGAGAATGAGGTGCAGCAGTATATCAAGAGGAATTATAGTTCTCTTAATTGATCCTCAGTTTGCTCTTTTGTTTTCATACTGGAGTTCCTGACCCTTGGTTTCTGCACTGGTTCTTTTCAGCCAACACTCACATCCTATCCGCCTAACTGATTTCTCTTCTCTTTTTACCTTCATTGTCCACTTCATGGATTCACTTTCAAATGCTTCCAAGGTCTCCCTCCTTTATAGATAAACTTCTCTTCTTTCTCCATATAGTCTTCCATGAATCTGTTTCTCTATGGGAGGGATGTGGAAGCTGCGGCCCTCTGGATGTTGGATTCCAGCTTCCACCAGCCCCACCCAGCATGACCAATGGTCAGGGATGATGGGAGTTGTAGTCCATCAACAGCTAAAGGGACATCCCTGTTCTATGGCTATCAAGTTTCTTTTTGGTTAAACTACTGTATTCCATGCCTAGCTCCCTTTTCCCTTAAGCTTCATTCAATTGGAATGCCCTTCCACCTGACACCCGACTCTCTTTCTCGGTTACTGCACTGCCAAGTATTTCAAGACACGGCTATTTTCGCTGGCTTTTCTCTGTTAGCAAAGTCACTTAAATAACACAGATGGAGTCCAGAGAGAAAAGAAATACTGATTACACTTTACTGAGGAAACTGAATAAAAACAGAGAAAGGAACAGAGAGGTTTCCTCTCTTTTTTACCTCCTGCCCTGTACTTAGGTAAAGGTAAAGGGACCCCTGACCATTAGGTCCAGTCGTGGCCGACTCTGGGGTTGCGCCGCTCATCTCGCTTTATTGGCCGAAGGAGCCGGCGAACAGCTTCCAGGTCATGTGGCCAGCATGACTAAGCCGCTTCTGGTGAACCAAAGCAGCACATGGAAACGCCATTTACCTTCCTGCCGGAGCGATACCTATTTATCTACTTGCACTTTGACGTGCTTTGAAACTGTTAGGTTGGCAGGAGCAGGGACCGAGCAATGGGAGGTCACCCCGTTGTGGGGATTCGAACCACCGACCTTCTGATCGGCAAGTCCTAGGCTCTGTGGTTTAACCCACAGCACCACCCGCACAGGTAGATATTCAATTAAACATACAGAGCAAAACTCCCTCAGAACTACACAGACAATTAGAGCACCTGCAACCTCAATAAACATGCTACTCAGCTGGGTTGCTGAAGAACATCCCCCCCTTCCCCCACTTGGCTAGTTGATGTCAGCACTAACAGAATTACCCCTTTAATTCCACATAGAATAATCTCTGCTGCTGTTCTTCAGAAACTTTCAACTACTTTCCTTTCACTTCATTGTTCTTCCCTCCCTAATGTGTCTTGTCTTTACATGAAAGGGAGGCCTACTTTATTCTTAACTTTTGTACTTCTAGGTCTTTGAATATAAATATTATTTATGTTTATGTGTCTCTTTGTTGTCTATTTTGACTGATTTGTACTTTGACAATAATAAAAGCAATATTAAAAAAATATTAAAAATAAAATTTCTAATATATGGAAAAACAGCACAAAGCCACATTGGCTAACCATTATATTAAGCTGCAAAGATAACATATGAAATGCAGTTTCATTGTAATGGCAATTAAAATCTGCTGAAGAAAGAGTTTTGCATAATTTTCAAACGACAAAAGAGGCGGCTGCCTAAAACAGTGGCACATTCTTCCTGAGCATGTAGTACGTGTTACAGCACGACTATGTGCTTCTATTGCTCACTCTTTATTCTGCAAATAATTGGTAATTATACATTGTCTGGAGCTATAAGCACTGTTAATTTATCATTGTCAAAGAGGGATTTGAAAGATTGAGCTATTTGTAAAATGTAGTTGGCAGCATTATAAACTAATGTCTCAGGAATCGTCAGGGTGTTTTATTTATTTATTTTAAAGTCCTCATTTCCTTAGGAAATGACAGTATGCAAAGCTGTAACTTTTCTGTTTCCACTGAAGAATTGCCTTTTATTGGGGTTTCAGTAAAGTTGCAATTGCCTACATGAGTTTCAGTTAATGTGGTCTGAGGTTGTGGACAAAATTCTTGTAGTTTCCAGTTCTATGAGACTTGTTCAACCTGGCTAGTTTTACCATGCCACGAGAGTTCAGAAAGAACTTATTGAATCCTTTCAAAAGGAGAGATTTACTTTTTAGGGATACTTGATAGATCACAGGTTCTTGTCAAATACTGGTCAAACAGGACTTTTCTTCCACTGTTGTTGGGGTTTTATGGAGGCTTAGGGGAGGTGCCTGAACTCACCATGACACCTCCCTTGTTCTCTTGGAATGGCAATGGCACCCACCTGAGAGGTGCCGGAACTGAGTTCCGGCGAGTTCCGGCTGAAAAAGCCCTGATTTCAATGTTTGCAAATGTGTGCTTCTGAATGATACTCTTTGCAAAATGTGGTAGGATCAATTGTCCTTTGTTTTATTTGTTTTCATTATTAGTCATTAATTCTTACTATTTCAATTATTATTATTCATTGTTATTAGGTCTATTATTACTTATAATAAAGTTCCTTTGTCCTAGTTAGCCTCTTGGCTCACATAAATAATGTGAAATGGATAAGATAAGGCAAGGGGGGGAATGGCTGTTATATACTGAATTTCTGCACAACACTATAAAGTCCCCAAACCTAGGGCTAGCTGTATATTGGTTTGTGTGTGTCTGTGTATTCTTTATGTGTGTATTCTTTTTTTAATGTTAATAACAAAAATACAGTTTAAGTACATTCTTCTGTGTGCACTGCATGTACATGTATTTGCATGTAGGCAATATTTACATAAATTTTGCACCCTGAATAACATTCTTTTGTTATTAAACAAAGTTATACCGGTTAAATTGTGGTCTTGGCTAAACACCATGGCCAAATTTTCATATCCCACTTGCCAGAATTGATTTATGACGTGCTAACTAGTTTTCTAATAATTTTGGAGGGGGATGGTTCGCTCAATTACAAATGCACCCCTCCACTGTTTGCAATTCGTAGCTGCATGTGAAAAATTGATCCAGATGCGAAGGAAAGCGATCCATCATGTAGCTAAAGGATTGCCAATGAGGAATAGCACAGAGGATCCCTCATTTCCCACAAATAGCTATGCATGTTTTGCAAAATGGAGGTAATGTTGTCCTAATACCAGGGAATAATGGTGTCCCCCAGTAGCATTTTTAGCAGTGGTTACTCATAGTAACAAAGTACCAATGCTTTTAGCCACAGCATGAGGCAGCATACTTCAGTTGTCCTGGCAGCTTCTTCCTTTGTCGGTTATTAAAGTGATCCTTTATGAATGAAAACAGTGATAATAAAAAGGAGAAAATGTGCATCATGCTGTGAACAATTTCCTGCCGCTCTGACTGATCCACTTCAATAGCCCTTGCAGTTGTGGCTATTTGCTTTGAAAGGCAAGTTATGAATGCAGAACTTATGAGCTCACCATGGTGACCTTTTCATGTTCTCTCTGTTAATGCCCAGAAGCTGAGTGTTTTATTTTGTGTCTGAAAAAAACTGTAACCTTTGGGTAATAATGTAAGGGAAAATCAGAGTACAGAGAGAAAATTAGCTGCTTGCTAACTATATAGAATGCCTGTCTTGCACCTTTTCATCTGAGAAGCATTCAAATCATACTTTTGTGTCAACACATAAAATGGTATTTGGGAAGAAAGCAGTGGGAGTGAACTTCAACCCAGTAAACAACTTGTTTTAAACAAAGTTCTTGTTTCTAAGCCTGTCAAGTCCCACTTACGAAACATATATACTGTTTTGCGACTTTAGCTCACAAGGCAGTGTGCATAAAACATTTAATGTAACTCACGAAAACAATTAAAAACAAGTTTTGGTGTTCTTTTGGTTGCCAACAAACCTGGATCTAAGATAAATTGCTTTACACTTCACCCCTCTAACGAATATAGCAACTATTATCAATTATTATTAATCACTTCATATCTATACCACTTTATATTTTTAAGAAAAAGTCTCAAAGTGGTTTGCAGCACATTAAATAGAACATTACTGGAGAAAGTCAGATATAAAGTATACTGTCAAGGCAACACAATAAACAGGGAATTAAAATATTATCTTAAAGATTACAAAATAAAACATTACTAAAGGAAGTCAAATATAAAAATGCACATTTTAAACAGCAACATTAACAAGAGAATGAAATAGTATAATATGCGCAGAACATATCTGCTGCTTTTGCTGCCAGTCCTGCCAATTGTAGCTCATAGCTCGGGCTCTATGACCTGGGTCTGCATTAAGAGTCAGCCAAGATAGTCACTGGCCTCTTCAACAGCCACAGTTTTTGTAGCTGGGGCCACTTCCAGACCAGGTTTTATTATTGTTAGTACAGTATTAGTATTAGACTTTATATACTGCCCTATATCCGGAGGTCTCAGGGTCGTTCACAGAACAAAATCAATATATAAAACCACAAAATATATAATCAAAATAAAAACATCAACCTAATACCCCCCTCCAAAAAACCCCACCACATTTTAAAAGGACATAGGATATAAAAAGGTCTGCAAGGCAGGAAACAGGTCTTCCAGAACTCACAGCCCAGGTGGTCTACCATACCTGGGAAGATGATTCACTGAAATGAACATTCCCCTCTTTCCCTTTCTTATACTTCTGAAAACCTTCAAGCTTCCTCATACCTGTTGAAGCCACCTTCTTATTGTGTGTTGAAAGTGCCATTTTGGCTATGTAATGATAGGCACTCAGGCAATGAGTTTGCTACTAGTATGCATGATGATAATAATAATAATTCCCTGCATGGTCAGTGGACCTAGCACTATTGACTTAGAAGCCGTTTACCACCATCACTTGTGCAGTATGTTTACTTGGAAGTAAGAGCTAGTGTGCTCAGGACCATTTCCATGTTAAGTATCTATAGGGATGTAACTCTCCGTGTTTGTACTACAAAACATAGATTTGATATTGCCTCCAACCCCTTTCCTAACCTTTGCTGTTTTTCTTTTTTGAAAGCTGCTTTCTAAAGACAGATGTTGCTTATAAAGCTGAACTCTTATCAGGCCATCAGCCAAATCAGAAAGAGATAATCATTGCAATTGTCTTCCTTGAGCCTCTTGATTTTTAAAAAGTGAGTTAGTGCATTCCTAAGAAAACTGTTGGGGATGAAAACACATGTATGAGAAGTGGGGGGGGGGTAAATAAAATCATTTTGATATGTGTGATCTGGTGGTGACTTTTCTAGGACACAGAAGGTGTCCCTGTTGTGCAGAGAGACTAACTTTGGCAGTTACATAGCAATAGCTTGCCTTTTGTTAGACTGGTATTAAATGCAATGATGGAAAAACCTGCTCTTTTATATGAATTGGTTGATGAGTCAGTAAAACCCCCAATATCTGCTATTTTCTAAATTCACTTGCTCCCATTCATATTGCCTCTATATATATTTAGTCAAAAGTAAGTTTCCCACTGAATGGAATGGGTTTTCCACCCAAGTAAGTGTATATGCAGCCTTGAAAAAGCCTTCCTATCTAATTATTCTGGATGTATTCAGACCCACTAAGAAGAAGGTGCTTACATTTCGGCACCTTTCAGGTCTATCTCTTTAGCTGACTTGGATTGTCTAAAGTGATTAAATGCTTATTAGCTCTACAACATCCCATTGATTCCTCCCCAACCCCCCTCCACACACATGGCCCAGAGGAAAGATCAACAGATTGTGTCTAACAAGCTGACATTCAGGCTACATTAAGCACCAGTGGTCGCTTGCATAACAGGGCTTGTCAATGATTTATAAACTGGGCAGACAGAGCACCAAGCAATTTCTTGCTCAAAACAATCAGTTACTCATTACTTCATTGTTTCAGCAAGTTTATTGTTTTACCTATAATGCTGGCCTTAAGGATGTCACTGCCCCACTTTGGCATATGCAGAGGGATACGGTTGCCTACCCTTGTCTAAATCACTCCTTCTAATAGCAAACTTGGGTGGTGAGCGTTGCTGACAGAAATGAACCCATAATGGGGCCACTAAGAAATAAGAGGAAAGTATCAGTAAGGTAGGTAAAGGTAAAGGACCCCTGGACAGTTAAGTCCAGTCAAAGGCTTTCAGGCTGAGGGAGCCGGCGTTTGTCCACAGACAGCTTTCCGGATCATGTGGCCAGCATGACTAAACCCCTTATAGCACAACAGAACACCATGACGGAAACCAGAGCGCATGGAAACACCCTTTACATTCCCACCACAGTGGTACCTATTTATCTACTTGTACTGGTGTGCTTTCGAACTGCTAGGTTGGCAGGAGCTGGGACAGAGCACCAGTCGCTCACCCTGTCACATGGATTCAAACTGCCGACCTTCAGATCAGCAAGCCCAAGAGGCTCAGTAGTTTAGACCACAGCACCACCCACGTCCCTAAAGTATCAGTATGCCTAGATGGACTCCAGGTTTTGCCGAAGTACAACAACAACAACAACAACAATCAGCCTAAGTGGCAATCCTTCCCACTCATACAGTCCAATAAACACACTTGGTAGCCCTAGAATATTGAGTGTCCCGTGGAAAACCAGTGATCCAGTTTTATTCCCCGTAACAATGAAGTTACAGGGAAGCAGGCACAACTTTCAGAAGACACCTGAATGCAGCCCTTCAGTTTATAATCGTTGATGTTTTCTTGTGTTTTTAATTTTGTTGGGAGCTGCCCAGAGTGGCTGGGGCCAACCCAGTCAGATGGGCTGCATATAAATAATAAAATACTAATACTAATTAAAATCACCTCCGTGGTCCTAAGAAGACTTGGTTTCCAGACCCTTTATCACCTTGGTCATCCTCCTCCACACATGATCCGGCTTGTCAATATCCTTCTTCTACAACATGTAAGTTCTTAGAAAGAAAGTACCTCTGCATTTTCAGGAAGCGCCTGGAATCTTTGCTAGCTTCAAGGTGTTTACATGTGAATTCATTGCTTATAGATCCCCGTTTTCCGGATAACAGCACAGATAATGCATCACATGAAATTGCGGCACTCGTGTCTGTGAGTCTCTCCCCCCTCCCAAAAAACCCCCCAAAATTATTTACTCAGAAAGCGTTTGAATGTGCATGTCCTGTTCTGCATCAGTATGCAGCATAAACATTCCTCGTTTCTGAACAAAGACAGAATGGGGGAGGGGGAAGAAACTTGTGGCTGTAAGACGTGCCTTATCGAAAGCCGTCTAGGCTTTTGCATTCCGTTTCCTTCCGATAAGACTCTTGTGCTGAGCTGGCCTTCGGAAACGAGCCCAAAGGGCTGCCTGCTAAGTTTACACAAGGAAGGAAGCAATCAATTTGGGACTGTTACTGAATGAGCCCTTATCATAGTCACTTCCTCTCCATTGCTTCACAAGCTAAATATGTTATGTTCAGGAACCATTTCAAAAGTGTCACTGCACTGCTCCCTGGGTTTTGTGAAAGAGAACTGCTTCACGGATACCAATCATTTGCCTAGATTGCACGCTGAATAGAAACCCCGGACTGTCACTGCAAATGCCTCAAGCAGCACATCTTTGGGAAAGAGTGTTGTGGGTAGATTCCATCTTACGTTCTCTCAGCATTCTGCTCCCTTAACATGGATGCAAGCGGTTCTACGGTTTGCTTGTTTCTCCCTTTCCATCCACTTTGGAAGACACCATTAAACCAAGGCTTTCAATTTCAGTTTCTTTTAGTTTCTCATCTTTCCAGTCTGAAGTTCCATTCTCCACACTTACATAAGAGTTTGTGATTTTTAAAAAAGTCCTCTTCAGCATTTTTGTGCAAATTGCTCCCAATATACACATTTTTGCAAAGCATTTCCCCTAATATAATGCATATTTGTGTATCATTTTCATGAATATTCTCATTTTAAGGCACACCTCATTCTTGTACATGTTTTTTTTGCATGCATCAGTTGGCAGGATAACTGTATTGCAAAATTCAGAGAAGTATGAATTATGAAGGATGGCTGTGGGCCACGTATTGTTTTAGAAAGTGCAAATTAGGTCAGTTTTCCTTTAAATGCAAACTGATGCAAATTTCTCCCCCAGTTGGAAGTAAAGGCCACTGAAAACTTGCTTCTGAGTAAAAAAAATGAAAGAAAACAAAGAATTGAAAAGGTAAACCATAAAACATCATGGTCTGGAAGTACAGTGCAGCTCCAACGAATAATAAATATTGACTCATACAAGGATTCCCTTTACAAACAACATATATATATTTATATATATATATATATAAGTATTCTCCACCTGGTGAGTTATATTATTGAAAATAATAGTTATATAAAGTCTTAGTGGTTTTTTTTTAATTAATTGGTTTCAATGAACAGTTTACCCTCTCCAGATTTGCTTGGGGGTTGAACACAGTGAAATTTCCAGGTGAATCATTATGCACAAGAATTACTATATTCTACAGCTGTAAGACATGAGAACCTCTTGCCGTGTGGATTCTCCAGAGAGTGTCCACTTCAGCGCCAGCAAATACTGGAGCGTGTGTTGCTGGCATTGGAGATTGTTCATGTGATTGTGGCAATCCCCACAAGGTAAAAAGGCTTGTGCATATTATAACCACTGCATGGAGCAACCACTTTTAGGGAAGGGTTTCTCGTGGTATCTATGTGATAGGCATAACCCAAAAATAGTTTCTGCATTAGGTCTGGGATGGTATAGAAACACTGCACTTCTTCACTTCTCAGATCAGTTCACATGAATGGGCTTCTCAGCATGTGATAGACCAAAGTGATTCTGATGGGGTGACACATAGGTGACCCATAATAATATTATATTTTATGTTGCTTTTAGTTGGCAGATGCTGCTGCTTTTAAAACAATGAAAGAACTACTGCATAATGAAGATAGTATAACATGTACACTTCCATTTAGTCTTTAGCAAAAACATCCCAAGGGTCCTGGGAATAGAATCCTAACAAATTCAGCTCCCACTATATTAAGAATTTAAGTAGTGGCCACACCAAGCTTTATATGTCACCATAGCCAAGCCTGATAAAATAACGGAGATTACAATGGTTATCATTTGAGATGTGATGGCATATTTCTTTAAAAAGTGTGGACAAAAATAAGGAACCCACTGTATAGAAACATACACAAATAGAAAAAACAGGGGTTCAGGCCAGCATACAAAGACACAATATATGGCAAGCAAAGTATAACAAATATACATTGCAGGTACATTGTGGTGAATCCATTTGTTGTACCTACTTTGTATGCTGGCCTGAACCCCTTTTTTTCCTGTTTGTGCATCATTAAAAAGTGTGTCAGGCACCAAATATATTATAAGCTTTCTCACATCATTCCAGTGGATAAACGGCTTTGAAGAAACCAACTAGTAAATTCTGTGAATTGTACAAAAAACTATGAGGATTTAAAAACCTTTGGAGTAAACAAATCCAAGTGCAGAATAAAATGGTCACAATGAAATCCTAAACAAATTCAACTTATCCCCTCTGCAAACTCCCAACTTTCAAATGAACAGAGAAAACGTTTTGACTGAAAATGAACCAACTCTAATTCAGGAGGTAGTTAAAGCAATTAAAACAATCTCACTGTGTAAGAGTTGCCAGTTTTCTGAGATAAAAGAGCCAATAATTACACACTTGCATATGTTAATTGTTAGCAAAGCATCCAAATTTAAAATGGGTCATTGCTTGACAGTTTTTTTTATAAAAAAAATAAGCACGCATATTTTAAAATAGGCTCAGTGGCAAGCCCAAACGTACACTATATAGCTTTGTGGACGGGTTGTGTGTTTATGTGCAGCAAGCATAATAGAAGATGGGACTAGCTGGTGCACACATTCTGATAATAGAGGGTGGCCAATGGCAAGGAGGTAAGAAGGTAATTCTTTTACTTGTGCTGTTTTTCTGTCTTTGTTGACTGGTGAGTTGGTTTCGTTTTGTGTTATTTGTTACTGTATTCCACCCTTAGCACTGGAATGACTGAAATAAGGAATTTTTTTTAGAAAACAACAACAACAACAACAGCAGTGTCAAAATGTTGCTACAACATCCACTGACCCCTGCAGGAAATGGGATGCTGAACCAGATATTCCCCTGGTCTGATTGAAAAGGGTACTTCTTATTGCCTTTGTACTTAAATATGAAGTTGATTCCCTTGAGCTCATTGCCTAATATACAGTGGTACCTCAGGTTAAGTACTTAATTCGTTCCAGAGGTCCGTTCTTAACCTGAAACTGTTCTTAACCTGAAGCACCACTTTAGCTAATGGGGCCTCCTGCTGCCGCCGCACTGCCGGAGCACGATTTCTGTTCTCATCCTGAAGCAAAGTTTTTAACCTGAAGCACTATTTCTGGGTTAGCGGAGTCTATAACCTGAAGCATATGTAACCCGAGGTACCACTGTATAATAAATGCATGCCATGTATTTGAGGTGCATCTGTCACTGATGCACCTTGACACGACTTGCAGTCTGCTTGCGGAAAGATATAATTTGCCCTGTTCATTGACTTTCACTAACTGCTAGGAACGGCGAGAAAGTCTGACATCATTCCCTTTGTCTCCTACAGTTCCATGCTTTCTCTTTGCACTTTGTTGTTAAAAGAACGACCCACCTTCTCCCACCCGCAGTCGTCTTGTAACAGCAGATTTAAGTGGCAGTGATCTTTGACGAGTGCCAACCCCACTATTACCATGTGAATTCAGAACTGCAGGAAACAGTGCTGGAGTTATGGGAGTATTGCGTGACAAGAGAAGGGTGTTGTTTGAAATGTGTACTAAGTGGTGCCAATCCACCTGCCCTGCAGGGCATCAGCTGCCACTGGGTAAAAATACATGTCCTAAACAACATTTCTGGGGTGAAAAAAATAAAATAAGCAGTTGGAATCTGTTAAATAAGATCAGCACACAATCATAGAAAGATTTAAAAAATCATAAAGCGTATCTCTGTGTATGGATGTGTGCTGGAGATAGAAAGGTTCCATTCTTTCAATAAAAACATATGGTTTTTATTAAGAACAAACATTTGGAAGCAGGTGGAGATCACTGTGTACCCAGCCCAACCTCCAGGCTTCTTAAGTGCTTTGAAAAGATTCTGGGCAGAATTCGGTTTCTGGCATTCAAGCCTCCATTTTATTGTCTTGAAAACTGTTTTAACTCTTTTAGGGAATGTTTTATCATATTGGTTCCGCAGAATCCCAAAGTCATATAGATTTGATTACTTCCTGAACAGGTTTTTTTTTTTTACCTTTATGTTTCAACTTGATATATATATTTTGTTTGCACTTGTACGCCCTAAGGGCTCAGGGCAGCTTGAAATCTTTGAAATTATTAATAATGAAAAGATGGGGGGGGAATATTATGGACCTATTGTGAACATGGGGCACATCCAGCTACACTTGTGACTGAATATTTTGAGCAAAATCAACAGAGGGAATGTCGCTTCTAGGACCAATTAACTGGGCATGTTGCAATTTGCCCCAGACAAGTGCACAGTGGGCTGCTTTATTATTATTTTCCTTTTTTAATGCTTTATTAAAGTTAAGAAGAAACAATGAAAAAAAAAGTTAAAAAGAAAAAAACAAACAAAAAATTTATCCAGAAAAGAAAACAGTAGTATTTGTTACCTTAGATCACAATAATTTCTTCTTACATCTATTTTGACTTCCCATGTATCTGCCACTTAATCTATCTAGTGCACTATTTATTCTCTTTTATTAATTTTCATTAATGATTTCTTCTCCTATAATTATCCATCATACCACAGTTGTCATTCAAGGTCTGTCATTGATGTCATGTTATTAGAATGTTCCTTAAGGTATTTTTTTGTACATGTCCCATTCTTTAATAAATGTTTGATCAGTATGACCTCTCAGTTTCCCTGTCATTTTTGAGCAACTTGGCATATTCTAGCAGTTTACTTTGCCACTCCAGTTTAGTTGGAACTTTTTCTCCTTTCCAATTCGTAGAGATTAATATTCTTGCAGCTACTGTAGCTTACAATAATATTTCCATTGCTTTTTTAGGTATATCTGGGGCTAGTATCCTCAGAAGTTGGTGATACCCTGATTTCTTCAATTTTTTTTAGTTTCAACTGATTTCTTTCTCTTTTAACGGTACTTTGTATGTTGGCCAATTCACTTGCATATTTTTCTTCTTCACTGCTATTGCTTCAAGGGGAGATATCTACCATGGAGTCTTGACCTTATCATAGCCTAAGTAGGCATGCCAGCCATAACAGCTGTCATGCCCTTCCAGATCTATCAGGTCTGTGTTTTGTAATATACACCATTCCCTGATCCAGGAGAAGCAGGTCACTTCATAGTAGAGTTTCAGATCTGGCAGGGAAAATCTCCCTCTTTCTTTGATATCAATTAATAATTTGTGTTTAATCCTGGGCTTTCCCCCCTGCCAGATGTATCTAGATATGTTTCGTTGCCAATCACTGAGGCAACCTGTTCCCGTGATCATGGGAATTGTCTGAAATAGGAAAAGCATTTTTGATCAAGACATTCATCTTAATGGTGGATATTCTCCCCCAGAAAGATAAATTTAATCTGCTCCATATTTCTAAATTTCTTTTAATCTCCATCCAGGTCTTAATGTAGTTATATAGAAATAGGTTTATATTTTTCACCAAGATCCATATTCCCAAATATTTTGCCTTTCCCAGATCTTCAAATCTGAGGCTTTTTCTAGATCATCTCGGTCCTGTGTTGTTAAATTCTTGACCAAGAGCTTGGTTTTAGAGTTGTTTAGTTTGAACGCGGCTATCTGCCCAAATGTCTTGATAATTTCTAATAACTTTAATCAACTTTCTTTTGGGTTCTCTGTCATAATAATACGATCATTGTCAAATGCCTTTAATTTGTATGCTTTCTCCCCTAGTGTTATTCCTTTTATAGTTTTGTCTTCCCTTATTTATTTATTCAGCACTTCCATTACCAGGATGCTTTATTCTGAGTCAGATACTTCCTTGCAAGTTTTTATTTTTCTTCCCCTTTATTCGAGGTCAAATTTTTTTACGCAGAGACTAATCCTTTCTCACAATCTTTTTAAAAAAACCAAACAACCCAAAGGCAGTGTTTAAGGACAATTATCACTTTAAGTGTTTTGTGCCTAAGTGTATCACATCAATGCAAACAGGCATTTTCCATTTCATTGTGAATTAAACCAAATATACTGAACAGTATGTGTGTTAGAATGCCACTTTATGCAGAGAAAGTTACACATTTTGAATAACTTTCCCCTTTGCTCACACTGAAATTCACAGGCACCTTCACTCCTGGACTTGCATACACAGGCACTTGTATTTTCAGAGAAATTGTGTAAAGAGGGAGTTTCTGTTCCTCCAGGAACTGGATTCTATGCTTGTTGTGGAAATTACACCTCTCTCTTTATATAAGCAGAAAACATAATAGCTATAAGCTACACCCCCTTTTAACAGGCCACAAAGACATGCGAATGACATAGTCAGCTGTTGCAATATGACCCACTTACAAACCTGCTTTGTCCTGATGTTGATTACAAATCTTTTTTTTTCCCAAGCCTGCTAAAATATTTATCCCAGTTGGTATCTGTCCTGGATCTGAAATGATTTTATGCATGTGTTGTTGTTTTAAACTGTTTTTATATTTATGGTTCTTTACAAACAAATGATTTTATATGCAGTTGTTTTTAACTTTTTTTATATGTAACTCTTTTATTGTAAATTATTTTGAGATGTCTCATGGGAAGCAATTAATAATAATAATAATAATAATAATACTGAAATGTTATGACAAAGACGTGGAATGCTGCTATCTGGCATACCTTGCAAAGTCCAGTGTACTTCTTCATATATTTGGGACTTGCAGAGTGAATTACAGAGTTGGAGGAGTCCTCAAATATCATCTAGCCCAATTCCTTTGCTCAGGTCAGGATATATATTAATACAGCATCCCTGATCGGCTTTAAAAATAATAATAATGAAGGTCCACCACCTTCTGAGGCAGCCTGTTCAGCTATCAAACATCTTGAACCAGAGCAAGTTCTCTCCAATGTTTAGTCCCACCCGTTTTCTTTCCTTTTCAACATGTTAGTTTGGGCCCCATTCTCTGGAACAACAGATGTTGCCTCTTCATCTTTTCTAGGCTAAGCATATCCAACTCCTTTAACCTTTCCTTGTACGACTTGGACTCCAACCTGTTCACCATTTTGCCCTCCTCTACTGATCAGTTGCCCAAAGAGATATTAGCAACCAGGTGAAAGTTGTCAAATACTTCTGATACTTCAATCTTAAGGAGGAGACAAACCATTGCCTCCTTCAAGGCTGATATAACATTTCCTCCTGCAACAAGGCATCAAAAGCATCCCTGTTCCACTTGGCCAATCCCCTTTGGCTTGCTTTTATTAGCCAAGGGTAGAGGAAGTACTTGGTGGGCTAGAATCCTTCAAGCAACTTGTCCATGAGTTGTAGTCAAGTCCTGCTTAAAGAAGACACACTCACATGCATGAACATGGCTAACAGGTCCATTAATTTCAATGGCTCTATTCTGAGGAAAGCTTGGTTGGCTATATGTTGGGCTTAGTATACCACTGGGCCATAGTAACGGAAACTGAACAAACAAGTAATGGTGCTCTAGCCCAGTGTTTCCCAAACTTTGGTCTCCAGCTATTTTTGGACTACAGTTCCCATCATCCTAGCTAGCAGGACCAGTGTTCAGGGATGATGGGAGCTGTAGTGCAAAAACAGCTTGACATCCATGTTTGGGAAACTCTGCTCTAGCCACCCTCACTGGAGCTCTCCAAACTGCAGCAGCTAAATCTGAATAAATGTGAGCCATTTTACAGTAGGCTACTGAAGGCTATGGTTTTCCCAGTAGTGATGTATGGAAGTGAGAGCTGGACCATAAAGAAGGCTAATTGCTGAAGAATTGATGCTTTTGAATTATGGTGCTGGAGGAGACTCTGGAGAGTCCCATGGACTGCAAGAAGAGCAAACCTATCCATTCTGAAGGAAATCAGCCCTGGGTGCTCACTGGAAGGACAGATCGTGAAGCTGAGGCTCCAATACTTTGGCCACCTCATGAGAAGAGAAGACTCCCTGGAAATGACCCTGATGTTGGGAAAGATGGAGGGCACAAGGAGAAGGGGACAGCAGAGGACGAGATGGTTGGACAGTGTTCTTGAAGCTACCAGCATGAGTTTGACCAAACTGAGGGAGGCAATGGAAGACAGGAGTGTCTGGCGTGCTCTGGTCCATGGGGTCACGAAGAGTTGGACACGACTAAACGACGAAACAACAAACTGAAGGCATAATCAATAATAGCATCATTGGTCCGGGCAAGGCTCCTATCAACCTTAATATGAGCTCACAAAAAAACACCCAATTTATACCTTGAAAATGTGCACCTACACCTCCAGAAGTTGAGTCTTTTTCTTTTTTTAAAAAATATCCTGCTTGGAAAGGGGCTAGAATTACTGCAACTAGGAAAAAGATTTCACTCGTCAATTTTTTCTCTATCTAATGGCGGTCATTAAATGTCATGATGGAAGCTGTCAATGAATAAAAATGTGGAAGTGAAAGAAAAGTGAGAGCTGATGCTGACAAGTTACGTATATACAGACTGTGCTCCTGACGAGACACAGGACTCAGCTCAGCAAATGGCTCATAAAGCTCATTTATCAACAGGACAGTAAAATAATTCCACTGCGGCAATTGTAACTGGCAAAAACTGAGTCGCTCTATGCAGAGAAAGGTCTACTATGGTAAGTGGGAAGCTTGTTTGCAGTTGAGGTTGCAGACACCGCTGCAATATAATTGTACTTTATTACGGTCATTAAATAGTTAGGGTCTCTTTTCCTTGCAGCAAAGCTTCTATTGGTCCAAAAGGAGACATTCACCATGGGCTAGTTATTGTTTTTGACAGATGATAATCTTTTAAAGGTACAGGAGATTAAAGTTTCTGTGTGATGAAAAGCACACAGGGGAATAATTTGTAGCCAGTTACAAATATTGATTAGTCCTTTCTACCTACTCCAAACCATCTCAATATTTCAGGATATGCTAAATGGGGTAAAATAATGGAGCCAGCATATGCAAATCAGAGACCCGGTCAGCAGCTTCGCATGTCACTGCAAAAAGAAAAGATCAGTGCTCAAGATGAGATTATCACACTGCTTCTACTTGAGGAAATATAAGCAATGGGAACAGGAAACATCTTGAGCAATGGTCCCAAGCTAAAAGTTTAAATATTCTAACATTATGTTTCTGGTTTTTTTCTGAAATCCTCATCCAAGAGAGTTGTAAAGAAAAGTTAGCAATAACTGTGCTTTTAAAAACTCACTTCCATTCATTTCAACGGGGTTAATATACGCTGGAGCGGGAGCTTAGTTAGACTGTTGCAACGGAAACAACAAAATACTTCCAGTTACAGATAGGTAGCCGTGTTGGTCTGCCATAGTCAAAACAAAAAAAAAAAATTTTTTTTTCCTTCCAGTAGCACTTTAAAGACCAACTAAGTTAGTTCTTGGTATGAGCTTTCGTGTGCATGCACACTTCTTCAGATATCTGAAGAAGTGTGCATGCACACGAAAGCTCATACCAAGAACTAACTTAGTTGGTCTTTAAGGTGCTACTGGAAGGAAAAAATTTTTTGTTTTGTTTTAACAAAATACTTGTTGTACTTTTAGACACAGCTGGAGCAACCCAAAGCTTCCTTGCGCTGGGCAGGAGGGGTGAGTTGGATTAGGTGGAAGTATTGCTCTGCCCAGCTTCCCAGCTTAGCCAGCTTCATGCCCCACTGACCTGCTGAATGTGGGGGCCTGCTGGTGAGACCCCAACCAGCAGAATGCCCCCAAAGAGGGACTGGATCTAGACACATCAAAGCAGCGATTCAGTTAAACACGTTGTAAACTCATACAGGGAAATCTGGTAGGGAAAGACGGGACTCCACAGCGCCATCTGGTGTCACAGTGTTATATCGCATATACAACAAATATAAAACACCTTTTCTTTACCAATCTAGTTGAGTCCAGGGTATTCCAAGGGCAGGGCTGAGCCAGCCTGGGACTCACTGAATCCTGAGTCAGTCTCCCATGTCTTTCTGCAATTATCTGTGTTAATGGGAGAGGATTTGCTTCAATTGCCCTTGTAGACACTGCTATAATTCTCTTCAATAGCCATTCCTCAAGGTTTCGCAGAACAAACGTTTGTAGCTATGATTTGAAGATGTAAGGCTTGCCCACCCCACCCCATCCTCCGAAGAACATTTCCCTATTTTGTAAACTTAATACATTTGTGTTTTTGTACATTCATGGTGATGTCCACTGTGGAAATTCTGCTTCGGAAAGAGCGCTCTCGTTTGGCAAAAAGACATATTACCCCAAAACCTCTTTGTGAAAGGTTTGTTAATAATAAAGAAAGTAATTTCATAAAAGTGGCCATATTTTGCAATAAATTCCTTTCAGCGAACTAATCAAAAGGAAATACGAACACATTCTAGGGGCGCAGGCTAAGTTTACTTTGGAGAGGTAGAATTCTGCACTATGTGCTCAGATTTCTATAGGCTAAATTTAATTCAGAGTGGTTTGAATTTTTTCTCCTTGTAAAAAGTTGAACCAAATATGGAAACATAAAGAAAAGTTGTTTGGTGCATCTATTCACTGATTCTTGCAGAACACACAATCACATTTCCAGAAAACTATATTTTCCATTGCCACAGTTTCCATGAAACCTTTAAAATCTCCAACAACCTTTGACCACAGTACCCACGTTTCTTGTTCCACAGCACACTGAAGACTTTTTTTTATTTAACTTCCTAGTTCCCACATCACTCACTTTAATAGCCCAGCCTCTGATGCTTTCTCATTTATCAACTGATCATCTGTCATGCGGAAGAGCACTGTCTCTAATCCTGACACATGCCCTTCCAAGCCCACCTGGACTTTGTCACTATAGGAAGTCTCCTTGAAATGTGAATTCAACATGGGCTATCTTCCCTTAATTCTGTGCAATTTGAATGTATATGGAGTTGCAAATCTGAGGGGAGTTTTGTTTTGTTTTTACTGAGAGAAAGGCATTATCTTACCCTTTTGACCAGCTGAATATTATACATATTATACAAAGGAACTATACAATGAAGTATAAACTAGAGGTTCCTGTGATGCTGTTAACTTGATGGACAAAGATATATAGACACATTCAGCTGAGTTTTCCCATTTTAATTCTTCACATATGTCCTTGCTAAGTCAGAATCCAGAAGTAACATTGATCAGAACAGTGATTTGCCATGGTGTCCCTCAGTGGCAGCTGGTGCCTGTTTGAACTGGTGGCAGACAGGGATGCCAACAACAGGTGGCGCTAAAGCCAATGACAGATAGAATCAATTAATATCATCCCCATCCGCCTCCCTGCCAAGTCCTATATGGGCAAAACTGTGTCTAACTAAGGGGAAGGAAGTTAATAAGCAGTGCCGCCACCTGGAATGATTATAAGTAAGAAGGGAGGCAGGTGGTAGCTGGCTGGGGGCAGACTGAGGTAGATGGGGCAGGACCCCATTTGCCATAATGGCCCAGCATCCACTCGTGTTTTCCCCAACCCCTTCAGCCTCTCCTTTGTTCCTCAGAAGACCATAGGCCAGGGATTGGGAATGATTATGTTTCATAATGGGCAAAAAGGAAACTTGGGCCTTTTGCAGAAAGGGAGGAACATCCACTTCCATTTCTTTTTCATTTCAATATTGAGATCTTGCATAAGTGATATTTACCCCTTCTCCTTCCTCCTGGGCCGTGTTCAGAAAGTGGTGGTGGGGGATGAGTGTTCAGACCCCTGGGCTCTCACTTGTGGGGTGCCTCAGGGTTCTGTCCTCTCCCCCATGCTTTTCAACATTTACATGCAGCCGCTGGGAGAGATCACCAGGAGGTTTGGGCTGGGTGTTCATCAGTATGCGGATGATACCCAGCTCTACCTCTCTTTTAAATCAGAACCAGTGAGGGCGGTGAAGGTCCTGTGTGAGTGTCTGGAAGCGGTTGGAGGATGGATGGCGGCTAACAGATTGAGGTTGAATCCTGACAAGACAGAAGTACTGTTTTGGGGGGACAGGAGGCGGGCAGGTGTGGAGGATTCCCTGGTCCTGAATGGGGTAACTGTGCCCCTGAAGGACCAGGTGCGCAGCCTGGGAGTCATTTTGGACTCACAGCTGTCCATGGAGGCACAGGTCAAATCTGTGTCCAGGGCAGCTGTTTACCAGCTCCATCTGGTACGTAGGCTGAGACCCTATCTGCCTGCAGACTGTCTCGCCAGAGTGGTGCATGCTCTGGTTATCTCCCGCTTGGACTACTGCAATGCACTCTACGTGGGGCTACCTTTGAAGGTGACTCGGAAACTACAACTAATCCAGAATGCGGCAGCTAGACTGGTGACTGGGGGCGGCCGCCGAGACCATATAACACCGGTCTTGAAAGACCTACATTGGCTCCCAGTACGTTTCCGAGCACAATTCAAAGTGTTGGTGCTGACCTTTAAAGCCCTAAATGGCCTCGGTCCAGTATACCTGAAGGAGCGTCTCCACCCCCATCATTCTGCCCGGACGCTGAGGTCCAGCGCCGAGGGCCTTCTGGCGGTTCCCTCCTTGCGAGAAGCAAAGCTACAGGGAACCAGGCAGAGGGCCTTCTCAGTAGTGGCGCCCGCCCTGTGGAACGCCCTTCCAGCAGATGTCAAAGCGATAAACAACTACCTGACATTCAGAAGACATCTTAAGGCAGCCCTGTTCAGGGAAGTTTTTAATGTGTGATATTTTAGTGTATTTTTGGTTTTTATGGAAGCCGCCCAGAGTGGCTGGGGAGGCCCAGCCAGATGGGCGGGGTATAAATAATAAATTATTATTATTATTATTATTACCCAACTAAGAGTCACAAAGAGGTCTTGCACAAGACCTTGGCATTAAAAAAATCAAAGAAAGAAAGAGGAAAAGAAAGCAACACATCAGCTATGATTGCAGTCCCTGAGATAATCCCCAATATATACCATATGGAGGCCTTGACAAGCACAGCTGGGAGGAGCGCAGAGAGAAGAAACATCATAGTACAGGCATGGCCAAACTTGGCCCTCCAGCTGTTTTGGGACTACAATTCCCATCATCCCTGACCATCCTGTTAGCTAGGGATGATGGGAGTTGTAGTCCCAAAGCAGCTGGAGGGCCCAGTTTGGCCATGCCTGTCATAGTCCACCTGCAGCAACTCAACCAGACACCTTCATCTGCCCCAGCTGCAACAAAACATGTCTCTCCCGTATCAGTCTCTACAGCCTCTACATCAGGCACTGCAACCTTCCAACAATTTGACTTCACCCCAAAGGCTCACTCCTCCATTGTCTCCTGAGAAAGACGTATGCCAACAACCCTGATCTTAGATATTTCTACCAACATATAGGGCATTTCTAATGCTACATTCTGCATAGGATCCACATCACTGTTAGGTGTGTTCTTTCCTAAGCACTTAGGTGAAAGCACAACAAGTCTCAGAAATGAGCTGTTTATTACCATGGTAATCTGATTTTTAAATGTGTCCCTTTTTTGAACCAAGGTAAGGTAAGACTTTAATTAAAGTACCACACATCGGAAATAAAGCATATGTTAGCAGTTGCATATTAGAATGCTCCGGTTTGATGTGTGTTGGCTTTCTTAATAAGACTTCAATAGATCTACTTAGATTCTTTACTTGGAATGAACTTGGGATATTTTTAAGCCGCTGAAAACCCAGTAACCGGAAAGTTGTGGTTCTTGTTAAACCTATTCCCAGGAGGTGGGTGGGGGTGTGTCTGGTTAATGTCCAATGTAGCAATTAGTGATGGCTAACTTACGATGTGGCAAAGGAAGCAATACAACTAAGATAACACTAATAAACTGCACAGCTTGGTGTTCTGCAGAAACTTATTTTTAAAATATAGTGAGAATATTTGTGAGTGTAATCACTTACTGTGGTATGTATTTACATCCCATGGAAGTAGATATTTTTCATTAAATGCACATAAAGCTAAAAAACCTCTGATTTGTACAGCCAATCCCAGCAAAGAGGTCTGCTTGGTTTCCCCCTGACCCAACAAAAAGATGGCTTCAGTGATAAAATGCAAATATCTGAATTGTTAACAAAATATTTCTTTCAGTGATGGCTGTCATGGTGTTGAGGAGTTCTTTAAGAAGCATTAGACCATGGAAATATGAACACAGACTTCACACTTTTTAACACTTTCTTGTGAGGCATATGAGCACATTGTTGCTCTCTCCACAGAATGAATGTGGAAGACTTGAACTTGCCAGACCTTGTAGATGACCAGGTTGCAGCTTGGCCATCCACAAGGGGCTTTGCTAGATCATTTACACGAGAGGCACCAGCAAACTCAAGGTAACCCTGAGGCTTAAAGATACCCAAAAAAATCTGTCTCTGAAACCCCTTTCAGAGGTCAGTGGCACAGAAAGTTGTGAGACTGAGAAGGGGAAAAGGGTAGACAACCTGTTGGAAGGAGAAATGGAAAGGCTAGAAAGGGAGGGAGGGAATATAGGTCTTTCCATATTTTATATGTCTATTCCATGGTCTGAATAGATAACTTCCTGTTTAATGCCGGGAAGCTACTCTTAAATGTGCCCAGGGACAGATGTGAGAGGTGTCCATAAAAATCAATGGAAAGAAAACCAAAAATTTTAAGATAATTCAGGTTGGGTATAAGCATGTCTTCTCCTTAAAACCTGCTAATGGAGAAAAATGCCCTCAACCAAATGATAATGCAAACTGAATGTGTTCAGGATTCTGCCTATTGGGACTGACTAAACAAGGGACAAGGGGAATCGAATGGAGTGGTTGAAACTCTGAAAAGACGTACTCCACACAGCAACAATTATGTTGCAAGGGTCCACTTATGTATTACCTAACTAAGGTTCATAGAATGACTTGAATAAGGTGGGCTTCCTATCTATACCTCAGTGTAGGGGCCTTGTTAAGGGCTCAAAGGGTCCAAAGCTCTGGACTTTCTTGTGGCCCCTGAATCTTCCTGCCCCTTCCTCCTCACTCTGTTTACCTACCTACCTACCTACCTACCTACCTACCTACCTACCTATGCCAGAGGCATCCCCACCAGTGATAGCTCATGGGGAACCCCCTGAAATGAGGCATTTGTGAGGCAGGAAGGAGGCAGGACAGGGCTGGCACAGGATCCACTTGATCCTGTGCAGACCCTGTTACCATCACATGACATCAGTGGGCCCAATCCAGGCCTCTTTGCTGTATTAACCTTTGGTGCTGCAAAGCAGCTTTTTCAAAGGCTGTGCATGGGAACCAATTCAGTCAGCCTTGGATTTTGACCACATTGAGTTGCAGAAATGCTGGATAGGTCATGTTGATCCACGTAGAGTGATTTAGAGCTGTCAAAAGATGGGGCAATCGGGCAGTGGAGGGGAGGGAGAAGAAGAGGCTGGCAGCAACCTATTTGGAGGAAAGGTAGCATAGCAGTTTCACCCTATCTGGTGAGCAACTTCTGTATAAAACTGCTAAAGCCAAATTACTGTTGCAATTTATGTTTGTAGCCCCTGAACCCAGTTATAAAAAAGATTAGTATAGCTGGTTCAAACATACGTGCTACTTATTAATAGCTTTTAATTTTAGCTCCTCTAATGCAGCTTTTCCTTATTTTTGTAGCCCTGTGAATTGATTTTGAATAAAGCTCAAGCATTAAATACATTACCTTACAATTTCCGCTCCCCAAAAAAGCAAAAGAATTAGTACGGTAGATTCCCACTTGCCCTTTCCACAGAAGAAAAAAAGCTTTTAAGCAACATCTTTTTAAAGGCCTGAAAATAATTTACAGACCTAAAAAGCTTGCTTAGCATGGTGTCTTTGCTCCACAAGCAGAGTGATTTTAAAAAGCAAAACAAGAATAGGATTTTGGAACCCCTTTCCAATATGCTGGTGGAAATGGGAACTGAAAACAAATCAGGCTTATTCAAATGCTTTTAAGTTATTACTGATATTATTTGAAGTACTTTTTGCCACATTGTGGTACTTTTTGTGGTACAACTGTGGTACATTTGCCACAGTTTTAAGTCTGTGGTATTTATCTTTCTTTTAAGTATAACAGACTTGGTTTAATCCAAATTGTCCATTGCCCATGTTCGTCTTGGATGACCAGGACAGTGTGCAGTCTTTGTTGTTGCCCAAACTCAGAGTCCCTTGCTTACGGTAAGGATGATAACTTCCTAAAGATCTCAAATGAAAGGAAGTTACAAAACAAAGCCATGTCAAGTAGGCACATGCCCTACTGCTAAGCACTCAATCCAAGCCTATCGAAACATGTTGAAAGACAGGTCTCACAACAACAGCCAGGCAGCTCCCCCCCTCCCTACAGATAACTAGTGTGAAAACAACAGATGAATGTGCATGTTCACACTTGAAGAAAAGGAAACTGAAGTTACAAAAGTCACCGAAGAACATGAGATGAAATCATCCCACTGCTAATATGTTGTTTTGTAGGCCCTCTCAACATGTTTGCAGGTTGCTACTTGCACCTCACTGCAGTACAAGGAATTGAGCTAAAGAAGCATTTGTTTCGAGGCTGCCAAGAATAACAAGCTTCCAAGGAAGATGTGATGTAGAAAGAGATCCCTTTGTTCTCTCATATGGTGAGATGCGGCAGAGCTAAGTTGAAAAAAGGACATTTCCAAGTAGTTCTAGGGGAATGCAAATTCTGTGCAGGCCTCATTCCTCCTGTAGGTCTGACTTGCAAGCAGAACTTTCTGGGTCGTCGGAGAAAATGTTGTAAGGCAATGATAGGCACAAGACATAAGTGCCCTTTTCTGCCTTCAAAAGAATGCATGCGAGCATCAAATGTGAAGGGGGAGCAAGTGTTACGCTCTTACCCACAACATGACCAGGACTGTATTCACACGACAGTTCATTCCAGTGCTGTTTTTCTAGAAAAAGAGGTGCTGGAACTCACCATGAATGCCTCCCTCATTCTCTTAGAATGGCAATGGTGTCTACCTAAGAGGCTGCTGAAAAAAAAACCCTGGTTCATTCTATTTTCCAGCCATTTCTCTAGCTGTTAATTTCTGCATTATTTTTAAGCTTTCACACAGCATAAAAGCCACTTCAAGGAATATAGTGCAAGTTTAACGCTCATTTCCATGTCATTTGTTTCCAGGAGAAAAGTATGTAAATAACAGTTAGGGAAACATCAGGAAAACAACACACACTGCTGTGTGAATGCAGCCTAGCACTAGAGATGGAGGAGAAATTCAATTTTGTATGCATGTCAATGAAAAACTATCTAATGTGCACTTCTCAAACCAATACATGAAGTGAAATAGAGGCAACTCTTTATTTGCACGAAGGTTGAGTTCTAGGTCATTGTGAGAATCGGCAGAGCACATCTAAGCCTGCCCCATTCCACCCCTGCCCCCCTTTCGGGTCAAAAATGGTACACACATTGGCGGTCATGTGCCAATCTAGCACACACAAATAGCCTGTACAGCTATCCTTCAGAAGTCACACCTCCAAATTTTGCAATTCAGTTCTTTAACAGAACAATATCTACAGAGTGTGCATAAGCAGGTATCTATTAGTGAAGATAATGCATTCCTGCATGCTATGTTAGGGGAACTGCTTGCAAACATGTGTATATTAGGAGAAATTGGGACTAAAATGTTGGTGAATTTTCATGAGGATTTTTTTAAAAAAAGAAATTGCAAACTGATGGGAAAATATATAGTACTGAACTTAAGACTGGAAAAAAATGAGAAAGCGAGAGAAAATGAAATTGACAGATTTTCCCATCCCAATTGGGCGCACTCCACACTTCACCTCCACTGGAGCTTCCCACACTGAGTGGAAAGGTCTGAAGGGGCCATCTAACCTCATTCAGCTGATTGAACCAAGCCATCTTTTTTGTGGCCGGGAACTGTGATAATGCAGGATTCCCATTCATCGGGAGGTGTCTAAGTAAACCTAGCCAAACATCAGTACTCCCTGCACAAAATGGGAAGGTTGAACATCGACTCTAGAGTGAGCACAGGTGTTAGGGAGAGGGCAGCATGCTCGCACCCACTTTCCCTACCCACCTCAGGCTCCCACACAATGCTCTTCTGAACACATGAACAGGGCTTTAGTATGGGTGCCATACCCCAGGGCTTGTAAATTCTGACTTGTGTAAGAAACTCGCCATCTACACTTAAATAAGAAAGACAAACAAATGTAGAAAGAGGGAGAAGCTTATTCAATAGTCCATATCCTTCAATGCAATTCTTGTAGAGCCAAACAAGATTATGAGCAGTGTTTATCCAACAGATTGTGGTTCAATTCCATGCAGTGCTCTGTCAGTAAAGCAGCAATACAGACAGACAGTGAGGGGCAAATGAGTGCTCATAAGCAACAGGAACCGGAAAAGCAAAAAGGGGCACCCTCTGTATTAAAAGACATAAACAGAAAACCAACCAGAAACGTAGATGCCATTATCATATCTAATATGTTAATAATTATATTACAAACCGATGGGAATTCATTTCACAGGGGGAAAAGCTCGCATGCAACGCCCAACAGAGGTCATAACTAAAATTAGCACCGCTGAACCTAAGATACTTGGGAATCCCATAAACTTGTTGTGAAATAAATAGGCAAAATAAATAAATCTGGATGTCTGTGCTGAAACTCAGTTTTGTATCAGGAGAGTGTACATTTGTTCTGATATCTGACCCTGCTTTTATGTTTGGAGACCTCAGTTTTATCCATGTACATAATATATGATGGCAAAAAAAATCGCTTTGTGGCTATTACAAATTGTAAGGCAGGGCCCACCAACCTTCTAGAAGCTGTAGGAATGTAAACACATTGGAGAAACTGTGGCGAGCAGCATACACACCCTGAAACTAAGCACACATTGCAACCTAGTCTATTAGCTACATCAGCATGCCTCTTTCAAGCCCAATTGAAAGGAGAGGAGACCCTGCAGCTGTCAGGGATGACCTCTGTGGACATGTGGGTATCTGTGGGCACCACATTGGCAAACCCTGCTGTTTGGACCTCAGTGACTACACAGAATATTTCCTCATGTGAAATGTCTGAATATACCAGCAAACTACCTATATTTCCCATGTATTTATAATCCAAAAATAGAGGATAGGTACAACCAGGCAGATGGTGTGTGTCAGCGTCTGAGAATTGTTTTTCTAAAATCTCTCAATAAATGAGTAAGCTCCAAACAACAAACTCGCAGACACCGTCCTGTTATGATTCCACAATAAAGAATGTCTGTCTAATCTGTTTAATTAATTCCATTTAAGGTTGGCCTTAAAGTATGGACATTCCCTAAGGCATGCCATATAGACGCACTGCTGAGGTTGTAAAGCTACTGAATCAAAGTACGGTTTCTTTTGAAAGATAAGAACTGACCAATACAAAGCAGATTTTAACAAGCAAAGGAAGATGACTGCTGTAAAACTGAATTTCCATCAGTTGCCTTGTGACAGACGTTAGTACCTGACAGTAGAATCCCATGCATACCTACAGGGCAGTTGTATCACATGCTGGGGTTATGTTCCAAGGGTAATGTGTATATGCTTGGGTTGCCATATGTCCTCTTTTTCCCGGACATGTCCTCTTTTTCATGGGTAGAGTCGTTCTAGCGATCCATAGTTAAAAGTAGAAGTCATCAAATGTGTCCTCTTTTTTGTTCTTCAAAATACTGTAACCCTGTTTTCTGGCTTGCTGGAAAGTGGGGGGGGGGGGAGGAAGCCCTGTGGAGTTTTCTTTCCCAGTATCTTTGCATAAAAATGCCAATATAAAGAACACAAAATAGCACAAAGTCTTCATACACAGATCCAAGATGAGCACTTCATGAATCCAATGAATCAACAGAAGTTGGGAATTTTTAAAGCTGAAGATCCGTGCCTGCCAACCACACTGTAATATATTGATACATGCACCCCTATCCTTTTTATATTTTTTTAATATAAATTTTATTAGTATTTTCCACACAACACCATGAAAAATATCAAAAAATAACAATATACAACACACAAAAGCCAACATTCGAAAACTAAAGAAAGCAACAACTAAACAAACAAAAAAAACAAAAAAACAAATCCATATCTTACAAGTAAAAAAAGAACGGGAGTGCTTAATTGAATACTTTAAAAGTCAAGGTTCGAGGACAGAAATCGGGCTGAGTCTGGAATAACTTTGTGAAGTGAAAGGATAAGAAAGAGGGATTTATATCTAGATGTTAGGATAGAGATGATAAGGAAAACAGGAAGACACAATGAGAGATAAAGGAGGTGCTGTGGGATTGGTGGAAGTCACTGTCTTCTTGTTGTTGTTTTAGTATCCTTTTTAAATTTAGTGATATGTCTGTATTTTGTATATTTGCATTTTGATGTTTTGGATGTTTCCTGTTTGGGCACAGCTTGTTGTGGAAAGGTGGCATATAAGCAAACTCAACCAACCAACCAATCTCCAAGTGGTGAGTGATTTCAGGGGTGCCAACATATGCACTGGGTTTGGTCTCCTTAGAATTACGGCCTTTCCTTAGAATAAGTGTATCTTGCTGGATGAAGGATAGATACAGGTTTCTGGGCATGCATAAAAAATAGCCCACTGTACAATGGCAAAATCTGCATCTGCATTTCTTGCTCTGCCCCATTTTTTGCCTCTGACTCTGTTGACCACTGGCATGCGGCCCTCAGAAAGCTGCCTAGGAGGGAATCTGGCCCTCAGGCTGGACGGTTTCCCATCCTTTCTTTATATCTAACACATAAACAGCACACCTGCCATGAGGCTGCCATGAAAGATTAAACAATATGGATGGAAGCCTTTTTGTCACATATCCAATTGGCAAAGGAGGAAATGTTAAGTAATAGTAGCCAGCCACATCAGTAAATGTACAAGCAATGGGTGTCTTAGATGGGTCTCCCCATGTATATTTGTTTGAACTTTGGTGGTATGGACTACTACATGACTGCAACTGAATCAGCTCTGTAGGACTGAGCTGTTAAATGGAGTTGGGTAGCCCACATCCGCCAGCAAGATGTCTGCAAAATATTATTTGGTTCTTCTTTCGGCTGCCAAATCTGGATTTTTCTTTCCCACTTTTGCACATGCCTAGTACAAGAGGCATATTTTTTTTTTAAAAAAAAATACAATTTGCAGATGATGATTTCCTCATCGGAAGTATACCACCAACCATTTTCTGCTTTGAAAGAACATTTGTGCTTCCAGAGCCTGTTTCCTTTCCAAAGGGTGTTCATGGTTTATTAGTAAATATTTATTCTTGGCTAGAAACTTGCCATTCAGACTCCTAGAAAAAAACACACACAACGTGTTTCTTTTTATTGTTCACTGATGGCCACACAGTGGTATGGCTGAGATTCCAAATGCATAAAAATCAGGAAATTAAAAGTTATGGTTCATGCAGGAAGCTAATCTAGTCCTCTTAGACTTGTATAGCTCTTTCTATTATTGCACTGACCTTACTTAATGGGTTCTGTAATTTTTAATTTCCTTACTTTGGCACTTTTATAGTCTCCGCTAGCACTGCATTAATATGTTTTCCTACCCTTAATTTCCTTGAGTAACTGTTTTAGTGAATTAGACCCAGATCTACAAAAACACATGGAACTAAATCCAGTCCATGTTTTGCAGTTATATTTTGCCATACAACCGCCCAACCTTTCCGCTGTTGGGAGATCAGGTTAAGGATAGAGACAGATGCCTTTTACAAAATCAGATCATTGGTCCTCTAGTTCAGTATTGCCTATACTGACTGACAGTAACTCTCCAGGCTTTTTGGCAATAAATTTCCCCAGTGCTACACCAAGAGGCACTAGGTATTGAACCTGAGGCCTTCTGCACGCTAGGCATATGCTCTACCATTGACATACAGTATAGTTATTCCCTTAAAAAGAATTATTTATATAGTATTTGCCTACGTATAGGAAGGATCATTAATACATAGACTGACTGAACCTGTATCTATGCATGTATAAATTTAGTTTCTCCATAGCAACAGCTGATACCTTTGTATAAATAAACTACAAATACCACCAAACTTTTGCTTGTTTATTTTGAGTGTTACAATAATTAATGAGTGCAGCTCTGCTTTTAAACCATTGCACAATTCCCTGCTTAGGAATACCCTTTGGAGTTCAAAACATACTATGTTTTCTTATGTACATGCACCATCATGTTATATTGACAGGTTCATCGATGATAATTTCTTTTTTTTTTATAATAATATTTATTAAAATTTCAAAAAATTACAAACATAAGAAAAAAGTAATAAAAGAAAAAATTACAAAAAACTAAAAAATTAAAAAATTAAAAACAAATCAATTTTTCCATAGCTTATCTTTCATTTACTTGTTTCCTTGAACTCCTCACACCTCCCTTTTTTGTATTCTAGTTCAATTATTTAATTCAGCAAATCCTTTCCATCTTTGTTTTTATCTTAATCATTTATCTTAATATGTTGTGACTTTGCATTCTCACCTGTTGACAACCCATTTTTACATACTCCTTTATAACATTACTGCTAAAACCACATAACTTCATTCCAGCATCCTTCTAACATTCCTTAATTTTACAATGTTTCTGTAGATAGTCTTTAAACTTCTTCCAACCTTCTTCTACCGATTCTTCTTCCTGGTCTCAGATTCTGCCAGTCATTTCCGCCAATTCCATGTAATCCATCACCTTCATCTGCCATTCTTCCTTGGTGGGTAAATCTTGTGTCTTCCAATACTTTGCGATGAGTATTCTTGCTGCTGCTGTAGCGTACATAAAGAAAGTTCTGTCCTTCTTTAACACCATTTGGCCGACCATGCCCAGGAGAAAGGCCTCTGGTTTCTTCAAAAAGGTATATTTAAATACCTTCTTCATTTCATTATAGATCATCTCCCAGAAAGCCTTAATCCTTGGGCACGTCCACCAAAGGTGAAAGAATGTACCATCAATCTCTTTACATTTCCAACATTTATTATCAGGCAAATGATATATTTTTGCAAGCTTGACTGGTGTCATGTACCACCTGTATATCATTTTCATAATATTCTCTCTTAAGGCATTACATGCCGTAAATTTCATACCTGTGGTCCATAACTGTTCCCAGTCAGCGAACATAATGTTATGTCCAACATCTTGTGCCCATTTAATCATAGCAGACTTCAACGTTTCATCCTGAGTGTTCCATTTCAACAGCAAGTTATACATTCTTGATAAAATCTTAGTTTTGGGGATCTAACAGTTCTGTTTCCAATTTTGATTTTTCCACCTGGAAGCCAATTTTCAATAATAATGAAGCCAATCTCACACTTTGTCTTTTAGTTTCTCAAAGCTCTGCAATTTCAATTTGTCTCCCTCTTGTTCCAAAATTTCCCAATATTTCGGCCATTTGGCCTCCATATTGAGCTTTTTCTGAGCCTTCGCTTCCATCGGTGACAACCACCTTGGGGTTTTATTTCCAAGTAGGTCTTTATATCTTGTCCAGACATTAAACAATGCTTTCCTGACAATATGGTTTTTTAATGCTTTATGTGCTTTGACCTTATCATACCACAAATATGCATGCCACCCAAATACATTATTGAAACCTTCTAAGTCCAAAATGTCTGTGTTTTCAAGAAGCAGCCATTCTCTCAGCCAGCAAAATGCGGCTGATTCATAGTAAATTTTAAGGTCTGGCAGGGCAAATCCACCTCTTTCTTTTGCATCAGTTAGTATTTTAAATTTTATTCTGGTATAGGTGCAATATATTCAGAACAAAAGGCTAAATTAATTGTCAATAATGTAGTGACGGAGGAATTTAAGATAGAGAAAGGAACACGACAAGGTTGCCCAATTTCCCCATTGCTTTTTATATCGGTCCTGGAGGTTCTGTTAAATATGATTAGAAGGGATCAATTGGTTAAAGGAATACAAGTCGGAGCTAAACAGTACAAATTGAAAGCATTTGCTGATGACCTAGTATTGACATTACAGGAGCCAGAATCTAGTACTTAAAGAGTATTGGAACTGATCCAAGAATTTGGTCAGGTTGCGGGTTTTAAGTTGAACAAGATAAAAACTAAGGTTTTAGAGAAAAATCTAACAGAGATTGAGAGAGAGAGGTTTCAGAAGGAGACAGGATTAACATTGGTTAAGAAAGTGAAATACCTGGGGGTTAATATGACTGCTAAGAATGTGAATTTATTTAAAGATAACTATGAAAAATGTTGGATGGAAGTGAAAAAGGACCTAGAAATATGGTCAAATCTGAAGCTTTCATTGCTAGGCCGTATTGCTGTGATAAAAATGAATGTATTGCCAAGAATGTTGTTTTTGTTTCACACTGCAAATTTTGGATAAAATGGACTGCTTCAAGAAGTGGCAGAGAGATATTTCTAGATTCGTCTGGCAGGGCAAGAAGCCCATCAATGATAATTTCAAATACTTTAGAAGAGTTTATTCAATGATGCTTTTAAACTCTTTCCCCCTCGCCTGCTTTGTTCATATGGTTCGGCTTATTGTTAAAGTGAGAGTTTGCTTGTTTCCTTCATCTTTTACAGGTTTGCTGCAAAATAAATAGCTTGAACAAAGTGGAACCTAAAAACAAACTCATCCTCATCTGTTCTCACAGGTTCGCTGGAATTCTATTCCCCTCCCCAACTAATTTTTAAAAGGACTTCAAAGTCCATGCATTTTAAAAGTAGCAGAGGAATTATACTGCTAGGAAAGGACTTTGGGTAAATAATGCTGTTCTATTTTATTAAGGAATTTTTGTTTCTCCAATGATTTCTGACCTCACGAGCAAATAAAGTATGTTTTTTCCTTTTTAATGGAAAGGATTTCCCTAGGGAAAAATGTACAAGCCTGTTGCAATCTCTTGGAGGAGCAGAGGGGCTGGTATGGAATGATACAAGGAGGAACTGTGCTGTCAGCAACAGGAAGTGGGTGAAAAATGAGTGATGCCCCCGGGGAGTTAAATGCAAAGCAGATGGCTCTAATTGTGAGTCACACTGTGACAACTGATGAGAAAAAAATCTGCTCTCTTGACACTTGCAGATACCAGAAATACCGGAGAACACATTCCAGGGCTTCTTGAAGACTTCCCTATCAGGGGGAGAGCAGGGTTCCCTTGTTTCCATCACCAAGCAGCCCATAAAACTGGAATTGATAAGCTTCCTCAGGCAGCCAAACATTCTAATACACAGATAAGTTATTTATGTCCACCGAGGCACGGAAGAAATAAGAGGCAAGAGGTGCAAAGGGGACGGCAGCCTCCATTGATTTAGATGCTGATCCTTTCAATTGCAACCTACTTTAGGATAAGAAGGGGAAAGGAACATCCTGCTTTGTGAGCCCTGGTGGATTGAGAAAGCTCTCCTTCTTCTTTTGGAATGCATTAAACAGCATCAGTTTGATATATTTCATTTATAGCCGGATACAGGGCTGTGGATTTATGGTTTTTTGTAAAAAGAAAAGAAAAGTGGAAATACAATAAATCAAGGCCAGGAACCATGTAGCAGTTTGTAGCTAATTTTAAAAGCATCAGACATATATTGGGACAAATTCTTCCCTAGTGTAAATCCATGTACTCAGGTTCTTATCTTCCAGATGTCACTGGCCAGGGCTTCCAATTATTTTTGTTTCTTTAGTCATCTTCGACAGGCCTCTTGGCTTCTCTAACCAGTCCTCCCTTCCTCTTTTAGGTACTCTTTTCGCCTGTGTATTTGTTGCAACTTTAGTGCCAGAAAACAGTAAGCAAGCTTGAATAGAAGCATAGAAATAAGTTGTTAGTTGTTGTTGTCATCAGCCTATCTTGAAAGACCATGGAGTGCACCTCTGAGGTGAAGACAAACCACTGTAGTATCAGTGCGTGCTGTCGCTACAGAAACCAGAAACTCATAACTTCTGTCTCTTGCATTGTTTTTGCCCCATTAGCAGCAGCAAAGTGACCTCTCCAGAGCATAAGCCTGGGCAGTGTGTATGGAGGCCCTGGGCTGCCCAGACATCCAGACATCCATCTTGTTCCAAAGGAAAGTAGAACAATACATTTGGCACCAACGTGGCTGCTGGAATATAACATAGCCATCCTTCAGAGCTTCACTGGGAACAAAGCAGTTCTGTTTTGGGGGTCATTGTGATCTTTGGAACTTGCAGGAAAAACTCGGCCACAATCCATTGGGTATATAAAGGATAAGGTGGTAACCTGGTCCTGAGCTATAAGGGACCCCTATGTTACTACCGGCACCTTAGCCCTGAAACAGACAGGCAACCAGTGCAAATTCAGTAATATATGCTGGTGGTAGTTTATCCCCACAAGCAACTTAGCTGCTGCATTCTGCCTCTGGACTGACCCCAAGGGTAGCTCTACAAAGGGAGCTAAGAGTGCTTTGATACAAAGATCTAACCATTATCCTTCTTCCCATTCATTGTGAGAATACTACACACGTGTATGTCTGCATGGCAATGTCATATTCACATCACACATTTAAAACACCCTTTAAAACACCACACATCTAAAACATCACTTGTAACAGTTGTGGAGAATGTTGGGAAGTGCAGCTTGTTAAAGGTGCTAGAAATTGTATCTGAGGTCAGAACCTTAACTATACCCAGTCAGATGGGCAGGGTATAAATAAAATAAATTCTTCTTCTTCTTCTTCTTCTTCAGATAGTTTGGGCAAAGTGGTGTAAGGCAAGTTGAGGAGAGAAATAATTCAAGATTGTATCTTTCTGACCAGGAGCTAGAATATTCCAAGGCCAAGATTGTTGATAGATTCCTCATAAAAATGAGCTTGTTAGTGAAAGGAAAACCAACTGTGAAAATTGTGTTAAACAGTTCCACAAATGAGTGTGGAAACGCACCAGGAAGACGACTTTTTTCCTTTCATGGAACTTAAACTGACTCCTAAACATTCCTGAAGGTTAAGGGTAGTGATGATCAAGAAAGCAAATACTTCATGCAAGGGTAAACCCTCTAATTGTGTTTGTGTTGATCAGCTGCCAGAAACCCATTTCAGGATGACCGCAGTCATGGCTGTGATCTCGCTATTCCTTTTGACATTATTGTGCAAATGTGTGGTGTGTTTTTGTGGTAGTGGAGAAGTTTAGAAAGTGGAACTGTGAAAAACATCCAGGAAAGAGAATCACGTTATATTTTTCATTGCTTGCTTTGGATGGAAGCCTGTTGAAGATTACACAACATAAGAAAACACGCAGTGGCCCATTCATGAATACTGAATCTAATCGCCTGGGTATGTGTGTCAAATATGACTTTTTATAGAAAGAATTGTGGTGGGGGATTTTTGTATGTGAAAAAGTGCATGCTGTAGCAGGGAAAAAATCAAATGGGGGTGTGGTGTATACTCGGGATAACTTAGAGCTCAGCGAAAAAGGGAGGAGTTTTTTTCTGTAAAAGCTTTCACTACCTGGGAAATGCATGCCCTCTTTCATCAAGTTATTTTGGAGGGAGGGTAGGTTGTCAACACTTGTAAAAGTGTTCAAAGTGTGGGAAAGATGTAGACATCACTCAGAATTGGCTAATTGGTATTATCATGCAGCCATATTTGACTGGCTAGCCTGGTGTTATCCTGGGCCCAATTAAAGGTTTTTATATTAATTTGGAAAGTCCTCAGTGACTTGGATCTAGTGTGTGATGGAACACCTCTCCTGCTATCCGCCATTTTGAGCCGTAAGATCTGCTGCGTAGGAAGAGGAAGGCAGCTTGTAGCCCGAGTGGCACGTCAAGTTTGCTTGTGCAGAAACTTCTTGGTGGTGGCACCTCATCTGTGGAATACTTTTCCCCAGGGGATTTGGCTGGCCTCGTCATTGTTTTTTTGTTTTGTTTTTTTAGATTGAGCATGAAATCACTTCACAATAACCAAGTGTTTTGGAGTGCTTGATGTTTCAGAGTGAGATTCTGTGATGTAATTAGCAGCTCTAAGATTTGGTTTTAACATTTTATTAATGTTAACATGTTTTTATTATATTTATAATTTTAACTGTTGTATGCAACCCTAGGGATTTTTTTTGAAGGGTGGCTAATATATTAAACCAAGAAAATAAATAACATTCTCTTTAATCTAGCTGCCTGCATTGTCCAGCCTCTAACAGTTACATTCTCCCATATTATATAGTTAAAGACACTTTGACATCACCAATTGACTGGAGAATCAAAATTCTCAGGGTCCTTCCTGTTGAATTAGAGTCCTGAAATTTGGTGCACCTTGAATCCAAGAATAATCTGCAAATGACTATTCCCCCCCAAAAACACACACACACCATGAATTTCAAGTTATATTTCACTTTAGTTAAGCATAAATGGTTATGGTACTCTCACAAAGCTAAGATTTGACACACAACTAGTTATTCAGGTTATTTTTACAAGTAAACTCAGGGCACAAAGATTACTCACTGCGGGAAGGCGTGAAAGGGAGAGCCCTGTTGCATACATGAGGGATGTGTTTGTAAACTGGAACTCAAGAGTGCAGGGTTTCTGTTCATAGGGACAGCTTACGACAGGGTCACCAGCATTTTGAGGCACATTTGCAAATCAGAAACTGTCAAGATGCTGGAACTTAAGGGCTAATTCTGCTATCAGTAAATAAAGGTAAAGGTAAAGGTACAGTGAGGGGGGAAAGTATTTAATCCCCTGCTAAATTTGCCTGTTCGCCCTCTGACGAAACCCCTTCTGGGGGTTTTCCTGTTGTTATTTTGTCTCTCACAGCTACAATAAACCTACCATTAAAATTATGGACTGGTCATTTCTTCGTCAAAGGGCAAATGGGCAAATTGAGCAGGGGATCAAATACTTCCCCCCCTCACTGTAAAGGTAAAGGTAAAGGATCCCAGTCCAGTCACAGACGACTCTGGGGTTGCGGCGCTCATCTCGCTTTACAGGCTGAGGGTGCCAGCGTTTGTCTGCAGACAGGTTTTCCAGGTCATGTGGCCAGCAAGACTAAGCTGCTTCTGGTGAAACGGAACACTGTGACAGAAGCCAGAGCACATGGAAATGCCATTTACCTCCCTGCTGGAGCAGTACCTATTTATCTACTTGCACTTTGACGTGCTTTCGAACTGATAGGTTGGCAGGAGCAGGGACCAAGCAACGTGAATCCCTGTCACGGGGATTCAAACCGCTGACCTTCCGATAGGCAAGCCCAAGAGACTCAGTGGTTTAGACCACAGCGCCACCCGCGTCCCTAATCAGTAAATACACAAACCTAAATTCCCATCCCTTGCTCATTTCATAATGGGTACAGAAATGATCATTGGTCATGGGGATGTAAATGAAAACGTCCTGGGCTTGTAAATTTTGCCAGAGTGTTGCTTGCTGTTTGCAGTCTGTATAAAGTTCTCAAGCAGCAGAGCACACTCAGGTTTGAATTTACAAGCCTAGGGAGAAGGTCTTTCATTTTAACTCGTCTTTAAATAAATAAATAAATAAATCACGCTGTCTGAAGAACAGCCTCCTGGCTCAGTGTGCATTGGGACATTTTGGGATTTTGCAAGACTCCATAATGCTTGCTGGCCTTCTTTCAAAGTTAAGATGTTACAAACCTTGCTTTGGATTTTTCTGCGAGTTGTACATTGAATGACTGGATATCCCTGTCAAAATACTCCTCATTCCACAGGTTAATTAGCGACAGCTCCAATTAAAACCCTTGCAATGGCATTTCGGAAACTGGTTCATTAAGATCATCTCCTGAAACAGGGGAGGTCAGCTGCAGTGCTAGTCTCTGCCCTGTACTAATTTTCCAGCTTCCCACAGGCAAGCTTTTGCAATGTTAGGGTATCTTGCCAAATCTTCTCTATTTAGGGTAATAACATCCTTACCCTTTACCTCCCATTTGTGTCTCTGTGTTTAATGTTTTTAAGTTCATCCTGGAGCAAAGAAAAGTATGTGCACATGCTCCATTATTTCTTTTCAAAACCTCTGTCTCTTATCCCACAGAAGCCAGATTTTGCTTTCCCTTCTGGGTCTAGAAATAAATGTTTTGTACTACACATTTTCTAATCTAAGTTTGACCATCTAATTTGTTTTATTTTTCTTTGCTGCTCTTTGGAGAAACTGGTGGGGAAAGATAAAGCTTTGAATCCCCAGGTGCTATCAGCCTGAAGAATTCAAAAACTAAAGCTCAGCTTGGCCCTCGCTTTGGGGCCCCATCTGCACATTTAAAGCATTACCATGCCACTTTAAACTGTCATGGCTCCTCCCAAAGAATCCAGGGAAGTTTAGCTTGCTAAGGGCACAGAGAATTGTTAGGAGACCCCTATTGCCCACACAGAGCAGTTTAACACAATAAGCTTGGTCTAAGATCTAGGCCACTGTGTCCAAGATCCTAACAAGGAAACCGAAACTGCACAGGAGTTATGGAGCTGTTCCAACAAGTTTCCTTGCCTACCTGCCAAGCTTTTCAGCAGAGATAGAGAATGCCCATATACTTGTGAAAATCCCCATCTCTGTGGGAATTCCTGGCCTGAAGGCAGGCACTCCTCCTTAGAGAAATGAGTCTCTTCTTTTCTATTGAGGCACAACCTCTCCATGGAAGACATAGCCTTCCATACCTCCCCATGCCGCTGAGCCCTCCTCATCCTTCCACAGTCTTTAACAGCCTCCTTTTCTCTGGAACGCCTGCCTCATCAGTAGGTCTGAGTGCATTCAGTGGCAGAGGCAGGAGGCATTGTCAAATGGGTTCTGCTCCATTGTCTCATTCCTCTTCCTCCCCATTTAGAGTCCTCTTCCTCAGGTCCCTCACACTTTTGGTCTGAATCCAAGTACTCAGAGGGAATCATGACACATGCTAAGGTACTGTGTGGTGAAGAGAGGGTTACTCAATCAGACCACCACAGCTTAGCAGCTAGAGGAGCCTAGGAGAGGGACCACCCCTGGGTCCCAAGAGTCTCACAAATCCCCAGGACTCTTCAGTCAGGAAGCTGATGACATAGGGGCTCCTCTGCAGACCACTAAGATGCTTGTGAAGATTAAAAGCGTCACAAGTCTGATGCTTTGAGCCAGGCTGGGGTTATCCAATCAAGGCACGTAGCAATCCAAGCTCTGGCTTTGGTACCAGGAAACTCACATGGAGGAAGCGGGAAAGTTGGCTCTTAATCTAACAATGATGTTGGAGATCAATTAAATTTATTAATAAAGTGGTGGGCCTTAGAGCAATCCAGTTTCTTTGTCACAGGTCGTAATTCTGAGATATTTGGGGAAAGGGAATTAAGTGTGCTTGCAAGTTCAATATTATGCATGTATTTATTTTCCTGGGAAGATCTTGATGACTACTTTCTGCTTTCTCCATGCTTTGATTTCCTATAACATCTAACATGAACAACTTCTGTGCAATCAATAACTCTCCTTCAAAGCAATGAATCATAAGCCACTAGTTCCTGTTATTGCCTTCATCCTGCATGCCATCCTAATTGGTACTTTCAAATATGTGCTGCATTCCAGTAAAATAGTGTTTTGGTGTTTTTTTAAAAAAAATAATAATGGGAGAAAATACAACCATTAAAACGATGAACTAGGAGTAATTGCTCAAGCTCCACATTAAACCACCTTAATGGCTTTGAGTAATCCATTCTTCTTTCTTTTCCTGAAGTATCCTTTAAGGGGGGGTAGTAGGACAATATTTTGACACTTGGACAAATCTATCCCCCTCCCCCCAAGTAATGTGGTTAACTGTCTCAAATTTTAGCCAGTGGAAATTTTCCTCCCATAAAAGAATCTCCACGAAGCTTCCAAAGCCAGTTACTTCATCCCCACAGCTGGCTGGATGGGAGACTTTCGCGTGTCTAACTATTTTCCGCGTATGTCAGCCATTAAATCCCCATCTCCCCTCACCCCAGCCAAAGTTTAGGAGCAGGTGCTAGCCTTTTGCTTCCTTTCTGTTTCATCTGTGGGGAATAGGCTGGAGAAAGCCGACTAATTAGAAAATTCTACAGGGAAATTAATTCAGCAAGCAGCTGTGGAACAGCATTTCATTATAACATGCTATCTCTGTCTTTCAGCAGGGTCCTGCTTTCCTTGACAAGTAGCTAGTCCCCTAGACATATGACATGATGCAATGTGACCATAACTGAATAACATGCTCTTCTTTGCATGAAAAGGGAACTCCTCATATTTTAATGGGCAGGGGCAGGAGACGAGGGCAATCAGAAGCTGAAGAAGTGTAAATAGTAGCTGATCTCTGCAATAATGTAAGGATATTTTCTTTCAGTAAAAAGCACCCACAAAATCCAGAAGCATGCTAACTGGTCAAGCTGCTGTGTTGCTTCTTGGTGCAGGCCAAGTAATATAGGGCCATCTTAGGAGGTGACATATGGATTGCTGGGGCAAATGATGAAGAATTAATTCATAGCTGCCAGTCCTGGAGTGTAGGCAGCTGGGAGCAGAGCCACCACAACATTTTTCTGCCGGAGGCAAGAAGGCACCGTTACACCCCCACCCCCCATTCTATGTAAAAAATATGACTGGGATTATGGTTGAATCAACACTGTTTCAATAGTGGGGATGGGACAACATTCCCCACCATGCATGAGGGTGGGCAGCTGGCTAATTTAGGAGATGCAAACAGATTGCAAAGCAAACAAATTGAAAGATGGAAAGATGCACACCAGAGCATCTGATTTTGGACAAACACTATGCAAAACAGGCTTTAGGCAGAAAATTTGATGTGCTGTTGTAAAGAATGATCTGCTGTTGTAAAGAATAATCTATTGGACAATGTCCATATCTGGAGGACTGGGTGGGAAATTCAGAGATTTTTAATAGCAGTTCTGTCCCTGCTTGACATGGGTGGCGCTGTGGGTTAAACCACAGAGCCTAGGACTTGCCGATCAGAAGGTCGGTGGTTTGAATCCCCATGATGGGGTGAGCTCCCGTTGCTCGGTCCCTGCTCCTGCCAACCTAGCAGTTCGAAAGCACGTCAAAGTGCAAGTAGATAAATAGGTACCGCTCTGGCGGGAAAGTAAACGGTGTTTCCGTGCGCTGCTCTGGTTCTCCAGAAGCGGCTTAGTCATGCTGGCCACATGACCCGGAAGCTGTACGCCTGCTCCCTCGGCCAATAAAGTGAGATGAGCGCTGCAACCCCAGAGTTGGCCACGACTGGACCTAATGGTCAGGGGTCCCTTTATCTTTACCTGCTTGACACTTGTGGAATTTGGTGGAACTTATTTTCTGATTCCCTGTTGGTTGGATGAGTATAGACAGAACCTTGTCTGCACCTAAAAGGGCTCTTTGGATGGCAGTCATACCTTGAACAGAGAAACAAAATCTATGAGTTCTGCCAATTAAGATGTAATTTTAATTTTCAGTTATTTCCCAAGATGTGAATAATTAAATCCAGTAATAAATAGTCATCTCAAAGTGTAGCTGATAGAATGCTGCAACTCTGTCCCTTTTAAAAGCACAATTCTACAACCTCTTTAATCTCAATAACTATGAAATATTTTCTCATGCCCTTTCATGGATCTCTCAAATGCCAGAACAATAAGAACATGCAGAATGAGATGTAATAAACCACTAGGGATGTGTTGACTTTTTCAACCTGGTGGTTTTATTATTTAGGTCAGATCCCAGCCTTCTGACAATAAGAAGTGTTTAAGAAAGTTGCAGTCAACAGTTAAGTGTGCAGACCTTTAATTCAAAGTTGGGGGTGGGGAATAGTTTGGTTAACTAATTCAACTTGTTGCAACAGCAGGATTCTTCAAGTTTTAATCACAAGTGCCTAAAATGTCCACTCCATAAGTACCTAATACATGACCATGGACAACTCTGTGTTGATGATTGTGCTCTCACTACAATAATTTAAAATGTATAGCACTAATAGCATGCTTGATGTTCTACTAAATACCAAAACCTCTATCCTATGGGCTTACAAGGTACAGTGGACAGGTAAGAGATAATTGATTTCCAGTGTGTAAAGGAGATGGGGTTAAGTACAGTTAGAGATGGTAATTCATACATTTATCTTTTCTATGACAGCTCTGACTGCCCAAATAACACATTTGCAAGGAGAATTTATAATTGTGCATGGGTACAACTTATATTCCTTGCATGTGCTTTTTCAGCTGTTGTGATTTGAAGTGGTTGTACATCTGAAGGCTAAATAAAAGAACCATTCTCCCTATATGCATCAAATGACCTCATTTCCCATGTGCTGCAGAATTCTGAGCAAAGCTAAATGCATAGAAGACAGATCAATAGATCAGCTTTGCAATGATCAGGTACGACAGGATCCTGTGTGGATTTGAAACTACTCTTCCATGTGAGCAATGACCCCACTTCAAGTGGTAGGGCTGCGTCATGTATCTGGAAAACCTACTAATATAAATCACTTCTGGTCTGAGAAAAAAGACTAGTAAAATCATACACTAGGCATATTTTTGCAGAAAAGTGAACTTGAGCAGGATGGAAGAAGAATCCCAGACATGGGTTTAGCTGTGGTTTATGTTAGCATATAATTTATAAAAGTTAGTAATAAACATGCCTCACTGAGATTGGCAAAAATTAAAGTCAGGGAAACACCACAACTGACTGAGCTACTTGCTTATATGAAGCAGACAGATTGGCAGGCCTCATACTTCAGGTTCTTTCAGACTACCCAAAATAATGTTATATAACTCAAACCAAAGCCGATACAGACACACACACACACACAGGCTTCCAATTTTAAAAATAGAATTTGCGTGCCTAGATAGTTAAAGAATGTTAACTTTTTGGTTAACTGCTTTGCACCCCAACAGTTTTTGCCTGGCTGGAATGTATACTTGATATTCCTTCTCCTGATGGATATAGATTTCTAAACGTAGTTGGGCCAAGCAAAGTTAAAAAATCAGAGTCTGAAAGCAGGGATGAAAACCAGATTGGCAAATGTTCCAAAGAGGTCAACATGCTCTTTAATGTTCACGTCCACTGTTATTCAAAAACATTTCCACAAAATAAAGAGACTGAAGACAGGGCAGTACCTGGATGGAAAGTAGAGACAATGTTTTGCAGAAATGGAGAAAATCTTCGACATTTGCAAAATCATTGGGATAAAGCGGCTTTCATGTCCTGGCAGGTCACAGCTTAAGTACTCAATAAATAGTTTTCTGGCTACGTTTGTGATAAGCAACACACCAGTGCCATCTTAGTTGTGTGGTCCATGTGGCACTTTGGTCTGGAGGACAGTCCAGACTGCCCATTGATAGTTATACTGAGGCCTCTTTGACATTATCCAATATGTGGAGCATAATCACACGCTCCCAAGTTCTTCTCATTCATATCTGAAGTGAGCCCCCATCCATAGTCCTCTTGAATCAAACCAAAGACTGATCTAGTCCACTTTCCTGTTCTCACAAAGCCATCCAGAAGCCTATGGGAAGCCTGCAAGCAGGTCACAAAATCAAAATCACTTTCTCCACATGAGTTCCCATGCAACTGGTATTTGGAGCCATGCAGCTTCTGGAACTGGGAATGGTACAAAGACATGATGGTTAGTAGCCATGGATCTATAAGTGTACATGTGAAAGGCTCTCTCCATGAAATCAGGGGCCTGCTTTCTCAGAGCAAGAGCTCTTTGTGTGTACAACTGTCCTCTTTCAGATGTTATCATGAATGCATGGGAGTTGGGAGCATGTGATTGGGCTCCCCCTGCATCATGTTTTGCAGAACATCTGAAGAGGTTCTACTACCCTTACATTGCTCATTTCACATCTCTCTTTCCTAAAAGCTGGGCTTCTCCTCACCAACTCATTAGCAAATCATTAATGGTCACCCAGGGAGGTGGGTGGCGCTGTGGGTTAAACCACAGAGCCTAGGACTTGCCGATCAGAAGGTCGGCGGTTCGAATCCCCGTGCCGGGGTGAGCTCCTGCCAACCTAGCAGTTCGAAAGCACGTCAAAGTGCAAGTAGATAAATAGGTACCGCTCCGGCGGGAAGGTAAACGGCATTTCCGTGCGCTGCTCTGGTTCGCCAAAAGCGGCTTAGTCATGCTGGCCCATGACCCGGAAGCTGTACGCCGGCTCCCTCGGCCAATAAAGTGAGATGAGCGCCGCAACCCCAGAGTCGGCCACGACTGGACCTAATGGTCAGGGGTCCCTTTACCTTTTTAATCGTCACCCAGTAATGTCTGGAGTATAACTCTGAGAAACAAGCCTTTCCTGCTTTATAGAGCTTAATGTGGTAACCCCCATTACCTATTTTTTGAAGACTGTTTGCTGCTGTCAAGCAGACAGAGATAGGAAAGCTTTAGGGACATTTCTGAGATTTCTCTTTGCTTCTTGCCTTGAAGAGTCTGGAGTACACTCTGTACCAGCAATCTTCCTGACATCCTTTACTGTTTTCCTTCCTGGAGCTGATCTGATATTTTAAAAGCTGGCCCCAAACAAAGTTTCCACTTCAAATTTAAAATAGATAGCTTTATAAACGCAAGGAAGCTGAGGCTGCCAAGAGTCACTTGCCGTCTTTTCTGAGCTGAATGTACTCGAGCATTGTTGCGTCTTAGTAACCTTGCAGCTGCTCGCTCTGCTGTTTTCTCCTCTTGGTTGGTTTGGATTCTAGGGGTATTTCCACCCACAAGGAGAGAAGCAAAACATGCACAGCACATTCTGACCATTTTGCCATCACTCTGCCTTATGGCATGCACATGGGAAATTGTTCATGTCTCCTTTCTTGTGGCAACACAAGTAGCACATATTCCTGCTCGTTCTGAGAAAACCTTCAAGCATTCAAGGGGAAGAGGGTAAAACCTGCCATTTCAAACACAAAGCTTATTTTAGGCCAGGGCACAGCCGCTGAACTTGTTCCCAAAGTTTAGCTCTGGTAATGAATGTCAAAGTTGATTTCCCTGCACAGTGAATCACCACAACCAGCAGTTTAAAGGATCTGAGGGTTACAAGCCAAATCACCCTCAAGTAGCTTCTAATGAACCTTCTCCAGTATACAGGGAAAGATACACACAAATGCAGCCCACACATAAACCTAACACCTCCCCATCCAGCCTATCTAGTCCTATCCTCTTCTGCCGTACAGATAGAGGCAAGAAGTTAATCATTCAAATTCCAGTACAAACTGACCTGATCACCATCTCCTGGACAAATTAAATACCCACAGAATTTCTCACTTTCCCCAATTCTTCCAACACAGTTCCTGCATCAAAACTGTACTGGAATAGTTATAAATGCATATCTTGAGAGAAAATAATTTAGAAATGCATATTGTGACAGAAATAGGTTCAGAAAAGTGTGTTTAAATAGATACATGCTTAAATGCAATGCAAGGGATTTCTGCATGGTAGGGTTGATGTTGCCAGCCTACATGTCGTGTTTGCAGACATCTTTGTAATGCAGAGTTGGTCTGCCAATGGGCCTGGTGCCTGAAGCCAGCTCCCTGTAGACTCTGCCCTTGGTGATCCTGCTATCTTCCATTCTGTGGACATGCCCAAGCCAGCACAGGTGTCGCTGAGACAGAAGTGTGAATTTGCTGGGAATGTGGGCTTGGGATAGCACATCTTTGTTTCAGTCTCTTGTGATGTCCAAATCTTCCTGATGCAGTGAACGTGGAAAATGTTGAGGCTTCACTTCTGGCAGTTCTAAGTTGCATCTATAGTAGCGACCAGAGGAGGAATGACTGCTGGGAGGAGCACAGAGAGCAGAAACACCATGGTGCATCTGCAGCAGCACAACAGGACACCTTCATCTGCCCCAGCTGCAACAAAACATGCCTGTCTCATTTCGGTCTCTGGCAGGTGCTTTAACCTTCCAACAGTTTGACTTCACCCCAAAAGGTGCATCGCTCCATTGTCTCCCAAGACAGATAGGTGCCAACATGTTAAATGCAATGTTTGTTTGGTTTTTTTAATGCAGATGATTGGAAATGGAATGGAATGGGCTCATGGATGACCACTGGCGGGAAATACAAGTGGGCAAGAGTCTTGCGGCACTCATATTCTCTTTGTGGGCTTCCCATAAGCTTCTGGCTGCCTACTCTGAAAACAGGATACTGGAACTAGATGTGCCTTTGGTTTGACCCAGTAGCGTTCTTCTTATGTAGCTTGCTAGGTATAATGGATATGCCCTGTAGCATCCAACTCTGACCACAAGAAAGTTCCCCAGAAATGAAATATGAACATAAGCCTTGGTAGACCTTTTCTGGAAAGATCTCCTTTCTATTTTAAAAGCTATGGGCATTTTGTAGGTTCTCCCTACAACTTCCCATCTAAGCAGGAAAATTGCATTCACATCTGGTTAGTGCAGCTTTCATGTGGAATTGGAAGCCTGCTGCTCAACATGTGGTCTGGATGAACATCCGGCTTTCTCTTTGATTTACGATTCTGTTTAGGAAACCTCTGAGCTTTATAATCACAAACCCAGAAATGAAAATATAAGAAAACAAGCAAACCCAGGGAGGGGGAAGGATTGACATGAGGTAACATTCCTTGAGCTGTTGCACGAGACATTTAGGACCAAACAGGATGTTACATGCAAACATGTGTGACAAACCCTTAGTGACCCTAAGGAAAAGCAGCTTGGGGAGATGGTGATGTGAAGTGGAGATGCAGAACAATTCTTAACCCATTTTCCTGACTGTTCTCCACATCAAATCACACCCCGGGTCTGAAGCTTCTCTGGCATAGGAAGTTCCAATTATGTGTTTATAAGGGGGGAAACTCTCTTTGGAAATTATTGGGGGCTGAGAAGAGAGGAAACTGTGGGCAACAAAACCCACCCTCCACTCCACATTGCTAATTTCCCTGGAAGCGAAACAGCTGTTGAGGTGTTGCTGCCTCAAGTTCAGCCCTTTGATGATGGTGGTGATGGAAGGTCTGATCTTCAATAAACTTGACAATCAAGAATTTGTTTTGTCTAATGCTCAGGTGCAAGCTAGAGGGTATATCTGTGTCCTTAATTGCAATGTTCTTTTAAATTTTAAACATATTGACAAACGTAAAATGGTACAAACACACACACACACACACACACACACACACACGGAAGTATAACTGTTAGTGAGGCTATGCAAAGAAAAAAAGTTGGAACAATCTCTTCGTGTACATTATAGGTCAAGGTGAAATCCAGAAGACAGGGGGGGAAAGCTAAAAGCAGCATCTCAGGAGTCAAAGAGCATCCATTGATGAGACAATGGAGCAGAGCCCATCTGACAATCCTTCCTGTCTCTACCTCTGAATGTGCCCAGATCTATACTGGTGACAAAGTATTAACTCTCCCTTTCACCATGCCAGGGTCAAGATGGTGGCAGAGCTTCAAGCTCCAGAGGGGGTGGGGTGGAAAGCAGGCATGGGCGTGGCTGGCATGCATCCCGGGGGCGTGATGCGTGTTCTGGGGGGCGTGGCATGCCACCTGCAGGGGCGTGGCATGCGTCCTGGGGGTGTGGTGCCCAGCGCATGGGGGGGACAGCCACGATGGCACCCAACCAGGATTGCGCTCCCCCCTCACTCCTCTTCCTCCGCCAGTGATGGTAATCTGCATTTTAAAACCCCTTAAAGACAGAGATAATGGTGCTTACACACTGTCTAGTATGGCCCACAGTGTGGTTTAATGCCACAAAGTTGGCTAAACACAATCTGGATTTATCTTACAAAAATGGGTGTTTAAATCCATTTGATGGTGTTGCAAGGCTTTGCTTTACAACACAACAGACAGTTGTAATTAATTAATTACAGTGGAATCCAGCAGCGTTTTCTGAAGGAAAAAAATTCTACACCACAAAGATTGCATCTTCTAAGCACTCAAACGCTGATATCTTGCTGCTGTGGAAATGCAATTTCCTTTCAGTAAGTGAGTCAATTATAAAAGTGAATACAGTGTGTAATATAATGTTCTGCTATTTTAAATAATGTACTGTTTGTTTTATTTGACTTCTGTAGTCTTAAAGCCAATTTTTAAAGTCTGAGCTGCCTTGAGTACAGTTTATGTAGAATGAGGGGGGGATATACATAATTAGTAGTAATAGTTGTAGTAATCATAATAATATGGTTGTCATAATAATATGGTTGTCATGATCATGTGATGGATAATGCCTATGGCATCAACAGTAATTATTTTATTTATAAGAGTATTTCTAAACCACCAACTCATTAAAAAAAATATAATGGCAATCTACAATATAAACCCTAAAGCATCTTATAAAATTCGGAAGAAATGACCAACAGTGAATCAAATGAGTTCTGTAAAAATGCTTGGTGAAATGTTTTCAGTAGGTGATGAAATATCAGAATTGTGCATGCCTGCCTGATTTCAATGTGAGCAGTGTTCAAGAAGTATTGGTGCCACTAAAGGTCTTAGCACAGAAACTAAAAGAATCTGAAATCACTGTAGTTCATTGAAGAGAGTTACCTCCAGATTATTGAAGTGATCCGGCTGTTGTGTAAGGGGCATGGTGGTCCTTCAGGTAATGTGATTCTAGGCTATTTAGAGCTTTTTACATTAACAGCAGTACCTTGAAGCTAGCAGAGCTATCTGCACCAGCATAATATACTGAGAGAGAATTGTCCCAGGCAAAAGCTGGGCCACAGCCTTTTTTCGCCAGCTGCAATTTCTAAACCAGCCTCAAGGGCAGCCCCACATACAGCACATTGCAGCAGCCCAGTCTAAAGTTTACCAAGACCTGCGCCAACAAGGACACTTGTGCCTCCAGTGACAATGATGGATAGAAGAGTAGTAACCTAATTCTCCTCTCATGGCCGTGCCATTTTCTGAGGATTTGTAATTTATTTATATTCTTCTTGCCTCAATCTGCAGTTTTGGATTCCCATGAGCTGAGGCTGATGGAAGTTGTAGTCCAAAATACCAGCAGGGCATGAGGTCAGCAGAAGATGATCTAGATAAGCCCCGTGAGAAAACGCTGGGACAATGATTTAGTTTAATTTAATTTATTGCCCACCCTTCACCCGAAGGTCCCAGAGTGAGTTACAATTTAAAACACAACATCGAAAATAGTTTCCAAGAATTTGCAACCACAAAAATAAAGCAGCAATGGCAGCTGCTGGGTGAGGAACAACCCCATTGCTTTCCTTATTTTACTCCTTTTGGGGATGTATATAGTTCCACCATAGCCTAGTCCATGGGTAGGCAAACTAAGGCCCAACCGCCTTCTAAATCCAGCCCGCAGACAGTCCGGGAATCAGCGTGTTTTTACATGAGTAGAATGTGTCCTTTCATTTAAAATGCATCTCTGGGTTATTTGTGGGCCATAGGAATTCGTTCACCCCCCCCAATATAGTCCGGCCCCCCACAAGGTCTGAGGGACAGTGGACCAGCCCCCTGCTGAAAAAGTTTGCCGACCCCTGGCCTAATCTCTTTGTGCATGTCTTGCCCGAGTATGAAATGTATGTGCTAAATTTACAATGTCCAGTGAGTAGAATAAAGCGAGTCTGATTCAAATTAGTCTAGATTGGTTCTGGGTCTCTTTCTACCAGCCATGCAGGAAATCAGGTTTCTGTTTCTGCCACTTGCTCAGCCCAGCAACTGGAGCTGAGGTCAATCTAGGGCCGCTTGTGTGTGGGAGGAGTGGAAGAAGGGATCACTCTGGCACGGCTTGTTAATCTCCTATTTGGATGCTGAAAGGGCTGTTGATTCCAATGTCATGTTGTCCTCCACAGAGGAACGCAAGTGAAAAATGTTAGGTTAGGTCGGAATGAAAATATTCCAACTGGATTTTTGCAAGGAAGATTCGTGATCAGCAGGACTCTGAAATCCCTGCTCGCAGATTCTTCCTCAGTGACATAATTCACGGGTGCCCATGAAGCCTGCCAAGCCCAGAAATCTATCAGCAACACCCAGACTCTGCCATTGGCCCCTGTACTCACCATCATGGCTCATCTCTTCAAACAGCTGTTTCCTTTCTACTCTGGTATTTTTGGAAACTTGCTTCTTGTCCCTCTCCCTCCCCAGCACGATGTAAAAGTTGAAAACTTAGTAAATAAAACGTACATCCTACTGGGAAGTCAAATCCCATCGCAGACGGACAGATTTGCTTAACCCATAAAATCGTTCTTGAAAAACTATTATTTTGGCTGGTTCTAAAATGTAGCAAAGTTTGGCTTTTCTTGGCCTTGCCCAGCCTGCTTGCTTAGGGGGTATTCACTCTCCCCTCAGCACGCATATGCAGTTCCCATTACCATTAAGAGGGATTTAAATTTACACACAGACATCTAAAAGAGACTTGACCACTTATTTTTAATGTCCCAATGCCAACTAAAGCAAAGACCTCTTGCTTTCTCTCAAATCTCTGCACTACTAATTGAGAACAATGCTTATGCAAGACTTCCTTGGGGAGCTTGGGGCCTGTGGTTATACCTAGGCTGAAATTCAAATAAGAATCACAGCTGCTTAGAGAGGAGTTTTGGATGTCTTCAGTTGAGCTACAGGGAACTGCTTCTGGAAAATTCCAGCCCCCTTGAAGCTTATATGATGGGCTTGACATTTAACAGATAAACAGAGCTGAGTACTTCCTGCCCCCACCCCCAACTCATTGGTCTTTGAAGTCAAAATGATATCTCTTAAAATAATAAACAGTTGGACTCAAGAATAGACATAGTCATTCCCTGAAGACAGGATGCATTTCTTTTTTTGAGAAACGTAAGCGTTTCTCCGACTTCCCAGAAAAAAGATAAGAATATCTGTTTTCAGAGCACAAGCCAATGTAGCGAGTATTGCGTCCAATTCTGGGCACATCGTTTTAAGGAGGATATTAGCAAATTGGAAAGGGTTCAGAGGACGGTAACAAAAGCAGTGGTATGGAGAACATTTCCTTTGAGGAAATGTTGAAGGAAGTGGGTATGCTTAGCCTGGAGAAGACTGAGGTGGGGACACACACACACACAATTGTACTCTGCAAATACCTGAAGGGCAGTCATATAGAAGAAGGCAAATATTTATTCACTGCTGCCTCAGAGGGCAGGACTAGATTGAATGGGTTTAAGTTACAGGAGGGTAGATTTTAGTGGAATGTTAAGAGACCTTTCTCGATTATGAGAGCAGTTTAACAATGCAACAATGGAAGTGGCCTGCCCTACAATCGTCCCCTCCAGTTTGGCTTTCAGTTGCCAGCCCGAGCATCACTGGGAGCTGTCCAGGGTTCTGCCATGACCTTAATATCTGCCTACCCCTGAACTCTTGTCTGCTTAGTCTTTGGCCACCATGTGCTGTGAACACCGTTTGCAGTAGAACACAACATTGTACCAGTGTAAAGGGAGGGAGGTTGACCAAGTATAAAGGGGTGGGGAAGGGGGTGGTGTGTGTGTGTGTGTGTGTGTGTGTGTGAACAACATGAGCAGTGGTGGCTGGCCCTAGTTGACCTAAAAGAATATCAATATCTATATCTACAGACAGTAGTCAACTAAATCATTCTATCAGTGCAAAGATTACCCAAAGGAATTTTCCTCCTCCCTCTAGCCCCATGCCTATCCCAGAACAGATTTTGTGCATATACAATGGGAAGAGGGTAAATTCCATTGTACAAGCATAAGTGCAATACATAACTTCAAAATCTGGTGCAGAATCCTGCTGAGGCAAGTACCATCCTTTGTTTATCTTAATTTATTAGCCTCTATGATTCCTATATTGGAAAAGAGGGTTGGAAATATATTTAAATAAATAAAGCAAGCTGGCTTACTGCATAAAAATTAACCATATGAAATTAGATGAATTGCTGCTTCTGTTTCCGATGAAAAATACACATCTCTCTCCACCCCTAATACTGGATTTGCTATATTTAAATCCAAAGAAAATATTTGTGTATCTATATCCCATGGTACATGCACCAACCCCAATTTTTTTATGGTAAATGTGCAGGTGAACTAAGGAAGAGGAGAATGCAAGGAATTGACAAAGAAGGAGTTTTCTTTGCCACATTGTGAGTTGTCTACTCCTTGTAGAAAAGAGGACTTAAGGAGGAGAGAGTTTTGAAAAAGGGGGGAAAGAACCCAAAGTGTCTGACTTGTTGCTGGTTGGCTATATAGTGCTCTATTTGTATTGGCAGGGAGCTCTGAGTGGCTGAAAGGTGGTCATTAACACCCTGACACAAAGTGCTGACAGGGTGATTATAAGATTAACACCCCGTGTTATATTAACAGTGTCAAAACCTCCCTCTTACCTTTCAGTAAAAAATAACAGTATGAAAGGAAACATTAAAAAGAACAGCTTTTATTTTAAAAAATGAGCATTAAAAAAAGTAGGGACATGTGGTAAAGAACAGGCCTCTCTGTGTGGCACACAGAACCACCTGACAGGCCTTCTCCCACTTTCTGGGAGTATCAAAGTGCTTACAGTGGTACCTCGGTTAAGAACAGCCTTGTTTACGAACTATTCAGTTTATGAACTCTGCAAAACCGGAAGTAGTGTCCCGGTTTGCAAACTTTACCTTGGTCTAAGAACAGGATCTGAACAGTGGAAGGGCACCGGCGGCAGGAGGCCTCATTAGGGAAAGCGCACCTCAGGTTAAGAACAGTTTCAGTTTAAGAACAGACTTCCGGAACTGATTAAGTTCGTAAACCGAGGTACCACTGTATAGCACTCTGATTGCCACATGGCTGAGGAGAGAGGGAGCCATCAGTGAAGTAGAGGAAAAGAAATGGCCAGGAATGGTCAGACACAGTTAGGCCAGGACCTTGTCTGCGGCATTTTACTTCTGGGTGTGTGGGCTCCTTTTTTTACATGATAATATGAGTGTGTTTGTGTGTGTACATGTTTCCCACTATTTCATCTTAAACTTTTATATTCATTTCCAACCTGCATTCTGAAGTGGAATATGGGATTGCATGTACTAACCATGGACCCTCCAGGCAAGGAGAAGAAGATTACTTCCAAGTGACCAGTTTATTGAGCATTCCTCCCGATTGGTTTGCACACAAACTTTGCAGGGAGGTTATATGAAGTTGGCTGTTTATTGAGCATCTATTGTTTATTGGTGGAGAGGTTTTACAATGCTGCATCAAGCAATTGTTATCCCACATTTTCCAGTGCATTTCCCCAGTACTTTTGTTACTGCAAAAGTCTGATTTTGGAGGGGGGAGAGCAGGTTTGTCGTGCAACCTGAATTTGGCAGTAGTCAGCTGAATCCTACCTGAAAATAGTGAGTCTGATAGTACCCGCAAGAATTTATATTATATTACAGTGGTACCTCGGGTTAAGTACTTAATTTGTTCCGGAGGTCTGTTCTTAACCTGAAACTGTTCTTAACCTGAAGCTCCACTTTAGCTAATGGGGCCTCCTGCTGCCGCTGTGCCGCCGCTGCACGATTTCTGTTCTCATCCTGAAGCAAAGTTCTTAACCCGAGGTAATATTTCTGCATTAGCAGAGTTTGTAACCTGAAGCGTATGTAACCCGAGGTACCACTGTATATGTGAGACAGGACTTACCCCATTGTCTCTCACCACAACTATTAAACTTCAGTTTGTCATATGTTCTTTTTGCAGTAGCTAGTTCAGGTATAGAGATCTGCCCTAAATCTTCCACTGTGAAGACAGATGGAAATAATTCATTCCCTGCAATCTCCTTATCCTCCAATGCATCCCTTTGACTTACTTGTCATCCAAGATTCCAACTGCCCCTGTTGCCAGTATCCTACCACTAATTTACCGTATTTACAGATATATTTGTGTGTGTGCGCTGGTCTTTAAGTTTTTTGCAATGTGCTCCTCAAATTCTTTTTCACCATCCCACATTGTCTGCTTTTATTTATTTTGGCCAAGTTGGTGTTCCTTTTTGTTCTCCTCATTAGACAAGGCCTTCAAAATTTTTATGGAACTCTTCATGCCTCTAATCTCTTCTTTGACTCTGCTTGTTAACCAAACCAGCATCATCTTGGCCCTTAGGATACATTTCCTGATCTCCAGCTGAACTTCTATTCTAAAATTGTGTTTCTAAACAACTCTGAAGCATTTTGGAGTGATTTGACCCTCTTCACTCATCAACTTCCTTTTTGCCATTTTTGGGAAAGTTTCCTCTCCCCAACCTTCTTGTTTTTGCTTCCCCACACACCCGCTTCTATAGTATCAAAGGAATAACAGACACCTTTTTCAACCATGGGTTTAATGTTTGGATTCTGCCTTTGGGCAGAGGATTTGGACTAGCAACTTTTGGGTCCTTTCCATATCTATGATTCTGTTATTTCCTCTTGTTTTTCAAAACAGCCTATTAAATGTTTCTCTAGAAAGTCTGGAAAACACGCCACAGCTTGAGGGCTAATTTGCACATCCCTTTCCTCAAGCAACTCTTTGCAAATGATGGCACAGGGTGCTATGATTGCTCTTAAGTCTACCAGCAGCAATTGCTCAAAAATATCCAGTTCCTGTAAAAACAGCTATAGGTTAAAAACCTTCAGAGCAATGAAAAGAGTCATTTTAGGCCTGTGGTTTTTGGCATTGAACTGCTGTGAATGTATAAGCCGTATAAATGTTAGCTTTCTAAATAAACATAACCTCTGGTTTCATGGAAGCAGAAAATAAAGTTGAAACTTGTTCTTTTTGCAAAACAATGTCTCTCAAAAGGAGAATATATCTCAACAAGTTATAAAAAAAATATTCTGCCCACTCTGTATCTTCAGCTAATGATTTAGTCTTTCAGTTGTGAAAGAGTGGGTAGAGGTTTGGGCTTGTTTGTGCTTGAAACAGGTTTTTTAGATGTCCCTGACACCAAATCATGGGTAGTAAACTGGTGATGGAGAGGGTTAGGGAGGATCAACCAAAAGCAGTCAACCCTAACCCTTATAATGCTCAATGGATGGTTTTGATTTCAAGGTAGCTGATCATGAAGGAATCTTGCCACCCCACAGGGCAACAGGCCATTCTAAAGTGTTACAAAGCATTGCTTTAATTTTACTGGAAGTGGGACTGCGAGTGGCCGCTGAGACCATATTACACTGGTCCTGAAAGATCTACATTGGCTTCCAGTATGTTTCCGAGCACAATTAAAAGTCTTGGTGCTGACCTTTAAAGCCCTAAATGGCCTTGGCTTCCATCGTTCAGCCAGGACACAGTGACGGAACTTCATGCTCCGGCACCAGGGGTGGAGAACAGGTGGAGGCGGGGCTGGTGCATGTTCTGGGGGCGGGGCGCCCAGTGCGGGCAGGGGGCAGCCGCAATAGCACCCCACCGGGATCGCGCTGCCGGGGGCAGTATGCTCCCCTCGCGCCCCTCTTCATCTGCCAGTGCCTGGACACCAAAGTGAGGTTACAGGGAACCATGCAGAGGGCCTTCTTGGTAGTGGCACCCGCCCTGTGGAACGCCCTCCCAGCAGATGTCAAAGAAATAAACAACTATCTGACATTTAGAAGACATCTGAAGGCAGCCCTGTTTAGGGAAGTTTTTAATGTTTGAAGTTTTATTCTGTTTTTAGTCCTCTGTTGGGAGCCACCCAGAGTGGCTGGGGAAACTCGCACAGATGGGCGAGGTATAAATAATAAAATTATATTATTATACCTAAATGTCCAGGTAGAAAAACTGCTTCACATGTAACAATTCTCTGTCTCAGGCTTTGCTATTTTATGTATTTATAAATAATTGTGATACTGCATTTCATTTAAAATATTTACAAGGTAGGTCACTAAGAAAACAAATGTTTTGGTGGTGGTGATGGTTAATTTTTTAATAATAATAAATAAAATAATCAAATTTTATTTATATCCTGCCCTCCCCAGCCAAAGCCAGGCTCAGAGTTGTACCGCACTTTTCACTTCCATAAAGAAGTTGCTTAAAGTGGCTCCCACTTTTAAAATACAAATGAATAATAAACAAACAAAAAAAGCAGTACCACAATCAATACATTAATCAGCAATTGAAGCTTGTTTATAATTACCATCAGAACACAAATAAAGGGGAAGATAATCTAACCTCTTAGGGCAGGGAGTGTCATATATGGGAAGCCACCACAGAAAAAGCTTTCTTACATGTTTCTATCACCATCCAAAATATGCTCATAAAGCCCACCATTTGTGAAGATCAAAATAATGCTTATTTTATCATGGCAGTTTACCACCCCCACCCCCCGCCCAAGTAAACAATTGCAAAATTGTCATTATGCAAGGGATTCCATTGCCATTTGGGGGCAGAGGTATGAAATCTGAATCAGGGTCACTTGCACTTCATTAGATACATGTATAAACCAAGAGCATTCTTTGATAAACAGATACTACTGAGATCCATGGGAATGTGGAAAAGTCCTCCAATGTGCATCCATATCAGACCTGCATTTTATTATATCCAGTGTTATTTTTCTAGAAAAAGAGGTGCCGGAACTCACCACGAACGCCTGTGTTGTTCTCTTATAATGCCAATGGTGCCTACCTGAGAGGTACCGGAACTGAGTTCTGGAAAAATCCCTGATTATCTCTCATGTTTTTAAGTCTTCTATGTTATACTTTTAGCATGTATGATGCAGCCACATGTAAAGAACAGAAAACTTTGTGAATTGTCCTAAAATGAAGAAAAGGAATAAACCTCTAGGGTAGTTCCCCACATTCCATTTCCATCAAGATCTAGCACTTCTGCCATCATGTATCATAGCAGAAGCATGACAGTTAGCAAGCAAAGATACTATATTTTGACTTAGGCATCCTCTACTTGGCTATGGCCAGCACAGCATACACATGAATGTGGATATGTCTTTGATGATGGGCACTAACAGACTGAAAGGCTTCAAGGTATGTTGATCCCAGTTATTTATTAAATGGCAACACTCTTCATTCTCCAATTGCTTTTACTTTACTTTTGTCAGATGAGTGTCCTTCTGACCAGCCTTAATGCTACCAGAAAACACCCTCTCCAGTGCAACTGCCAACAGAGAAGAGGGGGTGGGAAATCTTACTCTTTCATTTTTCTTCCTTTGCATGGCCAAACATGCTGTCTTTGGAAAGGTTTCAATCCTGCTTTAATTCGTTGTTTTTTTAAAAAAGTGAAACAAAAATCACCATTTACATCGTTGACAGCTGGCAGGTTTTATGTGTTCTTACTATTCCTGCCAAGTATTTTTTTTTAGGTTTTCATTCAGCTCTGTCACGGATCCTTGGAGCACTGGAAGTGTCAGAGTCTGATCACACTGCAATGACATACAGTACCTTCAGGCATGAAGGTATTATGCTAATAGATTGGTGTAAAGGAAGTCTCCTTTTTACTTCAAAAACGGTATTTTAAAAATAGTACAAATAAAACAAGAGAAATATGCCAGGAGGATGAGGGGTTCCATTTCTACCCTTCACCCATCAAGTGCCAGAATATTTTGGTTAATCATGTAATTATGTCCTAGCATGCTTAAGAAAAGACATAAAAAGGTTAAATGATCTAGTGCTTCCCTTAGGTGTCTGTAGTCTCTTAAATAATTGTCAAGTAGTATTAAGAGGAAGGATTTGCTTGTGGTTAAGGCGGCATTCTTGCATTTAGGAAATCAAGCTTCAGTCACTGTTTTTGCCCTAGACTTACACTTAAGACTCTGGGCAAATATTTGATCTCTCTTTATTTTAAAGAGTTTGTCTCTTTAAAAATGAATATAACATGAATCTGTTTATTACATGCATTCAGGGAAATGGTTTGGTGTTGAAAAGATAGGCGTTCAGTACAGGAAATGGGGCAAGACCCAAGCATCTGCAGTTTGCCAATGTACTTGCAATTGCACACATGGCACCTGGCATTTCATGATGGCATTGCTGAGTACACTGGTCCCAGCTCCTGCCAACCTAGCAGTTCGAAAGCACGTCAAAGTGCAAGTAGATAAATAGGTACCGCTCCGGCGGGAAGGTAAACGGCGTTTCCGTGCACTGCTCTAGTTCGCCAGAAGCGGCTTAGTCATGCTGGCCACATGACCCGGAAGCTGTACGCCGGCTCCCTCGGCCAATAAAGCGAGATGAGCGTCGCAACCCCAGAGTCGTCCGCGACTGGACCTAATGGTCAGGGGTCCCTTTACCTAGAGTTCTAACTCTAACAAATTCTAACTAGAGTGTAGTTAGAAGCTACCCTCTAACTTTCTGGGGACCTGCACTTTGTCATGGCTTGTCATGGACTGGTTGGATGCAGAGGAATGGTGGAGGGAACCACCAAGGAAAGAAGGCTCAGAGCCAGGGGATTGGTGGTGGGATATTGATGAATGGTCAGAGGGAGAAGAGAATGAAGACTGGGTGGAAGAGGTGTTGGAAGCTGAAGAGGCAACAGGGCTTCCTGAGCTGGGAGAGCCTGTGGCAGAGAGAAGTCCAGAATCAGAAGCTGAAGCTGAAGCAGGAGAGTGGGAGGAGGGAGCCAAGAGGCAGCGAGGAGTCAGGCTGGTGAAGAGTCACAGGTGTCTCCACCTCTTGCTGCAACCAACTCCCCTCCTTGCCTTGTCTCCCAGAATCAGAAGAGGTATGAAAAGAGTAGAGTAGAGGTTGGCTGCATGTAGGCTCAGTCTCCAATTGCTTGGGAAAAGGCCTGGAGAGGAGACCTAGACTGTTATGGGGAGGCAGGGACTTTCGGTCTCAGCTGTTGTGCTTATTAGACCTGACACTCAGCCAAGTAAAGATCATGTTTTTGCCACTAAAGAGTTAACACCAACCTTGAATGTGTGATTTACTGCTGGCTCACTCTTTGACATGTCTTCAACATGGAGCTGAGCAGAGGATTCAGGTGACTTGCTGTTGTGTGCCTCTGTATCCAAGCCACACCAATGTGGAAAGCCAGAGCATACAGTTGTGTAGAGAGCAGATACTTATAGTCAGGGCCAGCCCAATACATTTTTGTTCTTGAGGCAAAGGAGAAGATCGTGCCTTCTCCTGCCATTCCATGAGTGGTTTGGCAGGTGAGTCTTACTTCAACACTGGCAATGGGATAGCATCCTTAAGTGGACCTGAGGGCAGTGGGCTAGTTTAGGGAGCATATGACGGGCTGTGGCACACACACCACTGGCTTCCAACAGAAAGAAATGGCTGGAGGAATAGCTGGAGGAGCTTCTCCTGCTGCTCTCCATCATGTGCTGCCCCCGTCATTTGCTCCCAAGGCAGTTGCCTCCCTCTGCTTATTGGTAGGGCTAGCCCTACTTACAGTCAAGCAAAAGAAGAAATCCTAGCTTGCATCAACATGGAACTTCATTCAAATGAGATCTAAGCCAAGGGGCAGAACATTAAAATCCTAGTGTTAAATCCGTAATAAAGCATGATCAACAAAAGCAACAGTAAATGGATCAGCACAGAAAAGCCAGAGGTGAACTATTTCCCAAAGGCCACCTTAAAAGGGCAACTTCTTCATTTATTTCTTGACTACATTACATTAGGGAAATATTCCTGCAAAAAAGAAAAGAAAAGCATCTTGGGCAAGGGCTGCATATGAAACTGCATGCGTTAGGACAGGGGTCAGTAAGGCTTACCAGGCATGGGCCAGATCACTCCCACGGAGATCCTCTGTGGGCCAGACCGGTGCAGTGCGATACCGGAAATCGTGTCTGCGCATGTCTGCTGCGCTGGAAATGGCTTCTGTGCAGGTGCGATTTTCAGTATCTGGGCATGCGCAGAAGCGATTTCTGGAGCCACGGAAGAGAGTCCCTGCAGCACACTGCGCAGGTTTAGCGCAGCACGCGGGGACTCACCGAGCAGGCGGCTCAGTTTGGGGGTGGCTCGTGGGCTGGTTAAACAGCTTCTGGCCCATGGGCTGCAGGTTGGGGACCCCTACGTTAGGAGAATGAGACCTCAAAGGCATGCAAATTGTCATGCAGACCTTTAAGATAAAATTATGCAAACTGATGGGGAAACAGGGCAAAGTGAATCACGAGAAAGTGAAACTTGCAGATTTGTCCACCCCTAGGCAAGAGCAGGTCTGCTGGAGGGAAGGACTTTCCCAGACAGCAGATATGCTGCAGCTGTTTGTCTGATTCACATGGCAGTCTAGAGCGATTACTAACCAGATTACTAGCCAGTTGTTAATTGTCTGCCTATTTGAGGTGTGAGCAGCTCACCTCCAAACAGCCATGGCAGAACATCCCAGGAATAAATGAAAGAGAAAGACACAGAAGGGTAGCTTATGCCTCATTTTCCCCTGGTGTAGGTGTGTGCGCGCACACAGCCCCCAGTGTGATACAAGCACACTTCATGGCTCTCTGCACAGTTTTTCCTTCCTCTTTCCATTATAGGCACTGCCTCATATGGCCCTCGAGGTCTGTGCGAACTGCTAGTCAAGCCACAATTCCTTAAAAGGACCTGAGCAATTGACTGTATTAATGAAACAATTAAATTGTGCTCCTTCTATCGTGTCACAATCTAATCCAGGCTCTGCTCTGCTTTGCAAAGGATGATACAGAAAATTCTGGGAACTGCATGAAGTCTAATCGCTTTGGGCACTTCTCCCCCCCCCCCCCGCCACCATGAACGCAATAGTAAAAAAGGAAAAGAAAAGAAAGAATTGGGCCCCATTCCCCAGCCCAATGAATCAAAAGAAATTAAATCAGCAGACAAATGCTTAAACCCCCTAAGGGCTTTCAGCCTCTTTCAGTTTTTGCAGTTGTTTATACTAGAATGCCCCCCCCCCCTTTTATAAAAAGAAAAAGAAAACCCTGTGATACAACTCCAATCCATAAGAACAGTATTTCTATAATTTCCAGAGGCAATTGGGAAAGTTACAGCAGATTTTAGAGCTGAAGGCTCAGTTCATTCAGGAACAATGCCAGATCATTATTCTTGGCTTTCTAAAGTTTGAAAATAGCTTAAGGGCACGAGATGTTATGCACTGCTTGCAATATATTGCAAAGAAATACCTATCTTGTCAATCAAATGATGTTTGTGTAGCTCAACTGAGTTTTGTTTTTGTTAGCTGCTCTTTAAAAAAAGCAGAGTTTGAAGATCGGCTGCCCCTTATCATCAGCAATGAGACTAACTCCAGGTTGCAACACACAGACCCCAAGGATGACACATCTTGGCACTGATGCACAGAGGCCCATAGGCACAGTCTTCTCTTACCAAATGCAATCATCATGGCATGTGTGTATCCTGGAGCTATTTAACTTATTAAGCCAACAACTACTTAAAATGGCAGGTTGCTCTTGGAAAAAATCAACTTGCTGATTTCTGTCTGTACAAGATCCCATTTGATGCACATAAATTCTGAGAAAATCTATGCCTAGAGCAACAATCCATCTCTGGGAGACTAGAAGAAGTGTTCTGAAGCATTCCTTGGAAATCATCTTTATTCACAATCGGCAAATACAACAGGTACAAATCATTTGGGATCTGCTAAGGTGTGAGGGCAAGGATGTTGACTGATGGTGACCAATCCTTGACAGCAGTTGGCAACAGCACTGCTATTTCTGCATTAGTATTCTACAACGAAGTCAGAAATGGGACACATGGCACTTGGCATTTATATGGAGTGCTTCTCTACCATCCATAGGAGCCAACTCCTAGGGGGGCTGAAGAGGCTTCAAAAAGCTCAACAACTTTTGTGTCTGGACTTTCACTTATTGAAATATGGCAACCCTAGGCAACGTAGGATGAAAATCCTCACTGTATGACCCCAATGCACTCTTAGATGACTGTCCAATTCAGATGTCTGCAGTCACGATAGATTCCAGCATGCAGGAACCTCTTATCCCGATGAACAACTTCCCTGGGAGTCAGGCTGGCCAGAAGAAAAAGGCCTTGGGTAGCTGCTTATAATAAGTGACTATCTTCTCTTGAGCCAAGCCCCAGTAGAGAAGGCCAACTAGAAAGTTCACAGGGTACCAACTACTTAGCTAGAAAGATCCACTGTGCATAGCCTGCTTCCATGCACTGATAATGACAACTTTCCTGTACCAGATTCCTTCACTTCACAAGGCAAGCACCTAATCCTTTAAAGCTTCTGACTATAGTGATAAGTGGTAAGTAATTCCATTATACTGACATGGTGAAAGCATAGGATTTGAATGTGCTTATACCTCTCCATCAGGTCAAGCCACTAAGATTAGTAAATGGGAAAGATCATTGATGCCATGACTTGTCATTCAAAGGAATTGCTGGTGAACTTTAGAAGTGTCATCTGCAGGTCATGTTCGAAATTTATTATTTTTTAAAAAATGTATCACTTAGATGAACAACTTGAACCAATAAGAAGGGACCAAGACAGTGGCTTTTCTTGCACATTCTCTGTCCATAAAATCTTACTCTAGTATAAATGTTTTCATTGTTGGTTGGGTTCATTCTACATGGGGCCCCTCCAGTCTGGTGTTTTATTGTTTGTGTATTCTTGACACAATAAAAAGTTCTTTAGTTGTGGATTATTTTGCTTTAGTTATGTGACACTAAATGTTGATGTCCAGAAGCGCTCTACCATGAGAAAAGTGGGACAAAAATAAACTAGAACATTTGTGTTATAAAGGTTTTGGGGATTTCAGCAGTAGATTACAGGATATGCCCTCCATGGAAATGAAGCTGTGAGATCTCTTGTCTGCCCAATAGCATCATGAACACAAACAATCATGAGTACACAATAAAAAGGATGACTATGAATGTCTGATCTTTCTGGCAACAACCAGTGGAAAGAACCACCACCTTCTTCATTGTACATAATGCATATTTGGGAGATGAAAGAATAGGCAAAAAGAGAATGCAAAAACGGATCTGGAAGCTAGGAACTGTACTCAGAGTAACACAAATTAACTCTTCATCACATACTAAGAAGGAAACACATCTTTCAGTTACTTATCATAGTTATGGCCATAGATTTCACACCTAGAATGCAATGGGGGCTGGAACTGTGGAGGTGATGGGAGGCAATATTTCTGAAATGTAGGTAGCAGGTTTTGCCTTTGTCTTTATTTTTCACCCCACCAAATCCAAACAAATTCAAGCAACATAGAAACCAACTGAGGCATAGTTTACTGCACTAGCATGGCATCTCTATAGGGAGGAGGCATGTGGGTGGAGGTATTGGTATACCAGTGAAGTGACCTACTTAATGCATTTGAGAATGCAGTAAATTACATTTTAAGAGCATTGGTACGGTAGCAGTATTGTTTATGCAAACCTTTAGTATGTCCTAGTTATGCCTTAACATCTTGTGCTGATTAAAAGCAAGAATCTACATGAAAACTTGAAATAATCAGTGAAAAGGAAATGGGAATAATAGGAGCTATTTCCTTTCTTTGCATTTTATGTTCCCACTCCGATATGAGTATCTAGCAGTCCCTTGTAGCTTTGCAAGAGCCATCTCAACTGTATGCCTTTTTAATCTAAGTTTAGCCGTAATGTTGCAAGGATACCTGTCATGCCCCCACCACTTTGCTGACTGAGCAAATTTTGCCACAGAATCTCCTTCCTAGCTCTGTTAGGATTCTAGTATGCATAGTATGCAATTCTCATACGGAATGGCTCTTATTTTTGTTACATTTTATGTAGGCCAGATCACTGAAGTGTTTCAGTTGCCAAGATCTGCGTCCTGAGAAATAATTGCGTGGGTTGTTGCAAATTTCCTTTTTCCTTAAAAAAAATAATGTATTGATGTTTCAGATATAAAGAGCAAAAACAGAAAACAAGGAAGAAGGCAGCTCCCTCCACAACTTCTCGTCAAGGATCACATTTCTCATCCCAAAGGTATATTTTCTTCTTCCATTTACTGAGCTCCAATTTTTGAAATTTTATTAAACTATCAATTTTGGGTACAACAAAGCAATTCTCTTGAGGAGTGTATGAGATAATTTGAACATGGAGGAAAGTGCCTAAACAAACATATTCTTGGAACAGAGGCAGACTCTCCTTCATCCAGTTTCAGTCTACCACCACCACCAGCAAGCTTTGCCTATTTTTCTGCTGCTCTGGAGGCCCCGCTCCCTTCATTTGATTGCTTAGCAACAAGGATTAAAAATCCTTAACTACAGCAAATTTTCTTTATCTGCCTTAGAAGGTTGCCTCCATGCTTTGCTTTCTAACTTTCTTTACAAATGTACTTACTTAAAAATAAAGCTAAGAGTCCAGGCCCTCTGCTGGCTTGGGGCCCAGTACATGTGTACCCCACTGTACCCCACAGTCAGTGTCTTTGACTACAACTCCCATCATCCCTGACTATTAGCAATGTTCGTTGGGACTAATGGGAATGGGAATTCATTAACATCTGGAGTTCCACAGCTTCCTCACCCCTGAATATAGAGAACAAAACCTATGAGAATGAGATGGATATTCAAGAGCTGAGCTAAAATTGCCTTCCTTGTTCTGCTACCCATTTTGGGTGGTGGAGGAACAGGAGAGGTGGCCATTTTGGAAGCTACCAAATATTGGAGGAGGAAACTACTGCCATGAATATTTTGGGGGAGGGCATTTACCCTTTCTCTCTCACACACACAGCTTGAAAATAAATCAAGGAGAATTCATTGGTGTGATCAGCAGCTGGACGCCCTTATTTTTTCCCCTTTAAAGACACTGGATGGCACTGTCTTTAATCAAGACACAGTATTGTCCCAATGTCTTCTGGAAGCAAAATAATGCAGTTTGCAGCTGGCTGTCCCAAACAGCTCCCTCTCTCGATGTTTGCAGACAGAAACAGTATTTCTGAACTGTGGGGAAAGAATGAAGGTACTAAAAGCTAAATACTTCCTGTGAAACAGTTCAGCTGCTATTTTAAGAGACAAAATACACTAGTCAACCCACTCATGGTATTGACAAATTTGATAATTCTCACTGAGATATCTGGAATTTATACGGTTAAAAGGATGTAATTTTGCTTTCATGAAATCCAGTGGTATTTATTACAACACATTTCCTTTTCCTGTGTTCATTTTGACCTAAAGGTTATTAGAAGTGGGGTCTACAGATTACATATTAAACATTATAAGTATGAAGCACATACCTTATTAATTTCATTCAAGAATATGTTTCTGTCTCAACACGATTGATCATGGTTTTCTAACATCCTCTGAAGGTCTGCAAAGCATCAGCAAGCCCATGTTGGTTGACATTTAAATCCTTGGGAGCTATTCAAACAAAATAAAGGTTTTTCTATTAATAACTGTTTTATGTAGCTGAAATGGCTCACTGTAGAGGTTGTGATGACATCCATATCCCTACTCCCAACCTTTTTATTTTCCCTGGTGCTTTCTCAATCAAGAACTGAAGTCTTGCTCTTATGAGCCCTTAGTATTTCTTAGCATCCTGTTAGTGTAGTTCTGTATTTCATAATACTGTAGATATTACCTAGCACTGAAGGAAGGTGAGTGATATGCATCTCATATACAGAATATAAGAAAGTGGATCCTATTTTTTCAATGTAGTGACAATTTCAGTCTTGAGTCAGACACCACACTTAGTTATTGAAGATGTTTGCTTCCCCCCACCCCAGTCTTTTACGTCTGGTTGCATTTAGCAGTTGACCATCACAGTAACACTTGCTGGGTATTTTTAAAGTAATCATACATATATTTCTGATTGACACAGAAGAACACCAGGTTGCCCTGTCCAGTTTATTGGACCATAGTGAATCAGGCTTTGGGGGTTGTATTTATATGGGGCAGGTGAGCAGTTCCTTCCTTCACAGTCTATTTAAATTGGTAAACATAGTGCAACAGTTCAATGAAAGAAGAATAAAAAATATCAGAAAGCAAAAACAAAATACCTAAACTAGGAACCTGTAACCCTCCAGATATTATTGGTCCTCAACTCTAATAAACTCTGACTATTGATCACCCTGGCAGGGACTGAAGGGAGTTAAAACCTAACACCAACTTGTCAATAGCCTTCTTAAATTGTTGTGCTCAAAACTGGACACAGTATTCTAGGTGTGGTCTGACCAACACAGAATAGAATGGTGCCTATTACTTCCCTTGATCTGGACACTATACTTCTGTGATGCAGCCTAGAATAGCATTAGTATTTTTGCAGATACATCATGCTGTTGAGCTTGTGGCCTACTAAGAACCCTTTTCACATGTACTACTGGCAAGCCAGGTGTCCCTCATCTTATATTTGTGCAGCTGGTTTCTGTTTAGGTCAGAGATGGGGACTCTGTGGCCCTCCAGCTGTTGTACAGCCATCAGTCATGGATGCTTTAGTTGAAATTCTTGTGTTGCGGGGGGTTGGACTAGATGGCCCTTGGGATCCCTTCAAAACTCTACAATTCAATGTTTCTATAATCCTTTGGCAGGAAGAGCTGCCATACTGAAAATTCATTTGGAAGCTATTCCAAGGCTGGTGATTAAAATAAGGAATATCCATTATGCCCTACATTACACTTTTTGAAGAAAATGGGCTAAAATAAGAGAGAGAGATTGCAACCTTACCATGAAGATAGCAGTCCTCAATGAATTGTCTTACTTCCTTTAACAAAGCCAGGTGGAAAGCTGAAGCTATCCTTGCCCTATACTCCTCTGTCTAGGCCAGAGAGATTTATATAACCCTCATTCTGTCATGATTAGTCTCAGCTGGGTCAGCTTCTGCAGACTTAAATTAACCCCATATGAACCAAAAAGAGGAACATACCTTTTGACAATCCATTCTTTAGCAACAAAAAGGATTTCCTCCAAGTGCTAATTATTGCTATGGCTGATTTTTTTTTTTTGGAGGGCCTAGATTGTACACACATACACACAAACGTATTTCAGTGGGGCACTTTTGAATATAATTGTTACAATATAATTATGGAATACAAAAGCTTATGCCATAATACATTTGCTAGTCTTTAAAATGCCACAAGACTCTTGTTTTTGCTGTAATTATTGCAATTTAGTATGTGAAAAGATATTTTTAAACAAAATTTACATTCTGAACAGTACTAGACAGTCGTAGGTAAAGGTAAAGGGACCCCTGACCGTTAGGTCCAGTCGTGGCCGACTCTGGGGTTGCGGCGCTCATCTCGCTTTATTGGCTGAGGGAGCCGGCATACAGCTTCCGGGTCATGTGGCCAGCATGACTAAGCCGCTTCTGGAAAACCAGAGCAGTGCATGGAAACGCCGTTTACCTTCCCGCCGGAGCGGTACCTAGTTATCTACTTGCACTTTGATGTGCTTTCGAACTGCTAGGTTGGCAGGAGCAGGGACTGAGCAACGGGAGCTCACCCCGTTGCGGGGATTCGAACTGCCAACCTTCTGATCGGCAAGCCCTAGGCTCTGTGGTTTAACCCACAGTGCCACCTGCGACAGTCATAGATCAAGGAAATTCAAGTACTACTCCATCATTTTTAGTTTAGAAGGAAACCTAGTGTGGTATAGTGGTTAGAGCACTCAACCTTGGGTTTCCATATTTTGTTGGAGTACAACTCTCATCATCCCTGATAACTGATCTTGCTAGCTAGGAATGATGGGACTTGTAGTCCAACAACATCTGGGGAGCCAAGAATGAGAATGGCTGGGTTAGAGTGTCAAATGAGGACTTGGGAGACCAGGGTTCAAATTCCCACTTGCTGGGTGACCTTGGGCCACTCACTGCCCCTCCGCCTAACCAGCCTCACACAGCTGTAATGGGGATAATATGAGCGAAGAAGTAAACCATGCACTCTACTTTGAGTTCATTGGAGAAAAAGGTTGGTTAGAATGTGGTGCTGATAACACCATGGTTCCAGGTTCAATTCCCACATGGGACAGCTGCATATTCCTGCATTGCAGGGAGTTGATCCTCAGGGTCCCTTCCAAATCTACAATTCTATGATTCTATGAAATGTAATCAATCAATCAATCAATCAATCATGTCTGTGTATTTACAGCTGGGCAAAAACTGCACAATTATGGATACCATCATTTATAAAATCCACATCTCTTGATTGACTCTGTTTTATTTGTCTATTATTTGCTGATTTAATTATTTCATTGTTTGAAGACCACAACACTTGCAAGTGCACACACTGCTGTGTGTGATATTTTGCCATGAAGCATATCATGGCGTGGCATGGGATTTTGCAGAAGAGGAATAAAAATAGTTCACAGGTTTTAGAATTATAAAGTGATAGAACTTATCTTTGGCTTTGCAACTTTCACGGAAGCATTAAAAGAAGTGGAGAAGACATATAACACGAATTAAAAGATGCTACCTTTAGCAGAAGAGCGAGAGCAAGAATGATTGACAGCAGGAGAGTGGAATGAAACGTTGGGCAGGGTTAGAATGAGTGACAGGTTGAGAGTGAGACAGATGAAAGTGAGATAATGAAGGCATATCAAAACAAGCACATCCGTTGAGAAAAAGAGTTCTGTATAGGAAATTAGAACTATGAGTATTCTGTATAAAATGACTACATGTTCTGTATGCTATATTTCTGGATTCTAAGGTATCAGATCCAGACTGGAATCCTGGCGAAGGGACTTTACCCATTACCCTACACCATTTTCCCCATTAAGTTGTCACTGCCAAGCTGCTGTTTGCCCCATAAGTGAATAAAATTTTCAGGTATTATACAACTACCTGTATGTTCTCTCTTCCACCCACCACCCAATAAATCTCAACTTCAGCATAGTAGGATTGTCTTTGCACCGTTCAATCAAACAAATGTTTACAATGCACTTGTTGGCAATTATGGGGAATATATACAACATTAAGAAACACTGTAGAAAGCTAGCAGTTGACTGGACGGAATAGCTTCAATGGAATACCAAACGATTTAAAATGCCCCCAGCTACCCCCAAAGGCTACCTATTTTTTAGAATGTGTTGATTTTTTAAGATCTGAAATTCTATGGCACAGCTGGGATTTAATCAACCCTGTCACACAAATCTCATGGCCTCATTTCTATACTGAAGTTTTTGTTGAGAAAGAAAAAGAAAAGAGAAGTAGGGAGCTATCTCAAAGGAACTAAAAGCAGTACTGGAGGTATCTTCCCTGCAGGCACCCGCTCCCCCAAAATAGGCCAGAATTTACTTTAGGTCAAAAGAAAACTGCTGATCTGGAAATAATAGTACATTCCGGAAAGGCCCAGCTGTCACCTCTCACCTCACAGCTGCTCTACATTATTGCAACAAGGAAACTAAACAAAACAAAAGCTCCAAAAGTATTATGGCAATGATTATTCCTGTGGCAATACTGCATCTCCATGGTATTTGTAATTAGTAATTTTCTTCAACAGTGTTATTAAGGATTAAACAATTACTTTGCCTTGGCAGCTCACTGGTAAGCAGGAATGATGTTCATTTAGGCACCAGTAAATGCATCAGGATCAATTTACCATCCCTATCCCAACCACTGTGGAACCAGCCTACAGATGGACACCCAAACATGTGTAAGCTCCTGTATGAGGTATCCAGAACCCTGGAAAGTGGAAAAATCTGCAATCACACATGACACCAGTCTACCCGTTCCACAGACTCATCCATACCTAAATGAATGCCTGAAGATGCTTATTATCTTCCATGGTCATATATGCCTAGGACAATGGAATAGGAGGAAGTGAGGCCAGACATTTGTCCCAGGACAGCCAGGAAATGGTCTGCAATGGACCAAAGGACTCCAGTATTCTGAAGGCCAGGCCTGTAAAGACAGGCAGCCCAGCTCAGGATGCCTGGGCTAACCTTCCACATCAAGCTGAAGGAAATAATAGCAGCCCCAGTTAGAGATACCCTGGAACTGAGAGGTAGTCAGGATGAAGACATTACAAATGAACGTAAAGAACAGGCTGTAAGCTGTCTCTCTATACATGAATTTGAAGAACTTATAGACTATAAGCAAACAAACAAATATAAAAAGACATGACACAAGGGAGGAGGAGTTGGTCAGGGAACTGTTTCAATCAGCACATTTTATCTTAAACATATATTGCATAGTGCATGCATTTTATAGTTTCAATGAATATAAAAGGGGGGGGGCTTTTGAGCTAGGGGAGGGATCCCACTGGCAGAAGATGGAGGCAACATTTGGGCCACCACATCTCCCAGAACAGTGTGCAAGATTGCACTGAAAGCTGCAGGAAGGAGTTAGCAAAGGTGACCTCTATCACATTCATTGACCGGATATAAAAGTAATAAATCAATAAATTATATATATATAGGACATCCCTTCTATTCATCTTCTAAGCAAGGCCTGTTAGTATAATATTTTATTCTGCAAATCCCTTTTTTCTTGTTATTAATCTTCAGCCTTTAGGAATGGGGTAACTTATAAATCTAAACAAGCAAACAAATCTACCCTTACCCTTGACATTCTAGGGGGCGGGAGGTGGGGGGGGTAGGAAACAGAGTAGTTGGGAGTTTTGTCCCTGTAGTTTTAACCAGCTTCACCTCTCTCACACACTGCATGCCAGCAGACAAATCCAGCAGGACTGAGCAGGTGCCATCTCTGAAATCTAGTAGGATTAGGTTTTACTTGTAGTTTAACAGGCATCGAGATATATTATCCCCTGAAACATTTCAATGTCAAGCTCTTAAAGATTTATCTAGCTTAAACAAATCATAGGGCGTTGCTAAGGGAGATACGGTAACAGAAGTGTTGTAACATTTCCGATGAAGGCATTGTTGACATGTCAGGTTTATACGGATGGCATTTGATGTGATTTCCTTTCATATGTTGCAGCAGAGCTTAGCCTTCCTTTCCAAACAAACTGTAAAGATACCTGTCAAACATTATAGAGAACCTTGGAAGTGAGAGTGCTTGGTGTTTGTGCTAGGTCAAAAACAGAGAATGAACATTTGGCTCCATATGCCCGAGGCAGCTTTTGTTGTTGTTGTAAGACATAGTAATTAAAATAAAGGGGGTTGTTTTATGATAGGATTTTGGAGCAGGGCTTTTCCTAATAACCTTGAATAATAAAAATGACTGTGTGCAGCTGATTGAGGAATTAAAACATACACTGGATCTGACCTGCCAAGATTATTCTCTGCAAACTCTAACATGTCCAGTATATTGACATTCGTGAACGTCATGCTTTAAAAGAAAGGTGAACCTCAGATACAGTATATACTCATTGTGCACATATTAAAAGCACATAATACATTTCTTATATTCCGCAGCAAAGCTGAACCTTCTCCAAGACCTAGAGTGTCATATTTATTGCTTATCCCCAAGGATGGGGATTTAGCATTTGGATAGTGAATAGGAACAGAATGTTTTCATCTATGACTAATGCAATGGCTAAGTGCTGGATTCCAACTGGAACCCAGACCTATTGGGATAAAACGAATTGGGATATTAGGAAGATAACACTGGAACTTCTCTTAACCCTGTCAAAGTGGGAACACAGCCGTCTTTCCAGAGATGTTCTCCAGTGACAATCCAGAAGTAGTTGATAGTTCTCATTCAGTATATTAAACTCCCATTTGGGATTGTTTTTGTTTTAAGTATGCATGGACTGGGGTAGATATGAAAATCACTGGGAATGTGAAAAATGACAACAACAATAAAGGGAGCATACATTATTCAATGTATACATTATTCAATGTATAGAGCATACATTATTCAATGTATAGAGAAGCTGGCAAAATGAATTGTGAGTTATATAAGATGAAGACATGGGGCAAATCTACACTGGTCAGTTATAACATTAAAAATCCGTTACAAAAATGTGACACCAGAGGATGTTGTAGAGCAGCGATCCGTTGTCAATGGAAAATTGCATTGGGAACCATATTATTATTTTCTAAGCATTTTTATAGATCAGTGTAGACCTAGCCTTGGTGTAAAATAAATGATGAGATAAGAGCCAAGTATCTGTAGATCTGTGAAATAAGTTGCATTCTAAAATTAATCCACACAGTATTTCTTTTTGAATGATTCTCTGCCTGTGGTCCAGGAAGAAAAGAGGGCTAATGTGGTAATGAGTAAAAACCTCTTGGTGATGCCTCTTAACAGTTGCTATATGGGCAAAAGTCCACAGGGAGAGTCCGCACCTAGAGTAGAGGCATGGTTGGTGATAAGAGATTGGGACTTGGCAGTGGCTGCACTAATATTGTGGAATACTTGGCCCATGAAGCAAAGACGGCACTCTCTGCCTGCTTTTACCAGCTGATAAAGACATAATTTTAGGCAGGCTTTTGTCTACTAAGTATTATCTGAGAATGCCATTTTCATCTGTGGTAATTACCGCTTTATGTAACTTTTAGTTGTTTTGTTTGCATCTTATTGTATTTTGATGTTAAACTGGATCTGTGTGTGTGTGTGTGTGTGTGTGTGTGTGTGTGTGTGTGTAGGCTTGCCATGCACGATAGAGAAAGCAGTAGAAACAGCTCAAGAAACTTATTTTTATGTTAGGTTTCCCCCCCAAAAGCTCAACAATTTTGGGGTCTTCCTTTATGGAATATCGCAGCCCGAGTGTTTTAGGTTATCTATCCTTGTTTTTGAACTTGTTTTTAAAAGTCATTTTTTATAAGTTCTTTTTTTCTGGAAAAAGAAACTAATAAACAAGACCAACAATTATAATAACTAGTTGTAAACCAACCTGTGTGGTACATAGAGGCTAGAATGGTGGGACAGGAATTCCTATATAAAGAAATATAAATCAATCCTTAGCCAAAGCATGTCTGTGTTGGGGCTTTACATTAAGGAGATTCTGGCTCTGGGAAATAATCCAAAGGAAGGAAGGAGTGGAGTGGAGTGGAGTGACAAGGAGCCAAGTAGACTAGAAAGACGATGACTTTCCTTCTGTTCCTGAGAAGCTGGCAAGTGCATCAATCTCCGATTGATTTCTCTTCCAAAGGAGGCAAATGTGGTAAGCTACCTAGGCTGCAGTTCAGAAGGTTCAGTATTGGCTATGTTGTGACTCAACACACCCATGCAACACATCAGATTCTCCTGATCTGGTAGGAATTGAAAGTTTTCCAGATTAGTTTGTGATTTTGCTTTGGCAACATTTGGCTCTCCTTCACTGGAGGTTTTAATTGAGATTCCTGCATTGCATGACCCTCTATAATTGTACAATTCTATGAACATATAGTATTGGCTCCCCCCCCCCCCCATCACAATTCTACACCCCCTCACCTGTGTCTTTGGCTTTGTGTTCTGCGTCTGCTCAAGGCCGTCTAAGGCCCAACATTTGACATGGTTGCATTTGAACAATTGCATCTCAGTTTAATAAGCCAAGATACGTGCAAGACTTTAGCCTCTTCTCTCCTCCCATTGCTGTGCCTGAAGGAAATGAGCAAGTGTCTTATTAACCATGGTTTCCTGTTTCACTCAAATCAGCAAACTATGGTTGCCTAATGCAGAACACTGTTTGAAGTGGGTTTATGCTCCTGGATTGTTACAATAACCATAGTTGTCCATTTCAGATGAAACAGGAAACAGGTTTATTAAAGACTGCCCACTTTTCATTCAGACATGCTGTGGAGAGGGGACAGAAGATGCTGAGCATGTGGGCAGGTCTTGTCCATAGCTCAGTTTATTAAACTATAGGATGATCATCCAAACCCATCCAATGCCTCACAAATATATTCAAGAAGTTCAATATTGTCAACCAGCTGAAAAACTGTGAAAAGATCAGGCTTTCTGTTTATTAATTACAACACTTTTAAACAAATCTAATGCTAAGCTACCTCAACTTTTAGCAGTTGTCCTTTATGTTAAAGGACTGTGAATCAGAGTGACTTTAAAATTGTTCATTATTTGTGAATCACTAACAAAGGAAAAACAGGATTTATTGAGAGTATGTGTACTCTATGTCTAAATTTATTCTCTAAATGAGCTTTCCTCATCTGTTTTTTCATCTGTAGGGAACTAAAACTAGCTGAAAGATTGCTCCAGTAAGTCTTGATTCACCCCTCTTATTAAGCATTGAAGCCTTGGCTGTAATATGAATACATCCATATGCTGTTTCCCTTTCTCCCATCTGGAATTATAGCAAAGCATGCTGAAATGTTACCATGGCTATGTAATAACAACCAATTGCATTTGACTGTCTTTCTGCCATAAGATCTGTTTTGAGTTTGGAATATTTGCTGGAAGGAGTGATGGCTCTATGACTTCTGAGTCATATTTATTAAATGCAAAATGTTTTCACAGAACTCCTCTTAGAACCATAATAAAACAACGAAGACCAAGTAGCCGACCATCTCCTATAATAGGGTGCACTGCCATGTAGAATGTGTGTGGGAAAGCAGAACCATGTGTGCATGATTTTTTAAAAAATCTTCTCAGTATAATGAGGAGCCAGAGTCAGGGTTTGTTTAATGACAAGGAGTGAGACTTTAACACCAGTGTTGGATTAACATCCAGGCTAAGCATGTTATAGGACAGCATCCTGGACAAACTGAAGTCACAATGTTCTTGGAATGTGAGGTGGGCCTCAATATGAAGTGTGAGGACACTCTTAGGTTAGCCAATGCTAGTAGTGAAGAAATGTCAACTAAACTCAATCAGCTTGTGTAACAGTAGGGCCATAGTCCATGTGATTTTAACTGACCAATTATTACAAACTGGTCTGTCCTGGTGCTCAGGTTAGTGATCTGCATGTCTTTTAAGACAACATGGAAGCTAAATAAGCAAAACATCCATGCATATTCAATTTAGAAGGGAGGAGTGTGATTTTTCCACCTATAGACAAATGACATTATTTTCTCTTTCATATATAGGCTTTGTTTTCATGAACTCTATAATTTGAGTTGTCGCATTTCTAAAGTGGCTAGGCTGGCTTCTTTTTGTAGTACAAACACACTGGCCCAAATTGGTAATCCTGTAAAAACACCAAATTAGGAGACTACAAATTTGGGGGCTTTGCAGTCCAGTTTGAGCTAGAAGATGTTGTTTTGCATGATATAATCCCAGTTCTTTCCATCTGTGGAACAATTGCTGGTGAGCGCCTTCCTGCTTTTTGTTTTATACTCCATTTTTATCTACAGGCTGTTTCACAAAACCTTACTGGGACCAACCCTGGCTGAGCCAATGTAAAGAAAGTGTTTGTATCCCATGTCAAAGCCTTTGAAAGATTCTCTCAGGTTAGAACATGGCGGCTGTTTTATGCTCAGAAGTAATATCTTGTCAGCAACACAAGGAGGAGACTCTTCATGTATATTACAGCAGGGGCAGCCAACGTGAAGCTGTTGGACTGTAATTGCCAGGAGCCTCAGGCAGCATGGCCAATAGTCTGGGACAATGGGAGTTGCAGTTGAACACCACCGGGGGGACACCATGTTGGCTGACCCAGGATTATTATCAGTACTGTACACTGTTGGATAATATAGGTTTATGTGACTAGGAATGAGCCCTGTATCTATGTATCTGTCTCTGTGACAGCAGCTCCAAAATACAGTGAAGCAAGATGTCTAGGGTTGCTTCCTGTGCAGAACCTTGTGAACCGTAGATACTATGCAGGTTCATATAGTTGACAGTAAGAGAAAGGGGTGGATTCCCTCCACCCAATAAAATAGGCAAAGTCAGCTTGATCTGCCACACTTGCTATTAATAGCATTATGCTATTGCTACCGAGGCAAAAGTCACTGCTTGAGCTTCAACAGCAGAAGTCCGTCTATGTCAGGGGTCAGCAAACTTTTTCAGCAGGGGGCTGGTCCACTGTCCCTCAGACCTTATGGGGGGCTGGACTATATTTTGAAAAAATAAATAAATGATGCAAGAGCACCACGAGCCCCAGTGGCTGCTTAACCGTGTCTTGCGAGCAGCAGGGGCTGGTGGTGGTGGCGGAGGGACGATGAGCAGCACACAAAAGGGCTCCAGGGAGGGGCTGCTTAAAATGGTGGCCGCTCGAGTGCTACTGGCACCAACAAAGCCCAGCCCCCTTCCTCCTCTAGGCAGGGCGGGGAGAAGCCAGGAGGAGGGAGGGAGCAGGCGCTGCCCCCACCGCCATGTGAGGGAAAGAGTACGTGCACTGGCGATCCACGCAGCGATTCCCGGACTGTCCGCAGGCCAGATCCAGAATGCAATGGGGCCTGATCTGGCCCACGGGCCTTAGTTTGCTGACCCATGGTCTACATGATCAGACAAGCTGAATGGCCATCAAAAATGTGCATTTTCATGCTAAGGCTTGAAGGACAACCTTATTCTTTGTCCCCATGACCATTATCGTTTTTTTGAGAGATGCCTGTTTTTCAGAAAAGTGCCTTACTTCGATGATGGTGGTGGTGGTGATGATGATTTATTATTTATACCCCACCCACTCTATTCTCTATCATGTAGATGCTGATTTCACGTTTGTAGCATTTTTTTTCTACATTAGATGCTTGATATAGGTTGATTGGCATCTAGGGCAGAGACATCGGTGATAGAGATCAGTATCCATTAAATTAAATCCAATCACCTATGTGACTTCCTTCTAATTGTAGGCTTACTATTATCTGTGAATATCATGTCGGTTAAAGAACACAACAAATGGCATTTTGTGGACCATGATTGTGGCAAAACGGATGCAAGGGGCCAACAGCTTAAGAGCAACACTTTTCAGAGAGATATATTACCTCTCTCTGAAATCAAGCGATCTACAGTGCCAGCTACAATAGGACCCCCGCTCCTTGTTCCGCATGCCTCAGCCTGTGAGATGCTCTAATTAATTTTGTTTTGTTTCAAGAAAGAGCTCTCCAAGTTCAAGCTGGTGCCAAGGGCAAGTTCAGAGACACAGCCAAGGAAGATAGAAAGGAACCGGCACTTAAAAGTGATGTTCTCCAGAAGGCACAAAATATGTAAAGGTCTAAATCTAAAATATTCAGTTATGTATGCCTTGAGCTTATTGCTCAACCTGCACTTCCCCGTTTCTCCCTTCCCTGGTGCCTCAAGGGGAATAAAAATTGATGAAACTACTTCCGAGAGCTGTTGGCTGTGTTTGGTGCTAGTTGGTGCACGTTCATCTCTCCCTGCCCTCCCCTCTCATTCACATTTATTAGTTCAGTGCCAAATTCACTTGGCTCACACAATGAAAGAAATGTTATCTTTCTTTAGACACTTCCCATTTAGGCTACACTCTTCAAAGGCACCTCTCTAAGCTGGTGCATTGAACTTTGCTGGACACACCAGCAGGCACTTTATTTCATTTTACTAATTGTAGTGGAATCTGAGGAATACTAGATGATTTGTGGGGTGAAAAGCTTCCTTGTGGATAGCTCCACAGCAGTGCCACAAGGAGCGATTTAACTCACCTTCCATCTGGTGACCATAAATGTGTGCAATATCCAGTTCCTCATCAGGAGAAACCTGATTCTTCAGTTGGAGTAGGGACACTGTATATATAATCTTAGAGGCATTTTCTTCTGGAAGAAAGAGAGGGAAAACTAATGAACAGTTAAATCATTTAAGAATAATATTTCTCATGCATAGCATGTCCAAAGTCATTCTCATTTTTATCTTGCTTATCTTCACATTGGCCAACAGAGAGACCGCTGTCATTTCCAGGAGGGGAGAGCGAGTATGTGTTTGGGTCGTGTTTGCAGGTTTCCCACAGGCCTTTGTGTCTTTGTAGGCCACTGTGAGAACAGGATGGTAGGCTACAGCCTTTAGCCAACCAAACCAGAGCAGTCAAAAATGTGAAAGGTGGAAATTACATTAACCTAAACCTTGACTTCCAGGCATTGATGCAGCTCCTCTACACAGAGACTATGTATGTACAAGAAGTTTTGTTTGAAGGTTCTGCTAATGTGATCTGGAATGCTCTGAGATTCAGGGCTCCTAATTGTCTAGCAAGAAACTAGACACATGTCTAACTTACATGTACAAACAATCTATGCAGGAGAACTGGATCAATGTAGGGTGGTAAAGAGTAGGGCCACAAAGCACAATGCCCACTAGCCCTCACATACTGACTGTGCCCTGTTTGGGCTTAAGACCCATTTCACACAAGCAGTATTGCACATGGGGTTGCATGCCAGCTTCTGCATTTGTGGTTACCATGGCAGGTGTGGTGGGAGATAAGCCTTCTGACCAACCTAAGCACCAGCGAGATGGGTGATCATCATCCCAGACATCCTGTGATCTCTGGCTATTTCTCAACTTCTAAGTTGAAAGGAGGGCTCTATTATTTGGTCACTTTTTCTGAGGTGTTTGATGCACCTAACACAGAGTGGTCAAACTGGAGAGTGCTCTAGTGCCTTTTTCCCTGCAGGTTGGGTTGGCGTGGTACTGCTATATAGGGCCAAAGAAGACTCTGGTGGCCACAGCGTTTGGCTAGCAAGACCAGCAAAAAATTGTAGACTCCTGTTTGCATGGTTCTGGATTAAGCCACATACCATATCACATGCTATCATATAGATATTGAGCAGAGCATCAAAAGGCTTTGTAACCTCAACCACGACTACCCACAACTACTATTACTAAAAATTTATAAAGCAGCAGCAATGTGTTGTGTAACATTGTTATTCTGATTGAATTCTATATTGCCACACATTATACACTTTAATAAAATTACAGGGTGAGGAAGATTACAAAATCAGTGCTTAACTTATTGATGTGTTAAAGAGAACATGTATTGTATAACAACCTAGATTATTATTAATAATAGTAGTAATAAGCAGCTGTTAAGTAAAAGAAAGCACATATTTACTCAGAAGTAAATTAATGGAACTCAGAGAGATGTATTCTGAGGTAAGTGGATATAGGATTGTAGTTTAAGGCAACACACTGGTGGTGTAAGCCCCATTGGCCACAGTATTACTTCTGAGTAGAATGGTTTAGGATTGTTTTTAATCTGGTGTCCAAAACATAAGAACAACTTTTGGCATTTGCTTGGTTTGTTTTTCAACTTTTAGTTGAAGACCAGCTCATATAAAAATTATTGATAATGACTTGAAAATCATGGTACAAACAGAAATTCTAATGGAAATGCCAGCAACCCTGACACGAATGGCGCCAGTATAAATACTTCCAAACTGACAGCTACAAGCCCAGAGGCAAAATAAAAGCAAGTCTCTATCTTTCTATCTTTTTTTTTTTTTTTAAAAAAAGCCCTGTTTCTTGGCCTTCTGTTACTGGTGATGTCTCACCTAAAGTGTATCCAGTGACTCATCTTCCAATTACTGTGGCTGTCATTCTGGTCCAAATTAAGAGACGCTTTAGAAGATTAAAATAACCCAGTTGTGAGGCCTTATGAAAGCTTTGCTCTAAGCAACCTGACTTCCCTCTGATTATGCTCAAGAGGCTTTTGGATTCACGTGTAAAATACATCCCAGGAACAGCAAATGGCCTTTGCCTTTGAAAATAAGACAATGAGAGAGTTGCTTTAAACAGGAAAAGCCTTTCTTTCAAAATAACCATGCACTCAATACCGTCTTAAGCTATTTTCAAGGGTACGTCAAATATGTTGAGATGGACATGAATTACTGTTACTGCAGAGTGCTTGGATTCAAGATATTGTTGAGGAAAAGGTTTCACTTGAATTAACTTCGGGCAATCTGATGCTTTGAAGGAAAAAGAGAAATCTAGCAAAGGTTCCTCACTGTGCTACATATTCGCAAGAGCTTTGTGCATATTCACAATGTATCCTGAAGCTTGAGAAGCAGGTATGCACTTTGAGGAAGTACGATTAGCTCCAGCTCTCAGATGTTTGTAAGACAAAAGCTTTTTTTACAGTCAGAACACATCGATTCCACTGCTCTGCTCCTGACTTCTATGCATTTCTCATCTCTGAGTATGAGTTCTGTGTGCATACAGCCTCTGTGCGTACATCTTGTGCATGCATGATCAGGGACCCTGCTTCTTTGAAGGGTCCCAGATCATGCATACAGAACCTATGCACATACAGCTAAATGGAGATGAGGGATCTGTGGAACTCAGGATATCAAAGAGGCTGTGAAAGTTGTTTCTGTGATATGCAGTTTTGGCTGCAGCTGTGAGGTGCTTTCCTATAGATTTATTTTCCTTAGTCTGATCTGATCAGAAAAATGTATTGATGGAAGAAATGTTGGTGTCCTCCCAAGCAGGGCTCAGAAAAGAACCGTGGGGCCTTGCAAAAGCCAACCACAAAGGAGAAATGAGTTTTACATGCCCCTGAATCCTTCTGCAGCTTGGATTGAAATCTAAGGTGGGAAAGAATTGCTGGCTCCTTCCACTATGCGATGCAGGGGAGCAACGTTACCCACCATTTTTCGTCCCTGCATCTATTCATTTAAGGCAAAGATTTCGTTTAAATACAGGCAGATTTAAGAGACTGATAGATTTCTCTAGGCCTTGGATTCACTCGGGAAAAGTCTCCACAATCTTCTGAATTTTGTGTGTGGAATATCTTGCATAATTTCCAATGCACAGAGCTGTATTTTGCCCAGAAAGGCAATCCATCCTCCCGATACAACCTCCAGAATGTAGGTCTAGCTGACATCTGGCAAGTCAAGTTCCGCCAAACACACAACAGTATGTTATTTGCCTCCAGATAAAGTCAGGCCAGCCTTAGTTGAACATTTAATAAACAATTTCCTAGTGGAAACCACACATAACTTTACAAGGCTAGGGCTGCATCAATAAATCCATCATTCTGTTTTTAGATAAACATTAACAGAGATTAGAGAGCCAGGTCACCCTCTGAACTTCCATTCTTGTGTGAGTGTGCTGTCAACAATCAAGCTGTATAAACAAAGGTCTGTGTGTGCCTGTGCAGCAAAACGTCTCCTCTCTCTGTTGCCTCAGCTTCACTTTAGCAAGGGCGGAGCAGAACTGGAAATGTCTGTCTCCTGCAAGACAAAATCTGGAGGGGAGCCAAATTCCACTGGTCCTACAGCTTCAGGGAGGAAAGAGTTGTAAACCAGCAATTAGTAATCCTGCTACTAAGAGGAAAGATTGCTGGGAAGTATAAATAGGGTCACTGTTTATACACAAGTTAAACTAGGAAGTGATCTGATTATATTGCTGCCAAAACGGCATGAAGGGGGAAAGAGCTCAGCTTGTGAGAATCACTGGGCTAATTCACATGACTCTTTCAGCAGGGCAAAATGTTGTTTGACTCAGCCTGCGAGCTGTTCTACACATGGTGTAGACTGAAGACTAAGGGAAGTTTTCTGGCTAGCAGTACTTCAGACTGCAAGTGGGTTGTGTGTGTCCTATTCTTGAATTTTCCCTTCTTGAATGTGACAAAGCCAATACGCTGGGAAGAAAGGTCCAATTTAGTATACAATACAAATGGAACAATTTAAGCAGGGCTTTCAGAAATGTGGCACGCCTCACATAATGTGTAGAATGGCTTGATTGGTAAGGTGGTTTGCCAAGTTTAGTTGCTAGAAGTGATTTATCTGATAGCTTTGTTATATATACATGAGGTTATTATTGGTTGCTCTATCATAGTCTACTCAAGGGTGGGAAGGAGGTAGATCTCTGAGTGATCTGCAAAAGATTAACAATGGCAGCAACAAAATGATTCCCCCCACCACTTAAATTAGGGTGCTGAAATGTTGATGATGAGCCAGGAGTAGCTTTTGTGTGAAAGGACTGGGCTTACTTCAGTTCTGGTACTGGGGGGGGGGGAAGGGTAGGCAATTGCTAGGCTCAAAATGTTCTCGGGGTACCTTCTTCTTTTATTCTAACAATATGTCTTTTGCAGTTGGTACTGATTGATACTGTAGATCTGGGGGTTCTAGTAAAAATGAATTAGATTTGACAAGCATACGGTCTGCCTACCATTGTTCTACTCAGAATTGTGGTGGGCATGGCCCTTTTGGTTCTTGGGCAGAGGTCTTTTGCAGCACTCATTATTAAATCTCCTTCACTGTGTGCTCAAATTATAGCTTGGTCAGCACAGATACAGCACACTGGTGGATCAAAGGTGGCATTTGGGAATGCAATGAAATAACCAGATAAATGTTGAACAAAATGGGGGACAGAACGGATTGGCAAGGGACTTCCTAACACTAATGTCACAGGGCATAAAATGCTGCATTTATAAGTACTATATGAATAACATTTTCATTCAGTTTTTTTTAAAATAAAAAAGATTAAGTCCAGTCTTAAGATTCAGTATGGAAACCAAATAAGTGATTGATCAATGGAATGAAATTGCACAAAGTAAGTGTTTTAGTCTCAGAGTAGATACTCATTGTGTGAATTGTAAGTTAGACATGGCCCCTAGGAAGGTGGTTTTCACCCTTGAAGTTAATAACAAAGAAACAGTAAATGGTCAAAAGAGGTGTTCACCTAGAAGTTTGAGCTTATTAGGTAATTTAACCACTAATACTAACTGCTCATCCTTTCACCACTGGTTTTAAAACAGGTTTAAAACAAACACAACAGCCAAGAAAATTAACAGAAAAATTACAGTCACCTGAATGACAACAAAAAGAGTACAGATAAAATCAGTCAACAGTAAGAACAAAGTATTAGGAAAATAAGTTTTCAGAAAGTTGCAATATCCCTAGGACAGGGAGTTCCAAAGGAGGCTGCGATGGAGGAAGCCCTCGCTTGTATTTCTGCCAGCCACAGCCAAGGATGGAGGATAAATGAGTTCATTTTTTCACCTTGAAGTAAACTGAACTAATTACCTGGTCCTGAATTAGATCAGAATGCACCTATTAATTGGATCGCAAACTTCTCTGAATTTTGCAATGGAGTTTGGGTCTTCCCCCACAATCTTATTTTTCCATGTATATTTTAGGAGTTAGTGCATTGGAAATCATTCAAAAATGTGCTCTTCAGGGGGAGAATGCACAGAATATGCATACAATTTAAATGTGAATTTTTATGCATTTTTAAAACAAAGATCTGCCAAGAATGGGATTGACGGGATGTATCATTGAGACATACACAGAAGATGTGGAATTGGATTAGGATGATCCAGTCATCCCTCAGATGAGGGGTGGGCATGCAAAAGTGCCTCCCTCAGTGACCTCAGTGTGTGGAAGGGATTGGTGGATTCTGTCCCTGCCTAAGCTTCTGTAAAAAGAGTTGTGCTTCCAAGGTGTTTTGGGCAGAAACAAGCATATAGAAGCAGGATTCCAATCAATTGTTCCAACATGATCACCTCATCAATCTGGTCTACTCTTCTTTTTGTCACAAGCTAAAAAAATGCTTTCTCCTATTGTTTTATTTATATGTTAATTGATTCGTATGATTAATTGACTAAGTTTTCTTCAGCCGGGTGACTACTAACTAATGACTGGGCTGAGGTTCACAAGCAAGCATAGTATACACAACAAGACTGATTGGACCTGACAGGCACCAAGTTCAGAGCTGTAGGGAAGAATGACAGCATAAAATGAGGAGGAAATCATTTGTGACATGCCCTTCACTTAACTTATTGGCGTGTCATTTCCAGCCTAAAGTATATGACGGATCTGAAGCATTATTTTAAAAGACGTTCCTCCCCTTCCTTTGCTTAGAGAAATAGGTTTTGTTAATTATAGCTTAATTTCACTTATGTTAGGGCCAAGGAAATTCTGTTACTGATTCACATTCACAGAATGAATGCAGATCAGGCATTAAAGTTCACATAGTCTCTTGTACAACAAGAAGTGAAACCTGCAACAAAATGTTGCAGGTCATCCTCACCTGCAATTAGGTGTTATTTGCAGGATTCCAGATATTCCAGATTTTCCTTCCTTCCAAGCAGGGTATTTTTCTTCCCACCCCATTTTTGTTCTAGCTGACAATCCATATTTTATGGTGGCTCAACATGCTCAGTCTTCATAGGGCTGGATATATTTTTGGAGCAGGGAGATGTCCACATAGATTTTTTTAAACAAAGTTTTTTTGTACTTCTGCAAACCTCAGTCTCCACCTTGACTCTAATCCTGTCAACACTTAACACCTGAGTTTGCTACTATCTTTGATTGCTCATCTTAAGTAGTGCCTGAATTAGTTGATTTTGGACCTGTGAATGTATACTTGATTTCAATATGTTCTGTAGGAATTAGAGGATCAGGCATAGCAATCCTTTGGCTTGTCATGTAAACTACAAGTTTGGATCTGGATTTATATTCACATTGCTCTGGGGCAGGTGTGTTCTTAGAGCATGAATATAGGTTGAAATCCTCTCATCTTCCTAAGCTTGTCCATGCAGATTAAGAGTTTTATTTGCTCTAATCAGACACACAACAATATGTGGTCACACTTAGTCATACACTATGTGTGTGTGTGTGTGTCTGTGTGTATGGGCAGCATGTTCAAAAATAGTATAAATATTATGGAATGCAAACTATTGTACTTTGGGAACACCCATCACCTCTGGCATTGGCAAGAACTGCGTTACATAAACAGTTATGCAATTAAAAAAATAGATTAATTTAGGGGCAACAGAAAGGCACATGCCGAAAAAATACCTTCCAGAGTTGGAAAATTCTGCAGTTCTAGAACTTCGGAACACACTGTTAGATTGGTCTCTCTGTGTGCAAGTGTGTCTTTGCTGTGTGGGGAAGGCAGGACTGGCATGCACAAGCAGAAATAGTGCACAATTCACTAAGTAAACTCATTCCTCTGTGCCTCTACAGAGCATTTACAGAGCAGGAATTACACTGGCTGGATGACAGTAGGAACTTGACTAAGTCTGCTGTGCCAGCAGATCTTGGAGGTGATCTGACATTGGGCTTATTATGCAAGCATGTCAGGAAGAAGGATGCCAGCATATAATTATGCTGGCACTGCCTCAACTCTGCTGCAACTTCACTGATACAGAAGCCCTAAATGGTGATAATGGGATCATGGTGGGGAGGAGCAGCCCTTTCCAAACATGGCTTTATTGATATCTTAAACCATGGCTTGCCAATTTGTTGGGGCGGGGGGGGGGGCAATGGGCATATTTGGAATTTTAAGAAAGTGTCTATGGTGCCAGTCACACAATGGCTGCTGTGGAGCATGCGTGTCAATGGCTGCTGTTGCCGTGTGGCGTAACTCAAAATGGCTGCCATATCTAATGGAGCAGAGAAAGAGATAGGCTCACAAAATGGTGTGGGCATGCCTCTCCTAACCCTGCTCTGGACAACAATGCTTGCTCAAAGGCAGAAAGTCTTTGTATCTTCACTCTGTTCAGAGTGGAAGGAAGGCTATCGAATCCTGACATCCAATGAAACGGGGTTACAGGAGTGGGGGCTGTGTTCAATACAGGAGGGACCAAGCAAGTGAAAACAGGAGCTGAGCAGGAACATTGTGCATTGTGGGTTTTTGAGGGCATATCTACTGAGATGTATGCGCATGGCAGGCCTGCAGATTTGATGGTGGACCTGCTATTATATTAAGCATAGCCAGGCAGGATGCAGGGTTAAGATTGCAGCCAGTGTCATTTGGAAGAGAATCAAATGTTGAGTCTAATGGCAAAAAACTGATCAATGAAAATCTCCCTCTCCTCCCCCGCCCCACCTTAGCTCTGTCAAAACAAATAAATTTCTGAAAGTGGAATGTACATACTGAAAGCTACCCTTGGGTTGTCTGTCTCATATACTGATTAGCTACATGAGAATTTGCTAAAGTAATTACCTCCTAGTAGTTGGCAATTACCATGGCAACCTCACCATCACAAGATAAATTCAGCCGTTAATGAAAGCACCACCACCAATGTGTCAACTCTGAAACATACATTATATGCCTTAAAAAAAGAAAAAAGAAGAACCTTTGAACAAAAGCCTTTCCTGACTAAATTGGAGAAACAGGTAGGCAGCATATTCATGCAAACTGTAGGACGACCCCGAATCAGACAAGAGAATGGATGGCTTTCATTCCCCCCCTCACTTTTCTGAACCCAGAATCTCTGACAAGTTAACCAAAAGTATCTTATTTCAACTCACACTATTGTACCTAATACTTACCAAAAGTGGCTTTAACCAAGGGACAAGGCAAATTTGCAGTGATTTATGGCAATTTATTTGCTCCATCTGAATATTGTGCAAAAATGTAGGTCTTTCAAATACTGCCCTTCTAATCTTAAATTCAGTTCTGCACATTTCCACTTCGGTTTGCGATATTCTTTTAAAAAACTCCTTGTGAAAACTAGTGCAAATTCTTCCTTATATACATGCATAGCCCCTTGGGCTTGCCGATCGGTTTAAATCTATGCAACAGGGTGAGCTCTTTTTTTTTTTTTGCATGTAAATCTGCTGAATACACAGAGTTTTGAAAAGCAATTTGTTCAAATGGGATGCATTTTTAATGTTATTTTCACTAACACGCATGTTAAGACAAATTTTACCTCAGTATGTGTATTTTGGTACACATTACTTGGTTGGAGAACAGCACTGCAAAATTTGGAGAAATACGAATTTCAATAGATGGTTTTGTTTTTGTTCTCATTTGGCATCAGAAGGTGAAAATGAGGTAGGTTTGCCTTTAAATGTGACCTGAATGAAATTTCTCCCCAGCCCCTACTCAGAACAATCCTGTGAGCTAAGTTAGGCAGAGAGAAAGTGGTTGTGAGGCCCAAGCTTTTTGGCTAAATGTGAATTTTTTTGTGGTTTCCCTGCCTTCTTATCACTCATCCTTGCCTCTCCTTACTGCTTGATGCACCAGCTCCTGGCAGCCTTGGAAAAGGCCCAATTTGCCCTGGGATTCAGGCCTTGGCCAAATCCGGTGCACAATTTTAATAGATCCATGCTAGATATGGATTGTGACTAATGTGCTGTGTAAACTACTTCCCAAACCAAAGGTGGGAGTGTACTGAATCCAGAGTAAATGGTTGTGTGTACACAGCCTCTGTATTATTCCCAAAGGTCTTACTTTCCAGATATGAAGAAGTCTTTAATGTTTTCCAAAGAAACATGTTTCTTCAGGTTGATACAGTGAGCAAATTATGATGTCGCCCGCAGTGTTTCTTTTCCAATGTAGCTGCCTATGGGCAAATGTTGGCGGGGTGCACATAAGAGGAGTAAATAAATAAATATTTACACTCCTCTTACTGCTTGCAGGAATAAGGTGTGGAGTATGTACCTAGCTTTGCCATGACTCCATTGTTTACAGTGAACTCCATTGTTTACAATGGAGAACTGATGGAGGCCAAAGGTACAGCCTTGTTTCACGGGGGGGGGGGGGGATTTGGAGAAACTGTGAAGTCACAAAACATGCATTTTGTGGTATAATACTATGACATGCGCCTCACTTCTCCACATGCTTTCCAGGAACCCAAGATTACTGCCACCAGGTTTAGTTTCCCCTGGATAAGAGAGAGCTGGAAGCCTATCCTGTCTTTGCAATTTTTCTTTCATTTACAAATATACAGTCAGAGCCTACTGGAAGTAAGCAGATCCCTAATAATAATAATAATAATAATAATAATAATAATGGCAGCAAACCAACAGGTCGTGTTGGTGGTTCTCAAAACAACAGCATAGATCTTTAGGGGGGCACCCTCAAGTCCATTTGCTTCCAGTCAAGCTAAACTCCTCTCTCTCCCCACAGTCTCATTTCATGCCTCTTTATGTTCACCTTATATGATCGATAATATTCTAAAGATTATGGTCATCTTGAAACATTGGCCAAAACTGGCCCAAGCCAAAAGCTCGTGTGGAGAATATTTTTCAGCCTGAGGGCAAAATTCCATTATGACATCCTTCCAAGGGCCATAGTGTATTTCAGTCGTGGTGCGGCCAGAGGTAAAAGTAGGCAGCATGAAGGATGTGACTCTTGTGTTTGTATAATGGCATGCATTTCAACCACACAAAACTCAGGGGTTTCTCTACCACCATCCTCCGTCCAAGCAAGGAAGAAGCATTATCACAGTTCAAGGACATATTCCAGCCAGGCAAGAACACTTCAGGGTGTACAACAAGTCCATTGGTGAGTGTGACCTGGAAGGAGCAGCTAGAGAGACATGTGGGGACATTTGGCCCCCAGACCTCAGATTCTTCACCCTATAAGCCCTTTTAACATATCTATGTGCGCATGTAAGTGATATAATTCCTTTTTAAAGCAACGCAATAACAAAGGCCCAAAAGCATAAAACTACCTCATCACAATGTTATTGAAATTAAACTGTTTGTTGTTGGAGATTCAGAAATATCAATCTTTTCCACCCTTACTAAATACAACTCATGCATGGGAAATCAATTATTCAGCCACATGGCTAAATTAATCACAGAAGGGAGCAGTCAAAAGCAGTGTTTGCTATAGCGTACGATATAATGTTACACAATTACCCAGGTGTACCACAGTGGCTTTTCACTCAACACCTCTGCGTATTACCCAGACACTGCCAGACACAGGATGCTAAACTAGATGAACGGGTTGATATGGCACCTCCATTGTTAAGTAGATGTTTGGAAATTAAAACTCTTCATAGAAGTGCACGCCTTAAAAACCTAACATGAACCGCACATCTTAAAAGCTAGTACCATTCAGTGTTAGTTGTTTGTATTTTAACAAATGAATGCCCTCAGAATGCATGAAACTACTGTTTCGCCACTTGAACACAACTGAAAAGCAAAGTATAGGAAAGCATAATGATTAAATCTGTTGAAGCAATTAGAAAGGTCTGCAGCTTGGTGGTAGAGTGTGTGCTCCACACACAAAAGGCCCCGTATCCAGACTTTGACATTTCCAGCTGAGAGTTGGAAATCTCTCTCTCTGAAACCCTGGAGAACTGCTACCATTCAGTGTAGGCAAAACTAAGTTAGATAGATTGTTAATCTGACTTGGTTTAAGGAAGGTCTTCTAGATACTGACAAATGTGCACACAAGCCTTTGGAATGGAATGATGCTAAATAAATTTATGAAATTGTGCTTTTGCAAATAAACAATGTGACTGGAAAAGAGAACTTCGGGGGGGGGGGGGAAGAGATGCAAAAAAGGGAACAAAGAACAAAACATCCACAGACATTTGCTTGCTTTCCTCTTCAGTTTCCAGAGTTTACAGCTATACAAGAACTTACTTGGGATGTAGGATGTGGGAAGGGATGTAATTTAAAGCTATTATACTTAGTGAAACAGTGCTTAGTGAGAACTGCAGGATTTAAAAATACTACTGTTTTTGTTGATGCTGTTGTCGTCATCAACATTGGCTTTGTTCACATAATTTATCTAACGCACATCAATATTTCTAAATGAAATGTTTGCATTTCTATGAAAATCTTTGCCCAGGCATTCAAAGATGAAAGCAGTGAGACTTACTGCAACTAAATAAAGTTCTCCCCGCCCTTTCCCCCCTTATTGCATGGGGACAATCTATACAGGCTTCCATGCCACAGTAGTCAGTATTGTGCGTGGGCATGAATAGCCACAGCTTGAATTTGCAGGATGCCAAAGGCTGTGAAAAAATATACCTTTCCCAAAGGAATTTAAACAAGTGTGACTGAATGAAAAGCTCAAGAATTTGCCTTTCAGAAGACTTCCTGTCCAGTGTCCAAAAGGTTTCCTGCCTGCTTTGCATTCAGACATATAAATCCAGTCTAGCTGAATTCAAGGTATATAAAATGCAGGCAGTTCTCCTGTTATGGGTAGGATCTCTTGGCAGATATAAACTGTCACAATCAATCAAAGTCTAGTGAAAAGGCTGCATTCCAGGTGGCATGCATAAGTTTGGTTGGAATCCCAATCTTTCTAGTACTAGGACTTTATATGTGAGAATCACTTCCTGCATTAAAAGCAATTGTGCATGGGAAGAACAATGCGACTACTTGAAAAGTATAGGATTCTGCAGATGAAGTAAATGCAAATGTGAAGGGACAGATCTATAGCAACCGTCTATAAATTTCCTTCCGTGGAATGAATGGTAACATGGTGACTAAAATGATTGAAGCATGCACTAAATGATTTAGACATCATCGTTGTCATATGATATTCTGTTTCATGTTTATTTTCTAGGGAAAAGAAAAAAAAAACTTGGGAAAAGGCCAAGGGATAATTCAGCAAGTTTCTTAACTAATGAGCACAATGGCATGGTCAAGGATGTACAAATTTCATTGATTTTGGTGAGAGAAAACAAGCATGTACTTATTTACTTTACTTAAGTAGAAATCTAGCATGTGAAGGAAATGACTAGACTACAACCCTTGACTCTAATATGCTAGCTTTCTATGATCACATCATGGCAATCCACTGTATAAAAGTTGACCTAAGCCATAAGTTCTTTTGCACATGTTTGGCATGTGTGTGGTTTCAACACATGGCAGGGGAGTTTGCTGCCCTTGCCCTGACTTCTGTAGCCCTATTCAGGCATTAATAACAGCGCTTAAATGAACCCACAAGGACAGAGAAGATGTGTGAATGTGCTCGCTCAGACCCTTACATAACTTAAAAGATGATGGTCTGCAGTGGGGAAGCCTCATGTAGTTGTGGAGGTACTTGCACATTTTGGAACCCTGATTTTTCATGCAAAATAAGTGCATGCCCTGCCTACTCCACAATCCAATATCATTGTTGTTTTCTAAAGTCATTTCACCATATTTGACTAAAGGATTAAAAACAGTCCCGCTGGGTGTCTATGGGAGGCCCCAAGAAGCAGAACATGAAGACAACACCACTCTTTCTCATTTGCAGATCTCCAAAAAAACCTCATTCCCGTTTCTCTCACTTTCTGCTATTTGCACATGCTAGAAGACTTGTATGTGGGAACTGCCATTAATTTGTTGGTGACACACAAATACTGCACATAGTCATTCCTTTTCTGAGCATTCTGTGTTGTTGTTGTTTTTTTAAAAAAGCTAAAATGCTTGGGCAATTTTTCAGTTTATTTACTTACTTATTTATTTAGTTGCAGCATTTATGTTGGCAGCCCAGTAACATCATTCTCTGAGTGACTCACAAAGATAACAGAGACATGGACTGAGGACAAATGCAATCCAAAAGACAGAATGTTGGACCTGGAGATGAATTGAATGCTTGCCCAGCCAGGAAATCACAAAGCAGCATTGGGCATGTCACTCTTTCACCTTGCCATTAAGAATTTCCACTTTATGGGTTTGTTTAGTTTAGAACAGGGATGGGAAGACTGTGACCCTCCAAATGCTATCGGCCTCAGACAGCATGCTCAGTGTCTAACAATATCTGTGGTGTGTGGCAGGGCAGGGGAGACAAATTCCCTACGCTTAGGTTAGAATATCCGTTTATTCTTTTTGTGAGAGTGACACTAATACAGACGGAAACTTTTAAGCTTTTAAATCTAATCACTCAATCAATCAATTAAGGAATTTTCACACCAAGCACACTTCTAAGCAATAAAAGACAATATACTTGCATATTATCAGGTTTCATTTACTGGGCCCCATTGGGAACTTAAAAAAATTCCATTGATTCTCCTTTAACGAACTGGTTCTATTTGAGCAGTGCTGTTGTTGTTGTTTAGTTGTTTAGTTGTTTAGTCGTGTCTGACTCTTCGTAACCCCATGGACCAGAGCACGCCAGGCACTCCTGTCTTCCACTGCCTCCCGCAGCTTGGTCAAGCTCATGTTCATAGCTTCAAGAGCACTGTCCAACCATCTTGTCCTCTGTCGTCCCCTTCTTCTTGTGCCCTCAAACTTCCCCAGTGCTAGCTGAGTCTTTTTAGCTTGGATGGTCTTAGCGCTGAGCTGAAACATTTTTACCTCCAGCAGCTGCAAACAGCTCCCCATATCCCACAAGTTTTGCATCCAGTCAGGGGGGAAGGGGAACATGCTCCCTTTGCAAGATGCACCTTTATGTTGGGATGCACACTGCAAAGGAATGGCAACCTGATTTAGGAATGTATTTGGATTGACATCTGGATACACATCCAAGTGCAGGTGCCATTGTAGACACAGGAAGGCAAGAAGCTGCCTTATACCAGATGAATCCATTGGTTTACCGTGCTCAGTGTTGTCTACACTGATTGGCAGTAACTCTCTAGTGTTTCACATAGGAGAAGTTTCCAGTCCTACTGGCAACTGCTGGAGATTTAAATTGCAACCATCTGCATGCAAAACAAATGCTGTACCACTGAGCTACTGCTCTTCCCCTGCATTGAAGTATCATCATATCACATATTTGGATGTGCATCCACAGAGAATGTTGGCCCCAGGGCCGTCTTTAGCATATGTACTGCCGGGGTGCAAAGATCTGCCCAGCGCCCCCCCCCAATTTAGTTTAGCTTCCCCCAGATGAGAGTAGGATTGCCATACGTCTGGAATTTCCCAGACATAGGCTGTATCTGGTTCTCAAAAACTGCATCTGGGTGGAAATATCTGCGAAAATCTGGACGTATGGCAGCCTATGTCAGTAGTGTAGAAATCTCGATTTTCTTTTGAGATTTCACAAAAAGCCTCAACACTTTTCACCTTTTGAATTATGGCAACCTTGGATGGGAGTCCAGTAGCATCTGAAGGACCACAGGTTTCCCATCCTTGACCTATATTATTTCAAGCACCAGAAACAACGGCTGCACGTGGGTGTGGAAAGATGTGCAAAAGAGTGAAAGGTGAAAGTGGGCTTGTGAGTATTTTTGTAGCCCCTGAAATGATTACCTTTAGAGAAAATCAAATTTCACATAAATGTAGAACCCAGATTTTACTCTCAGTAGCCAATTGCTATATTCATAGTTCCCTGCCATTATCTTCTGGCACCTTTTGAAATTACGAAAGCTACTGGCATCCTTTCTTATTATGAGGAAAGGTTTACATCCACTTTTCCCCTCTACTGCGAGAAAAAGAAAGAATGAACTGAAATTATAATGTACTCTCATGCAATTTGGCTCTTAAAACTGTTCACTTTATCCTATGGGGGCATCATGCTAAGTACTTTCAAAAATCAAACGGGATATGTTATAGCTCAGAGCCCAACATTTAATGATTATTCATTCAACCAAAGAAACACTTTCCTAAAAATCCTGTCTGAGGTAGTTTGTAACCAAGACTCTGGTCATCTGGAAAATCGCTAATGGAGAAACGGACAGGTATAGGGAGAATCTGTTTTCTTACCCTTCCTTGCATTACTTAATTTCAAGGGATTTTATTCCACAGCCTTTTCTTTCCAGCTTGTTAATGCTTTGCATTTTGGAATGTGATCTTGATGGTTATTTATGCTCTATCTCTCTCCCCCCCCCCCAGTTATGCATTAAGCATCTGGAATCCATATGGAACATTTACTTTTTTAATTTAGTGGAGGCATCTTCAGATAAGAACAGGGAAGGGAATTGGGCTGACTGCAGGACCAGGAAGAGTCAATTGGCAGTCCTGGAAAAAGGACAAGAAACACATCTTGCTTGTCCTCAGGGACCTAAGAATCTAGCCTCCTCAGCCACCTGGGTTTTTAAGCATTATTCTTGGCCTAGGCCCTCAGTTTTAGAATGGTAGGGGACTTAAAGTTGCTCCTCTTCCATCCTTGGAGTCTGAAGTCTATCTGCTATTACAAGAGAACACAAAGCTTGGGGGCAGGATATTATAAGCTTTCAAAACAACAACAACACCTCAATAAAGATACCACTCCTCCACAAAAAGGTTAATGACACAAGGAAATAACAGGGGTATCCTGGAAGATTATAGACAGTGGCTATGAGAGTTGAATTCGTTTAAAATAGGCTAGGTGTTCCCTTACCACCTCTTTTCCTATCTTGGGCTGCAGTTCCCTCCTTGCATCAGTTATTCTGTTATCATCAGGTTGTGCACTGCCTTCCTTTTGGGTGAAGACAGAGGCAAAGTAGGTGTCCAGTAGTTCCGCCTTCTCTCTTCTCATCCAATAGCATTTCTCTATCTTCTCAATATTAGGCTGAGAGACTATGAATGGCCCAAGGTCATTCAGAGAGCATCATGCTGGAGTAGGAATTTGAACCCTGGCTTCCTAGTTCCTAATCCAACAGCCTCACCACTACACTGGATCTTTAATAACACATACACAGAATAATTGTATTTTCAGAAGTAAATCACGGACATGTTTGTACAGCAGAAGGAGGGCATTTTTAGTCAATATGGTACATTTTTGTTTTCTTGCAACTTCCAAAGTCAATGCTACATACAAGTTACCCATTCAGATCACTGTTTAAGTACCTTTTTCAGCAAGAGTGAGTAAGAGAAGAGCTACACTCTCAGACTGTTATGGTTTCTTCCTTTCACAAATTTAAATGAATTTCAGATTCCATCTCAGTATCAAGCAAGTGTATGAGTGTGTTCCACATCTTCCTGAAACTGGCAAAATAAATTTGCTGCTGAAACTGATGAGAAAAAAAATGGGCCTGACAGACTGAATCTGGGCATCCTGTCCTGGCTTTCCCCTTGCCAAATCATGATCACTGAAAAAGCAATTCCTTCCCTCCTTGAATAAATGCCATAGAGCTGTTCCAACAAGAACAGCCACATAGACCACAGAGGAGGAGGAGCGCTTATGTTCAATAGCTTAGAACTTGTGTGCCTTAGAAAACAATGCATGCTGAAGAAAATTAGCTGATAGAACAAATAACAACACTTCATGGAACTGGGGACATGGATATTCATCATGTGATAATTATAATATCAATTGATGGCTGGCATGTGTGAACGTGCAATTACAAATAAAACAGCACCGACAGAATATTCACATCATCTCAGTTGTTTCCAGTGGGTCAGTTCATATATTTAGCTTCCAGTTCTCTATTTACAGTGATCAAATGTAGATAGTTCAAGTGATGTACATGCATGTGTGTAATACTCCTAGTCTACATCTATTTGTGAGGAGCTTTCTACATTCTGCAAAATAGGGTGGAAGAAAGAGTGAAAGTGAAATGATATGTATTTACCCTTGGAGATGTACAGATCACCTCCCGTAGGGAGGTGGTGTCCTGCCTGTATATGGAGCATGTGCTATTGGCCTTAGAATGCAATCTTAACTCCATTTACCTTGGAGTAAGCCCCAACAAATTCATTGGGACTTCCAAGGAGACATGGTGACACTTGCAATGGAAGTTACATTTTAACTGACTTTTAAACTTTTGATAGTGTGTATTGGCTTTCTCTCCTGAATCATTTGTAGTAGTTCTACCAAATACTCACTGTGAGTGTTCCTGGCCTGTGAAAACAAGAGGTTTGGATAATAATGATCACAGAATGGATGGTACAGCTTTCTAGTTGGGGGTTGGACAATAGGACCTTCTGTTTCCTTTCAGCACTATCAATCTATAACTCTCTAACACCATCAATATGTTGCTACATCCTTAAGTATTTATGTTTTCAGAACAGGGGAAAAAATATTATGCTTTCAGAGTTGCAGGTTTGCTGTCTGTGTAGCAGTAGACATCCCTTGAGAATCTACCCGTTGTGAATATCTGCCAGTGTGAATTCAACAAGGGGTGATGGAACTCTCAATTCACATGCTTGAGTAGCTGAGTAATAAAGAAAACGGAGGAAATTACACAACTTGTGTTCTCACGCAAAAGGAGGGCATCAGAAGTACTTCAGTTTTGAAAACAATACAGTGGTTGTTCCCACTATACCAAGGACAGAGGAAGAAGCAATGTGTTAAAGCTTCAGGAAAGTGTACGTAGCTGAAGCAGGAGAAAATGACTTCCTAACCATATGAACAGTTCAGTAATGAAACAGTCTGTCTAGGCAGGTTGTGAAATCTCCATTCTGGGAGGTTTTCAGGACATGTACTAAATAGATATGGATTGTGGATAATTTGGATTTAGGATATTGTGAGTGTGGGCAGAGTGGCAGAAAGAAGAGATGGATCAATTCACCTATGGAAGCTCTTTATAATTTGGAATAATTCCTTAGGCTACAGTCTGGAATTCTGGCAACTGGATTCTTGGATAAATGAGTATGGGCTTCTAGACATTCATTCATCTGATACAGTTCTCTTCAGAATAGAGATTGTTCTCAGAATAAAAAAATACAAATGTATTTTGTAGTTTTACTATTGTGGCTTTGGAAATAATTTTATACTGATTTTATACCAATCACATACATTTTGGGGTTCTATTTGGGGAGATTGGATTGGGTTGTTGTTATGTACTGAAGTTCTCACCCTGGGCTAGCAGGGCGATACTGTAAGATAGTTCAGGTCCACATATGCAAATAAGGGATCAAAAGAGATGTTCAGTGATTGGATAGTTACAGAAAATGGTTACTGTTGCATTCTAGTGGAGCTCTGTATAAGCAGGCTGGCTGAACCCTTCTGTTCATTTCTGTTCTGGCCTGTGAATAAACAAGAGCTGCTGAAGAATCGCTGTGTCGTCTGATATGTTCACCCACAACTTAACAGTTGTGTTTCCTTGTTGTACTGCTGTTTGCCACCTTGGGTGGACTTGGTGCAGAAAGACAACTTATAAATACTGAAAATAAATAAATGACAATAACAGGGGATCAGATTCTGCCTAGCTTTTTCCCTGTCATGCTTACATTCTGTATTCAAGAATATTTTATTGATGAAGGGAAACACTCCAACATGTGATCCCTGACACAGAACTGGATTCAGAAGGGGCATAGTCCCAGGAGAGTCCCCCCCTTGCGATGCTGGAGATAAGTTATAGGAAACAAAATATGAAAGCTAACGCTGTTTTAGCTGGGGAGATCTCATAATAGTGCTCTTTAGTAAGCCAAGAGAAAAATAGAAATGTGCAAACGCTGGCATTTTACAAAGCTATTTTATCCTTTCTCTTCTCTTTCATGAATGGCGACACTGAAGCTCGTACCAATATTGTGTTGACGTGTCCAATTTGTCAGGTGTCGAGGCTGCCTTGATGAAAATGGTGGAAGACAGGCTGAGCTACCTCAGGCATAGCAAACAGCCCCTCTCTAATTTTATTGGCTTTGAGGAGAGGAGTTTCTGGGTAAGTGATCTTTTTGTCAAACGTGTGCAGTACAAGAAACAAGCATCTAAGACAGCTGAAGGACATAGGAGATGTTGCTGCCCACAAAGGTAGGAAAGGAAGGAAGATAATTAAATCAAATGCCGCTGTTTTTTAAAACAGCAAGAAACAAAAGGGGGAAATACCACAGCTCAGGTAGAGAACCTGCCCTGCAGGTACAAAGTCCCAGGTTCAGTCCCCAGCATCTCCAAATAGGACTAGGAAAAGCACCCGCAGGAAACCTTGGAATCTCACTTCCTGTCACAGTAGACAATATTGGGCTAGATGGACCAATTGCCTCACTTGTTTTAAGGAAGCTTCCTATGCTTTGAAAACCCATCAAAGATCACAGAAACCTGCAAATAAAATGGGAAAGGGGTAAAGGGTGGCTCAAAAGGTGAAAAGTACAGTAGTAGTACAGTATAGCCAAACAATCCTGACAGATGGATGTTTTTCAGTTCTCACTTTGCTTTGGAAAGTGGAATTTAGGGAGGTTTACCTTTAAGTGCAAACCAAATCAAGTTCTTCTCAATGTCTAATCATAAGGCAACAATTAAAAGGTGTAGTCTTTAAAGTTTTGAGAATGCCCGGGTTCAGCAATGACACCTTTAGGTAACAATCCTATGGAAAACTGACTTGGGAGTGAGTCCCATTGAACTCATTAGGGGCTCCTTGTGAGCAGACATGCATAGGACTATACTGTTAATGTAATTGAATATACTGATATAAAGTTTTAGAAAGCTATCCTTCTGAAATCTTTAGTTTTCTTACCATCATCAGGAGCGTATATTTCATTTTCTTCTCTTTCTTCTTCCCCAAAGAAATCAAAGAAACCCTTGGCTGAGAAACTTGGTGAAGATATTAGGGTAAATATTGCAAAGGGAATAGAAACTTTTAAGAGGCTGTTAATTTTATGATGGCAACATAGCCTGTTAAATCTGAGGTAATACTTGACTCTTTGTTTTAGTCATTTTCGTGTTTGTGAAATACTGTAATTTGAGGTAATTTTGTGACTGAGCATATTGTTGCCTCAAGGTAACAGAAGCTAGCTCTGCTTCCTTTATAGGGCTCATGATTATGGACTTCCTGAGGAGAATTTTCTCTTATATGATAATAAATTTACCTTTGGATTTGTTCATCTTCTAATGAAATTTATTTATTTTTTATGGCCATAGGACCTGTGGCATTTGATGAGGTGAATTTCCTGTTATATGAAGATACATTTGATTTTGTGCATTTGATAATGAAAAAAGAGAAGAAAAGCCTACAGAACCTGCAATATTTGGTTTTAATGAGCCTCTAAGGGAATATGGAGTGCCTATTTTGAATGGCTTTCTGTCTCCGCACAATTTTTAGTCTGATGGTATAGAAAGGCTATCACCAAGAGGATATTTTGATTGTCAGATCAGACCCTGCTCAGGGGGATATAGCGGCTTTGATTCTGGTGAATCTATGGCTGGTTCGGTTCTACCCCTGCCTTGCCACTGAAATGCTCTGATTTGGAGCCTTATGCAGGCTATCTTATAAACCTTTATCCAATTTTGGAAAGAAGTGGTAGCTTCCTAACCACTTGGACTTTGGGCAGGTACAGCAGGGGCATTTACAGCAGCAGAAGTCATCAGAGGTACATCTCTGCTTAATCCTAACTCCCTGATCAGGGATTGCAGATCAGGGTTAGGATTTGGCTGAAGACATTTAGCACCTTACAACATCAACAATACTGAGTCTCTTGAACCATCTCTGTAAAGCCATTCAACACCAGCGAAGGCACATTACATCATCAGGAGGGGTTGCTGTTGCAGCTTGCAAGAACTGCAATTTCTGAATGACTATCTTCTGAAAAACTTTATCTTAACTTTGTGTTTTCTTTGTGACAGGCCAGAACTTTGTGGTTTACCACCTCAGACCCTCTGATCAGCAGGGGAAGGTCCAAACAGTGGTCCAGCCTTGAAGTTACCAGTGCCTGAACTGGTAAAAGAAACAAAGCAAAATACTTTGTGAAGGCACATTACACACGGCGAATGATATGAATCTTTGGTTTCCCCCCTTAGTCATGTTGCTCTCTCCCCACACCCCTTTCCACAAGCAAGGCTTTTCTTCCATCTGGCTATGATGTAGGAGAAGAAAGAACTGGACCTGCTCTAAACCCCTAATTGTAGCACAGAGACTAATGAACTGCTAAGGTTTTTTGTTCGTAGGAACGCTTGTAATAGCTGCCATTCAACTGCATTTTTAAAATCCAAATAAGAAACAGAAAGTATGCAACTTGACTATGGGTTTTGTGGTTTCCCTGTAGGAAATACTTTTTCACCCAGCATGAAATTATGCTATAAATTTAATTGCATAGGATGCAGCACAGACCAATAACTAAATAACATTCCGTGTTTAACCATCAATATGTTTGTCAAGCATGCAAAGAAATGAATAAATGGATGCTGTCAAATTTGTGTCAATAACCCCCACCCCACCCCCATTTCTCATGACCTACACAACCTGGTCCCATCCTAGTTGCAGGCTGTCATAGGGGACAACAATATTCACTGGCTTCCCCTCTCCTGCAGGTTCATGCCCCCTCCACTTCTGGCACCACCAAGAAAAGGAAATCTGCACAGATGGGGCATTGCCTCCCTCCCTCCCTCTAATAAATAAAACAATAATAAATATAATTATTAATTTATAACCCATTCTTCCTTCACACTGAAGCACAGATCAGCTTATAACACAATATACAATTTAAACACATATTTACAGAAAAAGAGAGAGTAACATATCCACTGGGAAAACAGAAACACTAAGCCCCAACTTCATCCAGCATCAATAATCAGCAGGTTCATTTCTTAAGGCCTTAGCTAAAATGAAGGATTACCGAATGATATGACGTCATCTTGAGATAACACTATATACCGTATTTTTCGCCCAATAGGACGCACTTTTTCCCCTCCAAAAATGAAGGGGAAATGTGTGTGCGTCCTATGGGGCGAATGCAGGCTTCAGGAAGCTATCCGCAAGCCTTGGGAGCTCCGCGGGAGTTCCCATCAGGCTCCCAAGGCTTGCGGATAGCAGCCTGCATCCCGAAGCCTGGGGCGCGCTGCATAGTGCGCCCCGGGCTTTGTGCAGATATCGGCCAGTCCCACAAGCTCGGGGGACAGCGGGGAGGCGGAGCGCGCCTTCCCACTGTTGCCCGACCTGGTTTGTAGGCTAGCGCTGGGAGAAGCGCACTTCTCCCCACCGCCATCCCCACAAGCTCGTGGGACAGATATCCACAAGCCTGGGGAGACCGGCGCAACTTCCCGCCGGGCTCCCTAGGCTTGTGGATAGCAGCCTGTTCTGGGGGCTGGGGTCGGGGGAAGCTCGGGCATCCCCCGCCCCAGCCCCATGCCTGGGGAAAAAATAATTTCCCCTCTTTATTTCCCCCCCAAAAAACTAGGTGCGTCCTATGGGCCGGTGCGCCCTATGGGGCGAAAAATACGGTAGCTGTGTCTTTCCATTCCAGATGCTGGCTTTTTTATGGGAAGAGGATTCAACAAGATTTCCAAGAGAGAGCATCAGTTTGCAAAGTTTTGAGGCTGGCAAAGTTGTACAAATCACTTCCATGGACTAATTCTGATCCATGTTCATCAGGAAAATCAACAAGTGTGTCTTCTAGTTTCATATTATTATTTTTGTAAAAGAATATTTTCAAAAACTTTGTGTGACTTGGTGTCCAGCGTCTTGCCCATTAATTTAAATGGGTCTACTATGAGTATTACTTAGTTAGAAACCATCCCTACAAATTTAATGACAACTTCAATAGCCATATCCAGACATTTCCAACTAACGTGCAACTCTAGGGCAAAAGGCATATTTTTCCATCAACAGCTACCTAGAGACATGTAAACCAGTACAAATTTATTGCAATGTTCCAGTTCAGTTTATTTGTTGATATTATTCATTCCACTACTTTGGAGAAAAATAAAGCCAAAAGCTCTTCAAAAACGACGTTCATTCTGAAGAAACAGTAACATTATATATGACAGACTTACATTATATGCTTCTTGGCAACGGGTTCCCTCAGATATCCCAGACAAAAGTCACTTTCTTGTTTCAAATTGGTATGCAAAACATGAACTCTGCCCTGCTCAACAACACATCCGGCATGTATCAGATTAATCTTCGGCACAGTCTGTACATACAAAATAAACATCTATCAAACAAGAATATCCAGTCATTCCTGAAGGTATTGAGGCAGATAGAGAAGCTAAAATTCATCTACAGCACTTTCTGATGCTGCTGTTTATTCTTATCATGTTATTTGATGGTAAATCTCTCTTAGAGTGGAGAATCCATTGTGAAGTTAAATTCATGTATATCATCAATGTGTCTCCAGGGCTCCAATTTTCAGGAAAAATGGCTCCTACCTCCTACCTCTCTTCTGCCCTACAGGGTATTGCTGCTCTTTCCAATAAAGCAACATTAATTTGGGGGATTCTCCTTTCATTTCTTTTCAATGAAGCTTTGCATTATTACTTACTTACACACACATACACACACTCCACTCTATTCTTGATTCCATTTACATCTATTGGTAAAATTAAGCAATTTTATTTTATTTTTACTGTGATCTAAATATGCCACTGGGAAACCCTAATTTCCACATTTTATCCCACCCTTCTTACGGAGTGACATATCGAATGCCCCCAGCTTTATCCTCACAACAGCCCTGTGTATTAGGTTAGGGTGAAAGAGTCATCCAGTGCTCTGATCTAGAGGAAGGATGGGCTATAAATATTCTGAAATTAATAAATAAGAATAGTCCAAGATTTTCCAATATGGTCAGCTAGTCTACTCCAGAAACACATCAAGCAAATCAAGCACCAGTTCCATGTTTGACAATGGTGCAAGGTAAGCTTTAAATTTATCTTGGGTGCTATGCATGTTAATAGATTTTATAATGCTTGGACCGTATTTCCAAAATCTAAGGCAATAGGTGACATGGCACATAATCCAGGCAGAGTTGGATTTGTCCCATTTCCACTGATATCAAAAGAAAATTTTAACATAACTGGGGAGCGTAAGTAAAATCAGTTTCTTCTGACTTACAATCATGGGAAAGAGAAAGAGCACCCTCTTTGAATTCTGTAGTTTTACATATGAAGACATAATAACAATCATCTGTTCCCTAGCAGGTAAATAAAACCTTAGATGAACAACAACACATGACATATTACTCTGTGTCATGATTCATTTAACAGAAATAAAGCCAAAATGGAAAACCCATTTGTGAAAAACTAAGTACACCTTATGATTCAAAAGCTTGTAGAACCACCTTTAGAAGCAATAGCATGAAGTAATTGTTTTCTGTAGGACTTTATCCATCTCTCTCATTGTTGTGGAGGAATTTTGGCCCACTCTTCTTTACAACGTTGCTTCAGTTCATTGAGGTTTGCTGGCATTTGTTTATGCACAGCTTTCTTAAGGTCCCACACAGCATTTCAATTGGGTTGGGGTCTGGATATCAACTGGTTCTGTTCTTTTTCAGCCATTCTGTTGTAGATTCACTGGTGTGCTTGGGATCCTTGTCCTGTTGCATGACCCAATTTCAGCCAAGCTACAGCTGTCGGGCAGATGGCCACACATTTGACTGCAGAAGACTTTATTACAGAGGAGTTCATGGTCGATTCAGTGACTGCCAGGTTCCCAGAGCCTGTGGCTGCAAAACAAACCCAAATCATCACCCTTCCACCACTGTGCTTGACAGTTGGTGTTAGGTGCTTGTGCTGATATGCTGTGTTTGATTTTTGCTAAACGTGGTACTGTGCATTATTGCCAGACACCTCCACTTTGTCTCATCTGTCCAAAGGACATTGTTCCAGAAGTCTTGGGGTTTGTTCAGATGCAACTGCAAACCAAATCTGTGCTGCCATGTTCTCTTTAGAGAGACAAGGCTTTCTCCTGACAAACATGACAAACAAACCATACTTGTTCAGTCTTTTTCTAATTGCACTGTCATCAACTTTAACATTAAACATGCTAACAGAGGCTTGTAGAGCCTGAGACGTAAGTCTTGGTGTTTTTGTTTTTGTTTGCAGTTTCTCTGAGAATTGAATGGTCTGACCTTGGCGTGAATTTGCTGGGACGTCCACTCCCGAGAAGACTGGCAACTGTCTTGAATGTTTTCCACTTTTGAATAATCTTTCTCACTGTAGAATGATGGACATAAAATTGGTTGGAAATGGCCTTAAAACCCTTCCCAGTTTCATGAACAGCAGAACTTGCTTCTCTAAGAGCACTGTGTCATCTTTCCTCTTTGGCATTGTGTTAAAGCACATCTGAATGCTTGAGACCAGAAAAAACCCAAAACTTTGGCTTTTATAGAGGTGGGCGCACTTGCAGATGATCAATTAAGCAAGGGCATTTAATTAGCAGCCCTTGTCTACTACTTAGCCTCTTGGTTCCTATGGAAACAATAAGGGTGTACTTAGTTTTTCACACATGATTTCTGCATCTTCACTTTATTTCTGTTAAAGAAATCATGACATGGTGTAATATGTCATGTGTTGTTGTTCATCTGAGGTTGTATTTACCTAATTTTAAGACAAATGATTGCTATTATGTCCTGACATGCAGAACCGCAAAATTCAAAGAGGGTGCACTTTCTTTTTCCCATGACTATACTCCCATAATATTTTTTTTGGGGGGGGGGGAAATCAGTTTGTCATTTTAAACCCCTTCCTGTGGTTAATCTATAGGTTAATTAGCCCATTAAACCTCTTGTCAACAGCAGTGATAATATAAACAACTGTGATCCAATCAGATTTGTATATCTCATATGAATCTCAAATAGATGTTCCTTTAAAAACTGATTCAATTGGCTGCTGAGGAAGAGAGAAAGATTATGAAAGCATTAGACACTTAAGAAATGCAGGATCACAAGAAAATATCAGAGCATGGGTAAAAAACAACAACAGCACTTCTGCTTTTAAGATAGTTTTTGGTCATGCTCTTTTTTGGGTTACATCCTTCCACTGTAAGGAGTGACCCAAAAGTAGGCCAGTTCCTTTCAAAGTTCCTGCCCTGCTATCTCAAATGCCTTTCACTAGAAATGTCACACAGCTCAAACTTGGCAGGGTACATGCAAAGAATTCATTGTAACATTTCACTGCAGCCCATCCCAATGTCAGTATTTTAATCCTTTTTTGAACCAGTTGCCAATCAGAGTGTTAATCACGGGCGTGAGCAAGATCTTGCAGCAAGCACATATTTCTAGGAAATGAGTTGAGTACACAAAATTCTGTGGGATCAAATCCTATATGAGCAATAGTTATAAAAATATAGCCAGAGTAGCCTGTGCAGATCATTACTCAGCCTTTATTTAAAAGGAGAACAACCTTTATCTAAAAAGATTCCTGATTAAATTTTAAAAGTACAATTCTGGTGCAAGTCATGTGAAATGTTGACACTGTGAGGTTTTTTGTATGTATGTATGTATGTATGTATGTATGTATGTATGTATTGTGGCATTTGTATACCATCCCATCATGTAAAGTTCTCTGGACAGTTTCCAATATAAAATAAATGCATAAAACCAGAAAATCAAAACCTACTTAGATACAGGAAAAAACAAAACTCACCACACCCACAAAGTTCAACACAGATTTTAAAATTCAGTAGCTACTTAGGAAATGTTGAACCATTCAGAACATAAATCCATTACCTTTGCTAGTAAAAGGAGGAATAAATAGGTAACGTTCAGAGTGAGTGCTAAATAAAAATGAAAGGGGGGGGGAGGGCCATAGTTTAGGGTAGAGAACCACTTCAAAAAATCCCCAGATTTAACCTGTGGCATCTCCAGTTAAAAGGATCTGGTGGCAGGTGATTTGAAAGATGTCCGCCTTAAGACCCTGAAGAGCTGCTGCCCTATGAGAGAAGCAGACAATATAGTGGGCTAAGCAGACTGTGCAAATAGCTTGACCTGGTATATTGCAGCCTTCTTTGATCTATAGAAAAGAGTGTTTTAAAATGCTTGATGAAAAGTATGGGTTGGTAGATGTGGTGTAAATATGGTGCTGTTTTGTGGAGTGTTTATTATTAGTGCGTTAGTGCCATCTGCTGTTACATGGCCTATCAAGGCTGCATTATCAAGGAGCACACTGTTGAATTCAGTTCGTCTCCAGCACTTAAGTGTTTAGGACTTGGGAATTCAGTAAAGAAACCCAACAACAACAACCCAGGATTAAGAAAGCAGTGGGCAATTAGCAAAAAAGCAAATCAATTGCAATGTAGGGAAGGAGGAGCAATGTAGGGAAGGAAGACCCAAGTATAACCTGATCACTATTCATTGTGCTCACTGGGATTGCAACCCGTAGCACATTATCGGTGAGGGTGCCCCAACAGGAGCTGTTTATTTAGGATAAAAGCCTATATTATAGTTCAGGGATGAGGATTCTTAGCCTGGGGTGGGAGAAGGACAGAACACAATCCTCCAGCCCTCAATGTTTAGCCCTTGAAACCCTTCACAGACCAAACCCTTCACCAGCCCTGCTCAAATGTTTACCCTGGTTGGAATGCCCTTGTGATGTGACAATGCCTTTTGATCACCTGGATGGAGTGTGTGTGTGTGTGTGTGTGTGTGAGAGAGAGAGAGAGAGAGAGAGAGAGAGAGAGAGAGAGAGAGACAGACAGACAGAGAGAGAGCGCATTTGATTTCCACATGGCTGGAATGTAGTCTGCTGTCACAACCATTGCTCCACCCAGTTCTGCCCCTGCCCCTTCCTGCCACTCATCTGTGGTGCCTAGAACACCTGCCACCACCCATGAGGGAGTGTGGTCATCCAACTGAAAAACATTTCCCTCATGCAGTAGGCCCTTCTCTTGGTTTTAGTGTATCTATGTGGGGTTTATTATCTGTTTGGTTGGTTGTAAGTCACTTTCAGTTGCCCTGAACAACATAAAGCAACCAGCAAAGTTAAACAACAACAACATGGGGGATCATTCAATCAGGCAAGCCGAAGCGTTTGCCCTCATGGAATGATCATCTTGGTGCAATGTTGTTCCTCCCAATATTTTGAACAGTATTCTCAAGCCTTCCTCCATAGGAGCCAGCTCCTGGGGGCCAAGGCACTTTGGGGGCCCCCAATGTTAATGTTCAGAGGGCATTTGGCTCCGCCCCCTGGCTCCTCATGATGTTGCATGTGCAAAGTCAGGACATTGCGTTGGGCTCCCCTATCATCTTGAGAAGCTGGCACCTCTGCCTTCCTCTGTTCTAATAGATCCATGTGCTCTTAGAGTCTATCCACAAAATGTTCAGATTCCACTTTTATAAACCTTTATCCAATTCTGGAAGATATTGGTTACAGTTGTGAATATAGACTATGGAGTATAGCCCACATTTGGATTTGATAGGAAGTTCTCCTAAGCCAGCAACTCATAATTGGTTCAGAAACTGGCATTTCTGATCTCCGTCTGTAGTAAAAAAAGAATTACTGGTGAATAGCATGGTGGTTTAACCTTGCCATTCATGGGTTCATTGTCTGATCTTTACATCAAAGGTGACCAGGGTTTAATATTGTCACATGCAATTTTGTCTCAAAAGAACTATGTGTGTGATTAATCCAGGAGCAAACCTGTCAATTCAGCTCCATGTGAAGGAAAGCTGCTTAGCTACTCAAGCCTTAAAATGGAGCTCCACTTGGCAGATTGCCCAGCAACAAATGGAATGGGGAATGGTGGTCAGGCGTGGGGGAGTCAGTGCATGCTATTGAATGTAAATCCCAAATTCAGTAAATGTGCTTCCCTAAGCAGGATATCATCACTGAAATTAGGCACATCTGGGCATGCCTTTGAATAATTTTAGAAGGCAAAGTATCAGAGAACCGATCACCAAAGATCTGTTATCTTGCACGACAATGCACATGACATTTTAAGAGCCAGACAAATCACCTACAAAACCTGATTTCTTGTCTGTTGCTCAGACATACTGGAAAGAGGGCTACATATGGCATGTTGGAGCTTTTTGGATCAATTTTGATTCCACAGCAAAACTGTTGCATGAATCGCAAGACAGCTTTTAAAGCTTGAAAGACTTTTGAATGTGGAGACTCTCAAGTCAGCAGAGGAGCTGCTGATTAGGAAAGACAAACACACACACAATCCGGTGCATGTGAGGTTTGGCCACAAAAATGTACCACATAAATCAGCCTTAAATTACAGTCAAGAGAGCTTGAATAATTCCTGGGGCAATCGGCACAGCTTTAGGCAAATTACTTTTGGCCTGACTTTCAAAGGCACCAAAGGATCTGTATTAACTTCTTCACCTATAGCTTTTTCATCTTTGGGATGTTTACCAAAACTGGAAGTCTAGCACTTCTAAAAATATTATTTTCTTAATATATTCATAGAATTGAAAGTGAGGATTGTCTAATCAGATCCCACCAGAAATATAAGGGCAGATGTCCGCGTCACATGCAAAAAAATAAGGAGTGGATCACAGAGCAGGCTAGTGAGACTGAGCTTGGTGGACATGGAATGCTGACTTACTGCTAAGTAGGAGGAAATGGGAAATGTAAAACAGTGGGTGGGAATGGGAACGGAATGGAGTATCCTGGAAAGGAGCATAGCTGCCTGGCTGGAACCGTGAAGGGCAGCACTCCACACTACAACGTTTTGCTGCAGGTTCCACTTGTTCCCACCTGCATTGCAGTGACCACATGGTTTTCATTGAACCGGCTGAATGTGCCTTTTGGTGCAGATGCCATTCTGGGACATGACTTGTTGCCCATGACGAGAGCAGAGCTGAGGCCGTTTATGTGTGCACATTTAAAATACAGAAGCACAAAAAGAAAAGATTTCCAAATGGTTCAAGCGAACGGCTTTCCTGCAGGAGCAGAGCGCTTTACCAACTGCCACAGCTTTGACAACCACCTCCTGGCTAAAATACTTTTGCTCCGCTTTAGAGGATTATATTTCTTACTGAGGAGAGAGTTTAGATAGTGTGGTTTACAGTCTAAGGGAAGAGTAAAAAAAAACCACACCTAATGTTGTGCTGAAGACAACAAAGAAAGCATTTTCCCTTTTAAGATAATTATCATCCGTGTTTATAGTGATTAAGCTACAAAGATTAATAATCAACAACACACAAAAATTGCCTGAAGGCAACACCTGAGAGCTTAACATCAGTAAAGGCTTCTTAAGTTATTGCTCTCCCTCTCTCTCATCAGTGGAAAAGGTCTCATTCACTGCAGCATTTTCATCTTGAGTTCATCTGAAACGGAAGAAAGCCGGGCTTTCCTACCCATAGCATGGGAATGCTGGGAGACTTTGATCCATTGTTTGTATATCAGCTCTTTGATAATGAGTTACAGTGTACTGTGGTTTTTAAAGCATGGTCAGATGGTTCTTTTATACTTAGAGCTGTGCCAGCGTTTCCATGATCACCGTGTCACATGTGCCTAGCGTTGCTTGTATTAATTTGTTCCAACCTAAAACATGATTGCTTCCGCCTTCCCTCCCCCACACCCCTGGAATGAAAACACAAGGCACTGCAAATGGGTTCAGTTGTGGGCCACAGCCTTGTTGACGTATGTGTTTGATTTGCAGTCAACTAGCCAAAGGCAATCTCTCCCCTAACTCAGCTCTGGTGCATTTGCTACCACAAAGAGAGTTAGGAAACAGCATCTCCTGATGCTCACCTTGAATAGGCAACCCTCCTTGGACAAACCATCAGATCCCTGGTGTAGCAGGTGTCTACTCTTTGCAATCTTCAAAGATCTCAACAGGTGTCACATGGAAGAAAGAAAAAGCTTGTTTTCTACTGCTCTGGAGGGCAGGACATGAACTAATAATAATAATAATAATAATAATAATAATAATAATAATAATAATTTATTCCCCAGCAGCTCTGGGCAGCTTCCAACAGAATATTAAAATACAATAGTCTAAATTGAGAAGTATTGTTTAAAGGGAATAGAAAAGAAGGGTATAAACAATGACAATACAAACCTAAGGAATGCGTAATTTGAATAATGACTATGGATGATTTACGGAAAAGCTGAAGGAAGTCCAGAAAAGAAACAATTTGTGAAAAATTGGATGTGAAATTAGTATGTGTTTTTGTTTTTGTTGTAAACTAATAAAAATTATTTCAAAAAAAATAAAATACAATAGTCTATTAAACATTAAAAGCTTCCCTAAACAGGGCTGCCTTCAGATGTCTTCTAAAAGTCTGGTACTTGTTTTTTTCTTTGACATCTGGTAGGAGGGTGTTCCACAGGGCGGGAGCCACTACCAAGAAGGCCCTCTGCCTGGTTCCCTGTAGCTTCACTTCTCGCAGCGAGGGAACCGCCAGAAGGCCCTTGGAGCTGGACCTCAGTGTCCGGGCAGAACGATGGGGGTGGAGACGCTCCTTCAGGTATACTGGACTGAGGCTTCAAGTTATAAGAAAGGTGATTCCAATTAAACATCAGGAATAACTTTTTTTTGACAGTAAGAGCTGTTTGACAGTGGAACAGACTCCCTCAGAAGGTGGTGGACTCTCCATTTTTGGAAGTTGGATGGCCATCTGTCATGTATGTTTCAGTTGAGATTCCTGCATTGCAGGGGTTTGGACTAGATGATTGTTGGGGTGCCTTCCAACTCTACAATTCTATGATTCTTTGAAGGCATGTGCTTTGCTACTAGCAATAGTCCTTCCCCACTGAACGGCTGACTTGTGTAATCCTCCTTTCATCATTCAAATGGCTCTGGGTGCTCACACATGTCTATCTCTCCACTTCCATCTGACTCCATTGAGACCATAATGGTGCCCTATTCAAGTGGGAAAACACTCTAAGCCCAATAGCTCTCTTCTTTTTTAGTGCAGAGAAAGCCCATGTTCCCTGAACACTGTTGCCTCAATGGACGTTGGGAAAGAGGAGCCTGGGTGATGAGGCATCAAGCTAGGTGACTGGGAAGTGTCTTCAGAGTCTATTTTCTCCAGCGTTGGAGCTATCGAGTGGCTGCCTTTTTCCAGTGTTTCCTGATTGCACAAGTCTGCAATAGATCTTTAAGGTACAAAGTACCATTCTGACATTTGTCCTGAGTACTACTTGCATGTTTTCCATCACTCAACAACATCATTCAACAGGGATATCGTCAGCCATTTGTGACTGCAAGGCAGAATAGAGCAGAGCTTTGTTCAGACATATCTGATACTTGTAAGGGCTGGTCCTGTTGAAAAACTGATCATTTTGGCTGAGTTACAAAACTTTTTCAGTGGCGTGTAAACCTTGCAGAAGCAATAATTGATTTTTTTTATTTTTTAAAAAATGTTTTCACTAGCCATTTCAAGTGGAGTAAAGGACTTGTCATCTTTTGGCCCATCACCCAAACTACAAACTGCAGCTACAAAAACAACATGAGTAAGAAGCACTCAAACTCGATTCAGCTCTTCAGCGGATCAATATGATTGAAGAGATTAGGATGGCACTGGCACGTCAGAGCTCCATTAATGTCAGACCACCAGGTTGGACATTCAGGCACTGCTAACAGATAGCACATATGCTGAGTTGCATGAACTTGTCAAATTTAGCATTAGCCATCTTTGCATAGAATCCTAAACTATTATGAGTTGCTAAAGTTCAAGCCATAGGTGAGAAAGCAAGCTTGTATAACTAACCATGGTTTGTTGAAAAACAGGATACCATGTGTAAAAGTGAAACTAAACTTTGTTGAAGACTTACTTACAGAAGTTACATTTGAAAATGTCTCATAGATAGAATCAGTTTGTTGAAATGAATTTGTAAAAAGATTTTGCATTGGGAATAACTAGTTTGAATGCAGAGCCTAAATTTGGGATAGGAAAGCCTTTACTTTGTACTATCATCATGAGTTCCAAATTGTATTGTCCATTGATAAATAGCTATCAATTTGTAGCGTATATTTTAAGAGGATGGGAGTAGAAAATTTTTGTAAGCCTGGTCTACTTTCAATCTCAAGAGAGAAAACTATCTGGACCTATTGCTGCCTGAGTATGCTGATGTTTCTTTGGGGTCAGGGAGCGCTTTTCTTGGTAGGAGCACAATTATGGATAGGATTATTGGATAGGAGTGGGTTATGAAGTACATTGGGATGCGGGTGGCACTGTGGTCTAAAGCACAGAGCCTAGGACTTGCCGATCAGAAGGTCGGCAGTTCGAATCCCCGTGATGGGGTGAGCTCCCATTGCTCGGTCCCTGCTCCTGCCAACCTAGCAGTTTGAAAGCACATCAAAGTGCAAGTAGATAAATAGGTACCGCTCCGGCGGGAAGGTAAACAGCGTTTCCATGTGCTGCTCTGGTTTCACCAGAAGTGGCTTAGTCATGCTGGCCACATGACCCGGAAGCTGTATGCCTGCTCCCTCGGCCAGTAAAGCGAGATGAGCGCTGCAACCCCAGAGTCGTCTGCAACTGGACCTAATGGTCAGGGGTCCCTTTACCTTTAAGGCAATTAATCCAACTGCACAGATACACTTGACCTAATTAAAAAGCAAATAACTTTTTCCCTTGAAATATTTCAGAAGAAGTTGGGCAGGCATCTTACAGCAGGTGACTTTTAGCAATCATCACATCCTTGTGTATCTGGTTTTTCTGATGTTCAATCCACATTGACCTTGGGGGACAAGGTGGGTGAAAGGCTAAATAAATAAGTGCATATCTTTAAGAATATGAAATCAAGACTTGCAAGGTTACAGTTCTATGCATATATATGTATATATTAGGAAGTCTCACCATGGGTGCATCTAAGTGCATCTAGATTTACAGCCCTAGGCTGTTGTCCTATACTTGCATACTTGGGAGTAAGTGCAATTGAAGTCAGAATTTCTTACCTTTGAGCAAACATGCATAAGACTGACCTATAAAAACTATTTTAAGGCTCCAATCCTATACCTGAGAGCAAGTCTCCTTGAACTCAATGGGACTGCGCTCAATCATTTACCCTACTGCATTCCATGCTTTATTTGATGGGTAAAAATAAGGTTTCTTTTCTAAAGAGATACACACTGAGGAAACCCTGGTTCATTCAGTATGTCACACTGTCTGCTTCTCTTCCACTTTCTGATTATTTTGACCTCCAGATAATAAAGAAGCCCTTTCAATTGCTTCTGTTTCAGAACTGTCATCAGGCGGTAGCTGTGCTTCCTGCCAAACGAGTGAGCAAGGTGAAATCACAGAGCTACAGCTATGAAAAATGGCATGTTTGGCTTTCACAGGAGTGGAAGGCTGCATGTAACCTTTCTTTCAAACATCCCTCTGTCACCATGCGATCCCACCAGCCCTGGGCTCATTCCAGCTTGTTCACAAATCAAAGGTAACTGACAGAAGCCAATGGGGGTCACGTAAATCACCTGCTAACGGGAAGAGAGAGGAACAGGGAGAGAGGATGTGTTGTACATCCCAACAGATAGTGATCCTGGAGAACCCCACAGGTGTGCGGACGGAAGGTCAGAGAAAAGCTTTGGTTGCTCCTTATGAGCAAAGCATATTTTGCAAATTACTTAAATGTGATTCATGCCATCGAAACATACTTTATACTTCAATCTTTAATCAACTCCATTCTCTCTAGGAGTGTAACAATCTCCGACTGCATTAGGATGGGCCAGTTATTCGTAAACTCAACCAGGAAAGAAATATTTGGTCAATTACTGTCCGGCATTGGCCAAGTAGTCAAAGCATCAATAGAGTACATTTGTAGCAAGTCCACTTACAGTGGTGCCTCGCAAGACGAAATTAATCCGTTCCGCGAGTCTCTTCGTCTTGCGGTTTTTTCATCTTGCGAAGCACGGCTATTAGCAGCTTAGCGGCTTAGCGGCTATTAGCGGCTATTAACGGCTTAGCGGCTTAGTGGCTTAGCGGCTATTAACGGCTTAGCGGCTTAGTGGCTTTAAGAAAAAGGAAACAAACTCGCAAGACATTTCGTCTTGCGAAGGAAGCCCATAGGGAAATTCATCTTGCGGAACGACTCAAAAAACGGAAAACTCTTTCGTCTTGCGCGTTTTTCGTCTTGCGAGGCATTCGTCTTGCGAGGTACCACTGTACCACTAAAGGGGCAGGTGGTGTTGCAGCCTGGCACTTAACGTTGGACCGAACAATTTGCGTCAATGGCCAGGGCATTGGATTCAGGCCTGCCTGCAAATTGCCCAGTCATGGGTGGGCCTGGAGACAGGCTCTCCTCGGAAGCAGGCCCAATGGAGCATTCAGGCTTCCCTTGGGTCCACTCCTTGGGCTTGCAAGTCAGACAGCCCTGGGCCCTGCCTATGTTTTCAGCTTTAATTATGCTTGCTTGGCCTTGCTGTAAACTTCATTGGTCACCATATTCGGGGCAGAAATTGATCCAGCAAATTTGCTCCAGTTCAGTTGTTTTTGTCTACCTCACAGCAGTCATCACAACTTTGGTGGTTTAGGCATTGGGTAAGCCTTAGTCTTGGCTGGAGGAGAGGTTGTGGCTCTGCCTGTCCCTCTGAGAAAAGGATATCCCACTAAAGACATATGTGAGGAGTTCCTTTTGTCCTAGATGGGGGCTAGAGCCACAGCACTCATCAAGACAGCCATCCCGTGGGGTACTCCTACTTGATATAAGTCATAGGACTCCCCCGCTGTTGGATTGACCTTGGGTATACTTCCGGAAGGCGGCTTCAAGTCAATGGCTGTATCCAATGCCTATGCCAAACCTCTAACTTCTGCAATCAGTAAAGTTGTGGCCTTATTTGATCCAAAAGCACTGTGTTCTGCCTGGTTTATTGCTATGGAAAATGGGGTGGGGGTGGCACATTGCCTTGGCATACAATGAGCCGGGCTTAAGCTGATTACAAGAATCCAAGTTACCTGTGAAACATTTGCAGCTGAAATAAAACAAAAATTGTCCCCAAAATTCTCTTCTGTGGATGATTTTGATGCTGAATATTCTCAAAGTATTTCTCTCTGGAGGGAAATCACCTGGGAACATCATGTACTTTAATTAAAGTTTCATGATGTAAATTATTCAGTGATAACAACAGCAAATGTTGGAATAGTTTCCTAATATTCGTAGAGTTTTATTGCTGTCTGTGTTTCAGCCAAATGATGTTTGGTTTTGATATCTGATATGTAATTTGCAATGTTTGATCATTGACCTGCAATGGTAATAAACATCTGGCAGTGCTGACAGCTGACATGGAATTGCATAGCATAGTGGGGTTTTTTTTTCCATTTCTTACCACCATGCAACATCTTCCATATCAGCAACTGCCAAGAAACTTCTACAACAGAGACCCTGTACATTACAGAGAATCTTGGGGGGCATGTTTCTAGGTAAACCCTCAGTTCACAAGGCAGAGCATTGGACCTTACCATCACCTATTTTGAACTGAGAGTATTCCCTCTCACATATCCCTGTGGCTGTTTGTGAACTGTAGATAGAGGAAGATCAGTTATGATGGAACAATATATCCTTCAGCTGTCCTTCTCAATGAAGGAGACCCATTAAGTCTACAAATTACACAGGATATATCATTTATAACCCAGAAGGCTGTTTGCCCTTTGGCATGCAATGGAGTCATTTTATCTAATTTCTGATGCTCAGGTGAAATGCCATGGCTTACACATGCACAAGAGGGGGTTATCAGGAGGTTTGGGGCAACAACAAGGATTGTAGCATTGCAGTTTTGAAATGAAATAAAACCAGAGTAGGAAGAACTCCAAAAGAACCCAATGAGGACTGACCAAGGAGCTGATTGGCTGTGGGGAGGGAAAATGGAAAATATGGCAGATAAGGAAATGGAATCAAGTCTTATGTAGGGTCAGGCTGACCAACTGCAGCAATAGACAGGAACACACCACACTGACAATTTGTTGCAGATCCCAATTTTTTGTACTATACAGTATGAGCATTGGCATGTATTTTTTTATGTTAACAGCATTTGAGAATTGCCCCATATTCCTGTTTTTCAGGTGCAGAAATCAATCTGAATTAGGGAGAGAAAGGGACTTACCCATAGCTGAAGTATATCTTAGATTTTGACCTTTGGTGTTTTTGGTTCTACCCCAACTGCACGGACTGCCTCCCAATGTCGTCAATGAGCTCACTGTCTCCCACTGTCCCTGCTTCTTATTTATACATGATCCATCAAAGATTTGCCTTGCTAGCAGTGTCTTTCTTTTTGGTCAGCCTAGCTTCCCCTGCATTTCCTGTCTTGAAAGAATTTTGGCAGGTTTATGCATGACACTACATTGCCCTGGAAAGTGGAAAGTCTGTAATTAGACACTGTGTAATCAGCTGCCTCCCACTGGCAACCAGTCTGCCTTAAATCTGCCATCACAATTAATCAAGAAATCCCCTCTGGGGAAGTCACTGCCTCCACAAACCACTAACCTGTCAATTATGGGATTTACGTTAACACTTGCTACTACCAGCTCTATGAAAATAACATCCTGTGACATATAAGTGGCCAGAAGAATACCATCCTTATAAGGAGCATGTTTCATGTCAGTGCCTGAGAGGTAAAAACTGAATTTACTCCTTACTCTTGTGTCACGTTAGCAGCAAAACTCCCACTGACCCTTAGCAGGAATGACACCATTGTTTTTTGCAAATGTAAGGTATTCATTCAAATTATTAATAGTGTGACTGACAGATATAAACATTGCAGCAACTGGTTTATTTTATTTCTAATACCTAACAGTCAAATTCATAACCCAGTTGAGATGAAGGGTTTACTTCTACTCAAGGCAACTGAAAAAAGCTAGATTCTTATTACTGGGCTGTTAATCAGCTTAGACTTCACTATTTCTTTGCTGTAATTCAGTTGTACACCAGCAGCTAGAGAAAATGCGGAATAATAACCAGTCTAAGCTTGCTTTGGTAGAAGAGACCCCCAATAGTCACCTGTTGCAGAATGGAAAGATGCCAGGGCATTATCAATTTTTAAAAATTACAGAATTTACTCTCCGCTGTCTTTAAGATTTCAGTTTATTGGTAATCTGATTGTTACAGGGGGGAGGAGTACAAATGCTACAGTTAATGATTGTATACAAGAAGAAAATCAACATCAATTTAAGAAGAAGTTAGGATCATGTGGCATCACTAAGGCAATAGTACAATGAGTGGGAAATGAAGGAAATTGGGTTGTCGGAGCTAAGTCATAAAGCAGGGGTATGACTAATAAAATTTAAAAGGCTGAAACGTTTTTGAGAAATCTGCATTGTGTGCTCAAGAAGTTCACTAGAAGGATGCTTGAAGATCAAATAAACTATTTTATCATCAAAGCAGCTTTGATTAAGATACAACTAGCAGATAGTTTGTTTAGTTCCAAAACTTGATCTACAAGAAAGAAAATTTTACTTCACCAATGCAATTCTGTAACTCCTAAGACAATTTCTTGAAATGCCCATTCAGGATTTCTGAAGATCTCCACTGGAATTTTAATGAAGTTAATGGGTTAGATCAAACGTACCTTCTGCTCATGGGAAAACTTTTGGAAATCCTAACCCTTTTACAGCCCTGCATCAAATCTTTCTTGAACATGTTTTTGGAGCATATCACCACCAACTATTTTCCTCTTGCTCGTGTTTCTATGGATCCAAAACATTATCTTTCTAACATGGAAGACGTTGAACTCCAACAGGCCATCTTCTGCCTGCAATCCTGTGTGCTTATTTCCATTTATGGATTGCTTCCCATTAAATATCTCAAGGCAATATTGAAACTTTATAATGTCAGGAAGACGTTCCACAGTTGACAGTTCGCCCTCAACAAAAGCATACCCAACCCTTTCTTTTAATCTCTGGTTTTAAGGCTGTCAGATTCTTAACTGCCAAAACAACACAGGTTAAAAAAAAACAACTTAAAAAAATAAACAGAAGGATGAATTAAATATATTATTTTCTGCCAAAAACTAGTAGTGTCAGAACATCTAGTTGTCTCCTCAAAGATAATATTTTGGGCGTCTGTTTCACACACGTCCTACTCTCCAAGCTATGCCCCGAGGCAGGCAGAGCCCCAACTTGGCAGGAAGGTGAGTAGATGTCCAGGCTGCAGTGTGGGAATGTTTGTGCTTGTATGTAAGGAGTGGAGGGTGAAATGAGCAGAGGGTTGTAAAGAACACTTCTGCAGCCCCTCTGATTAATTTGTTTAATATTAAACACACACACACACACACATCATTGACTAGAGATGAACGAATCGTTCAGTTTCAGTTTTGTTCAGTTTCTTATTTTTCAATCTTCAGTCTACCCCATTTCTCTCTCTCTATTTATCTTTTCATACACGCACACACACACACACGAAAACATCACAATGTACGCATTTTTTGCAGGCAATTTGCTACAATGAAATGCATTTTTGAGTGTCATTGTCACTAACAGACATGCTTTTATGATGGAGAACTACACTGCAAAAGTTGGAGAAGTGTGGATTCAATAGGTTCAAATTAAAATGGGAACCTAATGAACTTGAATGTCTTGTGTTCATTACTGGCTTTTGTTGCTTTTTTGTTTTACATATATTTGATTTTTCTATGTTTTTAGTGATTCTTGTTCTTATCTGTAAGCCACCTTAAAAAATCTGATCAGAGAGACCTCGTGGCTCTTGGTCTTGGTGTGTCTGACTTAAAGTTTGAATTTGTGATATGGACTTGAGGAATTATGACTGAAAGCTACCTGGTAAATGCCATTACTACAGATATTTGAAATTTGGGTTCCTCACTTCCAAAAGCAGCAATCAAGCTAAGTCACTGAAATAAAACATAAAATTATTTCATGCGCCTCTCCATCTCTTCTACGGATGGGCGGATCTGTCAATTTTGGGTTTTCTCCATTTCTCATTTTTTCCAGTCATAATTTCAGGTCTCCACATTTCTACATTGGTTAGCAATTTTTTGAAAGAAGCCCTTTTGGAAACCCACCACCATTTATAGTGAAATGCACATGTTTGTAGGCAATTTTGTCAACTAGCGCTTATTTTTGCAAAACAGTTTTCTCTAATAGAACACATCTTTGTATGTTTGTTTCACTAATACATACATTAATATGCACTTTATCCCAGCACATGTCACTTGGCTGGAAAACAGCATGGCAAAATTCAGAGAAGTGCAAATTTCAAAGAATGGCTGCATTTTGGTTCTCAGATTGCTTTGGAACGTGTGAATTGGGTAGATTCACCTTTCAGTTCAAACCAAATAAAATCCCTCTCTCATCACTAATCTCTCTACATCCCATGTGACTGAAACATCTTCTCTTTGAAAGCTGCACATTATAAATGCTTTGACTACTTTAGAAAAAAAAGAGACCTGTGGAACAACTGTCTTTGGTTAAATTCATGGATACTTATATCTATCCTGTTAGGTACTTCAAATGTTCCTATGTTTGTTTCTATATTTGTTTCGGTGGATATGCACATCTTGCCATGAACGGCAGAAAAATAAGCTACTTTAGCTTTTTACTGCCTCTAAAAAGGATCAGTGTCTGTCCTCCAGGTTAATTTGTTAAAATAGCTGCTAACTTCTAGAATATCCTCTGGGAAAAGCTAAAAAAGATAGGACTTTTGTGCCATCTAGTGGAACAATGAACTAATGAATCACATACTGAGCATTCATGAGTATAACTACAGTGAAATAAATACCATACAGTGTGTTTTGTTCTTAAGTAATCAGTGCTATTTCCCCGTAACAAAGAAAAATCTATATAATAAACTTCAGATACTATAACAATTTGGGTATACTGTACTTTTCTGTGTATAAGACTGGTTTTTTTATTTAATAATCATACTAAAAAGTAGGAGTCTTATACATGGGTAATGCATAGGGTGGATGTTTGATTGGTTGCTGCTGCAGCTGGCAGCAGCTATTGGGCATGTTATTGGTTGCTACGTAAAGGGCTGGTTTTGATTGGTTGACGCTGCGGCAATTGGGTGGGTGATTGGCAGCTTCTGCCAGCAAAGGGACAGGAGACAGGTGGATTTTTCGCCGTGTGTGTTTGAGCGGTTTTCTGCAATCCTCCCTATAAAAGCTCAATCCCCCCTAAAAAAGCTGCAATACCCCCTTAAAAAGCTCTGGGCAATCCCTCCCCCAAAAAGCTCAACAATTCTGAGCCATCTCCCCCCATTTCCTTACATTTTAGTCCTGAAAAATAGGGGGTGTCTTATACATGGGGGCGTGTTATACACGGAAAAGTACAGTAGTTGTCTCAATGCAATTGGATTGGTCTTCAGAAAAACTGAAGTGCAAAAATCCAACAATCTTCATCAGATTCATAGGAAAGGGTTGTGGGTTTTTCCAGGAAGTTGCAATATTAAAGTAGTCAAAATACCACATCACCAGAACTGTGGTGTTAACTTTGAATTAATTTATTACTATCATTTCTGCAGGAAAAAGAAACAAAGACCTAGATGTGCCCCCCCCAATTTTATTATTGTTTTTCATGTTAATTCAAGAACAGCATAACTACAGTTACTTATCCAGTAGTACATTCTTATTAAGTTTCATATGCAGTACACAGTACATAAGCAATATGTTTATTTATGTATTATCAGTTCAAATATCCACAGAGATTCTTGTGTTGAGGGTGGAATAAAAGTATTTTTGTCTCGTTAATAAAGGAAAAGGAAGGAACCCAAGTCACACCAAAATATCTATCCTTCAAGTGCCTTTAATTACCCTTCTGTGGTGAGTTAGGTATTCCCATAGAACTACATTCCAAATATTACTTAACCAGATTTCAGTGGGGATTTCTATAGATTATTTCCAATATTAGTAAAGGTAAAGGCACCCCTGACCACTAGGTCCAGTTGTGGCCAACTCTGGGGTTGCGGCGCTCATCTCGCTTTATTGGCCGAGGGAGCCGGCGTACAGCTTCTGGGTCATGTGGCCAGCATGACTAAGCCACTTCTGGCGAACTAGAGCAGTGCACAGAAACGCTGTTTACCTTCCCACCGGAGCAGTACCTATTTATCTACTTGCACTTTGACGTGCTTTCAAACTGCTAGGTTGGCAGGAGCAGGGACTGAGCAACGGGAGCTCACCCCGTCGTGGGGATTCGAACCGCCGACCTTCTGATCAGCAAGCCCAAGAGGCTCAGTGGTTTAGACCACAGCGCCACCCGTGTCAATTGGGCAGCTCATAACGGGGGGGGGGGAATACTGATGTTTCAGAGTATTATCATCATTGTTCAGTGTAGCATCATGTTGAAAGAACTCACTGAAATGAACCGACTTGGCTTGATTTGAACCAAAGTTCAGCAGAGTTTCACCCTAGAAAGTTTCAACACTGTCATGCTTTGCTGGAGCCCTACAAGTGAAATTGAAATGATTAGGGCATGGCAAGGCAAGGCAGCTCCCAGTTTGCCCTGCTGACTGAGTTAAGGAAGGCATGTCAGCCAAGGACAAGAATCAGTTAAGGGTTTCAGAAGGCTGGCAGGGCCATCTTTAAAGCACCCATCTTTAAAGCACCATCTTAAAAAGCAGAGACATCACCTTGCCAACAAAGGTCCGTATAGTTAAAGCTATGGTTTTCCCAGTAGTGATGTATGGAAGTGAGAGCTGAACCATAAAGAAGGCTGATCGCCGAAGAATTGATGCTTTTGAATTATGGTGCTGGAGGAGACTCTGGAGAATCCCATGGACTGCAAGAAGATCAAACCTATCCATTCTGAAGGAAATCAGCCCTGAGTGCTCACTGGAAGGACAGATCGTGAAGCTGAGGCTCCAATAATTTGGCCACCTCATGAGAAGAGAAGACTCCCTGGAAAAGACACTGATGTTGGGAAAGATGGAGGGCACAAGGAGAAGGGGACGACAGAGGATGAGATGGTTGGATAGTGTTCTCGAAGCTACCTGCATGAGTTTGACTAAACTGCGGGAGGCAGTGGAAGACAGGTGTGCCTGGCATGCTCTGGTCCATGGGGTCACGAAGAGTCGGACACGACTAAATGACTAAACAACAACAAACTATTTTTCAGTCACATGTTCCTGCAGAAGAGGCTGCAGAGGAGTCACCCTCAGCGTCTGAGGATGATGGGAGCTACTTAGAGATTTTTATGATCACATGGGAATCTTCTTGATCTGAGTCTTTCTCAATCCAGCCAAAGATTCTGAGGCAAGAAGGCTGGCAGAGGCAGTCCTGTGACCAGTGACATAAGCATGCTGAGAACGGTTCCTTGGAACATGCCTGGAGCTCCTTTCCCTAACCAATCACCCTACAGTCCTCATACATTTGAGGCCAGGAGAAAGTGCTACCACATCAAAGAGCATGACTTCCAGATGGGCTTGAGCTTCAGAAAATATCACATTGTGTTGGTTTGCTGACTTTCTGCACTACTGTGGCACACCCTCTGTACAAAGAACATGATAACCTGCTGAACAAGAATTATTCATGTAGCTGCTTCCCCAGCAATCTGAGACTGTGCCTGCAGGAAGCTAACTTCTGCTCTCTCTTCATGCCTCTCCTCGTTCTTGTCGCAGCAAGATGGGGAGACACCCTGGTTCCTTCACCATCCAGATTCCTCTTTGCTTCTTGGCCTTCCTCATCTCCTGATTCTGATTCTGGACAGCTCTCTGCCATAGACTGTCCCTGCTACCTGAACCCTGTTACCTCTTAAGCTTCTGACACCTGCTCTTCTCAGTCTTCTCTCCATCTTCCCTCTGACCACTCATTGCTGTCCCACCACCACTTCCCAGGCTCTGAGCTTTCTTCTCTTGGGGTTTCCCTAGCCGGTTCTTCCCACCATGCCTCTGCATTCAACCAGTCCTTGACACTATGCAAAAAATGAAGCTAAAGAATAATAATCAAAATTAAGTAGAGCCTGTTTCTGGAGGTTTGCTTTCCAGTGTTTGGCATTTCTACACAATTGTCCATTGCCGTAGCTTTTCAGTTCTCTCAAAAAGAAGGATGTGTCTTCCACTAGGTGGCACTTGTGTTTACCTTTTGGAGAGTCAGCACTGCATGCTGGCACTTTTTGTTCATCCTGTCATTCAGGCTTTTACTAATGTGTTTCCCCAATGAACACTCCAATGAACAGTAGCTGGAAAGGGTGTGACAAATGTGATTGTAATACAGGAGTACAGTACTGTCAACATCCTAGATCACTTGCCTGACAATATGGAAGAAGAAACCTCACACAAATAAGCCACACCGCAACCAACCAAGCTCGGGAACCCCTAACCTCTTGCAACATCAATAAAAATAAATAAATACACAAACAAAGCACCTACTCATGTGATGCTGACACAACACCCCCTACACTAAGAATAGGCAATAGAATAATAATAAAAAAAATCCCCATCTCTGTTCCCCAACTGCAATATGTCTATGCCAAAAATGTCTCTCATCAGATGTAAACAAACTGTGAAAAAGACTATAAATAGAAAATAGAGACATTAGATGTACCATTCCCTGTTTATCTGTTTGCTTTGTAACACAAAACCACCCAGTAAAAAGTAATCATAATTTAAAAAATATTGAAGAAGAAACACCATTGAATTAATCCTTTTTTCTTGCACTGGCAAGTGTAGGAGAGAGGTGTGCTTCATGTACAGTAGTACCTCGGGTTACAGACGCTTCAGGTTACAGACCCCGCTAACCCAGAAATAGTACATTGGGTTAAGAACTTTGCTTCAGGATGAGAACAGAAATCGTGCAGCGGCAGTGGGAGGCCCCATTAGCTAAAGTGGTACCTCAGGTTAAGAACAGTTTCAGGTTAAGAACGGACCTCCAGAACGAATTCAGTTCTTAACCTGAGGTACCACTGTACTTTTCTTTAATTGCATTTATATCCTCTGCCCTTCTTCCTGAGCAGCAAACAAGCAAACATTTTAAAAAGTAAAACAAAGCAAAAGCATTAAAAAAACACACTTAGAAATATAAAAAACCAACTTCAGTTAAAAACATTATTTCATTCAGTGATCTTTCGGTTGGCAAGATGAGTATTCTCCAGTCATCAAATGGCTGGGCAAACAGGAATGTTTCCAAACCTCTCCTGAAAGTTAATAATGATGCAGACAGGTGCACCTCACCTAGGGATGGCATTCCACAACCAGGGAACCACCACGGAAAAGGCCCTGTCATGGGGCAGCCCTTGGTGTCAGCACCACCAACAAGGCTTCAGATGTTTAACATCACATTTAAGATGTAATCACTGGCAGTTTTTGCTTGAATGATGTGCAAGATGCAGTCAAGAATCATGACAGAATCGGGTAGTGGTGGCACCACATGAATTTTAGGGTGCTGCACGCAAATATCATTTGACCCACTAGTTGTTCATGAATGAATGAATAGACTTTATTTGCGTAGCCGCCAGGCCATAGCATCAAAGGACAAACACCGACAAAAATACATTACGAATATAGAATGGACCATGTTTAGAAACAATGTCTTTAGCTGAACACTTTGAAGCCAAAATCTGGGACGCCATCTTCCTGCATGCCATATTTCAGTTTTATATCATGAGCGCAGAGAGACCATTTTCACACCGGGGGCATGGCACTCAAAAATGGGCATTTGGGGGCAACATGAAAGAATACGACCCTCCCCCCAAGTGCATTTTTCACTGTAAAATCAGAGCAACCCAAATGGCCACCGTTCTCTTGCAGGGAAAATTGAGATGTCCCAGTTTTTCCAGACAGTTGTGGGATACGCCATGAAAAAAGTAGACAAATACCATCACCTGCCTTTACAGTTGCATAGCTGTGCCATAATACTAGGATGATGAGAGGTGGTATTCATTTTACTGCTTATGCTGGTCATTGGGATGGTGCTATTCTAAATAAAAGGAGGTTCACTTGAAGTAAGTGTGTATGTGTGTTTGTTCGTATCTCCAAAAAGAGACAATCTACCTTCCTGGTCAGGGACGTGGGTGCCACTGTGGGTTAAACCACAGAGCCTAGGACTTGCCGATCAGAAGGTTGGCGGTTCGAATCCCCGTCACGGGGTGAGCTCCCATTGCTCGGTCCCTGCTCCTGCCAACCTAGCAGTGCGAAAGCACGTCAAAGTGCAAGTAGATAAATAGGTACCGCTCCAGCTGGAAGGTAAACGGCGTTTCTGTGCGCTGCTATGGTTCGCCAGAAGCAGCTTAGTCACGCTGGCCACATGACCCAGAAGCTGTACGCTGGCTCCCTTGGCCAATAAAGCGAGATGAGCGCCGCAACCCCAGAGTCGGTCACAACTGGACCTAATGGTCAGGGGTCCCTTTTTTACCTTCCTGGTCACTCAGCATTTGTTCCAACTATTCTCCTCCTTTCTAGCTTACAATGCGGGCCTATGAAGCTTGTGCCAAGGGGAAGTGGGATATTGAACACCAATGGTTCTTAGTCACCGGACTTGAATACTCCTCTCCTCTGCCATTCTGAAGAGCCCATCCTGTCTCTGTGACCACAGAGCCAAAGGCAGAATTAGCCATAAAGGAAAATGTACTGGCACGAGTATCCCTCCCCCGCTTTGCTGGACAACAATGAGCCAGAATAATTAAGTTTCTTGTGGATTTCACCCTAAGCCATAACTTGGCTCAGGATCATTCAAAGTTGGTTTTCAATCCAGAATTAAATTTCAGGACTCTAATGAAATTCCAGCTAAAGTGAGTTTCACTTGGTCTCACATGTGGCTCCAAGTAACTCCTGCAGTTCTAATTATGAAAGGAAGGGAGAGCTATGGGCTGTATCATAACTATTCACTAGCTAAATTTTTAAAAGCAGTAGATGCATTATTTAAAAATGATCTTACAGTACACAGTCCCTTCTTTTATATGAACATTAAAATCCTTGCCAATGTTTATGTAATGCTCCAAGGCCATTTCTTCCAGAGAGTATAAACAAACATCTGGAACAGCTGCACACCCCATGTGTTTATTTATTGTACATGCAGAAGGTTAAGAACTGCCAATTAATTTTTGTCTTGAAACTTTGCATAGACTAATTTCCTTGGGATTAAAGCCATAATTCAGCCAGGGATGAAGATGTTTGGCTGAGTTGTAACAGTTGAGAAACCCAACTGATATCTCTAATTTGTTTATTTTAAAGTACTCACACTGATTCAAATCAGGATAGTCTAGTGCAGATGTGGGGAACCTTTCACCCTCCAGATGTTGCTGAACATCAGCCCCAGTAAACACCAACATCATTTAAGATGCATGGTGAAAAGCTGGCATAAGATTAATTGGTGGAAGTAGCATTGTGCAAGAGGAAAGCATAAGAGTGTTTTTACCAGTATTGTGAAATGGAAGCATTGCAAATGTGAATCCATCCTCAGCCTTCCTCAAATGTACACATCCACTCTAACTCTTCCTGACCACCTTACCCATTCCTGAACAAACTACATACCGGTACTTGATTCTGAAAAATGCAGGGTTGAGCATTGAGGAGAAATGTGGGGCAGAGCACACAGTCAAGCTTAGCCTCATACATTTTCTGCAGCCACATGTAAAGCCTTTAACATCAAAGATCTATGCCAGTTGACCCTATACATAAGCTCCATACAGCTTTCTTGGTAGACTGACCCTATGCAATCTGGAAAGGTACACAAAAGTGATAACTGTTTCCACAGATTACAATAAGAATACAGATGTTGTTAGACTTTGGGCTCCCATCATCCTTGACCATTGCCCATTATGGCTGGGGCTGATGGGAGCTGGAGTCAAGTAACCTCTGTGGGTCACAGATTTCCCATTCCTTCTAGAGTGCTACATGAAAGAGTTTGTGCATGGAAAGAGTTGTTGCACACCAGTTTAGAAGAACAGAATGCATGTTGACCCACTGAATATTCATCCCCCCCCCCCCGATACTGGATGTTCTCTGTTCTAGCTAAGGTCTATTAACATAATCAACAGCCCCTTTATGAATTTCTTTATTTTGTCCTTTTTTGTAAACTAATACTCTTGCTTTGCAGCAGCAAGAAACCAATTTTTGTAGCACAACTACAGAGCAGCAGTACGCCATGCATAATGCACAGCAGCTGTTATCATTTTGTATATGAAGATTTTCCAAGACCTCAGTGCTTATGAAATACAAACTGCACTCCGTTCAATTATTTGCCATGATTTGTATGTGAAAGAGCAGCTTCAACCCCTCGGGGCTTTTGTTTGAGCATCTGCAATGAGTTTTTAATGTTGCCTCTTCCTTGTTTTCTGTAATAGAATGCTTCTGGGTGCTCCCTGCGCTCCCTCCTCCAACCCAAAGGAATCAAACACCGCAACATTCACCAGTTACCTGCCAGAAAAGCAATGATTAAAAAAAACCTATTCATATGCACATTACTTCACTTTTACTATCTTGAGAATATATGTGAAATGGGGGCCCCTATATAGGTCTGTAAACAGGATATGACGTGCCCCTTGGCTGGGGATAGCATCAGAACACCCTCTCCATTAGAGACTGCTTCCAAGATGGCACCTTGGGATGAAACTTCAGTGGGGTAGGACCATAAACCATGCCTGGAAGTACTATTTCTAAAATCTGCCCAGTTTCTATTTTACAGAAGACTCTAAACTCCTCTACAGGAGCAGCAGTGGTTGCTAAACAGCAAGCTTCAATCGAGGATGAGTCGAAAATTGCCTCCCCAATTCAACCAATCCATGGGTGTTCCCAGATGGCAAAATGGGACCACCATCTCAGTGGTTTTCAGCATGGCAGCAAGAAATGTAACAAATAGTTTAGGGGAAAGAATTTGAAATACCCTTTTTAAACTGTGTAAAAACAATGTTACCTACTGTTACAGTGGTGGTTCTTCCTTATTTGCCTGGTTGCCACCACATGTTTTCTCTTCCCAGAATCCCCCTTGAATTATGCAAGCACATGCTGGCATGGGAAGCAGTGAAGCCACCAAAGAGGAAAACTTGGCTTTACAGCTCCTCAATGACCTTTTCCAAGTTAACTTAAGTACCCTGAATTCCTTGAAATACGGACCACCACTGGAATGTGATGAGATCACATTCCTCTTAGACCTTTATGTGGAACTTCTCCATGTTGACATTGATTTGAAGTATAGTCCACTGTATTTTGGCAGGTCTGGAATGGATACTTTTGAGTTACTAACGTTGAAACTTTTATCCTGAAACCCCAAGCAGGGCCATTCACAGCAGGGCCGTTGATGATGTTACCCTACAGCCCACATAAATTGGGGGGCACAGCTCAGTGTTGGAGCATCTGGTTTGCATGCCAAAGGTTCTAGTTTCAATCCTCAACATCCCTAGGTAGGGCTGGGAGAGATCAGTTTCTGAATTCCCGAAGAGTTGTTGCCAGTCAATATATAGACAATACTAGACAGACCAATGGTCTTACTCAGTATAATGCAGTTTGCTATGATCCTAAATCCAATAGACAATGAAAATCCTATGTGGAAGAGAGTATCATATGCATGTCTTTTTAAATAAGGGAGTGCCTATAAATGGGTGAACTTTTATTTAACCTGAGAATATTCTTTGGTGTCTCTATGGTAAGTCTAATCTCCAATCAAGCTAAACCAAGCCTGTTTAATGTACGGGGCTTCAGTGAGAATCATTCAAATAAAAGCCAAGTACTTCAGCTTAACTGGGCTATGGATCAGGCTGTCACATGGTAACAGTTGTACAGCAGTATAAAGCTTGCACTTTCAAAGAAATGGCACTCAAATTATATGAGCTCTGGATTTATTTCATCCTGATTAAGTGTTAAATATACTCTCCTGGCTCCAATTTAAACCTCATTTGATCAAATTGGCTCATTTCCTAGCACTTGATAGGAAAAGCTGTAATACGATTATGTTGATTGGTCTTAAATTAAGATGAATGAAGAATCTTTTAAAAATTATGTAGGGTTTGATAAGGCTAGAAATAGCATCTACCTGAAGAGAAGGCACCTTGCATACTTTCTGTATTTAAAGAAATGTGAAATAGAATTCACTTGATTTTTTTATTATTAAGAACTTCTATTCCACCCAGTTAACTTGAGGCAGTATACAACATAACACAAATAAGGGCAACAACAATCTAATATTCATTAAAAACTCTAAAAGCTAAGATCAGAGTGTTGTAAAATGCCAGCCATTTCAAAAGAGCACCTAAGGCAATAAAAGAGGCCACTCTGATTCAAAATAATTCCTAGCCTTCTGAGGGCCTGCTGAAATAAAAAGAATTTCACAATTTTCTGAAAAAGTCGGGAGGGAGTTAGCCTGAGAAGGGAATTCCTCTGAAAGGGTGCCACCACCGATCAGGTTCCCCGCTTCTCTCCACCATCCAAACAGTAGATAGAGAAGATAGGTGGTCTATATGGGGGAAGATGCTTCCAGAGAAATACTGGAGACAGGCTACTGAGACTTTCAAATACTGTATTAAAACAACCATTTTGAACTGTTCCTTGAAATGACCTGGGAGACACTGAGCATCTTTGCCTGCATTTTGAACCAATGGAAGTTTTCTGAATAGTTTCCAATGGCAGCATGTATTATAGTCTGGGGAATACTAAAGCCAGGCCATATTGTGTCCTCCCTCAAAGATGGCATGTGTTGCGGTGCGACCTGACAACCAACACCCTATGTTGTGTGTGGGTATGATTGGATAGCCACAACACCCTATTGGTAGGTCCCTCGATGCTGGGTTAAATCAGGCCAATGGGATGCTAGCCAAAGAGATCGAGGGACCTATATATGCCCATGCACATGACCCTGAGCTTCCTCTTTGGGCCAGTGCATTGGAACACACACACACCTCTCCCTATATTTAGGGCTAGCACTTGACCTTGCTATGCCATCGTGTGTTATCTATCGTTGGGACAGGGCCACGGCAGGAATTTTCCCCACTTGGCTGATTGGCTGTTGCCATTTGGGTTTTGCCTGCCGCGTAGCAAATCGTCACAACTTGTGGTTGCGGATAGGCTCTGGTTCAGGTGACAGGGATGGGGGAACGCTCTCGTCATCCCTATGTGAAGGGTATTAAGTTAAAGGAATCCAGGGACTCAATGGTTTGGTCAACCCTGAGAGGGGTTATGCCTGTGCCTGAGTCCAGGGGGACATCTGGGTGGTGGACTAGCCTTGACCATGGCTTTCCGCCTGTCCAGGTGTTCACCCTAGACTGACCTATGCTGGTGCCCTGGGTCAGCGCTACCTGCCACGGTGCAGGGAGCTAGTTGAACCAGAGACTATGCAACCACTCACTTGATGTAAACAATAAATTCTGCCCAAAACCAAACCAAAATTTGAGTCTTGTCTGAATTTATTTAAGGGGGAGGTTAAAAGGTCTAAACATGCAACCATTTTGCAGCTGCAATTTGTGAATTAGCACACAGCTAAGACACTCTTAAGGGACACGGGTGGCGCTGTGGGTTAAACCACAGAGCCTAGGGCTTGCTGATCAGAAGGTCAGTGGTTTGAATCCCCACAATGGGTTGAGCTCCCGTTCCTCGGTCCCAGCTCTTGCCAACCTAGCAGTTCGAAAGCACATCAAAGTGCAAGTAGATAAATAGGTACCGCTCCAGCAGGAAGGTAAACGGCGTTTCTATGCGCTGCTCTGGTTCGCCAGAAGAGGCTTAGTCATGCTGGCCACATGACCCGGAAGCTGTATGCCGGCTCCCTCAGCCAATAAAGCAAGATGAACGCCGCAACCCCAGAGTCGGCCATGACTGGACCTAATGGTCAGGGGTCCCTTTACCCTCTTAGCATCCCCAGAGCTCACCTGTCAACTTTAGATAACAACAAGTTGAGGGTGGTGTTTGCTCCATGGGATATTGTTTTTTGAGGGCAAAGTGAGGGCAAAAACACCCTACCGGTATTTCCCCCCCACCCCAAAATTCAAAGCTGAAGCCTAGCAGTCCTGCATCCCCCATAGTCACAGCCATACATTTCCCATCATTCAGAGATTCCCTTGATTCTTTCTTGTCAGTCTCCTCTGATAGGCTCCTAAGAGTTCTCCTATAAACTGCAATCGCACAAGAAAAGCCTGCTGGATCAGGCCAATGGGTCATTTAGTCCAACATCCTGTTCCCCCAATGCTCCCCAATGCCTGTGGGGACCCTCAAGCAAGAATTGAGCACAAGAGCAAATAACAACATGTAGAGGGTGCTTCTACCATCAGCCCCCCCCTTCAGTCTCCCCTCACTATTGCCCATTAGCACATCCAGTATTTTTGCAAACCGGCTGTGAATGTCTGTTGTTACAAGCTGGCAACCCAAACTATTTGCATTCCCCGACTGCTAGATTTCCTCACCTCTTACACCTTTGAGCACAGTCTATTAAAAAGCCAGTTTCTATTTTGGTTGAAATGAGACTCAAGTTTAAAATCTTTATAGCTTAACTACAGCTGTTAGCTCTGAAACATAATTAGCGATACTTGGAAGAGATAATTTGGGAGCTGCTCAGGTGGAAGCAATGCAAATGTCTCTAGCTGTCACCTCCAACCTGCAAAGCACAGGGAATGGTAGGCAAAAAGGAAGGAAAAGCCACTTTAAAATAAAAATACACTAGTGTTTAAAATAAACAGAGGGCACTACTTGCTCAGCCAATTGCTGAGTCTTGCTTTCCCCTGGTTTGAGGAGATATTTTTGTGGGAGTGGAGGGGTACTTTAGGCGTCAAATCTAAAGGGTCATATGGTAAACATAGGAGGATGACCTGCTTGACTCCTCACAAAACACTTTTGCACCTATGGCCAAGGTCATTGCTATATAATGCCACAAATGATCATGAAGTCTCCATGTTATCACTTCAAAATAACACTTCTGGAATTGTACAATGGCAGACTTGTGTGATGGATTTATCTAAAACACAAGGCTGACATTGCAATTCTATGCAGGTCTATTGAGAAGGGTTATTAAGTTCAATGGGGCTTATCCCCAGGTACATGTGCATTGGACTGCAACCATAGATTAGGTTCTTGGCCAATAGTTTCTTTTTGATGTTTCTTGGAGCGCCTCCAGATTGTGTGTGTTTGTTGTTGGGTGGTGTATTCTGCAAAGTGTCATTGATGTAGTAATGGTGCCTTAGTGGTGGATTCACACTGCACATCATTCCGCTTTGTTAGTTCTGCGATCCTTCCCAAATGATACTGCATTCTTTCCATCTGGAGGAGTTAAAGGATTTCAGCAGGACGCTACAGGATGATGCACTGACCAGAAACCGCCTCAAAACTGTTGCAATCACAAATATTTATTGAAAGTGGGATCCCAGTTAAACACCTGCTGATTTTTATTTTTTAATGATGATAATGAGCTTCAGATGAAATAGCCACTTCCAGGGAATATTTTAAATTTGAATGATGATGTAGCTAATTCACCATTTCCAACATGCTTGCTCAGTTCATAATACCTAGGATTTAATTCTCACCTCTCCCGCATAATTTTATGGGATCTCAACTTCACTATTCCAGGAAGTTTCATTTATATTTTACAAATTCTGTAGGGAAACGGATAAAGGATTTTTATTTGGAGTAATGTTTATTTTTGTTTATTGAGACATTCTAGAAATACACCTTGAGGAGGTCAGGTAAACCACAGTGTCTAAACTTGCCTGGTTCTGTTCTGGGGAGGAATCTGGCCAAAGTAGGTTATAAAAGTATTCAACTTGCTTATTGTCCACACTGCCAGTGGTATGGAAAACCTCCATGTCATGAGTGCAGTCCAGAAAGTGAGCAATTTGTGGCAGTTACCAGAAACACTGAGGCAATTGCAACCACTTTGGATTTGGCAGTCACAATTGCCAAATCCAAATCATCCCTGAGTTAACCAATATAAATGGAAAGCCCAACTACAGCCGCCTCCCTCACTTGGCCATTTCTGCTTCTGGCTCAAAGGATTGGGCCGGAAACAAACTGTCCATTAAAAATTAAAATTTTTCTATTATAATTGAATTCTCATGTTTTCACAGGACTTTGGTATGGACAGCGAGGGCCTTTTGCTGACATGAGAAACAAGCAAGGATCTCAGTTGGTTATTTGGGTCAAAAGCTGTATAACTGGAAGGGCAGATGTTAGAAAAATCATAAAATAATAATGGCTTGTCTGTGCTTTTCGTTTTTCTTTTTCTTTTTTGCAATGCTGTGGTTTATTTCAAAGTCAGAAATGTAGCACCACCAGACTCCTATAGCAGAGAAGAGTAAAACAGCCTGCTTAACCGTGTCTTCCACCTTTGCATGAAGAATTCCCCCATTCTCTCCATTTCCAGATTCATTGCGAGCAGAAGTTGGAAAGTCTTTCTCACAGGGATGTATCACACTATGGGCCCTTCTTATTGAGCCTTCAGCGTTATTTGAGCTTGTGATGTCATTGGGATGGTTTCAATACCATTTTCACCTGCAAAAGCTATGGGGTGCTTGGGGTAGCATATTGCTTTGGTTGCAATAATTTTAGTCATTTCGTGCTAAAATCCTGTGACTTTTCATACCACAACTGTTCTGGGGTTTGGGGGATATTTTTGTCCCGCTTTTGTTGCACTATAGAACAAGGGTGCACCAGTCACCACTAACTGCAACTAAGCCTGTAATTAAGCACATATAATTGATGCAGACTCATGCAACTTTCCTATTTACCCCTGTCTCCACATCCCTCCCTGTCCTCTCTTAGTTTCCCATGTTAAATTTTGATTCAGAAGCATTTCAGGGCAGGGGGCCTATCCCCTCGTGCTCTGCAAAGTGCAATGCACATGGATGGTGCTAAACAAGCATACTGATTATTGCTGTCAGCCCTAATAAACATTCTCTTTTGGTCTCATTTCAAAAGTTTCTAACCCTGTGGAGGACCTTTCTATATTTTATGAGCCCATCTATATTTTATGCTTTGGTCCTTTGGATCCATCCCTTCCTGTATTATGAATCAATTTATGAGCCGCTTTTATATTCCGTAACATTTATGAACAGTTGTTGATAGCTTTCCAGTTGCTGACAAATGGTTAGGACCGGTTCTTATATTATAAAAAAGGATTAACAACAGAATTCCTGCTTTGTGCAATCCCACATAATTGCACATACCCCCTCCCCGCCCTGACACCAGCGGGAGCTATGTATGCATCATTATAGCCAAGATTGCTCCCTAAATTCCTCCTTGCTCTCTGTTAGACAACTGACACCTGCATGTGCATATTTGAGATCTTTTTCGTAGCAAATCAGAAATCTAATGTTCAGCAGAACAATATCCAGCTGGCATAATTAGCTTGCATCCCATGAACCCACAATGGCTCCTGAGCTGTGTGCCTGTGTTGCAGTCCCATATGGCTGCAGGGTGCATATGTGTATCTGAGCACACAGGCGGCGGCAGTCATTTGGGTATTTCTCGCTCAATGCAGTGGTACCTCGGGTTACAGACACTTCAGGTTACAGACTCTGCTAACTCAGAAATAGTACATCGGGTTATGAACTTTGCCTCAGGATGAGAACAGAAATCGTACGGCGGTGGTGCGGTGGCAGCGGGAGGCCCCATTAGCAAACGTGGTACCTCAGGTTAAGAACAGTTTCAGGTTAAGAACGGACCTCCAGAATGAATCAAGTTCTTAACCTGAGGTACCACTGTAGTTGTCTGACTGAGAGGACAGTGAAACCAATAGGCTGGCAAAGTCTTTGCCTAAGTAGCGCAATAGTCACATGCATTTGAGTCCTCCTCAGGCATTTATTTATTTTTTTGCATGTAAATGAAACATGTGAGTGATGATGAATGGGCTAAGGTCCTCATGCCACCAGTTTGAGGCCAAATGTCCAAAGAAGGGAGTCCATGAATGATGACCCTCTTCTGTGCAGTGGGACGAAGGTTACCAGATTTTTTTCAATGAATCTGGGGACACTTTTCAACTACTAAATAGATGGATTTTGTCAGGGGACTGATTTGTAAATCCAGGAACTGTCCCTGGGAAACGGGGACGTCTGGTAACTTTACGTGGGACAGCACTGACCCATGTGGTTTACTGTTGTGCTACAGGCCATCTGGGCCACCCTTATGCAAACTATTTTTAGCATCTACCATGTTTGAACCTTTAATTGAAGCTGACTAAAAACTCAGATACTGTATTAAGGCCTCTTTAGGTATAAATGGTAACTCATCTATATGCATCTGGTTCATATTGGGGGTGTGTGAGAGAGAGACTAGGCTACAAATAGGATATCTCCAGATGAGAAATCTGAGCTTCAGAGAAGTTTGCACTCAATAATGTGAGGCAGCAGTTCCCTCTCCAGCTTCTGAGGCCTGCATTCTTGTTTCCCATGGAACCATTTACAGTACATTTTCTTCAGCATAAAAGGTTTAATTGGCTCAAAAGTCCTAAATGGAACCATTAATTGTTGTTGTGGATAGTTGTCATGGTTACAGATAACGACAGCGCGCAATTAAATCCAACTGACTTCATAATACATTCTGGCTGCCAGACAGAAGTTCTAACTATTCAGTTTGGCTTGGAGTTAAAATTTGGTTCTCCAGCCCTCTTATAGTGGCCCCTGTGCCAATGATTCTACACTCTTGATATTTTATACTATTCATTTTATGGTTGTATACTTCTCACAGACACACCATAATTAAAATTCCCAGATTTAAAGGATTCTAAATCGACTCCATTCCAAGGAACTATAAATAGACAGTTTTGTGGGAACAGAAATAACTCTAGATCAAGACCAATTTCCTTTCAGCAGCAAAAACACAAACACAAAAACAAACTTTTCAAAAGGGCTATACTTTAGGAGAAGCAATATAACTACATTTTTTATTTCTAGCTCTTTAGTTCTCAATTGTATGAAAAATTCACATATTCAGTTTCCTCTAAAACTATACAGAGGTTTTTATGGTATATAATGGAATTCATTTTATATAAAGGCAAAAGGAATTGATCTAGCAATAAACCAGGGGCAGTTATTTATATTATTTTACATATTTATGATCTTTATGTATTAAAAACTGATTAGATCAGCTTTCCACGAGCTAGTCTGCTCCAGTTCTCATTAGCCCCAGTCAGTATGGTGAACAGTCAGTCATGAATGGGCATCTAAAATATTTGAAGGGTAGCAGATTGGGGAAGGTTAGGCTAGATGGACTTGCTAGATCTTATCCATCTTTTGCCTTTGTTTAATCAAGTTGGAAATTTTATTTCTGTGCAAATCATGCTGAGATTCTTATTTTGTTTCCAGTTCTGAGGTTGATACTTATTATTGGGTTACACATGGGGAGCTGGAGCTGGTTACGTGCCTGAGGTGACCTATAGGGTCTATTATTGCTGACTAAATAGCAATTTCAGTCCTGCTCCAAGTCCAGAAGTACCCCAGATTCATGAGAGCCTTTCACTTGGCATGCTGTGTCCAGCTCTGAGCCCCATGGTTTAAGAAGCATAAGGTGAGGGGTCTGGAGGAGAAATCCTGTGAGGAAAGGTTGAAGGAACTGGGTATGTTTAGCCCCTTCATGGATCACTGCCTTGCCATGGCGAAGGGGCTTGAATAACTCAGAGAAGCTATGAGCTATGCCATGCAGGACCACCCAAGATGGACAGGTCATAGTGGAGAGTTTTGACCAAACATGATCTACCTGGAGCAGGAACCGGCAAGCCACTCCAGTATCCCTGCCAAGAAAACTCCATGGACAATCAAGGCAGGAGTGCCTGGCGTGCTCTGGTCCATAGGGTCACTAAGAGTCAGACACAACTAAACAACATAGCCTGGGCAAAAGATGAATGAGGCAATGATATGCAAACCATCTTCAAACATTTGGAAAGCTGTCCAAGAGTAGATGGAGAGAAAACTTGATTTCTGTGGATCCAGGGAGTAACAACCAACCAAACAGGTTAAAATTGAAAGAAGAAGCATTTAGATTAAACATTAGGAAGAACCCTCTAATGTAATGAGGTTTTTTGACAGTGGAGCAGATTGCTTTGGTAACTGGTCATACTCTGTTTCATTAGGGGTAACTAAGCAGACCCTGGATGAAGGGCAGTAGCTCAGTATGAAAGCATCTGCCTTAGGTGCAGAAGGTTCAGAGTTCAATCCCTGGCATCTCCAAGTAAGACTGGGAGAGACAGCTGTTTGAAATCATGAAAAGCTGCTGCCAGTCAGTGTAAACAACACTGAGTAATACTACTACTACTACTACTAATAATAAAAATAATAATAAAATTTATTACTTATACCCCACCCAGCTGGCTGGGCCTCCCCAGCCACTCTGGGCATCTTCCAACAGAATATTAAAAACACAATAAAACATCAAACATTAAAAACTTCCCTAAACAGGGCTGCCTTCAGATGTCTTCTAGAAGTCTGGTAGTTGTTGTTCTCTTTGACATATGGTGGGATGGTTTTCCACAGGGTGGGTGCCACTACCGAGAAGGCCCTCTTCCTGGTTCCCTGTAACTTGGCTTCTCACAGCGAGGGAACTGCCAGAAGGCCCTTGGAGCTGGACCTCAGTGTCTGGGCAGAACGATGGGGGTAGAGACGCTCCTTCAGGTATACTGGGCCGAGGCTGTTTAGGGCTTTAAAGGTCAGCACCAACCCTTTGAATTGTGTTCAGAAACATACTGGGAGCCAATGAAGGCCTTTCAGGACTGGTGTTATGTGGTCTCGGCGGCCACTCCCAATCACCAGTCCAGCCACCACTAGTAGTAGTCTGACTCAGTATAGGACAGCTTCCTGGGTTCCTACGGTCAGTCGTCAGGTTCCTATGGTTAGTAGTAGATTTCCTGAATCAGCAGCTTCAACCTCTAGGATTCTGTAACTGTTCAGAACTTCCCTTTCACCTCTACATAAGAGATAATGGTAAATTAAATTCTGTATTTGGGCAGATAATCAAATGGCAAGAAGAAGCCAAGATGCAGCTCAGCAGCTGCAAGCATATGGATGCAACCTGCCCAGTTTAACAACTGCACATAGAACATTCCAGCACATAGAAACATGGCAATTCTTTTGTTCCCCCCAATCTGCTTGCCCTGTGGCAGTAGAAGGATGGTATGGGAAAGAATAGGAAGCATAGGAAACTACCTTGATAGCTGGAGGGATGACAAGAAAACTCGTATCTGTAGAAATATTTAGTCATAGTCCAAACGCAGCCACCAGGGGGCAGTTTGAACCTGCAGGATTCCGGGGGGGGGGGTGCAGAGGAGAAGAAAGAAGAAAAGGGTACTATGGATATGCTATGCTAGCAGCTGTAGTCTGCTGGGATGTCTGACCTGCTAGGATTCTTCCCTGAAAACAAAACTAGGTCAGGAAATGGTAGAAAAATCACAACCATTTGGTATGTGAAATTGAGAAAAGCATTGACAAATACCAGCTAAGTAAGCTTTTAGATTGCAAAGCCTTGGCTTCTGTACTGGAAGAGAATGGGCAGGCACTACAACAGTTAAGTAAGAGTGCCTCCTGATGCCCTTTTTACTGTATGTTCATGATGATTCCTGCTCATTGATGGCATAAGGGTGGCACATGTGAAATTGTTTTCAATATTTTTTGTGCCTGCCCGCCCAAGTTTCAGGGTAGATATACTGCTTCATTTCCACTTGGTGCGTATCTTGTAGCTTCCTGCTGCAATCCTATAACTTTTTATAACTTTTAATGTTCCATTTTATTTTTTTGTCCTGCATCTGCTGCTCTAGTGTGCCCCTCTGGACACCAATAATGCAACCACATTGGGGGAGCATCACAAAACACCTAATGAAGCAGAATAACGTGTGGATAGGTAAAGGTAAAGGAGCCCCTGACCATTAGGTCCAGTTGTGGCCAACTCTGGGGTTGTGGCGCTCATCTTGCTTTATTGGCCGAGGGAGCCAGCGTACAGCTTCCAGGTCATGTGGCCAGCATGACTAAGCCACTTCTGGCGAACCAGAGCAGCGCACAGAAAGGCCGTTTACCTTCCTGCCGGAGCGGTATCTATTGATCTCCTTGCACTTTGAGGTGCTTTCGAACTGCTAGGTTGGCAAGAGCTTGGGCAGAAGAATGGGAGCTCACCCTGTCACGGGGATTCAAACCACTGACCTTCTGATCAGCAAGTCCTAGGCTCTGTGGTTTAACCCACAGTGCCACCCACGTCCCCTAACGTGTGGATAGTCCAGTCTAAATCAATCGCTGATGCACTGTTATTGCATCAAAAGACATATTGCGGAATACACCCACAAAACAATCCATCAGTCTGAATACCAACAAGGCAGCAGCCTAGGACATCTTTCTGCCCACTCATTCCGTGGACTTGAAAGCAGAATCCCTGTTGGTAATTTTGTACATGCCGGCAACAGTGCATTTTGGTTTGAGTGCACACTGTTAACCTGGCAGTCGGGGGGGGGGAATCCACCCCTTTTGTTCCCTTGATTAAATTTGTATAATTCAGCAGTAACAGAAAGGACAGCACCAGAGGGGCAAGACTTCTGTTTTCTGCCATGGAAAGGTCTTCATTGCCATTCATTAAGAGCTGTATTAGCTCTGCAATCCTGCATACAGCAGGCATTTCATGCATAACAATATTTTGGCAGTCAACCAATCATCTCGATATTTTTGGGACTGGCAAAATTCCAGAAGTGTCTCTCCAGTCATAGATGTCATTTGTTGTTCACTCCCCCGTCAAAGCACTGGCTGGAGGTTTAGTCAAGATTCTTTCAGGTGACCTTTTATTTATTTAACAAGTTTATCCTCTAAAAAAACTGCTTGGTTGTTTTTTTTAAAAAAAAGAGAACAATTGCAGGTTGCAGTTGTCCTTTATGTCTTTGTACAGCCTCCTTCCTTTAATGTGCAGAGCATTTTTATTTACAGGTATTAGAATCGTAGCACCTGAAGGACTCCTAAAGGCCATTTAGTTCATCCTCCTGTTCCATGCAGGAAAACTGAATCCAGAGCATCACTATCAGAAGGATGTTGGTTATCTGTTCATCATGGAGACAGGCCCTGCATTCATTTTGTTAAGTCTTCTAAATGGCTGCTTTGGGATCCATCTCCCCACCCCTATCAAATGTTTCACTGAGAAAAATACTGTGGAAAATTCATCCTGATGTTGCGGCATCTAACATGAAGATTGGGTTTAAATCTTTTATCTCCATGGGACCCACTGCATCTGAGTCTCCACCCATACTATTACAGTGGTACCTTGGTACTCAAACGCCTTGGTTCCCAAACATTGAAAACCTGGAAGTAAGTGTTCCGGTTTTCTAATGTTTTTCAGAAGCCGAACATCCGGTGCCACTGTTGGCTATTGGCACCGGGACATTCCCAGGGGAACTGAAGGAGGCAGTGGTGCATCCGCTTTTAAAGAAAACATCATTAGATCCCTTAGATCTATCCAATTACCGCCCGGTTTCGAATCTTCCATTCCTGGGTAAGGTGATTGAGAGAGCGGTTGCTGAACAGCTTGGTAGGTTTCTGGATGAAACATCGGCTCTGGATCCATTCCAGTCTGGCTTCCGCGCTGGTCATGGGACTGAGACGGCTCTGGTCGCCCTAACAGATGATCTCCGCAGGCAGCTGGATCGAGGCGGGTCGGGGCTGCTGATTCTTCTAGACCTGTCAGCAGCCTTCGACATGGTCGATCACAAACTCCTGGACCACCGCCTTGCCGACGTGGGGATCCAGGGCACAGTCCTTCAATGGCTGCGCTCGTTTCTCTCTGGTCGGGGACAGAGGGTGGCGCTTGGGGGGGAATTGTCATCCCGCCACTCCTTGGTGTGTGGAGTGCCCCAGGGTGCGATACTCTCCCCGATGCTTTTTAACATCTTTATGCGCCCCCTTGCCCAGCTTGTCCGGAGTTTTGGGCTGGGCTGCCATCAGTACGCTGATGACACCCAACTCTATCTGTTGATGGATGGCCATCCTGACTCGGCCCCAGACACACTGATCAGATGCTTGGAAGCTGTGGCTGGATGGTTATGTGGGAGCCGGTTGAAGTTAAATCCTTCGAAGACAGAGGTCCTCTGGCTGGGACGGGACGATATGGGATTGAGGGGGCAACTCCCATCTCTTGCGGGGGTGCAATTAGTGCCAGCACCGTCCGTTAAGAGTTTGGGTGTAATCTTCGATACCTCCCTCTCCATGGAGGCGCAGATTGCAGCTATAACAAAGGCGGCATTTTTTCATCTCCGCCAAGCTAAGCAGTTGGCTCCTTACCTCTCTCGCCCTGACCTAGCCACTGTGAACCACGCGACGGTCACCTCCAGACTGGATTATTGTAACTCGCTCTATGTGGGGCTGCCCTTGAGACTGACCCAGAAACTCCAGCGGGTGCAGAATGCCGCAGTGAGACTCCTTACGGGGTCTTCGCTGCGAGATCACATTCATCCGGTGCTATACCAGCTGCACTGGCTCCCGGTGGAGTACAGGATCAGGTTTAAGGTGCTGGTTTTAACCTTCAAAGCCCTATACGGCCTAGGACCCTCGTACCTACGGGACCGCCTCTCCTGGTATGCCCCACAGAGGAACTTACGGTCTTCAAATAAAAACATCTTGAAGGTCCCAGGCCACAGAGAGGTTAGGCTGGCCTCAACTAGAGCCAGGGCTTTTTCGGCTGCGGCTCCAACCTGGTGGAACGCTCTGTCTCAAGAGACAAGGGCCCTGCAGGACTTGACATCTTTCTGCAGGGCCTGCAAGACAGAGCTGTTCCACCAGGCCTTTGGTCAGGGCGCAGCCTGACTCCCTCCTTTGGCAATCTTTACAAAACTTTAGTTTATGTTTGCCATCAATTCTGATTTTAATTAATTTTTATAATGTTTTTATATTGTTGCACTATTTTAGTGTTGTTAGCCGCCCTGAGCCCGGCTTCGGCTGGGGAGGGCGGGATATAAATAAAATTTATTATTATTATTATTATTATTATTATTATTATTATTATTATTATCTACAATACTGTCTTATTTATTTTATAGTACAGTACATTGATTGCTTTCATTTTATTGATCAGTGGTCTTGTTAGATAAATGTCTGGAGTGGGTTAATCCATTTTGCATTACTTTCTATGGGAAATCGCACTTGGTTTTGGAATGGACTTCCGGAATGGATTAAGTTTGAGAACCAAGGTACCACTGTACTTGAAGATGCATTTTCATGGAATGTTCACAAACACTCGCCCTTCAGCTGCTAAATTTAAAGGCCAGTCAGTGAGTGCTGCACTCTGCCGTGCAGGAAGTAGACGATCTGTTCACCTAGGAAAAGTAAATGTTGTTCTGAGCTGATTTTAAACTAGAAAAAAAATCTGTACTATTTACTATTCAACAATATGTATATTCCATGGTGATTGCCTTATGGTGAGCTCATTTTCTCTCTGGGGAATAGAAAGGCTAGCTTCTGAATAGGATTGGATGCAATTTATTTGTACCTTAAGAAATATCAGATATCTAGGTGGAAGTGCAGCAATAGAATAGATAGACAGATTTAACTAAAGTCATGGTGAACTAGAAAATATTTGCAAAACAGAAGAACAAGCATTCTGGTTGAGTATATAACTGAAGAGGACTCATGGGAACACAATGTCTGTGCTGAACATTTGCCCATTTTGATTTTTAGTATGAAATTATTATTATTATTATTATTATTATTATTATTTACTATTATTATTATTTTCCCCAAACAATACTGATAAGAATGTCCACATTTTTCAAATCACTTTACTGGAATTATTTCCCTACCGCTGCTGCTTTGTGTAGTTTCTCCCCAGTGATTACTGAGTTTTCTTCCTGGGACTAGTTAGCTGGGCAATCCTGGCCAATCATAGCATCAGAAGCATTTATATCCAATCAGACTTAGCTATGTGCTGATGTGTCACTGAGGGACAATGAAATAGCTTTTAGGAACCATTATCCTTAGTTTCAGTGAGTGAACACTATAGCAGAGCCCTTTTTCAAGATTGTTAAAAAAATAAATAAAATACCAACTCAAATGTGTTCAGGTCAGCTCTGCTAACATAGTATTACGTCTATTGAAGTACAAGGTTTCCTACTATGCTTTGAAAGAAATACAAAATATTTTCAACTTGGCATTTATATTTTTAGATGCACATTACATCAATGGAGCTGTCATTTTCTTAGCTAGCTTTCTCCCCCTCAGTGAAGAGGCAAATCATCCCAGGCAGTCAAAGAAGAATTCCTTTTTATCCTAAAATAGACCTGATCTTTCTTGAACACAGTTATCAAAGTATGCTTTTAAGGTTACAAGAATGAATGAGAGGCTTTTACAATACCATCCTATGCCTATTTACTCAGTAGTAAGTCCAACTATGATCAGTAGGGCTTACTCCTAGCCTAAAGTTCTTAAGAACACTTTCCTGGGAGTAAGTACTGTTGGACACACTGGAGCTTATTTTCCCATTTTCCAATCTTAAAAGTTCAGCTCTATATGTTTCTGTAGTGATTAACAATTAAAAAAACCAACTGAAAATTCTTCAGCATTTTAATGTGATTCCCCCCCCTCAATAAACCCATTTTTGTCTGCAGTTTAGATAAATGTACACATTTATGCAAGCAATTTCTCCCAGTATAATGCATCTTTGCTATGTTTGAGGAAAATACAACCTTGATAAATTCAGCTTTAAATGGGATCTGAATTGAATTTCTGCCCCATCCCTACTTGTGAGTAAGCACGCATAAGATTGTGGTATTGGCCATTTGTTTGTTCTGACAAAATGACAATAGATAAGGCAGGTTTTACCTTGTTGACTGTGCCTTCCTGGACATTTTGCCATTTCTTGCAAAAAGCTGACAAAATGCATAGGAATGTCATGTGCGCCCAAGTATCACAATTAACTTATCTTTTCTGAGCTATTAAACAGCCACTGAGAACAGCAGAAAACACACACAATGCGTCTCCACGTGGCTTGTGAAAACATATGGACTAATTCAATTTACAAGACGAGTGGAACGGCAGACTTAATTTCATCTCATCATTTATGAAGCACAGCATCCCCTCCTGAAAGTAAGTGGCTTCAGGACCGGCTGGCGGTGCCAAATTGTACATCCTGGGTTCGTGTCCTACAAATGCACTGACGTCTGGAGCTAATAAGCTCATTAGGCATAAAACTCTACAGCCCACAACAACAAAAATTGGTTGTATATATGCATTAAACAATTTGCAGCTCTTATATTCACAGACCTATTTCCTTAGGGTTTCAGGGTTGCCTTGAGACCAGGAGCAGGCTGCTCTGCTCACAAGATGCTGCCTTGTTTCAGACACGCCTTCAGAGCGCAGACACAGGAGATGCGGGGGAAAGACGGGATATGCCTTTCAGCAAAGTCATTGCTACGTTGCTTTATTTGGGTTGAAATCCCCTCAGGATTATGATCGTTTTAAACTGGCTGGCAGTCTGGCTGTATATACTGTGCTTAAGTTGCCAGGTAACCGACAGAAATAAAAATACTTCAAGTAACGTTCCTTGGGAAGCATAATGCTATTTTTATGTAAGCCAGCCTAGCAAATCAGGCTCCAAAAGTCATTAGGCCACAAACAATTTAACATGCCAGTGTGTCCAAACATAAGTATGTTCCTTGTTTGCATACCACCCAGTATTTCATTGGATAAAGAGAGAGATGCATCTGTACACCTCCTACCAAGGGTCACTGCTTGAGGAGGGCCTGTCCCCCATTACATATTGCTACAGGCTCTTCTCTGTCTTCTGCTCTCTGCAATATTCATAAACCTTGAAATAGCCTGTCCTGTCCTTTCTTAAAAGCTAGGAAGAAGTCTGCTTTGTTGGTTGAAGGTATACAAGAGAGTCAACTCCTGGAATCCTTAGACAGCTGCCAGGATCCAGATGTCCTGGCAAGACCCATGGCTCATGCCTATCTTGGACCCCTTTTTATATTTTATCTCTCTCTCCTGGTACTCTGAGTTGCACCAGGAGGCTGGTGACAGCTGCCATTTTCATTGCCTACAATGCCCCGACCTAACCTTGCTTTGAGGAATTTAAGGGGTAGCTAGATACAGCTATGGGACGTGGGTGGCACTGTGGGTTAAACCACAGAGCCTAGGACTTGCCAATCAGAAGGTCGGCGGTTCGAATCCCCGCGATGGGGTGAGCTCCCGTTGCTCGGTCCCTGCTCCTGCCAACCTAGCAGTTCAAAAGCATGTCAAAGTGCAAGTAGATAAATAGGTACCGCTCCAACGGGAAGGTAAACGGCGTTTCCGTGCGCTGCTCTGGTTTGCCAGAAGCGGCTTAGTCATGCTGGCCACATGACCTGGAAGCTATATGCCGGCTCCCTTGGCCAATAAAGCGAGATGAGTGCTGCAACCCCAGAGTCGGTCACAACTGGACCTAATGGTCAGGGGTCCCTTTACTTTTAGCTTAGATACAGCTACCCAAGCTCTCCTCAGAACACTTCTGCCACAGCTAGGCGAACCTGCCATGGTCCCACTGACAGAGGAGGGGCCTGAGCAGAGGACACACCACTCAGGACCCCCTCACACCTGGAGATGGCAATGAAATGCAATAAGTACATAAGCTTTCTTCAGAAGTTCTCTTTCTGACTTGAAGGTAGTAGGGACAGAGGCTGATGCCACCTACTGTCTGTGCATGGAGAAGAGTCATAACATCTGAAGAGGACTACTATTGCTCTCCATTGGGTGGGGAACGTTTTCCAGTCCAGGGGCGATATTTCCTCATGGGCCATGTACCAGTAGTAGGGGTGCTCAGAGGCAAAAGTGGGTTGGGCCACAGGTAAAAGCAGAAGGAACAACAGCTGTGACTCTTACCTTTGTGCAATGGGCCACACTCCAGACACGCAAAATCCACCTCACGCTACCACCCTTCCTCACAGAATTCACTTCTCAAGAACTCAGGAAGGGCGCTGTGGCTGTGAGAGGCACCAGTTCAGCAATCCACACTAACAAAATGTTAACAAATAGTTCCTTCAAAACCCAAACCAAAGATGAAATATGCCCTTGACAGCCAGGGACCAGTGGCGTAGCGTGGGGGGTGCAGGGGGGGCCAGCCGCACCGGGCGCAACATCTGGGGGGGCGCTCACACTCGCAGCTCTCTGCCCCTACCTAAATCCACGGGTTAGGGGGCGCAAATTACTTGCCTTGCCCCGGGTGCTGACAACCCACGCTACGCCACTGGCAGGGACACTGGGTATTTGTGATGTATCAATAGGCTGAAAGGAAAACGGCGGCTATCTTTTACAAAAGCATCTTTGTATGAGCATCCTGAAGCTATTCTTACTTTCCCCACCCAGGTTGGCAGGCGAGAAACTAGTTGCAAGCCTGACTGAACCCATTTTGACCTCATTTGGAGGAGTTGCTTATCTAGGGCAAGTACCAAGAGACCCTGACTGAGTTGATGTGTGGCAGCAACTGCATACTGCCTTTTCCATCCTAGCTGTGGCGTTCGTACGGAGCCCCCCCCCCCCCCGGTCGTCTCACGGACTATTGACCCGTACACCACTAATCCGCTGCCACCAACCAGGTCCTCCCTGGTAAAATCACTTCAGTCTCAGTCAGCTTTTCAATTCATAAAGAAGAGTGTATTTTATTTCAGACATAAAACAAAACTTTTACAGCATTCCAAACGGTGTTCCTCTTTACTTTCTTAGTCTTATGTTCCTCTCTCTATCTCTGCTACCACCCCACACTCAAGGACCAACTGCCCTGTCTCTCTATTACCAACTGCCTTTCCCAACCAGCCAACCCACTCAAACCAACCAACTACCCACCTACAACTCCCAACGAACTAACTCCCAGAACTCCTTCATAGACCCACTGACTCCACCCCCCTGGGTCCTGTCGGTGCAACCTATTTAACTATTTCCCCTCCAGCACTCTCTCATATATGGTAACGTCACACTAGCCATTGGAATACTTTTCTGACATGAGAAGTGGGGGTGGGGAAGTGTCACAGTGCTATCTTTATTAAAGCTGGTTAACTATGCAATACTTTTTTCCAGACTGGAAAACAATTCTGCACTGTATTACATCTGGGCTAGAAATAGCACTACACGCTCACTGCAGCTGCCTGTCTGATCTTTAAAGGTCTGCCCTTAACTGTGGCCCATATAATTGTGCATCATTTTACAACACATTCCCTTTTTTTAAAAAAATGACATTCAGTTTTTCTTTACATAAAATTGGAAGCATTCCTGGGTTATGTGTGGCTGGAGCTTCAGAAATAACCTGGAGCACACACATGCCTGTAACCATTCTGCCAAGCTTTCCTGAAAACAAAAGGCAGCATTCAGCGTAAGTTAACTTGGGTGCTTAAATTATCACTGACACTTGTGCAGTGGTGACCTTTGAAAAAATCTCATGAAAAGGAAGGACAAAGAAAGGCTGCTTTATACTACAGTTTTCTGCAGCATAAAACTCAGTTCTAAATGAGCCCAGCCCACCAAGCTCGGCTTCTTGGCAACCTCCACTCATTCCCACGGGGCCTGGGCAAGGTTCTCATGAAAGACCCCTGAGAATGAGGAGACAAATATAAGTGAATGGTATGCACAGTCCATGCTATATTTGTCTCACTTGTTAAACTCTTGTCTTGTGATGCTGAGAAAAGGAAGTTTGTGGTGGATCATTTTCACACACTTTTTTTTTTTTTGGAAGTCCAAACTCCTGGGGTAGGTAGCACTTTTTTTAGTTCTCACTTTCAAAACAATATGCATCCCTGATCGTGCATTTACATTGATGCAGCTTCATGTTAACTCGATCAGCAGTGGTACCTTCCAGTCCATGGGGAAGTTATTTTCCAGAAAGTTTGTTTGCCCCAAAGTTCTGGTTTCTTGCTAACAAAGGGTTTGTTTTTAAGTAGGATCATTGATAGGTTCACAGCTGTCAACTTTTCTCTTTTTTTAAGGGAAATTCCCTTATTCCGAATAGGATTCCTCGCAAGAAAAGGGGAAAGTTGACAGCTATGGATAGGTCTCAGACAGAGTTTAAGGTAGGGGACATTCCCAGTTGTACCTGAAGATACCAGGGATTGACTCAGCTACTGCCTGGATGAAAAATAGATGGTCTGCTACTAATTGACTTCCCTTCCTTATCTTTTAGCTCACCACTTGGCTCTGACCTTGATCTTTCTTCAGTCCCAAGAATCTGTTAGGGTGAGCCATGTGGTTTAAATATGGGTGTGGGTTTGAGCTGGCTGGTCACAGGCAGAGCATGGTAGCACCTGTGGCCACAGTCAGACTCAGGAAGGAATCTTCTAGATCTTGCTGGAACCAGGCAGAAGGCAGAGATTCAGTGAAAGTGGAAGTCCTATTCAGGCATTCCCCACCTGTGATTCTAGTCATGGCGGGCAGGTGTGTGAGAACAGGAATATGCTTCTTAGCCCTATGTCTTTTGTTGTGTCACTGTTACTGGCTTTGTCACCCTCCGTGCACTGGGGTCTGAACTTTGACAGCAAGTAAGCCTTGTCTAGTGCCCGTCCCCCTTGTGATTTAGACTCCTGATCTTCCATGGTTCTAGATCACATGGGTGGTGGTGGGGAGTCTACACAAATGGAAAAGGCTCTCCACTGCAGAAGTTCAACCCTGCAACTTCTGAAGGACAACTGAGGCCAACTCTCTCAGCTGTTCCCTCTTTTACATGAATGGAGTCACATTGGGAATGGGGCTGAAATGCCTGACTAGGCCTGGCCCAGTGGGTGAAGCAGGCCAGAATCTGAGCTACCTCCATTCTCCCCAGTTTTATGCATGTATATTTTGGAGTAAGACCTCTGGATTTTTTCCCCTGACAGAATTCTTAATACCGCCACGAGTTACTGCAATTTGTACTTGCTATACTCAGTTTCTCAGTATTACATTTGATTTTCTAATTCTGACAGAGAGCTTGCTGGCAAATATTTTTGCTCTGTTTTTAAGCTCAGAGTTCCCCAAACATCTGCCAGATTGTTTTCTATTTATGTCCCAACCTGACCTTGTTATAAGTAGCAGCTGATAACAGGTTTACTTCAGTTTGTTCCTGACAGATTCTGCCTCAGCTTTAGATTCCGCAAGGATTTAGCTCTGAATTAACCTTTCATACAGAATTCTCTGAGTCTAATGCTTTAGAGATCTAGTTCCCTAATTTATAATTCCACGTTCTAACAGAAGTAGTTTGGATGCATATTTTCAAAAAAGAAAAGGGTTTAAGGGAAAAGGGAAACAATTATAAAATCTATTCCTCGTAAGATATTGATTATTTAATTTGTATACCGCTTAATATATACTGAAGCAACAAGAGACAAACAAAATATAAAAAATAAGTAGATACATACAAAAATGTTACATTAATACAAGGTTACCAATAGATATAAATCAGCATCAATATATTTTCCTTCTGACACTCCCTCCCTCTCAGCCTCTGGGATCTCACCCAGGGTCCAACAAATTCTCAGTTCACCCCCCCCCAAAGGTCTCAAAGCAAGAAGACTTCCTGGAAACAATAGATATAATTTTAGTTTCTTAATCTAGACTTGCTCTTTATGGGCAGGCCAAGGTGTACGGCACTTCCTTAGGCTGCTGTGTCACATTCATCAGCACTCTCCACACCCAGTTCTAGGTACAGCAGCTTTGCTGAATTTCCCAGGGGGTCCAAAGGACTGAAAGAGCATCCCCCTCCACTCACAACTTTTTCTTCACCCTCTGTTCTCTCCTCTTTCTCCAGCTGCTTCATGAAGGCTCAAGCAAGTTTCCTAATCTTTCACCCAGATGTTAACCTAAAATAAACCACATGCACGTTGGTGAAAACTAATAATGATGATGATGATGATGATGATGCAATCATGCCTAAAACTGCATCAAGATTCTTTTTGTGCAATATTTTCCCAAAACAACATATTGATAAAGCATCACAAAAAAATTACTGATGTGATTTTGTTGTGATATTTTGTTGTTAGATTTCTTACCCATCCTTTACCCTAAGGTCCACAGGAGGGCCACAATGATCTAGAACACGTAAGAACATAAGAAAAGTCCTGCTGGATCAGGCCTGTGAACCATCTAGTCAAGCATCCTGTTCTCAAAGGGTCCAACCAGATTCCTGTGGGAAACCCACAAACACAAGAGCACTCTCCCTCCTGTGGTTTCCAGCAACTGGTATTAGAAGCTCTAGATGACTATCGAGCCATCGGTATCTCTTTCCATGAATTTGTCCAATCATCTTTTAAAGCCATCTAGGCTAGTGGTCCTCACTGCCTCCTGTGGGAGTGTGTTCCCTGGTTTAACTATGCATTGCATGAAGAAGTACTTTTTGTTAAGGATGCTGGGGATTGTAGCTCCGTTAGGAGCTTCCTAAGAACTCTTGGCACTTTAACACGATTCTTTGGGGGAAGCTGTGACTGGTATGTAAGGTGTGGATGGGGTCATGATCAAAGGCAGGCTGGTGGTAAGACTCCAGAAAGGACAACTGGCATGACAAAACGTGAACAACTCTAACACACAGGAGTTGGTGTGCCTACTCAATGAAGCAGGATGGAAAATCTGACTGGGATGGGAAGACTTTATAAGGACCTGCTGCTCTGAGCCTGGCTTTGGCTGGGGAGGGCAGGATACAAATTATATTATTATTATTATTATTATTATTATTATTATTATTATTATTATTGACTGCTTCAGGTCTTAAGGTTCTTTGTTTGCTTGCAACAGACCACCCCCTCCATATTCCACCCACACTACACTCTCGGACCCCTCTGTTTTAGAGCTTGGCTGAGGCCTGGAAACCTTATTGCTAGATAATTTTCAGGTCTCCTGACTTTCTTTCAAATACCACTACTATGCCATCAGTTTGTGGAGCTTCAAGTTGTCTGTCAAATACAAATACACACATGCAAATTATGTCATACAGGGTTTTGGCTGTTACAAAAGCTTAACAATATACACATTGGCCTTTCTTTGCCCCCGCACTGGGGAACAGAATATGTGCTCCCTGGCACTCCAGATCTACAGTGCTTTGAAACCCAAGGTCAGAACCTTGAAAGCCAGAGTTTTATGAGATGCATTTGCCTGAGCTTGTAGAATAACCCGGGGACCCTATTCACAAGGTTGTCCTCTAGTTCCCTGAGAGCACAAATATAAAAGTGATTTACAGAAGCAGCTGCTGAGTGGCCTTAATAACGATAGGGATGCATTCAGTCATATTTCCTCAGGCGGGTTAATAGCGTGAGACTTTATATTCCTTTTGCCCTGTAGGAAGCAACCAGTCAAAGAGGGATAAAGGGTATTTGCGTCTCGGAAGTGCGGATGCGCTGCCTGCTGAGTGTGAGAGCATCAAGAGCATCTTAAATGGCCTACAATTGCTGGGTGCCCTCAGAACACATCAAATGGTCAATAATTGAAAAGACAACATCACCCTCCCCCCCCTTCTAGCTGCTTATCTATATGCTTGCAGTTTTGCGTGGACTGCAAAGTCTTTCTCCTTCATCGCCACAGTAGCAGTCAAGGTCTTTGTCTCCCAGAGATAGTATATAGCTCTAATTGATCACGGAACAATTTCACATCCAGCAGCAACCCATTCAAATGGAGTCAGGCACATGCTTTGCATTGTTTCCTCAGTCAAAGAGAGGAAATGGCAGCTTCCAGGAAATCTTAGCGACTGGAGAAAGAAAGATAAGGAATGTTTATGTTTTCCATAACATGCCATGCCTTCCTTACAGGGATATTCTCACTCTGCTACAATATTGTAGGCTGCTGCTCTCAGGAAACCTAAAATGATTCCCCCCCCCCGCCTCTCTCCCTCTTTTCAAACAACTTGTCATGCTTTGAAAACAAAGATATGTCCAAGCTGTAGGACAGCCAACCCTCCAGATGTTTGGGACTCCAACTCCCATCAGCTCTGACCACTGGTGATGCTGACTGGTGCTGATGGAAGTTGGAGTCCCACAATATCTGGAGGGGGGCAGGTTGGCTGTGCTTATATTGTTTGGGGCTCTCCTTTCCCTTAGGCAGCTTTACAGGGTTTGTCTGTGTTCTGCAGACAAGTGCAGAGAAAGAAATCCATCTTATTCCTGTTTTGAACAAATTATTCTACATTATTTTGAACATATTGCTTACTGTGTGTGTATGCAAAACAAAATTAAAAAAAAATTCCTTCCAGTAGCACCTTAGAGACCAACTAAGTTTGTTATTGGTATGAGCTTTCGTGTGCATGCACACTTCTTCAGATTCTTTCAGTGTGCATGCATATGAAAGCTCATACCAATAACAAACTTAGTTTGTCCCTAAGATGCTACTGGAAGAAATTTTTTTATTTTGTTTCTACTACGGCAGACCAACACGGCTACCTACCTCTAACTAGAACTGTGTGTATGCATCTTACACATCTCATTTTTGTTTTGCAATTCCTTAAAAATCCTCCAACAAGCCCAGAAACTCAGGTGAAGTGAAACAATACCTTTATTTGGGACAAGTTAGATTAAAAAGAGAACTCAAGTTGACTGCTTAAAAAAAAAAGAACCTTTTGCTTTTCCCACTAGGTATCAGTGGCTGTGAAAATGGAGCAGTCAGGAATGAGAATTGTGAATAGGAATTTCCTATCCAGATAACTACTCATACTAGCCAAAGATTAAAATGATGGTGGGGCAGAAAATGTGAATACACATTTTTATTTCAAATTTAACACCCCCCTACCCCTACCCCCGAGTAGAGCAATAACAGTGTGATACTTCAACTCACCATCAGCCCTAAAAAACACACAGAATGAACAGAAATCGCAGGAGGGGTACCAATGATCTAACTCTTAGCACATCCTGTGGCACACACTGAACTCACAAGGCATGCTACCTTGTGCACTTTTTGTAAAAAGATGGTCTCAAATAACCTCTACAGGAGTACCTGTAGTGTGTGGATGCAATTCTCCTAATTTGTGGCATACATAACAAATTATGTTAATCCAACTCTGATTTTCTTGCCTGTACACTCCATTGAAGAATGCTAGTTTCTATACATAAAATATACTTTTGTGTTTACGTGAATGTTTGACATATAAGGGATTTCACAAACCACTGGTAGTGCTTGCCAAGATATGTAAATTATGAAGAGCTAGTAAAAAAATCCCCTGGAAACTCTATGTAAAGAGCACTGGGAACTTAGTGGAGCAACACAAAATCAAAGCAGCTGGAATCATAGAATCTGGCCAGATCCTCCAAAGTTTTGGGATAAAGGGCAGCTGCTCTGACCCTGGGGAAATCTGTGTAGTAATTCTTTCACATATTCTCACTTCTGAAATCCTGGGAATGCCAGAGAGAATGGAGAATTAGAGGCTAATGGGGGATTTGAAAGAGGGTGTGCGAGGAAATACCAGAGGGAACAGAAACATCTGCTATGAAAATCCAGCTGTGGGTGATATAGATGTGCGCTGAGGGTGGTAAAGGATGACAGCAAAGGCGGCACCAAGTGAATTGCTTCTCTGAACAATGGCTGTTTGCAGAAGCTGTCTTGGACAGTGTTATGTACTGAGTTGAATAGGATCCAAACTGCAGCAGTCTGATTGGTCCTAGAACAATAGGATCCAAAAGGCAGCAGTCTGATTGGTCCTAGAACAATAGGATTCAGAATGCAGCAGTCTGATTGGTCCTAGAACAATGCAGCAATATGATTGGTTGGCAGGAACCACCCAATCATGCTCCAGATAGAAGTGAATCCACAACCTGATTGGCTTACAGTAGAATTCCGGAATTAGCCAATCATGTGCAGCCTATTGTGTAAATAATGTATATAAAGCAGATACCTTGAGGGGACATTCATTCATTCCTCCTCATCACTATGAGCTGAATAAAGAGCATGAAATCACTTTGCGACTCTGAGTATATTTCACTGGCGACGAAGGTGGGATCCCGCTGAGCTGACTGCCACACACAGCACCGCAGCACCGCCACCTGCCGCACCGCTGCCTCGCACCGTGTATCCAGGCTTCAGCTCCGGGACACAAGGAACTCAGAATGGCAACCGACAACAGCTTCTCACCGTTCAACCCAGCATCTGGAGACTGGGAAGCGTACGCCTCCCGTTTCACCTTCCTCCTAGAAGCCAAAGGGGTCACCGATGAAGAAGACGCCAAGAAGAGGGCAATATTCTTCAGCGTCTGCGGAGAGGAGACGTTTGAAATCGCCCGGGCTCTCCTTGCACCTGAAGACGTCGCTACTGTTCCATACAAAACAATAATGGAACAGCTGAAGGGGCACTTTTCGCCACAGCCCTCAGTGGTGGCTCGTCGAAATGCCTTCTACGCAAAGCGGCAAGCCCCTGGGGAAACCATAACTGGGTTTGTGACCTCTCTCCGCCAAGCTGCCCGGTTCTGCAACTTCTCAGAGCTGGAGAACATGCTTCGTGACCGCCTCGTCGGTGGCCTGAAGGATGAGAAGCTGCAACGACGCCTCTACGCTAAGAAGAACCTAACGTTCCAGGTTGCTCTGGAGGAGGCCCTGGCAACGGAAGCTGCCGAGAGGTCGACGCAAGAGGCACGGCCGAGCCAGCCGTCCCAACCGAGGGTCCACCACGAAGACCTCACCGACAACTCAGCATCCAACAGGGAGGAGGTGCACCGAGTACAGCAGCGCACTCAAGCAGCCCACATACCACAGCTGCCTCGACGAGAAGGAGGGAACTGCGCAAGCTGTGGAGAAAGTCACGAGAGGAGGACCTGCCGTTTCCGCAACGCAGAGTGCAGGCAGTGCAGAAAATTGGGACACATCACCCGGGTGTGTCGGGCTCGGCCCACCCGACGCCAGGCATCAGATGACCAATCCAAGAGCCCCAGGTCCCGGGGCCCAACGCACCAAGGCAACTCGACGGAGCTCACGGACTTCCAGGTATACCAGTTGCCCCACCCCAACGTAGAGAAAATTTATGTAGAGGTACAGATAGAGGGGGCCCCATGCCGCATGGAGCTTGACACGGGTTCAACTCTATCCATAATCTCGGCAAGGACCTTAAGGAAACTGTGTCCTACTGGGGGTCCCAAACTCAGTCCGGCCCCATTCACCCTCCGGGACTTCCAGAAACGTAAGGTCCCCACAATGGGGGTGGGGACCTTCAGGGTGCAGTACCGAGGGCGGACGCGGCAACTGGACTTGCTTGTGGTCAAGGGCCCCTACATTAGCTTACTGGGATTGGCATGGTTTGGACCACTGGGGCTAGCCGTCACCGGGGTGAACCACACTACCTTACAAGTGGACGTGGATGCCATATGCAAGGAATTTCCAGGGGTTTTCGATGGGAAATTGGGACAGTATACGGGCCCCCCCATTGCTCTACAGCTTGACCCCGCAGTACGACCGGTCAGGCTCAAGGCCCGTCGGGTCCCGTTCGCCCTGAAACCCCGTATAGACGAGGAATTGGACCGACTCGTGGAGCAAGGAGTGCTGGAGCCGGTGCCTAATGCCCCCTGGGAAACCCCAATCGTCACACCCGTCAAGCCTAATGGTTCGGTCCGCATCTGCGCAGACTACAAATGTACCATAAACAAGGCCCTCACGGCCCATGCATACCCAGTGCCAGTGGTCAGCCATGTCCTTGCTACCCTGGCTGGGTCGAAAATTTTTGGCAAGCTGGACCTGGCCCAAGCATATCAACAGCTGCCAGTAGATGAGGCCACAGCAGAGGCACAGACGATTGTGACGCACAGAGGAGCGTTCAGGGTAAAGCGGCTGCAATTCGGTGTCAGCGTGGCACCAGGCATATTCCAGAATCTAATGGACTCTCTCCTTAAAGGGATTCCTGGCGTCACCCCCTTCTTCGATGATGTGTTGATTGCCGGGCCCACACCCGAGGAGTTTGAGGACCGCCTCCGCACCGTTCTGCACCGTTTCCAGACGGCGGGTCTCAAGGTGAAGCGGGAAAAATGTCTACTAGGAGTGCCTCAGGTAGACTTTCTGGGATTTATGGTGGACGCAGACGGGGTCCACCCGACTGGGGACAAGGTACGGGCCATTTGTGATGCCCCAGCGCCCAAGAACAAGACTGAACTTCAGGCCTTCTTGGGACTATTGAACTTTTACCATTCCTTCCTTCCCCACAAGGCGGCGGTAGCGGAGCCCCTACACAGACTCCTGGACAAGCGGGCCCCTTGGGTGTGGGGCCAGCGCCAGGAGGCCGCATTCCAGGCAGTCAAGGACTTGCTTGTCTCAAACTCGGTCTTGGCACACTTCGACGAGAGGCTGCCGGTGGTGCTAGCATGCGACGCCTCACCCTATGGCATTGGCGCTGTCCTGGGACACCAACTCCCGGATGGAAGAGAGGTACCGGTGGCATACTTTTCCCAGACACTCAACGCAACCGAGCGGAACTACTCGCAAATCGACAAGGAGGGTCTGGCAATCGTGAAGGGAGTAAAAAAATTCCATGATTTCTTGTACGGGCGGCCCTTCACTGTGGTGACTGACCACAAGCCCTTGCTTGGCTTGTTTGCCCCCGAAAAGCAGACCCCCCAAGTGCTGTCTCCTCGTGTCCTCAGGTGGTCAATTTTCCTTGCCAGCTACCAGTATGCACTGATTCACCGCCCTGGGAAGGCGATGGGCCATGCGGACGCCCTCAGCAGGCTACCACTACCGGAAACAGGCCCCGACCCAGCACCTGCACAAGAGGTTATGAGCCTGGAGCTGCTTCCTGACCGCCCCATTCAGGCACAAGAAGTTGCACACCATTCCAAGAAAGATAGGGTCATCTCCCGGGTCCTGGACTGGGTGTGGAGGGGATGGCCCAGCAGCAGCCCCGGGCCAGAATTTGCCGGCTACACAACCCGCAAACATGAACTGTCGGCCCACAAGGGGTGCCTGTTATGGGGAAGCAGGGTCGTTGTTCCCCAGCCCCTCCGCAAAAGGGTCCTCACAGCCCTACACGAGACACACCCAGGGGTAGTAAGAATGAAGGCCCTTGCCAGGAGTTATGTGTGGTGGCCGGGGATCGACGGAGAGATAGAGGCCTGGGTCAAACACTGCCAGGCCTGCCAAGAATCCCGCCCAGATCCCCCAAGGGCCCCAGTCCAGTCCTGGGAGTCTGCCCGAGCACCATGGTCACGCCTGCATGTGGACTTCGCTGGCCCCTTTCAGGGGAAAACATTCTTCATAGTGGTGGACTCCTACACCAAATGGCTGGAAGTCGCACTGGTACCGTCCACTTCTACGTCCGCAGCCATCCGGGTACTACGCAGGCTGTTTGCAACCCACGGGCTCCCTGACACTCTCGTCTCAGACAACGGGACTGCATTTACGTCAGGAGAATTCCAAACCTTCACAGCGCAGAACGCCATCCGCCACATCCGTTCGGCGCCATTCCACCCTGCCACCAATGGCCAAGCAGAACGCATGGTGCGGACCACCAAGGACACCCTTCGCCGCATGACGCAAGGGGATTGGGAGTACCGCCTTGCCACATTCCTCCTAGCACAACACAGCACCCCCAGCTCAACGACTGGCCGGAGCCCCGCTGAACTACTAATGGGTCGGCGCCTTGCAATCAGATTGGACCGCCTTCACCCCGATAGAGCTCAGGATGAGGTAGTGGTGGGGGAAGGCAGGGACCCCCGGACCTTCGAGGCCCAGGACCCAGTGTACGCAAAGAATTTTGGGGCAGGCCCAGCATGGGTACCCGCCACAGTCACCAGGGTCACTGGTCCCGTGTCGTACGAGGTGCTAACGGATGGGGGGCAATGCTGGCGCCGCCACTGCGACCAGATACGGCGACGATTCCCGGGAGAAAACCAGGAGGAGGAAAGGTCAGAGGAGTCCCAAGGGAACAGAGGGGCAGTGAGGCCCATAGAGCAGCAGGGGCAAGCAGGAGAGGCAGAATCAGTAAATACAGAGAGGACCCGCGAGGCCGAAAGGACACCAGAACCAGAACCACGACTGAGCGAGCCGGTTGCACCAGACCAAACAGGCCCATCACAGCCAGCATCCTTGGAACATGAGCCAGAACCTGAACCCCGGACCAGGGAACACCCCAGGCCGCAACGCACACGTAGGCCACCGGCGTACCTCGAGGACTATGAATGCGACCTCCCGGGCAGGACTGGAACTTAGAGGGGAGGGGTGTTATGTACTGAGTTGAATAGGATCCAAACTGCAGCAGTCTGATTGGTCCTAGAACAATGCAGCAATATGATTGGTTGGCAGGAACCACCCAATCATGCTCCAGATAGAAGTGAATCCACAACCTGATTGGCTTACAGTAGAATTCCGGAATTAGCCAATCATGTGCAGCCTATTGTGTAAATAATGTATATAAAGCAGATACCTTGAGGGGACATTCATTCATTCCTCCTCATCACTATGAGCTGAATAAAGAGCATGAAATCACTTTGCGACTCTGAGTATATTTCAGACAGTAAATGAAATTAACTAAACCAACACTCCTGTATGGCATTTCAAAAGGCTTGAGGCAGACACCGCAAACAGAATATATACTATATCACACACATACACACATCCTCAGTTAACCAGTTTACTTCGCATTCTGCCAACGAGTGGCTGGATTTTGTGGTTTTATAGGACAGAAACTAATAAAGGATGAGCGAGTTCAACGCTTTTTTAGGCTGTCTTCATTTACAACACTTGATCATCAGTGTGGAACGCTGTGGCTTTGCTTCCTTTGTGAGAAGCAGAATTGCGTACCTCTTAGATTGTGTTTCTCCACCCTCCAAATAGATACGAGTTACACTTGGGGTTTGCTTTGAATTGTGTGTTCCCTGATGTGCCCTCATATCTAATCTCTTATGTGTAAGCCTTTCTTTCTATTAGATTATGCTGCAGAAATGGCTATATCATAGGGCACATAGGGGAGTTTTCCGTTCTAATGGTGACTAGATGCAAAGGAGGAAAGAAGAGGGGATTTGGGGTGTTGCTGCTGGTCTCACAACAGAGGGGAAAACTGCAGCAGTGGGAAGTGATCATGTGACTCATAAATACAGGTACAGGCTTCTTTTGCAGAAAGGTAAAGGTACCCCTGATCGTTAGATCCAGTTGATCTGGGGTTGTGTGCTCATCTCGCTCTATAGGCCGAGGGAGCCGGCGTTTGTCTGCAGTCAGCTTCCGGGTCATGTGGCCAGCGTGACTAAGCCGCTTCTGGCGAACCAGAGCAGCGCACGGAAATGCCGTTTACCTTCCTGCTGGAGCAGTACCTATTTATTTACTTGCACTTGACGTGCTTTCGAACTGCTGGGTGGGCAGGAGCAGGGACCGAGCAACGGGAGCTCACCCCATCGCGGGGATTTGAACTGCCAACCTTCCGATCGGCAAGTCCAAGGCTCAGTGGTTTAGACCACAGTGCCACCCGCATCCCTTTGCATAGCCTCTTCTAATTTGACCTTTTAAAGTCGAAACAGGGTCCACAAATATTAAGCTGGCTCCTACTATATTTTATTTTCTACTAACTGTGGGACAAATGAAAATTGTGAGGAGGGGAAGTGTGTGCGACTGGGTATCTTGCTCTCTAGAGGTCCAAATACAAGCCGGCAAACAGATTGGTAGATAACCTTGATATGCATTATCTTCCATAAAAAGGATTGTGCAAAGCAAGAGATTTCTCACTCTCTTGGCACTCCCCGCGATAAAGGAATTTTTTTGCCCAACGTGGGGCTCGAACGCACAGCCCTGAGATTCAGAGTCCCATGTCCCCTTGTCATCCCAACTGAGCTTAGTCTTTCAACCTTAATCATGCTATAAAGTTATTTTATTCAAAAGATTGGTGGTAGAGCACATGCTTTTCAATACCTCACATCTTCAGCAACAAATAGGAAGGACTCCTGCCTGAAATTCATGGAAAGCTGCTACCAATTGGTGTCAAATATGCTGAACTTCTTGGAGCTGTAATTCCACAGATCTGGAAAGCCACATAGATTCACCATCCCTGCCCTGCATGTATGAATTATGGCTCTGTGCATTAGAGGTGATGGACTCATGGACATTGGGAATGGGGCCTACCACCAGGGTCATTCCCCCAGAGTTCAGTATCCCTGGGTTTTGGTTGCGTGAAGACTGGACACTAGTAAAAATGCCTGCTTTGTACTATGGAAGATCAATAGTTATTGATAACTATCAGATTTGGCAATTTTGATGTATTCCTGTTAGGATTCCACCACCACCCCAACTCAAGAAGAAATATGATACATATGCCAACACTTTACTACTGATACTTTGGAATTATCCCCTTTATTTGACTGTAGTAGACATATGATGCTAGAAGGGTTTCATATTTTAGCTTTTGTGCTCTATGACAGCCTCCTCCATCTTGGTGCCCTCCAAATGTTTCGGACTACAATTTCCCATCATGCCCTGCCAGCATGGCTGAGCTGATGAGAACTGTAGCCTCATGGTGCTCTGGAAGGCACCATGTTGGGGAAGGCTGCTCCATGGCAATATAACTACTTGACGGATAAGATGCCTGATGTCAATGTTACAAGTTTATTTCGCATGTGCATAAAAAACCATAAATCACAATGAATAATTTCTGATTTGTTAAGTTTTGTACTTGGTGCATCTCCTTCATTAACACCATCTATTTTGTGATGTAATTCCTGAGCTTCCAAGGTAGTTTGACTCTGAAATGAGCTCAAATGCCTATGCTAGCATTGTTCTTATTCCAGGATTGCTTTAAGTGGGCATGCCAGCACAAAGGTTCACTGATGACAACTTACCTCATGGAAACATTCATTTCTGGTTTTCCTTGAGATTTTATTTGAGGCCTTGATGAAAGAAGGATTTTGCAGTAATTATGGTGGGGTTAATGATAAGGTGGACACTTTTGGTCAGGTTCAGACGGGGGCTTCAAAAACCAAAGTATTTATCAAAAATCTGAAAAATATGCACATTAATTTGAAGCGCTACTGGACTGTACCACACCTGCAGGGAAATAAACAGAGACTGATCCTACCCCACAGTCATCTGCTCCCTGCCTACCTCCATCCCATCCAAACCCCGAGTATGATGCCTACTTGGCTCACAGCTAGAGAAGCAATAGAGGTTTGTTGGAGTTGGGGAAAGACCTCCCTATCTTTATCCATTCCATCATAGTTGGGAAAAAAGAACAGGGCTGACCAGGACTCAGGGCTGACCAGGGTTTGGGCAGCTGCTGAGGCCCCAGAAACTCTTTGTGCCAAAGAGTTGGTACACCCAGAAATTGTGGCTGGTGTCAATTTGAGATTGTAGGGTGTAAGGCAAGAGGCCAACAGTGGGTGGAGTCAGAGCCAATAACAGACAGGGAAAATTCATTATAGACCATCCCTATCTTCCTTCCTGCTGACTTCTACAAGTACAAGTCGGAGGAGGAAGCAGGGAGCCAAGTGCCACCTTTTGGACTGATCGTAAGCAAGCAAGCAAGGAGACAGGTGATAAGTGACAGCAAAATGAGGGCAGTGATCCATTCACCGCATTGAGAAGCCTCCTGTGCCAGTCAGGCACAGCAAATGTTTGAGCAGAGGTAGAAGCTGCTCTTTGCCAGAATCACTCACCTACTCACACCTCTGGGAGCATGGAGAGGTACTAATAGAGGAGAGGAGAGCATGTGGTGGTGGTGGTGGGGAAAGCCCTGCAGGGCTATTCATAAAGAAAATGAAACTCGGAGGAGATAAGTAATTAAAACCAACAGGAATGTCTCTTGAAATGCAAACAACACCTCAGATTTATGTGGGAAGAGGGGCAGGGTGGGAAAGAGTTGAACTTCCTCTCCCAGACCCCATGGCAGCTCAGGTTTCCCACAACTGTTATTTACATAGCAAAAATAAGCATGCTAATTTCATTTACACAATTAATGCTACATCTATGGTAGTTTCTCATTTTTTCCCTAATTTATCATGAGCCTCCCCACATGCCAAGTTTTGGCTTTAATTTTTTGCCTGTTCTCCTTAAGCTGACCAAATTTCCATATTTTGTTTTGAAAGCAACAATCGTGATATAAATATAATGGCTCCTGGATTCCACTTTTCTTGGAATCTGATTGCACCGAATGGAGCTTGAAGCAGCTGTCGGTTGCCTGAAGTTATTAAGGCTACAATGTATCAGCCTCTCATTTTTGTAGGGATTCATTCTATTTTTGATAAAAACAATATCCTAGACAGTTTCTAACATCCTCAAGCTTACAAGCAAATGTATTCCTGACATTGTTTGTACTTACATTTCATGTTTTGCTCAATGTTTTTAATGGAGAGAGACTGATTGCCTCATCCACCTTAAAAACAAAAAGAAAGCTTAAGCCTGCTCTTTGCAGGCTTTTTCTCATAGCATCTTTTTTTAAAATAAATAAATAAATAAATAAATAAATAAAATAAATAAATTCAAGGTACATTTGAAAAATCTGAATTGCAATTTTGCAGTGGCAGAAAAAAGGTGTTGAAATGCAAAGGAGGATTTATCTGCCCCTTCCTTTGTGACTGCCAAAAGCCAAACACAGCTTCAAACACCCTTAGCATATCCTGGCACTTAAAAAAAAAAGGAAAGGAAAGACATGAGGCAATAGTAATCAGTGTCTTTAAGGATAATCAGTCCAATTTATGTTTCAAGTGTGAAATGCCCAGAACCAACACAGCAGGATGCCTTTCATCATTTCATCTTTGAGCAACTAATTAGTGGAAGAAGTGATAAGTCTTTTGGATTCTATTTAATCCACCTTAACTTGATAGGAAGATGACTCCAGATCATTAAATGGCAAAAGCACATTAGTGAAGCACCATAACCATTTGATTCAGTTGGATTGAATGTTGCCTTAGGGGCAGCTAAAACAGCAGGTTCTGCCGTTGCTTTGTTGCTAACATCAGAAGATGGTGGCACAACAGAAGGGTGTAGTCATCTTTAAGGAGCATGTGAAACTGTCTCCCAAGTGATTTTTGATTGGCTCCTTTCCACTCATTTCTATAGCATGTAACAGCATCCTGTTATCTGGACCTGGGCTGAAGTTAGATGTGGCTTTATACCATGTCTGACATCTCCTTTTGGGTCACTTCCATGGTTCCTCTTTCAGGAATGCATACATTTTGAAACTTTGAGTGTGTTATCAGAAACATCCCACTGCACAGATTTCAGACATGGCTTTGTATTATGGATGCCAAGAACTGCAGAGGCCTCACTCAAAAATGCAGCTTTAGATGGCCTGTCTGGAACTGTTTTAATAGGGATTCTGCAAAAGAACGGCTGTAGAAAACCCTCCTAATTTTGGATAAATTTTCTGTTTTCTATTTTTATTTAGGTTGCCCTGTCAATGTTGTTTTACGTTAACCTGCCAGTGTCCTTTTTACCTTGCATTTTCCCCCTTAATGATTTTACCTGAAGCTATTCTATGTTCTGTCATTTGAAATAACACAGACTACATTAGATTGTAGCTTCAATAATTATTTGGGTTCTAAAATGGTGTCTGGTGATGGTGTTGGAGTTAAAGATCATTGGGAAGGTGTGAATAGAATAATACTGTACATAAAAATGATTTCATTCTATTTTTATAGCAAGGGTGGCGCAGCTTCTGTTTTTAAAAGAGAGCATCAGATTTAAAATGCAGCTATTTTATGGGACGCGGGTGGCACTGTGGTCGAAACCACTGAGCCTAGGGCTTGCCAATCGGAAGGTCGGTGGTTCGAATCCCCGCGATGGGGTGAGCTCCCGTTGCTCAGTCCCAACTCCTGTCAACCTAGCAGTTCGAAAGCACATCAAAGTGCAAGTAGAGAAATAGGTACCGCTCCAGCGGGAAGGTAAACAGCATTTCTGTGCACTGCTCTGGTTTCACCAGAAGCAGCTTAGTCATGCTGGCTACATGACCTGGAAAAACTGTCTGCGGGCAAATGTCAGCTTCTTCGGACAGTAAAGCGAAATGAGCGCTGCAACCCCAGAGTTGTTGGTGACTGGACTTAACTGTCAGGGGTCCTTTACCTTTCTTTATTTTATGAACATGTAGCAATCTTCCAGAAGATGCAATATTCTCTGCAGCTAAGGCTTAGGCTGGTGGCCAGTTGCTAGCCAGTGCAATAATTTCAGCAGTGGTGTAGCATGATCATGGAAGGCTGCCCTATTACAGTCAAGCTGCTCTATTTGCATTAGCTGCAGGTTACAGGTCAGTCTTGGGACGGCCCCACACAGATTACAATAAATAATAAGACATGGAATATTTTGTAGTGCCACTTCTCTGTCCACTAACACTAGCACTGGCTCCCTTTGCATATTCAGTTTACTGTCCAAAATAGCACTACAGTTGCCCAGGTATTATAGGTATCATATTTGTAAGTTGAGTATGGATGTTGCCCTCCACGCAAAAGCTAAAGGAGAAACCACTCAACAGAGCTGGGATTGACCTCTAAGCAGATGTGCACATCAGATTTAGGGTAATTATTTTTTTTAAAAAACCCACTTATTATAAATTGTTTGTCACTTAACACTATTTCAGTATCTTTTCATATTCATGATACGAATGGTTAAATTGCAGGCTTTCGTTCAATCTTCCAGTCCATTATTACACATAAAATCGTAGAGCTGAAAGGGACCTCAAGGGTCATGAGTCCAGTCCTCTAAGAAAATAGATTCTAAAAAGCCTTATTGGAACACATGACATCAAAACTTTTCATGGGCAAATGAAATAGGTTGTTGCTTAGTGAAGTGAATTTGCATGTTTCAGTTCCGGCACAGCATTCACAGGAATTTCAAGAGAAGTAAAAATAATTTCAATAAGGTTTGCAACATTTTTCATTTTTTCTTCTTCTAAAGAGTAATTATTTTAGATTAAGATTAATTATTTTAGATTAACTCATGCTGGTAGCTTTGAGAACACTGTCCAACCATCTCATCCTCTGTCGTCCCCTTCTCCTTGTGCCCTCCATCTTTCCCAACATGCATGCAATTAAGCCTGTAATTATTATTAGTAACACACAGTTTCCCATTTCATCTGGACTAGAAAACTATGGTTACCAGCTTTGGAACAAACCAGGATCTTTAGCCTACTTCAAGATCCTTGCTTGTTCCAAAGCCAAGAACCATAGTTTCCCATGTTGGACAAAGTGAGAAACTATGGATTATTGGTTTAAGAACAGTTTAACCCAAACACAACTAAGATGGATAGACAGTCATTTTCAACTGATTCCTCCAAGACATCTTTCAAGAGTGTATGGGATAGCCAAAGGTTTTTTTGTATTAAAAAATCATTCCAAGCATGAAATGTACATTTGGGGTAAACATTCGTGGGAACAGTTGCCAAACCTCAGTGGAATGTCAAGAATTAAAACGGTTATAAATACAATGCATTAAAAAAGTTAATGTCGCTGTGAGAATAGCTTTAGAGTTTGTTTTTTGAAAAGTTATCTGCAAATACAGCCGCTTCCAAGAAATACATCAGGGACCAGAGCAACTGAAGAGTTACTAATTCTGTCCTTGAGTCTGCTAATGACTTTCTGTAAAACCCAGTGAAAGCAAATCCATCCGTCTGTGAAATGTTGGTGGGAGATTGACTGGTTTAATCTTGCAACAGATGGCCTATACTCTTGCCACAGCTGAAGGACTCTCCTCAAAGATATTTTGGGTACATTCATACAGCATTCAAAAAGCACTTTAAAGAGCGTCATTTTAAAAGGACATGAACTACTTAAATGTAAAGCTATATTTATGAAGCGAAGTTTACACCTGACTATGTCACAGAGAACATCATGAGAACCTCATCTCCCAGTGAGTCCTGGAACAGCCTTTTAAAATATTCCATGGTTTGATGGGGCCAGGTGTCTGCCAGTGTTTCCAACGGTGCCCATGAAATTTCTCAGTAAATATCCTCTAAAAAATCCACAGTTCATGAGGGAATATTTGCTCTTCCTGATCTCAGTTCATGCAGGCACTGGCTTGGCCTTTCCTACATTGAATACACGCCTTTGAACATGCACACATTTCCTTGGATATTAAGACTTGAGGCCTTCCCTCCTTTTTGCTTTGAACAGAAGAGTGGTGGAAAAAAGCTTATCTGTCTGAGGAGTGTGACAATGGCTCATGTAGGCACCTTTCCACCCATTGAAATGGGAGAATGCCCATCCCCTTTTGTAGTCTTATTTTTTTTCTGCTCTTTTAAGTGTGACAGCCATTTAGTGTTATGCCACACCTCCACGACACTTTTTAAACATTCCAAATATGACCACTAGGCCCCAGAATTTTGCAAACCCTAGAAGATTGTAACATCAGGACAAAACGGTGCCATGGTGTCTCTGAGAGGAGCAACAGAGCCTCAGAATGGAGGTTCACATATGATCACTTCAGAACGAATGGTCTTATATTTCTCACAGGGAAATCTACCAGAAGTCTTTCAGTGGCAAATCTCAGGCTTCCTCTTTAGTCTTTCACAGAAAACTGAAGAGTTTTCTCACTAAACCCTGAAGGCAAAGCAAGGCAGTAGTTTGACAGAAGAGAACACTACTCATTTGTTGCATGCGATTAAGAGGACTCTAGTCTACAAAACCATAGGCCACCATAAAACTTGTTAGTCTCCATTTAAGGTGCCACGGGAAGCTTGTCAATTTTGCTGCAACAGACTAACAGCCTGGGAACTGCTATTTCTTTGTACTTTTTGCAAGGCAGGACTAGCAATGTTGACAGGGTTAAACTTCCTTCCTTCCAAAGGTGTTATAGAAGGGCTATAAACTAACCATTCCTGCTTCATACAGGATGTGTGACAGGAGGCAGCTCTAAAATGGTAATTTCTCCCCTATTTAACATTTTGCACCCAAGAGAAAGCATTGAATTCAGCAGCCACAATGGCAGTGTGGAGTGTTGGTAAACATGTGACAAGGAGAGAAGATTTAGGGGGAGATAATAAGTCTGTGGGTCTCAGAAGGGCTTTCTTTTGTCCGGGTCATTATGTCTAAGCTGCCAGTGGCAACTAATGGCTAAAATAAACTCTAATCTGTGGGTCATTGTCATGGGGTCCCCTTGAAATCCCAGGCAGGAACTGAAAAACCCATCCCTTTATTTGTCGGCTAACCTTCCTCCATTCAGCACCTCGCTGAAAAGAAAGTGGGGGGCAGGGGGACCTTAAGCTATCTGTCGCTACTACAGGTTGATGGCTGGCTTCTTCTCCCTGTATCCTACACTCCCTCCTTTTAGGGCGCAAGCCTGAGAGAAAAGGAATTACAAGACTGCTAAGCAGGGTGCCCTTCAGAAACTGAATAGGAGTGAAACTCTGCAAGACAAAGGGGCAAATTGATTAATTGGGGGGGCCTCTAAGTTCTACATACACTAATCTTACAAAGAGTGGGAGGAAAGAATGTGAGTCAATGGAGGCAGAACAATGATTCTTCTCTGTCTTCAGTATTCAGGCCAAATGGAAATTGTCCCCTCCCTTAAAAAAACACACAAGAAGTGGCTATCTTTCTCTATTGCTAATAAGGAGTGTTTGCATTTCTGGAACATCTCCAGCTAAGGGTATCACCCCCCCCCCACGGACACTGATGGTTAGATTAGATAATTGCCATCTCCATGTATGATAAAATAAAAGCCAGATGTGATACCATTTGGGTGACTATTCCGCTGAGCTTCAAAGCAGCAAAGCGCCCGTAGTCAGAAATTAAAGTTAACTTTGGCACAGCTAATGGAGAAATTGCTCGAGCTTTGTAAATTAATTGAACAGAATTTAGGGTCTAAATATTCATTGTTTGTTTAATGTACTTGGAAGTCTAAAAGATTGGCCGTTGGATGGAGGGATGGAGGAAATGCCCTCTTTTAAATGAACCTATGCACAGAAAAGGGATGCGGGTGACGCTGTGGGTTAAACCTCAGAGCCTAGCACTTGCTGATCAGAAGGTCGGCGGTTCGAATCCCTGTGACGGGGTGAGCTCCCATTGCTCAGTCCCAGCTCCTGCCAACCTAGCATTTCGAAAGCATGTCAAAGTGCAAGTAGATAAATAGGTACCGCTCTGGCAGGAAGGTAAACAATGTTTCCATGCGCTGCTCTGGTTCACCAGAAGCAGCTTAGTCATGCTGGCCACATGACCCGGAAGCTGTACGCCGGCTCCCTCGGCCAGTAAAGCAAGATGAGCACCGCAACTCCAGAGTCGTCCGCGACTGGACCTAATGGTCAGGGGTCCCTTTACCTTTACCTTTTTATGCACAGAAATGGGTGGTTCTAACCTGACTGGGTTTGGGCCACATCAAACCAAAGCATCTTGAGTGGGGTGCACACTTAAGTCTGAGCCACTCATGCACTGTGTGTGTTTTTTTAATAAAACAGATTAAATATAGGCAAAATGCATGTATATATTACATGTAAAAGCCTCCCGTGATACTATTAATAATTACAAAATTATGCTGCAGGAAGATAGTAAGTATTTTTATACTTTTATTGGCATTGTGGTATGTAGCTTTTTATGTGTTGGGTACTTTAGAAAACCTGGAGTGCATATGTGTACGTTATACATTTAAATGATGTGCAACAGGTTGTTGTGAGGATGAAAGAGGGCAGAGGAGAGCCATATATGCCACTTTGAGCTCCTTGGGAGAAAAAGGTGGTATATAAATGTAATAATAATTTTTAAAGTATCCTTTCCTTCTCTATCCCACACTACAAATTGCCCTCTAATCTCCCACTATAAATAGCTCTTGCCCAGCTTGGCAGGTGTTTAAGTGGCAAAACAGATTCCCAAACACAGGTCTGTGTCACCAAGCATCTAGTTTTGCCTCTGGAAAAGGATTGTTTCTCTGTACAAGTAAAATGGCTGCAATGATTATGGAAATCAATGCCCACTGGATATACACTGTCTGAATAAATACTGGCTATGTTTTTTTAAGAATGAAAAAAAAATGTGTGTAGGGAAAGCAGAGAAATGTTATATGAAAAAGTAGCACAGTTTGTGTTAATACGAAGAGATGTTTTCTTTCACTGCTGACATCTGAATCTATCATGGGTCATGGCTAAAAGTAAAGTGGAAATAAAAAATACCATTTGGTGACTGCTTATTTGTCTGGACTTCTGTGTTCTAACATTGTTAAGTAGCTTAGCCTTGCCAGAGAATGCATAGAAATCAGAAAAGGAAAACAAGACCAGCTGTCTTCAGTGTACAAGAGATGTAGGGTGCACGTTGCAAAGATTAAAAGTGACAAAAATAATGCCATCAAAAACAGCAGTGGGGAAATGCAGCCATTCACACATTTCTTTGCTACTGATTTGCTAAGAAGATTTGGGGATTCAAATAACATACAGTTCCTTTGCTCAGTTCACCTCCTTTCAATCAAAACAAATTTGTTTTTATTTTATTTTAATCAGAAATGCTAAAATATTATAAGCAACAAATACGAACCATTATTGTGACAGGCTATAATTTTCTTTTAATTCTTCATGGCTATCTGCTTGCTATCTAAGGCTATAATCTGCAGGGATGTGATGCTCTTGAACTTGTACAATCAATGTATTTCCTAAGGCTGCAAGACTATGCATAATTACTTGGAAGCAATCCCTCCAGAATGTAGTGAAATTTACTTGAGAAAACAAGTGGTGCGCTACATCAGAAAATACATTACAATAAATACATAATAGAAAATGCATACATATTTATGAATGTCAATTCGGATGCACAGAAATAGATTCTGTTTTATTTGATTTTTAAGATCAGGCTTTCACAGGAAATAAAATCCAGGAAAGTTGAAACACACTAGAAAGTAGATAAAGTGTAAAAACTTTTTTAATAGTTGAAAAGTCATTAATAAGCTTTATTTAGATTAGTTATATCTCATATTTCCTCTAAGGAGCTGAATCTGGTGTACAGTGGTACCTCTGGTTGCGAACGGGATCTGTTCCGGAGACCCGTTCGCAACATGAAAAGATCGCAACCCGCAGTGTCACATCTGCACATGCATGGGTTGTGATTCGCCGCTTCTGCGCATGCACGTGACACAATTTTGCGCTTCTGCGCATGCGCGAGCAGCGAAACCCGGAAGTAACCCTTTCTGGTACTTCCGGGTCACCGCGGGACATAACATGAAAGGACGTAACATGAAGCAGACGTAACATGAGGTATGACTGTATGACATACATGAGGTATGGTTCTCTCCTGAAAAATAGTTTTGGTTAAAAGACAGTGACTTGCCCAAGTCCACCTATGGCTAATTAAGGAACTGAACCCTGATCTCTCTAGTCCAACACTCTAACCACTAGGCCACACTGCCTCCAAGTTTGTTTCAAATTAAAATAGTTAATAATGTCAAAAGTAGGCAGAGCAGCTTTAAAAAATAAATAGGAATGTTAATATGTAAATCCATGAAGTGACCAAAAGTTTGTTTTTGTTTTTAAACCAAAAGGATATCATATTCAAATATCAAATTTCAGAGTTACTTATGTCTGCTCTGGAAGATGTACATCATTCACAAATACCCCATTTAGGATGCCAAAATTCCTTAGCCTATGTTCATCAGTTGAGGCATCCCAGAATTATAGAGTTGGAAGGGATCCTGAGGGTGATCTAGTCCAACCTCCTGCAATGCAGGGACCTCAACACATAGTCTCTCAACCAATTTGAAACCATACTGGACCCTGATTAGCTTTGCAGATGTGCTAGCAGTTTCATTGCTGTACCACTAGGAGCTTGACAAGAGCATTTTGCTTGTCCACACTGTGTGATTGCAGCATCAAAGCATAGTCATCTCTTTCAACAATCACATCAAAGCAAGGGGACAGAGGAGTATTCCACGTCAAAACTGGAAAGTGGCTGACATCTCCAAACTGGAGCACAATGAACCATGTAACCTTATGTCCATTTTTTAAAAAAGTGAATGTGCTCCACCCCACCCCCAAAAGTCTGGATGGAGAAGCAGTCTACTGTGTATAAATTGGGATTTTTAGCCTGATCTGATTTTAAGGGAGCAGCCCACTGTGAGCAAAGTAGATAGCCGACAGAAAGATGCCACTGTGTGTGTGTGTGTGTGTGTGTGTGTGTGTGTGTGTGTGTGTGTTTAACTGGGTGAAGGGTGGTGCCCTAGAACCTATTACAGTGGAACCTCGGTTGCTGAATGCTTTGGAAGTCAAACATTTCAGCTTTCGAACGCCGACAACCCAGAAGTGAATGCTTCCGTTTTCGAACACGCCTCGGAAGCTGAACGGCTTCTGAGGGGCATTTGTCCATTTTTCCAATGGATTTTGCTGACCGTCCATTGAGCCTCAGTTTTCAGATGTTTCAGAAGTTAAACCGTCTTCTGGAATGGATTATGTTCAGCAACCGAGGTCCAACTGTACTACCATTCTGCTTCTGCCATATCAACTGACAATTATTATTATTATTACCTTGCTGTCAGCTGTCATTTTGTGATTGTGCATTATGTTCAATCCAAATATAAGCTGAGCATGCTTAGAAGCCTCCACATGATCAGCAAACCCAATAATGCTGGGTTCCTGATCACAGCGTGTCTTCTAAACATGTTCTTCTGAATGCACTTCTAAGCCTTTCCCAGACCTCTGTGTGGGAATGTCAGGGGTTAAGCAGGCAGGGAGCCGGAGTATGTACTCCTCTCCTCCGCCACCATGGATGGGCAACCTGTGGCTCTCCAGACCTTGCTTGACTCCTGTTCCCATCAACCCCAGCCACAACAGCCAATGATCGGGGAAGAGGGGAGTTTTACTTCAAAGACATACAGCACTTGTGTGTAGAAATTAGCTTACTGCACAAAGGTAAACATTTGTACTCATTGCTCCACCCATTTCTGATTCTCATGCTTCCTTGTGAGGAATGGGAAACCTTAGCTCTGTGATTGCCAGCTGCTCGCCTGAAGGTTTATCCTATTCATTTAACTGTGACACATTATTTTGCAAGCGTGGTCTTCAGGTGAGATTTAAAAGTGATGAATGTAACATGACAGGTGTCGACCAACATGATAATCTCATTAGCTTCCCGTTTGGCCCCATAAGTCGGTTAATTACCTGATATGATAAGTGGCAATGCTGATTAATGATGACTGATCTTGCCAGCGGTGGGGAGAGCAGTTTAGCAGTTTCACACATTCAGGCTGTCAAGAGATAATTGCGGTTCTCATGCAAATAATGCAATATGCGGACTCACTTCAAATTGTTACTGAGGTTAGTTTCTAATAAAGTCCCCTTCACACACACAAAAGGTACTCCCAGATTGGGGAGTGAGGGGCTTAATTTGGAAAAGGGTCATTTGGATATTGCAAATGGGACATTGGCAAAAGGGCTTCATATTTTCACCTATCAGATTTCCCCAGCATTTTGATGCCAACAGTACCATGTGAATGCTGCAAAATATATTCTGAGATGATATGCAGACCACTGATGCCATAATAAACACTCATCTGGAGGTGCCCCCAAACAAAAATGCTTTCAGCATCACCAACTTGGACCTTTTACAATCTTAGTAAAAACATCACTACAAAATATTGGACCACGCATATCTCCGCCACCCATAAAGTGTGGCCATTATCTATGTTTAAGAATGTAGAGTTATTTTCCATATGAACTAAAATAATCCCAGCGAGACCATAACTAAGAGGGAGTGCAAACCACCCTCAATAAATACCACAGTTGCATAGGGTTCTAAGTTTCCAACAACAGCCTTTTAATTGGAGGGTGGGTATCTCAGCTGAAATATGGGCTCATGTGAGAGTAGAAAGCAAATTTAAGGAAAGAATTGGCTTTACGGCCTATCAGAGGAGGCTGCCCTGGTTCTTGTGAATCTACCTGAGCAAGAAAATGTCCCAAGCTTAGGATTTGTAGTACTTTGTTTGTGCTGTTATTTGTTTTGCATTTTATACACATCAGAAGAAGCACTGTGTGAAACACAAAAGAATGGAGACTTGAAATTCAGAGGCATACCACCTCCAATGTAAAATGGCTAAAAACCATTGTCTTATTCTCCGTGAAATTGTCTAATTTCCTTTTAAGGCTCTCCAAATCGGTGCCCATCACTACATATTGTGGTGGCATATTCCACAGTTTAACTATGCAATGAATGCATAGAAAATATAATATTATAACACATAGTATTTATTTTCTATAAAATGTTTCCTTTTGTCTGTCCTGAATATTCCAAGATTCAGCTTCATTGGATGTTTCTGATTCTAGAATTATGAGAGAGGGAGAAAAACTCCTCTGTCCATGTTTCCCACACCATGCATAGTTTTATCTACCTCTATCATGTCTCTTCTTGCTTGCCTTTCCCTCAGAACTAAAGCCCAAATGTTGCAACCTTTCTTCATAGGGGACTTGCTCCATCCCCGCAATCATTTTGGTTGTCCTTTCCTGAACCCTTTTTCCAGCTCTACAATAACTTTTTTGAGGCGAAGTAGCCAGAGCTGCAAATGGTATTCCAGGTGTAGCCTCACCATACATTTCCATAAGGGCAGTATTATATTGGGAATTCTGTTTTCCATTCCTTTCCTATTTATTCTTCTGTCTCCCTAATAGGCAAACTTTCATCTATTTAATTTGAGCATATCAGGCTGCTGTTAAAGGCATGGAAGCAGGCCAGCAAAAAGGATGGCAATTCTAGCAAGATGTGGGGAGAAGAATGCTGGGTTGAGGACCTGAAGTACCTGCTACTCCTTCCTCTGACCCACAAAGGAGTGGGTTCTTTGGAGGCAAGGAAGTGGCAGCAGCTGTTTCAATCAACTGAGTGTTTGGAACATACTTATTTTGCACTCGGATCATGTGCAAAGTAACACTTTTGTGAGTGTGCATGCGCTAGGGATCCAGACTCTTTGTAGTGAGCATAGGGATGGCCATGCATCACTAGTAATGTATGACACCCATATGAATGAGATGGGGCATTGGAAGACAACTTTCTGTGATTTCCTGTACCAGATATCTAGCTGAGCATGAACATATTACAGAGAGCATTAAGCAAAATCAATAGCCTCAAATCAGCAGCCAGGGAAAAAACAAAGTGCTTCTTTTGCTTGATTCCTCGATAGAGGAGCCTTCTGTGCTATTGAAAGTAGGTACATCCAGTGCCTTTTTTTAGAGAGAGAGAGAGAAAAGTGTCAGTATTCACTATGAATTTGTTACAGTAAGTGCCACACTTTTAATATTTGAAAAAAAGGTACCAGTACTCCCTACCCTTGAGTACCCCCAGAAAAAAGCACTGTCACATCTGTAGAGTAGAAATTCAATTCTGAACAAACACCTTCCCTCATATTGGTAGCTGCTAAACTTGTGTTCTTTGGGAACATGTGAATACAACTTAGCTGTAATTTTATGAGTGTATGTTAAGTTGAGGCATGGGCCCGCTAGATGAATGGAAAACAGTGGGAAGTTTGAAAAAGCAAAGACCATGCCAACACAGTGATGTTGGTATGGAAGCAACAACATCAGTCACCTGGCCCACATGGCATCGCTGACCACACCATGCTGCTAGTATGATAACTGGTTGGGCCTCAGTGTGAGGCAAAGTTTACTTGGTCGCCAGGCAAACATTTAGCTTGGTACAAAATACCACTTAGCTTGCCAGCCACAGTTAGGCATTTGTGTCATGCCATGTACTAAAAAGCAATCAAAAGTAGGGGATTGGTCTTGTAGCTGCTGCTAACCTGAAAACCAAAACACTTTTGCTTGGGGTTTTCTCTACCAAAATTTACCCGAGCTGAGGGGCCTTCTGCTAAAGGGATGCAGCAAATGAAGAAAGGCTCATGCAGTTAAGTGGACAAGACCAATAATGGGCCCAGTGGTCAAGAAGGCCGTTGCATCCACTGTTGGTCTCGACTGCTCAATCTGTCAAGAAGGCAGTTTCTGCATGTGCTGTAAAAGTGACGGAAAGTGAGGGGCAAATGGGGCTCATCAAACGTGGGACAAAAAAATAAATAAACTAGAACAAATAGGGTTTGGGGAGGAAGCATTGATTGGAAGCAAAGTAGTATGGCTGCCTTGAAACCTTTGCTGGCACAAACAGAATTGCCATCATGAGCACAAATCCTCATGAATGCACAACAAACAAGACTTTTGGAAGGGCCTCCAAGTTAGGCATTTAACCTCAACATTTTTTACATTTAGATCTAAATGTATTTATCGTGTACATTACGCATAAAAAGAACAGAACAGGGATATATCGGGTCCTCCCTTAAAGAGGCCACGTATTGCGGGGAGTCCCAGGAAACCAACACCCTGTGTTGTGGGTGGGTACGATTGGTCAGCCACAACATCCGTTTGGTAGGTCCCTCGAAGCTGGGTACAATCTGGCCAATGGGATGCAGTCCAAACGGTTTGAGGGACCTATTTATGCCCATGAACGTGACCCAGAGCTCCCTCTTTCGGCACGTTTATTCGGAACACCTGCCCACCTCTCCCTACTTTTAGGGCTTGTTGCGCTCGACCTTGCTATGCCGTCGTGTGTCATCTGTCATTGGGACAGGGGCATGGCAGGAATTTCCCCCACTTGGCTGTTGCCATTTGGGTTTCACCTGCCGTGTAGCAATTTGTCACAACTTGGAAGGTTGTGGACAGGCTCTGGTTCAGGTGATAGGGATGGGAGAACGCTCTCGCCATCCCTATGTGAAGGGTATTCCGTTAAAGGAATCCAGGGACTCAGGTGGTTTAGTCAAACCTTGAGAGGGGGTTGTGCCTATGCCTGAGTCCAGGGGGATGTCTGGGTGGTGGACATAGTCTGTTCCCAACTTTCCGCCTATCCAGGTGTTTACCCTTGGCTGACCTGTGCTGGAACCCTGGGTCAGCGTTACCTGCGTGGTAGGGAGGGGGTTGAACCAGAGCCTATGCAACCACTCACTTTCTGTAATCAAAGTTGTGGCCTAAATTCTGCCAAAAACCAAACTAAAATTTGAGTCAAGTGTGAATTTAATTAGGGGGGAGGTTTCTGGGTCTGAACATGCAAACAGCATTGCCATCATGTGTACAAATCCTCATGAATGCACAACAAGACTTCTTGAGGGGCCTCCAAGTTAGGCATTTAACCTCTACGTTTTTTACATTTAGATCTAAATGTATTTCTATCGTGTACATTATGTATAAAAAGAACAGAACAGGGATATATGTTCAGTTTCCCTAACTGCAATAATGCAACTGCTTCACACATGTTATGGCATTCTTCTGTTGCAATAATTATCTTTAATTTGTTTCTTTCTGCCTGTTACTGCTTTTAATTGCACTGTTTTGTCTCTCATTTCCTCTTATCTGGTCCTGGTGCTCTGAGAAGCAGTTACCAAACAAGCAGCTAGCCAAAATCTTTTCACTTTGCAGATAACAGCTAAGGAGCAAGGAACTGGTAAGTGTCTAACAATCATGAATAGTTTCATTCTTTGATTAGCTTGGTATTCCCATATCCTCCCGTATCTTTGCAAAAGCTCAACTTCCTGTGTGTATGTGTGTGTGTAAGAAAAAGAGAGACGCAGAGAGAAATCTCTGGGGAATTTCAGTTCTCGTAAGAAGCATCAACATTTCATACAGGACCAAGCAAATCTCCACATTCTCTAATTTAAAAGGGGGAACAAGACCCATTATAAACAGAAATAACAAAACATGCCACCGGGGAATAGAAGATGGCAGGAACCCATTAAGTAAATAGCAAACACCAGAAACAATGTGAAAATAAATATAAATACCCAAAGCAGGTTGCATGGGAATGATTTATGGGCATGAGTTTTCTTTCTGCTTCTTCCATAGCACCAGATTATTTCTGACTGAATCTCTAGATGCAGATGACTTTCCCCTGTTTTTATCTATTTCAGAGATTCTACTGTTGTTTTCAATTATCGCAACAAAAGTGCCACCTGATATTATAGGCTGGGGATTGTATGAATCTCAACCCATGTCAAAGAAAGCCCCTGTATGCATAGGAAGTTACATTTCAGGATGTGAAGTTTCAGCCTTGACTTCTCTCTGCTTTGGTAATTTTATATGTATAGCGCTTTGTTATTGCGATGAAGCATTTCCGCATGAAATACACCTTTGGAATGGTAGAGTCCAGGTTCATGAAGCGTTTGGCTCCAGCGGGCTTACAGAAGCAAATGGCTCACCATGGACTCTGGAACAGTTGTTGGATTCCAAAGGTGGTAATGATTAGCAATGACATTTCACACATCATTGCCATTGTGTGCCATACATCAGGGTTAGGCAACCTGGTACCCTCCAGATGTTGGCCTACAACTCCCATCAGCCCCAGCTAACCTTGGCTATGCCTGCCATACATCTGGTCACTGAATTTTTTGGAGGTATCACAAAAGCATGCAACAGTTCTTACTGTATATTAAAGAGCCTTCCCTTGATTATCCTGAAACACACTGGGAGAAGAATTGAATGAAAGTCACGTTTTGCAGTAATGATCATGTGCAGTTAAACTCTTGAAAAATAGGATTAAAGTTCATGGGATTGTCAGAAAGCTGTCAGCAGGCTTTCACCACACTTCCTGTGCTGAGGATCATGAGATTCTCAGGGGGGTCACTGTATGATTGAGAAAGGGTGTTGTATAGATGTGCCTTTAAGTTACTCTAACTTTTTACAATAAGCTCCAATTGTTTTTTGTTTGTTCTGCTTTATCTGGACACATGCTGAAGCTGTGTTGTTATGCTGGACATGTCTTTCTGGCAAACCTCAGGCTGACATTTTCCAGGTGCTTTGAGTATATCAGCCAAAAAGATATCTTTTGAGTGAAATTCAGAGCATGATAATGAACAGACTGTGGCCAAGCGGGTCAGTTGGGTACTGTGTGCCTTCTGGAGAACATTTCAGCTTACTAACTTCTAGGGATAATTCACGTGGAAGTATCAGTTATATTTATAAAATAATCCAGTTGACAAACAAGAAGCAAGATGATGAAACTAGAGATAAGACAACTGAATAGTCAAAAGGGATTCCAGGTCCCCAGTTAAGACCCAGTTAGGATGTAATATTAGAAGTTGTCACTGGGTCAAACAGGTACTTTGAACAACTGAGGTGACAGGGAAGTAATTAGCTTATTGCCCCAAATATTCAACCAAGCATCTTCAATAGCAAAGGGATTCCCCTACTGGCACTTCACTCCTTTCATTGGTTGAGCAGATTATGCTACAGCAGTCAATTGGAAATAATTATACTTCTACTAACACACAGTTGTATGATTAATGAAGGGACACAGCTCATAAGAGCAGCCCTACTACATCAGGCCAGTGGCCCAGCATGCCCAGCATCTAGTTCTCAGAGTGGCCAAACAGATATCCATGGAAAGCTTTATATACAAAAAGTCCAGATTCAATTCCTGGCATCCCGAGCAATGGCTGCAAATTACTCTGGCCTGAAACCCTAGAAAGCTGCCGTCAGTAAGTGTAGAACCTGCAGTCCATGGGCCAAACTGAACCCATAACAATAGTTAGTAACAGCAATTATCTTGTATCAGTGCCATTTGGCTATGTGTACAATGAGCTGCTATTTTGCATATCATGACTTGTAACATAATCAAATACCAATTGTGGTGTCTGAAGGTAGGAAATAATCTGACCAACATTTTAAGTTTAACTGGTATCTTTGTTGTGTTTTTAAGTTTTATAAGACAATCTAGAAATTGCGTCAAATAAATCTGTCAAATAAACCAGAGAAAAAGGAAAGATATTATCAGTGAGCCTCCTACTAAATCAGCTGGACCCCTAGCGGCTAGGGTTGGGGGTACTCAGGGTGGGGGCTGAATGTGGCCCTCTATAGATGTCCACCTGGCCCTCATCTGGCCAGGCAACACTTCTGAGCAGATCATTGTGACTGAGTAGAAGGAAAGCTCTCAAGTTTGTAGTATTATGCCTAGCAGTGTTCTGCCTTTTTACAACGAATAATAAAATGCTTTGTTTGGAATCGGAAGTCCCACAATCTTAAATAAAACAAAGCAACACATGGCACCAGGATGCTGGACTATGATAATGCCTTTTGCTTGTCTGGATGGAGAAATGTGTGTGCAGAAAGCTCTGACTTTTGCATGGCTGGAATGTAGCCTACTGTCCAAAGAGCGGACCCCTGTCTGTTGCTCCACCTATTTTTTTATTTTTTTGCCTCTGGCCCTGTCCCCCATTGGCAGGCCAACTCTGGAAGGCTGCTCACGCGGCTGTGTGACCCTTGAGCTGAAGAAAGGTCCTCATCCCAGCCCTAGCCAACCATGGAGGCCATGTTATGCCAGCTGCCCTGTTGGAAAAGCAGGACAGTTAGGTAGGTAGATTGACATTTATGGTGCACAATGGCAGGCTGGCGAAAAAGACAGAGCCAGAGAGAGAAACAGCTTCCTGATCCTTGCTGCAGAAACATATGGGATTTATTCTCCTTCTTTCACCTGGGATATATTTTTTAGATTAAGCTTTTTAAAAGGCATGTGTATCCTTCATTCGCCTTTTGTCCCTGGGTTCATTGATCTATTGTGCTCTGTCAATGACCCCCTTTAAGGGAAGTGAATCATTCTCTTTTGGATGTACAATGCCTGTAATCTACCTGGAGTCTTTGTGTCAGGATGCGATAGAAATCAAAATAAATAACATAAATGGCACAAGAGAGTGAGGGTAGGCCTTTTGTTCTATGTGTGCAACCTTAATGAAAGCGCAGCCCTGAAGAAGCTATACCTACCTACAACTATAGCAGCGATGACCAGAGTTGAGTTGATACTGCACTTTTGCAACACAAGAAAAAGAAATGTGGAAATCAGCATGAAATAAGTAGAATTTGAGCACCTCAGGAATCTCCACTTTGGAATGAGGAATCTGGCTTTCGGGATGCCACTGGACTTGACTGCAGACCCTCCAAGTGTCCCTATTTCCCAGGGACGTCCTTGATTTATAGAAGCTGTCCTGGTTTCATATTTGATCCTGGAATGTCCCACTTTTTCTTAGGATGTCCCCATTTTCGTTGGAGGGTATGGAGTTATCTGACCCTCAAGCCATCTGAAGGCAATCCTGTACAGGGAAGTTTTAATGTTTACTGTTTTATTATGTTTTTATATATACTGGAAGCTGCCCAGAGTGGCTGGGGCAACCCAGTAAGATGTGTGGGGTATAAACAGTAAAACTATCATATGGAATGGGATGTCCCTATTTTCATCTGAGAAATGTTGGAGGGTATGCAACTGGGCTACATCAGGCCTGACCATTGGCCATGTTGGTGTCTGATGGGAGTTGGAGCAATATATGAAAGAACACAGGTTGAACATGCACATTCTTATGATCACTTGTATGCATATACATATAGCATGAACATATACAACGGTACCTCGGGTTAAGAACTTAATTCGTTCTGGAGGTCCGTTCCTAACCTGAAACTGTTCTTAACCTGAGGTACCACTTTAGCTAATGGGGCCTCCCGCTGCCACCGCGCGATTTCTTTTCTCATCCTGAAGCAAAGTTCTTAACCCGAGGTACTATTTTTGGATTAGCATAGTCTGTGACCTGAAGCGTCTGTAACCCGAGGTACCACTGTATGTACAATGGAACATTTACACACTGAGAGAGATATTTTAGGTGTGCTTAAATTTATACAAGTTATATAATTTATCTTTTTCTGATGAAGAACTTGAGTGACCTTGGAAAATACTTTTTTTTAAAAAAAGTATGTACACAATTCTGTTTGTTTGGTTATATATACACATGCCGAAGGTATTAACAAAGGCATTCAAAGTCCCTCCCCACAAGAGATTATTTTTGGCAAGTTTGTTGATCACACTCTTATGCTTGAGGGGAAACAATGCAAGCAATATAGCTAACTATAGAACATGAAAAATAAAATATGTTTAAACAATAAAAGAAACTTAATCTATCATGAAACAACAGGTGTAATCTGGTTAGTTTACATTGTATGACCATTTGAGCAAAAACCTTGATGGAAGTCCCTGAAGGCATGCCTCAACATGAAAGGAATGCCGTGTACATCGCACATTTGGAGTTAACCTGCAAAATCATCAGGTTAGAAAGCTGCAGACTTTTCTTCTTTTCTCTTAAAGATCTCTCAGAAAATTGCCGTAAGGGGGTGGGGAGAAGGTGGAGAGCGCATACATAAGGAAAACGGAATGTAATCGTTGGGAGGGAAATAAACAATCTCTGATGTTCAGAAAAAGGAAATTAACAAAATGGTTTATAGGCAGAAATTACCTAGGATCCTCGAGATCTAAAGAAACCACAAAAATGAGAAGACAAATAGATACAATCTTGAAAATGAAGGCTAAGATATCAGCTATCTGAAAGTGCAGCTGTTGCAGATTATCTGTAGCATGCAGCATGGTGCCAATTCCTTTGATGAAACCAGCTCTCCTTTTACAAACAAATGAGGTGGTGACTAGTCCCCATTAATCTTCCTTAAGTATCATAGTAAGACCATAGTAAGATCTGTGCCTAGAGACTTTGGAAAGTACACCCTGTTCATCAGTAATGTACGTATTCTTTCAGCTGTATTATATCAGAATAGTCAGAGACACAGAGTACACATTACTGCACCCCTTTCACAGTAAACAACACCTGCCATTGCCAGGTTGCCAATATGCCCATCATCATGCTAGTAGTCACTGGAGTTTTCATCCTTATCAATGTTATTGCGATTGTGCTTCAGTGGTGGTTGGGCTGGTTCGGTTCTGGTGGTTGAGGAAATAGCAGGTATTAAGACTAATAATGCACTTCTATACTTTGGCCACCTCATGAGAAGAGAAGACTCCCTGGAAAAGACCCTGATGTTGGGAAAGATGGAGGGCACAAGGAGAAGGAGGCGACAGAGGGCAAGATGGTTGGACACTGTTGTCGAAGCTACCAACATGAGTTTGACCAAACTGTGGGAGGCAGTGGAAGACAGGAGTGCCTGGTGTGCTCTGGTCCATGGGGTCACGAAGAGTCAGACATGACTAAACAACTAAACAACAACAACAACGGGCACAGTTGCTGGGGAGTAAGTCTCATTGAAGTCAGTGAGACAAGCTACCAAAGAACCACACATCTGGTCAGGCTTTCAGTTTCAACACAAGTGAGCTTTTATCCAACTGTGCGTAACACTTGAAACAGACAAAATGGAAAAGAATGAGTATGTTTTATGAAATTATATAAAGAACAGTGGAGAAGATGGAGGAACTCTGTGGGAGTGACTAGAAAAGGTTCTAGAAACAGGACTGGGTCTAGCAGGTCTAAATCCTTTCTTGGACTTGCCATTCCCAGCTTTGAGAATTGGCCCCAATATTACGCAATTCTATGTAAGTATATTAAGAATCAGAAGGTAATCTCTCCCAGGTCCAAGCATATAATGGTGGCCTAAATTCACGATGGTGGTGAGAAATCCTCCAGCCTGTAGGCCAAGTCTCTCCATTTGACCTGCAAGACCATAACTGTTGGTTTCTTAAAATTCATAAGAAATCAGTAAAAGGAACTGAAGTGCAAACATAACAAAATAAAATAAAATAACAAAGAATAAAAAATGGAAACTTTAAAATGCCACAGCCTGAAGGACAAAAGTACAGCACAGCTTCAAAAGAATAGTAAAATATTGACTCATACAAGCATTTCCACTACAAATAACAAAGATATGTAAAAATGAAAGTATTCTTCACCTTTGAGTTGCATCACTATTGAAAATAAACGTTCTATAAAGTCTTAGATGAGCCAGATATTTGCATATACTGAGCGACACTGAGTGACCGTGTGCTTCAAAAGTTGAATACAGTGGTACCTCGGGTTAAGGACTTAATTTGTTCCAGAGGTCCGTTCTTAACCTGAAACTATTCTTAACCTGAGGTACCACTATAGCTAATGGGGCCTCCTGCCACCGCTGCACAATTTCTATTCTCTTTCTAAAGCAAAGTTCTTAACCCGAGATACTATTTCTGGGTTAGCGGAGTCTGTAACCTGAAGTGTCTGTAACCCAAGGTACCACTGTAATAAATGAAACCAAGTTCTGCCCTTTAAATATGTTCAGTTTATATCATTTCAAGGAGGGAAATTTGCCCACCCCCCATGTGCCAACAGGGAATGGGAGAAATTCAATTTGCATTTTAATGCAGACCTACCTAATTCACACTTCCTGAAATAATACAGGAACTGAACCCCAGCTATCCTTTGAAATTCCACTTTTCTAAATTGTGCTGTGCAGGTCTCCAACCAAAATAATGTGTGCAAAAATGGATATAATGTGTTTTTAATGTTGCATTTTAAACTGTTGTGACCTACCAGGGGACCTTCTGGGGAAGGGCAGGTTATTATTATTATTATACACTATGGTGAAGAAAATTGCTTACAAAAACATGTATACTGTACAAACTTGCACACAAAAAATAGCTTATTTTATCATCAGCCAATGTGCATTTTATTTGTAGAGAGTTGCTGTCTCTGCTTTTAGCTAGAATATAGGAACTAGAGATAAAACCTTTGGGCATGAAAGATACTTCCAAAGATACTTCCTGTGAAGAATTCCTTCTCAAAGAAATAAATCCTTTGTATTGCAAGTACAGTGGTACCTTGGGTTACAGGCGCTTCAGGTTACAGACTCCGCTAACCCAGAAATAGTACCTCGGATTAAGAACTTTCCTTCAGGATGAGAATAGAAATTGTGTGGCGGCAGTGGGAAGCCCCATTAGCTAAAGTGGTACCTCAGGTTAAGAACAGACCTACAGAGTGAATTAAGTTCTTAACCCGAGATACCACTGTAGATCATCTCATTTCAGGTATATGAAATTTCTAACTAGCAGCAAATCTGTTAAACTGTGGTTTTGATGCACAACATAACTAACACCTTCCATGTAAAAGGTCCCAGGAGTGGCTACTGGTATATCCAATTATGGCAGGGTGGAGGGCCTATTCATTTCGAGGGCCAGATTGCAACTTCCTTAGCCTTCATTGGTGAGTGGGCAAAAAGAGGGTAGGCAAAAAAACCAAAGAACCACCAAACCACCTCCAAAAAAAGAAGCAACAAAGGGGGGGGGGAAGCATGTACTTCTCTCTCCCCTGCCCATTGTCACAAACACAAATACAGTGGCACCTCAGTTTTCGAGCATCTTGGAAGCTGAATGTTTCGGTTTTCGAACGTCAAAAACCTGGAAGTACCGTATTTTTCGCTCTATAAGACGCACCAGACCACAAGACGCACCTAGTTTTTGGAGGAGGAAAACAAAACAAAAAATATTCTGAATCTCAGAAGCCAGAACAGCAAGAGGGATCGCTGCGCTGTGAAAGCAGCAATCCATCTTGCTGTTCTGGCTTCTGGGATAGCTGCGCAGCCTGCATTCGCTCCATAAGACGCACACACATTTCCCCTTACTTTTTAGGAGGGAAAAAGTGAGTCTTATAGAGCAAAAAATACGGTAATTGCTCCTGTTTTCGAATGCGCCTCGGAAGTCAAACGGTTTCTGCTGAGTTTCCCCCCCCCCCCCCCAATTTTCTCAAAGGCCTTGGTTTTTGAATGTTTTGGTCTTCTGGAATGGATTATAGTCGTACCTCAGGTTAAGTACTTAATTCGTTCCGGAGATCCGTTCTTACCCTGAAACTGTTCTTAACCTGAAGCACCACTTTAGCTAATGGGGCCTCCTGCTGCCGCCGCACCACCAAAGCACAATTTCTGTTCTCATCCTGAAGCAAAGTTCTTAACCTGAGGTACTATTTCTGGGTTAGCGGAGTCTGTAACCTGAAGCGTATGTAACCTGAAGCGTATGTAACCCGAGGTTCCACTATATGTTAAAAAACCGAGGTACCATTGTATATCAAACACCATGTACACAGCTCTCTCTCTCTCTGTATTCCCAGCCCTCTTTATTCCAGCACCGAGGGGTTGGCTTTAAAGACCTCTCTGCCTACTCCTTGGAGATCTAAAGGTGATTGGCAGGTAGGAACAAGTGAATCTGACAGTTATGGTTTGTCTCCATTTCTCATTTTTCCAACCCTAAATTCGGCTCTCCACATTTGTGCCATCAGTTTTGTGAAGCTTTTTAAGAAAACAGTCCTCTGCATCAGAGTGCACATTCCTTCTAATATTCAATAGCAAAATCAACGGCATGTATGCATCCAGTCCCCAAACTTTCTGGTGGTGGTGCGAAGAATTGTAGCTAGCTGTCTAAATGTGTGTTACTATTGAAACCGTGTAGATGGGAACAATTAGCACCTACTCATGTGAAGCGAGTATTAGACACATACTGAGATCATGCCCCGGATCAGCTTTAGGCCAAGTACCACAACATTCTCTTACTCCAGTGGAAATGATTATTCTAAAACTTGGATGCCTAATATGGGGAAAGGTAGCTTTAAAAATATGTGGTGTAAAAGGAATGGCAATGTTTCAAACCGATTTCATTGAGTGTGAAGCTGTGAGAAGATTCTGTTTCTTCATGCATCAGTGCTAGGAGTGCATTTGCAGTGTAGATTCTTTCCACCCTGCCAGGGATTTGACATTTCCAGTTGTTGTTGTTACTTCTTCTGCTTTGTCGAAAGGCGTGAAAGTTACAAGTCTGAAGCTCAGGCGCTTTTTAGCAAATTGCTTTTGGCTTGTAAAACCGACTCGTAAAAAAGCATCTGCAATTTAACCAACAAGAGATTTCCACTCCTTGTTGGCCAAGACTGAACTTTGATGTCAGAAGCTGATCTGTTTCACACACAAAAACACCGCACCACACACACACACACACACACACACACACACCAGTGCTAGCCTCTACACAGGGATTTTTAATTAAGGTTGAGCTTGGGTGGGAGGTTTCAAGGGAGTTGGTCTTGTCTCTTACCTACCTCCTCATGAATTTTCTAATTATGCCTTTGCTGTCTACTCTAGGCATTGTTTCAGTATCTCCCGCCACTCTGCCTGTACCAGTGGCCAGGCCCTCTGCCAACACTGCTGGCTTGGCTAACACCTCTATTACCACTTCCCTGTGGAGATGTGCACCTGTCACCTATGTAAATCTGGCACAGCTAAATAAACATGGTATTACCCTTTCCCCGCTTCCAAATAAAGCATTATTGAATAAAGTTATATATGACTACAGACAACTAGGACAGATCCTCCCCCCGGGACCACTTTTCACAACATGCACATTAACCCCAACAATGAATACTGGTTTCATAATAATAATAGAAATTATGTGTCTATTGCATCATAAAAACATTTTATAAAGAATATCCAGAAAAGCTAGATTCTGAAGAATATAGCTGTACTCTGAAGACAAAAAAACCTACTGACTTATTGATTTCTTATAAGTGCATATGGTGCTGATTTTCTGTTGGGATTTTCCAATTTTGCTGTATGATCAACCAAGTCAAACCAAATAGCATGTATTTTTTAAGACTGCCCCCTATATATGCTGGTATATGAGCCAACTCCTAGGGGCCTATCGTAGTCTCATTGCTGAACAACATGCAGGGCTCAGTGGAGTAGGAGGCCAGCCAGCCAGAAGAGTCTCTGAGGTGTACTTGCCTGGAAGCAGAGTCAGCATCCAAAATCAGGTCCAGTCCTAGGGTCAGGCAAACAGCAATCCATGTGGGCAGACGGTCCAGGGAGCAGGGAATCCAATGATCAGGGGGCCAAGAGAAGCAGGAAGCAGCAAGTATCTGCCTGCTGCTGGAAGCTCTGCTTAAGAAGGCTGAAGCCAGCTGGTTCTCATCAGCACCTTATCCTCTGAGTCCTTGAAGGCTGATCAGCTGCAGCTGGAGACACTCTGCCTTCTCTCCTTTCAGGCTGCTGTTCAGCAGGCGAAGCTGGCTCCTGGCCCATGACAAGGCCGAGGGCACTTCACTCCCCCTTCAAATAATTGTGGGGGCCAGGTTCCCCTAAAGTTGTTGGGACATTGCCATTTATTGTGATTGATTATGCAGGGCAAGGCTTACCTGCCCCTCCATATTTTATTTAAGTTGGCTCTGCTGTGTGCTGGCATCACCTTTCATATGGCAGCTGTTTTATGTAACATGTTTATATGTGCATGAGGAGGGTGCAACAGCCATGCCACTTGGGACTGGTGTAGCTCCCGCAGCAGGGGGGGGGCTCGGCGGGTATGGTGGGCTCCATTTGTTCTTCGTCCCTTGCCCCACCCCCATGCTCCACCACTGGATACAAATGTAATAAATAAATAAATTTCCTTATACTGGGTATTTAGAAAGAAAGAAAGTCTTGAAAGAGATAACAACAATTTATTTATTTATTTATTCATTCATTCATACATACATACATACCACGCCCATCCACTGGAAGGACAGATCCTGAAGCTGATGCTCCAATACTTTGGCCACCTCATGAGAAGAGAAGACTCCCTGGAAAAGACCCTGATGTTGGGAAAGATTGAGGGCACAAGGAGAAGGGGACGACAGAGGACAAGATGGTTGGACAGTGTTCTCGAAGCTACGAACATGAGTTTGACCAAGCTGCGGGAGGCAGTGGAAGACAGGAGTGCCTGGCATGCTCTGGTCCATGGGGTCACGAGGAGTCGGACACAACTAAATGACTAAACAACAACCCCACCCATCTGGCTGGGTTTCCCCAGCCACTCCGGGCAGCTTTCAACAGAACAAAACTTCAGACATTAAAAACTTCCCTAAATAGGGCTTCCTTCAGATGTCTTCTAAAAGTTGGATAGTTGTTTATTTCCCAATAGTACAATGGTACCTCCAGTTGCGGACATGATCCATTCAGGAGCTCCGGTCAGATCCCGAGGTTTCCACAACTGTAGGGACCGCTTCTGCGCATGCGTGTGGCACAGAAGAGCGCTTCTGCGCATGCGCACACAGTGAAACACTTCCAGGTTTGCCACTTTCGCAACCTGAAGTTTACGTTACCTGAGGGTAACGTAAGCTGAGGTGCTACTGTAGCCCCAATTTAAATATGGATTTGATAGTATTCCCAATTCAAATATGGATTTCAGAGCATGATTGGGGGCTGATGAAAATGGACATTTTCTTTGTTTCTTTGAGCTAAGTCAATTCACAAATTGTTTAGATTTTGTGTTGTCAAATGACTCACCTTGTGTTGATAGTCCTGATGGGCAGCAGAATCCTAAATCTGCTTAGTCAGTAGTAAATCCCAGCTGTGTTCAATGGGGTTTATTCTCCATCAAGAGTGGTCAGGACCGCATCTTGATTTAGTCTTGCATCTGAATTGCCTGTAGTGACAAATGAATGGGAGAGATGGGAATTTCAGTCATGTCGAAGCCTTTTTAGAAATCCATGCATGAATCATTGGAGAAACGATTCAATGACCACAGGGACAGAGGACAGGGGGAATTTTAATGGGGCACAACTGGAAAACACAGAATGTATACTTAGTGATTTTTCAAGTGTATCCATCCTCCTTGTAAATGCCTGAGCTGTGAAGAGCAAATCAAAGAGTAGCCAAACAAATGTTACACTGATGAAAATGCTGGGTTCCTTCTTCTGTGACTAGAATTTGGGGACAAAAGGGATCACTGATAATTATCTGAAAATAAATAAATGAGTAATCTAATGCTTATAATAAGGCCCGTATAGTTAAAGCTATGGTTTTCCCAGTAGTGATGTATGGAAGTGAGAGCTGGAACATAAAGAAGGCTGATCGCTGAAGAATTGATGCTTTTGAATTATGGTGCTGGAGGAGACTCTTGAGAGTCCCATGGACTGCACGAAGATCAAACCTATCCATTCTTAAGGAAATCAGCCCTGAGTGCTCACTGGAAGGACAGATCGTGAAGCTGAGGCTCCAATACTTTGGCCACCTCATGAGAAGAGAAGACTCCCTGGAAAAGACCCTGATGTTGGGAAAGATGGAGGGCACAAGGAGAAGGGGATGACAGAGGACAGTGTTTTCGAAGCTACCAGGATGAGTTTGACCAAACTGCGGGAAGCAGTGGAAGTCAGGAGTGCCTGGCGTGCTCTGGTCCATGGGGTCACGAAGAGTTGGACACGACTAAACGATTAAACAACAACAATGCTTATAATAAAGGGGACATGATAACTATTTCACAAATAGCAGTCACAGTAGAAACAGGAATCCTTGAAACCAGAAGCCTCTGCAGCTGGAACGCATTATGAAAATGAAACATACTTCTTGAATTTTCAGGCCCAATTTAGTCAAGGTTGGTTGGCAAGGGGTTGGCACATTTTGAAATATTTAGTTTCATATATGTTGGTGGGTGTGGAACTCAGAAAACTGGGGCAACAGCAGCACACACTCCCAATGAACCTACTTAAGAAATATCTTACACCATGTGGAGAAAAAATTTGGGTCAGCAACCATAGGAACCAATGGTTGAATGAGGATCATACTTGCCCTCTCCAGCCTTGGTTGTTACCAGGAAATTTGAAGGAAATTTGAAGAGTTTTGAGGGCCAGACAGAAATTCTTCGAGCATCATGGGCTTCCTATCACTGGTGTAGACTCCAGGAAACAGTGTTTGGGCTTCCTCACTGTTAGGGATGGGGGAGAAATTTGATTCAGCACAAGAAGGAAGTGAAGCATATGACAGGTGTACTTCCTAATATTCCAGGCTTGAGCAGGTGGTTGTTAAGGGAAAGTTTTACTCCCATATAAGACATAAAAGAGTACCAACCATATAAAACCAGAGTCTGGTGTTGATTATCCCTACCTGAATTTCACATTATGCTATTCATGGTCCCCACCTCTCCATAATCACAATGTTCCATATCCAATGAAGGATTGGCTAGAAATTGAAATAATGAAATAAATAATAAAATAAACACATGCAATCATTATTTTTTACTGCCTCCCCCCCATTGCCTCAGGCAAACATCACATTTAATATAATCACATTTAAACTGCCAAACTTCTTTTCATATTTTCCATTTTAGGAGGCATTTTCTCTCACTTTACTTCTCATTGTTAAAATCTGTCTTCTCCAAGTCAGCTACAATATAATTTAATGGCTTGGTTTGATTTAACTGCTGTATGTTTACCTATTAGGATTAAAATAGGCAAAAATCCTATTACTGTTAATGAAGTCCTCTCCTGAAACAAAAGTAAACATTCTGCCTGTTAAGCCATGCAGTCATTGGTTAGCACTGAAAGGTAATTTAGGATCTATGATGACAGATGTGCTGTACCATGAACTCTTATTGACCTCGCAATAGTGTGTGCAGTGGCTACAGGCTTGGGCCAGATTCTCTGTTCTGTCCTTTTATGATCCGTAGCTTACAAAGCCTTGCCTGGTTCAGCCAGGGGCTATTGAACTACCGAATTTACTGTCTCCGTGTGAAATTATACGGCGCACTGCAGTACTGTATTTTGTTTCTGACATGTTTTTGGGATAGCAATCTTTTGAGTGTGATTGGAGTTATATCCTTAGGTAAGTCTGAAGCTGTTGCCATACCCAGCTTTATTATTAAATCTAAATCTACACTCAATGCTGCTCTGCCTGTGATGTACACACACACACACACACACACACACACACACACACAGAGTGCTTCCAAGTCCTCAAAAGTCCTTCTGCAGTTGATCTTAAAATCACACACAAGTACCCAGAGAGGGAGAATCTGTTCACAGGGCTGTATCCAACGGTGTCCTAGCCACTGACAGGAAGTTCTTTGATGCAGCAAAGGCTTTTATCAGTGAGATGGGGGAAGGAAGCAGTTTTTGTTAGCAGCTATGCCCCCCCAACCTCAATCTCCAAAACCTGTTTCAGAGAGTCAAAGACCCTCCAGAATAGTATGGGAGGTGGCTCAGAGGATTAAAGAGGGGAGGGGGAATCGGCACACACACACCCCGCCTCCCTGTTCAGCTGATGGAACATTCCATTGGCTCAAAGAGCCTTTCATAGAAGGTGGCTGCTCATTTGAGATTCACCTAACTTGAGACTGAGATGGCTTTTTCCCACAACCTCATCAATTAGAGTGGTACCTCGGGTTACAGACGCTTCAGGTTACAGACTCCACTAACCCAGAAATAGTACCTTGGGTTAAGAACTTTGCTTCAGGATGAGAACAGAAATCGCATGGTGGCAGCGGGAGGCCCCATTAGCTAAACTGGTACCTCAGGTTAAGAACAGTTTCAGGTTAAGAACGGACCTCCAGAATGAATTAAGTTCTTAACCCGAGGTACCACTGTACTGTATCTAAAGCCTGTGCCCAGCGATGGGATCTTGGATGAGGGTAAACAGTTGGTGTGTGAGATGCGTCCTGAGAAGATGCGGATAGACCTGCATGCTCTACAGATTGTGATTTTTTGGGGGCGATGAATTTGCACTGGAAAATGTGGGATAACAATAGTTTGATGCAACGTCATACAACCTCCCTGCAGACAAATCATTACGAAATATAATAAATAATACATCCTCTAAACTCTCCCTGCAAACTTTGTGCGAACCAATCTATATGAATGCTCAATAAATTGGTTGTCTGGAAGCAGCCTCAGCCTTCCCACCCTTCAAGTTCAAATACATGGTTTCTCCGAAAGAATCTTGGGAACGGGCATTTTCTTCCCATGGAACTACAGTTCTCCTCCTTTGCCAATACGTTCTTCATTTTCTTTTCATTTATTAGACTTATTAGTCGCTTGTCACTCAAAGGTCTCCAAGAGCAAAAAAGATATATATACCTGAGAGAAAATAGTGGGGGGATCTTATAATACTTCATATAACATAATATCCATTAAAAATACTCAAATGGTAAACAAAGCAATAATCAGACCCATTAATTAACAAATAAACAAAACTTCAACCTCCCCCAGTCCAAAAATCATTCACATCAAACCAACATTTCTCCTCTCCCCACCCCATTAGACCTCTGGCCAATAAGAGGGGCCAGAGGTGGTCCTCATTAGCCCCAGGGCAATTGTCATTTGTAGCTGAAGACAGAAGTGCCTGGCGTGCTCTGGTCCATGGGGTCACTAAACAACAACAACAAAGCTGAGTCTTATTTGTAACTGGACAGGGGGAAGAAAGCCTCCCCATGCCCACAGCCAGCTGTTTCTTCTTTGGCTGATTGACAGGGCCAAGGTGGTCTCCCCCTTGCAGTTGGTTTCTCCTGCCTGCAGCTTCCCAGTGGACCTTGGTCCCTCGGCTGACGACAGAAGCTGTCCTCTCTTCCGTTCCAGGAAAACCAAAGTATGGAAAGGAGTCATGGCATGGACTATTCCCCTGTGACCTTGGATTTGGTTTGGTGCTGCTTGTGGAAAGAGCCCCAATAGAGAATTTTCCTGACCCAGCAAAAATCGTGGTTAGCAGCAGGGTTCCTTACCGCAGGGCATGGCAATGAAAACAGTTTCAAACCAGATTATATTTATAATGTGGAAGTAGCTTTAGGACACTGCTGTACTACAAAGGTCATATGATTCATCCCTGAGTGAATCCAGATGCCAGTCTCAAGCTGTTGGAGGTTATAGGGGATTAGAGAAATTCATGGAGAATTAGGCTATCAAAGACTACTAGTCATGAAGGCTTTATATATATATATATATATGAGAGATGGAGGAGAATTTCATTCAGTCTGCATTTTAAAGAAAACTCAACTAATTTGCACCTCCCAGGCTACTACTACACTGATCAGAATGTAATTATCTGCCGGATATTGCACTTTCCTGCATTTTGCCACCCAGTACTTGGCTCAAAAAGAATTCCAAAATGGGTCATAAAATGTGTATATTAAGATCGTCTCGGTATTTTAAGATAAAATATAGTTAGAAATTAATCAACTAAGATACCAGTCAGGTTGGCAGCATATAATTAATAAAATTATTGTTGTGTTGTTTTTATACATATTTCATGATAAAACAATATTTAAGTGCAAATTTTCAGACACATTCTTTTTAAAATGCAGATTCAGAAGGACATGGGATAGAATGGGCTGTGGAATGGATTCATTAAAACATTAGCATATCATACTTTCAGGTTCGGAGTCAACATGTCTCTTTGAGCCTTTTCAGACTGGTGGTTTTCTTGCAGGTGTTTTCTGCAACATATCATTATAATAATGCATTGGTGGAGATTATATACTGGGCTGCCCACATGCCATTCTGCTTTATTAGCTCTGTGCTGCTTCCCCAGTGCTATCCTATTTTTGCCACATGGAGCATCACTTTTGTGCTATATTGCACTAAAAGCAGGGCAAGCCGTCTTCCGCTGGAAAATGTGTGGCAGGAAAATTTATAGGATTTCAGCAGGGAACCACAGGACATGCACCAACTGGAAATGAAGCCAAACTCTTGCAGACGCAAGCAGGAATTTAAGCAGTGCTGCATATAACTGCCCCAATGCCATTATGAGCACAAATAATCATGAACGAATGACAAAGGGCATGTTGTGGAGCCCAAGTCAACTTGTGGACTTCCTATGGGCAAGGAGAAAATGAACATGTAATGGTCAAAATTTGAAGACTGAAAAAATATTGGCTAATAGAAAATAGAATAGCTGAATGTTAATGAATGAATACTACATTTAGATGCAGGACAGAGAACCAGAAGTCTTTTAATATTTTTCATTTTCTCCCCCCCCTCCTTTCTTCCCCCCTTCCTTCCTTTCTTTCTGCTTTTCCCTTTTCTCTCTCTCCTCCCCCATTCCTTTTTAGATTCGAATTTAGAACTATTTCTTTTACTTTGGTGTATTTTTAAAAGATACTTTGTATTGGCTATGAACGTTTGTATATCTTTGGGCAAGTATAAATAAATATAGATATTAACAGAAAAACAAAAACAAACAGGATGCCGAACTAGATGGACCTGAGCCAGCGGGGCTCTTTTTCTGTACGTTGCAGAATTTCTTTACATTAATGTAAGCCTATATTCCCACTCCTAAAAGAGCAATCGACCCCAGTGCTAACTCCTGAGAGAACTGAACAGGTTGACCAGAAAATCCAGAAAAGTTGCTTGACTCAATGATTGTTGCACAGTCTGGGAAAGGAGCTTGTGCCAACGTGAATGGGCTTCTTGTTGAGCTTTACTCAAAATGAAAACAATTGTTTAATGACTCCCACACCCCACTTTGTGCCCAGATGATAATTCTGTTTCATCTATCAAGCGTTCTCACAAGATACAAATTTCAGGAGTAAATCTGGGGATGAGGTTTATTATGAAGCCACTCACATTCCATTTTAGTAATCCCGTCTGCTTCTAAGACAGATTTCAGAGACGTATTCGTGTTCTGCTGGATAGCTTTAATGGGATTACCTTTAAGGCTGTTCTAATAAGTGGTGTTATTAAGTTGTCTGGCTCACACTGAGTCTTATACATAACCACTGGAGTTTCCCTTCTTTTCTCCTGGTTTTGTTACAAATTGGAATTAGTGTCTATCTGGTGTAGGGTTTCATGTTTTAAAGAGGATTGAATCTTTCAGTTAAATCCCCCTCACTTTTTTAAAAAAATTCTGCTGATCTTGGAAAATCCCATTCTCTCAGTCTACAGAATATGCCTAGAACTGGATTAGAGAAACCGTTTAGGAAATATCCACCAGGGATTCTGGTATCAGGCCTCCTATAGAAGAAGGAAGTACACAAACACATGCACATAACTTTGTAGCAAGTATTTTTGAAAAGCATCCAGTTTGGAACAGAGTGACAGTGAAATTGTCTCTTTCAATAGCAGTATTTTTAAACATTGTAGATCAGGACTGGGCTGAAAGTAGACTGGGATCTACTGGTTGATATCTGGCTTCCATTTGTTTGACAATATTGGAAGATTCTGTTTTCCCCTAAAAAAAAATAGGTTGCTGAAAAAGAAGGCTTGAGTGCAAAAGGACTTGTCAGCCTGGTTCTGCTACTGATAACAAATTCCTGTGCTGACCATCTGCTCAGAGGTACACTGCTCATTACTTCTTTGTGTATTTCTGTATATGTATTCCATGGTTTTGTACCTGGTTCTGCCTGTGGATCTCAGGATTCTAGTTTCTTTTTACAAAAACTACTTGGTAGGACTGTCCAATTGCAACATCTTTTTAGGATGTGTTAGCACAGGATTGGGGAACTTTTTTGGCTTCGCCCTGTAGGCCAACTTTGACAGGTAGGTGGGAAAACTCACCTTTCAAGTGCATTACATCATCATGACTCAACAGGATTGGCAGGTTGGTTGTCCCACCTGCGCAGGGCTCCCAAGTGACCAACAGCTGACTGGTGGTTGCAATTTTTACTGTGACTACCTGCAAACTTGTGCATTCCCTCATAGCCTTGGTTTGGCTAGTGGACTGCTCAATGCATTCTGAAATACTGAATACATTTACTTGAAGAATGGCCCATAGGTTTTAATGTAACTTACTGGAAATAAATCATGCTCAGGTTTGAAGCCCAGCGTCTCCTCCCTTTCTGAGGCATGTTGCTGGGGAAATTACTGTTTTGGTTGTCTGCATTCAGTCATCTCTGGGGCCTTGGGAAAATATTCCTTTTGTTTCTTGATCTCTCACGAACCTCAGAAAGAAGAGGTTTGATTCTTAAAAGACTAAACTGTGGGTGTATAATTTAGCCCAGGATCCTATATATGCTTCTCTTGCAAGAGTCTGGAGTATTCTGTTTCTGGATGGGTGGCAGCTGCTGCAAAGAGGCTTTGTTTTAATAGCTACAATTTATATGCCAGTGACAATGGGGGCTTCCCCCCAGGTCCTAGCTGAAAGTGTGTGTGTGTGTGTGTGTGTGTGTGTGTGTGTGTGTGTAAATCCCCTTTCCAGTCACACTGGGAGAATCAAGAGACAAGCCTTGCTTCTGCAGCACTGAAAAAGATCACCAACCCCATGCCTGTAACTACTGTATTTTTTGCTCTATAAGACTCACTTTTTCCCTCCTAAAAAGTAAGGGGAAATGTGTGTGCGTCTTATGGAGTGAATGCAGGCTGCGCAGCTAACCCAGAAGCCAGAACAGCAAGAGGGATTGCTGCTTTCACTGCACAGCGATCCCTCTTGCTGTTCTGGCTTCTGAGATTCAGAATATTTTTTCCCTTGTTTTCCTCCTCCCAAAACTAAATAACCTCCCCTTGTGGTCTGGTGCGTCTTATAGAGCGAAAAATACGGTATTTTTTTATTTTTTAAAAAACTAATATATGCTATGTAACTAGTAAAAACCTAGTCCGTCCCGTTCTCCCAACTGAGCTTTATTTTGAAATAGGTTAGAGATGGAGTACCCTTCAGCAGCAGGTACAGGACACTTAACAGAACATAGGGAACGATCGCTCATACTTGCCTTCCTGTATGAGCTTTTCTTTTCTATCCCTGTCTGTTTTGAAGATACACCACCAGAAAAAAAACGGGCTCTAGTCTAAAAGCAGCTCCCAGTAGTGAAGTTTTGGGGGTGACACGGAAATTAGGGTAGGCATTGTACATTCTGGTATAAACCCAATGAGTGACAGCAGGGTCATCGATGCTGGTTTGCTGGGGATTGCTGAGCTCCAGCAGGTAGTGGCGCTTGAGGCGGGAGCGGATGGCCATGAGCTTGGCCTTGGTAGTGCGCTTCTCCAGTGACACATCATAAGTGGCCGGGTGCAGCTGTGGTGGCAGCGGGAACAGGGGTGCGGGCTTGTACTTGAAGCTGGACGAAGGAGGCTCCGCCATCTTGAGAGCGGCTGAGATGGAACCTAGTAAACATCTAGTTTGATCCTTATTTTGATTTGCCACACTGAATGAAAACTCTGCCCCCACCACCACCACTGGGAAAACAAAGGAAAGAGTCATAAGGAAACATTTGTGGGTTTCATTTTCCAAGTGGAAAAGAAAAGATGAAATGTAAGAGTGACAATAAAAATAAGTAAATAACTATTGGCTGCTTAGATTCCCTGATTTGTTTGCTGCCCCAGTCTCTTCCTGCAAGTTGGCTGTCAGCTGCTATTCATCTTTCCTACCTTCCAGATACCGTATTTTTCGCCCTATAGGACACACTTTTTCCCCTCCAAAAATGAAGGGGAAATGTGTGTGCGTCCTATGGGGCGAATGCAGGCTTTCGCTGAAGCCTGGAGAGCGAGAGGGGTCGGTTCACACCGACCCCTCTCGCTCTCCAGGCTTCAGGAGAGCCGCAGCGTCAGCCCCACAAGGTTGGGGGACAGCGGGGAGGCAGAACTCCGCCATCCTGCTGTCTCCCGATGTGGTTTGGAGGCTGATGGCAGGGAGACGCGTGCTTCTCCCCGCCGCCAGCCCCGCAAGCTCCGGGGACAGCAGGGAGGCGCAGCACGTCTTCCCACTGTCCCCGGACCTGGTCTGCAGGCGGGCGGCGGGGAGAAGAGCGCTTCTCCCCGCCGCCAGCCCCGCAAGCTCCGGGGACAGCTGGGAGGCGCAGCGCGTCTTCCCGCTGTCCCCGGATCTGGTTTGCAGGCGGGCGGCGGGGAGAAGAGCGCTTCTCCCTGCTGCCGGCACCACAAGCGCCTGGGGGGGAAACAAATTTTTTTCCCTTTATTTCCCCCCCAAAAAACTTGGTGCGTCCTATGGGCCGGTGCGTCCTATGGGGCGAAAAATACGGTATGTTTTTTTTTTACAGTGCTTTTCTAAATGTCGCCTTATGAAGTCACATTTTTGTTTGTAGAAGGAGTTGGTGGGTGACTGACAGTGAGTGCCACCATCAGCCGACTGCCTCTCCTAAGCAGCCCCTGTTGAAGCAAAGAAAGCTGCGTGGGAACCATGCCCGACAGGACCGTGTGCACTTCTGCTGTGGAGATGGATAGCAGCCTATAGATGTGTAATTGCTTGCCTTGCTCAAATGAAGATGAAAAAGACTCCCCTTTTCCAGTTGGTTATTGATCCTCAGAATTGCTGAAATGACGGCGACAAATGTTTCCCAGCGACAGCCTCTGATCAGCCCTGTGGTGATTTTTTTGGACCTCCGTGGCTCCCTTCCTTTCAGAGTAAACAGCAGGTATGATCGATGTTTCTGCCATTCATTTCAAGCTGTCCCTGTGACTTATCACAAAGACGTTCCAATTAATGTAGGCTCTCCCAGCTGAATCTCTTAGCTTGGGCAATTTTGAAACCCTCTTCAAACTTTTCCCATTCTGTTCCCCCCACAACTAGCTCACATTCCTAATCTTCATGTGGTGCCTATTAAGAGAGCCTAAATATAGAATGTAAAATCTCTGTATATTTCAAGTTATCTGCAACCCACAAGGGTGGGGGGGGGGTAGAATTAAACAAGAGAGTAGTAGGCAACCGGCCAGCAATAACAGGGCTTTAACTAGCATATGAAGTATTTATAGAACACATAAGGAACAAAGGAAATGCAGTATTTGCACCAGGGAAAGCTTCTCTCGAGGTTTCAGTACTTTTGTCCTGTCCTTTAGCCTTGTTTTGAACAAGTGTGCCAGCACTGGAGTTCAGGCAATTCATAGTTTCATTTATGAAAAAAAATTAAAAACACAGGAACCAAAGTGAATTAAATTATCATATCAAAGCTGCAGGCGGTCCTGCTTGCTTGGGAGCATGGCCACTGAATTCAATGGGGCTTATTTCCGAGTAAATGCATATAGGCTTGTGCTGTAAAAGTACCAAGATAATCTGACAGATGCTCATTCATAAGTTGCTCAATGAACAATACAGAAGTTATTTAGCAGATTGGCTCATGAATGAAATCAAATGATCCTGAGGGAACATGCAAAACATTAAGAAGACAAAAAGCCCTGCAGGATCAGTCCAAAGACCCAGCTAGCCAAGCAGTCTCTTCTCACAGTGGCCAGCCAGAGGTCTATGGGAAGCCCACAAAAACTGAGCATAAAAATCTCATTTTAATGCATGAGGGGTGTATATTTGTACACATGGCAACAAAACCAACAATAGGGAAACAACAGCCTGAGAAGGGATGGGCATATTTTTGTCTGCTAATTGGGCACGCATTTTCCATGGAAAGCAGATGCATGACCCAACAGTGTGCATTTGTTTAAATAACTTATAATAATTCATTGCCTTTCAGCCATGCTTCCGAAGAGATTTAAATAGCAGAAATGCTTCTGGTTGATCTAAAGTTGCAGAAACCAACCATCCCCCCTGGGTTTTTTTATCTATGTAGGGAGGGAGTAGCCAAAGAGAAAAAGAATATGGAACAGCTCTGAATCTATAAACACATTCATATGTCAAGCGCTGTGGGCCCATGCTGGGATAAGGTGGCTTTCTCTAGCACCACCCTCGATGTCCACCTGCAGGGAAAAGCCTACATGTAGAGATCTGTATGTGAGCTACAACCCATGTGGAAAGCACACACACATATAGTGTTCTGGGTGCATAAACTTTCCCCTGCAGATGTTCATGCTTAACGATGGGGGCCAAGACCAAAGGACAGTGCACATAGGGATGGGAACAGCACTGTGACCCTGAACCCACTCCTGTCTATATATAAGAGTATAATAAGAGCCCTATCTAGTCCAGCATCTCATGGGAAGCCCATAAACAGGACATGAACACAGTAGTTCTCATGATCCCCACAAACTGATATTCAGAGGGATACTGGATACTGGAGGCAATATACTCATCCAACAAACTAAACTCAGAACATTCATGGTATGAAAAGTTAGAGGATTTGTTGGGAATCTGAAGTAAGATAGCAAAGTTTTCCCCCAGTTCCAGTTCCAGTCCAGGCAGCTTAAGGTCCAAAATAGTTTACTGCTGTAGAAGATAAGGCTTCAGTAATACAGTTCTGGGTGTTGATATATGCATGCAGCTTGAAGGCTTTTGACTTTGGCAGATATGTACATGCAAGTACTAAGTATTTCTGTTGCTCCAGCAGTTCAAGTTGTAATGGAGACTCTGACTCACTTCTCAAAACTGACCCCGACACAGAGAGGAGCAGACCCCAGACCAAATGAGCTGACATGCCTTAATCACTTATATAGACGACACTGGGCCATTGTCATAGCAACTGGCTTGGCTGACCTTGCACCGGTTGGCTTATCTCATACATGGGGTGATTTGTATTCATGATGGAAATCAACCCCTCCCTCCATGTCCTACGGGGTCTGTACTTACTGTAAACAAAGCAGTATGACCACTTCAAAACTGTTACTAAGCACAAGTGATCTTGAAAGTGGGATCCTATTTAACTGCCATGCTAACACCATGAGCACACATCATGATGACGGCTCGATAAAGAAGATGTATGGAAGCACTCTGCAGGAGGGGGCAATGCACTGGAAGCACAAGAAGATTTACAAGGAGAAGCAAGAACAAAGATAACTCACAACTTATGGATTCCAGTCCTTGCAAAGTTCCCATTTGGGTTCATATGCCAGTCATCCAATGCGTATCGGAACAAAGCTCTCTTCCTTTTTCATTTTGGTACCCTTTGGGGATGAAATGGGAAATTGTGCGTGGAATGATAAGTAACTCTCTGCACATTCCATATTGGCTGAGCTTCCCAAGTTAAATAAAAATGTTAAAAACCTCTTTCTTTCTGATTTCACAGTTGCTTAGCTTTACCATTTATTTCTAGGTATTAATATCTGTGACTGTTCCTTTGGCTCCGCTGGACTGAGGAAACAATGGGACCAAAAGGCAATACTTAAAGACTACTGAGTGTGTAGAGGAAACCCAAACGACACAGGTCAGTAGCTTTTAGCTGAGGATCTTTCTGTACTCCGAACCTCGTACAAATCAATAAAAGATCCTCATTTCCTTCTAGCTGTTCCATGAAGAAGAGAAGAGAAGGTTGTACTCTATACATTGCTACTTCTAATAGGTAACTGACCTCTATTGTTAACTTTGAAAGCTATAAAATAAAGGGACCCTTAGAGATTCTTCAGAGGCTAAACATAGACTTTCAGAGCTGGAAGGGAGCTGAAAGTGGGGTGGGGGGTGATGCCCACAACGATTTCTACTGTGTGCAGATGTGCCCATGGCCCCCAAAATGTTAGTGACCCTTGCCCTACAGCATGCATTATTATTATCTACTTTATTTATTTTAATTATTTCTATGCCATCTTTCATGTAAACATCACAAGGCGGTTTACAAAAATACATTAAAATGTCATTAAACCTTACAGAACAAATAAAAGAGCGAACAACATTGTACATTCCTGATTATTTGGGCTCATGGTAGTATTGGGCGGTTACACACAATCTCAATTTTAATACTGTTTGTACCCACTGAAGTTTTGGGGTTAGACGTACTGTTTCCTTTCCCATTGGGGCATGTCCCATAATGTCCGGCTGGAATCCTGCAACTTTTTGTACTGCAAATATTCTAGTTCATTGTTTGTCCCACTTTGGTTGTGTTGTAGCCCATCCAGACACCAATAATGTGATGACATTGGGGGTGCATTGCCAAACAACTATTAAAGCAGAATGGTGTGTGGATGGTCCAGTCAAAATACATAATTAATGTATTGTATGATTGTTACATCAATAACATGTTGTAGAATACACAAAAAACAAAAACCCAATCTGGAGGTCCCTAAGTTATTATGGTCAAGTAGTATTGATCAGCAGCGAAGACCTAAGAGAATAAAGAAGTTTGGGGCAGATTCCAACATGCCATCAGTTTTGGTATCTGCCTTATTTCAGCAGGGAGGTGGTGGTACAAAAGTGAAGGTGCGACCTTACTGTTAGTAAGACAGTTTGGAACAGAAACCTGACTTCTTACATTCCTACATCTAATACCAAAGACAGAAGTCTATTTCCATTTAATTGCCACATGCTCGATTCAGACGACATACTATTGGGGAAGTTCATTAGTAGATGGGGCAGTGCAAGCTGTCATTTGGAGAGAAAAAAATCCACCATCATTGATCTTCTCACCAAGACTCATTTGATAAACTTCCAAAGAACAGTTTGCAAGCTGCAGTTCTAAGAACATTACGTGAAAGTTCAAACCTTGTTCAAACCCAAACATGCATCTCTTACCTGTTCAGAACTCTCTGAAAATTGTATTGTATCCAATAGGCAAAGGTAAAGGGACCCCTGACCATTAAGTCCAGTCATGGCCGACTCTGGGGTTGCGGCACTCATCTCGCTTTATTGGCCGAGGGAGCCGGCGTACAGCTTCCGGGTCATGTGGCCAGCATGACTAAGCCGCTTCTGGCGAACCAGAGCAGTGCACGGAAACGCCGTTTACCTTCCTGCTAGAGCGGTACCTACTTGCACTTTGATGTGCTTTTGAACTGCTAGGTAGGCAGGAGCAGGGACCGAGCAACGGGAGCTCACCCCGTCGCGGGGATTCGAACTGCCAACCTTCTGATCGACAAGTCCTAGGCTCTGTGGTTTAACCCACAGCGCCACCCACATCCCTATTGTATTCAATAGTAAGATTTAAAAGCATCAAAAACTTTAAGCTGAATAGCAAATACTAACTAGTGAAAGCAATGAGAGGTTATTTCCATCACCATGGATCTGTGCCATTGATGACTTCATGTCTATGGAAAAGTTTAAATATTCTTTCTTACATGAAACCTTGGAAACATTGCAGATGGATGATGATTTTGAGAATACCACTGAAGTTTACAGGAACCTGTGCCATGGCAGTGCTGAGTAGGAAATAAGGTCACTGATGAGAGGAAATTCTATGTGCAGAAGTCTTATAAGAGAATTCAAATAGATCTGGCAGAGAAAGGGATGTGGTTAGACATTGACATCTTTAAGCTGTCAGCGGCATTACAACCCTTGTCTTAAAGGCATGCTAACTTTCAATTGCTTGGTACCCAAATGTAATAAGTAGGCCTGTCCTGCTGCATCACAGGATGAGGAAACAATGAACAAAAATGGCTCACGATCTTTGCTAGTACCTAACAATTCCCTTAGATTAAATTGTGCAAAAGTTATAATTCTAATTAAGATTAGTGCAAACTGTGCAATACCTGATAGATTACGCACATCATATTCTATGATTTAAAACGTGTGTCCACAATACACTGAGATCTGTTCTCCATTGGGCTGTTTACTTGTGGAATAGCTAAAAATTATGGTGATGAGACAAATTACAGGTTAAAACTGAGACCTCCCTTTTTTGGGGAAACTAGTGGTTTACTGTGTAATGCACCTGTGTGCTGCATGTGCTGGGAATAACAAGGCAGCAGCTTCCATGATCAGGGGAATCACTTCCCTGATTATGGACTTTGCTGCTGCAAAATTCCATTTTCTCCCAATTTTTGGAGCCCATTTGGAAATCTGAGTACTCCTCTGTCCCACTACACCCCATTACGAAGACAGATGAAGTAAGTGTATAAGTGTGTGGGGTGTGTGGGTGTGCAGGCACACACCCACACTTTGCTTTTCCTTGTTTTTAAATAATTTTTTATTAATTTTCCAATACAATTGTACATTTTTATCCAAATTTTAACATAACAAATTATCTCTTTTTGGACTTCCTTCAGCTTCTCTGACAATCATCCGTATTTATCTCTTCAATACGCATTCCCTTCATTTGTATTGCCATTTGTCTTCCCTCCCCCTTCTATTTCTTTTTAACAATACATCTCAACTTTTACAGTGCCTCTTGAAACCCCACTAGCGTTGTTTGTACATCACATACATTTTTGAGATAATCTACAAACTTTCCCCAGTCTTCGATGAACTTTTGGACTCGCACATATCTGATTTTCCCAGTTAATTTATCCAATTCTGCATAGTCTGTCAGTTTCATTCTCCATTCTTCTATCATCGGTATTTCCTCTTGTTTCCATTTCTGGGCCAGTAGAATTCTTGCCGCCGTAACTGCTTATTGGAAAAGTTTACAGTCCTTTCTTCTTATTTCCTTTCCTGTAATCCCTAAAAGGAAGGCTTCTGGTTTCTTTACAAAAGTATATTTTAACATCTTTTTCAATTCATTATAAATCATTTCCCAGAAACTTTTCACTTTCTTACATTCCCACCACATATGATAAAACATTCCTTCTTTTTCTTTACATTTCCAACACTTATTACACATCTTATACATCTTTGCTAGTTTTACCGGTGTAATGTACCATCTATAAAACATTTTCATAACATTTTCCTTCAACGCCGTACATGCAGTAAATTTTAGATTTTCTTTCCACAATTTTTCCCAGTCATCAAATTGAATATTATACCCAAAATCTTTGGCCCATTGTATCATTACCGATTTAACCTCTTCATCTTTCGTATTCCATTCCAACAATATTTTATACATTTTTGACAAAATTTTACATTCATTATTTATTATATCTGTTTGAAACTTTGAATCTTTTTCTCCATAACCACTTTCTTTTTCTCCATAACCACTTTCTTTTAAACCTGGAAATAGTGCAACCAATCATATATGTATTCTTTAACTTGTTCATATGGTTTTAACTTCCATTTCCCCCCTTCTTTGATTACCATTTCACCATACATAATCCAATTACCTCTCATATTTATTTTCTTTACACTCATAACTTCCAACGGAGATAGCCAGTGTGGAACTCTTGGTTCCAATAGATTTTTATACCTGTCCCATATTTCTATTAACAAATTCCTGAAGATGTGGTTCCCAAAACCTTTATGAATTTTCTTCTTGTCACACCATAAATATGCGTGCCATCCAAATCTGTTATCAAAACCTTCAAGATCTAATAATTCCTTATTTTCTAATTTTACCCATTCCTTTAACCAACATAGGCATGCTGCTTCATAGTATAATTTCATATCTGGCAGGGCGAAGCCTCCTCTTTCTTTCGCATCTGTTAATAATTTATATTTTATTCTTGGCTTCTTACCCTGCCAAACATACCTTCAAATCACTCTTTGCCACTCTTTAAAAATCTCTACCCCCTTTACAATGGGGATAGTATGAAATAAAAATAACATCTTTGGAAGCACGCTCATCTTTATCGTAGATATTCTGCCCCAAAAGGACAATTTCATTCTACCCCCCACCTCCAAATCATTCCTTATTCCCTTCCAAACCAGTATATAATTATTCTGAAAAAGATCAATATTTTTAGGAGTTAACCAAATTCCCAGATATTTTACCTTTTTCACCACCTCTATCTCCGTCTGTTGCTGCATTATTTCAGTCCTACTTTGCTCCATATTTTTAGAAATTATTTTAGTCTTTTTCTTATTCAATCTAAATCCGGCCACCATTCCAAATTGTTCAATCTCCTCCAATACTTCTTTTACACTTTCTATTGGTTCTTCAATTGTTATTACCAGATCTTCGGCAAAGGCCACACTTTGCTTTTCCAGGCAGTCTGACTAAAAATCAGATCCACTAAAATTATTGTCCTAGATTTGCATGGTTTTACACAGGGTCTCCCAAACTCACCATTAAATTAAATCTCACAGTAGCAGACTGCACACATCTGGTCTTTTCTTGATTTGGACACTGAAAAACCACCAAAAAATCACAGAAGGCACTGATGGATATTGGTGGCCTATGATTTGACAGTGGTTTAAAGGTGACCCCTTGTAAAATTACTGAGACATCAGAGCTATGATTTTGCACAGTGGCAGCCCTGGAAAGCACTATATCCACAATTTTTATAGTCCTAGATGTAACCTTTGATTTGATTATGGAGGGCATTAAAATTATGCAATTTCAGCATGATTCACTTTACTGGATCTGACTTGTACATAGCTGTCAACTTTCAGATTTGAAAATAAGGGATCAGCAGCCTCAAAAATAAGGGATTAGCAGCCTCACCTGTCCCGGGGACTGTCTACGGGACATCTAACAATCTGGGATAGTAGCGGGAAACGGCGCTAGAATAAGGGAATTTCCCACAAAAAAAAGGGAAGGTTGACAGCTATGGACTTGTAGCTGTACTCGCTGCCTGCCCCCTCCCCTCCCTCCCTCCCTCCCTCCCTCCTTCTCTCTCTCTCCCCATTTTGTCTCTTTCTCCCTTCTGTTTCTCCCTATACTTCCTCTCTCTGCCTCCTATTGAACCCCTGTTTCTGTCCCCTGGCTGCTGCCTTCCTCCTGCTAGGCTCCCAGATCACTTTCCTTTCCCACCTAGCCTTCCCTCCACTTTCTTTTCTACTTTCCTGGTATATAAATGGTGCTGATTTGAGCCTTGAAAAGCAAAGAGAGCTGAAAGAAAGAGGGCAAATGCCGCTTTTCTGATTCCCTTCCTCTACCCTATGCACTTCTCAAGAGGTAGAAAAGGTAAATACTCTCATCACTTCGCAATGTAGGAGGAAGTGGGGGCTCAGGGACTTGTGGACAACAGGGGAATCCTAAAGAGTGGCACTGCACCCATAGGTAGCGACTCAGTGTGATGTCAACATTACAATGGTAGCATTTCAGGGTTTGTACATATATGAAGGATCATTTCATTTTAAGATCTGTGATTGGAACGTAGCAATGTTTCAGACACCCTCAGTGGTCATTGCAGTAGGACTTGAGATCATCAGTCTTCTAAAAAAATTATGCTACACTCATTTTTAAAATAAATATCAAATACAGAATATATATATATATATATATATATATATATATATATATCCAAAGGAACAGGATCTTCTATTCTCTCCATAGCTTAAAACCTTCAACAAAATTACTATTGACCCCTTGCTCTAGTCACTTCTAAATCTAAATCTAAAGCTATTTTCACACAAGTCATTTTTCATTCTCACACAGCGACTGCTATAATCAAAACTATTTTAGTCCCAACCTGGAGGGAAGGGAGACTGTTATCATTATTTCTATTTTTAGATGCACCGAATGTGCTTATTACAGTTTGTGGGGAATTATAAATACCTAGATATAAAATAGATTTAATAGATACCATCCATATGCATCACACAGCAATCATCCAGTTGAAAAATGGAAAGCCATGAAGCCTTGCATGATTGAAAGAATAATTCTGCCTAGTGATTGTTCATCCCTTGATGTCAGACTCCTCAGATATCCTGTCTCATTCTCAAGGGGACTTCAGATTCCTCTCCGGTTTTCTGATTATTCTCTCCTAAGTCTTCTCCAATCTGATGCCTGCCAGATGTTTTGGACTACTGGGCCATCATCCTTGACCATTAGCCATGAGGACTAAGGCTTATTCAGGAGGCAGCAGGTTGAAGAACGTTAACTTTATAGCTTTGTGTTCACCCATAGAACTATAAAATATACAGTCATACTTCTCAAAATATCTTCGGTGCTGCTATATTAAATTAGTTTTACAGTACTGTTAGTTTTACATTGGCTTAAAATAGGTTTTTAGCTAGTTTAAGACTATTCTACAATATTCATAGAGAATTCTATTACTGTCAGTCTCATATGCTGAGTTGCAGTGATTTTTTATTAGCCATAATGTGTGGTTTTGACTTTAGCTTTCATAATGCATGGGGGGGGTTGTGTGTATTGGACGTCACCATGGCCCTAAAAAGGTGGCTTACAAATTATCTTAAAGGAATTGAAGTACAATGATGGACATTCACGACATTTTTTCAATACTGAGTAGTGTCATCGTCATGTAGTCATCAAAGAAAACTATAAAGCTAATCTTTTCAGCACCAGCCTTTGGTAGAGGATGACACAACTATTATTATTATTATTATTATTATTATTATTATTATTAGTGCACCTCCCTATACCTGCACGTCTCAGGGCAGTTCACACAATAAAATCGTAATATAAAAACACAAATTGCACAATCAAAATAAAAAACAACAACCCAATAACTGCTCCTCCCCCAAACACATTTTAAACGGGCACCAGATGTCAAATTAGCCAAAGGGCTGATTAAAGATAAATGTTTTTGTCTGGTGAAAAGTGATGAATATGTAATGAAGGTACCAGGCAAGCCTCTCTGGTGAGAGCATTCCACAAAGTGGAGCCACGGTAGAAAAGGCCCATTTCTGTGTTGCCACCCTCTGGACCAGGGGTCGGCAAGGTTTTCCTTGCCTGGGCCAGTTCACTTCCAGGAATATCACTACATGGGCCAGATCACTTCTGTGCAGATGCGATTTCCGGTGCCGTGGAAGCGAGACCCAACTCCGCGCTGCGCCGGTTTAGCACAGCACACGGGGACTCGCTGAGCAGGCAGCTCAGTTTGGGGGCAGCTCCTGGGCTGTTTAAACGACCCCCGTGGGCTGCTTATGGTCAATGGGCCTCAGGTTGCCAACCCCTGCTCTGGACTTCTCATGGAAGAGGCACACGAAGAAGGACCTTAGAAGATAATCTCAGGGTCCAGATAGGTTCATATGGAGATAGGCGCTTATTGAGGTATTGTGGTCCTGAGCTGCCTGAGGCACTAGAAAAACAGCTAAATATGATGGCTTTAAAAAAAATTGGTTAATTTATAGCAGTAAGCTCATTTACACATCAGCAGCATTGCTTCAAAAGAGTAAATAACACAGAGTTTCCATTGCTACAGGAAAAGGTTCTATTTACAAGGATGACTTTGGACTCTAAGCTTACATGGTTGGGAGCTAGATTCCTATGGCTGCTTCATGCAAAAGAGAGGTGGTGGCAAGGAGCCACTTGGGAGTTTAGTGGGCAACCACAAGCCCCCTGCCTACTGGAGGCATGCAAGGTTGTTCATACCCAACAGAATAAGGATTGCAGCGTTTTTTCATCAGCAAGTCGAGTGAGTAGATTCTCGAATGCATATCACCATCTCAGTATGATGTTTGAGATGTTCCACCTCAAAGCTTCTGAAGGTGTTTGGTTTTGATGGCAGAAGTATTTTGACAGAGACAATGAGGTCAGCAGAAATGCTGAAAGGTTTGGAAAAGGAAACGAGTCCCTGTCGCATACAGTTTACTCATTTAATAGGATCTTTTCATGTTCAGGAGGACGGCCAATATGCTTCTGAAAGACAGCCTCACCTCCGTAACCCATCCCTGCCACCCAAGTCCCAGCCTATTATTAATGAAAGCATGAGCCACTGTAGCAAGTTTATCATACAGGCAACAGCAGCTGCCTCATAGATTAAAGAGGTTGTTGGGCTCTATTCTAAAGGCAGTGAACAGTAAATTGGATATGGAAATATCAGCATACAGATGAAGGGGGAAGTTGTTCGGCTACCATCAAAACATTTATATACTGTATAAAAATGTAGCTAAGTAATAATATAAAATAGAGCTACTGCTAAGCTGAATTAAGGACTGATTTATTTTTGCACTTTCACACCCATATTTTTTATTGTATCTTTTTTATTGAGAGTATTTTAATTGAACAAAATAAAGTAAAAATAAAAAGTGTATTAAGAGAAAAAAGGTAAATTATATCACTTTGTATGCAAACAATTACAGTTCCATGTATGCTTGTGTGGTATATAGGCATATAAGTGTTATTATTAACAAAATACATATATCCAGTGCTTTTTTCTGGGGGAATGGAGGGGTACACATACCCCTAAACATTTTGTGAATCTAAGTTTGGCCTTATTGAGGGGCAGTATTTCAATATGAGTAGGAAAATGAGAATACCCCTAAACTTTTTTTTTAAAAAAAGCACTGCATATATCATTATTTATAACCTACTATATGTTTTAATAAACACTACCATCTTTTTACAAACATTCCAGATATAATTGTACTTATCCACGCATGGTGTACGTCTGTAAGCAATCCATAAGTTGCAAGTGTTGTCATATCTTCAACCCATTGACTAAAAAGGGAGCATAGATTTATCTTTCCATTGCATCACTATCAGTTTTTTAGCCATAGTGAGGGCACAAGGAATCCATATACATTGTCCAGTAGTCAAATTCCATATATTAAAAAAAAAGTAGTATAAACACCGCCAACTGGGAAACACTGGCCTTTGAGCGCTCCAACTGGAGAATAGCCTTTACCAAAGACGTCATGGACTTTGAAGACGCTCAAACTCAGGACGAAAGGGAGAAACGTGCTAAGAGGAAGGCATGTTTGGCAAACGCTCACCATGATCAACTCCCACCCAGAAACCTATGTCCCCACTGTGGAAAGACGTGTGGATCCAGAATTGGCCTCCACAGTCACTTACGGACTCACTGTTAAGACCATGTTCATGGAAAACAGCCTTACTCGGCTATGAGTGATCACCAAAGAAGAAGATTGGGTACATAATTCAGAAGACTGTTTAACTCTGAAATTTTTAACTTGTTCTGCACAGTCATAGTTATACAATCCAATACTTTCTCCCCAAACTTAGTAAGTGTAGGACATTGTAAAAAACATGTGTTTCAAAGAAGTGTTATCCTTATTACATTTCCAACAGCATGCTGTCTTAGACAATTTTTTTCTGTATGTTCCCCATTCAGACAGCAGTTATACTTCTATAGTCCCTCCCCAACACCCTTTCAGAGAAAGAGCAAAGTAGTTGCCGAAAGCATTGCCTTCCCTCTGAACTGAATTTGCTCTGAACTGATTAGCAGTTGTGACATCATCACAATGACTAGGTGTCCCTTGATTGGCTGGGTTAAATCTAGGAAGATGGAGAAGCACTGAAATTGTACTTGAAGCAGCAGCAACCTGAAGGACACAAGGACACCTGTGAACAGCTAAAGAAATGAAAATCCAAGGAGTTTTCCAGGAACTGTTTTGACTCCCTTAAAAATACAGTTTTCATGGCCAAAACGTTTGTGGGTAAATGTTAGTACAACAGTAAATAGAATGCACATATTTCTTTAAGCAGAAACGATTTCTTGCTAACAACTGAACACCCTAATAATTATAGCTTTTGTGTTAAATAGTATTATAGGAGACTACTGCGCTTATCTCTGTCTGGAGGAATTAAATTGCAGTAATGAAATATTTTCTTTGTCCTCCTCACACTGACAGTTCATTTTGTTCTTTCTTCTCTCATTATCGTGTTTCCAGTACATGTCGCCTTCTGCAGCAGTTGTGTTGTGCACATGCTATAAATAAAGGCTTTGCAAATGTGGGGTGGCTGTTCATGCTGTGTGTAAACCCACCCTAGATACCAGTGTAGGAAGACAATGATTGATCTGAGTTACATCATATGCACTCACCACACAATGCAGGCAGGGTACTGTTGCCAGAGACACCGGTTCAGAACTCATCATATTGCACCTTCAGTCATAGGACCCTAGGAAGGTACTTTATACTGAGTCTGACCATTGCTTCATCTAGATCAGTACTGACAGGGCTTTCTTCCCCATCTGGAGCTCACCAGAGCTCAGTTCCAGCACCTCTCAGGTGGGCACCATTGTTATTCTAAGAGAACAAGGAAGAAATTCATAGCGAGGTCCAGCACCTCTTTTTCAAGAAAAGTAGTACAGTGGTACCTCAGGTTAAGTACTTAATTTGTTCCGGAGGTCCGTTCTTAACCTGAAACTGTTCTTAACCTGAAGCACCACTTTAGCTAATGGGGCCTCCTGCTGCCGCCGCGCCGCCAGAGCACGATTTCTGTTCTCATCCTGAAGCAAAGTTCTTCTTCTTTTTTTTAATAAATTTTTATTGATTTTCCAACATATATCAAAACACAACACAACTGACAATACACAAACAAACATACAAACACGTATAATTTCATATCCTCTTTTTCTTAAACCTTGTTTCAACGACTTCCCCATGCCTCCCTTTTCTGCATCCCTGTTTTAAATTTTCCCAGCAACTCCTAATTTCAATTACTTATAATTCACTTTCTTTAATCCTTTTTCTCTTACCCAATTATTTGTCACTGCAATTCTGTTTTACATTACCCATAACATTTTAACACTCATTAATTTTACAACAGTTCTTAAGATAAATTTTAAATTTCTTCCAATCTTCTTCCACCGTCTCTTTCCCTTGGTCGCGGATTCTGCCAGTCATCTCAGCCAGTCCCATATAGTCCTGAAGCAAAGTTCTTAACCTGAAGCACTATTTCTGGGTTAGCAGAGTCTGTAACCTGAAGCGTATGTAACCTGAGGTACCACTGTACTGAGTATTGTCTACAGTGGTTCTCCAGGTTTCAGACAATGACATTCCTCACCATACTGTGGCTTCCAGGCATTGAACCTGGACCTTCTGCATTCAAAGCAGATGTTCTCCCACTGAGCTATAGGCCTTGTGTACACACCAGCTGTCTTCAACAAGCTATTCCACATTTATAGTGTAAATAACTTACTTTCCCTGATTTACACAGTTGGGTAGATTAACTGTCTCAAGACATTTAAATTATAATGTTATGACTATCTCATTAGCAGTAATGACAATTTGCCTAAATAAACTACCGTATTTTTTGCACCATAACACTCACTTTTTTCCTCCTAGAAAGTAAGGGGAAATGTCTGTGCGTGTTATGGAGGGAATGCCTACGGATGGCATGCCTATGGATTTTCCTCCTCTAAAAACTACGTGCGTGTTATGGTCGGGTGCGTGTTATAGAGCGAAAAATACGGTAATTTGTAAAAATCACCCAGCCTTTGAAGCACAACCCTCCCTCCGTGATGAACTGGGCAGCATTTATCTGACTGGTATATGCTACATTAAAATTTTAAGATAACCATGCTTACTTATAACAGAATGATTTTTCAAAAGCGTGGTTTTCTGAATATCCCATTATTTTTACAGTAGTTTAAACCAAGCACAGAAAACTGGCGACTTTCTGGTAAAACAAAAACAAAAAACCACCACCACCAACACGCTCCCTCCTCCCTTCCTACAGGCTGACTGGCCTGGCATATGAGACTTTTCTGCCCACGATGGCCCAGATTTTGCCTTCCTGCATTTCATTGGATGCTGGCCTGCACTACTGCCAACCACAAAGATGGGTGTGGTGTTTCCCCAGACTGTGCTGTGAGCCAGCTGGTTTCTGAGGATGTTTCCTGTTTCAAATTATAAAAGAGAGACATTCTAACAGGCCAGTTTTCATTCAAAAGCAATTTCTACGGCTGAGAGTGAAGTGTGGAATTGGAAGCCCTGAAAAATACTCAGGATTGCGTATGAGAACTGTGTAGGCATTGTCCTTTACATATTCATGTGAGGAAGAGGAAAGGTCACACCCACTGGCCCTGCCCCCACTGTTAATTCGCTGTTGGCCTGGTCTAATACAAAAAGTCTGATTTGTTTGTTTCACAAGAACTCTGAATCAGCTTTAATTATGCAACCTGAATTTGCTGGGATATGACTGAATCTCACCTGAAAACTGTGATATTCTGGAAGCAGCCTTAGCTAAATAGTTCACAGCAATCCGTGGGAGTGTCAGTCAGAGTACAGGACTAACATTAAATAATTTGTGCACATGTGCCTGAAAAGAGCTGGCTTTGCCTTTCATGTAATTTTGCAGCAATCTACAAGTGCTTTAACTAGAGCAAGCTTAAAGGCAACTAAAAAACAGCTTTGGATGTGTGATCTGCCAAACGCTGACTGTGCATGCATAGAATCCCATTTCACATATCAAACCAGAGAAAGAGCTCTTTGGGAAATGGTGCTTGACTCCTAATATAGTAAATTATTAAAAACTGGACAAATTGCGTACCAAACCAGGAGTTAATAGTAATTACAAACGTCAACAATGTCACTATGTATAAATGCTGCGTATTGCCCATTATCATCCTGTGCTGGCCCAGCGTCAGCAACAGAACCCCGGACAGATAGCTGCCAGAGCCACCTGCCTGTAAACTGGTTACCAGTATCTGTTCACAGATTGCCAGTGTTGCAGATATGCTTTCAAAGCTGTGAGCACAAACCTCTAGTTTGTTGGCCAAACTAGGCCCTCAATGGGTCTAAATCTCGCCCAAACGACATCCACTTGCCTCACACTGGATATCAGGAGCAATAGGGAATTTACAATGTTCCTTATGGTTCATTGCAGTGGTGGCTGGCACCCCCACTGGGATTGGCAGGTGTCAGGGAGCCAGCCAACAATAAATTACATGGAGTACATGAACGTAACTCTTTGTTAGAAGAAATTAGTCCTGCTCAGAGGAGCCAGGCTTACTGAGCACAGTAGGTCTTGCCCCCGTGAGGCAGTTGTGGAGGCTGAAGATCCCTGCTCCCCACAGCTGCCTAAATCTGGCATTCTGCTGAACTCACAAACATGAGGAAGGAGGGATAATATCTAATAAACACATCCTCTCCTAGCATCTAGTCACATGGCAATATTCATTTGGGTCACCTGTCATGGCAGTGGCATTGGGTGACTTGTTATGTATTCAGTGGTCTGTGTTTTCCTGAGCTTAAGTCTGGACTAAGGGTTCTGAGCCCCTGTGATTTGATACATGATATCCAATCACAGAACATGTCAGGATTTGGGCCTCAGCCATTGGCCCTTAAACTCTGAGTCATGATTCGCAGCTTGGAAGTTTAGACAGCCAATCAACTTTGGGAGTTGGAGTGGCCCAGGCCTTCAGAAATGTACATAAGCAGTTGCTTTGCCCCTGTTGCCCAGTTCTGTTAGTTCAATCAAGGTTCTTGCTGTTATCACTGTGTCTTGCCTCGTGGGAACTGAAATATACTCAGAGTCGCAAAGTGATTTCATGCTCTTTATTCAGCTCACAGTGGTGAGGAGGAATGAATGAATGTCCCCTCAAAGTATCTGCTTTATATACATTATTTACACAATGGGCTGCACATGATTGGCTAATTCCGGAATTCTACTGTAAGCCAATCAGGTTGTGGATTCACTTCTATCTGGAGCATGATTGGGTGGTTCCTGCCAACCAATCATACTGCTGCATTGTTCTAGGACCAATCAGACTGCTGCATTCTGAATCCTACTGTTCTAGGACCAATCACACTGCTGCCTTTTGGATCCTATTGTTCTAGGACCAATCAGACTGCTGCAGTTTGGATCCTATTCAACTCAGTACATAACAGGAACCCACCTACACTTCATGACTGATAGGTGAGAAGCCCCACCCACCTGTCAAACTGGCCCACATGAGTGGAGGAATTCCCTCCACCCACCTCTGCTTCCAGAAATGGGATCTATGTAAGAGGATGATGGTGCAATGCATTTGCTGGTAGACGGTGCTCTTTGTTGGTTTCCAATACAGAAGTAATGCAGGCAAGCTTCACTCTGCAGCCAGCTTCAATTTTCTGTTAATCAAGGAGATTCATGGGAAGCTCTGCCATCCAAATGGAATCCAAGTTTCATGTCATTTCAATCTGGAAGCAATCCATGGAAAGAATAGTCTGTCTGCTGAAACCTCTGCTTCAGACAGGTCAAGAGGGATTACATCACATTAACACCTTCAAGCGGAGACAGATCGGAAATGCCTTTTCTGCCTCAGAATCAGCTGCAATGAGATTCAAAGTTAAGAAAGCACTGACAGCATTTCACCCACTGTCAGTGGGAGAAGCCAGTGGCCAATACACCAGATGGGTGAGGCTTAAATGCTGCTCAGTTTCTCTGCAAACATCAGTACCTTGTGCTTAGGTACTCTGTCTAGCTTTATTCTTCCATACTGAACTACCAGGCCTCACAAGGAGCAAAGTGGGTGTGAGCTCCTTTTAAAATGCCAGAATGTTTGCCTGGTCCTGGTAAGGCACACTTTAGCTTACCATGATGTGCAAACCAGGACTGTGTGTTGGATTAAAGTCTAAGGTAAGGGTTTTTTTGGGGGGGGAATATTTATCTACTAATATCAACATTTAATTATTTACTTCTAACCCCAAACTGAACAGTATTCAATGAAGCTCTCCCTCCTCATCCCTGCTCTCCATATAATTTAGTTATTATTTTCTGAAGATAAATAATGAAGATAATAAGCTAAGACAAAACCAGAAAATAATCACAGTATGCACAGGCAGAAAAATATATATATATAAGGGTGTTGAAAACCAAGATATAATAAGCAGCAAAATAACCTGTTACAATAGCAAAGAATAAAAGCACTTTTAAAAGCAGCAGTGGCAGGTAATTTAAAATAGCAAAGTTTTAAAGCAACAATTTAAAGGTGAACAAAAAGAATTTGAGTGGGTGCCAAAAAAATAATCAAATTTTATGCCAGTCAGGCATCTCTGGGGAAGGCATTCCATAGATGAGGGACCACTACTGTGAAACATCCATTAAAATAGTACAGCATCTCTTTAAGGATAACTCATAACTGTGCTGAGTGCGCCGAGGAGCAATGAACCCATAGTATTCTGAAGAGAAAAACTCTTATTTTAAAGATAGAATTGTAAGGATTTTGATGCACCAAAGAGTTGTGATCAGGATAAGAATCTGCCAGGTGCAACTATAGTACTTGACATTCTTTCCTAACTTTATTTAATCTGCAACAGCTATTGCTGAGGTGGTGTGGTGGAACCTAAAAAGGTAGAGGTAAAGGGACCCCTGACCATTAGGTCCAGTCGTGGCTGACTCTGGGGTTGTGGCGCTCATCTCACTTTATTGGCCGAGGGAGCCGGCGTACAGCTTCCGGGTCATGTGGCCAGCATGACTAAGCCGCTTTTGGCGAACCAGAGCAGTGCACGGAAACGCCGTTTACCTTCCCGCCAGAGCGGTACCTATTTATCTACTTGCACTTTGACATGCTTTTGAACTGCTAGGTTGGCAGGAGCAGGGACTGAGCAACGGGAGCTCATCCCGTTACGGGAATTCGAACTGCCAACCTTCTGATCGGCAAGTCCTAGGCTCTGTGGTTTAACCCACAGTGCCATCCACATCCCGTGTGGTGGAACCTACCTCCTGATAAATGAATTGCTGCTGCGTACCAAGAATGAGAAGGCAAGGAGCAATGCAGAGCCAATCTCTCCACCTTGCCTTCTCCTTCCTGGTCTCCAGCAGCGACTCAGCTGTTGGGAGATCAGGTGGGCGCTTCTGCCCCACCATACTTCCTATTGCTATTTATGGACTCAGCTACATTAGTAAAGAAAAAGCATTTTATATGCGTTATAACAGTGTGACACCAGGTGGCGCTGTGGCGTTCCGTCTTTTGCCAACGTGATTTCCCACTCTGAGGTTTGCAATGTGTTTTCCTGAAACATTTTTTTGATGTGTCTAGATTCAGCCTAAATGTCATGGTGTCACAAGATGTCTCAGGAATAACCGAGGGAAGCTCAGCTTTGTGTTCATTTTCACACTCTTCTCTTTCTTGAATTGGTTCAAATAAAATGTGTCTCTTTTCAACTTTCCTTTCCCTCTGTTATTTGCTGGAATTTTGCCTTCTTAAGGAACAGTGCCAGTTATATACTTTTTTTTTATCTCTTTGGAGATGAGTTTTATCACAGGACTGCTGGATCAGCAGTTCCTATCCCTTGTGACTGATTGTAGAGTGTGCATTTCCTGCTGTGGCTTGTGTGTAACACAACTGTAACGTTTCATCTTAAATGTGTGCATATTTTTTTAAAAAAGAAAAAAATGTTTTGAAATCTCAAAGCCTTTGAAAATGGATTTTGCGGCGGAGGGCTTTAGGCAAGCCAGTTGTGTGAAACTCAGCAGCAAAACAGTCTTGCCTTTGTACTGAAATATAACTGAGAAATTTCACACTGTCAAATGTGGTTTGCATTTCATTTTCTACCCAGTTCTAGAGTAAGATGTTTTATTTGCAGCTTCAGTTACAGCATGTTGGACCGAGTTACTATTCTCAGGTTTTCTGGCTTAGACACTGCACTCTTGCCACTGCGATATACTCACAGCTATGTCAAAGTGTGAAGTAAACATAATTCACCCTCTGACCTCAGCCTTCCCACCTAATGAGATTGTTCAGTTTTTCCCCAGCGAAAGATGCTCTGGGGTGTTTAGATCAGATGACTTGGCCTGCTGCAGCTACGTTAAGCTTTACATCTATGTGTATAAATGCCTATTCCTACTTACGGAGGGGTAAATCTGAAAATGTTTGTTTCCTCTCAGTTTCTTATTTTTCCAGTCTTAACTTCAGTTCTCCACATTGCCACATAAGTATGCATTTTTAACATTAAAAAAGTCCTAGAGAAAATATTTTAGTGCCATTCTCTCCTAATATGCATATTAATGTATATAATTATGCCTAGTATACTTTTTAAAAAATCCTAACATTGTATGATATTTCCACCAATAAATACATTTTAATGCACCCTTTAATCTAGCATATGAATTTTTATACCCATTACCGTGGCTGGGTTGCAGATTTGGAGAAATGTGAATTTTGAAGGATGTCTGCATTTTATGTATGGTGGTGAGGATAACGCAAATCAGGCAGAAGTGGCTCACCACTGGTTCCCTCTTTCTGCCCCTTCAGCCTCAAGAGCAATAGCAACAACATTTCTCCACATCTTCTGCCTCCCCAGCCTCTGAGGCAGGAGCCATAGAAGCAGTAGGCATGTTTAAGGGAGTGCAATTCAATGCAGGAGAGGCCAAGCCAGTGAAAACAGGAACTGAGCAGAACAACTAACCGTCTCTGAAGTGTTGGTGCATTTTTGAGGGGATATTTATTGAGAACATTTGAGAGCACCATAGGAAGTACGGGCGAGCACATGGTGCCCACAGGTGCTGCATTGATAACCTCTGCTCTGAGGCTTACATTCTGGTTCAGAAGGAACATAACACCCTACCACACAATGCATAAGAACATAGGAATGGAGGAAGTTTCTCCATAAAGAGTTCAGTATTGTCATCATTTCCTAATACGAGTTCTCCAGTTCTCTTATCCCTGCCTTGAGATGGTGGGGATTCAACTTTCCAAGATGTCTGGCCCACCTTCCTGGTTAACTTTCCTGGAACACAAAGATTATGCAAGCCTCAGCCATGCCCAGACCTTCACATTGTCATATGCTTATTCTAAAGTACTTAGACCAGGGGTCAGCAAACTATTTCAGCAGAGGGCTGGTCCACTGTCCCTCAGACCTTGTGGGGGGCAGGACTATATTTTGGGGGAAATGATGAACAAATTCCTATGCCCCACAAATAACCCAGAGATGCATTTTAAATAAAAGCACACATTCTACTCATGTGAAAACACCAGTCAGGCCCCACAAATAACCCAGAGATGCATTTTAAATAAAAGGACACATTATACTCCTGTAAAAACACGCTGATTCCCAGACTGTCTGCAGGTCAGATTTAGAAGGTGATTGGGCCGGATCCAGCCCCCAGGCCTTAGTTTGCCTACCCATGATTTAGACACAGGGCATTTAACTTACCTGCACAGCATTTGCTTCCTAACACAGTTGATTTGATGAAGGGCCAAGGGCCATTATTGGTTTCTGGTCCAGAGGTTGCTAGATTTGTACTGGACCTGAAAATGGAAATAATAAATTTTCAAGTGCCCAATGCAATAGGATTTGAGAATCAGAGAACCTGCATTTACGACTTTAATCTACTTTCGTAAATGTACCATCAAATCAGGTTGTAGTTCAAACATTGATTCTTCTTGACACAAAAACCACACTAGCTCTTCTGCGACATTTGGACAAAACCAGTGTGGTTCAAATTTATGGCTTCAGACAGCAAAGCCATAATTGATCAAACATTCTCGGGCGCAAGTGGGTGGTCTGAGGAAATGTGATCAATCATAAAATCGGGTGAAAATGTAATAAGCACCCTGTGACTCAAGCTGCAAATGTAATTTGACTCTCCATCTTTAAATACAAAACTGCAGAAGTGACCAGTAATTGGAATTGTGTGATAAATGGTGTATGGTGGAAAGGAAAATGTTAGCACTTCTAGTGTCAAAATGTCCCAATGCACTTTTTCCCCATGGAGTCACTCAAGCCCTAAATAGGTCAACAGAGCACAGCTGAGAAACTGAAAGGTCAGAACAGTAAAGGAGCTTGTATCAATTTGATTCCCATCTGAATGATCAGCTTGACCTACAGAATTGGATTTGGGGATTGCACAGCAACTTGTTAAGTTGCAAATAGTGTCTGTGTAATGATTTCCGGATTGTACAAATCACTGGTTATATGCCACACCGATACTTCTGCTGTTCTGAAGTTGCTTTGGAATTCTTCGTGTATATATCATCTAGCTGGCCTTTAATGACCATCAACACTTTTCAAAATAAATGACAATGAACTTTTCCTTGATTTGTTAGCCCCGTAAAGTTGGAGCTAAAGGGATTTTGCTTCCGAGAACAGTGGTGCAGTTGGGTAATTTTAGATGCTGGGATTAATGGTTTTAGAGAGGGCCATCTTTAGAAGGCAAAGTGTGTATTGCTTTTCTTGCTTCAAAACGAGAAAAAGCAGCTCATTCTGCCTAGTTGGATCCTGGATCTCTGCATATCTGCAGTGCATGGGACTGGGAGACTAGAAAAAGTTACCTTCTTTCATAACTAAACAATCTCCCCTTGCAAATCAGATTTCCATGCCTTTCTTTGTGGCACCTCCTAGTTTCTGATACACTGACTGGTTTCAGTTCTAAATGTGGTCTGTAAAATCAGTGGTCAGATCCATTGTTCCTCCCTCTCTTCCCATCTTGCATGCCTGATCTTGGCAATTCAGCTTGACTTGGAAATATTTTTTGCTTCAAACAAAAATTAGATAGATAGATAGATGATAGATAGATAGATAAATAGATAGATAGATAGATAGATAGATAGATAGATAGTGTTGCATGCCCCCCCAATGTCTGAGTGGTGCAAGAAGATTCCAGGGGTTCCTGGAGCTTATCCAGGGTTTGTGATTCCTTTTGGAAATGAGGCACAGTGGAGACTGTAGTGTCTTAATGATATATGGTTTATTTATACATATATACAACCTGAGCCGACAATGGAGGGGTTCACAGTGTCAGCACCTCAAATATATCTTGTTTCTCCCATAGCCTCAGCCTTGGATTCAAACAGAAATTAAACATGGCTCTCAAACATTGCTCTGACTCTCTCTCGAGCTTGCTCCTTTATTTCTAGGTCATATCACTATAGTCTCAGCTCCCAACACCGGCTTTGTCCTTCTAACTAACTATAAGCAGCCCTACTCATTTGCCATCTCACACAGAGCCCCTTTCCTTTGTTTTCCTTAATGGCCCTTCACCCAGGCTATCACCTCAACACAGGAAGCTAGCTTGACATATATTTTAACACTTACTGAATCCATGGGTTAGAAGGATCTCACATACAGCCTACTTCCTTCCCCGCCCAACTCATAACTCTCTCTCTCTCTGTATTTCTCCTGGCTCTGGCAATTAATTAATCCTGTAAGATGTATTACTAACATTTCGTGATGTTACGCCAGGAAAAACAGCCATATTTTGGTGTCTTTCTACTGGGTTCAGATATGAGTTCATAGTTGGAATCTATTCTTTAAGCCAATACAAATTCTGTTGTTATTAATCTGACTCCAAACTCTAAGTCATTGCTGACATACAAGCTTCTTGATAAGTGGTTGATTAATTTTGAACTTACCTAAAATAGAAATTGAAACCACGTATGTGTGAGTGAGTGAGTGAGAGTGTGTGTTTGCACGCGTGCATGCAAACCTAGCATGATCTAACCTAAGACTGCATAACACCACATCTAATCTATTGGATTATTACAAGCTGCAGACTGGGCTTTTCCCCCCAGCACTCGCAGCAAAATCTTTTTCTCTTTCCCCTCTCTGCCTTCTTACTTAAGTTAGCCTAATGTTTTGATGAACTCAAAAGATTTCTTACTACTTTAAGTTATTTTGGTTGGACCTATTGAAAATATTAGAGGTATTCAAACACTGAATCCATGAAGGAAAACAGAATTGCATCTTCTGATCATGATGCAGTCCCAAACAATGATATGTCCGCTGGTGATGTCTCCAGATGCCAATGTTTTTATATTATTATTATTATTATTATTATTATTATTATTATTCACCTTTCCTTCTACTCTCTGGTCTGCTGCTATGGCCTTTATCAGCTTTAGTCCCTAGCCTGTCAATTACCCTACTTCCATCCGTTCCCTTCCCTTTTGGCAGTACCCAGATCTATCCTTCCCCATGAAGGTAGGTGTAGACTTTCATGGTGGCAGAAAGACCCTGGTGGAATCTACACACACTTAAAAAAAAGCTGTTAAAATGCTTTTTTAAAAAACGTTTTGAAAAATACATTGAATTTGGCACAGCTCACTGTCTCCATCTAGTATACATCTATTTGTATATTGCACTTTACAACACATTTAAAATGTTTTATATGCAGCTGTGTAGCTGAGTCCCCTGTCTTCCAGGGTCTGTGAATGAACAGAATAGAGGGAGGAGGAGAGAAAGAAAGAGAGCAGTGGAAGTTTATCTCAGTGGGGAGACGCAATCTACACACAACACCAGGTTTCCTCAAACTCGGCCCTCCAGATGTTTTTGGCCTACAACTCCCATGATCTCTAGCTAGCAGGACCAGTGGTCAGGGATGATGGGAATTGCAGTCTCAAAACATCTGGAGGGCGAGTTTCAGGAAGCCTGCACTACACCACTGCTATGGAGAACAGGATGATGGAGTGAAAGAAAGAGGTGCCAGCAATTCAACATGTTAGCAAGCATGAATTGCTGCCTTAGTTTTTCTTGTAAATAGCTCCCCGGAGGATAAAAGAGGCACACACCAAAATATTATTCAGTCCGCCACCACACCTGTAATAAGTTCAATATTTCAACAGTACAAAAGTCTACTAAGAGATGAAACCAAAAAGTTCCCTTTAAATTTTAATCTCCCGTATGTGCTGTAGCTGTGAATCAAAGGCTGGACAGGGAAAGGAATCTTGTTAGAGGAAAGTGCCAGTGAAAACAGCTGAGCACTAGAGCCATTTCATTATAGGGCAGCTCTTGGCTTGTGCCTCTGTTGCTTTGTGGGCAATTTGGTTAGGGCAAATAAACAAATCACACTTAAGCCATGGCTAGGGAAGTGCCTGTGTTTGCATAGCATCTGACTAAGGCATAAGCTAAGAGCATCAAGCCAACAACAGCTTATTTTCACTAACAAGCCATAGTTAAAACAACATAGCCAAGGCACTAGGTTGGTGTCATACCTAACACTAAACCATGGTTTATTAACCAAGATTTATTGGAACCATAATTTAAACTGATGGGTAAACCAGTTCAGTGGCTGTGTCATTCAAGACTTTTTAAACATGAGGTCATTTTGCTTATTTTATCTCTTGCACATCATATGGAAAAAACAAACAAAATGGGGGGGGGAGCATGTTATTTTAACTATAGCATCATATGTCATTTAGAATTGGGCTTAGTGTCATGAACTAGGAGGAAGAGGATTCTAGTGATACTGGGCTAGGTTGTGGATGGGGAAGGAGATAATGGTTCAGGAAGTACTCACGGAGTGATGGAGAATGGTAAGAGGATAGGGGTCAGTGCATGAGAACCAGAGCTGCAGGACTCATCACCACGAACACGGCAGGCTCTGAGACATAGAGAGCTGTGGGTAGGGTGCTTTAGGAGGCTGAGACAGGCAAGGGCCCACTGCCCAGCTCCCTAGCTGGCCAGGTGGGGCTTGCTGCATCTGGGAGGAGGTGTGTGATTCCTCAGCTGGAGTAAGCTTAGAACAGGTGAGGGTCACCTGCCTCATCAAGCCCAGATGCTGCAATCAGCAGGCAAGGGATACAAGGGAAGCAGAGCTGAGGTGCTGGGTTTGTTGGATGTTCCAGGGACTGTGCTTCAGGATTAAACTCGTGCAAGGCTGACCTCCAGGTGTCCTGACCCCTGGATTGGCTGTAGAGGTGGGAACCTGGCCTGACTGGACTTTGGACTCATTTGCTGTGTACTAGCATCTGCCTTGGGATTGCACACTCCAGCAGATACCAAACAGGTACCCATCAGGTACCCAGTGGCTCAGAACCCCTAGCTTTCTTTTCTCATTCAAAAGATAAGACTTCCAACTTAAGTTTTCATTCAGGTAGCTGATCAGGTCTGAGATATGAACAGTGCAGACTACCTAATAGATTTATTAGGAAGTGGTATCGTAACGCAATCGTTTTGGAAAAGTTCAGCACGGATGAGCTCTTGAGGAAATCAAGCTCCATCTCAGTTGATACATAAATACATCAGGGGTGCATGTTGGTAAATTCTCTTATTTGAGTTACGGCCATAAAGGGCCACATCACCTTCTAACAGCCATTCTAGGACTGGGAATATAGAGCATAAGTTACTGCTCTGTGTCAAATCTAAGTCTCAGAATGGTTTATCCAGGAAGTGGGGAGATGCTAAGGAGCCTTTATAAATAACAATATAAGAATGCCTCACATCCCAAGAGCAGCTGAAATGCAACATTTTTGCTGAGTTACTTGCGGTGCAGTAAAAGTGGTGTAATTTATGATAATCTGAACATTTTATTTCCCCCTGCAGTGCTACCTAAGGTTATGACAACCTTATATATTATACTAGGTTAGGTGTTGCTTTCATCTTTGGCAAGGCAAGATCTGCCCTGATCTTAGGGTGTCCTATTTTACAGGTGGCAGTCCCCTCTTTGAAAGAGTCCTCTCTTTGAAGGGCTCTCTAATATAAGCAGAGTTTTGAGATAAGACCATAGGAATGGGAGATTGGAGGCTTTGATGGTTGCCTATCAAAAGTTAGTCCCTGAACAACAGATAGAGCAGGCAGACAGGTCACCTGGTCGCAGTCTCCTCTATGAAGGTGAAGCACATCATATTTCTATTTAAATCCTATTTCTATATTGCCCTTCATCTGAGGATCACAGATGGTTTACAATACAAAAACACAAAACGATAAATACAGAAGTGAATATAGAAAAGCTTTTCTCATTTGCTTGTGTGTTCATTAGCCTGTATGTGTGTACGTATAACTTTTCATGGCAGAACATTTGAACTTATGAAAAGCATTATTATCAGAGCTCAACAAACCTGGATGAAAGCTACATCCTCAGGCCAGAAAAGTCCTGTGTATTAACCCTATACATGTGAAATAGTCTGTGACTACCTGGTGGAATAAGAAATGTAGATTCAATGAAGTCTTTCACTAAACTTATTGTGGAATAATCGCCATGGCTAACCAAATGTACAAATGAGTACATATAAGCCTATAATTAGGATTATACACATACTTGCAGCATCTGGGTCCGTGTATTATATACAGTATAGGAAAAATATTTTTAACAAAAAAAGTTATTTAAAAGCTCACAACAATAGCGGCTGTCTCCAGAGCTTTGTTTACTGCATACAGGCCAACTTCTAGCTATTCAACATTCCCATCATGAGGGTGACGCTTTATTCAGCGCCATCACTACTTTACCGAGTATCACAGACAAAAGATAAGGTTTTTGCTGAAAAAGGCAGGAAGGGAAGCAATGAGGAAGGAAAAGTTAAGAATGAATTTCAGTAACCTAGGCTGCATTCAGATGTAGGGTTTATTGTGTTCCTTTTGCTGGTCATAATACTAGCAGTTCTGCCCCAATTTCTAGAAGAAGAAGAAGAAGAAGAAGAAGAAGAAGAAGAAGAAGAAGAAGAAGAAGGAGAAGGAGAAGGAGAAGGAGAAGAAGAAGGAGAAGGAGAAGAAGAAGAAGAGTTTGGATTTGATATCCCGCCTTTCACTCCCTTTAAGGAGTCTCAAAGCGGCTAACATTATCCTTCCCCTTCCTCCCCCACAACAAACACTCTGTGAGGTGAGTGGGGCTGAGAGACTTCAGAGAAGTGTGATTGGCCCAAGATCACCCAGCAGCTGCATGTGGAGGAGCGGAGACGCGAACCCGGTTCCCCAGATAACGAGACTACTGCTCTTAACCACTACACCACACTGGCTCTCATTGTTCTTTTTACATAGCAGTGTTCCACAATGGTGGCTTTTTGATCAATATGCTACCATGTCGCACTAAATTTCCTTCACACCCGTGGCTGTCGTGTGACCCAACAAGAAAGAGCTCTGTACACGTCACCGCTCAACCCACCTTACCACACATGAGTCACTGCTTGTTATACCAAAATAGGGTTTAAATTACCTTGATAATTATTCTAGCTGGCACAGGAACCATCTGTGTCAAGTATGTCTTGTTTATACAGCAGAATAAGATTTGGAAAGATGTTCTGAATCCTTAAACCAAAAGCCTTGCCAAATGCTGAGCCTAGTCTGTTTATCGCAGACTTTCAAAACATTTGCAGCAAGAAAAGAAAGTAATCGCTGTCGGGAAGCAGTGCTTATTTAAAAGACACCATTAAAAACTGTTCAGTGAAAGGTGAAAGGAAATTAATTATAGCAGTGGCTTATCTCACAGTGACTGCAAGCCTGGAGAATTTTCTCTAGGAGTGACATTTTAAATCCAGGACATTTGATAAAACAAGAGAATCCTATGCCCTTCCTCTGTTCCCTCTCCTACAGATAGTTCTTCTTTCCCCTAAGGATTATGGGATGACTTGTGTGAACTGTTAAAGGAGTTAATTAAAGACAGTTGGATGAACTGCAGTTTTTGTTTAAAAAAACTTTTTGTAAAAACAACACACACACAACCCCCAACCCCAACCCATTAAAAGTAATTTAGCACAGGAAACCAATTCCTGCCGCTGGGATTCCATCTTAATCATTAACATGGCACCCTTATAAAAGCTACAGGATAACAAGAGTCTTCAGAGACATATACCATAGTTAAAATCCTGCAGATGGTTGAAGGGCAGAAAATCCAAAGCAATCCCAACCCCTGAGCAAGAATTAACCTTACCCTCACCTGTGTGAGCTTTAATTTTTTTTTTGCACATTCCTGATAGCTAGTACAGGTAACACATTGCAGAAAAGCCTTAAAGGATAATTATACAATTATACATTCATAAGTAGCATCATCAAACAGGTTTCTACTTCACTCTTTCACTGGCTCCCCTGGCTCTCCCATTTGTAAAAAAAGGACAATTTCTAAAAGCTGAATGTTTTGCTTATTAACTTCCCATAATCACTTCCTTGGCAGCAAAAAAAACCTAATTTCTACAGGACGTTCATTTCCTGAATCCATCTCTCCCGCTCTCTAGAAAACCACTTGTCACAAATTGGGGGGTTAATCATTGTGCACATCATGTATATATGCCATGTGTCCATTCTCCAATGATTATAATGACTAATGATGAGATTCAGTACAGTTTTCATTTTGCAAACAGAAAATCAACATTGAATTCAAACTTAGGAAACCCCCCCAATCCAAACCCCAACACTGATCCCATGAGTCTTTCAGATCGTTTTATACATGAAGCAGCACCTCTGAAGTTTATTGCTTGGAGAGTCATTAGAGGCACTTGTTTTATTTGCTCTGTCTCTGTATTAACAGCTGATGTCTGCATCTGAAATCACAGCCAGGATGCTAAAATAGAAAGAGCAGAGTAAGATGCAATGTATCTGGAGCACCGGGGCTGCTGCAAAGGCAGGATGGCATGAGCAGAAGAGGTGTGTTGCTTGGTCTCATTGCTTCCCCTCTCTACCTCCAAAAGCATTCAACGGCCATGGGGGTTGAAGAGTCAAGATCTTTTCAAGATTTTGAGTGCCAAAAATCCACAGACCTTCAGCATAGTAACTGAGCATGGGAATACTGTATCAAACTGATATATTAAAACACACAGAACCCTCTTTATGTGCGCAACCACAGTGGCAAGGATTTTAATAGCAAAAAAGTTGGAAAGGTGATGTAATCCCCACAAAAACTGATTGGCAAGCAAAGATGATAGACTATTCAGAACTTGCAAGGGTAACTGGGAGAATAAGAGGAAATACTAACCAGAAATTTAGTAAAGATTGGACAACGTTCAAAGAATATCTTAAAAAGTACTGTACTAACAAATCTCCTGACAGATTTGGATTGAATATTGAAGTTTAAGGAAATTATAAAGAATCTGCCTCCCCGTAATTAACTGAAAAGAATAATAAAAATGAAGTGCATTTAGACTAGTAAGGTACAAAAAGCACAATGAGGTGAAATGGAAGTTAAAGAGTATGTAATGTCAAATGAGGTGTTGTTAGTCAGTGTTTATGGTCTGTTTATGTTGTTTTTTGTTTTGTTTACATTCTATGTAAATTGCTTTGTAATAAAGAATCTTTTTTTAAAAAACAACAACAACTGAGCACCCGAAACCTCCCTGAGCATGCAATGGCACATGTGAGAAGGGGAAACAGGGAGACTTGCTCTTAATTCCAGAGCTCTCGGTTGAGAAATATGTTTGAGAATGCTATAAAGGTTTCCATCTAAGCAGTACTGGGGTGGGGGGAGACATTGTTTATCTTGTGCCCTCTTATCTCTGCAGACACTCATATAATTCTATTGCTATCACCAAGACTCTTTATCAAGAAAAAGATGAAGGCAACAGACGACAGAAACTGGTTAGTAGGGTCTGTTTTCAGAAAAGCTTCTGGTTGGCTGCAGGCTACATTAAGCTGTTGAGTTTTTCTCCCCTTATGGCACCCTTCAGCCCATGTGGAGACAGTAGAGAGAAATGTGGTAGCATCTCATTTTTACATTTAGATGCAAAAGACATCCCCTCCACTGAACATGGCCCAAAGAACACACAGCTGCAGTGCGGGAAACACAGATCCGGAGCAGGAAATGTAGAAAAACCTAACTTTAATCTCTATACTAGATCATAACTGTAATTCAGGGTCACAAGGCTGAAATATAGTCGACATAATCTGCTAAAACTTCAGGGGCAATGCAGAGCGTTCCACTAAGTGTTTTGCAAACTGCCTGCCTATGTATCCAAACCTGTGCATAGGGAGGGGAGATAAGGAAATAGAAGGAAACCACACATGGGTGCTGTGCTTGAGGTTGAGGTAGAACTGGACTGATCCCTTAGAATTTAAGGGTCTATTCCACGTGGTTGCAATCCAATGTCTCCTGCTTTGATGACTCAACAGTATTTCACCCAGCTGATTTGATGAATCACAGCAAGGAAATGGGACTGAAACAAATATTCAAATTTCACCAGCAATCTCACCACTCAAATTGCGAACGTGACACTTTGAATTTCAAACTTAAATTTACATTCTGAATGTGAAATGCCTCCAAATAACAGAGTTCTGTGCATGCTAGTTATCAAATACAGTGGTACCTCAGGTTAAGAACTTAATTCATTCTCGAGGTCCGTTCTTAACCTGAAACTGTTCTTAACCTGAGATACCACTTTAGCTAATGGGGCCTCCCACTGCCACCGCGCCGCCGGAGCACAATTTCTGTTTTCATCCTGAAGCAAAGTTCTTAACCCAAGGTACTATGTCTGGGTTAGCGGAGTCTGTAACCTGAAGCGTATGTACCCTGAAGCATCTGTAACCCGGGGTACCACAGTACAGTGAAACACTGGATACTATTACATTCCATCAACCATGTTAATGCTTGTTAGGTAAACTAGCAGTGGCGTGTGATGGGGATGTAAGAGTAGGAGCAGTGGCATCCTCCTGGAAGTGATCAGAATTATCAGGATGAGGTCAGGCAATGATAGCAAGGTCAGAGTAGCTTTGGGATGGCAGTGGTGACCAACCTAGAACTCCTCAGACAGACCTCACCAACCTGCCACTGCTTCACACTGCCCCATCTCTTTCCTGACGAACACACCCAAATAAAACTTCAACCAGCAAAGATGATTGAAGGTTTGCCTAACAAGTAAACTAAACTACAACTCTCGTTTGGTGCTGAACCAAAGTAGCCGAACAAAGTGCATGAAAAGCTTTCCTTTTCTGAGAACTCCCCCCCCTTCCACACACAGACTGTAACAGCCGCTTACTATTCTAAGCAGCAATCAATAGTATTACCCGGGGTTTGTTTTCAAGAAAAATAATCTCTGCCTTTACTACAAACATGACTTTGAGCAGATCTCTCAGGATTAAACTGGCATTTTGAAAGGTGTGCATGCATTGGTTTGGCTCCTCCAAAACAACATAATCACAGGGGGAATGTTGCCAAAAGTTGATAACTAGCTATCCTCCAAAGAACACAGAGAGAACCATAGTACACACCTGTCTTCAGAGATACAGTAAAAAAGAGCTAGTTCAAAGTCACTCTTTCTCAGTGCTTGCTGTGTTATTTGATCATGTGACTAAGTATTTTTGCCCAAGGCCAAGTACATGATTGAACCCTGCTGGATCATAGCAAAAGCCCAGCTAGTCTAGCATCCTGTTTTCACCCTGGCCGATGACATGCCTATGAAAATCTCCCAAGCACAAGAACACTCATCTCACACCTGGACCCAGTAATTACCGTAGTTCATTTTTCATTTGTCACTAAGGCCTAGAACTTCATCTCTTGCAACCACTGTTTCCTCCAATTCTTCAGACTCTCTTCCTGAGAAACCTAATTCAGGTGCAGGGATCTGTCTTACCCAGCAGAAAAATAGATGCAAAGAATGAACACGAATGTATGAAGTTACTTTACCCTGAGTCAGAACATGGGAACATTAACTCTTACTGGCAACAACTCCCCAAACCTACAAGCGGGGTTCTTTCCCATCACCTGCTACTTGTGATTTTTAACTGGAAATGCTAAGGGTTCAATCCAAGACATACTACATGAAAAACACGTGCAGCTATGCTAATGAGCTGTTGCTTTTCTGTGATTCTTCATGAGGTTGTTGTGAGGATGAAATGGGGGGGGGCGGGGACAGCAACAGCCATGTATGCCACCTTCAACTCCTTGAAGGAAAGGTGGGCTATGAATGCAATAAATAAAGGTAAAGGTAGAAGTATGTTCTATTCCAGGCTTTGTCAGCTTGGTGCTCTTCAGATGTACCCAACCAGGTATTGGGGAACCTGTGGCCCTCCTGATGATGTTGGACTTCAACTCTTATCAGCCTAAGCTAGCATGGCCAAGGGCCAGAAACTATGAGAGTTGTAGGACATCAGTATCTGGAAAGGCCACAGGTTCCCTGCCCTTGTTCTAGACCAGGGGCACCCAACCTGTGGCCCATGGGCCAGAAGCGGCCCACAGAGGCCGTTTAACCAGCCCACGAGCTGCCCCCAAACCAAGCCACCCCTTGGCGAGTCCCCATGCGCTGCGCTAAACCAGCGCAGCACGGCGCAGGGACTATCTTCCGTGGTTCCGGAAATTGCTTCTGCACAGGCACGATTTTCAGCGACTGGCATGCACAGAAGCGATTTCCGGCGCTGCAGACATACACAGATGCGATTTCCGGTATCGCACTGCACCGGTCTGGCCCAGGGAGGATCTCTGTGGGAGTGATCCAGCCCATGCCGGGTAAACCTTGCTGACCCCTGTTCTAGACTATTCCAATTACAGCACAGGTGCAACATGATAGACTAGGCAGGGTGATGGTAATCAGAGCTTTCTTTTTCTGCTATTTCATGGATCAAATTCCCCCATCCCATTAGATTTTTTGTTGTTGGGGGGGCAGGAATATGAAAGAAAAAAGAAAGACCTGTTGCACTGGTTTGTTTCCCTCATGGAGCTAACGGCAACTTTGTCAGGGAAACTCCATGACTATTATCAGGAAAATGGTGTGGGGGAAAAGTTCAGTGCTTCCGTTGTAACATGTAGTTTGGCCCTATCATCCTGTAGTTCAAAATCATGGCCTCTTATCCAGTCTTGCCCTTATGATACCTTTCGTAAACCTTCAATGCACCCTACTTTACAGGGCTACCCTATTCAGGAAATAAGGCCCACTGACTTCCTCATAGGAAAGTGAGTATATGATTGCAGCCTAAATCTTTTCCATTTCTGACTTGGTGGATGATTTCTTATATGAAAGAACTAAATTGTGTCACAAGAACATCAAGGGGCTCACATCATCTGGCAAGTTCTGTGCCCCATAATCATTTCCAAAGCTCAGGCAGCTTGGAATAAAATGGAAACATTAAAAGCGATCAAAGGAGATTATGTGGACTAGAGAGAGCTTTCGTGGCAAAATGGGAGCTCAGAAAATGAAGAATATCATAAATATTGCAGACAATCCCCCCCCCCCATCCTGTGTGTATGGTGGAAAGAACTCCCTTGTTCCATTTGCATCTGCACACCAGTTTCCATTTAGAATTGTACCTAGAAGTCAATTTCCCACACTGTGAAGGCTGGTGTTGCATATCAGGTAATTGAAAATAAACATGAAGTGAATGAAGCAGAACTTACATTTACCCCAATTTGTCCCTCCACACTATCATTGCTTGGCTCCGTTGAAAGGGAATGATAGCTATGGAACATGCAAGCAGCAAATAACAGCTAAGGAATGTTTAGAAACAGTATATGAAACAAAGCAGAAAACACCCTGATGCAGCTACAGCTAGGGGGGGCCACTTGTGCAGCACCAAAAAGGAAGAGAGGCATCACCCCGAAAGGGACAAAAAGGGCACATATCTGTAGAAGATCCTATATGATGAATATACAGATCCTATATGATGAGTATGGGATGCGGGTGGCGCTGTGGGTTAAACCACAGAGCCTAGGACTTGCCAATCAGAAGGTTGGTGGTTTGAATCCCCGCTACGGGGTAAGCTCCCGTTGCTCGGTCCCTGCTCCTGCCAACCTAGCAGTTCAAAAGCACGTCAAAGTGCAAGTAGATAAATAGGTACTGCTCTGGCGGGAAGGTAAACGGCGTTTCCATGCGCTGCACTGGTTCGCCAGAAGCGGCTTAGTCATGCTGGCCACATGACCCGGAAGCTGTACGCCGGCTCCCTCGGCCACTAAAGCGAGATGAGCACCACAACCCCAGAGTCGGCCACGACTGAACCTAATGGTCAGGGGTCCCTTTATGGTGAGTATAGCTATATATAGTATAGCTATATGGTGAGTATAGCTGCAGATTTAAGGGGAAGGAATGGGCACCATTGAAATATAAATTATACAGTATTGTTTTATTGGTTATTGTTAAGTTTTAATATTGTGGGCACCACTTTGGTATTCGTTTTTGTACATGAAAAGCAGTACATAAATATTTTAATGAAATAGTGGTAATTAATCAATTAATTTGTATTGCCATCATAAGGAAGGCTAATCAGTCTCCTCTCCAGATGTGAGCTTTGGATGAGTAGCATCAAGACTCCTGCTCTCTCTTTTAAGGATTATTTAAGCCAGACTTGGAGCAGACAGCTCTTCAAATTGAGGATGAAAAATAGGGCAGTGCATGCTGCCTCTGATCCGATTTGGTGGCCTTGTATCATGATGCAATTGTGGGGTGGGGGGAGACATGCATCTTTTTCTTCGCCCTCCTGGCTGCATGTTTAAAGCAGGAAAGGGGGAATGAGGGGGCACACACAGGCACATCTTCTCCCCTCTCTCCCTGTCACCAAACTGCCCTTGGGGTAGGTAACCCTGTTTTGACTCAGGAATGGCTCAACCCAATCTGGCCGAATCCTGGGTCAATGCGAATTCACCAGATTCAGATTTGGCTGGATCTGCTGCACAGCCCTTGTAGAACCCATTGACCATCCTACTCACAGATGGAATATTATGCATACTTCAGGTTATTTATGGGGAAAGGCCCAATATATGCTTCAACCTTCAACAGCCATTAGCTGCCTGAACCCTTCCCATTATCTTCCCATAATTAAGCTTCCTTGTTGCAATGATGCAAGCATTGATTGCTAGTGGTACTCAGATTGTATGGTTAGTTTTCATGCCAGCACTGCACTGGCACTGAAGTCACTGTGATGAAATGTAAAACACACCATCTGGGTGGCCCACACCACAGAGGGTGATTGGTTAGGGTGAATGGAACACTGCCCCACTAACCTCAGTCAGCTGATCTGCCTGCCTTCTTACATGCTACCAGTTCAGTGGATGGCACTTACTGACAGCTGCTTCCTCTTTAGTCTCAGTGTTGCCTTTGTCAAACTCAGCAGGGAGCAGCAGACCAAGTGGGTTCTGCCTGTCATTGTCTCTGGCTCCACTTCCTGTTGGCCATCCTTCCTTCTACCCTGTCAGTTTCTGCTGGGCCCTTGCCGTTGGTATTTCTAAGCGCATGATGAATGTCACTGTCTGGTTCATGGGTGATCGAAGTCCCAGCAAGGGACGTCAGGACCAGGGACAAGATGGCAGGGTGGGAGCAGGAATGGGAGTCCAGAAGCCGGGAGTCAGGAAGCCAAGAGTCCGAGGGTCAGGAAGCAAGGAGTCACAAAGTCAAGGTCCAAGGAGCAAGGCAGGGAACGTGTTGCTGTGGCAAAGAGCTGAAGGAAAATGCTGACCTTATATCCCTTCCCAGCTCTTGCCACCAGGTGCTGTGAGTTACCAATTCACCTCACCTGTGAGGCCCCGCCTTGCCTCTTCAGAACAAACTTAGGAAGGCCCCATTCCTGGTCACAGGGCCTGGCTCCTGCATGCACACATGATAATGAAAATGAGGAGCCTAAACACAGTAAAGTGCGGTATCCCCCACTAGCCCCATGCAGCAAAGGTAGTAAATTACGCCAAGAAGGAAATAGTATTTGGGTGTGGGGATGAACCACAATAATGTGTATTGTAACTCTTTGCAGCAACGCCTTCCATCTCTACTTGATGAGTAGTGTATAGAATTATTTTTCCTTTAGTTGGGGAATATCTTTGCTGCGAGTGAATAAGGTAGAAAGCCAGTGCGGTATAGTTGTTAGAGCTTTAGACTAGGGCCTAGAGATAGCCTCAGCCATCTATAAAACTCACTAGGTGACCTTGGGACAGTCACTGTCTGATCTACCTCATAGGGTTGGTGTGGGAATTAAACAAGAAGGGGGAGAACCATGTATGCCACCTCTCCTTGGAGGAAAAGTTGGGCTATCAATGCAGTTTCATGGAAATATTATTTGGTGCTACCATTACAACTAAAACAATCCTGTTCTCTTAGGAACCTAATAAACTGCACTTCTAAAGAAGTTCAGGTGGACAAGTGAGGAGGAGAAGAAGAAAGCAGTGTAAGTGCAGTGCAAAGGTTAAAAAAAATCCAATTACTGCAGGAATAAAGAGGCAGTAGAGAAGAAGCAATGTGATCCAGTCATTAAAGATCTAAAAGGCTGCATAGTAAAAAAGAAAGAAAGAAAGAAAAGTAAATTGGATTTGGATGCACTTTTTATTGATTTTGTTTTGCTAAAGTCATCCTGCAGAGCTTGGCTTCAGTTGGGGAAGAAAAGCAGAAAACAAAACATTTTTACTGGTTTTACTTGGGCAAGTACTTACCTGGAAGAGTGTTATGCTCTGAAAGCAGCCTGACCAGCCATGTGAGGGAATTATTTACCTTTAGATGCTGTTGCAGCTGAAGTACACAAAGAAAAAGAAAGGTCAAGCCTATGTGGTAATAAAGTGTGAAATACTAGCAAATTGCAGAACATATTGCAAGATATTAAAATCCATTGACAAACTTGGATCTCGCATACATCTGAGACATATGCATCCGTTACCTGCCTTTTACCTATACTTACAAAAGAATTTTACATATGGAATTCAAGAGTTTGTCACTCCTTTTTACGGCACTACAATGATATGTTCCACATGTTTATTTATCGATACAATTCGTATCCTCCTCATCTTTCAAATATTGGTGAACACTGACCTGCATTATCCCATTTTAGCTTCATTAAGACAGTTAAGGCTGAGAGTGTGTGACTGACAGAATATCACCCAACAGGCTTCATAGCTGAGTTGAGATTTGAGCTCTGATTTCCCCAGCCAGGTCCATCACATGAGTCATTCCATCACACTGACTCTTGGTGTCCAAGTTTTAGTCTCAATCTGTGGTTTCTACTTTTCATTTGTATATCAGAACTATGATTTAACCACACACAGCCTCATTAGCCCCACTGAAATCAGGTACTATTACTACTGCTATTAAGAATGATGTATTCCAAGTATAGATCACCCTTTATTTAAAATCACAGAACAGTTTACAGGCATATGTCAATATTTGAGTCATTTCCCACTTGGACTTATGGGATATGGTTCTTCAATGGATAAATTTATATCCATTTTAAAACACAAGACTCCAAAAATACCTTTTCCCATGCAGGTCATAACGGCTGTGAACTATCTCCAGTATCAGAAGTTGTATGGCTCTGAATACCAGTTACTGAGAAGCATGAGTGGAGTGACTGCTCATATATATTCTCTTAAATTGTCAGCAAAATTGGAAGATGTGAGTGAGGAGACATCTGTTGGTAGAAACATTAAGAGGTCCTATTTCCCTCAATGGTAGCTCCAAAGAGTTCTTGAGATTAGTTATATTGGTATAAATCATAAAGTCCCACCACACATTGTGAAGAAGTTCTGGATCTTCTAAACCTCTGGAAACTTTTGTGGGCAGTCCTTCTTGAAATTTGAAACAAAAAAAGAACAAGTTAAAGAATGAATAAATGGGCAAAAAACCCACCCCCACCCCAATTGGTTATAATATGCGGATGGAACAGTGGGAACATTTATAAGAAAGGGGTTGAAATACACATTGTACTGTGATTTAAAATAAATTTTTTACAAAATGATTTATCTTTGATACCTAACTCCTGAGAAGATATTTAGAATGTACAAAAATGTTCCAAATGCTTTGTTGAAAGTGTCAGGAGCATGAAGGAACATTTTATCATGCCTGGTGGATGTGTAAAAAAGCTAAAAGATTGGATACAAATACATCCTCAGATACAGAGGATTTTGAAAGTTAATGTTCAACTGAAACCAGAACTGTTCCTGCTGAGACTTATGGATATACAGTTTAAAAGATTACGGGACTTTTTCAATATATGATTACAGCACAAAGATGAAAAGATTCATCATTACCTACCATGGATGGTTGTTAAAATTATTCGACTTAGCTGAGATGGTGAAGTTGATGTGTTTAATCAGAGAAAAATCATTGTCAACTTTTACTAAAGATTGGAGGCTGCTTTTGTGTGAAAAAGAAAATGAACATAATATTTGGGTTTGAGGACTGAAGATAATATTGGTTTATAGAAAGTGGATTTGTGGGTGTTATCCTGGAGTGGATGTGTTGAATAAATTTTTACATATGGCTGACAGATGAAGAATGGGAAGTTCTCCTTCTTTTGTCTTCATCTGCTCCCCTCTTTCTGCTCTGTGTTATTATTTAGTTTTTTGGCCTTGATAAAAAAGATATCTGATAATCATCATCATCATCATCATCATCATCATCATCATCATCATCTATCATTTTTTAACCCGCCCATCTGGCTGGCTTCCAACAAGGATTAAAAATACATCAAAATATCACACATTAAAAACTTCCCTGAACAGGGCTGCCTTCATTTGTCTTCTAAATGTCAGGTAGTTGTTTATCTCTTTGACATCTGATGGGAGGGTGTTCCAGAGCGCGCGCCACTACTGAGACGGCCCTCTGCCTGGTTCCCTGTAACTTTGCTTCTCGCAGTGAGGGAACCGCTAGAAGGCCCTTGGCATTGGACCTCAGTGTCCCGGCAGAACGATGGGGAATCTTTGCATTCCCCCCAAACTTTAGTAACATTGACTTTGAACATTTCCCAACTACAGTTCTGCTGTAATATGTCTTCCAGAGGAATTCATAACTATGCAAGGCAGGTTAATGCAACCATTTCTCCACCACTTTTCACCTTTTGCTATCACATTATGTATTTGTCATCTACAGCAATTTCCATTTTTAATGAGTACCACTTCTGGAAAGGGCAGATAGCGAACTGAATTTTAAAATATTGTGACTATGACAAGGAGTGAACCTTCCAGGCTACCTGGATTAGCCTGGATTTCTTGGTGGTGGTAGTTTTCAATAACCCTCACAACAGATCACTGGATTAGCTATTTAATTTTCTTCTCTCCATATATAAGCAAAACATTTTAAGGGCACACACCATTTCCCAGCAAATTGTTCTGTTCTGCCAAGTCTCTGCAAGATTGAGTATGCATTTAGATGAATAATTTACAAGTCACCTCAATCAATATAAAAAAATTAAGTGCAGAGTACTCAAGTCCCCACAAGCAAAACTACCTCATCAAGGAAAATTATTAGCACACCTCTAGAGTCTACCATATATATATTGATTATTTAATTATGTAAATAAGGCACGGCACACAAGTGAAGTTTAAAAATTAATCAGAGCTGGAAGGAAATCCAAGCCAATCTAATTTGGCTCCTTGTCCCAGAACATCACACATCACACATCACCAATGTGCATTTCATAGAATGACATAACCCTTCACAGGTAAGTGCAAATATGGTAGCTCACCGAGCTGCACATTTAAATGTGTCATGGTACAACAAAAATCATGTAGCTAGGGCTAGCTAGTTACTCAAAAGGATTTGTGTAGCACCTTGGACAACAGGCTAGTTACGTTACCCTCTGCCATTTAGGATATACAGTCGTACCTTAGTTTTCGAACAGCTTAGTTTTGAAACGTTTTGGCTCCCGAATGCTGCAAACCCATAAGTGACTGTTTCGATTGGTGAACTATTTTTGGAAGCTGAACATCCGACGGGGTTTCCAATTGGCTGCAGGAGCTTCCTGCAGCCAATCAGAAGCTGAGCTTTGGTTTCCAAACATTTGGAAGTTGAATGGACTTCTGGAATGGATTCCGTTCGACCTCCAAGATATGACTGTAGATGTCTGACTGTGCTTTCTTGTGATTCAAAATCAGAAACTACTGATACTCAAAACATCTGTATGAACAACTGTGGGTTGTTTGGCATATTTGCTTAAACATTCCATTTGAAATGAGCTCCATTTTCAAACCCATCAACACTTTCCTCCTTAGATGCCATTTGCCTTTGCTTAGATTGGGCTCCTACCAATAACTCATTTTCAGGTTTTTGTTTTTTGTTTTGTTAACTCTGGGCAGGGGGAACTGAGGATGAAAGCCATATTTGGTATAAAAACCCCCAGATTTTGTATCATGCATCTGACACATATTAATTCAATACAATTTTACTTCAGTTTTGGAGCACACTTGTAAACATATTGGGACTTGTGTTTGGTAAATGTGCTGAAATCTCTGCCTTAAGGCAAGTTCTCTATGAATCCAGCACAGAGTTAGTTCAGTAATTTTTAATAATCACTTTTGGTCTTATAACTCATTTTGGATACTGACAGGCCCTTGGGTCGTTAGAGGAATCTCCATAACACAACAATCATGCAAAATAAACTATGGAATTTCTCTTGAAACATGCAAAATAATTCAATGCAAGTCCTGAAAATAACTATACAATATTACACTATACAATCTCTATCACATATATACCCAAAAACCTATTATCATCTCAGATGACAATAGATATATAAATATGCTATCAATGGGCACCAGCTTTGATTTGAACCAGTGCAATGCAGATCATTATAACATGTTTATAATGACAGATAAAATCTTCACAGAATTTCTATAAAACTTCTCAGAAGATAATAAAAACATTGGCACACGTGTAGGATTTTTCTACTGTGTATCCAGTTTCTGGCATTGGAACTCTCTCCAGCATTGCAAAGTTGGAATCTGTAACCATTTCAAGCTTTCACTACTGTTGTTCATAAGGACTTTGAAAAGCTTCGCATAATTCACTCTCCCAACTAGTCCCAAATGCAATTCACAAGTCAAGCTGTCCTAATACGCATAATAAAAGATGCTTATAAGAGACAAAGAGATATTTACAAGGTTTGAGCATACTACACCAATATGGGCCCGACTGCACTGGCTGCCAATTAGCTTGTGGGCCCAATTCAAAGTGCTGGTTTTGACCTATAAAGCCTTAAATGGCTCAGGACTGCAATACCTCAAGAACTGCCTCTCTCCATATGAGCAAACCCAGACCTTGTGATCACCACCCAAGGTCTTTCTTCATGTGCCTCCTTCACTTGAGTCCCTGAGGGTGGCAACACAACAACGGGCCTTGTCTGTAGTGGCTTTCCATTTGTGGAATGCTCTCCTCAGGGAGGTTGGCCTGGGGTCTTCAATATATATTTTTAGGCACCAAGCAAAAACAGTCCCCTTCAACCAGATCTTGGGCTGATTAATATTCTAGGTAAAGGTAAAGGGGACCCCTGACCATTAGGTCCAGTCGTGACCAACTCTAGGGGTGCACCGCTCATCTCGCTTTATTGGCCGAGGGAGCCGGCATACAGCTTCCAGGTCATGTGGCCAGCATGACTAAGCTGCTTCTGGCGAACCAGAGCAACACACGGAAATGGCGTTTACTTTCCCGCCGGAGTGGTACCTATTTATCTACCTGCACTTTGACGTGCTTTCGAACTGCTAGGTTGGCAGGAGCAGGGACCGAGCAACGGGAGCCCACCCCGTCGCGGGGATTCGAACCGCCAACCTTCTGATTGGCAAGCCCTAGGCTCTGTGGTTTAACCCACAGCGCCACCCGCATCCCTTCGATTAATATTCTATTAATATTATAGAATAGAATAGAATAAATATAGAATATTAATATTCTACAGCTTTTTAAATGTGTCTGCAGAAAGGGGGAGTTATTGTTTTACTGTTTTAATTATTTACTTTTATCCTGTATTTTGTTCTGTGAACCACCCTGAGATCTTGTGATGAAGGGCTGTATATAAATCTAATAAATCGTAACAAGATACCACATTGTGTGTCCACATCCCTAACAGAATCCCATTTCCAAGCATGTTGGTACCTTTGTACCTAATATCGTTTTGCAGAGGATGAAAAAGGAGCAAGCAAATTGAAAACAAATGTCTGCTTGAAAAGCAAATATATTTATTATGCACTTTCATATACATAAGGATTTTTGCTTAATATAATACAAGAAATAAAATAAAAATTTTACAATGTGAAATTCAATGTACATTATAGGCTATTTACAATCCAATCCAGAAAAAAGTCTTAACTGTGCACCATGTTATTTGAAGAGTTTCAATGGAGGATAACGAGCATGAACAGACATTTGCATAGCAGCATAGTTGACAAGAGAAAATGATGCTTTAAGTAAAAACAAAGCCATTTCCCAATACTGAGCATGACAAGGGTATCACTATAGTGTAAGATGCTAAGGTTTCGACAGGTAAATTTGCCATTCAATTCCCTTTTCAGGTGACTTCCCTGGCACACATATGGTTCAGATATTAATGCTCATCAGTCTTTTCCCTAGTATCCAATTATGAATTGTGACACTTTCTTTAGTTTCCTCTAGGGATGATTTTGGATAATATAGGGAAAAGAAAGGTGAAAGCAGAACCAGAGATACAGAGATTTGTGAAACGAGAAAAAAAGTAAGAAGTCTTGAATTCTGCTGCATTATAGCTGATCAGCCCTGCCAAGTCATGGCTTAGCAGAACTGAGCCACACACATCAATTCACAATTGCAAAGAAGACAGACCTGCCAATAATTCAGGGTGATTAATTTTACCTTTTTTTGAGAGAGAGGCCACAAAAGCCAATATATTTTTTAAAAATCATACATTAAAGCAATGCGGAACAATCTCACACTCTTGTCAAATGGATATTTTTAAACAGAGAAACACATGCTGCATTCCTAAGCGTTTCTGAAAATGTGCAGGAACTTTTATTTTAATTATCTGAAAGGTAGCACTTTTCAGCTGACCTTCCTATAGCTGGTGTCTGCGTTTGGGCATGTTACCACCACCAGCTCTTTTAGAGACATTAAGATTATAGTCTGCTGAAAATCATGAAGACTTCTGCAATGCGTAGCCTTCTTGTGAAAATGGCCAGAAATTTCACCATCTAGTCACAAGGTACATACTGTAATTTAAAAACACACAAATAAACAAATAAATATAATCTCAGCGACAGCCGAGATCCAGAGAGAAAGGCAGCCTTTAGGGATGTCTTTCTACAGATCAATACATCTAACATGAAAGAAGAGCTATATTCTTGTGCAGTGTTGAAAATATCCAGTACTTAAGTTCAGAGCAAGTTGGGAGTAATGATTTGACACTCTTACCCAGCAACATTTTTACCTCCGTACTTAGGTCAAGAATGGGGAACCTTTGGCTCTCCAGATATTAAGACTGCAGCTCCCATCATTCCTGATCAAGATAGGCCTGATGGAGTGGGGGAGATAAAAAATCTGGCCTGCCAGACGCTAATGATTCCCCACTCCTGTTTTACATGTAGAAGGGTCCATATCGAATCCCTTGCACTTTTAGATAATGCAGGGATAGAGAAACTGGGCTTCCCTATGTTCTTGGACTACCACACCATTGGCCATGCTGACTGGGAATGATGGGAATGGGATGTCTGAAGGACCAGAGGCTCCTCACCCCTGAGTTAAAGGATCTCTGTTACAGGGCTGGGAACATACAGTGCTGGACTTAAGGGACCTAAGACCTGACTCCACCTGGAGCTATTTCATATGCTCATAAGCAAAACCAGATAAGTGACTTTGAGTTGCCCTGGGCAAGAGAAAGCAGCTAACGAATTTAAATAGTTACCATCATTTAAGTGGGTAGTATGAAAACTGGCCTCGATGCTGAAGAACTGTTCCTTCATAAACCACCTTCAAAACAAGTAGCAGAGAAAGGACCCAATAAATTGCACTGTCGTACTCCACCCCAGGCTGAAGGTAAGTACTGAAGTTAGCCAATACCGTCACAAGAGTTGCTTTCCTTATGAGAAACATCTGAACAACACAGAAAACCAACTGTACATTACAGCAATGCAAATGTGATTTTACGTGTACAGAAGAGTAGCTTGTGTTTTGAGCCAGTTTACATATTCAAAATCTGCCCCACGTTACATGTTTGCTGTGGCTTCTGTTGCTTTACGCTCCCACGAGCAGATACAGAATGCAATGCATAAACCAGATTCTCCACAGCCTCAGACACTGATGTCTGAGACTGCAGTTGTGATTTCTGAGCTACCACAGGTGGTGTCGCCTGCTGCTGTGGCTGTTATCTGGGGATGGGCCAATTCACATTACCTATTCTCCATGCAGAGAGTACTCTCTGAGGACAGATGAGGTCTTTTATGTGGATTTTGATCATGGTGGACCCTGCAGCAAAACAACAAAAAGTCTAATGGCACCTAAAGTCCTACACCAAAAGTACGCCGCAACACTTCTAGAAGTGGGTTCAAATCATTAACGGGAACTCTAGCTTGGGTCAATGGAGGAGGGGTTCCCTTAGTCTTTGAGGTGACATTGAACATTCATTGTCTGTTTGACTGTGTGCAGAGTTTCTTTTGCACATGAATGTAAAATAAATACAGAAAGCATTGCTGTTTGTCACAAAGTCCACTGTGGCACATTTACACTGATAAAGCCTTCTGGAACAGAGAACTCAAATTTCTAGCTCTTAACAACTTTTCAGCTGTGTGAGTGGAAATACAACATATCTTGTTCTGCTACTGAGGAAGAAAAGAAAGTGCTTATTCTGTGTAGTAAGTACAAAGTACACAAAATAATTTTTTTCTGAAGCACAGAAGGTTACATTTAAGAAGGCAGCCTTATTTTTTTTTTCTTTAGGCACATTACAGTACTCAAGGTAACTGTACTGCAGTGATCACATTCGTAATTTTCCATGTGGTTCGACAAGCAAGACATGCTTTGATTCCAGCCCGGGTGACAAAACATTCCAGGCAGAAACTCTTCATTTTATTCATGGTGTCATGGAGCTGCCTTGAAAACAAAAAGAAAACAAAACATAAAATTGTTACATTCTAAGTAGATCATCTCAAAACTATGAATAAGCTGCTGTATGTGGCAATCTATCTGATGCATTCGTGATCACTGAAAATCTTGTACCTTAAATTTGCTTATGCATTTTCTTTTGCAGGGACCAAGTTTGAAATGATAACACACCCAGGGTCAGATAGCATGTTATTATGCTGCTTCCATAAACAGCACCATGCCAAGCAGTACAGCTTCAATAACAATCGTAGCTTGGCCATTCAATATGAGATAAAATTCATTTTCTTAAAATATACGTGAAGCATACGCATCAAATAGCTCATGTTATTATTATTATTATTATTATTATTATTATTATTATTATTATTAATAATTTAAATGCACACATAGCATCCAGAAATTGGTCAGAGGTGGCTGACAGATTGGTGTGCCAGACAGTTATCAGTCAGTGCTTTTGAGCAGAAACTGAGCTACACGACCCCACACTCTTATTGGTGGGAGTTGTGCAGAGGCATTGGAGAGAAGACTATTGTTATCAATGTGGATGCAATATGATGAGACTTACATGGGACGCCTCTGGCCTGTTAACACCATGAGCATGTAAGGTACTGATCTGGCTGCCCCCTGCCTCCAATCCTCTTGCACAATGGTCATTGGTAAGGACATGAAGTCTTCTCCCCCTTAGCTTTTGATGCCTATTTGCATTGCCACCCTGCTGAAAGTGCCTCACCTCTTACAATGGTGTTTCCTTCTTATAGTTGAAGCTTGGGTCATTCCCCTCAATTTGAAGTTTTAAGGCTTGCTTAAGGCTCAGCTCCGTCTCTGCAGAAGGATAGCCTTCCAAAACCTCCTGATGCCCTCGGTCCTGTACTGTTCGTGGGACAGAAACTCTGCCAAGAAAAACCTGATTGCTCTGAAGGTGGTAGTTTGGATTAGTCATTATTCCATTTCTCTTTTTCTGCTCCCCACTTTGTTGGTGGATCAGGAACTGCTGTTGAGACCGGCAAACTTCCTGATGGGCTGGAGGGACTAAAATTTTACACTGAGTGTCACTAGGCATTGATTTAAGGGGCACGCCGGCCCCACATTTGGCAACAGGTATCCTTTTATCAAACTGAGTCATTTCATATTCAAGGACTTTTGGTTGAGAGGAGGTGCTCTGTTTCACCTTTTTCCCAGCAGACCCGGATTTGTTGGAATTCTCCGTTTTCCCCGTTTTGCTGGCTTTTGTGGATTTCAAGCTGGGCTTCACCTGGCTCCATTCAAATTCGCTGTTTGGCGAACTATGATTCTGACTTAAGGAATGAGTTGTAGAGGAAGGAGAAACAATAGACTGCCTACTTCTACTGCGGGGTAACGAATGCTGCTGTATCTGTTCCGTAAAGGACATACTGTGGAAGCTGTCGATCGGTACTGTCTGGGCAGTTGCTGTAGATGAAGTTGTGCGTAGAGAAGAGTTTTTTGAGCTTTTTAATGAATTATTGGATAAGGAGGACTTCTGCCGATCAACTGTCGAATCGGGAGATTCAGAAGGAGAACTAAAGGCATGAGCTGGCCCATTAGACAAGCCACGCAAAGCAGGCTGCGTATCTCCCCCACCAGTGCTCCCCGAACTATTGGATTTTATGGTTAAGGATTGCATCTTTGAAGATGCCGACTGCAAAGGTTTTTGTTCCATTGTATGGACCGGGGAAGGAGTGCAGCCATTTAGAGTAGAAGCACCATATTTTTCCAGTAATTTAATTATCTGCGTGTGTCCATTTTTTGCAGCTACGCGCATAGCTGTGCGCCCAAATTGATCCGCATGATTTGGATCAGCACCATGCTCCAGTAATATCTGCACAACATCGATGTGCCCTTCTTGGGCTGCAATGCAGAGTGCAGTAGCACCCTGATTGCACGTATGGTCCACTAGGGCCCCACGCTCTATCAAAAGCTGAACTACTTTGACATGGCCCTGCCACGCTGCAGACTGCAAAGCTGAGCGTTTCTCATTGTCTGCGGCATTCACATCAGCATGGTACGTTATCAGCATCTGTACCATCTCCACATGGCCCTGCCAGCAGGAAACATGGAGCGCTGTCCTTCCTTCAGCATCACTGGCTTCGACATTTGCACCATTTTCTAAAAAATACTCAGCCATTGTTAGCTGGTTTTCTAGAGCCAAGATATAAAGCGTTGGCCGGCCATCAGCATCTTTGTAATTCACATCAGCCCCGTGACTGAAGAGTAGCTCAACAATGTCTCTATGGCCTTCTAAAGCAGCAACACGGAGAGCATTTCTCCCATCATAGCCCCTGTGATCAATGTTAGATTTGTTTTCCAGCAAGGTCTGCACACAATCATAGTGACCTTCCTGGGCAGCCAATATGAAGGCTATGCGCCCGTCATTATCAATTTCATTTGTTCGAGCACCTTGTTCTATAAGTGCTTCACATATCAACCTGTGTCCTTCAAAAGCTGCCATGTGCAAAGGTGTCCATCCTGCATCGTCCCTATGATTCTCATCCAGCCCTCTATCCAGCAGAGTCCGTACTACTTCAACATTGCCTTGTGCAGAGGCTATACTAAGAACCGTCCGTCCTTCACTATCAATGCTATCCACAGCTGCCCCCCAAAACAAAAGAGTATTTACAACTGATGCATGGCCCATGGAAGCTGCAGCAAGAAGAGGAGTGCGGCCATTGTTGTCCGTATGGTCTACATCTGCTCCGCCTTCCAGAAGCAAATCCACAACATCTACATGTCCTTCGTAGGCTGCCACTAGCAGTGGGGTCATGCCATCTTTGTCACAATGGTCCACCTCAGCACCCCGGTCAATTAAAAGGCTCACAACTGAAGCATGTCCTTTACTGGCAGGTACACAAAGAGCAGCAACAGAGAGGGCCGTCCTTCCATCCACATCCTCATGGTTTACTTCTGCTCCGTGGTCCAACAGATGCTCCACAATCTCTTTATGCCCCATGTATGCTGCTGCAATTAAAGCAGTTCTACCTTCATTATCCGCTTTGTTGACCTCAGCCCCATGTTGCAACAGATTCAGCACGATATCTTCATGGCCTCCCCAAGCTGCTGCTCTCAAGGCTGTCCGACTGTCAGCGTCTGCACAGTCTACTTTTACTCCAGCATAGAGGAGTGCAGAAACCACCTCGGTATGCCCGCCCCAAGCTGCCGATCGCAGGGCTGTCCACCCATCATGGTCCGTGTGATTTATGTTAGCACCGCACCCAATCAAACAGTTGACAACTTTGGTGTGGCCCTGCCGAGCAGCTAGAGTAAGTGCGGTCTGCCCATGCGTGTCTTCAATCTCTAAATCTGCTCCTCTGGAAACTAGCAGATTGACTACATCAAGATTGCCACTATATGCAGCGTTAGCCAAGAGTGTTCTACCATTCGAGTCACACTGGTTTACCGAAGCACCATTATCCAATAGAGTCCGAATAGAATCTTCTCTTTCCAAAGCCTGCCGTACAATGCAAGATGTCCGATCGTCCTCACTGTTGACATGAGCACCGGCTTTTACCAGCAACTGTAAAACTTCTTGTTCTTTGGGGATCAACGTTGACAAAGAGTCTTTGACAGGCGTACCATTCCAGATCATCCACAAAGCCAGTTCAGAGGTTTCCAGTTGCAAGTTGGAATCAATTAGGTGCAAAGCAAATTCTTGAGCCTCCAGAGGCGATAAATCCTTGGCTCGACAGGTGTAACTCATTGCAAGCATTCTGTGCCCTTCTGCTGCGTTGCACAAATATTTTTGTGTACAGTGCTTTACATCCAACAGCCATTCTGCAAAGCTGTAGTGAAAAAGGATCTTTGTGTTTCCGAGACCATCGACAAGAACTTTCGACAGAACATCTAGCTTACGCTGGAAGTCCTCCATAGATAATGCCATGTTTTTGGTCCATACTGCATGGAACAATTCAACTGTAGTTAGTGGCCTGCAAGCAGCAAGGATTACATTCAGGATAGGTTGGACCTTTGCAAACTGTTTTCTCACAAAAAGTCTTTGACAAAGCCAAAGATAGAGGCCGTTGAGTGTCCCAGGGATATCGCGGATTTCTCGTAACATGATAAAGTTTTCCACTACTCCATCTAGGACACGCTCAAGATACAGAAAACATCCACTGCTTTTAATGTGAAGCTGATTCAACATTTCTGCAGTTTCTTTTGTGAGATGTTGTCTCAGTGCTTCTTCTTGATCTAAGCGATGAAGAATATACTGTTGGACATCTTTCACGATGTAAGCCTTTCGGAGATCATCAAGGCTTATCTTTCGAAAGCCTATAAGAAAAAAGGAAAGAGGGGAGGAAAGTAAGTTTTTCTGAAATTTAGTTGCAAACAAGCTTATAATCGCTCATTGTATTTTTGTTGTTCTCAAGACGGTAGAAATGCTATTCTCCTAAAAAAGTGAAAGGGAGATGCCATTGAAAAGGTCTACCTAGTCACAAGAATGTAGTACATATGTGCCACCTACATGTTGCTGAACCATCACTCCCATCAGCCTCTACAAGCATGGACAATGACCAGGAATAATGCGAATTGTAGTTCACCAATATCTGGAGGGCAAAAGATTTCCTGTATCTGATGTAGCAGAAGGACAGAATATGGTGTTTGATTTGAAGATATGAGCTCAGTGTTGCTGTTTGCCCTTGGAAATAGTGTCTGGTTTTGGCATTCCTCCAAGAACCTTTTTTTTTTTCAGACTTAGAAAACATTACACAGTCTGCACGTACTTTTCTGGAACCAGTTCCAGAATGAAAGTAACAGCAAAATTTCAAGTGGATGAATTTAAGACTGCTTTTATATAGCTATTGCAACCTCAGCTCTCTTTTTGCAATCAACTAACTTCAGCTGTTCTGGTTAGTAATTTGCATACTGTTCCTGAGAGTCACCTAATCGCTAACGATCTGTGGGTTTCAACTTACGATGGTCAATAAGGCCAAATTATATTGTGGGTGAAAGCTGTTAAATGATCAACAGTCCACCCCAGTTTAAACCATGTATCCAGGGGGCTATAATAGTTAGGTTGCAATTGTTTTGAGTCATGTTTATTGTGTTTACAGCACTCTGGGATCAAAGTGCTCCACTTTCCAATAAACCTTCTTTTGGGGTATAATGGGATGAAGGAATCCAGCTGGAATGCTCAAGTCCTATGGGCAAGAGTGCTGCAGTAATACTAAGGGACACGAGAGATTTTTACAGCTGTTGTGCTGACTGCTGGAATTTACAGTGTCCAAACACAGCAGAGGTCCAAGGCTGGGTGGATTCACAAACATGCAGCAAACAAGTTATGAAGGGACAATTTGATTCTGGATAGAAACAGGCAATCACTCCAAAATTTTGGGAGAGATTATCAGCCACATGTGTCCACTGTCAGCTGCTTTCTGATAAGCACTTGCTACCTGATAACCACAGTTTGTGCATTTGGTCAAAGGTTGGGGAATGTCTGGAGCACAGGCCAATATGGGCCTGGCAGCCTCCCCAGTTTGGGTAAGCCATGACCATCTACCCTACATGTGACTTCACACATTCACACAAGTAAGAGAGGGGCTTGCCCAAAGCCTAAATCTGTAGCCTAAATCTTCCCCTGACTGTGCAACACAAACAGACTCCAGCTTTTATTCTGTTAACTGTGATCATGCCAGAAGTGAAATGCAATTAAGCATTTGATTTTGAAAATGAAGATGCACAACACAGGCTACTTATGCAATTTTAATGGAACTAAAGTAGCACTTCGACATAGCGGAACCATGCTATCACGACAACATTCCAGGAGAAGTCACCGAATCCAGGAGTTGAAAGGGTGTCCTCTGAAGATTTATCATTTCTCCCAAGCCCTTTAGTGTTCAATACTCCAAGGACAAGATCATAAATCTAATACCTTACATTAATCATCTAAAGACAAGATAATTTGCTAACCTACTTTATGTTGTTGGCTACTGGAAATCCTTAACAATGTATGGACAAGCAAAGTGACAGAATGGGCACGTACGATTCAGAAGACATTTTTCACGGCATGGAATAGCAAACAGCCGCTCCATCACTAAATACTTCTGGGGAAGCATGAGAACTCTCTAAGATAAATATTCACCAACTGTTTGCCAAGGCCTAATCTGTATACAGGGACGCGGGTGGCGCTGTGGGTAAAACCTCAGCGCCTAGGACCTGCCGATCGCATGGTCGGCGGTTCGAATCCCAGCGGCGGGGTGCGCTCCCATCGTTCGGTCCCAGCGCCTGCCAACCTAGCAGTTTGAAAGCACCTCCGGGTGCAAGTAGATAAATAGGGACCGCTTACCAGCGGGAAGGTAAATGGCGTTCCGTGTGCTGCGCTGGCTCGCCAGATGCAGCTTGTCACACTGGCCACGTGACCCGGAAGTGTCTGCGGACAGCGCTGGCTCTCGGCCTATAGAGTGAGATGAGCACACAACCCTAGAGTCTGGCAAGACTGGCCCGAACGGGCAGGGGTACCTTTACCTTTACCTAATCTGTATACAGCAGGGATGGAGATGCAGGTCTCAGACTCCTGGGATACTCCTGAGGCCACATCCCCTCCCTCTTCTAGGCTACACACCCCTAACCAGCCTTCTCCACACTCTCCTCCAGAGTTTCTGCCTGTCTAGAAAATGTCACTGAACTGTGAAAACACTTCTTGCTTGGCAGGAATGTAGTTTATTGTACAAAGTTAAGAGGCACAACTTTTGTTTCTTTTTCTTTTCAGTAATACAGTCGTACCTTGGAAATTGAGCAGAATCCGTTCCAGAAGTCTTTTCGACTTCCAAAACATTCGAAAACCAAAGTGCGGCTTCCTGAAGCTGCGGAAGCCCTGTCGAATCTTCAGCTTCCAAAAATAGTTTGCAGACCAGATCAGTCACTTCTGGGTTTGCAACGTTCAGGAGCCAAAACGTTCGGGAACTAAGCTGTTCAACTTTCAAGGTACAACTGTACATACATGTCACTTTGTTTATGACAGCTAACGGACAGCAAAACCAGAAGACAATAAGGTAACAAGCAGGAGTTGCTGGATGTGTGTGTGTGTATATATTCCAATCCCTTATTTGAACTTCACCATCCACGCTAGACTAGCTAGCCACCAGTTTTCCACTGTGATTCAGCAACAGTCAGCACTGGCATTATCCCTATATGGTTTGGCACTCAGATCTAGTATACCTGGAAGACGGAAAATGTGTCCACCTGGAAGCATCCTGAAAATGTATCTTAACATATTGAAATAAAATTGCTTGGTATACACATGCAAAGGCTCACAGTCTCTCTACTACGCCCAGCCACACCTAGCTGTTCTCATGTCACTCAACCCAGTTGATAGCCAGGCAGATTTGAACTCTGAATCAATCTTGCATTTTGTTGAATGTATCTAGACGCTAAACAAGTCTAAACAAAATTATGTAAGATTCCTTGCCAACTGCTTCTGACTAACTCATAAAACACACACACTTATATTAGGCTTGCATGGACAATAAAGATAAAATATTATGGGAAAACTCATTATGTTGCAAAGCCTGTCTCACGAATTCTTGAACTTAGCAAGTCAGGAACAGCAGAGACAACTTACAATCTCACGACAGAACTTCTGCATTGTTTAGATTTTTCCTACAGCACATCATCTTTTCCCCAACAGGAGCTCAAAAATCCATTTCCTTGATTTATTAAATTTGCTTCCAGCTCTGTAAACAAATCCATACCAAATTTAGCTTCTGGCATCTCACAGGGGTCTTGGGTCATTTTAAGAAGTATATGGGCAGTATGCATTCTATGAAGAACAAAATACCACCTTTGGTCTTTAACAAAAATGCTTTACCAGTGAAAACAAAACAGGAGCCTTGTGGCACCTTGAAGGCACACAAATTTATAGCAGCATAAGCTTTTGAGGACATGATAAATCTGTGTGTCTTCAATGCGCCACAAAGCTGTTTTCCTTTTTACAACAGACTAACAAGGCTGGTTTTGGGAACTACAATGCTGAATTTTATTATCTTGGATCTGTTTGCCTCTTAATCCTATGCATTATGGAAAATTCCAAACAACCCTTGTTCATATTTCTTCTTCACTCAATGCATCTTAAATATGTAATCTAAATGATGAGGCAATATTCCAGTGCCTTAAGTATGAATAATTTACATTGCCAAGCTAAGCTGATCTAAGTAGAATTAGACATTTATAATAACATTTTATGCATACCTACTCATAAGGAACTAATCTCTCAGCAGTGAAATATTAATCAGAAAACCAAAGCCCCTCCTTACACAAGGCCATTTGAGTGAGGACTGAAGTTAAAACAGCCTGTGCACAGAGGACATTCACAGAAGCAGAATACGAGAGAAGTTGCCAGAACAGGGTTAACTAAGTTTTTGAATTGTGTACAGAGGCTGACATTTATACCTGGCACAAAACAATTAGAATGCAATTCCTTTGAAATATAGTGAACTTCCCAGCCTGCTATAACTTCTAAAAACCCATTCAAATGCAATTTTTTGAATACAGTGGTACCTCTGGATATGAATGGGATCCGTTCTGGAGCCCAGTTCGCACCCAGAAGCAAACGTAACTAGCAAGGCACATCTGCGTGCGCATGCGCGTGCCACTTTTCACCGCTTCTGCGCATGATGCCATTTTGAGCGTCTGCGCATGCGCAAGCGACGAAACCCGGAAGTAATGCGCTCCATTACTTCCGGGTTGCCGCGGAGCGCAACGCAAACGCACTCAACCCGAAGCGCATTCAACCCGAGGTATGACTGTATAGAAAATGGCTGCTTGGAATGCATTTATTTGTAAAGTTTCATCGGAGGCAACATTTCATTGGATGAGGCATCCATGCAGCTTGTTCACCAGAGAAGGTTGACGTTCTATCTGTTTGGAGGGTGCTAAAGGGACTTATCATAGACCAGTGTTATATTTTATATACACTGGTTGGAGAATTTGTCATTTAAGGTATTATGAGTGAGCTTCACAACTCAAAGCAGCCAGGCTGCCACTTTCAAAAACAAGCATCCCATTTTAAAGCCCTTGTTACTAAAATCTTCATGTGTTCTTCATGTGAAACAGAGTTTATCCAACTGGAGCTTGCATTTCAGCAAAACATTGTAAATCCAAGTATCTCTATCTATATATTTACAATCCATGCCTACTCTGAAAAAAGGTCCATGGGCAGAGCAATGCAAAGAGCATAAACCTCTTCCTCTGCACATCAATACTTCGATTCTAGAGGTAGAATGCAGAAGCCTATGGAAGTAAGTTTCGGGAACTCTCTTCCCTCCACCAACCTGAGTACACAAGGAACCTGGTGGACCAGACTAAAAGCCCATCAAACCAGCAACCTGTTCTCACAGTGGTCAGCCAGATTCCTGCAAGCAGGACATGAGTGCAACAGCACTCCCCCAATTTGTGATTCCCATAAGCTGGCATTTAAAAGCATATCAACTGACACAGCAGGTAATACATAGCTGTTATGGCTAGTAGCCACTGATAGCCTGACCCACTGAGGGTTCTCTATATGTACATTTAGTGGCATTCTCATCAAAACAGCTGCAAACAGAATGAAGGCTACTCCAGTACACAAATGCTCAGTGCAACTTAAGGCCACACAGTTTAAGATATCAGTGACCCACAACTAATATACCTCTAAAATAGATACTATGCAAGGAGAACAGAGTGCGGTGCCATCGTTCAATGGCGGAGCATGTGTGCTTTGTGTAAAATGTCCCAGGATCCATGTCTGGCACTTCCAGGTAATGTGAAAAGTTTCAGCCTACAAGCTTGGAGAGCCACTGTCAATCAGAGCAGACCAACACTTTGAACAAATAGTCTGGGTTGATATAAGGCCCTTTTGCTTTGTGCTTTGGAAACAAAGTGAGCCAAGATGATATAATGCAGGATGTTGTTTCTATGATCCTTATTAATGGTAGCACTTGATTCACCTATCAATAGTTAATCTTTCCAATGAAAAGAAAAGGGATGTGTGGAAGGATTTGCACCGTCTTAAAACATTCCACTGGTGAGAAACTAAATTTGCCCTTCAGCCCTGGAGATGTGCCAGTTAGATTAGATACACATTAGTGAGGAAATTGCTGCCGTTTTAATGTTACAGCCAGAATAATATTAAACACTTCAGGCAATGGTGCTGTTTTCAAAGTTTGTCATTGTCATAATTGAATTGCAAAATTTTAGCCTTCTCCTACAGTAAGCTTTAACTTGGAAAATCTCCTCTTGGCTTCCGTAACCATTCTGTTTAATGCATCACAAAACCTCTAAGAACTATCTGTCTACATTTGCAATTTTCATTTGTGTTCTTTTCTGGGTAGATTAGATATGTTGCTCTTCAAGCAATGTTGCTACCATGCTTTCTTGTGTCTTTGTTTTCATCTTCCAGTTTATCTACTTATCTCCTGCCATTGTCTGAACCAAACAATGAAGCTGTCTGGAACAGATTTCTATGTTATGACTTTTGTGTAGACAAATCACATTTAACTGGTGATCAGCTACCCACGTCTACTATTGCTCTCTGTAATTAAGAGAAGCATATATGTAGTGCTTGAACATATGTGCTTTATTATGTATACTCCAATGACAAACCTTTCCCCTTCCTACAGAAAAAGCATTGGGGTTGTATCCAATTGTGTGTGGCCTTCCCTTTGAAGAAAGCAAAGGCTGGACATTTTACAAGAACTCTGGCGAGGGAGGGGAATCACATGGGGGAGCATGGTTCTATTATCTGTAAAGGTCATCCACCAGGGCAACCAAAGCTGACTCAGTCCCATGGCCAGGTCTGAACCCAGATAATAACAGATCTAAATAATTATTTTCAAATAATTAAAAAACTCTGACATTAAACACAACAGCATATTTAGTGTATCATCTAGTCCGGCTCTACAGGAGAAAAATATGCAGCACCACACCGTTTCCCCACAAAGGTGCCAGAAAGTCAACCACAGCAGCAATCCTACGCATCTGAGATTTAAGTTTATCTCATATAATTCGGCTGCAGTGAGCCAAGGCATAGTCCTAGTTCCTGCAATAATTCCACATTTGTGCTTTGCACTTATCCTTTTTGAAATCCATCTGTTTCGAATGCCTGAACACAAAACCTGAACACAGTCATCTTAAAAATGACCATGCAAATGCATGGTGCTGGCATCAATATTTCTTATCGCTAAGGGACTCTATCGACATAATTTCATGAGATCATCCTACTTGTTGCATGCAGCTGGCCTGATCCTTCTGCACTGATACTGCAATGCAACTTTGATGGATAACATATTCCTCCCTGCCTCCCTCCCAAAACAGTAATGAAAATTTTGAGGGAAAGAGTTTTGAAGAGCCTGTGGGACCCTATTAATAACTTCTCTCAAATGTGAATGTTTGCCTTTTAGCAACATTCTTTGTCCTTCCTGCTTTGTTTACATGAGATCTTATCTTGGGATAACAGCCTCTGACCTTGCTTCAAGTCAGCCTAACTTGATTAGGAGATGCAGACACCATCCTGAAGCCAAGAATTCAAAGCAAAAAGATCAACTTGGAAATAATCAAAGACTTTTGATTGGCCTTGCTGTTCATCTCAAGATAAGTGAGTATGTAAACAACAGCAGAGTTTATCTCTGGTGGAGGGAGCCCGCATTTCCACAGGGATCTGTGAATGACCCAAGAGAGTCTGCAAACAGCACACAGTAATGTTTTGTTTGCATAACAGCCTTAAATTCTGTACTGTGTGCCATGCTTGCCCTGGAGACTTGCTCACAAATCTTACCTCCATCCTAAGTGCAAAGGGCAGCTGCGTGTGAAGGATGGAACTCCTTCCTGGCTCAATACAGTTTTTACACCGGTGTTGGCAGATCATCATTTGTCACTTACAAAGAAAAAAGTAACTTACTAAGGATTAAGAGCCACAGGCATAGCATAAAATCAAGAAAACCCATGATAATGGCCCATAAACATACTGAGCAAAAACAATGGACAGAAAATAATATTTCTCATATAATATGTTAAATGCCTGGGAAACTTTTAGTGTTTTAGCTTGGCACCAAATTGTGAACATTTCACAAATGGGGAGCCACAACAGAACAAGTCTCTCACCCTGCTCTCTTGCTCTCAGGTGGGGCACCCAAAGAACAGCTTCATATGAAGACCAAACAGTTCATATCTGAAGTTCTCCCAATATACTAGAAACTTCTACCACACCACCATTCTAAAAACAGTCAACCCTGAAGTAAGTGCCCCATTAAAACAACCAGGCAAAGGAATGAAAAATGTCTTATAAGTCATGTAAAGTGGAACCCTTTGATACATGTACACATAAGAAAATGCTCACTTCAAATGAGGAAATTCCTCTCTTCTACACAGCTTTGACAAACACCCTACCCACTCGAACTCAGGATGCAAGGGAGAAATGTGCTAAGAGGAAGGCATGCTTGGCATATCCACACCGTGATCAACTCCTGCCCGGAAACCAATGTCTCCCCACTGTGGAAGGACGTGTGGATCCAAAATTGGCCTCCACAGTCACCTATGGACTCATTGTTAAAACTGTGTTTATGGAAAACAATCTTACTCGGCTACGAGTGATCGCAGAAGAAGAAGAAGAAGAAGAAGAAGAAGAAGAAGAAGAAGAAGAAGAAGAAGAAGAAGAAGACCCACATGATGGTTTTGTAGGTTGGCTAATTTGGTCCCGTGAAGCTCCTGTAGATCAGCTGAATGAATTACACAGGGGACCACATGACTGCATCACACTGAACAAGCCCCTGAAAAATACCTGTATTGCTGTCTCTTCTCCCCATTCTGGAATTTAATTAGCAGTTACCAACATGGTGGAACTGTACCAAAGCTTTAATAAAACGTTTTGTCTCGCTTCCCAATACAGTGCTAGCTAGTTTCAACTGTTAAATCTTTTTACTTATCAGGAAAGTTGTTAAGCATCATTTGTTGCCGCTGCTAAGAAAGATTTATTTTAAGTAGCTAACATGCAGCATACAGTGGTGCCTCGCAAGACGAAAAGAATCCGTTCTGCGAGTCTCTTCGTCTAGCGGTTTTTTTGTCTTGCGAAGCAAGCCCATTAGCGGCTTAGCGCTATTAGCGGCTTATCGGCTTATCGGATAAGCGGATAAGCAGCTTAGCGGCTTAGAAAAAGGGGGGGAAGGGAAAAAAGCCCGCAGGAACTCGCAAGACATTTTCGTCTTGCGAAGCAAGCCCATAGGAAATTCGTTTTGCGAAGCACCTCCAAAACGGAAAACTCTTTCGTCTAGCGAGTTTTCCGCCTTGCGAGGCATTCGTCTTGCGGGGCACCACTGTATTTTATGATGTCCCTATTAGCAGGACTGAAATGTGAAAATAACAATAGTTTTTAAAAATGCATCTGGACAGCTTAGAAATAGTCTAGATGCAACTTTGATTATTTTTCCAAAATAAAAGGCAAGCTAATAACAGAAATATTGTAAAAATGAATTTGCCTGCTAAAAATGTGTTGGATGAACATCTAAAAATAACTTCCTTTGAGAAACTTGACACTTGGCAAGCAAGCAAGTATACCATGATAAATTAATAGCTTCAGGTATTTTAGAATCAGACGCTTATTGAAGCTACTTGGCTTTGAGGCACAGGTGGTATTTTAATGCCTTCTTTTTAAAACTGCAACTGTTTATAAACACTTACAGTCAAGTACAAAATGCTTTTTCTAGCATTCATTTCAATGGACATATTTTGAACTTAATCATTTTTTATTCATAATGATCACAAATTGGAACAAAATTGTTACCAAGGGTTACAGACGTTAATTGCATAATCTCAAACTTAATTTACTGCATTCATAGTACAGTAAGTAATTTTTCAATAAGAAGGCAAAATCAAGGAAAGATTAAACACTTAAGCCTCACTGATATCAACTGGACAGTGCAAATCCATCAATATGACTTCTAAAATGTTTTGACATTGGCTACAGCTAATGTTATTAATAATTTCCATAATAATTTTAATGTAGGAAGTGTCTTCACTCAGAATCCCATGCATTGTCATAAAACTCAGGGGGGGAATTGTGCTTCTCAGTCCATCCATAGTGGTAGTTCATGTGCTTTCTGTACTTGAGACACTGAATAACACTTGTCAGTCAGAGCAGATGATACTATGCTCAGTGGGCGGATGTTCCAATTTGATATGACAGCTTTTTATATGTTCACATCATAGGTACTTGGGTTTACATCCCAAATATTGAGAATGTGTTGTCTAAAACTGTCACTTCTTGTACATAGCTATCTTCCTATTTGTAGGTGACTTTTCAGCCCACAGGTTGTTTTGATTTTTCTTTGTCTGTATATTTCCAATATTTAGGCAGTGTTTTATGGTGGTGACAAGAATCTGGGAAATCTAGAGGTAAAGTAAGTGGGGCTGTACAGGCCACTCTGTTCCATTTGGTCTCACTGGCATTCAATTGTAGCTTCATTGCGTTCTGTTTTGTGTGCATTTCTTTTTTCAGAATCCACAAAACATTTAAATGGCATGCATTTTGTAAGCACTTTTTTTTTAACAGAAAATATGTACCTCTCAATGCTTTGAAAATAAATAAAATGCATCTACAGTGGTACCTCGGGATGAGAACAGGATCCGTTCCGGAGCCCCGTTCGCATCCTGAATGTAACGTAAGATGTGACGGCGCGTCTGTGAGTGCCGTGTTTTGCCGCTTCCGCGCATGATGTCATTTTGAGCGTCTGCGCATGCAGCGAAACCTGGAAGTAACGCGCTCTGTTACTTCCAGGTTGTCGCGGAGCGCAACCCGAAAGCGCTCAACCTGAAGCAAATTCAACCCGAGGTATGCATTGCAAAAATGACAGAAAGAAGAGAGCAACGTGAATAGGAGTTGCATTCCGACCCACAAGCAAATTCGGCATCATCATATCAGACTGGTCTTCTGAGAAAAACAGACCAAATGAATTCCTCCCTCCTCCTCCTTTGTTGCTGAGCTATGATCCTTTCCTCTTGCAAGGGACAAAAATGCATGCTGTAAAATACATGCTATGAAAACTATGCAAAAGTTATATTTCAAATTGCCTTCGCTCTGCAATTTGTTCACTACTCAAAATTATGAGTGTGTTTGCCTATAAAGAAGGGGAACCTTCCCTTTTCATCTTCTGAAAATAAACTGCTCCACCCAGTAACCAACTACATACTAACATACTTCTGGAAAGTTCTCGACCTTCAGTTGTCTTAAACAAAGACACATGTGTACACATTGGATGGAAGAAGCAACATATCTGAAATGGATCGAGGGAAGGCAGGAGAATTATGCAATACGGGAGCAGCAGCAGGAGGAACAAAAAAGAAAATACTGAAAAGAGGAGAGGACAATGCTGCTCACAGTGCAAATGCACGTATTTATTCTCAGGCTACAGAGGAAAGCAATCATGGCTGCTGCAGCTACTTATAAGAAAAAGCCTATTGTGCATGTATAAAATTACCGTATTTTTTGCTCTATAAGACGCACCAGACCATAAGATGCACCTAGTTTTTAGAGGAGGAAAACAAGAAAAAAAATATTCTGAATCCCAGAAGCCAGAACAGCAAGAGGGATCGCTGCGCAGCAAAAGCAGCAATCCCTCTTGTTGTTCTGGCTTCTGGGATAGCTGTGCAGCCTGCATTCGCTCCATAAGAAGCACACACATCCCCACCCCTATTTTTTAGGAGGGGAAAAAGTGAGTCTTATAGAGCAAAAAATATGGTATATACAAGACACTACACACGCTCCATTAACTTGTGAATTAGATTAAGTGAATCAACCAAATTTGCATGCCTCTTTTTTTAGAAATATATGAAATAGTGAAGGGGAAAAGGATTTAAATCAATTATGAAACAAGATCTTTTTATCAGAGACTGAAAGATCAGCTCCAACCCTGAATGATGTGCCTATAGCAAGTATCAGGAGCAACCAGATTCAGTGGGTGAGGCTGTTATACGAAGGTTGAAGAAATGAAAGATGCGCCCCTGAAGCATAATTCATTCATTTTTCCCTGTAACCTTTCATACCTTTGGGGGCAGGGGGAGTTGGAGGGAAAAGAATACTTCAAAGATGAAAAAGTGAAATGAGATGCAAAGCAAAAATGCAGTAGCTGTACGCTTTCAAGTTCACACCTTCTTTTCAAACATCCACATGGGCTAATAAAATATTCCATTCAAGGAAGCTGTTATCAGATGGATTGCGGGCCCTGCAGAAGCTACTATGCTTATCAACAAGGTACAATTGTATGCCTAAACAGCAAAGGGAACCTGTCACTTTTCACTGAAAGGATCTGAAACTGCTCAAGAAATTCACTCAAACACGGCGCCGTTCAAAAGCTCTTGGCATACAGGTAATGATAGCTCAAGTTAAGTTTGACAAAAGTCATTCATAGATCCAGAACTCCTGTTATAGTAGGTCAAGTCCAACTCACCACTCAGACACCTTGCCCAAGACTCCTGCATTGCTGCCAACCAAGTTGGCATTGACCCGGGACCGGGCCTTGCATGTGGTGGTTCCTCGTTTGTGGAATTGCTCTCCCTGGTGAGGTGTGCCTGTCTCTCTCATAACTGATTTTTTGGAAATACGTGAAGATATTCCCGTTTACGCAGGTATGAGATGGCCTAGATATACTGGTTATGGCAACCGTGAAGTAAATAACTGCCAGGGTATGTGATTGCGTTTAAATGTTTTTATTTGATTTGAAATTGCACTGTTTAAATATTTTGCTGGGCTCCCATGGGAGGAAGGGTGGCATATAACAAATGATGATAATAATGACTGCCCAGGACTCTTTATGATAGCAAATCAACTTAAGTCATTGATAGTCAAAGCACCATTGCACCCTCTGTCCTGCAACATCCCGTGGTGACAGAACAAATCAGCCAGTGACATCCATGGAGGACAGGCTGGCAAGGCACACAGAGGCCAAAGAGGAGATTTTAGGGTCGAACTAGACAATATGGCTGAAACCAATGACGCCACTGCAAGAACAGAACCAATTTCTCCTAACACAACGAACTTCCTCTCACCATAGGCACTGCAGGTTGGGAGGGGAGAAAGGAGAAGTTCACTCACACAACATGAGACTTCACCATATCTAACGCCAAGGCTTTTTTCAGCCAGCACTCACTGCAACTCACTGCCATTATAAGAGAACAAGGTTGGCATTTGTGGTGAGTTCCAGCACCTCTTTTTCTACAAAAATAGCACTGTCTAACACCATATGTTAACTGTGCGATTGCACAATTAAATGCACCTCAGTTTTTAAATCTCCTCTAAAGAGACATAGGGAGGCATTCTTGATTTTGACTATGGTGCATTCAGACTGTTTCAACCCTTCTCCTCTCTCCCACTTTAGACACAGCACCCCTGAAGTTCCTGCTTGCCCCAGGAGTAAAGTTGCCAGTGGCATTACTAATGCCTTTAAGAAATTAATAATACAGTGGTACCTCGGGTTACAGACGCTTCATGTTACAGACTCCGCTAACCCAGAAATAGTACCTCAGGTTAAGAACTTTGCTTCAGGATGAGAACAGAAATCGTGCTCTGGCGGCGTGGCGGCAGCAGGAGGCCCCATTAGCTAAAGTGGTGCTTCAGGTTAAGAACAGTTTCAGGTTAAGAATGGACCTCCAGAATGAATTAAGTTCTTAACCCGAGGTAACACTGTAATAATCTTTATCAATTTTTAAAATCAAATTATCATAACCAAATGCATCATCTAGTTTTGCTGTAAGGGTGAAGAGACAAGGGATTTTTAATCTATTTATTCTTACTGTTAAAGCTTTATTATAACCGCAGTTTTATTCCACTCACTGCCTGGTTTCAAGCTGGTTTCACATGAAGGCTGGGAATCCAGTGTTTATGCTTCTCTACGTTTAAGAAAAATCCCATGAACAATAGCAGCGGAGTGATGAAATGATCTCACAATTCAGCAAAGACTGGAACAACAAGTTGTAGAAGATTCCCAATAGTCTGCCAACAGCATACTCCCAGGATCAAATACAGCTACACCCATACAGTGAGCTTGCAAAAGGTAATCCTCGACTCCCAGAAAAGAAGATGACAAATCTAGATTTTTAGACAGAAAAAAAATTGCTGCACACACACCAGACTAGTGGATTCAAGTCTTCAATGCTGTCATGTTTCATGCACTCTTTTACTGGGGAAGAACGGCACAATAAATCCCTTACAATATATCAGCATCCATGTAGATACACCCATGCAGCACTATGTACAATAACCACTGTCAACTGGGTAAAGGCTCCAAGAAAATGGAGATTCCAGAAAGTTGATTGCTGAAATTTAGTGATGAGTAAAACATTTCAGAAAAGGATTTGACACATGAGGATCGAAAAGTGAAGGAGCAGCTAAGTTTTCGTTGGTATTTGTACTCACCGGTAAACATTTTTGTAACAGCTTTGCTCTGCTTCCGGGCAGAGCACAGGAGCAGCAACCATGGAGGGAAAACCTCATAGTGACTAGCTAGAAGCTCAGCTATAGTTCCAGATAAGCCCGTAGATGTCTGGTCACCTTCTGCAATGTTACATCCCTCATCCACGGAATCTACAAGGAGGAAGAGACTTTGTTGAGGGGGCTTGGCTCCGAGAAGAGGCAGCAAAATGCACCTGCAAGGAGAAAAAGAAAGGAGAATTATAATACACACACATAAAATCCAGAAATATATTCTATATGGGTAGTTTTGTTTTTCAGCAAAGGAACTTGTGTGTGTTTGTTTGCGTGTACACAAAGAGGTGCTCACAGTATGTACTAAAACGAGGTCGCTAGGGAATTCTTTTTCCAGTGTTGTCATGGAGTGCAGACTCACTTGCAGCCACTTTAATATTTGATTAAGCCTTTTAACATGTAAACAAATGCAGCAGTTCAAGTGCTGAGGCCAACAAAAAGCACGTCTGGATTACGCTTGTGCAGCTACCCAACACGGCCATAAACAGGGAATTTCAGGTTTCACAGGAGTTGGATATGCCCAGCAGAATGTATGTGAAATCTGAATAGAGGCTTTATTAGTACCAAGCGCAATCCCAGCTAAAGTTCTAGTAACAACTATTCGCAGCAATGCTCCTGGTCTGTACAAGCCCTATTGGAAGGTAGTGCAGATATACAGACCAGCATTGCTCTCTTGTGCGAATGCCATTCATTTCCATGGCTGAGTGCGCCACAAGTGGATGCTCTCATTATGAGACGGTACACAATCACAAAACCACCCAGTAAGAGCCTCTTTGCATGATCTCTGAAATAACATTCCTGAATTCAAGTCAGTATCCAGTTTGTTTACTCTAGCAAGCAGTTAAGTCCAAAGCTAAAGTGAACTGAAAGTGAACCAGCAACTCTTGGCAAGATCAGAGGTGCTTGCTCACCCCTCGTTCCTTGGAGGCTACATGATTATTCACTGTATGAATACAAGATACTGCAGGACCATCTACCCAAACCAAACCAGACTGTCTACCTCGTTTGCCCCCACACAAAATGTCATGGTGGTAGATGTCTAAGTCCTTGCATCCGTGCTAGAAAGCAGGCCATCACCTCCCCACCCAAACCGGTTGTGGGGTGAGAGCATATACTAACAGTAAGTACAGCATCAGAGCTATGAAAGCTTCAGAAATAAAGAAATAGCCCTTCAGGGAAGGCAGCTCCCCCCTCCAACAGGATGGTTCTCTCTGATCACAAGATTTGCAATTCTTAGGGGGTGGGGGTGGGAAGGAACAGGCAAAACCTAGAATCACTTAAATAACTCAAGGGTGTGTTCATGCTCCGGAATTCTTTATGACAGCATTTTATCAAAAGATGTGTCATGATAACAACCTGGATAATCCCCTTGGAATATAATTATAATTATAAATCCCCAATACCTGGGATTTAAGTAAAGTGCGAAGTAAAAAAAGTGCATGCCATATAAGAAAAAAAATTACAAATAGCTCAAAGTCTGTACAGTGGTACCTCGGGTTACAAACACCTTGGATTACAGACTCCGCTAACCCAGAAATAGGACTTCGGGTTAAGAACTTTACCCCAGGATGAGAACAGCAATTGTGTGGCAGTGATAGGAGGCCCCATTAGCTAAAGTGGTACCTCAGGTTAAGAACGGTTTCAGGTTAAGAACGGACCTCCGGAACGAATTAAGTTCGTAACCAGAGGTACCACTGTACAGCCAATGAATAATTAGATATTAGAGTTGCAATCCTGATACATTTGCATTCTAGTTAGTCTCACTGAACTCTATGGGACTTGCTTCTGCTTGAATAAGCCTAGGACTTCACAGCAAACCTCTGAAACACACGTTTCCTTCATTATCCAAAGACCTTACTCATCTAATTGCACTTTCTGCCACTATGAAATGCGAGAGTCTTGGTAAACCAGTGAAAAAAGCATGTTCAATTATCCAGACTTCTGATTACTCAACACAGCTATTGGGATGAATAAGGCTGTAGTACTATTTTATCAACCAGCAGGGATGGGGGTGGGTAGAGCCTTCAACGCAACTTGAATTTTTGCCATACCAAGGAAGTGATTCACCAACCGCTTCCAGTAATGTAGCCCCACTGACTTGACCAGATGAGTGAAAGGCCTGACACACTTCCGAAGTGTCATTTTGTATTACTAACCATTTGCCTTTTTGTGTGTGTTTTTGGACTGGAATTCCCCCATCACCTCTGAGAATCCATAATTTCCATCATACTTTTTCTGTGTGCAGTTCTTTATGTCCCTATTTAAGACCAATTTTATCATAGAGGTGATTCCTAATTTATTTGAAATGGTTAAAAAAAACAACATCGGTGCTTATTTAAATGGAATAGATGACCATCACTTTCTAATAATTGTAAAGAGCTAGGCATTCCATATGTAAGGTAAAACACATTCCATGCAAACTCACCACAGTTCACATTTAGAACAGTTTGGCTATTCCCCATTTCCACCAGTGCATTCTGACTAAGATTTTTAAACACAAATTTAATTCTAGCAGGGGGGGGGGGAAGAATGCATTACAACGCATTACAGCTACCAGTAACTCCCTAAGGCTAGAGCATCATTACAACAGGAGATATCACACAAAAAAGCAGACTCTTTTAAGTGTCTGCTTCAGCGCATCCAGAATTTTCTAACTTCCAACTGCATCCTGACCTCAGGCCTATTCAGCAGATTCTTCAATAAGGCAACTGTTCCTGCCATGAAATAGTCTTCACTAGAAAATAATCCCTTTATTTTCAAAAATGCCATCTTGGTTTCAAAGCAGAATGAACTGCAGCAATTCGCCCCCTTCTCACGCCAGCCAAATGTTTCATTATCTCTAGAGAAGGTTAGCAGCCATCTTGAAGACCGTTTGAAAATAATCATGAGCTCTGTAAAATAAGATGTAAGCAATATGCCATCAAACCTAATTATATGTTTTGAGTGAGAAATTGATCTTCAGAGTGACAATGAGTGGAACAAAGGGCTGGGAGCATCTGAAACTTCTGCATCTCCACTAACACTGGCTTTACTTCCAAACTCAGATGTGTAGCTGCGCTGTTAACCCCTCTTTACTCACTTGTTTCTACTCTTTCCCTAGATATTTACCTTAGGTAATCACTCCTACCTTTCACTCCTCCCTTCAATAGCAAAAACACCTTTATGAGAAAGGCTCTTCATGTTAATCAGACGCTCTTTAAAAATATGTCACAAAGAGCCTTCCTTTCAAATCCACAGCACTAAACTTTTCCAACTTTTGCATCTGTGGGAATCCCCTATCCATGCCATGTAGGAAAAAGATCTCCACAGAACACCATCAAACACCAGCCAGTCATGTGGCTTTGGTTGGGAGATGCAACCAAGCCATGCCTTTTATTTTACTCTCCCCTCCCTCCCACTACATTCACGCTTGTGTAGTGATTTGTGATAAAATGTTCATAGCAGCAGCAAATGCCTTTCATCTTAGAAGCTCACACTAAGCACGTTTCCCTAGAATGGCTCGTTTTGGGATGATCAGCGCCAACTCTTCCAAGAGAGTGCTTTTCAAAAATGTCTCCTGCAACCTTTGCCAACACTCCTGCAAGTGGTAAAAACCTGCACTGCTACACCAAGAAATGGGAATCTGTGGCCTTCTGAATTTTGGCTGCCCTAGTCGGTATGGCCAACAGTGAGAGGTGATGGCAGTGGGGTCCAGCAACACCCGAAGGTCTCTGTACTACATATTTTACACAATATTTTCTTTATCTTATGTAAATCGGGTTAGCCATGCAGGCATCAAAATTGGACGACACATTCAGTTCCTAAGAAACAGCTCAAATTGGTTTATGTGTTCATTGATTATTTGGATATAATTTCAGCCTCATCTCACCAGAATAGGTCTATAAATCCGGAAGACTATATTCCCTCATATGAACCTGTCTGGGCTCTGAGATATTCAGGGGAGCCTCTTTATCTTGGTCCCACCACCCTCAAAGGCATGTTTGGTAGAGACGCAGGACAGGGCCTACTCAGTGGCTGCTCCCAGAGTTTGGCTGCTCACTTCCTAGAGAATTAGATTGGCTCCCTCCTTGTTGACTTGAAAGGGCTAGTTCTGTCTTGTTTTTACTGTAGTGATCTATATGTTTGTGTGTGTATACACGTTTAAATGTTGTTTTTTAAATGAAAGCTTTCCCCTCTATGTTTCTATTTTAGCTGTAAGTTGCTTTGGGTTCCTGTCAGGGCAAAAGGCAGGATATCAATAATGATATAAATTAAGAAATAAATGAAGATCACCCGCAGGAAATCTCAATACACTTTTCCAGCAGCACTTCTCCTTTTGTGACATTTGGTGCCATTTTCGAACTCCTCAACTGCACCAATTCTATACAGCTTCTGAATTCACCTGAATTGCCAATTCATTTCAGCGCTAAGAGAAGTATCTTGCCAGAGTTATCCGCTGAATGTTCGGACTTACAAGATTTACAGTTGCCTCTGGATTTCTCATTTCCTTTCCTGAATCTGTATCATACAAACAAGGAAGAGGCTTGACAAATCTGAAAAGAATTTAATGCGATAAAAAGAGGATGCACTTCTGCAGCAATCAAAGGATTTCCCTGGATAGATATGAAAAGGAAGCTACAGACAATGGAAGAGTAGAGACTTCTACTCACAAAGGCTTCCTCAAAGGACACAATAATTCTTTATAAGAAGTTTAAAGTAACAATACTGCATTTTATTTTATTTTTGTTCCAGTAAAGCCACTGGTACCTCTCCCCACTTCCTCCATATATTTCAACTTTCACCTTAATAAATTTAACATAACTTTCATTGATCTAAGTACTTGAGGGGAAGTGTAAAACCACAGAGGAACTGCACAATGTCTGGATAGTTCAGTGCAAGACTTTGTAGTCATTCTTCAGAATTAGCAGACTGTGAATGCATCCTTTTTAACACAGATGACAAGAACTGGTTGTAGCTTTCAAAAGGAACCAGTGCCATCTACGATGCTATCAGAACTTCCTTATCCCTGAAAAAACACACACCTCTACCTAACATTCAAGAATTTCCCTCATCTCCTTTTCAGCCACACAAAACTGCTGGTTCAGTAACCCTGAAATGCACCAGGATCCCTAGATCCTTTCTCATTTTTCCACTGATACAAAATATGCTTTAGCCCCCAAAGCATATGACACAACACTGGGTGCTACTAGACTGCATTCCATTTCTTTTATTCATTTTATTATTTTGCATTCCATTTCGTTTATTCATCTTCATGACATCATTCCATGCATCCTGCATAATTCCTTAATGTCCATTTAAGTTAGCTACTTCATTGGCAACCCCCCCCCCCCACTTTCCTTCCTAAAGTTACCAGAGAAAAGAATGAATAAAACAGGTTTAAGGACTATGGCTGCAACACTAACTTTGTCTGCTGAAGTTCTGTTGAATCCAGTGGGACTTATTCTCTAATACTTGAAGGAAGGACACTAATTCCTACTTGATCGTTTATTTATCTCCTTATCTATTTCATACACTTCTTGATTGCAACAAACAAACCGACAAACTTCAAAGTGGTTTACAAAGGGATTTTACCATGTGGTATTTCCCCATCTTCGCTTTGTTTAGTTCTTCATTCGCCTTGCACTACCCTGCATTACTAAACTCCAAATAGATTACTCTACCTATCTGTTCAAGAAAATGCAACTTTGCTCAAAATAAGTAATCATAAACATGTGTGGCAGGTGTTAATATTCTTGGTGGAAATCTTTCTGCCAAAAACACACCAAATATTATTATTAATAATAATATATTATTTATACCCCACCCATCTGGCTGGATTTCCCCAGGTGAATCAAATAAGATCAGGGCCCGATATCCTATGGTCACATGCTTGGCCTTTTGGGGGTGAAATTGAAAACATTATTATCTGGGAGCAAGTCCCAATGAATTCAGCAGGACTTACTCCTGAGTAGATGTGCACAGGATTGCACTGTTAGCCTGCCTTTTCTAGTTGCATTATAATTTATGAGCAGGCAAGCAGAGTGCACTGTAGATCATCTTTCCATAACCGCTGACCTTCTTCATAGTCTTTTTGACAGCAGAAGTGCCCTGAATGGTAACGACGAATTCAGCACTTTAAAGGTTGCAAAGGGAAGGTCTCACACATACCACCATGTAACGCCCCGCATTTATCTGTACTGACTTTCATCTTCCTTTTTCAATTCCCTTAGTTAATCCAGCCAAGCAATGAGTTCAAATGGATCACTGTATCATCTTATAGCTTACACTGGGACACCAACACAGCAACCATAATTATGAAATTTCAGTGTCTCCTCTTTCACTGTCACTGAATCCTTATATAAATCTGCTTTAGCCACAGTCTGCTTTAGACATAGATATCTTTGTTTCATCATTTTACAGATCATTAATATGTTAAGCTCATGTCCTCCAGGTTTATTAAATGGCTGCAATCTATACTGTAACAGTCAGTACTAATACAGAAACAGACTATTTTGACATGCACTTAAAATGGTAAAATTACAGCAAAGGTAGTGCCTCTCTATTTTTGGTAACATGCTCTGTAAAATCAAGCTTTCCCCCTTATTTGTTCTCTTCTACTCACAAGCTAGTTCTCTGGGTCATAACATACGCTAAATCAAGCAGAATTCCTTCTCTACACCATCTTGATTTATAACTAAAGCAGTTTGTGGCACGACCATGTATGGTGGTTTGTTCCATCTCTCCTAACGAGTCCGTTAGAAAGGAGAGAGAGAGAGCACTATGTAAAAAAGATTCACTTTTTGAACTGACTCATACATAATAGAACCAGTAACAAAAACTTAAGAGTAAAACTCTGCAACCAGCAGAGCTGAGGGGAATTAAGAGTCCAGCAACATTTGAAGAATCACAGTTTCCCCACCCTTGGTGTCAGTTTTTAAGGACACTCAGTGATTTCAAAGAAAACAACTATATTCCCACAATCCCTTCTATACCCTGATAATCAATTTTCTACCTCTTTCCCTTAACTTCTGGTATTATGCATTGCCTATTTGTCAACAACAACTGGAACACAGCAAAATTAACCTATGCTCACTGTATGTTTGCCATGACTGTATCTTGCTGTAGTCATTTTTGCTTTTCTAAAGTTAATTTCTTAAGGTTCTGCAGGTTTCAAAAATTATGTGCAAGTACAATTCAGCCTTCCAACTTTGCCCCTGGACAAGTTGCTTCTTTCTGGCATTCATTCATCCTTCCTCCTCCGATTCCTTTCCCATCTCCTTTGAAGTAGTGGGTTGTCACAAAGTGACTCACCTCAGCACCAAAAGCTGAGGCATAAATCACACTAACGCTGTTAACAAAATCTATTCCACAATTTATGTCTTCAGCCTCTTAGATATAGCATGATTGCAAGAGGAAAAGGAAGACTTTTAAATAGCACTGTTCCACCTGTGCTACCACCACCGCATATTTTATATGGCAATTTCCCCCAAAAGTCCTACTAGTGATTTAATGCAAAAAGTTCTCGGAAGTCCCAGAAGTCTGGGTTTGGAGATTTAGTAAAAATGACAGACAAAGCAAGTTAAGAACACCAAAATGAATTGAAAGAAAGATTGTTCAATTTTCTCTGCACTGCGTTTTAAGCTGTTTATATCTATCCAAGCAATGGATGTTGGGGAGGGGCGAATTCTCATGACATTAAGTCATACTGCAAGCAGTTGTGTCCAGCTGGATACAGTGCTGGCCTTGGATGGCAAGGGCTCAAATCCCAACTCAGCAATGGGTCACTTGAGGTCTGGGGTAAGTGACTACTGGCAAGCAAACAGAGTTGCTCATGAATAAACACAATAGGGACAAAAAAGCCCATTACTGACATAGGAGTCATAGAGAGTCAAGAAAAAACTGCAATCTAAAACATATGTAAATTGTGAATGCTTATGACTTAGTTATTTACTTTGTTGCTTCAAAACAACAGAATTCTTGTTAAAGTGCGGATTATGAAGTAATCTAGTTCACTCCTACTTGTTCAAGTTATTCCTTGTGCCAAATATACAGACCACGTAGTTTAGTGGGGAAATGTTGCAACCTAGAAAAATGAAAGAAAACTGTCACTTGGTACAACTAGAATCTCCAAAGGGTGAGGCTGGCTCATTTTCAAAAGGCAATAAATGCACTGATGAATTAGGAACAGAAACATGTAGCTGAATTGAAAGGCAAGGATGAAAAGCACAATAGCAGGAATGGCAAACAGGTCAGAACAAGGTTGATAATCATGATTTTATTTATACACTCATGCATTTTGATCAAATGATCTTCAAGGTGGCTTACAATCTAGGTAGTGGGGTAGGAAAACTGAAAAAAAAAAATCACATCTGGCTATCAATGTGCCCTATTCGTTTCAGATAGCACCAGGGTTGCAGAGTCTACAAAGCCCGGGACACAAATTTTCATAGTCCTCTAGCAGCTATGGTGGCTCATTTACTAGAAGTTATGTGTTTAGTGTTAATTCTGAAAGTGTGTACTAGATTCTGACCAAACTAAGTCTCCTAGAGCACAATATATATCAGGAGGCTTAGTTTGGTCAGAATACACTACGTTGCCAGACACCAAATATATTGGCCTTGTTTTCAGCTGTCCGAAGGAGACCTGGTTTGTCTGGCTGGTGGCAGAGGGCAAAAGATCCCCAACCCCTTGCTTCTGCAATCCCAGGGCAACTGGGGCACTGGTTTTTGGGGGGCTGGAGTGGAGTCTGCAGCTCTTCATTCACTGTTCAATGGCTGGTGAAAGGTTAGTTCTTCCAGGACTTAGAACAGCTGGTGCACAGTTTGATGACATACTCATCCTATTCTGTGTTCACATCTGCATTGGCATGAACAAAGGGAAAAAGCATTAGATATGGACTCTGTACAGTTTGCATACCTTGTTTGGTGCAGAGATATATTTCCTGGTGATGTTAGGTAACAATACCCCAAGGCTACCATCTGCTTAATTTTGGTCTCTAATGGGCACCTATAACGGAGATCCCTGAGAAAGGGACATGTCTAGTCAGGCAAGGTTGGGATTAACTTTAACCTGGATACAAATCGCCCAGACAAACCTGCAGAGATTGCGTTGCTTCATGTTCATCTGTCTACAGTCTACTTCCATTAAGAAAGACGGCTTTTCTCAGCCAGGGAAAATATAGTAAGCTCAATTCCTAGCACTCAGAAAACTGTCGCTTAATCCTGGGTGGCTCATGTAAGTTTATCAGAACCAAAGCTGGTTCTGAACAGTGCTGGTTCTGAACAGTTAAACTATGGAATTTGTTTCCACAAGAAACCAGGATGGCTTTAAAAGAATTTAGCAAAATCAAGAAGGATAAGACTCTCAAAGGCTACTAGCCACAATGGCTATATTTTCCCTCCACTGATTGGGGTAGTATGCTCTGAAATACCAGCTTCTGTGGGCCAAGAGGGAGTCTGTGCAGCACATTTCTGTGGTAAACTACGTAGATTTTGCATTAATCTAAGTCTCACTCTCCCAATCAAATGGAGTGGACTATTCTCTGTTTATTCCCATGAATATCCAGCAAATATGAAGCACAAAGAGTTGAAACAAGGGAAACATTTGCTTGAAAACAGCCTTTTTGTGTGAGCATGCTGGTAATGCTTCAGAAACCCAGTGACAGAGTAATAGCATCTCATTTCTCTAGAACGATTGTTCAACAAGACAGAAAGCGTATCCTGGTAGGAAAGCCAACATCCTCCCACTCCTCTAACGCCTCAGGCTTCTCTACTGGGATTTCTTCCAGTGAGTTATCCCTCCCCCCCACACCAACAGCTTTCAATTATTTTGAAATAGCAAAAGTCATCCTAAAGGAATTAGGCTATTGCCTCAGATCTAGTGCAGCATATTTAAAGGAGGGAAATCTAGCCGTGAGTAAGAATGCTATCGCTTATGCAAAGGATATACTATGAATTTCAAACAAAAACAAAAACAAACCACATGTTCCCCAACCATTAAAGCAAGGGCAAGAATAAAACAAGCAACTGGCCAACATCCTTGTTACATTCTCGACAAATAATTTCCAAACTTTATTTTAATCATATTCATTCCCTCTAATAGTAAACTTTGTGTTGATCAGAAGCGGAGCCGAAGTCAAACTGGGACAGAGACAAGGCAGAGAGGGCTCTGTATACCTTGGAGCTTTGCCAAGTATGCATTTCCTTTCTGGTTCTGGGTGTTTTGTTTTTTGTTTTTCTTAGAAAAGCAAAAACAACAACCAAGTCCTCCTACAGGAAAAGAATGACGTAAGGAACAGTTAAGAAGTCTGAGAGTGACAAAAACAATCACCTCCATCAACAAAGACAGGAGGCGGGTGGGTAGACATAAGATGAAATAGGAAATACAAGCCCTCGGTGGGTTAAATGACCATTAGTTCCAAGGGATGACACTCGCTTCCCTTCAACCTGAGGCCTGATGGGAGGGGAGAGAATTAGGACTGAGGCCTGCACACCGGCTGGAGCCTATTTGCTGACCCACTCTTCTCCATCCTTCAAGTTCAATCCCAATATGGGTGTGCCCTCCTTGCAACATAAATGGTCCTTTGGGAGCGATTAATAAGAAGGCGAGGATAGAAGAGAAAGCACTTTCTCCAACCCAAATGCATTGGTTCAATAGAACAATTTACACTCTAGGGGAAAGATTCTCAAATGGGGAGCAGAAGAAAAATTGGGAATTCACTCTCAGCACTCTCCCATACAGCAGCAGCAGAGAGACATAAAACTACTCTGCCCAACACTGTATCACTCAGGAATGCTGCATGGGGAACCTCAGTACTATTACCACATGATTTAGCCAGCAGGCAAGCATAACATTTTCTTCTTTCCCACCCTCTCAAAATGTCCTACCTCCAATCCTGTCATACCACACCTAGCTGTGGAATGGACTATGGCAAAATACTTGTGTGTGTACCCACTTATAATTCTCTCTCTCTCTCTCTCTCTCTCTCTCTCTCTCTCACACACACACACACACACACACACACAGCAGGATGGAAACTTAAGTAGCTGTTACTGTCATAAACTGTCCATGCCATAAACTGCCCATACCTGAAAGCACAAAGTCATTCACTGACTGAATGTCAAGCTACTACAAGATTAGCATTGCAATGCTTGATCTTTTAAAAAAGAACACTTGAATTCTTCGCGAAAGCCAAGTAAGTGCTTTGTGACAGACAAGGCCTGCTTTGTCAGTACAAGCTTCCTTCTGCTTCCCACATCACTGATTTTCTATATGGTCCAGGTATATACCAGTCTGGCGGTACTTGTGTTTTCTGGAGCCAATATATTTGCAACACATTTCCAATTAAGACAGTAAACCTCTCTCCGAGGTTATATTGCTTTCTGTCATACTGGTCTCTCTAACCAGATAATATACAGAGAGCATTAATATTTAGCACCTCTATAGCACATTCAGGTGTTCAGTGCCAACGTATATTTTCTCAGTTATCCTTGCAAGCCTGTTTTATCAAGACTGGAGAACCTCCAGACCAAACTAGACCCAATAGGAATCCTAATTTGGCCCATGAGATCACCCTACACCTGATGTCATCTATGATGGCCATTGTGCGGCAGGTTGCAATGAAATGAGCAGTGTGGAAATAATCACATCATTAATTGTCTTAAATTTGAAAAATACATAAAATAGACAATGAAACTTTGTCGTTGGCAGAAATCAAATTGCAGGAGAATGGAAACAGCACTGATTGTGACAGAGACAGATTGGAACAGAAATTCCTAGTTACCACTGACTTCTAGGACTACATACCGCAGATAAATTCTTTAGCACTGTTATGATGGAGAGGAGAGGTGCAACTATGCCAAAGGAGAAGGGGATCTAGACTGAGCTGGCCACTTCTGATTCTTCCTCACTGCGCCCACAACTCCATTGTTTCTCTCTTCTTTCCCCATCATCATAGCTACTGCCGCTACACCACTTTAAACTTGCTCCAGTGTATCATCATCATAATACTTCTTCCTGCTAGAAACTTGAGATACATTAGCACTGCCATAGGGGATTTAGCTGCAGTCCCACCCTCAACCAGGTAGCATAATGGTACGAGTCACATAAGCATTGGTAAAGTGAGTCATGAAATTAGCCATCTAGGGCTTGCCGATCAGAAGGTCAGCAGTTCGAATCCCCATGACGGGGTGAGCTCCCATTGCTCAGTCCCTGCTCCTGCCAACCTAGCAGTTCGAAAGCACGTCAAAGTGCAAGCAGATAAATAGGTACTGCTCCAGCGGGAAGGCAAATGGTGTTTCCATGCACTGCTCTTGTTCGCCAGAAGTGGCTTAGTCATGCTGGCCACATGACCTGGAAGCTATCTGCGGACAAACGCCGGCTCCCTCGGCCAGTAAAACGAGATGAGCACCCAGTGTCGTCTGCAACTGGACTTAACCATCAGGGGTCTTTTACCTTTTTCAAAGCAGCTTAGAACTAAGAGTTATAACAAACTAACACTCACTCCCTTCCATCACCTACACAAAGCAAAAGCTTTGCAATAACCATTTAGCTAAAACTTTGGCCGCAATGCTTAAATCACAAGACAATCAAAAACTGTCAGCAACATATATATTGGGATCACCAGGTCAAGGGATAATAAAAAATCGCACAGGTACATAGAGGACTCTAAAGACATTAACAGCACCTGCTCTTATGGCAAATCAACTTTTATGTTTTAATCTGGACCACAGTGTGCGGATGTATTTTGATCAATTTGGTCATATCAAAAGTTTCCTATTCAACTCTATTCCTACCAAGCAAATGCTGGTCTGATACCTGAGCAGGTCACCTACAAATATAACACAGGCAGGCGGAGCTCCAGGTTTTTCCAGTGATGCACAAATTGTATAAAGCCCAAAGAGACCAATGGCCACAAAAATTCTCTACCATAAATATTTAAATCCATACTATAAGGCATATAGTTCAACTATTTAACCCCCTTTTTTCAACAGATATTGTGCTGGCTTCAAGGTTGTCTTTTATCTCAAGGCTTAGTCCAAGAGTAGCCTATTGTACTCCACATCAAGCTGCTCTTGAAAAGAAAGGGGGATCGCAGGACTTAAGTACCAACAAATGATAAGGATAGAAGTTGGAAGGTGTGAGAGACAGGAAGACACCAGGACAGAAATGGAAGATATGTACTGCACACCTGAGGGCAATAAAGCAAGTTGCTTAGGATCTCTCTCTGGGAGCAGAGAATAAAGTTCTTGGACTAAATTAAGGACTAAAAAGAAAAAGGGACAAAATTCCTTGATTGTTTAAGAGCAGCGTGATACATGGTATCTTGTAACATTTGTTTGTAACTATTTTAGGAATGCTTCCAGTAGAGCTCTGAAATTCATTCTTGTGGTGGAGAGCTTATTCATTTCTGTTCTGCGCAAGGTCCAGATCATGGATTCTGTTGCAACATCATACTAGCCATGATGACTATGATTTGCTTCCACAGTCAGAGGCAGTAAAGTTGCTGAATACCGGTTGCTGGAAACCACTGGGGAGGAGAGGAATGTTCTTGTGCTCAGGTCCTGTTGGCAGGTTTCCTACGGGCATCTAGTTGGCCACTGTGAGAACAGGATGCTGCACTAGATGGTACTTTGATCTGAACCAGTGGGCTCTTCTTATTGCCCTTAAGAACGTATGTTTGCAATCCTAAAAAACATTTACTTGCAAGTTCCATTCAATCAATAGGATTCACCTTATGGCTAAACTGCTAGTTATAAACTCTTGCTCCAACCATCTTGAATTACAATCTTGGGAGCAACCACCACTAAAATGGTCCCAAGGAAACATGCATAGGAGTAGGGTGCATGGCATGCCTAATTTTCTCTGATGTGTACCTGCTTGAAGAGGCTTGCATTTTCTGGAAACTCCTATGAACAGCTGTTAGGGATGGTACAATCTGATGCACTTTTGCAGCTGTGTTCAAGTCTATTAAAATTTAATTTTCATGGCCTTTGAAGCTTAGAGGCTTGAAAGGGAGGCAAAGGGAAACACACAAAACAAAGACTGGGAAAGGACAACATGAGATGTTTCATGCAAATAAAACCTCTGTGCACTGCAAACAGGCAATTATTTGCCTGGACTTTCATCAGATACCTTTGCTAGAGAAGTAGCTCCCTTCTCTGCTACAGATGGAGAGGGAGCAGATAATAGACAAGAAGTTCCAGACAGCATTTCCTCCCCTTTCTGTTACCTCTCTCCTTGCATATACCTCAGGCAGAATGTAACAGACATTTCTCTTTTGTACCACGAACAAAGGCAGTATGATTACCAAAGGATTTGCCTGCTTTACACCAAAGGTGAATCCGTATATAAGGCTTTTGATGATAACATTTGTAGAGTTATAACGCATAGGCACAATTACAGCCAGATGCCTAACTTGTAGACATGTGGCAGAATTCTGAGATTCGGTCTCCCCATGTTTCTGGGCTCCCAACTCCCCTTAACCCCAGTAAACATCGATTATGGGAATTGTAGTTCAAAACATGTGCCGAGAGCCACATTTGCTACCTTTGAGCTATAGAATTCTATGGCTTGTGCCACCAAGCTTGATGTGTTTCAGAGCACAGAGATGCACCAAGCCACATTTTTCTTTGGCATGAGTCCAGGGGTACACAATAATGTTTTTCTTGAGTCAAGATTGTCCAAGGGAGCTTGTGTTTCCTCCTTCGCATGCAGCAGGTGGATTAGCTCACCTGTACAAATCTGGAGATCTACCCTATCAGCATGTTTCTTCAGCACTGTTTAGAAAAATCTATAAACCTAATAATAATAATAATACCTATGTGGTATACATAAAATATACATACTGCCATCCTCAGGATATATATTGCAATCTGGACTACAGATCTGCAGGAAAGGTGAATTGCTAAAAAGTAATGTACCACAACAGGAGTTGGGACACTCATTTTCCAATCCCACAACCACCAGCAGCAGCTTGAGACAAATATTGAAGGTAAAATGAAAAAATAAAATAAGAATACTTTGATTCTTTATGTGCACAGGAGATAGAAGATGCTGTTTGTGTGCAATGTCGAGGCAAAAGGTGCTCTTCTTGTCCCCAGGTTCATTGCTTTTCAGGCTGATGACCAGAAAAGCAAAGCCTTGACTATTTGCTCACCTTAAGACCCATATCATATAATTGGCATATGCTGTCTATATGCTAAAGACCACTGAGAACACAAAACACATTTCAGAAGTATATTTATGGAGGTATTAGGTGTGGAGATGAAGCATCCTGTCACAGCTGTGGGTAAATTCATTTATAATGCACATGCATCTCGAGGACAGCACAAGCCTTTCGGGTTCCTTCCAAGAGTGTTTGTTTTTTTCCAGGCAAATTGCATCTCAGTTGTTCTACAACAGTCATGATACTTAACTACCCACCTTTTCCGGCTGGCCCTAAACAGGTTCATAATCTAAGCTGTTACAGTATTATTATGCATAGTGTCTCTCCAAATGTCCTAAGCACATACAGTATTTAAAGTAGTGTGTATCCTTTCAGAGTCACATAACTTCAATTAGCAATACACAGGCTCAATCCTGCATCTGCATGTAGCCTTATTCATTCTGCCTGTGGGCCTAACACTGGTGTCCATTTCAAAAGAAACCTCTTTACATCCTAGTTTAATAGCAGTTTCTTTTTTTAAAAAAAGAGAGAGAGAGCTACAAGTTAAGAGTTGAGGCTACAATATTTTCTCAAAAGGCAGAATGGCTTTCAATGACTTCCATCATCTTTTTAAAAAAAGTGAGAAAAGACACTGAACTCATGTAAACACAGTTTATTCTCCACAGTACAAGGCCTGCTTTTGAATCATGAACATCACGTGGTGGTCCTCCACACACAAAACAGTTGGAAGTCTTACGCTAGGTGAATTAGACCTATCAAACAGGATCTCCAAACATTCAGGTATGAAGTCTCTCCATATGATTAAGAGATGCTTACAAACATTAGCACTGTCATGCACAAGTACTGTTAAGAGCCACAACAAAATCCCTAGAACTTTCTCTCAAAAGGGCCGAGTCCAAAGTTATGTCTCTTATCAAGAAAGCTGCAGTAAATCCTGTCTTTCCACATGGCTGAAAACCAGCTCGGAGAGTTGGGCTATCAAAGTCAACTATTGTAAAACATTTGACAGTCAGTCCCCATTATGGTGCAAACATCCATTGCCTCCTTCATATACTTCCATACTTTGAGATCTCCTAACAAATGCTGTTTGTGACATTATTCATATTTAGACTTTAAAGCACACAAGTTTCAGGTTTCTAACAAGTCTGTGCAAAACACATACTATTCCTGTTTTCAATGTAACCAGATTCAAATCTTCATTTTTAGTATGTGCTTCCCGCACCCCCGCCACCCTGAAAGAACTTTTACAGGCATTCCAACAACAGAGCTTCAAGCTGCAGCTTTGTTTACAGGTATTTAAAAATGCAGTTATAGCACTTATACTTGAGTAATAGTTGCAGCCAACAGATACTTCTCTTAGCTTTTAGAGAGACTGTAGCCCTTGAAATTCCAGGGTTTCAAACAATGATAACCTCCATCTCATGTTTTATTAGGCATAGTTGCTCTCAAATTCGCTTCCTCATCATTACTTACCAATGCTATTAAGCTGCTGCAATGACTGCTACTTTCATCCCACCGTGGCTTGCAGTTGTTTTATCCAAATATTAAAGAGCAGAGTTGAAAACTTGCATAATTCCTTTGCAGAATGGACAAGGTTCCACTTCTAATTCAATTTAACCAAAGCAACAGACCAGAAGAATGTACTGCTGTTGTTTGACATTCATTTAGCACCAGCGTGCTAGGTGCTGCATAAACATAAGTAGCAAGTCACTTTCCAAGAGAACTGTTGAAGAACAGTAATGTGATTCTACAATGGTTCAGAAAAGGGTTACAGACGGAAAATGCCTAGCAGATGAAGAGTGGAAGATACTTCTAGACATAGGAATGCGAGATAGCAGGCACTTGAACAGGAGGAACTAGGAGGAGGACTAAGAAGGTAAACAGGAGAGTTGGAGCCAGCTGCTCCCTGGCGACTCTGCACAGCGGTTCTCTCTATTTCTGTGGTACAGCTCCCAACAACTTGGCAGATGTTTCCACCCAAAAGTGATACTGCCCCTCACCCCATCCAAAACTGAACCAGTTTTCTGGAGACTACAGGTGGATAATTACAGGTGGGAAACCATTAATAGCCCAATCTGAACAACTCACATGAAACCACTGGAATCAACCACATAAGAGATTTCTAAGTGTAAGGTTGAGGCTGGATATGACATAGAACCAATATAAACAATTACTGAGAATAGTCTAAAATGGGAGAGATGGGGGAAGAGTTTGATTTACCTTTATATTCCACCCCCTCAGTCTACTGAACTACCTCCTATCAGTGTCTTAAAATACTAACTATGGTAATATACCCTTTTGCCTCCATTTTAACAGTGGATGCTAGTATCCCCCTTGGCCTTTCCTATTCAAGTGAAGTGGGGTTTTTCTAATAGCACTAAATTAGGATCCCTCAAGAAGCCTGAAAATGCAGACAAAGGTAACAGGCTTTTAACACCATTAGTAACTTCCAATGCAGCATATGAACACTGGAAAATTACCACATTTGTTTATACTAGCCTTTGCCAAACAGATGTTTTGGATGATAACTCCCATCAACTCCAGGTAGCATGACCAATAGTCAGGAGTGGTGGGAATTGTAGCCCAAAGTGACCCAGTTGGTATGAAAAGTTGGACCACCCTGAGTTAGATGATTACCCACAAGCCACAGAAGGGAACCTCTTACCACAATAACTCAGTGACAGCAATACCAGCCAACAGGGTGCTCTCCAATGCTGCTGGCCCACATCTCCCATCATCTCTCAACACTGGCCATGCTGCCTGGAGCTGATGGCAGCTATAATAGAAAACATCTGAAGAGTACCATGTTTGTGACCATTGGCTTATACCACCTTTGTAAACCAACCATCAGTAACACGACCTGCAGTAAGGAGGATACTACTTTTCCTGGATTTCTGATCAGGTGTTGATGCAAAGTAAAGTTCTCTTTCATGAGAGTGACATTTTAGACATTTGATACATACCATGCTAAGGTGCCACTTGGTGAATAATGACTTGCATTCACCCACTATTAAAACAGCTTTTATGAAATTATGAGTGCTGGGCCTCAAATCAAGAATGCATTTCTTTGTGTGGTTATTTACACAGCCACCTATTTCACAGAAACAGTTTAACGAAATAAGTGTAACTGGACAACCGCTGGAACTTTTTTAAAAAAACCCATTGAAACTTTCAGCTTTCATAAAATACTCTTGAGAAACTAACCCCTAAAAAAAACCCTATTAGGTCAGTCTTGCTTATTTAACAGACAGCATACTAAATTAACTCTAATTAGATGAGCTTGGCAAGTTCATGAGCAGCATTTATTCTTTTCACACATTCCCAAGGCATTGCTTCTCGTGTCTTCTCTCCCCCTGCAGGTTTCTCTGTTCCTATATTCCCAAAGGAATGATTTCAGGTTTTAGACACAAGGTAAGGCTTCACACATGGGAAAATGAAACCCTTGTTAAACTCTCATGTCAGCTCTTCAACCTCCTTCAAAATCCTAGTTCAATTATTGTTTCCCAGGTACAAGACCTGGAAGGTATCACAGTAAAGGACCAAAAAAAAAAAAAAAAGTGAGCTCAATCTTTTTTTATGCTGACCAATATTGGATCTCCCATGTTGCATAAAGCCTAATCTTTCCAGAGGCATCAAGTTATAGTTGGAAGTAATTTATGGCATCACCAAGATGAAACTAAATTGATTAAACCCCTCAATAACCACAGCCTCACACATTTTGTTTTGTTTTTGATACGCTTGTTTCTAGACTTCCCCAAAAGTTCCAAGTCAGAAGTAGTTCACAACACCAGCAAGAAAACCTGTGTCTTTAAAATCAGGGCCTCTTGTCAATACAACCATGGAATCAGTTTCCTTTTTGTTATATGAAAAAGAAAAAAACCTCTTCCACTTTATTCCCCTCCTCCTGCCCCTTCTAAAGCCTCTGTTTCCAATTACTATGCAATCTTTGGAAGATGCCAACCTGGAATGTGTTTCCAAGTGTATCTTGTCTGGCAGCATCTGCTATAAATGGGTATTTTCCATACGGGCCATTGGAACAATTCATGCAGGGAGACAATACCATGTGAGAGATAGGTTTTACCTGTTTTTATGGCGGGCTGTGTTTTTATCTGATCAGGAGATATGAAGGAAGCAGATACAGAGTGGGTGTTTTTTTGTTTGATTTACCTTTTAAATGCTTCAGCTGGGTTTCTCTCGCACTCCCCAGGCTGCAAGAGACTTTGAACAGCAGGATCTCTCAGCTTGTCCTCGAATCCCTGAATCAGTCCACTGCGACAGATTTGGGCCACTAACCCTCTGATAAAGCCTCCCACACAGAGAGTGTCCGAGTCCTGAGCCCTGCAGAAGTGGAAAGCCAGGGCTTGGTGATGTAAACCCCTTTGCAGACTGGCAGGTGAGCTGGGCCACAGTAATTCAGTACAGAGGGCTGTTTTGCCACTACCCGGCCCTCCTACCAGCAACACACCCCAGGCAGCTCCCTTGCCAGGGACGACGCAAGTATTAGTCCCAGAGTTCAGCACAACGGATGGTTTGTTGGCAGTGCTGTTGCTGCAGCTCGTCTTTTCCTGCAGGCAGTGCTGAAGCTTGTGAAAAACCCACTCTCTACAATAAAACTGTTTCCCCTGCAGCAAGCTGGTCTGAGCCATTTTACAGACTTTCTTCTCTGGGACAGGTCAGAAACGACAGCACATCTTTAAAAGTTGCACTCAAGGCAGGTCCTTAAATCCAAGACGACAAATGCGCAGCATGGAGCTTGGTCACTGGGCAATGCAATCCGCGAACCTTTCATCCCCTCACATAATGGTCAGTAGCAGCATCTTTGCAAAGCCGAAGAGGCATCTTTCGATCCAAATGCTCTCCTGATTAGCACATGGTGTATTGCCGATCATCCGATTTAGAAATAAAGCTACGTTTGATACCAAGGCTCAGAAATACTTCTCATATGGCTTAAAAGGTCATGCAATGCCATGGCTACAGCTGCAGCTTATAGTGCTGCATTTCCCTCTAATACAGATGATACATCTAAAAAAGCTGAGTTGCTAACACGCACGGTTCCTGCATGTTCTCTGTGCCTCTCTAGGTTTCCAGTCATCCCAAAATATGCGGCTTTTATAACCCCCTTCAAAACGCCGCCCACATCAAGATGTGACTCTTGTAAAAAAAAAGGCTTCTTTTCTGTTCCGTGAATGTTTACTGAAAATGTATGGATCTGCCTTGTATAGCGAGAAGTGGTTCACTGGAGTCTGTGCAAGCTTCTGTGGTCCAAGGAAGCCCTTCAAATTATGACGCACCGTGTCTCCAGTGAGATGGAAACACTCAAACTTCTTGCGCAGAAGGAGACATTCAGCAAGTGCTTTCTTTGCAGTCTCATGGTCTACTCTCACACTCCAGGTGTCTCAACTGCAGATGTCAAAACACTCCCATTTCTGCCCCAGACCTGAAATTAAGGACCACAAACACTTGTTAGCTGACATGCACCAGGGTATTCCACTCTTAAGTAAATCAACTGAAGCCAGTGGCTTATTAGGGCACAAAAATAAGAAAGAACCTAAGAAAGAATTCACTTTATACACACTACATCCTGCTTTTTTTAGTATCGGAGGAGCACAAAAACCCCAACAAAGCCCTACTAGCACTGCCTAGATTCACATTTGTGCCCTTTTCGTGCAAGATATGTGACCTTGAAGCCACAAAAGAGCCCCCTATCCCATTCTGAAAACTGATATTCATCCAAGGACTCTCCTATCTTCTTCTCCCCCCCCCCCAAAAAAAACTTGGTCATCTGAACCTCCCTTGTACCTGCTTCCTATTATGCCTACTGGTCCTGCCGCCCTCCAGCTTTTTCACAGCCGCCTTTGTTCAGGGCTCTGGAGCATCAGGAGCAAGACAGGAGCCACGTTTCCACTTACCGTCTTCTCTCTCTCTCTCCCCGCCCCCCTCCACCCCAAAAGTCCCCCGGCATTGTTGCTGGGCAGCGTGCTGCCGCTGTCATCGGCTCGGCTCCCCGCGGTTGGATCCAGCAGCCAGCGACGCGCTCGTTGCATTTGTCCTCGGCTTTGTCTCTCCCCCGACCCCCCCCCCGGGCGTCCCGCACGGCTGGGCTTCCCGTTTCAGCCGATAGCCGAAAGAGAGGAGAAGATTCAGCAGGATGCAAGGATCCCTTTCCTAGGGAAGCCTCCCCGGTTGCAGAGCCTTGAAGTCTTTAAGCTTAGGGGGAAAGAATGGGAAACAAGGAAAAGCGGACTCACTCGAGCCAGCGAGCGCTTGGCCCGCCTGCTCGCTTCCCAGATCCTCCGCTCCAGAGAGACACACGCCCGCCCGCCCTCCCTCCCTCCTCCGCCCACCCCACCGCAACGGAGGGGACACGCACGCAGCAGCGTCCCACGGCACAAAGATCCCCGCCCGCCACTCCGATCGCTTCAGCCCCCACCCTCCATCGCTGCACGGGAGTTGCATGCTCCGGGAGGAGGGCGTCCCGCCGCGGCCTCGCTCCTCTCCGCCCGCCGGTCAGGCTCCCAACTCGGATCGCACGCCTCCCCACCCCCACTCCCACGTTCGCGGGGTTCAGATTTCAAACACTCGCAGACCCAAAGAGAGAGAGTTCGGGCAATCCCCGCCCGGGTTTCCGACGACGCTGCGCGCTGGCCCCTTCTTCACCTTTGCCACTCATACAGCCTTCCACGAATCGGGAGGGGAAAGTTGGGGAGGGGGCAGGCGGGCAGACGTGCGCGCGCCCCGACCAAAACAAACAGAAACCCCGAGAGAGAGAGAGCGCTCCCACGTTCCCAAAGCCGCACCAGCGCCTCGCACAAGTTCGGGGCGCTTGGCGATCGCGATCGCAAGAAGGCAAGCAAGGATTTGTGGCGGATTGAGACGGGGACACCCCCCTCCCATTCACACACACACACAAAACAAAGACCTTTGCACGGGGCGCGGCAAGCGTGCAGAGCAGACCCGCGCGCGAGCCCACCCGCTGCACACGGAGCTTTTTGCACAAGGCAGGCGCTCATCCACACGGGACGAGGAGGCGATTCGCCGGGCAAGAGAGTCGTGTAGACCCGGGCGCAGCCCCAGCAAAGCTGAGACAGCTGCCCGGCCGCGGAGACTGCCTAGCCCCTGGCAGAAAAGAGCGTCTTCTTCGCCGGGGTTGACACCACCCCAAGGGAGGGAGGTGGACGCGTGAGTGGCTGCACCCCCTTCCCCAGCCCTCCACCCACCCTCTCACTCGGCGAGAGAGAAAACCTCCCTTCCCCGGCTGCTGCTGCTGCTGCTCAGTTACCTCCCCTGCTTCCTCTCCTGTGGACAAGGAGGCGGCAGCTGCTGCTGGTTGGCTCGTTCCCCTCCCGCCGCTGCCGCCGAAGCCGCTTTCCCCAAGGCGGCCGAAAGCCCAGACAGGCGTGTCCGCGGAGCTTCCCTTCGCCTCGTCCCTCTTCACTCCCCGCAGGGCCGGCCTTCCGGCCTCGCTCTCCCTGTCCGGCGCAGCCGAAGCGCGGCCGCCGCCACCACCACAGCTGCCCCCGCCCCTTTCCCCCTCTCCCCGGCCTGATTGGGCGGCCTCGCTCCGGCTCCTCCTCGGCGCTCGCCTCCTTAGGCCCCGCCCGCCGCCGCCTGCTGGTTTGGTGCTTCGGCCGTGGGCGTGGAAGGGGCGTGGCCAGACGCCGCTCGGCATTCCCCGGAGCGGAGGGAAGGCTCGGTACCCTGAGCTCGATCCTCGCAGCTGGCCGGGGACTCTTGAGTCGCTCCTTTGTTTTCAGGAGCAACAGGCTTTGCCCTACACCTGCCTCTCGAGTAGTTTACTGTGCTGGTTTCTATGAGGCTCATAGGAGAGCCAGCTCCTTTTTGTCGTGGTCCCTTCATAAATATCCCAAAGTTAATGGGCATTGTCATTCAAATACTGTATAGTAGCTTAATGGTCAGGGGTCCCTTTACCTTTACAGTAGCTTAACCCCCAACTCCCCAATATTTTATTCAAATTGGCACCTCGGATAAGGCAAGATATAGGATCTCAGCCCTGGTCACTTGCTATATTTAATAGAATTGTAAGGTTGGAAGGGATCACGAGGGTCCAACCCGCTGAGATGTAGGAATCTTTTGCCCAACATAGGACTTGAATCCACGACCCTGGATTAAGTCTCATGACCTACCAGCAGCGATTTAGAACCTCAAGCTCAACCCAGACGCTTTAAAAGAAACACACACCCCTAACAAAATAATACTACTTCCCACGGAGAAGCCCATCCAGTTTCACTTCCTGAGGCCAATGGTGCCAACTTGGAATAAAATAGGGAGGGGGAATAAGACCCACCCTGCATAATCGATCACAAGACACGGACACACACACACACTATTTGAATGGCAATGTCCATCAACTTGGGGGGGATGGCCCCCTAAAATATTTTATGGGGGGAGGGCAAAGAGCCTTTATTCCCAAGGAGTTGGCTTCTATGCTCCTCATCAACCAAAACTGGGAAACTGCTGCCACCACCTCTTCTTGCTTCTTCGATGGCAGTGGCAGCAGTGGGTGGGCTCTACAGCACTCAGGCACAGCAGTGGGATCTGTTGCCTCTGGATCCCTGCAGGATCCCTGCAGGAACCCGCCACCTGAGGCAGTCACCTCAGTGTGCTGCCTTATGGTAATGGCTCTGCCCCCTCCCTACAACAGCATCCTCAGGGCAGAGCTTTTCCTCTGAGAATAGAGGTCTGATTGTTAGCATGAATAAGGGCAAGGCTTTTGCACATTTCCTCATGTTTTCCATGTTATCCATGGCCCTTAACTCCCAGGAAAGTGGGTGTGGAATTGCACAGGGATGGCACAGTAATCACTCAGTGTGAGCAGGAGCAGCATGCCCTGTTTTGAGGCAAAATAGGAAGTGCCCAGCCCCTGCTGCTGCTGCTCCTGCTGCCGCCACCTGCACCCTGCCACATCCGCCACTGGCAGAGAAGCACTGCCATCATCATCACCAAATTTGGATGAGATCTGGTGTGCTTCAGGCGAGGTACTGCTTCACCACTGATGGAGGTGACAGGGCAGGCTGCTGCCTCAGACGGCAAAAACCCCAGAGGCAGTACTCCCATGCCCCCCCCGTCATCTCTTCCAGTGGCAAAGCAATGCAAGCATCAACACCAATTTAAGGCAAGATTGCATCCATTTGGGGTGACATCTCACCTGAAATCAGCACCGATGGTGGCACCACTTCTCTACCAGTGGTGGATGTGTGGCAGGGCATGCTGCGGTGCCAGCTATAGGGGGCAGAAGGGGCTTCATCCCCCTCAATATTTCTAGGCAAGGAGCTGAGCCCCTTCCCCCAATATTGATGGGGCTGCCACCCCTGCTGCCTCCAGCAAGCGCCGGCCTGCCAGGCAGGAGGTGTGGAGTGCAATTTTCACCCTCCACACTCCCTGCCGTAATCATTGGAGCTCCTTCCAGGAAGGCACTCTGGTGATCTTCAAAGGGATGCCTGGGTGTTCCCGCAGGCCTGGCCGGATGGGGGGGGGCAGGTGTGTGACATCATGCACGAGCAAAGGGCCACGCCAGTGTTGGGCCCAATTCTGCACGCCTGGGGCATGTTGTGGCAGGCAGCGGCAGCAGGTATGGCAGTGGTAGTGGCAGGAGTTGAAGCAGGAGCTGGGCAAGGCAGCACTTCCCATTTCTCCCCCAGCTCTTTCCCCCCTAGGTTCCTTACTCTTGTCCCAGGACTTATGTCCATCAGCATTGGTGCAGCCTAAAGTAGACCTGTGGTGTCCACTGAAACGATTGGGACCGGTGTGGGAATTAACTTGTGTGGTTTGAGCTCCACGCTTTGGCTAATGCTGCCAATGAAACTTTAGATATAGAGTTAATATGTAGGGTGCCATCCTGACCTCTTTTGGGTGCATCAGTTACACTCAGGAAGAAGGAGGGGAGGTTCTGTGGCTGTCTGTGTTAGTCTTGCAGGTGCTTTGAGCTGCAGATTGCATAGCATTCTTTGACCACATGTGAAGTTTAAATGTAAGTTATGAGCTTTGGGCCTGTATCATTTTGACTTTTTGCTTCACGCAGCCAAATCCCCTTGAGAAAAAGTGGGTCCCTTGGTGGCCTATGCTATCAAACCACCTTTAAAATAGAATCATGTACCAAAGTCTTTTAAGTGTGAGTAACTCTGCTTTTGCAGTGATTCCTTCATCAGTTCATATCCTGTTTCTAAACTTACACTTTTGGGGAAGTGAGTAATCAGTTACTCTGCCTTTATAGGCATCCCTGGGTAGCTTAACTTGTGTAATTTAAGGCTGTTCAGAGGGATTTTGATACAAAGAAACTGTATTTTGTTTTATAATGATAACTTACCTTTTCTTAGCACTCATATCTTTGCAATTTTCTACCCTAAATTGTCAAGAACTTAAAAAAATAAATAAATCATTGCTGTTCTGAGTGTACTTTTCCCAAAGTAAATCAAGAGCTTTCAATAGAATTCACAAGTGACTGAGTTTAGGAATGCAGTATAACTTCAAAACACATGCATTTAAGGTGACTGTACTCTGTATTCTTGTTTACGATGATGACGCAACTGTAAATGATATTTACAGTGACTATTTGAAGAGCTTACAATAGTCACAGAAATTTGAATCAGGCTGCATCAAGTGAGGGTCGAGTCCTAAGCAATGCTGCTACAGAGTTTCACAGTGGCAACGAAACTTGAAAAGCAAGAAAGGAAGCTGCCTTAGTAATTAAGTGCTTTGCAATGGACTTAAAGCATGCTAACTTACACGCTGACATGAATGCCACAATATAAAGAATAATGCCCACATATGATCTGCAACAAAATGTTGCAGCATGGAGTGCTGGTGTTCAGTATTCCGGCTGGTTAGCCACACTTTTCTACTGGACACAATTTTCACAATTGACGGTTTATGCCTTTTTGCATCTCTTTCCCCTGAGATTTGAAGGTAAATCCTGTGTAAAACATGCATTCAATTTGAAAATGCCTATCTTTCATTTCCTGTCCCACTTTAACACTCATAGGGGGATGGATCCCAAAGTAAGATGACAATCTGAACCCCTGATCTGGACTGCTTGTGGGCAGTAGGATTCAGCAGAGGTGTCCCTTTTCCTAGGCTCTGTCAGTAAGGTGCTCCAATGCTATAGAGATTGCTTCTGCACCTGTGAAATGCTGAGCACACTTTTGAGCGAGTTCATACCTCTTCCCCATTTTCCGTGGTGAGGGAGCAAGTGTACATTGTTTTGCATGTTTAAATAATAAGGAAAATCTGGGAAAATCCCATTTTACATGCAGAATTGGATTTTATCAGAGGCAGGCTGCGAATGTCTCTCTAGCTGACAGCTTGCAGGAACAAATAAGTATGGGGAGGTGCTTAAAGTGAGCGCTCACTTGGTCTGTCATGAGTTGTACATCTGTATTCACATGATTACATTTTCAGCAGAGAAATCTTAATTACCTGACTCAAGTTTAATTCATTAATTGGCATGCCTAATTTATTATAATTTTCCCGTAAAGCACTGTGAGGTGTAGATTTCTCGTACAGATTAAAAAGTGAATTGTTTAATGTCAGGTTTCTCAGATACAATCAACAGAATCTTATTTGGCTTGCCCAGGGGGCAAGTGGAGGTTTGCATGTTTGAATTCTCTCCTACCTTGAAATATGCAAAGGTCCACATACAATTAGAGAAAATGCACATTTGGATCCCCCCCCTTCAAATTTCATTTCATGCAAATTGGGCCAAACTCTTTAACCTCTCTATTTTTCACCTGTTAAACTTGAGGAAGCTTGATCACTTATTTATCATTTGCTTTAACCAAAAACAAACAAACAAACAAAAACTTTTGTTCTAATGGATTGCCTCTGTTAGCTTTACCCAGCTGGTGCCCTCCGGATTGTCCGATCATTCCCAGCCAGCATAGCAAACGATCAGGAATGTTGCAAGGGTTCTAGCTTAGGGAAGACTGGTCTACAGCACACACTGATATTAATAAAGCAAAGAAACATTGCTGGGAATGTTAACAGGAGCATTGAACGTATATTAAATTTCATTTTAAAGGGCAAGGAGCCTGCTGACTTGAGTCAATTACAGAAAAGCTGTGTTTCAATTAGATTGTGGCTAATTGAATTTTATAATATGGAAACTGGTGCTTCCTTGGGAAGGCTTTGCCATCCACATCAGAAACCACAGAGAATTCCATTTTGACAGGGAAATCTCCTTATATTTTGGTATGCTGCATTTGAGATTCATCTGAACCTTGACATTCAACAGTAGTTAAGCTGATAAGGAGGCAACTGAATGAGGGAAAGAGAGTGGGAGGACTCGTAGCTCATTGGTGGAATGCATGCATTTTATGCAGAAAGTTCCTGTGAATTAGGAGTTGTACTTGCCAGATTAGGGAAGGATGGACCAGTTGCCTTACCTGGTATAAGGCAGATTTGTATGGGTCCCATTGCCACAAGATCCCTGCCTGTAATTGCTCCCCACTCTTCTCCCCTTGAGGGACGCAGGTGGCGCTGTGGGTTAAACCACAGAGCCTAGGGCTTGCCGATAAGGTCGGCGGTTCGAATCCTCGTGACGGGATGAGCTCCCGTTGCTCAGTCCCAGCTCCTGCCAACCTAGCAGTTCGAAAGCACGTCAAAGTGCAAGTAGATAAATAGGTACCACTCCGGCGGGAAGGTAAACGACGTTTCTGTGCGCTGCTCTCATTCGCCAGAAGCAGCTTTGTCATGCTGGCCACATGACCTGGAAGCTGTACTCCGGCTTCCTCGGCCAGTAAAGTGGGATGAGCGCCGCAACCCCAGAGTCGGTCACAACTGGACCTAATGGTCAGGGGTCCCTTTACCTTTACCTTCTCCCCTTGACTGGACTTCTGACAAACTTATCTGACTAATTTACTGCAAATACAGCCACTATAACTACAACCACTATAAGTAGGGTGGTCCTGTGCATTAGCCTTATTTGCATGTCCAGGTATCAAAGGGATGGCTCTTGAAGCATTCCAGGACTGGTTAATATCAACGATGCCCCCTGCTGAAACTTAAAATTGATCAATTGGTGAGCCAACTTGTTAGTTCTTGAATATATAGTCAGCCCTGATTTCAATTCAATGAATTTTAATATTTTCATAATTCTAACTGACATTGGTTACGAGTTAATTTTATTTTCTGCATCTGTACAGTCTGTCTCTCTCTCTCTGTGTGTGTGTGTGTGGAGGGAGTTATTAGTGAACATTCAATGATATAAAGTGGTCCAAATGTTTTATTATTATTATACTTGCAAGTATAATATATTGCAAATATAATATTGTGCAAGTAATAAAAGTGATAATTGGGTTTCCGCACAATTAATAGAAAGGCATTATCTTTGGCTGGCTCCTCTTCCCTTCGATAGCTTGGATAGGCAACTTGTTCAACATTGAGGACTGCAATCATAGTGATGGAGGATGGCACAATAAATTTCTTATTGAAATAGTCTGCATTTAACACCATCTGTATATTATTTTTATGAACCTGGTGGAAGGCAAACGGTAGCTGGTAATCTTTCTTTTCTGTAGGTGATACAAATGCAAAACCTTGAGAAAAATCTAGTGGGGTGACTAAGAACATAGGGGATATTAAAGCCCGTGCCTTCTTCATTCCTGCTCTCATTTTGAAATCAATCTCCACAAGCATAAGCAATTAAAAGAAAGCTCCTTCAAATAATTAAAATGGTTATGCTCTGAATTCCAATAAGCTGCAAAGAGAAGCCAAAGAGTGGGTGGAGGAGTTTCATTTCGCCCTGGCTTTCCCACACAGTTTCTTATTATCCATTCTCTGAGCCACTTAGTGAGAGGAGTCATCTTTTCTTATTCTGTAGCTTTGTCTCCTTTTTTCCTGAGTATTTCACTGCAGATACACCGCTGTGCTTCTTGAGTTGTACAGACTTAGATGCTCACTCAGTTGTTGTTTTTTCCCTAAATGAGACTATAATTATTCTGTCCAAAATAGTTTGTCTCCTCCATTCTTAAATGTATTGTTATGAGTTTGTGGGTGCCAGACTCCTATAATCCCTGGATCCAGTAAGTGATAGAATTTAATCAAGACTTGGGGTGTTAAGAAGGTTGCCAAACCTCTCTAATCCCTAGATCCAGTAAGTGCTAACAGCTAATTAAGCCAGGCTCAACTGTGTTGAGGTTAGTGTCTGGGTAATAGGCCATCAAGAGAACAAAGGATCAAGGGGGCTCAGTGCGAGAAGACAAATGGGTGGAGTCCCCCTCCCTCAACAGATAAACCCAGAGGTTAGTGTAGAGAGGTTAGAGCAATAATGTGACTTAGATGTAAGGCAGCAAGCCAGAGAGGCAGCGCACGATGTCTGACGTCTGTTTGAATCCAAGGCTGTGGTTATGGGAGAAACAGGACCCTTTGGGAGTGTTAATGCTACGAACCCCTCCATTGTAGGCTCAGGTTGCATAGATGTGTAAGTAAACCATATATCCTAAAGACACCACAGTCTCCACTGTGCCTCATTCCCAAAAGGAAACACAAACCCTGGCCTCGAACCCCTGAATTTCACACCGCTTGGAGATTGGGGTGGCGTGCCAAGTATGTATGACCAGCTGAACATCTGCATGGAATACAAACACAGAAGAGGCTGGTGGAACCTAGACCTAGGAGGTCATATGGCCGGCACCTAAAATGTCTCACTCCTCCCCTCTCGAAAAAGAAATAGTGGAGACATAAGCAGTACCGTTGTACAAGTACTTAGCACTTAAACTGCCTTACTTTCAGAAGGGGGTCTCTGCAGTCACAATAGCTTCTCTTCTGGAACAAAGGTTGTGTGTTCTGGCACAGAGGAAGCCCTGTATGCATAGGAGCCAACTCCTAGGGGCCATGGGGGCTTCAGCCCCCACAATAAAATATTTGAGGAGGCCGGGCCTCGCAAATTGATGGGCATTCCCATTCAAATGGTGTGTGTGCACTGCGTCATGTGATCGATTACGTGGGGCGGGGCTTTCCTGGGTCCCCACAACATTTTATTCAAGTTGGCACCCCAGCCTGTACGCAAGTAGATTGTATGCAGCCATTTAACAGCTGGCATAGCTATCTCAGGAGATCCATTTCTCCACTCAGTGTGCATTCATTCTCTGCAGATATTTCAGGAGCACAGACTCTGGGTTTATAACTTCTTACAGCAGAAGCCTATTCGTGCCTGAAGAAAGCCCCACTGAGGCTTGTGCCGTGTCTAGAAAGCATGGGTTCAAGCAGTTTTCTCCTTGCCCCACTCCTTTCCAAGGGAAGACTCGCTCTTGAGTTATAGATCCGAACAAAGGGCAATGTGGGGAAAATGAGGAAAACTGAGGAAAACAATTGTTTGCGCCAACTGAGTGCAAAATAGCAGTTTTCCGCAGGGGAAAACAGCACAAGAGGAAGTGTGGATAAGCTCTAGGTTAAATAGAGCTTACTCTCAAGTAAGTGCACAAAGGAACGCAGTCCTACACTGCTGTCTACTCAGATGTGAATCCTATTAAATTCAATGGGATTTCCTTTCAAGTAAGTCAGGTTAGGATTGCAGCCTTTAATTTCTCTGTCAGATAATGCCTTTTCACAATAAAGGTCACACGTAGACCTCTATTCCTTTGTTCCTATTGCACCGGCTTGCCTTACTTCAGATCAGAGTCCTACCATTAAGCCGGTTTAAAGCCAGTATTTATTCAGCTTGAGTGACAAGAGCACAATTAGAGCTGCGTGTAATCGCAGTTGGTTATACGGAGGTAAGCCAAAGTTGATAATAAAGGCTAATACTCTGGAAAACAGGTGTCAGAGCTGATAACTAGCTGAGTAAGATTTTTTTTTTTTTTTTAGGGAACACATGACTTCACATGCCATTAAATAATATTATGAAACATAATATAGGCTGGAAAATAAAGTCAGTCACCAACAACCCATTATAGAAATTAAATTCCAAAACTGACCTTTCACATGATTTTGGCAATAAATATATCCATTATAACTCGTTGACCGCAAAAATATGTTAAGTGCTTAAGTCTGAGGGTAAATGCATTTATGATTGATAAAATGGACTATATAAGTTATTAAATTATGACTTTCAGAGGTGGCAGTATTCCCATAGGTCAATCCTATGCACATTATCAGTTTTGAACCAAGATTCAGGAAATTCAGAGAACCTTCTGGAATCTTGAAAGTTCATAGGTTCAATCTCACCATAATATGTTCAGAGATAGTCTGCCTCTGACTGTTATATATAAATTAAGGCACCAGACACATTTACTGCTATTAGCATAGAAATTGCTCCATCTTTCCACACCAGGCTGTTAAACATTGGAATGCAGGTAAGCATTTAAACACAGGACCAATTGAATGGCCCCTTCACAACGAACTGTTGCCTGACCAGGATTGAGCAAAGGAGGCTGAGGAAAGGGATGGACCTGACAAAGATGTGTCACTGCCCTAAGCAGCTGGACCACAGGATCTAAAGTATGCTTTTCAATATCCCTTGATGCATCACAAAAAGATGTTCAGCATCAGTTTTGAAGCACAAGCTGCAGCACTCAATCTGAGGAGTATCAGAGAATATGTATTTGGGGCATTGCAAGTGATTTTGTGGCCGCACCATTTGGATCCCACATTGCTGCATTGGTGCCTCAGCTTGGGCTGCTGGTGCAATTGGGAAGGTCACTACTATTGTAGCACCCTGCTTGTGGTTAACGCTTAGCTGGAATGAAATATTCAACGCAGCAATAGAGAAATTAAAATAATAATTTATTTGTCAGACAAATAAATGTGAGGCACAGTGGTATAAGGTTACCAAGCTCTGGCCTGGCCTCCTGTCATTATGGCCAGCACTTATATTCCCTCAGCTCAGCCCCCTTGCTCCTCCTTTGGCTGCCTCTGTCCAATCAGCCTGGTTAAAATTCCTATTGGCTGTTCGCTAGAACCAATCATAAAAGATACACCCATTTCCTATTACCTTTTATGGGAGACAAAGAGCTATATTTCCTTCTATTTATAATTGGCAAACAGCCATTAACCTCTACAAGGCACCTTAATTACCAGATAACCTTTTGCCCTAGACTAGGCGCCTTAACTAACATTTCATCTTTTGCCCTATTGCCCTATTCACTCCAAAACAGATCTTTTGTTCATCTTCCCACACATTATCAATGAAAGATCTCCTTCTTTGGAGGTCATTAAGCAGAGACTTGACAACCATATGTCAGGAGTGCTCCGATGGCGTCTCTCTGTCTGGCAGGGGTCCGGACCCAATGGCCCTCGTGGTCTATTCCAACTCTTCTATGATTCTATAATTTCTTACTTTCTAAATCCTTTGCATAATTACATTTAAGCCAATATTTCATACATAACATATATAGATTTTTAGAAGCAAAGACCTTTTCTTAAGTAAAAAGGAACTTAGTAAGAGCTAGGTTCTCTAAGTTTCTAAATTCCCTGAAGCTTCAAAGCAGCTTCAAAGAGAGAGAGAGAGGCCTCTTCCCTAGCCAGCTCTGTTTGTATTAGCTCTTGCTTTTTTAACCTTAGGAAGATGTGGCTCAAGTTTAATGGGAGGCACAGTGTTTTTGCAACCTTGATTGATTGTATTCTATCATTTGTATGGTCAGTGTGACCTTTTGCTCCCAGCCTGTTTTATGACCGCAATAAACCAAAGGGGCCTCTGACAAAGACCTTGCCTGCGACAAAGACCTTGCCTGCTGGTTTCCCATCTCGAAAGAAACATGTGAATTTAAGCTCATTTTTGGAATACAGGAATCTGATCAAAATATAAGCCTTGATTAAAAATGCAGGCTATGATCAGATGCCTCATTCCACCCTTTCAAGCTCAAGGACCTTCATCCCAAGTGTCCTTGATAGCTTGACCTTCATCATATTCCTGAGGTAAAGCTCTGTATAGGGCCATGATATGAGGTAGAGTTTCATTTGAAATCATCTTGCTAATTGTACTTCTAAAACATGAAATGATACATGGCACCATACACAAAACCATTACTACTACCGTCAAGAAAAACAAGCAAGACAATAGTATCCCTTTGAGTCCCGCAACATTTGGTAACCAGTTGGTCAGCCATCCCATATCCCATCCTTCCCATGTTTGTACTGGGACATGTGCTATATTCTCCATCTTTGTGGCCAACACACGGATTGCCTCACCATTATCAGAAATGTTAAAGCAACAGGCATTCCCTGTCAAGTTCAAGACTCCACATAGGCCTCCTTGCCTGGCAAGTACATAATCCATTCCCATTTTCAGCTGCAAAATGGCGGCTCTACTTTCATCCAACTGTTGTGCAATAAGTCTCAAACTCTGGGCCGTTGCATTGGTTACAAGTTCCACTACTGCTTGCAATCGAATTATTCTGTTTAGATTATAAATAGGATCTCGAGCCCCTTGTATGAGCTCATCAGGATTCCAGGAGGCAGGTTCATAATAGGCTATAATGCGCTCTGGTGGCCAATCATCAGTATCGCTCCAACTTTGGGTACTTCCTCCTGCTATATGAGAAATATCAGCGTTTCTTCGTGTACGCTTGGCCGAACTAGTGGGCATAATCCACATTGGTGGTAATACCCATCCCAGGAAACAAGTCCCACTCCATTTGGAAGGGAGTTTCTTGTATGCCCATTCTCCACATATCCACCACAACCATCGGGTCTGAGGTCTTTGGTACGTGGAGTGCATAAGGCGAAATATCAAAAGGGGCATAGAGCTCACAGTGCAGTATGTTAGATTGCCTTTTTCTGTCATAGTTATGTTCCACACCATTTTCCATGCATGAATAAAAGGAGGTGCACAGGGCAAGGTATTCCGAGTTCGATAGGTAGTACCGTTTGCCCAGGTTTGACTATTCTTAATATAATCCCAAGTATAGTGGCAATGAGAAGAGCCTATCATGGTAGAATCAGCTGCCTCTGATGATTTATGTACACAGAATTCCCCTTGCACAGGTATAACTCGTATTGGTTTAGTTGAGTTCCATCCGGGGAAATTCTGTACTTCTGTTTGGTGTGGCATTTTGCTTACCATACCAATGGCATTTAATGGTATTGGTAATAAGGGCATACCTCCCTCTGAATCATCTGGCCCAAGAGAGCAAACAAGGCAATTGGTCCTATTTGCAACATTGGCTACCATCTCAGCTAAGCTTACCCACATATTGTGGTTTTGACTGAATCCATATTTAGCAAATTTGCTCAAATTCAAGGACCCTTCCCCTTCCCAAGGGATCAGGATTAATAATAAAATCATGTTGATGTCTAGTATATGCATTCCTTCCACAAAAGATTACCTTATTGTGATAACAAAAAAATATTAGTCCCAATATAATTCCTCCAGTGACAGAAATGGGGAACCACCAAGACCAAAACATATGTCCCAAGGATCCCCAATGAGTAATATCTCTGATAATTTGTTCCAAAGGGGGGGGGCAGTCAATCAATTGTATAAGAGAATCTTCCCGTTCACAATTGCTGGTTCAGATGCTCCTCAAGCTTCAGGCGTGCGCAGGTCAGCCAGCTTCCAGGTTGTGGCTGCAGCAGGCCAGTCGTCTAATGTTGCCCGTGACCTAGCCCGTTCCCCGTAGGGCTAGATACAGGGGTTTTTGGAGAGAGTCAGTTTTAAAGGATTAGAGGGGTCACCTTTGCACGTCCAACTGCCTTCGGACTTCTTCAAACGGGAGTGATGAATCCAGGGGGTCACCTCAGCTACCTTCACCACTGTTGGAGTAGAGAGCAAGACGGTGTAAGGTCCACGCCACTTAGGTGCAAGTGGATCGCGTTTCCACTCTTTCACCCATAGCTATCGCCAGCCCGGAACTGATGAATCGGCTCGGCAATGCTGCACGGCGTGTGCTGAGGGCCCACCTGTTAAGAGAAACAAAAACACAACACGGGAGAGAGATTGCACTTGTCCCTGTGTCACGTGGTCTCCTATTTGTTTGAGGTCAGCTGGAATATCCTGAACAAAGGAGGGCGGCCTCCCATACAGGAGCTCAAAAGGTGACAACTTAAGTCTTTTTGTGGGTGCGCACCGAACACGAAACAGTGTTATGGGTAACACATCACTGCTGTGGCCAGCATCACCATATTTTCCTTATGACACTTCTTCTTCTCTTGTTTCTCAGCCTCATCCCTATTCCGATAAACTCGACGTGCAATGGCCATAATTTGGCTCATCAGCATCCCTTCCCATCCTTCTGATTTCTGAATTTTCTTACGAATGTCAGAAGCACACTGGGCCACAAATGTAGCAGTAATCATTCTGCTGTTTTCAGGGGCTTCAGGGTCAAAAGGAGTCCATATACGATAGGCTTCCTGCAGCCTCTCTAAAAAGTCTCCCGGACTCTCATTTGGTTTCTGTTCTACTTCTGAGACTTTAGACATATTAGTGGGCTTCTGGCATGCCCTGCGGATACCTTGCACAAGCGTCTGGCGGTAGGTGGTAAGCCTGGCCAGGTGAATTGCATTGTTTGGATCCCAATTAGGATCTTCCAAAGGAAAGTTATCCTGGAGATGACGGTCAATATTAAAAATATTTCCCACTCTGGCCTGCTCACGCAAATATATCTGTGCCTTTTCAATTATGTCTCTTCTTTCCTCAGTGGTGAACAGAGTATTCAGGAGTTGGCGGCAATCTGTCCAAGTAGGACTATGAGTATTTACTATTGAAGTCACCAAGTCCATCATAGCCTGAGGTTTTTCTGCGAAAGATGGGGTGTGTGTTTTCCAATTCATCAGATCCGTAGTTGTGAATGGAATGTACTGGAGGGTCGAAGTTCGAGGTGGCCGTGGTCCGGGTTGCCCGTTAACCAGCACAGGCTCCTCAAGTGCATCAAATACTCTTCTAAGAGGGGCTACTACGTGACCTTTCTCTTCGCTTTGCTCTAGGGGCCTCAAATCATAGGGGATGGTATCTGTCCCAAGGCGTTCTTTTAGCAGCTTTATACGCCTGGCTGTATTGCTTGCTGACCGATCAAGGTCTTCCTGTAACTTCTGTAATAGTTCTCTAGGATTTGGATGTACAGGGGTTTGGGGTGGGCAATTGGTTGTTCCACTAAAGGAGACTGTAGATGGAGTTCTACTGGGACTCACAGGTGGAATAACCACTTCTGCTTGGGCTTTATTATAGGACTCCAAGGCCTCCTGAAGATATTTATCATAATCTATCAAGGAATCAAGTTCTGTGACTCCACCCCCATTATTCGTTCCACTTTCTTGCCTTGGGGTTACAACTGGTGGAGTATTTGGATTAGGCTCCCTTCGATGTGGAGCATAGGGTGGAGGTGGAAGCACCTCTTCCTCTGGTCCCTCAAAAATGGGTTTGAGTTTATTTGGCAAGATTCCTTTCCTAGCTTCGGCTTTTACAGCCAATAATTTGCATCGTTGGACTTTGCATTCCCTTATCCATGGAGGATTTTTATTTAATGTGCTCAGCCAAGAATCTATATATGAAAATTGTTCTGGGCACCCTCCCGTTTCTTTGGCGATATTAGTCCAAAGTTTGCTTACTAAATTTATATCAAAAGTTCCCTGAGATGGCCATTCAGTATTTTGTTTCGGCCACTCTAATTCACATAACGTTCTCAAGCGCTCTGGCGTCATTTTGACTCCATATGCCCCTGAGAAGGCTTTCTTAAAATTATTTAACATACATTCAAGAGGTGTATTTTCCCCCTTTGAACCCCCAACTCCCATTGTATGGCCCTGTGAAGTATCCACTCAGTCACTCACACACTCGCTTCGTGGGGTTCCTTGCCCAGTGAAGTCGCCTTACTGGGAAACGAAGTACTACCCACTCCACACTCAGGTCAGCTACAGATTGTACTTTCTCACACATACAATGCGCTGGATACTTCACCACACTCTACTTCCCAACCTTTCCCTTTTCCTCCACCAGACCACCGTCTGATGTACCCAACCACCTAGCGTACTCAGTTTCCCCCTTACTGAGACGCAGAAGTTTGATCAAGACTTCTCTTCCTCCCAATTAATTGGAGGGCCAAAACCCCTTTGTGCACTTACCCTTAGCGGATCCCTCTTTATTTCTCTGGTTCCCCCCGGTCCGTCGCCGTCGGTGAGCAGGGTATCAGACAGACGAGACTTCTGCGTTCCCCTGGAAAAATGTTCCAGTGCGCGCTGGGTAAGCAGTTAGTGGTCCTCCCTCTTGTACCCTGCCCAGTAAGGCGAAGGGGCTGCGTTCCAGCAGACCACTTATCCGAGTCACAGAGGCACCATAAAATGTAGCACCCTGCTTGTGGTTAACGCTTAGCTGGAATGAAATATTCAACGCAGCAATAGAGAAATTAAAATAATAATTTATTTGTCAGACAAATAAATGTGAGGCACAGTGGTATAAGGTTACCAAGCTCTGGCCTGGCCTCCTGTCATTATGGCCAGCACTTATATTCCCTCAGCTCAGCCCCCTTGCTCCTCCTTTGGCTGCCTCTGTCCAATCAGCCTGGTTAAAATTCCTATTGGCTGTTCGCTAGAACCAATCATAAAAGATACACCCATTTCCTATTACCTTTTATGGGAGACAAAGAGCTATACTATAGAAGAGGGCCTACCAGAGGATACTTTGCCAAGTACTGGTACCTCCTCAAACCACCAGCTGGCTTTGGTGACACCTAATATATGTATGATAAACAATAAACACGTTCAGGTTCACTTGCGTGAAGTAAAGAAATGGTGGCAAGAGGCTGCCCCCATAGATTGCATGGTTCCTCTTGCAATTGTCATATAGGGGCATAGCTACTGAAGTGGGGTCCCAGATATATGTATGGAGCCTCACAGACCCGCATAAAGCAGGACATGGGGTGAATCCAAGTTGTGCCCCAACACAGAAAAAGTGTGGGAACAAGAGGAGGAGCCACATGACTTTGTGGGTGGGGGTAAACATGCAACCCTACAGCCATACTTGCTCCCTTTGTGCAAATAATGTCTGAAGTGGGCTAAATGGCAGAGTTCTTTTAAACATCGTTGTGCCATTTGAACTAAAACCTACAAACGTATACATGATTACACCGGCAAAGCTAGGACCATGGTGGTTGAAATGCATTTAGGGCAGTTTTGAGGCTCATAGGCTTGGGCCTTTTAAAAACCTCACTACCACCCAATTATTCAGTGTAATTCAAAATTGTCACAGAGCTATTTGCTTTCAAGGAACCAAATTGCAATTTACTGCATTATTCAAATCAGTCAATATCCACATTATGAAGCTTTGATGTTATAAGATATAATTATTCATGTCAAAGTATAGTAACAACAAAAGCAGGCATTTGACATTATATATGTGTGTGTTTATCTTCCATAACTTTCAAAACAGAATGCAAGGCGAATGAACGATAAATCATAGGGGAGGTTTGGCTGGTTTTAACAAATGTGTTTTAAAAAGAACATCCAATCTTTGAGACGTCAAGTGAGCAGCAGGGATAGATTCATAGAATGGATGGTGAACTCCACAAATAGGATTTTAGCCATTAAGAATAAATTAGGAGAGCGCTAAATTACCGCTGCATTTATTGGAAAGTGGGTAAATTATAAAGCGACACTTCTAGACAAATGACATGTTCTACTTGCTGCTTTTTACTTGTTAACTAAATGCTACCAGTTATAGAATTCCACTTCATGGGATAATCTGCATACTTTTGATAAGCATGTGCTGTACTTTATAAAAATATGCCTACACTGCCAATTCATATAAAGCCCCAGTGCATTGTACAACAATATGTGCAGGTACAATAAGACACAAATTATGATAAAACACGCACATACAGAATAACCATTAAGAAACGAATGGCCTGCAAGCATTAAAAAAAAAACAGCCTCCAAGAAAAATCTCCTGAGAGCCAGTAGTGAGGCTGCCTGCTGGATCTCTGCTGGGAAGAGAATTCCACAACATGGATCCAGAATTCCCAGCTTGAAGCTAGTCAAGCTTCTGTGGCCTGAGGAAAGACCAACAGTGCTTCTTCAGATGATCTGGATTAAAAAAGAAAAAAGTGTTTTGCATCTTCTAGTTCTCTGGTTTGAGTAATGAACTACAAACTTTTTGTCACATCTAGCAAAAAATAACAATAATGTCAAAGTCTGCATGGTGACCATCTTCCTGGGTGAAATGAAGAGGAGGAAGAGGAGGAGGAGGAGGAGGAGGATGACGACAAGCGAAGATACTTAGCGTTTCCCCACCACAAGTATCTGTAGGAACTGTTGATTTACAGAACAATTTATCTGCAAAGATGCTATGCCAGTCTATAAAATTAATATTGATAATGCATGCGCTGTAGTAGAATTCCATATGTTACAGTTCAGTAATTTTCAATTAGGATAGGATATGGCACATAGTTTGAGCAGCAGTTCAGGTTCTACATTAGGCTTTCCTCTATGTTTCCAATGTTTCCAAGGAATGTAAAACTATTGTTTGCAAGTTTGAACTAGGGGTTTTAATGGGAAGATAGCAAATTCACAGCTCTATAAGGAGGAAACTGGGTTACAAGTGCATATAATTCTCTTGTTGTTACTATTAATTTATTTAGTACCCACCCTTCACTGTAAAGTCCCAGGGTGGATTACAGCATTAAAAACAATATTAAAAACATTTTAAAACAGCAACCATAAAAATGAGGTGGGTCCTAAAACAGATGCTTTTCTACAGCACAAACTTATAACAAGTCTGTTGAATCAAAAGTCCATTCAGTCCAGCAACCTGTTCTCACAGCAGTGAACCAGGTGCTAAAAGCAAGACCTGAGTGCAGCAGCACACTCCCCACATGTGATTCTCAGGTACTGGTATTCGGGGGCAAGCAGCTTCCATCAGTGGAGGCCGTACCGAGCCACTGTGGCTAATAATTACAGAAGCTTGCAGTAAAAACCTATGAATTATGTCAATCCGATGGAGCTGTACAAGGTGTTATGGCACAAGTAGTGAGCTGTACAGGACATTCTGGGAAACTCTGTAGTCAGGTACTAGAACATCTCCCCCCACCTTACTTGTTCAAGCATTTTCAGAAGCGGAATGTGTTTTATTAGGCTGTTGTTGGCATCCATTTGTACCATGAAAATAAATAAAAACAAAGGGAGCGAGAGAGAGAGAGAGAGGGAAACAGACAATGGATTATGCCATTGACTGGGGTTGAAGTCAAACTGCTGCATTAGTGACTGCCCCAGGGTGCAAGCCTGGGCAGTGTGTATGGAGGTCCTGGGCTGCCCAGACAACAAGGCCCTCCTCTCTGCCTCGTTGATGTAGTTCAAAGGAAATCAGAGCAATATATCTGGCACCAGCATCCAAGCATCTTAGCGATTCCACTCCAGATCCTTAGCCTTTTCTTCGCCTGGAGATATCCCACAAGGCAGCAGAGGTTTAGGATCAGAGTTCTCCTCCTTAATGAACTACCTTCCCAGGGTGACAAGCCCCATCTGCCTCTCGCTTCCCTCTACAGCTGGAGCAGAAACCAGCTTCTTGACCATTGGACCCACTATTGGTCTTGTCCACTCAATCCGTTGGAGCCTGTCTTCATATACAGGGGAAGTCCCTAACTCATTGAGGGTTTGAGACGATTTCCTGGGGTGTGGCTGCTGTCGCATGCTGATGGCTTCTAGGAACCAAAGGTGAGAGCTGAGTGCAGAGATGGGACCAAAGATGGACAAACTACCCAGAAGGAGCACCACATGTCCCCACTCCCACCCCTCCCCTAACACCCCATACACTGGACTAGACTATACATTATTGCACAGACCTACTATACTAAAAATCTCTGCATTTTAAAGGAACTTTAAGTTTGGACCAGGTTGCTGCTAGGTTCTTTGAGCTGGTAAAAATTAACTACCTTTCCACTCTATCTGATGAGGAGTTCAGCATAACTCCTAAGTATAAACAGAGAGAAAAAGCTGTTCCCATTTTGTATTTTTTCATTCTCATTAGCTTTCTATTCAGTGTATTACCGGTATGTGGTTAGGACCGACAGTTAGCACTTAAAATATTTCACAGTGCCTTCTCCCACCTACACTTAGCCAGAAGACGCACTACACTGACACAAATAGGCTGAGCCAAGATATATTTGTAAACCTCAATGTTGCTTGCCAGCAATAAAGACATATTTGTTGTCAGGCATCTCCAGATGGAGGGGAATGTGATGACGTGTCCCGTGCACAACATGCGAGTTGATTAGTCCCAACGCTGCATTGATAAGTGACTGATAAAAGTAAAAAAAAATCCTCGCCACGATCTTCAAAGCTGTAAAGGAGGTGGGCTTAATGATATCTCAAGGACAGCCTTCTCTCTGATCATGAAATACCATGGCAATTTCTATCTTTAGGAACAATGGAAATGTCAACAGGGTTGAGACTCAAGAGTGGAGATGAAGACTTTTTGGCAGCTGGTTCACAGCTGTGGATGATCCTGCCACAAGTGATTAGATCAGGGATTGGAGTCAGCAAAAATCCATTGAAATGTTTGGGTAGGCCCTAAATGTCACCCCTGCTCCTTTCTTCACAAGTACTCCAAAGTTTAAGAGCACAATCCCCAAATTTAAGTTCTTTTAAGCCCCACTCATTCTAGTGGTAAAGATTAAAATATGTACATTTTCTGTACATTCGCTGTTGCAGAGACAAATTTGATTCTTACTTTTGAATTCATCATGGTGTCTTTTTGGTATACAATGCTCAACTAGTTGTCCATGCCTGTATTAGAAATACTTTTTCCCACTAAACCCTAGGCTCTGTATATACGAAGAATCACAATTTTTGACCAGAATGGCTGGAGACTCTTGGGAGTTTTCTGTTTCTCCTTGTCTCAGTCTGGACAACTGTGTTATATTTAGTGTCCTGGATAATAGGCTCTTCTGACATTGTCTTGCTTGCTCCTGTTCTGCTTTTAGAGCTCTATCGTAACCCTCAATCCCAATATGTTGAAAACGGGGAGTGTTGCTTGCTAAAGTAACGCCTAACCAAAAAACAACGGGTATCAACCTTTGATCAGTATATGGTAATATATTTCCATGAAGTCATTACTGAACAACAAGTTTGGGTTTGTGAATTTTAGGGGTAGGGTGGTCTGAACTGAATTGGTTGCACCTACAGAATTCTGCTGGTGTTGGTGAGCATTGGATTAAAATAACCCTGAAGTGTCTTCTGTTTTCAAGACTATGATTAATTGTACAACATTATGATCAATTATACATTGAATATATGGTACTGGAACTTTTCTTTTGAAGTTCTCTGGACAAGGACAGGCCCAGGCAAGGAGCATCTTCAGCATTTCTTGCATTTGTTCGACCTTCTGAATCTAGCATTTGTTATTGGGCTTGTAGCCCATTTCATGACTCTGGTGCATGATCTGCATGCATGATTTGTCCCTGTCAATTATGCTGTACATTTTCCCATATATTTCTTTAAAAGAAGAAACTCAGATCCATAAGGAAGTGCTAGCTACACAAGTCAGTGTGCTTGTACTATACATTTCAGCTGTGAACCCCCCGTAACCAGGTAATCACTGGTTTCAGCTGCCCCCCTAGATCTAGCCCAGGTTCTAATCCCTTTATGAAGCTGCTAAATATCAGTCTTGAGTCCATAACCTGGGATGCTGACAATCTTAACATTAGTATAGCTTGCCTACCTCCCCAATCTGGCCGGGGAATAGTCATTTATCTTGACAGGCCTCATTTGCCTCTACACTACTTCCTACAGTTCAAGGTGGAATCAAGACAATTGGCTGCCTGAGGCGAAAGACAAGATGTCCCCACTTCCTCATAGAAAAGCTGATCAGATGGGCAGCTGAAATCTTACTTCAATACTGGCAATGATCTTAGGACAGCAAGGTGGTGGATGGAGACAGAGCATAATTCCAGTGCCCAAGAGCTTGCATTGGCTGCCCAAATGCTACCAGGCCAGGTTCAAGATTCTTATATTAATTGACAAGGCCCTTAACAACTTGGGTCCATGAAAGGTCAGGGACCACCCCTCTTTAAACAGGTTGTCTACCTCCTCAGGCCACAATAATCAAAACTGATCCAGTACTGATAGACCATTGGACTTGATCTAACTCTGGCATCTAACGATGAATCTGAACTATTTTGTCTACAACATGCCTTGCAAATTTGTTACAGCAGGTTGCCAGGGGTGTGAGAGATGTTCTTCTCCCATTCCTTTCCTTTATGTTGTCCAGCTTCAAGAGTCAGGCCAGCTCACAGTTCTGGAAACGAGAGAGCACTTTATCGTAACACAAGGCAGGGGGACAGGGAAAATATGGTGCTGCTCCATTCATATCAGGTCATTTGAGAGGCTTGGAAAAAATAGCAGATGACAGGGGATTAGCCTGGGTGTCATTGTGCATAGGACTCTGCTTCAGAAAGAAGGGCTGGATCAGTGGATGTGTTTAGCCCTTAACTTCTAAAATGAGCTGTCACAGCTTCTTTGACTTGCTACAAGCACGGCATCCCTGCTGTGTACAATTACAGTTAATAAAACATACATTCAGGCTAATCCCTCACACCACTCCCTTAACTTGTGCTCTGGAACTGGGTTTAAATCATGGGCGTAGCCAGGGGGGTAAGGTAAAGGTCAAGGTAAAGGGACCCCTGACCATTAGGTCCAGTCGTGACCGACTCTGGGGTTGCGGCGCTCATCTCACTTTATTGGCCGAGGAACCCAGCGTACAGGTCATGTTGCCAGCATGACTAAGCCGCTTCTGGCGAACCAGAGCAGCACACGGAAACGCCATTTACCTTCCCGCCGGAGCGGTACCTATTTATCTACTTGCACTTTGACGTGCTTTCGAACTGCTAGGTTTTCAGGAGCAGGGACTGAGCAACAGGAGCTCACCCCGTCACGAGGATTCAAACCGCCGTTCTTCTGATCGGCAAGTCCTAGGCTCTGTGGTTTAACCCACAGTGCCACCCAGGTAGAGCAGCACAAATGAAAGCTTTCACATGATCTGGAGCCCTGATCGGGCATGCTGTTTGTGTGGATGCCAGGGGATAACACTAATCAAAATGTATGATGTCAGGACAGAGCTAACTGACACAGCCCTACCAACATGTTGCTGGAACATGGGAGCAGCTTCCTTGACAAAGTGTTAGAAAAGTCTTAAATTGGGAACCTCCCCACCCCCCAGTAGACATGCGTGGGATAGCATTCCCAGGTACTCTTAACTAATTATAGTACAGCTAGATTTATGGGGGGGGGGTGTTCCTTCTCCTTTTGGTCCAGCTCTGTTGTGGCTAAACTGTGTTAAACAGGACATTGAACCTGCTTAAAGGCATTTGTTTCATAAGAGATGTCATGCTTGTTTCAGGCAAAGAATAACTAAAAGAGACACTGAGTCTTTCCAATTTCAAAATGGGGAGATATCTGTCTCCCTTAACATGATTTTTGCCATGTTGAATTACAAAGTAGTCAATGTGTAAGAAGTATCTCTGTCACTAAGAAACAATCTTGGTCTGGGGCGAATGAAGGGGGAAGAAAAATGCACAGACATGATGATGTGAGAGTTCCAGTTCCAGTGTGTTTTTCTTCCTGAAAATCATTCATGGAGCAGATTTGGATCAGACGACTAACCCAGGATCTCCCAAACTGTAGCCTGCAGGCCTTCAGTAGTGCACATGCTTCTTTCAGGTTGATTTTTAATTGCATTTAAATTCATATTTATTTTTAATTATATTTTTATTGCTGCTTTTATTCCTTATACCGTGCTTTATTGAATTCGATGGATGCAATAAATTCTGTGCAATGCAATAAAAACCCATGTAATACAACAAAAGATAATATAAGAAATTGAAGAAGCAATAAAAAAACCATTAAGAAGCACACAGAATCTAGTACAGCACATTACAAATGCTACAACTAGCAGAAAAACCATCAAGCTGTCCACCAAGACTTTCAGCTATTTTCAAGTGATCCAGGGTGGGGTGTTGATGTTTGTGAAGCAGTGGTCTAAGCTGTTCATTCCCTGAACCTTCTAATACAAGAAACCTTGCATGTTTACACACTAAGCCAGGCATAGGGAAATTTGGCCCTCCAGATGTTTTGGGACTACAACTCCCATCATCCCTAGCTAACAGGACCAGTGGTCAGGGATGATGGGAGTTGTAGTCCCAAAACATCTGGAGGGCCAAGTTTCCCTATCCCTGCACTAAGACCATGTGTCTCTCTCCTTTATGGTTTATTATTATACATCTTTTATATGCCTGTTGTCTTTGTCCATGGAGTTTTCTTGGCAGGGATACTGGAGTGGCTTGCCAGTTCCTGCTCCAGGTGGATCACGTTTGGTCAAAACTCTCCACTATGACCTGTCCATCTTGGGTGGCCCTGCATGGCATAGCTCATAGCTTCTCTGAGTTATTCAAGCCCCTTCGCCCCGGCAAGCCAGTGATCCGTATAGTTAAAGCCATGGTTTTCCTAGTAGTGATGTATGGAAGTGAGAGCTGGACCATAAAGAAGGCTGACTGCCGAAGAATTGATGCTTTTGAATTACGGTGCTGGAGGAGACTCTTGAGAGTCCTATGGACTGCAAGAAGATCAAACCTATCTATTCTTAAGGAAATCAGCCCTGAGTGCTCACTGGAAGGACAGTTCATGAAGCTGAGGCTCCAATAATTTGGCCACCTCATGAGAAGAGAAGACTCCCTGGAAAAGACCCTGATGTTGGGAAAGATTGAGGGCACAAGGAGAAGGGGACGACAGAGGATGAGATGGCTGGACAGTGTTCTCGAAGCTACAAACAAGGGTTTGACCAAACTGCGGGAGGCAGTGGAAGACAGGAGTGCCTGGCGTGCTCTGGTCCATGGGGTCACGAAAAGTCAGACATGACTAAACGACTAAACTACTACAACAACAATTATACATCTTTAGCATCTTAGGGCAAGGCTAGCCAACATGCGGACTTCCAGATGTTGTAGACAGAAGTCCATCATCCCTGACCATTCACCATGGTGCCTGGGGCTCCAAAATCTCTGGAGGGCACTACTTTGGTTACCACTGGTCTAGATGGCGCTACCGACCACAAATCTTCACTATCAGCAGAAATTCCTGAATTTTACACTTTGTTCCTAGATTACCAGTCATGTACTTTTGAAATACCTGTTCCTTACCACTTGAGATCATATACACAGCTAATTTTAAAATGAAATTATATTTAATTGTACAATTACACATAATGACAGGCACCTTATGAATACTGTGAAGATGTCTTCAGCAGACTCTCTGGGGCTAAGAGACCTGAAACCACAGCATTCGCATCTGGTGTTGAAAGCAATATCCTAATAAGAGCAGAGAATGACATGTAAATAAGAGAGTGAAAAGCATATAGAAATGAGCAGATACTAATGAGAAAACGAATGCATTATTCTTCAGCCTTGACTGGCAATCTGAATCCAAGATTGAATAGATATAATTAAATTTGCAAAAGGTGGTATCTCTATGAAAAAGGGACTGGAACTTAGAAGCCTATTCTGAATGTAGATTTTAGAGAAAAGGATTGTAAATATTTTTAAAAACTAGAGAAGAATAAAATTTGCATCTGTCAGGGTTTACAGGCTCAGAATGCTCTAACTGTTAGAGCACTGTGAAATCCAATCCAAATTCTCTGCCTATTTTTTTAAACCCTAAGCTGAGTACAAATATGGAAAGGCTGATACAAATTTGAATTGCCGTATTTTTTGCTCTATAAGACTCACTTTTTCCCTCCTAAAAAGTAAGGGGAAATGTGTGTGCGTCTTATGGAGTGAATGCAGGCTGCGCAGCTATCCCAGAAGCCAGAACAGCAAGAGGGATTGCTGCTTTCACTGCGCAGTGATCCCTCTTGCTGTTCTGGCTTCTGGGATTCAGAATATTTTTTTCTTGTTTTCCTCCTCCAAAAACTAGGTGCGTCTTATGGTCTGGTGCATCTTATAGAGCGAAAAATACGGTATATTGTGTGTTCTACTTAAATGAATTTGATTTCCTGTAACTCTGAAAAGAGAATAGACATGTAAAAAATATGATTATCTTAGAAATGAAAGGTATTTTTTACCTGTCAATTAATCATGGGGGGGTAGGGATAGTCAGCTAAATTTTACACAGAGTAGACTCATTGAAATTAATAGATCCAATTTAAGGCTTACCCACACTTCTGCTTGCCCGGGCCTAGGAAACATGGGTCTGAGTGGTGTTCAATTGTCCCATGCTTTGTAGTCATGGGTCTGCTTGGTTTTCCATTTCCCCACCACTTTCTCTAGGAAAAAACCCACTCCTTACCACTGAATTGGGGCAAACATCAATATGCAGAAAACCCGATTGATGTTTGCTCCGAATCAGTGGTAATGAACAGGTTTCAGTGAGGGGAAAAAGCAGGACAAGTGGAAGTGTGGAGGAGCCCTTGGTCATGTTCCTTAATTTCCATGGGTCTTCTCTGAGGAAAAAGATAGCTGAATACCCATGATACTTTAGTGAACCGATTAAGGCTGCAATCCTAACCTCACTTACTTGGAAGTAAGCCCTGCTGAATTCAGTATTTATTTACTTGTTATATTTATATACTGCCCTTCATCATAAGATCTCAGGCTGCTTCACAGAATAGTTCAGTAGGACTTTGTGAATAAACATGGTTAGAATGTGTTGTCATTCACTGCGTTTTGCATATACTTGCCTATGAGAGGAGGGATACAGATTTCAAGTGGGTAAAACAATATAAGCTTTTTTGGGGGGGGGGAGGGGAGAGAATTCCTCACATTAAAACAAATAAGAGCAATTTTCCTAGGTCAGACCAAAGAAGAAATCTATTCTAACCAGTGGCTCACATTTTGTCTCTGCCCCCTAAAGTGGTAGGATACTGCTTTAAATGTATACGTAGCCAATGTGGTTGTGGTTTTTCTGGGACTCCTACTCCCATCTACGCCAGCCAGCATAGCCAATGGTCAGCCATTATGAGAGTTGTAGTCCAATAACATCTGGAGGGCATCATGTTGACTATGTCTGGAATATATCATCTTCTTCCTTTCCCTATGGTGCCTATTCTCAACAATGGCCAGTCAACTGCAACATCCCCTTCCCCCTAAAATGCCATCCTGCTTAGTGATCATCAGTTGGGTTCATGACAAGGAGAGCTAGCTTTGTCCATTTAGAACTGTATCCAAGACTACTTACCGGTAGCAGCATTCTCCTGAACATTCTCACTAGGGTAGAGAGAGGGAGTGCACCACAAACCTCTAATTAATCCAGGTTGATCTTGCGGTTAAGGGTTCCTAAAGAGAGCTTAGCTCCAGTTAATTAGGATCAATTTTTAATCTAGCATTTTAGATTAATTAATTAAGGCAGACTTTTGAAATAATTAATCAAGTCAGTCAGTCAAAGTTGTAGCCTATGATCATTTCTAAACTGCTTTCTAATCTAACAAAATCTCAAAGTTGTTCAGAACATTAAAACATACATTGATTTTACCATATGCAGACATACTCAAGTGCAGCCTGAACATGTAATATAATAGACACGGTCACCATTTAGATGGGTATTGTTATTCAATATTTATAATGTGGCTTTTTGTCTGTTTTCATCCACACCCAATCTACATCTAAGGAAGGCTTTATGGGTGATGTGACCTTGTATTGCTTCTTATAGAAGTGTAATATTCATAGGAGGAGGAATAATGGGTGGAAAATTAGCATTGCTATTTCTATATCTTATATGGTTGGAATAATAACACTTTTTAATATTAGCCTTATCTAAATCTTATTTGAGGAGCAGCCCTCGATGTTGGTGACACTCCCTGATCTATACATGCAACACACAGGCCAAAAACTAGAGCACAAAAATCAGTGGTGGTGGGGATCTGTAGCAACTGGCAGAATTTTTATAGCAGAGATAGGTAGTAATTGAGACCCCAACTATTGCATGCTTCCTTTGGCTAGTTAAAAGCCTAGTGTCTTCTACAGAAGCCGTTCATTTCTTTGGGGTAATGGGGTTTCTAGCTGTGGGGATACCTGCTCAGGGTTCTTTTGATTACTTGAGGAGGCTACAGACCAGCCATCTGAGTAGAGTGGCAGAGATGTCACCTCAGGGCTAAATGGAAGCTCTGGTGTCCATAACCCCACATGGGAATGGTCCAGGGAGTGGCTTCTCAATTTGTATTGTATTATTTTATGTATTGTGGCTTGCCATTGTTTTATTGATTATAGTTTAGAAATTATTTATTGTAACTGTTGAGAGGATTTCTGTTTAACTTTTATATGTTGTTATTATTATTTAATACTATTCTATTGATTGTTGAATGTTACCTTTTTGATGTAGATTGCCTATTTTAAAGTTATGTTTTATTATCACATTTTTATATTGCATTAGATTGTTATAAGATGTACATTTTTTGTTTCTTCAGCTTGTAAACTGCCTTGAGTATTGTAAGGTAGAAAGACGGTATAGAAATTAAAAATGATGATGATGATTCATCTTCTATTTAGAACAGTGATTGCCAGAGGATTCTGAGGAGTCCTGGTCATAACAAAAGTGTCCCAATATTTAAGACACCAAGAACATTCTATGTATCTCAAGTCCCTGTGGACAAGCAACATTTTCCCAGGATACCTGCTGAACAGGCATTTCCAGCCCAATATTACAGAGCCCAATGCCTTGCAACATTCTGATCTTAGTTTCTAGGGTAGGAGTTTTTATTACCGTAGTTGTTTGGCATAGCAAATTAGAATTAGGCAGGCAGGTAGTAATAGCTAACCATAAATAAACATTTAAATGTGGTCCCATGGGTGTGAATGATGCCTCTCCAAAAGATCAAAGAAATACTCCATGCCCTGAGGTGTCATGAAATAAATTATACCCAGGTGCAGATTTATTTATTTATTTTTAAAAAATCAATAAGTATCTACACTATTACATTCCTTTCCTTGACACGGGTACTGCTGCCTGAATGCAGTGTATTCTTAGCACTCTCAAATGGCATTTAATATTTTATTCCATTTTAAAGTGACAATTTTGTTGTTTTCCTGCTTTATTCAAGCTCATGGAAGGTGTAATCCTGAAGGAATACATTCTGAGACACAGAAAGCCTGTAACATGTACACATAGTGAGTTCCACACAAGCCCAGGCCAACGGTGGCAGGCCTCTGGGTGAGAAATCCACAGCACTCTCAAAAGAACGATCAGGAGGGCACCCAAACACAGCAGGTATGTCTTAACTATAAAACAGGTGAAACAGTACACATCACCATCTAAAAGAGGAGGTGATGAATTAAGGTCTAAGTCTAAAATTGCTTAACAGCACTACTGGCCCTGACTCTGAACGTTCATCGTTTCCAAAAATGTCCTCAGTACAAAACAGAACTTCTCACTAATCAAAGGACATTGTCTTTATGCAGGCTAGGTTTGTAAGTACATGCACATCCAGCCATTTGTTTCCAAGCACCCTTTACTGTTTCATCAAGCATTCGATACACAAATGCCCATTTGTGAACACACACAGGGCTGGACCTTTGAGCCCTGAATGCAAACATGTAGACAAACGTTTAAGCCTGTTCAAGAGTGAATTTGTACTCCTTTGGCGGAAAGGCTGCAGAAATGCAAGTCTGAAAAGTTATTTGAAGGTTAGTAGGGAGTGAAACCACTATTTTTCAAAATTAAGCACCCAATGCCCTCTTAAAAACACCAACATTGATGTATATATACCATTTATACCGGATGACATTACAGTAGTGCTTTTAATGTCTGAGAATGCAGCACTGAGCAAAGTCAATGTGGCCTTATCTATTCTTCAGTGACTCCTTTGTACTTTCTTTCCGCCGCCTCATTGCTTTTGTAAAACATTCTCTTCTTTTTGCAGCTGTCTCATGCAGTATCTCTAAGACCACATTCCTAACTCGTTTGCTTAAAAGTGAGTTCTGTAAAAATGAGTGGGACATGCCCCTCTTCCACAAAAAAGGGGTTTGAAAACACCTCCTAAATGAAGTAGTGTTATGATGCCCTAACATACGACCATTCATTTTGCAACTGATGCATTCACATGTAGGCTGAAATCCACATTTTAAATCAAGCTCAGAGATTTATATGGTAGATCCAGTGAAACTGTTAACTTTCCTCCTCTTGCATAGAGGTCTCTTCCATCACATCATAAGCCTTCTCAGAATCAAAAGCAATTTGTCATGCAACAGGATGGAACTGCTGTTCAAGAAATTCAAATTAACGCCACATTGGCAGTGTGTAGCAAATCTCATTATATTTTTGATTTATTCACACTTACGTATTTATTTTCGATGTACATTCCACATTCTGAAAGTGGGAAAAGGCACAATAAAACATAGAAAGTGACATGTTTTGCCCTTGCTTTGAGTTACTTAGATGCTAAACTACCCCATGTTTTTTCTTAAGCTCTTTGGACACTGGTGCTTTTATCAAGTCTTTTCCCACTACTTGAAAGTCTTCTCAAGTGGACCAAACCTGATGCCAGAAGATGCTTTTGCCATTGGGATCAACCCCAAAGGATGGTCCATCTAGAAATCAAACAATTTCTGCTGTAGCATGAGCAACGACTAAAGGCAGAGAAGCAAATTAGTGCAGATGAAACTGCAGAGATAACCTTCAAAGTTTTTGTTCCAAGTCAAAACTCCACAAGCAATTAAATTACCCTACATTATCTCATTCTAAATAGCTTCTGGCAAAGGAGCAGTATTCCCAGTGTATGTGGAACATCTGTAGCCAGTGACCTCAAAACGATAGTTTACTGATACTCTACTGGAACACAGATAGTGTGTGTCCGTTCCACTGCGAGGCGATAAGCCAATTCTTACATGAGGCTTAGCAGTCAGACTAGTTTCAATGGCCTTTTTGGCCAACAAACCTGCTCCTAACATTACAGTTATTTGTACAGCTGGTTACTGCAGCACTGACAACCGACTCAGGAGCCTGCTTGCATTCATTTCCCTCATCCTTACAACAGGAAGCATAACACTTTTGTTTTCCAGTGACAGCTTTAAAAGACAGCCTTTTCATTTAAGTGCCATTTCACTTATGGATTCTAAGCTATATTGCCTAAAAGGGTAGTACAGTGGTACCTCGGGTTACATACGCTTGAGGTTACAGACTTTGCTAACCCAGAAATAGTGCTTCAGGTTAAGAACTTTGCTTCAGGATGAGAACAGAAATCATGCAGTGGTGGCGCAGCGGCAGCAGGAGGCCCCATTAGCTAAAGTGGTGTCTCAGGTTAAGAACAGTTTCAGGTTAAGAACAGACCTCCAGAACGAATTAAGTACTTAACCTGAGGTACCACTGTATTCTTTCAGGTCTTCTTCATGACATTTCTTGCCTGTATTTCTTCAACGAGCTCTGACAAGTGCATTTTAGGCTTCCACCATTTTATTCTCATGAGAGGTTTGTGAATCTCTAGGAATTAAAAGCCAAAGCAAATTAAGGAATTACCCTAGTACATAAACTTTAACAGTGAAGGCACAAGGCGGATCTTTGACAGTAGAGGTTTTCCCAAGTTCAGTGCCACCACCAAAAATATCCTGCCTGATTTCTGAAGTGGACGGTGTTTGGACAAGGACCTCTGACAAATATCTTTATCCCCTGACACAGTTGTATGGAAGACGGCTGTCCTTCAGGCACTCAGGAACCACGCCACAGACAGACAAGAACGAATTAACACTCCTAGAGAGATTTCCTCTAACTCTCAGATTTCAGTACCAGTCCCATAACTGCATTCAATTACACACTCAATACATATTGACTGCATGTCACAGGGGGCTTCAAAGCCAAGATTGAGAGGAGTTTAACCTTTTACAGTCCATGTCACTGGATGCATCAGTTAATGGCTCTTAGGCCGGAACAGCTTAAATCAGTCAATGGCAATAACAGGTCTCTCTCAGCCATGCATTCTGGAGACAGGCAAGTGCTATGACAAGTTTATTGGATTTTCTTGGGACAATTTGCTCGGCTCTTGTAGCAGAAAAGCATGGTTTCTGAGCAGAGATCGTGGCCACCGAAGAGCAAGTTTAATGGATTATAATGTGTCCACCCCCCCCACACACTTCTGCTATAATTTAATCCTCCTTTCCATCTTCTCACTCCATCCCATTTTTCCTGAAGGATTAAGAGACTTATGTGTGCTTCAACATAAAGGTAAAGGGACCCCTGACCATTAGGTCCAGTCGTGACCGACTCTGGGGTTGCGGCGCTCATCTCGCTTTACTGGCCGAGGGAGCTGGCGTACAGCTTCTGGTTCATGTGGCCAGCATGACTAAGCCGCTTCTGGCGAACCAGAGCAGCGCACGGAAACGCCGTTTACCTTCCTGCCGGAGCGGTACCTATTTATCTACTTGCGCTTTGAGGTGCTTTCAAACTGCTAGGTGGGCAGGAGCAGGGACCGAGCAATGGGAGCTCACCCCGTCGCGGGGATTTGAACCGCCGACCTTCTGATCGGCAAACCCTAGGCTCTGTGGTTTAACCCACAGCGCCACCCACAGCCTACTGCAGAAAGGTAAGAGTTGAAGAATTGTGTCCATTGCTTCACTCACTTTGACTTCTGCTCCCATCCATCCCTGTAATTTTGCACCTGGAAGTCGCCTATGAAGAAAAATAGCCCCCAGGTTGCATAAAAGGTCCCTATTCCAACAGTGGAAGAAGGGAGCTGGTTCTGACTATCCTTCTTCATTGTCCTATGTTGCCAATCTTGGCCAGACAAGATGGAAACTGAAACACGGAAGAGGGACAAAATGGTGGTGATTTTGCAGAAGAGGCTTTATATGTATTAGGATTTTCGTAGAATCATAGAGTTGGAAGGGATCCTGAGGATCATTTAGCACTATCCGAATATGCAGCTGCCCCATACAGGGATCGGAACTAGGCATTATCATCACAACTCACAATTAAATACTAAATTGTGATGATTTTCATTGCATAGTTAGTATTTTCCCCAAACCTTTGGTAAACATATCCATAGAAAGATGGCACAGGAAATCTCTTTTTAATATTGTTACCTTTTTTTCAACAGCTGTACTAAACCAACATGAGTTACATGTTGCTTCTGACAATGCATCGGATTCTTGGCAAAGTATTTAAGGAAAGTAGGTCCTTCCAGAACTCTCACACAAGAACACAAAATAATTGCAATGCATTAAATAAGGGAACTCTTTTTAAATGTTTTATCAGAACATCTCAGTGTTACAAACTGTTTTCTTCTGCAAATTAACGATTGCTTTGAAAATAAAGACACTCACAAATTCCATAATTTGTGCTTGTTTGCTCACAAAAAATGCCAAAACCTCTGATTGAAGAGGTTCATTGGAGAAATGTTGGATGCTATGGAGTTATCCGACCCCCCAAGCCATCTGAAGGCAATCCTGTATAGGGAAGTTTTTTGAATGCTTAATGTTTTATTATGTTTTTATATATGTTGGAAGCTGCCCAGAGTGGCTGGGACAACCCAGTAAGATGTGTGGGGTATACATGGTAAAATTATCAGTATGGAATGGGACGTCCCTATTCTCATCGGAGAAATGTTGGAGGGTATTTGACCATGCTAACAAATATCATATGCATGGCCAAATAAAATACACAGACATATTAGACATATTAGACATGTAGGGTCCTAAATGATACATGGTTGGAAACATCTATATGTACAAATGCATATAACCAGTGCTTTTCTTCGGGGGTACGTGGGGGTATCATACCCCTAAACCTTTCATGAATCTACCAGTAAGTTTGGCCTCATTTAGGGGCAGTATTTCAATATGAGTAGAAAAATGAGAGTATCTCTAAACATTTCTTTTTAAAGCTGAAATGCAACATTTTCTACTGTTTGGAAAAATAAATGGTTTTAATCATTCTACCCACAATCATTTGATCCACACTGGAAAAAATGACATCTACACAATACCTAATCATTTTGGGGTTATTTTCTTATTGAAGGTCCAATCCTATACCCACTTCCTGAGAGTAAGCTCCATTGACTGTGTGGGCTTGCTCTGTAAAACAGTTTATTGTACGATTTCTTAACTCAGAGTTTTACATTGCACAACCTCCATCCAATCTGGCTGTTTGGCTGTTATTTCTTTGTTGATTTCTCCCTCTCCTTTGACTCCTCATCCCTGATCTTCTTTATACCCAAGTTTTAGGAACCACTTCTTTGTACTGAACTGTTTTTAGTACAGAAAGTAAGATAATAGATTAAGGAGAGAAACCACCTCACATGGTATTTTAGGATTTTTAGATCCCTGTGTGTTTGACTATCATGCATAACATTTTCATTACTGTCCCTGAAGCATGTGATCCATTTATTATTACACAGCATGAGAACTGTCTCCATTATAATTGCCCTCAGTTCTAACACTTATCATTAGACATGCCTGCTCTTTGTGATATAGTGTCCAAAATTTGATTTAAATTAGTCCAGCATATAACAGTGCTGTGACAAAAGTGCTAGAGTAACGAAGCTGATAAATGACTGAAATTCGTATTCTGATGGGGAGCACGAGAAGGGGATTATTAATTCACTCACAACAATCTGCATTTACTTTGCTCCAGTAAAAGCTCTTAGGCATGATGAACAGCAGTGAGATTTTAAATCTGAAAAAGAGCATCGTGGTCATGTTCAGTGATTATAACTGAGCGATAATCTTGGACATGGAACTGAGATGTCCCCAGACCACACAGTTACCATCTGGTGGCACTTTTAAACATAGGTGCACCAACTCTCTGGGGCTGTGAGTGCTCTAGCCCCCACAAAATTTTAAATGGGGGAGGTGAGGGGCACCCACAAAGTGTGGCGGTGGCCACATGTACTCTGTGGGGGTTTTCGCACACTGCAACATCATGCCACCACTACATGCATGAGTGACGCCCATTGGTGTGCGCATGTAGTGTATGCATGCCGGTGGGCATGAAGGTGTAGCACCCACCTGTCGGGGGGTGCTAACATGGCTTGTACAAGCTCTTGGCATGTGCGCACATCCAGGTGACAGCACATGGCCACAGGCACCTGCAGTTGCGGGCTCCAGCCGGTGCCACTGTTTAAGCATGTCACAGGTAAAGGTAAAGGGACCCCTGACCATTAGGTCCAGTCGTGGCCGACTCTGGGGTTGCGGTGCTCATCTCGCTTTATTGGCCGAGGGAGCCGGGTAACAGCTTCCGGGTCATGTGGTCAGCATGACTAAGCCGCTTCTGGCAAACCAGATCAGCACACGGAAACACTGTTTACCTTCCCGTTGGAGCGGTACCTATTTATCTACTTGCACTTTGACGTGCTTTCGAACTGTTAGGTTGGCAGGAGCAGGGACCGAGCAACGGGAGCTCACCCCGTCGCGGGGATTCGAACCGCCGACCTTCTGATCGGCAAGTCCTAGGCTCTGTGGTTTAACCCACAGCACCACCCGCATCATAGGATTGGGCTATTGCATAAATTTACACACAAGAACAAGTATGTAGATAAACATAAACAATGAACACCAGTTATATCCCATTGTGTGTGTTTCACAACTTCCACAATTCATTTTTGCGTGGGCATAAAACTTCTTCAGCAACTTTTTCTGCAGGAGTTACATGAGGTCAGCCTGAAGCAGTGGAGGCTAATGAGTTTCAGACTCAAAGCTCATCCTGTTTCAATACTAAAGTTTGAGAGAGAAAGAGAGATACAGAGCTCTTATGAAAGTGACTCTGAAACGGGAGTTTTTGTCCCATTTGAGATGAAAAATATTGTCAGGCATTCCAGATTGCTGAAAGGAGAGGCAACTATTTCCCCTATGAGATTTAGTTAAAATTGCCTTCCTAATATGAGAACAGGAAGAATATATACATCCCTATCAAGGGAATCCTTTTGTTTGAGGGAGCTCAAATATGAACATGAAACTTCCTCACCTCCAATCATTTTAATGGAGGGATTTTTTAAAAAAAATGTTTGTCCCTATACGTATATTAGTCTAGGGGTATCCAGCATTGTAGGGACGCGGGTGGCGCTGTGGGTAAAACCTCAGCGCCTAGGACTTGCCGATCGCATGGTCGGCGGTTCAAATCCCCGCGGCGGGGTGCGCTCCCGTCGTTCGGTCCCAGCGCCTGCCAACCTAGCAGTTCGAAAGCACCCCCGGGTGCAAGTAGATAAATAGGGACCGCTTACCAGCGGGAAGGTAAATGGCGTTTCCGTGTGATGCGCTGGCTCACCAGATGCAGCTTGTCACGCTGGCTACGTGACCCGGAAGTGTCTGCGGACAGCGCTGGCTCCCGGCCTCTAGAGTGAGATGAGCGCACAACCCTAGAGTCTGTCAAGACTGGCCTGTACGGGCAGGGGTACCTTTACCTTTTTTTATCCAGCATTGTACTCTACTGTTGCCATCAGCCCCAGCCAGCCAGATGGAGAGCACCAAGTCAACTATTCCTGATCTAGTCCCTACACGAAATGCATGTACAAAACTAATGAGATCACACTTGAAAAGAGATCTCACTTGAAATAATTTATTATTTATACCCCACCCATCTGGCTGGGTTTCCCCAGCCACTCTGGGCGGCTTCCAACAAAACACGAAAATACAATAACCTATTAAACATTAAAAGCTTCGCTAACCAGGGCTGCCTTCAGATGTCTTCTGAAAAGTCTGGTAGTTGTTTTTCTCTTTGACATCTGGTGGGAGGGCGTTCCACAGGGCGGGTGCCACTACCGAGCTATATAAAATACACTGAAAGTTATATGACATTTAGAGAAATTAACCTGACAAACAGGATCAATAGTTGGAATACATTCAGATGACTCTGAAAAGAGCTCTCTCACTCTAGGATAGGTTAATGGTTTGTATAAACAGAATCTTACAACATTTGCATGCATTTTGCAGCTGTAGGGGATTGCAGCATATGGGTGCAAGTTTTTAATGAAAACCTAGTACAGATTTCCCCAACCTGTTGCCCTCCAGATGCTTCAGGCTTCAAGTCCCAGCATCCTTGACTATTAGCTAGATGAGGCTGATGAAGGCTGCAATCCAAGGTCATATCCACACCACTTATTTAAAGTATAGAAAGCAGTAGTTTGTTAAGGGTGCTATGAATTGTAGCACTATGAGGGCTAAACTGTAGTTCCCATGATTATTCGGGGAATTCACACGCTTTAAATATTATTTAAATGCATGGTGTGAGTGGGTCGGCAAAATTATAAGCTAAAGGCATATGCCAATGACATGGTTCTAACTTTGGAAAACCCACTAGAAAGCATACCAGCAGTACTGGAAGAAATAATGGGGTTTTTGTATTATTTCTGTTTGCATTGAAATGTAGTAGAAATGCAAATAAATATCAAAAAATTAAAATAAATGCATGGTGTGGGTGTAACGCCAAACATCTGCAGGACACCAGGTCGGAAAGGCTTGGCTAGAGACTGCATAATATTCACAGTGTAACTGTGTTCCTATGTCATAAAGGTAAAGGACCCTTGACCATTAAGTCCAGTCGCGAACGATTGGGGTTGCAGTGCTCATCTCTCTTTACAGGCTGAGGGAGCCAGCGTTTGTCCACTTCCGCAGACAGTTTTTCCGGGTCATGTGGCCAGCATGACTAAGCCACTTCTGGCGAAACCAGAGCAGTGCACGGAAACACCGTTTACCTTCCTGCCGGAGCGGTACCTATTTATCTACTTGCACTTTGACGTGCTTTCGAACTGCTAGGTTGGCAGGAGCTGGGACAGAGCAACAGGAGCTCACCCCGTCATGGGGATTCGAACCGCCAACCTTCTGATTGGCAAGCCCTAGGCTCTGTGGTTTAACCCACAATGCCACCCGCGTCCCTCCTATGGCATAGCACTATTATTTAATATCTATAATAAATGCAGACTTGCTGGAATTTTTTTGCAGCGCTACCCATATCATCATTGCATTAATGGGAAGAATCATAGCTCAGTGGTAGCACATCTGTTTTGCATGCAGAAGTTCCCAGGTTCAATTCTTGGGGAGCAGCTGCCACTCACTGTGGCCAATGCTGAGCTGGATGGACTAGTGGTCCAACCATGACTTTTAAGGACACCTGAGTCAATGCAGTGCAACTGTTCCTGCATCGCACATAGACACTACCTAAAATTTTGTTTGCCAGATGGGTGTGTGTGTGTGAGAGAGAGAGAAATTCCCCATCGCTCCTTTTGAGCACCAGTTCATTTCATAGGGTAATGCACAGGAGAACATCCCAGTGGATGTAGAAAGAATTTCAGAATGACTATTTTTTCCACATATTCCACACAAAAGATTGGAGACGCTAGTACTTTTAAAATTTCATCTAAGTGACTAAACCCGAGCCAATTTTCTAAGTATTTTTAATGGAACATTCCTCTTAACCTTGGAAAGAAATATGAGGGTTTAAAAACTTGGATTCTATATAAATGAAATGGCATATAGGTTATCCCCACCTCTTTCATTCTTTATTAGTCATTGTGGTGTTTTAAGTTCCTTTTTTTGTGATGTTTTAAATTCCCTTTTTGTGGTGTTTTAAATTCCTCTTTTTTCTTTTTCTTTTTGCTAAGACGTTGAGGTTAGCAAAATAAAGATGGCGACAGCATTGATATTGATGCTGCTGATGCTGACAGTGACAATAACCCTCTCTATTAATATTTGCCTGCAAGTGGCTGACTTGGTCTCTAGAGCTGATTCAGTGAACAATTTCCATTAGCCCCCTTTTAATGAACTGTGGAATGTAAACACTTCAAGAATTCCAGATACGCTTTCTTCATGTTGGTGAATTCATAAGTTGAAGCATAAAAAGGTAAATCCCTACTCATACTCTGCTAAACAGATCTGTCAGTTTCTCAGTTCTTAATGCCGAGCTTTTATATAATTTATATCCTACGCATAAAACCTTGCTAAGGGCTAGGATTTAGCATACAAGAAAATGGCCATTATAACTGATCAGATTATTCATTAGCTTTTCACAATTGCTTTGGCAAGGAAGGATGAAATGGCTCCCTCTATGTGCTACTAAACCTTTCACATTTTATTTCTTCCAAAATCAAATGCGCATGTTTTATTTGCCAAAATGTTATTGCTTTCTTTGTTGCCTTTCACATGCAATACTTATTTTAATTTGGTTAAAAATGAGAGTGTTTCCACATGCTTCTGTGAATATGTCAGCAACGCCAATAATAGCCCCAGCTCCACGCTACCAAACACTTTTGAACCCTGATCTCCTAGGAACTCATCCAACACTTATTACACCACATTGGTTTATGTTTCTTTATGTTGGGAAAAGTTTCACCTGTTGAACCTCTGCCTGTCAGTAGCTATTAAAGATGCAAGACCTTTGCCAGAGAAAAGGATAGTAAACCTAGTGGCATATAAGAACTTGGCCCACTTTAGGGTACTTCCCTGTCCCCTGCTTAATAAATAAATTAAAACTTTGCATATGGTTATTCTGTAAATTTTCCATGCTAGAGGCAAGCCTAAAGCAAATCTTTTTTGGACAGTTTTCAGCAGAAAAAAAATCAGTTTACTCATATTGAAGGAAGATGACCAAACTGTCTTTCTTGTTTAAAATGTGTTTTCCACCTAGCTGATAACTGGCTGCTTTGAAGGTGTGATTTAATATATATTTAGGGGTCCTTAAGTCAGGCAAATGTTGTATAGTGCTTTCTTTTTCTCTACTGATTGAGGTGGGTTTCCAAAATAGATGCCTGCAGGTTTTAATGGAATTATTTGCTTTTCAAATTGTTATGATAATTAAAATAGTCATAGATGCATGGACATAGCCAGGATTTTTGTTAGGGGGGCAGGCTTTTCTTGAGGGGAGCCCCCCTCACATTTGCATTGATTTGTATTGATTTTGATTGATTGGGAGGGCCAGTGCCCCCCCTGCTCCCCCTGGCGACACCTATGCACACCATAGATTTAAAGCACTATGTATGGCAAGGGTGCCCCAAACCATTGTGGACCAATGGTAACATTTTGAAAGATTGAGAGTGCTGTAGGTGCAAGTCACAAAACAGTTGCTGTGGGGAGGTTCATGTCATAACACAAAGTGGCTGCCATGGGGAGCATGGCATAACACAAAATTAAAAAGACGGCCACTCCAGATAACAATATACCTACCATGGGAAGACAGCTATGCCCTGCTGGCCCTGATTTGAAGATCACACAATATTGATTTTACACACAATTGGGAAACCGTGTGCAAGGATCTGCAACTTGCCTTCCCACTTGGTACTAATTCAGGTTTTTATATGAACGTAATTTAAGACGGACAATTTAATTGGTAAACTTGTCCGTTCTTGGCAAGTTTGAGGTGCCAGAACTCCCAAATTGTGTAATCTTGTAGATAACTCATAGGATTGAATTCAGGCTTAGTCATGCTTAAAGCAGAGATGTTAAAACCAGTGGGTGTTACGTTAATCATGACTATTCTAAGTCACTATAATTTTAATGGGTTGACCCAAGCATGAGTAAGTTTGGACCCAAGCCATAATCACAAAATAATATCGCAATGCTCCATCTAGTACATGGCTAGAAGATTCAGACTCTCCAAGTGTCCCTATTTTCCAGGGACGTCCCTAATTTAGAGAAGCCGTCCCCGGTTTCTGATTTGATCATGGAATGTCCCACTTTTCCTTAGGATGCCCCTATTTTCATTGGAGAAATCTTGTATGGTCTGGAGTTATCTGACACCTGAGCTGTCTGAAGGCAATCCTGTATAGGAAAGTTTTTAAAATGTTTTATATATGTTGGAAACTGCTCAGAGTGGCTGGGGCAAGTCAGTAAGATGTGTGGGGTATAAATCATTATGGAATGGGACATCTCTATTTTCATTGGAGAAATGGTGGAGGGTATGGAGGCTTTGATGCTGTTTTCTTCAGATGTTGTTGGGCTCCCAACTTCCATTTGCCCCATGCAGCAAGGCCAATAGGCAGGGATAAGTGCCAGACGTTCCCTTCATTGATTTAGTATCATCAGCATATAAATATCACTGTGATATTCAGTTGTGAAGTGGATGTGAACTGAAATATTCATAGGCGTTCCATTGCCTGATGAATTCTGCAAGGAAGCTCTCTGTCAGGTGTGCATGCAGGAGCCAGGCCCTGTGACCAATAGGATTCTGCAGGACTGGGGCCTTCCTAAGTTTGTTCTGAAGAGGCAAGTCATGGCCACACAGGTGAAGCCGATTGGTAACTCACAGCACCTGGTGGCAAGAGTCGGGAAGGGATATAAGGTCAGCATTTTCCCTTTGGCTTTTTGCCACAGCAACACGTTCCCTGCCTTGCTGCATTTGGTTCCTTGACTCCTTCCTCTTGATCCTCGGACCCCTGACTTCATGACTCCTTGCTTCTTGATCCTCAGACCCTTGACTTTGTAACTTCTTGCTTCCTGAACCTCGGACCCTTGGCTTCTTGACTCTTGGCTCTTTGACCCTCGGACTCTTGGCTTCCTGACTCCCGTTCCTGCTCCCACCCTGCCATCTTGTCCCCAGTCCTGACATCCCCGGCCGGGACTTTGATCGCCCGTGAACTGGACTGTGACACTTTCATTCAACACACCAAATTGATTGTATGACTCTTCCACTGACAGAGAGAGAGAATAATTCATGCATGAGATGGACCTGAAACTGAGGCTTCAGTCCCACCCAGAACACCAACAGCTGTGTTCACAAATATCCAGTGGATTGTATTTTTAGAAGTGTTTCAGATCTGTAGTTTTTGAGGGAACTATACATTTTCATTGCAAACATTTACTTCACTGTTTACACTGTTCTTGTTTACAAAGTCTGTTTTGAGCAGTGTGTAGGCAACAAATATAATGCAAGCCAAAAAGGAAATTGTTCTTTGTATTCATTCTTTTGAAAAATGTTGCTCTTTTTTATTTTAAAAATGCCTTTAAAAGACATTTTTAAAAATTCTTTAAGATGCTAGGAATTCAAACAGCCCACAGATTGCATTAAACACATCTGCTTTCATTATGGTCAAGTAATTAGTCCTTGGAGTAAATGCATCTGCTTTGTTTAGATAAACCAGTATTTTAGTTGTTTTTTCTTTTTGGCAAATGCTTCCATTGCCTCTACACAAACCTCAGCCAATAAACACCATTATTGTGATCTTATGGCAGTAAAAAATACATATGTTGTACCAAACGTGACAATAATTTATTAGCTGGAAATAAGAATTTAATTTGCTGCCGAACTGTGTAGACAACCTAAAGAGAGGAATCCTGGCGTCTATTTTCTTCCTTATTTATTCATTATTGCCTTGTTTCAAATTAACACAGCGGCTTTATACACTGTTCTCTGCATATTGTTAGATCCTTTGCCAATGCTTTCTGCAGTCCTTTGGAATCTTTCAGATTATTTAACAGGGTTTAGATCATTCCTTTGGCTCTTGTAGACAAGAAGGCATTTTTATTTTTATTTTTTAAAATACAATTGTAAGGGATTTAGCCCAATGAGGTCCTGATCTATTTATTTTTCTGCAGAATCAAGCACTGCACCCACTCCACTCATGACATACCACTGGGGTGTGGAATGGGGAGGTGAGATTAGGAAGAGGCGAGACTGTCAGATAAGATTATATTATTCCATATTTGAGAAGGTCCTTGCTAGGTCTAGACCATACAGCCTGTGTCTGGTAGTGCTCCCAGATAGTAGTTTTGCTGGACTCCCACTGAGACGGTTTAAAGAAAATGGGATCCCCTCTCTCTCTCCAAGTAAATATTTTTGGCTTCATGGTGATGTGACATCACATTGCCTATTTCTTCATATAGATTAAAGTTAGAAGTAAGCCTAGGGAGTATTTGCAGAGAAGAATTAGCTGGCCTTAGAGGGTTAATCATCTAGAGCAGTGGTTCTCAAAAAATAATTAAAATACTTAGGCAGAAATCCTATACATATTTATCTCAGAGTACGTTTCACTGAACTCACTGGAGTTTACTTCTAAGTAAAAATGTATAGGGTCGCACTGTTAGCATTTAATTGCTTTAAAGAAAAGACATATTCGCTTTATCTTGATTGCAATTGCATACTTATAGTCTGGATTTTTTAAAAAAGAACGTGTAGATTAAGTTCATTAAAATTAATTTGAGTTTCATAGCTCTGGTGTTCAGCCCTTCATAATGAAAGTGATCAAAGATATATCATGCTTTGAATTGTACTCATGAAATATGAGTCTCTGTCTGGAAAATTCAACTTCAGCCAAATGAAAAATGTGTGGTTGCATGCACTTCTGACTTAAGTTCAAAGAAATACAAGCAAGAAACTGCCAAGAGATTTCTGATATTTAATTGCTGCAATCTACTCACAAAATGCTCGGTAATATATCACATGGTCCTAAGACGAGCATATTCATGTAAACAGTGGTTAATTTGTAAAATGAACTCTGTCTGGAAACCATGCCTTCTGATTTTCAGTTTGTGATATGAAGGGATTGGTTGTCATTCCTCATCCAACAGATAAAAGAAGACATTCTGCTCATACTCAGAGACATTTTCTCATTTATATTGGCCTCCGGTCTTATTTACAGAGCCAGCCCAAGACGTTTTGTTGCAAGATGGTACCCGCCTCACATTCCGCCATCTCAGCTGGCAGATTAATCTTATTCTAGTACTAGCAACGGGACAGTGTCATTCTCTGAGGGCAGCAGGTTAGTTATGAGGGTGTAGGACAAGCCACAAGGCATGCAAAGTTCTATCCTCCAACACAGGCATAGGCAAACTCGGCCCTCCAGATGTTTTGGGACTACAACTCCCATCATCCCCAACCACTAGTCCTGTTAGCTAGGGATTATGGGAGTTGTAGTCCCAAAACATCTGGAGGGCCGAGTTTGCCTATGCCTGCTCCAACACAAGGACATGGTCAGAGAAGTTAGAAGGAACCACTATAAATCCAGCATCTGCCACCTGAGGTAGTTGCTTCACTCTGTCTCATGGTAGGGCTGGACTTATTTAACTATGACCAAGGCCTGGTACAAACCCCAGCAAGCCTTTGTTCAAATGAAGTCCTGCTTTTAAGACATTTTCAAAAAGTAAATGTAGTGACCCAACTCAATGTCTACACTCTTCAAGTTGCTTACAAACTTAGATTTCGTAAAGGAAAGCAAAAAATGAAACTATACACAACTTAACAAACTGGATGCCATTCATTTGGGAGGGTTGAGCATGAGAGGGTTGTTTAGCGAAAACCTTTGCTCCCCACAAAACGCACTGCTTGGTGGCAGAGGCTCAGAACTTCTAGCAGCATTATGTAGTCATATCCATTTCTTTAAAAAGCACCTTTAGGAAGCCTGTTCTGCTAGAAGACAATGCTCCCCCCCCATCTCTGTGATTTGGTTTCATGGTACCATTCTGTAGTCAACTCTAATGGGCTGTGTGATAAAGCCTGGTTCATGCTGAAGTCAAACCTTGGTTTAGTGATACTGTGCAAACATGCAGACTTCCAGAGAAGAATCTGCAGCCACTTTGCTCCTCCATGGTCCTTTTTCCTGCTGTGCTTCACTAAGTTAAGCATCTCTTTCAGACCAGGCCATTGTGATATCAGTACATTATTATTATTATTAGTAGTAGTAGTAGTAGTAGTAGTAGTAGTATTTTCTTCCCCACCCATCTGATTGGGTTTCCCCAGCCACTCAGGATGGCTTCCAACAAAAGATTAAAAATACATTAAAACATCAGTCATTAAAAACTTCCTGAAATATACTCAGAGTCGCAAAGTGATTTCATGCTCTTTATTCAGCTCATAGTGGTGAGGAGGAATGAATGAATGTCCCCTCAAAGTATCTGCTTTATATACATTATTTACACAGTGGGCTGCACATGATTGGCTAATTCCGGAATTCTACTGTAAGCCAATCAGGTTGTGGATTCACTTCTATCTGGAGCATGATTGGGTGGTTCCTGCCAACCAATCATACTGCTGCATTGTTCTAGGACCAATCAGACTGCTGCATTCTGAATCCTATTGTTCTAGGACCAATCAGACTGCTGCCTTTTGGATCCTATTGTTCTAGGACCAATCAGACTGCTGCAGTTTGGATCCTATTCAACTCAGTACATAACACTTCCCTAAACAGGGCTGCCTTCAGATGTCTTCTAAATGTCATATAGTTGTTTATTTCTTTGACATCTGATGGAAGGGTGTTCCACAGGGTGGGCACCACTACCAACAAGGCCCTCTGCCTGGTTGCTAAGTGATCCTTGTTTTGCTAGGAAAACCTCAGAAATAAACTCACAGTTTTTGCTTCCAGCAGCACCACCAAAACTGCAGCTCAAGGAAAGAGACAATGGTGAATAAGGGGAAAGCAGTGGGAGAAAAAGACAAGTGAGGGAGATGTGAAATTTTTCACCTCTGCCCCAAACAGTCATTTTGCTCCCAACAGTTTCATGGGTGAAAATTTGACACAGGCCAATTAATTTGTGCTCCTGGAGCTGCTCCAAGCAATCTACTAAATCAACTCACCATGCCCCTCCCTGCCTCTCGAACAGCTTTATCTTTAATTAATAAACCCTATTAGAACACAGAGGACACAACTCTTAAATCAAACATTTAATTATCTTCACGGCTGCTGGCCCGGGCTCTTTTCTGAAGGAAATTCCCCGCCTAATTTTATACAAAGTGAACAAGGTGTTGGGATATTTTTCTGAACCAGAAAGCATCAATCATTTGTTTCTATGTAGCCTCCCGCAATAACTATGATTTGAGGACATCAGCGCCATTGTTAACTCGAAGGAGCCCGCCAGTCAGTCAGTAATTTCTAATTGAGCTCCATGACCCTTGCCTAATTGTATTCTTGACAGCAGGCTGAAATTATAATTATGGCTACAAATGCATTTCAAAGCAATGCAATTGTGTCTTTATTTATTTATTTATTGCCTGCTTAAAAACGGAAATAATTAGACCCAAGACATCATCAGGCAAGATGTCATGTGATTTTCAAAGGCTCATGGCCTTATGCTAAGTATTTGCAGTCACATACATCATGCAGCATACTGTAACTATGTAGCCATTTGTCTCCTCCATGGCCCTACAGACACACAGAAAGGCAGGCAGACAGAGGGCTGATTATTTTGCCTAGAGGATTGATTACCCCCACATTTCAAATGCATCATTTCAGGAGACAAATGTTAGTTGTAGCTTCAGGGAAATGCCTTTACTTCTGTAGAATGTTGCACATCTTTAGGAGCTAAAAATAGAAGAAGGAAGCCATATTTTGCAACTTTCCGGGAAATTCTTGATAATATATGCTATCAATGGAGAAAAATTCTCTCCCAATATAGCTTTTGAAGTTCTGTTTTTTAAAGCCCTCTCATTGAAATTAAGGGAAGGGGAGTAGATTGGTATATTCACATGACTCTGCTGTCGAGTAAACCTGTCTAGGTGATATCCTAAAGTGGTAATGGTCTGCGTACATTGAAAATATGTTATAGAAAACAGTACCATCCTCCTAGTCATTTGGAGATGAAAGGATTAATGGAGAAATTCTTTCTGGGTTGAATGCCACAGGGGAATGTCATACATTTCTATCTAAAATTATATGACCAACCAAGATTGAGCATGTGGACTGCTGTGCATGTAGGACACAAAAACAAATCTCTTTTGTAGCTTGCTATTTCATTTTTTTAAAACAAAAATAAATAAATTGTAGGGCTGCAGGCGACTGTAACTGAAGATTCTCCCAAGGATCATACAAATGAGTGTATTGATTGATAATCGATGTGTGGTCTCTCATCTGATAAGACTTTAAAAACTGTGTCCTTTGTGGATAATTTCACTTATGCATGAATAGAAGTTAAATTTGCTGTGCGTGTTAAAATACAGGCTTAGAGAAAATTTACAGAATTCTGTTTGCTGTCAGCTGGTTATTATCAGCACAGCGAATAATCTATCAGGATGGTCCAAAAAGTCAACATCCCACCTTGATTTTATTTCCTTAAAAAAAATATATTTCTGGAACGTGGACATACCTTAAGTGCTTGAAATTTCAGAGAACATATAGTGGCTGAAGACTTAAGAATATCTACTGTAAATGTTTCCATAAACCGTTCTTGAAATATGGTGCATTTCTAAAATGGTCTCAGTTGTGTGAATTAGAAAATGGGAGACTTCCGGGTTAGCGCGATCGACTAATGGCGGATTCCCTCCGAGCTCCGGAGGGAATCTGCTCAGTAGGGGACGGGTCCTGCCGCGGCGGCGACGCGAGGACCCTCAGAAACCACAGGCGCTGAAGCCTGTGGACTTGGTGACTCGGCGGGCACCATTTGCGCCCCCCGACCCGCGAAGGAGCCTTTTTAAAGGCTTCGGAACGGGGGACAGGGAGCGGCGTGGTGCTGTAAGTCGACTGCTTCCCCTACGGAGTGAAGCCGCATGCCATGGTTGGAGAGCGCTGACTTCTTCCTTTGAACATTTGAACTAAAAGTAACAACCCGTGAGTAATACGGAAATTGGATTTAAAATTTCTTTTTTGGATTTGGCACGAGCGGGGAAGGTGCAAAGAGGAAGTCCGTCTCCCCGTCTTGTAAACATCTTAAAGCAAGGACTAGATAACTAAGGTTGAGAGAACACCTTCTTCTTGAGAGGATAAAAGTAATTAATTTCACGTTTTGACAGTATAAGTGAATTTGCTGGAGGATAAGAGTTAATTTTGAGAGTGGAACCGTCACCCCCCCCCCAGGACCCGGGAGCGATCCGTGAGAGAGCCTGTTGAAGAGACATAGAAGATTTTGACAGCTGTCAAACTAGCTGTCAAAGCGGGGGGGAAAAAGAGAACTTTGTTTTTATTCCTTCCAGTAGTTGTTTTTATTGCCTCTGCTGGTTATATTTGTTACATTCAGGTAATAAATTGTTGAAAATAAAGAGAAAAAGTTAATTTGACTTCTGGATTGGAACTGGAAGGAATACTAAGTAACCAGAACTCCTCTACAGGGGGCTCTGGGACATTACAAGAATGGCTGCAAGTGGAAAAATACTGACTGAACTGGAAAGGACTTTTCTTCTCCTGGGAAAGTTACAAGAACAAAGCAATGTTTTGGCTACAAATGTTACAACATTGAATGAAACAGTAAATAAACTTGCTGAAACTGGAAGGGACTTGACTTGAATCAAGTCTTTGTATCTGAACAAAAAGTTTTTGTAACTGAGCTAAAAAACTTTGCAGCTGAACAAGAAAAGAAATCCGAGAAATTTGAGAAAGTGGGGAAAGAGATATATGACGATTTAGAGGGAAAGGAAGGAGGAGCTATAACGCCGCAGATGATTAAGGAGAGCCAGAGGCCTGCTAAGATGGATATAAAGGAAAAGAAGAATGAGATTATGAAAATCTGGTTTGAATGGAAGAATGAGGAATGGAGAGATCTCCTCATGTGGAGATCTGAAGACTTATGGATTACAAACCTGACTAAAGTGGAAGCTGGAGTTTCTGGGACATTTGGACTTAAAAGAAGTAAGAAACAAGATTTGGACTACAATTTTAAATATGGAGGTCTGGCTGGAAGAAACATGGACCTTATTGGGACAGAGCTTCTCCGAGATTTGGTGTTTAATACAAAGGACTATCAAAAAAACCGGCAGAGAGGAAATGAGAGAGACTTAAGAGCCTCGGACGTGAGGTCACCAGGCTGACAGCAGATAGACTGATGGACATCTGTTGGAGCTCGAAACCGGGAAAGGCGGGGAGTGGGGCTTTGGGAATCCAAAGGGTGTACAATTTTACTTTGTTTTCTTTTTGTATTTTGTTTTGTTACTTATATCAAAATGGGGAACTCGTGAAAGGGAATTGGGGTCGATCTTAGAAAAAGATATTAAGAATAAGTACTGATGTATAAAGACTGAGGTTTAGGTTAAAATTGGTTAACTAAAATGAATTAAATATAATAAGGTAAAATTTGGGGATAAGAACTTGCTGAACTAAAAATTGATCTGGAATACAAGAAGGGGAGGTGTGGGGAAGTCTGGGAAATATGTTATTGAAAGTAAGGAATGCAAATTATATGTGTGGTTTTTTCTGTTTTTTTTCTTTTTTGTTTTTTCTTTATTTTTTGAAAATTTCAATAAATATCTTTTTTTTAAAAAAAAAGAATTAGAAAATGGGAAACCTCAAGATTCTTGTATGAATTTATTTATTTATTTATTTATAAATGTAGATTAAATGGAAGTGAGAGCTGGACCATAAAGAAGGCTGATCGGCGAAGAATTGATGCTTTTGAATTATGGTGCTGGAGGAGACTCTTGAGAGTCCCATGGACTGCAAGAAGATCAAACCTATCCATTCTGAAGGAAATCAGCCCTGAGTGCTCACTGGAAGGACAGTTCATGAAGCTGAGGCTCCAATACTTTGGCCACCTCATGAGAAGAGAAGACTCCCTGGAAAAGACCCTGATGTTGGGAAAGATTGAGGGCACAAGGAGAAGGGGACCACAGAGGACGAGATGGTTGGACAGTGTTTTCGAAGCTACAAACATGAGTCTGACCAAACTACGGGAGGCAGTGGAAGACAGGAGTGCCTGGCGTGCTCTGGTCCATGGGGTCACGAAGAGTCGGATACGACTAAACGACTAAACAACAGCAAATGTAGATCCTGTGCTTTCTTCCAAAGCAGTTCTAGATCTGTCAGTCATTTGCATCACCACCTCTCTGCATATAATGTTGGCAGTTTTCTCTAGAAATTGGCAATTACAAACTGGGATTCTGGTATGTTTGTAAGGCATACCCTCCAACATTTCTCCAATGAAAATATAGACGTCCCATTCCATTATAATAATTTTACTATTTATACCCTACAAATCTTATTGGGTTGCCCCAGCACTCTGGGCAGCTTCTAACATATTAAAAAAAACACACACAATAAAACGTTAAACATTAAAAAACTTCCCTTTACAGGATTGCTTTCTGACAGCTCAGGGGTTGAATAACTCCATATCCTCCAAGATTTATCCCATGAAAATAGGGACATCACAAGGAAAAGTGGGACATTCTAGGAGCAAATCAAAAACCAGGATGGCTTCTCTAAATCAGGGATGTCCCTGGAAAATAGGGACACTTGGAGGGTCTGGTAAGGTAAATGGGCATTATAACAGTAATAATCATTATAATTCTAGTCCACTTTTCCCGCAGGAAACTCAGAGCTGCAAACAAAGTCACCCACCTGTCTTTATCTCACAAAAATCCTGTGAGATAGATTAGGTTGGAAGTTAGTGTCTGACCTAAAATCACCAGGGAATTTTCAGAGCTGAGTTTCCTCAGTGTTAGTCTAGCACTTTGGATGTTTGTGTATGATGGCTCTCACTTGAGAATAATCAATGATGTGAAACTGTATCTTTCTTATTCATAGAGCCATATTTTTTTCCCCCGAATGTATTTGTTTTTCACTCAGTCCATATCAGATAAACACTTGTACAGGATGCCTGAATTATCAATACATTTTCCGCGTGGACCAACTCATGTTCAGAAGTCTTCAGAAGGGAAGCAGTGCGTATCCACTGCCTGGATGTAATTATGTCCACAGCAGGGAATAAACTTGTGCTATATTTCTGACTTTATAATAGACATGGCATTTTCCTTCACAGAGATTATGGCCATGAAGAAAATTCAAGAAAATTACCCCAGGTATATCCCATATGATTCACTGAATGATGATGATGAAGAAGACCAGGTACAAATGAAACAATTTGAAAGTGACTAAAACCCAAACTCTACCTAAGAAGGGGTGTGCATCAAATTTAAGTAAAACGCATTTAAATAGAAAAAGATCACAGCTGCTTTGCTTTGCCCTGGTCATTTTGCTGCTGTGCCATGCTGTGGTAAACTATGGTTTGTCATAGTGTGTTGTCTGAATCCATATTCAGGGTTTAGCTTTCCCAGATAAACTACGAGCAACAAACCATAAGACAAACCTTGGTTACAGCTCTTGAGAGAGTAAAACTATGAACCTGGGCTGTGATAACAGGCTAAGCCAAACTGTGGTTTAGCTCAGTGTGGCATTGCATTGAAACCTGCACCCTTAACACAATCATCAACTCAGATGGGGTTTACTTAGTATGGGATGTGAACCAGGCCACTGAGTTTTGTCTACTCTTGGTTGTCTTGGTTATCTTGCCAATTTTGGGTTGGCAAGAGTTATTTAGACTTTGAGAAGGGATGTTTCAGGGATGTTTATAGGAGATGCCAGGGACTGAACCTGGGACATTCTGCTCATGTTTATTTATGTGTTTAATGTTACCATGAAGAGCGCTGTAGGCAGGAGCTGAAATAGCATTGCAGTGTAAATCAATAGTTACAATGAAATAAAATACTGTTATGTTCCTGAAACACAGAAAGAAGCAGGGAAAACAACAGCAATCCCAATTTTACCCTGGATTATCACCTGGTTGTGGTGAGTGGGCTTGCACGTTCCTATGTCCCTTGTGAGCAAAGCTGTCGGGAGTCTCGTACTCCCAGCAGGGTCACCCAAAGTGGTAAGGTCAAAGGGGAGAAGCCAGACAAAGAATGATCCAAGAAGTCCTCAGCAGCAGAACAAGTGGACAATAACAAGCAGTGTGTTACAACGGCTGTGAAGGCAGATGAGAATCTACTGGTCGTTGTGATACTCATGCCATTGGAAGAGAGCCCTTCCTGCGAAGACTGTGCGTTGGTCAGCATGCACTGATCTACACACATAAAACAAATTCAATCACAGGCGTTTTCCAAAAACTCAACCCAAACGTTAAAACCATGTTTATGGAAGATAATCTTACTCGGCTATGAGTGATCGCCGAAGAAGAAGAAGAAGAAGACCCTGTTTGTGATGTCAGAGTATAACACAACCTAGCAGGGAATTAAAAACAATTTGAAGTCACATTCTCTACTGGGTTTTGCTTGAATGGGGAGAATGCTTTGAATGATAAACCGGAAGCTGAACAAGTCATTATTTTCAACTCCTTATTGTCATAAAAATTCCATTATTCCCCCAAAACGCATTCACCTCCTTAATCTCCCACAATGGTGTGATTCAGCAAACTTCATTTTGCTCACAATAATGGTATGTTAGAAAAAGAGACGTTAGAAGCATATGCCCAGAAACATTGATCTAGAACACTGCATGGGAAAGCAACAGACTGCTTGCTATTAGCCCTGCTAGATTAAGAAACCATGTCTAATTGTCAGACCCCAAATAATCTCATGACCAGAAGTGTTTCTTATCAGCTCACACTGAATAGCATCTATTTATGTTTGTAGGCCACAGTGCCCTGAGGGAAACCAACTCACACTACAAAAGTGAAATACATACATGGCAGCTGGAAATTTTATTCCTTCCCAATCTAAAGGGCACATTTAAAAACCAACCAAAAAACCATAAAGTGCAGATGAAAACATTATGCAGATATTAAGAGATGGTTGGATGGGGTGGGGGTGGGGAACTTCTGGGAATCTGCTTTTTGCCTTTCAAGGGAAACATTCATGGGCACCAAGAAAGAAAAGGAGTTAGCGCTTTTCTGCACTTACCAACTATAGTTGTTATTTGATCTGATATCTTTAAGAGGGAATTTGGAGCAGATGATCTGCAGTCTTGGTCACATGTCACTGTTCTTAGAGAGTGAGGACTTATTTACACTTTCATTCGCTCCTCCCCTTTCCCTGGGGGAAACCTGATCTTTAGCGATGAGCTGGAACAAACAGCAATTGGGTTTTCTGTGGGTTGTTCCAATTTAGCATTAAAGAGTGGGTTTTCCTGGTGGAAACGGTGGGGCAAATGCCAAAGTAGAAACAATTTACATACATCTTAAGAGGCAGGAATGTAGCTATACTAAGAGGTTTTTCTTCTTGTCACCAGTCATAAAAATTATTTTATTGCACACTTTTCATTTCACTTCTTTTTCTATGTTACTTGTTTCTAAGGAATGGTATTTTATTTCTAAAGTAAATTTGTAGCATGTCAGAGTTCACATAACATAAGGTGAATAAGGAAAGGAAAAGAAACCAGATTGAGTTTCATTGAGGGAAGCAAATACAGAGTGACTATATATTGCTATGCTGAATCAGCACTCCTGGTGGCTCCCTGGGTGATCAAATTCAGTGCTGAATTTCAGAGTTTTCATATTATACTTTAATTTTAGGATAGTTGAAGCAATATCTGGAATGCCATAAAGTATTACCTCTGTTTCTCTTGAGTTGCAAAACTCAAATGGAATCCGTTTTGTTTTCTTGGCACAACTGCAGAATTTGAACAGACAATGGGACATTCATCTGGCCCCGTGATGTGGCCTGGAGCATATTAGAGAACTGCCAATATGGTGAAAGACATTTGGGATTAGAGACCCACAACTTGTATTCTCATTGCGTAAACTGTGTAACAGAGGAATCTTGCTTTGTCTGTTTTTTTGTGGTTGGTAGTTGAGTGAACTCCATTAATATTGCCTTCAATGATCAAAATAATATCCAGGTGAGAGATTTCTTTTCCTGCTTTCTAAAGAGAAAGGAGGTGGAAGGGAAACCTGGTAAAACAATGGCCAGGGATTAGCTGAAATGCCATATATCCCAGGAAAGCAAATGTCACAGAGGAATGATGGAAAGAACCAGCTGGGGAACCCCCAAGGGAAGAAGACTCAGAGCCAGGGGATTGGTGGTAGGATGATGATCAGTGGTCAGAGGGAGAAGAGCGAGAAGACAGTTGGAGGAGAGGTGTCAGAAGCTGAAGAGGTAACAGGGCTTAGTGAGAGGGGGGAATCTTTGACAGAGAGCAGTCCAGACTCAGATGGTGAAGCAGAAGAGGGAGGCCAAGAGGCAGATGAGTCTAGTTGGTGATGAAGCACAGGTGTTTCAACAAGCTCCCCTCCCTCTTGGTCTCCCAGAATCAGGAGAGGCATGACGAAAACAGAAGAGAAGTTAGCTTCACACAGGAACAGTTTCAGATTGCTTGGGGAAAACGCTGAAGAGAAGGGGACTTAGGCAGTTGTGAGGAGGCAGGGACCTTCAATCTCCACAACTGCTTCAAGGGAGCAAGACCTGCAAGAGAACAGTTGCTGTGCTCACTAGGTCTGCGACTCCTGTTTTTGAAGAGTTAACTTCAACTTGCTCAGTGTGGTTTCCTGCTGGCTTACTCCTGACAGCAAAACAATACAGTGGTACCTCGGGTTAAGTACTTAATTTGTTCTGGAGGTCCATACTTAACCTGAAACTGTTCTTTACCTGAAGCACCACTTTAGCTAATGGGGCCTCCTGCTGCCGCCGCGCCGCCAGAGCACAATTTCTGTTCTTATCCTGAAGCAAAGTTCTTAACCCGATGTACTATTTCTGGGTTAGCGGAGTCTGTAACCTGAAGCGTATGTAACCTGAAGCATATGTAACCCGAGGTACCACTGTATAGGGATTGAAGGAGAAATTCAATTTAGTTCACATTTAAAGGAGAGCCCACCCAACTCATGCGCCCTGAAGCAGTTCACAGAAACTCAGCTATTTAAAATTCACACTTCTGAATTTTGCAAGGCAGTGCTCCAACCAAGTAATGTGTACAAAAATACATATACCAAGTGTGAATAAAGATACATATATGCATGAAAACAACTTAAGATATGTATATTACTAGAAGCTTGTACTAAAATCCTGATGAATTTTCATGAGGCGCTTTTTTTTTAAAAAAAAATGCAAACTGACCTGCAAATGTGAAGAACTAAACTTAAAGTTTGAAGAAGGAGAAACCAAAATGGACATACTGACCAATCCTTAGGTGAAATTACAGTTTGAAGGCAGGCACTGGTTTTCTTGGGTGAAGGGGACTGCTTTATATGCCATGAACTGAAAACTGAAACCGTGTGTTTGGCCAGTTAAGAATCAGTTTGCTTCAGGTTTGCCTTTTGCTTCCTCTGTGCATCTAATGCTTATAATTTCAAATCATTTTATTAAAATGAGACTTTATTGGCATATCTAATGACACAAGTGTTGCCAATATTAATGTAAGAAAATACAGGTCCTGCAGGCATGAATTAGATGCATAGCTTCCAATATCTGTCAGATGAAATTATGTGCACTCAAAGGTTAGTTCTTTGTAGTGTGAAAGAGGGTAAATGGTAGGAGCATGAGGCTCCCATCATGTTGAGGTGGCTAGCATGCCAAATAGAACATTCTTTCCCCAAGATGCAAAAAAACAACAACACACAAAACCTTTTATGTGTCCATTTAAATAACCCCCAAATGTGCATTTGTTCGTAATAAAACATCTTATTGTCGGAATCAAGCCTTAGTCAGTCAGAGGAATTGGCCACTCTCCAGGTGCCCGGCTTGAGTTCCTTGTTGATCTCCCCCGTCAGCGACTCCCGGCAAGACAAGGCGAGATCCCGGCGATCCTCCTCAAACGTGAGAAGAACACAACCACTCCTCCCCCCCCCCCATTCCCAGGGAGGGGAGAGAGACAGACAGAAATATATTTACATGCCTTTATTTCTGTCTTTCCAGCAGTGCAGAGAAAACATGTCTGCACTCTCTCAACACCAACAGCAGAGAGAGAATAACTCCTCCCATGTACTTCCAGTACAGGGTCATGTGACACTCTGAGCTAACATCCGGTGCTCAGTGCACAGAATAGACTGTTCCCTGTTCCCACGGTACAGTCCCAAAACATCAACATCCTGTTTGGCTTTCCAGCCATCTGGAGCACTCCTCAGCATTGCTCCTTTTTCGTAACACTTACTTCTAAATACTTTTCAAAACAGCAAGCAGACTTGGCCTCAACCAAAATTTGTGATGTGTTAAGGACAGCTGAAGCAATAAGTTTATGGTTTTTTGGTGGGGTGCGTGTGTGTGAATGTGGCGACGTGCTATGCTTGCTCCAGTAACCAGGTACTTTGCTGCATTTTGAATATTTCATCCCTAGCAACACTGTAAAATCCCTGTGGGATGTAACATTTTAAAACAGTTTGCCCTAGTAAAATTATTAGATCTGCTAGCAAAGCAGGAGACAATGGTAATCACTTGTAATCACTTGTCAGACACTTGAATACTGGTAATCACTTGTCAAATATCTGTTTCCTTTTTATCTTCCCATCTATCCAGAATTCATAACTATCTGCCTTGAAAAGAGCTCTGCTGGATCATATCTCCTGGTCAAGTGTCTTGTTTCCCACCATGGTCAGTCAGTTGCATCCAGGAGGACATGAATACAATAGCGCTCCCCACACCATTATACTGCCTCATATCTATCTACTAAAACAACTGGATGATTCAGAAAGCTGTTATCTACTATTGGGTGACACCCACTCCTTCACACCTGCCCTGTTTAGCACAGGGATTCAGAAACAAAAAAATTCAATTGTGTTGGTGCCATGATCAGAAAAGCAATAGGATTTTGAGTCCCTCCTCCCAATCTTTTCACAAGATTCCGATCCCTTGTGAGTCTTCAGATTCTCTTAACTATCTGCTGCTATAGCAGCATAAGGAGCAGTTGCTTCTACACTCCATCATTTCCTCACTGGTCACTTTCAGACCACAGCCATTTTGCAGGTGGGCTCTCATTTCATACCAGAACATTCACAATGCTTGGTTGTCTCATGAATCAATTGGCGTTGCCCTCCAAAGTTCTCTTCAGGCTCAGACTCTGAAGTGAAATCTACAATGTTATGATTGTACCGTGGCCTGGTAGTGTGTATCGGTCCGGCCCGAGACATTTTGCTGCCTGAGGTAAAGGACAAAATGCTTCCCCACTTTTCCATGTACAACAGCTGACTGGCCTGGCAGCAGAATCTCGTTTTAATACCAGTGATGGGATTGTGGCATCCACTACACCTGTGGGCAGCAGGACAAGTTACATGATGTCACACATGTTAGCTCCATCCTGCAATGGGGCCAGTCCTGATCATGTGTGTCGAGGGGCAGGATAAACATATTTTGAATAGATAACTAAAAATAAATAATAGTACCTGAGACAGTAGATTAAACACATCATCTGAACATGTCGTTTTTAAACTAAAAAAAATGCAAATGTAACAAATGGGAGTGTTAAGTAAATATAATAAGGAAAATAAGTAATATAATGAAGAGTAGTAATTTATCAATAGACTGAGCATCCAAACAGGCCATCTTGACACAGTCATATGACTTCAAGTGAATGGCCAATGGGTGGCTGTGCCCATATGTCAAAAATGGCTCTCATATAGTGCACCAGTTCTGGATCCAGCCCTCCAGCTGAACCCAGTTTTCTACACCTGATTTAAATGGATATTTAATGACAGCAATTATTTATAAAATTACATCTATACATATAAATTAGCATCTGTACATTTTATGCAAACCACTCTCCTTTTTTGTCCTCTTTTTGTTGTTGTTAATGCATTCCTCATTCCAGATTTAAATGATAACAGTAAGTTCTAAATTTGCATCCATGCATATAAATTATCATATGCAAAGTTTCTGCAAATCTGTGCCATTTTGGGGGTGATGCCTTTCTTCTTTTTTGCCAAAGCGTTAGTGACTACCTTAGGGATTTTCTTCTGAATAAACATGCATTGGATCAGGTGCATGTGAGGTGCCCCTAATGAAAAGTGCACCGTGGTGCCAAAGGAGGGGATTGAAAAACAAACCTGGAGTGATTAACAATAATATTTTTTAAAAAGTCATGGAAATCAGTAATTCTCCAGAGGAATGAATCATGTCTTTCTGTTGAACGGTGGTGGGTGAGGCCCCCAAGGAATCTTATACCAATTATATATACCTGTTAGACAACTTTGGATTGAAAATAAGATGTGAACCTGGATTTGTTAAAAAAGAATTATGTCAAGCCAATCTTCATTCCTTCTTATTCCATGTGTAACCAGTTTAGCAGAAAATGCTTTTGAAAATATCCATGATTTTGATTCCAAGTAAGCAACAAATAACAATTCTGAGCACGAACTAACAGATGAACTTTGGTGTCCTATCCTGCTTCATAAGCCTAAATTTCAATCATGCATTCACTTGTGAGATATTCTGTGTGACAGCAAGATATGCTGTCCATTTGAGTAAAGCAAACACAACAAACTGAAACTGAAAAACTATGTTGCATTAATTTTATTATATGCCCCACGCAAAACCATGAAAGAGGAACGTGCAAGTTAAGGCTTTAGTTTGGTTATTCCACAGAAACATGTCTAAGAGCAGTGCTAAAGGTATGCAAGAGACGATTCTCTGATGTGAGACACAGTTACAGTCATTGATGCAGTTAGAGTCAAGACTAATAATATTTGTTTCTATTGTTGTTTTCCCTCTGTTGCTATTTTTTGTTTTTGCTCTAATTTCATTGCTGTTTTGATAAGCAAAAACAGCAATGAATTAAAGTTTCATTATAATAGCCTAAGGGTGAAAAGACACACAACTATTTCAGAAATGTTCTCCCTCATTCCACAATGTGTGATGCAACGTTTGCCATCAGGGCTGGCTCTACCTGAATAAGGCAACTGCCTCAGGCAGCAGATCACAGACTCACAGAATTGTAAAGATGGAAGGGACCCCCAAGGCCCATCTAGACAAAGCAGGAATCACAACTAAAGTATCCCTGAAAAATGGCCATCAAACTTCTGTTTAAAAACCTTCAATGAAGGAGCATCCATTACCACCATTAGTTCAGGTCCTACCCTCTGAAGCAGCAGAAAACAAGCTTGCTCCACCTTCCATATGACAACATTTTAGATAGTTGAAGATGATTATCATATCACCTTGCAGTCTTCACTTTATTATCCTCAGCACAAGTTCCAGCTTGCCATATCCTTCTTCAACTTTTCACATGTACTACTGGCAAGCCAGTTGTCCCCCACCTTATATTTGCACATCTGGTTCTTCTTGCCTAAGTGCAGAATCTAACATTTGGCTCTACTGAAAGTCATTTTGTTAGTTTTAGCCCAGTTCTCTAATCTGTTAAGGTCATCTTGAATCCTGATTTTGCCTTCAGCATCATTGGCTACCCCTCCCAGTCTGGTGTCATTGACAAATTTGACGAACATCACCTCAATTCCTTTGTCCAAGTCATTGATAAAGGTGTTGAACAACAAAGGGCCTAGGATCAAACCCTGTGGCACCCCAGATGTCACTTTTCCCCAGGATGTTGAAGAAACTTTAGCAAGCACTCTTTCGGTTCAGTCAGTCTACCAGCTGCAGATCCATCTAACAGTAATCTTGTCCAGCCCACATTCTACCAGCTTCTTTGCAGGAATATCATGGGGCACTTTGTCAAAAGCCTTACTGAAATCAAGATACATTACATCTACAGTATTCCTGTGATCTACCAAGCTTGTAACACTATCAAAAAAAGAAGTGAGATTCGTTTGGCATGACTTGCTTTTGAAAAATCCATGATGGGTCTTAGTAATCACAGCATCCTTTTCTAAGTTCTCACAGACTGTTTAATTATCAGTTCCAGGACCTTTCCTGGTATCATCAACAACAAGCTGATGGTAGTTGCCTGAGTCCTCTTCCCCCTATCTTTAACAGACGGGGACAAGATTTGTGCATCTCCTGTCTGCAGGGATCTCACCTGTTCTCCTTGTCTCCATTCCTTTTTGACTTTCTAATTCCACTACTCTGCCCATTTAAATTGCCTTACCATAATATATAAAATATATTACAATGGTTACACAGTGGGATGTGGGAGAAATTTGAATCACTTCACATTTAAGGCAAACCCACCAAATGTATCTGAAACAATACTCAAGTTGAAACACAGCCATCCTTCAATAATTCCCCAGCCAAGTAATGTGTACAAAAGTATATATACTGCAGTAAAGTGTGCATTAAAAAGCCATATATTAGTAAAAGGAAGGTACAAAACTGCATCATCTTAGGGAAACAATGTTTTGCACAAAATTGTATATAAGACAAACTTGAACGTACTAGGTGAAATTTGCATTAAAATGCAGGTGAAAATCTACAAGGGCTTTAAACATAATAATTCAGAAACTGGTGTGGAAACATAGAGAACAGAAATTAAGATTGTAAAAATGAGAACCCAGGGAAACTGGAATTGTCAGATTCATTCATTCCTAGTTACCACCATGCTTTCTCAAAAGGAGACAGGAGAACTTGGAAATGCTGCCTCTTGCCACTAGGGATCATATGAGTTTGGGATAAATAATAGCTATATATACAAACATAGACACCTACCCAATTTAATTCCTGGTGCAAAAAAGAAAAAAAGAAAAAACATGAATTAGGAAGATGTTATAATGCTTCCTCAGCATGTTCAAACTTTTGGATTGTTCTGCAGGAAAAGTGTTTCATTACTGTGGAGAATCCCCCAAGAATGACTCACTCAATGGTTTCAATTGAATAATATGCTAATATTTGTTTTAACTGGTAGATTAGTTACACGTAAGACAGTTAATAAAAAATGTTCAAAAGATTGACAGGTCTAATATGCATAAATCCAGCCTTTTGAATCCAAAATCTGCCAGGGTTCTCCTACTCTTAACTCAAGAATGATGAAACAGTGTTGAGAATTGACTGTGTTTTTGACAGTGATATTGTAATATTAGCTGGAATTATCATTGTTCCTTTCATAATGGACAAAACCACAGCACTGAAACAACAGTGTGGGAAGGGTTTGTAGGAAGGGTTGTGCATTTACATTCAAATTTCAGTCGTTTCAAATGATTGCAGCAATTTTCTGGCTGCTTGGTGAATGCCAACTCCAATGAGCAGAGCATTTGGTACACAATGGAGGGTAATGTAAAATGCAAAGCAAGCTGTAATCAGTATTGCTTAAGCAAGTGTGTGTGTATTTCATCATACGGAAAATGTATCTTATTACTGTATTTAAGAGATCAAATGTAAAATGGCTTTATGATATAAATGAACATTAATACGTGTGTGTGTTTTCTGTGCATGTTTTTTTTTAGGTCTACATTAGTTCTAACACATCAGGTTTCATAGCAAGTGGTTAGAATAGCAATGATGACTCATTATGCATCATCTTCTCTGTTTTAGCAATTCAAAATATGTGCAAAGCAGCTTAAAATACAGCGCGGAAAAAATAATTACCCCTGACAGTGATGGATGTGATTATATTTGGTATGTATAACAGAGTCCATGTGATTTAGGAGCTTGTGTTCAGTTTCCTTAAAAGACATCTTGAGTGATTCCAAGAGTTGCAGCGCTAGCAGATAAGCATTCTGCAGGGGTACCAAAGACTGCACCTGCACAGCCTTGCAAAATATAAACGGGTCTTGGTGGAAGGATCCTACTCTGCTGTTTCAAGGAGATATAAAAGCCTGCTGTGAACATCAGGCTACTGCAGGATGCCAAATCATTTGATAAATTAACTTGGCAGTTCAGTGAAAGCAGATAGGTGTTTCCCTGGCTCCATGTCAAAATCACAGACAGTAGTAACATTGTGCAGATACTGGCCACAATTCCTTATGGTCCAAAAGCATGCACATCAGGCTTTCTCTGGTGCATTCAAAGCACATTCCTCCCCTCACAAAGCATTCTGGGAACTGCAGTGTACCCCTCATGGAGCTGCAGATCCAAGCACCCTTAACAAACTCCAATTCCCAGAATTCTTTGGTGGGGGTTCTTTAAATGTGTGCTGTGTGTGCAGTCTAGTTCTGTAATTCTTTTGAGGGGAACATTTTAAAAAAATTGTTAAGACAGCCTTTCCCCTTCATGGCCGTATTCCCAGTGTGGTGTTCAATGGGCATAAATATATGCAAGTATTCATACCAGGTACAATTACAGTAAGGCCATAAAAATTCAACAAATCTGCAAAATGTTGACCCTGTTAAAAAAACAGCCTGTGTAGGCTTGAAATTACAAATGCGATTAGTATTTTGCAGACATGGAATGAGTTCATTAAGCCAAAACTTTGGCTCGCCTTCCATTTTTAATCAACTTCTGTTTGAGTCCATATGACATATCTATTCAGGCAGGCTGTGAAAAGCAGAATAAAACTAAAATAGCATTTCCCATGTGCTACGAATGGAGGTTTGGTAAAGACAAGGTGTTGAAATTCAGCAAGGATAATTTCTGTCAAAATCAGGGACATAGCAGCAAAATGAAAATTACTAATAGAACTGTCAGAGTCACACTTAAAAAAAACTTCTGTAATGCAAAGCAGATCATCTTATTAAATATTTCCAAAATCAGATTATTATAGTATTTTTCTAAAGGTAGAATTGAGAAACTATCCCCTCCCCCCAGTGGGAGGTGAACATTTTTACAATTACCCTGGGTGGGGTGGGGGAGCAAGAAAGGGGCAAAATAGGGTCTTCTTCAAAGATGACTGTGCTTAAAGTTTTCCTACCTATGCACACAGTTGTCATATCATGCCCAGGCATGAGGTAGTTAAAATATTCCAGGAACCAAAACAGTTAAAAATAAATTCCTTTTTGTGGCAGACAACACACTTGGCTTTCCCCCCACCAACTAGAAGCCAATATACTTTCTATGTCAACTGAAATTAGAGTTTATTATGTTAAATTACCAGCTAAAAATGAAGTTCATGTACAATTCTAGGTTCCCCCAAACTAGTTTTAAATGAGTAGGCCTCTTGTGTAACTTTTTATAATAACTGGCTCAGATTTATAAACTATTGAAGATATGTGGATTTTCAGAGAGCTTCCTTTTGGAGCAAGACCTTTTATATGCAATGGCCTTGCTTCAAACAATGAGGTTTCTAGATATCAAGCTTCAAGAGGCTCTAGCAGGAATTCAAGCTTCCAGACTTTCCTTTGATTTTTCTTTTTGAAGCAATCCCTGAACCAAGTAAATTATCAATTAAAATATTCATTTCTGTCAATGGTGGTTGTGGCTATGTGACACAGAATTTGCTCATGTGGTACAGAGACCATTGAAGATCTGCCACATTATGTTCTATATTGTATCTTGTATAAAATTTCTAAATGGGACTTGTTAGGCCCCTGTGACAGAATTTGGGGTGGACAATGCCAGCAAACCTTTTTTTGTAACTGAATAACAAGATATTTTGCTCTTATGGTTCTGTGATTAAGAATTGTTTCGTATAGTGCATCCCGTTAAAAGTCTAAGGGTTAGAAATTTCATGGGCCAGACAACTTGTATTATGGTTTTGGTGCAGATCTTTTTGGTGTACTGACCCTAAAAAACCCCACTGGCACTCTATAGCTCAGAGTAAGCTCTAGTCAGGGTTTGTTTTTATCTCTTCTGAAAATTGGCCTATATGCATAAATCAGCAGGTGCAAATTCTAAACATATTATGGGCCTGTCATTTATGTATCTAGCAATGCCCTTGTCCCAGATCTCTCTCAGTGAAATCAACAGAATTGAAATATGCTACAGTTTGTTCATACATCCTTATTATAACTTCTCTGACTGAGCTACTAGCATAACACATTGGGGAATGTCCCACTGCTTATTTGAATGGTTTACCCTCATCAAGGATATGTCAGGCTCTCTTGAAAGTGTGGGGAAACAACCCCAAACTATATGAATTCTAGTTTCAGTGACTAACACTTTCCCTCCCATTGAGAATCTTATGAGGTGTGAAAAATGCACAATAGAATTAGCTGTATAAAGGGAAAGCTGGGTATTTATTTTGTGAATGCCTCTCAGCAGTTCAACTTGAATAAGAAATCTGAGCCCCATTGTCTTGGTACTTTGCCACAGTACTGTTTTTCTGCCTCTTGCAAAATAAAGATAAATGGTGTGAAATCACTTAAGCTTCTCATTTATATGAGGTAAAAGCCATAAGGAAATAAGTCACAAAAGATTTGACTTGCAAGTGAATTGATTGCATATTATATATAATGGTTGGCATCTATAGAACTGCTTTGCTTATTCCTGAGGGCCTGGTTTTGTGACATGTTTTGTCTTTTCTCAAATGAATGGTGGACTCCCACATCACAACCTGCATTTGAAAATCCTATCAGCTTCAAACATAACTGGTTACATGGAATAGGAGACTGCTTTTTAAGAAATGTATGTCCAAATCCAATTTTGTCACAGGGAACTTGTTGCCTAGTTGTTGTTATTGGGGTACTTTTTTTGGTGGGGGGATGCTCGTCAAATTTTCTGAAAACCAATGGGAGTTCTAGGAACTATCTTTTAGCTGTGGTGTTGAAGAAGGTGCTGCCCAAATTGTGCGCTGGACTGTCCGCAAGTCTAATCTTTCACCAAGAGGAAGACTAACATCAGAAAATGTCAGTTACAATATGACAGATATCTGTTTGTTTGTTACCCATCCCTTTTAATAACATGTCTTAGAAACCATGTGGAATTTTCCATTACAAGCAAAAGAACTGAAACTATATCATCATTCTTTGCCACAGTAGTGTCTTTAATGAGATGGATACATTCAGATACAAAGAAAACTTTTCTTACTGTAGGAGGATGTAGCCTTAAAAAGTATATGTTGGTTCTTATTAATTTATGCCAAAGATTCAAACCATTTGCTTAGGGGTACTTTAGCAGCAACAACCAGTCACCTGAATACAGAACTAGCACTGAATTCTATTCAGTATTCCAAGCACCATCACATCATGGATTTGTATAATGGCATTATGATTTCGCAGTTTTATTTTCAATCCCTTTCCTAACCCTACTAGAGATGCCAGAATCTGCGACCTTCTGTTCTACAAAGCAGGTACTCTACCAATGGGATATTCTACTGTCTCTAATCTCCCATGAGGTGTCCAGAAATACATCTCAAGGTTCTCTTTATTATTACAAATAATAATAATAGCTGTACTATCATAATGATTAAGGCCTTAAATGATAATTTTAGGTTATATGTTAGTGACTAAGTTTTAATTTAGGGACGCGGATGGTGCTGTGGGTTAAACCACAGAGCCTAGGACTTGCCGATCAGAAGGTCGGCGGTTCGAATCCCCACGACGGGGTGAGCTCCCGTTGCTCAGTCCCTGCTCCTGCCAACCTAGCAGTTTGAAAGCATGTCAAAGTGCAAGTAGATAAATAGGTACCGTTCCGGCGGGAAGGTAAACGGCGTTTCCGTGCGCTGCTCTGGTTCGCCAGAAGCGGCTTAGTCATGCTGGCCACATGACCTGGAAGCTGTACGCCGGCTCCCTCGGCCAATAAAGCGAGATGAGCGCTGCAACCCCAGAGTCGGTCACGACTGGACCTAATGGTCAGGGGTCCCTTTACCTTTACCTTTACCTTAAGTTTTAATTTATATATTTTAAAACTGTTGCTATATCTGTATTGTCCCTGTTATACCTAAGTGCAAATTCAAATGTATTCCTATCGTGTTTTATGACTTCCTTGATATTGTATGTGGGCTGGAACTGGTCTGTGACCGAAATTATAAAATTCATTTAATAATAGCTGTACAGAGGAAATCCCTACACAAAAGTAAACCTATGGAAATCAAAAACTGCCCCTTACATAGGGCCAGAGAAAACTCCTTTGTTACTCCAAGGATAATTATGCACGCTATCCAAGAAGAATACTCTAAATCTGGATCCAGCCAAGAGCTATGCCTCAGTAATCCTTTTAAAAAGTTTATTATTTATTTATTACCTTTATATCCTGCCTTTCCTCCAAGGAGCTCAAGGTGGTGTACATACTTTTCCTCTCCCCCATTTTATCCACACAAAGGTACTGTGAGGTACATTAGGCTGAGAGGCAGTAACTGGCTCACTGCGGACTGGGGATTCAAACCAGGCCCCAGTCCAGTACTCTAACCACTACAACCCACTGGCGTGTTTCTCAGATTGCATGCTACTTTGTTGGCACCCCTTAGTCACATTTTGTATTTTTAGAAAAAGAGTGATAATTGAAAAAACCCACAACACCTTTCACTGAATGCAGCACCAGGCTACAATCATAATATCAGGCACCCTTTATTATGTATGACATGCAATATAAAATCTGCATGTTGCAGTGTCTCTGTGATTTATTACAGTTCAGTAGGTCTGATCATGAGCTCAACTAGCGTTTCAATGAACCTGAGGGCTGTAGCGCTCATTTCATTCTCTCAGGGGGAAAAATGAGCTCACCACTCTCAGAACTTCTAGCTATGTTTAAATTATCACTGTAGGTCAAGAGGTTGAAGTAATTAAATCAGATCATCTTCTTGAGTTGGAGCTAAGTGGCCAAAAAAATCATACTGCAGTAAGTTCAATGTTGTTGGATTTCTGAACTTTTTTTTTTGGGGGGGGGAAGTAATTTCAAATCAGTCAAGAAGGCTGGATTTAAAAGTGGATTGTTTGAACTGATCTTCACTGGTATCTAATTCATTTTTTACCAGTTACTTTCAAGTATTTGGTGTATGTGTAGAATAGCTTCCTATCTGGGATTCAAGAAATGCTCACTGAGACAGTGCTATTTTTTTTTTTTTAGAAAAAGATGTGCCAGAACACACCACAGACTCCTCAACAATTCTATATTTACTGCATATTAAGTAATATCTAGATTATATTTATCTAATAAATCCATGTTATGTCACCTTGCAGGAGGAACCACGTTCAGGTGGAGGGAAGTCTTAACACTTTACTTTATTATATAAATTTACTTTATTTCCAACATCGAAATATTTTTATTTATGTTTATTTCTGATGGAAAATGACAATTGTGGTGTATACAAAAAAAAATACAAAATCAATAAATCAATAAACATATGCAGAAAAAGAACACACCATGGACACCTCCCTTGTTCACTTACAATGGCAATGGCACCCAGTATAGAGTTGCCGGAATTGAGTTCCAGTGAGTTCTGGCTGAAAAAAGGCCCTGCTCACTGGGATATCTGGGATAAACAGTTAAAAAAACAACAACAAGTTTTAGAATTGAAACTTGCCAGGGAATTGAATCATATCTCAAATGCCAAGAACATGAGAAGATCCCTGCAGGATAGGACCAAAGACAATCTACCCCAGCATCCTTTTCTTCCAGTGACCAAGCAGATCCCTTTGGTAAGCTCTCAGCCAGGACCTGAACATCACAGCACTCTCTCCACTTGTGATTCCAAGCCACAGGTACATACAGACATACTGTAGGTACACAGGTACATACAGACATACTGTAGCACATAGCCATAGGCATAGCTACAGTTACGAGCAACCGTAATATTTTGTGGCTGACATTGCAAAAATGAATGATACTCTACTTATTCTCAGAAACACTTATTACTACTTTGGATCTTCCAGCTAAGCCCTTGTGAGCCTTGACTTCAGCAAAGGTCTGCAAGAATGGATTATCCCATCAGAAAACATCCACAATAAGATAATCTTAGCTGTGGTTTATATAACATCCCTTCTTCCATACATTCTGTGTCATGAAATGAAATTATAATGATAATCCACTGTATCTAGGCAGAAAGACAGAGACTGGATGGATTGCAAAAGCATTTTGATGGCCTGTGGGCCTCTGGGAAAAGGTTGGCCTACAATATTTCTCTGAAGTACAGATCTTTTTAGGAAAGAGGGACAGCTTCTGGTGATGATCCAACAAGTCTATACTCAATTCCCTTCAACCTCACCCCATTCCCACCACTATAGAATGTTTATTAACCATGTTGCTAGGAAATGCAACAAATGAAAATAAATAGAGTCATATAGCACCTTAGTTAACACTCATAACATGTTATTTTCCATGAACTGAGATTGCACAGAATGAGTCAATACCCAGGAACAGAGAAATTACAGACAACTAAAAGATTCCCATCCTAAAAAAAAAAAAAAAAATGCAATGTACAATATCTCCATCAAAATCAATTTAGCTATGAGTTATAGGTGATTTCTGTGGCCTTCGTGGAGATTAAGTCTAAGTCTTCTCCAAGTTCTGACCCTCAGAAATGTGACCATAGTCCACCTTGGGAAGAACGAGCCACAACTATTTTGCTGGCTATTATTATGATTGTGATGGAATAGTCCATAGCTAGGCAAGGTAGAATTCCTCTTCCTCTTTGATGGAATCAGGGAGAAAATGCTGTCTCATTAAAAAGTAAGGTAGACATTTTGTGTCCAAGATTTGGTGACTCCGTGAAGTTCCATATACCTGAAGATTATATTGGTGGCTAAGAGCCATTTGAAGTTGTAGACATGATTTGGGGATATTTGAATGAATTACCGGTAGGTATGAGCAGGGCTTTTTTTCAGATGGAACTCGATGGAACTCTGTTCCAGCACCTCTCTGGTGGGCACCATTGCTGTTATAAGAGAATAAGGGAGGCATTCATGGTGACTTCCGCCACCTCTTTTTCTAGAAAAATGGCACTGGTTTGAGACAAATACTCAGCTGATTTAGCGTCTGGCTGCCAGGATTCTAATAGCCTAATGTTTTGGGTGGGGAATGGGGAATCCCTCAATAATGCAGTGGAACACAAAACATTGGTCATTAGTAAGTTATTTAAAACTCATGTACATATTACAATACACAAAAGGCAGAAAGAAGTATACAGTAGTACCTCAGGTTAAGTACTTAATTCATTCCGGAGGTCCATACTTAACCTGAAACTGTTCTTAACCTGAAGCACCACTTTAGCTAATGGGTCCTCCTCCTGCTGCTGCCACGCCGCCAGAACACGATTTCTGTTCTCATCCTGAAGCAAAGTTCTTAACCTGAGGTAATATTTCTGGGTTAGCAGAGTCTGTAACCTGAAGTGTTTGTGACCTGAGGTACCACTGTATTGGGAATGATGGCCACAATTTGTCAGTGTTAAGAACTGATCTGTGTTGCCTTGTTGTTGCTGTTGTTACTGCATTTCACACTGATTTTGGTCACCAGTTGGCAGTGGCTGTATCTAGGTTTGTTTCCACCAGATGCCTTTGGTGGCAGCTGTTCAGCTACACTTTTTTGTGATCCGGCTTGCAGAAACCTTACTATGGAGGTTATTAAAAAGTCTGCTTCTCAACTAAATGACAACTGGGAATTAGCTGACTTCAGCCTAACTTCCTCAGCTTATCAGTTCAAACCTTATTCATTTCAACTCCATAGATGACTGTTTTATTCTCTTTCACGGAGCATTATATTGAGCCACACACTTTTCTTAACAAAAAATGATAATGCATCTTAAAATCTATTGCTGTTAAATATCCATAGAGAAAACATAACAGAATGCAGAGATAAAGAGGCAATTTGTTACGAAGATGTTGTTGACTTCTCATATTGATTTATTTGGGTATTATGTATGACTTTGTTGAGTAATGCTGTCTCTTTTTAATTAAAATGTATTTGTGATGAATTTCCAACTTTGCCTATAATCTTTCATGTCTCCTTAATCATTTGATCAATAGGAAGAAAGCGTCTGAGAACACAACTCTTTGCTCTGACGAATAGACAAAACTCAGCAGGAAGGCCTCGAAGGGATTTGTGCAGAAGACACCCCAGCTGAATCATGCCCACGATCTCTGCAGTGGAGATTGTGATGGAGGAAGTATTTGCTGCAAGAAATGACTGCCATCTATTGTGTTCTTCAGAATAAGGGATAGGTAATGTGAGACTATTGCTGAAAACAGCATATTATTTATCCAAATGTTGAATGCTTCCGGTGGAGTCTTGTCTATTCAGGGCAAATGGGGGCACTGCCTCACTCTCGATTCCTCCAAACCTGTCTCCTTAATTACAACCACTCTGGAGGGTGGCCCTTGCTGTCTCCTCTTTAGTCTCAGTGTTGCCCTTAAAGAATCCCAGACCCTCCAAGTGTTCTGATTTTCCAGGGAGAGTCCCAGATTTACTGAAGTCATCCCAGTTTCAGATTTGATCCAGGAATGTCCTGTTTTTCCTTAGGATGCCCTTATTTTCACTGGAGAAATGTTGAACGGTTATGAGTTATGCAACCCAATAACCAAGGAGATAAGTAATTATACAACCTCTAGAAGACATCTGAACACGGGGACAAAGGGGAGCTATGGCTCCCCTTTATCACATACACAGCCCAACAAGACAATGACAAAAACCTACCAACAGCATACAAATCAATATGGCTAACCTGTTCCAAAACACCCACCCACCCACTCACACATGAAAACAAAGACCACCACAGCCAACCACAAATGAATAACCACACCCTAGGCCAACCCCAACCTCTCTCACCACCAAAGGAACACAAGCAAACAGCAAAGAACCTGCACAAGCAACGCTGACACCAAACCCTATATATAGTAAGTGAAATAGAAACATTGCCCCCCCACCCCACTCTCACCCATCTCTCCCCCTCTCCACCTCTTTCCCCCTTTCCTTCCTAATGTCTCAACAAATGAAAATGATTTGTAAAAATCTTACATGGGGAAAAACACACACGAGAGAGAGACATTGCACACTTTTGTAAATCAACAAAATCTTTAATAAAAATAAATAAATAAATAAATAAATAAATAAATAGAAGACATCTGAAGGCAGCCCTGTATAGGCAAGGTTTTTAATGTTTAACGTTTTATTATGCTTTTATATATGTTGGAAGCTGCCCAGAGTGGCAGGGGAAACCCAAGCAGATGGATGGGTTATAATTAATAAAATTGTATTATTGTTGTTGTTATTATTATTATTATTATTATTATTATTATTATTAAACATGATGTCCCTATTTTCATCAGAGAAATGTTGGAGAATATGGAATTCAGCAGGAAGGAGGAGGATGATGACAAAAGTAGAATTAGTTGCTTCTGCTTTTCTTTGACTCTGGCTCTGCCTATCATTGACTCTGGTACCACCTACTGTTGCATGCAGGTTGAATCCATGGAATCTCCAGGTGAAAGGGTCTCAGGTAGCAGATTCTGGGGAAATCTTGAAGAGCTGCTGTCAGTCAGAGAAGAAAAGATTTGACTCAGTGTAGAGATATTAAAGAAATTATCCAAATTTGTATTTATGCATGTATGGGGGGCTATTCTGGCACCCCAAAGTCCATCCCAGAATGACTCCTTATTTTATATGCTCCATCACTTAATGGGTGGCTTTTGCTTCCACAAAAAAGGGGGAAATATTTTTAACATAACATAATGATATTGATATGTTGTCATTACATCTCTGAACATTAGCTACTCTTTTGTTTTTATCCCAGCAAAACAGAATGTGCCAGGCTATCTTCATAACAAAATAAGCTGGTTTGATCATGCTTTGCAATCCTTTTGTTCTGTGGACTCAAATCTTATAGCTATAAAATGTCTGGAGTGGATGGAGTTGGTAGATTTTTTAAAAGAGGTTCATGAGTCTCAGTAGGCTCAACATCATTTGAGCACCTCTATGATTATTCTCTCTAGGTACCCGCAATACACATGTGACAATTTATATACAGTATATATTTAAGGGAGGGTGTCTTGAGTCTCAACAGAATTACCCTTTTTGTAAATTATATCGGTATTTTTGCTTCCAAACAACATTTCTGACCATCAGCTATTATGGTGGTGACAAATAATCTATACATGGCCAACTTCTTTAGTTATGCAAAGGTCCATTCTCCCAACAAAACAGTATGTGCCTTGTTAACTCTTTAACAAAAGAAACTGGATTCTGAAGTAATTCTTTATATAGTGAGAGCAAAATGAGGGCAGCTAAATATAAGCATTTTGAACAGTGCAAAAACAATGTATAATTCACTCTGTGGGGGATGGAAAAGAACAGGAAGAATTCTGCTTTCATGTGTACGATGGGACATGGCGGCAGAAGGACTCAAGCTGCACACAGGATGGCAAAGGAAGAATTCACATCCCTCTGTAGACCAATGGTCTGACTCAACAGAAGGCAAGTCTCTATGTTTGTAATGTGAAGTCACAGGCAACTTGTAAACCTATGGCTTCTTCTTCTTTTTTAAGTTCACATTTAGCGTAATTTCATTTGCTTCTGAGGAAAGCAGTCCCCTTTTTTGCTGTAGCTTGCAGGGAACACATGCACTTACCTATTGTATTACCACCTCCCCAGCACTGTTTCTTCCAAGGTTCTTTACCCTAAATGACAAGCACAGTTCACCTATGTATAAAATGGAAATTAAATAAAAGTAGATGTTACAGTTTGCTGGGCAATAGATGACCGCCATTCATAAATAATAATACAAGGCAAGACCGATTTTTCAAAATAATAATAAGACGGTAATTTGAATGTTCGTTATAAAAAGTGAGAATATGACAATCTCACTGTCTTTAACCCTGTCTTGTAAGATTATCTTAAGAGCAGTACACAAGATCATAATAAAATAGAACAGCATGAAGTATGCTATCTACTATGCACAGAATTACTGGCAGCAAATATTACATATTATTTCACCATTAGTATGCCATTCTTTTGGTGGGGTCCTTTATTGATATCACAACAACATTGTGTTACGAAAAAGGAGCAATGCTGCTGAGTGCTCCAGATGGCTGGAAAGCCAAACAGGATGTTGATGTTATGGGACTGTACCGTGGGAACAAGGGACAGTCTATTATGTGCTCTGAGCACCGGATGTTAGCTCAGAGTGTCACATGACCCTGTACTGGGAGTACATGGGTGGAGTAATTCTCTCTCTGGCTGCTGATGTGAGAGGGTGCAGACACGTTTCTCTGCACTACTGGAAAGACAGAAATAAAGGCATGTAAAGACATTTCTGTCTGTCTCTTTCCCCTCCCTGGGGATGGCAGGGAATGGGGAGGAGTGGCTGTGTTCTTCTCACGTATGAAGAAGGATCGGCCGATAGAGATCTGGCCTTGTCTTGCCGGGAGCCGAGACGGGGGAGATCAACAAGAAATCAAGCCGGACACCTGGAGAGTGGCCAAATTCCTCTGACTGATATGGCTGGCTTGATTCAACATATGGTAGCATACGCTGCTGGTTATCTGATCCATGGGAATCAGCATGAGAGGTGAGAGGTTGATGGATCGTGTGCCATCCTCTGCACCAAGGAAAGAAGATAACGTCTGATCAGCTGAACAGACGGCTGGACACCAAGAGGGGGTGTTTTCCAAGCAACGGAGCCCCAAAAAGGTATGCTGAATATCGGGCTAAAAGTGTGAATGCAGATTGATTTATTCTCTGGTTCACGAGAGCTGCGTTTGGAAAAACAGCTCTGAGAGCCTAGGCTTGCATACCAGGCATATTTGCGGTGAGATAAGAAAGAGAAGTATGCACAGTTGCTAAGCAACGACAGTCAGGACAGTGGAAAACTACTGACACCTGGGGCTGGCTCAGTCAGAGCCGGGAAAGCGAAAGTTGTTTTGACTTTGAGACAGCTTGGAGATTGCCTGCCTGAGAGAGAGGCAGAAAGACAGCTCAAAAAAGAGCTTTTGGATTTTTCTAGCTCGAGGAAGAAGAGCTGAGACTTGGATTCAAAATGGATGCCAAGGACAGGGGGAGGGAAGAACGAAGTTCTAATTCCCCCACTGATGTAGCTACTGGAGAGGATGCTGTAGCTTCGAACGCTGTCCGATGTTACAATTGCGGACAGGCTGGGCATCTTCAGCGGAACTGCAAGAAGCCACGCCAGCCGAAAGGAGCGAAGGGCCGCTCAGCAAAGCCTGAGGCAGCAGGCAAAGGTCGTACCAAGTCTTCGGTGAAACCTGCAAAGGCCCTGATGGCGAAAGGAACCACGCCAGATGTTGGACACTCTTTTGTAATCGATACGGGCTGTAATTTTCATATGTCCCCGCACAGAGGACTCTTTTCGACGTTTAAGAAGCAAAGCTTCGCTGTGGAACAAGCCAACGGTCAGAAGCTGGAAGCGACCGGGGTTGGAACTGTGTATCGAACCTGACTATACACAATGTTTACTTGGTTCCTGAATTGAAGTTCAATCTGCTGAGTGTTTCGCAGATTGCAAAGAAAGGACTGAAACTGTCCTATGATGATAAGAGCTGCAAGATCTTCAAAGATGGAGAGTTATATCTTTCTGCCAGACAGAAAGATGGACTGTATTTGTTGACTTTTGACCAAAGTGATTACATGGAATGTAATTCTGAGTCTAACATGATTTCTCTTGCAGGTGTGACCAAAACAAGCGCCAAGAAGGTGGCCAGGATCGACAGAGCGTTTCAGCGGGTGTATGCTGATGTGATTGGTCCTCTAGAACCATCTAGAGGCAAAGCAAGATTTTATCTTGTGTGTGTGGATCATTTCTCTAACTTTGTCTGGGTTTATGTGTTAAAGAAGCCACAGGAAGCCTTGGAAAGGTTTCAGGAGTTTTGTGACAAGGTTAAAGACATGCATGATGCTAACATTGATTGTCTTTTGACAGATGAGAAGCAGATTTTTCTTTTACAGGATTTCCAGAGGTTCCTGCAGAAGGAAGGGATAAGACACAAGGTTGCCGTTTCAGCGGAAGCGTGGAACAGGGGTGTCTGTGTACGGGTGAACAAAGAATTGCAAAAGGGGATGAATGCGCAATTGCTTAGTTCACATCTGCCACATGAGTTCTGGGCGGAGTCACTCATGTCGTTTTGTCATGCGTGGGTGAGAAAGGTTTCAAAAGAGTTGGGAAGTTCTCCTTTTGAGAAACTGTTCCAGAGAAAACCTTCTGTTGCCCATTTCAAGGTTTTTGGGTCTCATGTGAGGACAGAAGCTCCAGGTGGAGTAAAGAATGCCAGAGGCATTTTTGTGGGATATGAAAAGGGTCTCTACAGAGTAATTTTGTCTGAATCTGGTCAGGTGATTCTCACAAAATTCCTAGAGAGTGCTCCTGAAAAGGAGAGAGTGATAGTACACACATTTCCCACAGAGGACGATTCAGATGATGATGATGATTTCACAGAATACAGTGGTACTGAGAGTGACAGTGATAGCTCAGAGAGCTCTGTTGTCACAGTCATTGAGAGGAAATCTCACACAATGGATAGACCTTCACAGGTGAAGGAGGAACCACTGTTTACTGTTGGAACTGGTTCTCCTAAGAGTCCTGAGACTGAACCAGTGAGCAGAGAGGATCAGCACCTCATACGCAGGTCTGAGAGAGTTACAAAGGGTGAACCACCCAAAAGGTACTTAGAAGAGTATGCTAATTTAGCTGTTGCATGTGTTGCTGTTGTAAACAACCAAGGACAGGTTGGAGCTGTGTCTAAGTCAGAGACAAAGACACAACAGAGAGTTGCTAGCCAAGGGAGTGCAGATGCACTCGTTCCTTGGAAACCAGACAACCAGAGAGGTACACTGGGGAAACCAGTGGCGGGGAGTTCCAAGGGTGGAACTGAAACAACAGGGGAGTGTTATGTGTATAACAACTGTTTGTTTTCTTCTCTGGATCACGCTTTGCTTGCCACAACATGCATTGATTCTTTTGGGGGAGGTTGTTACGAAAAAGGAGCAATGCTGCTGAGTGCTCCAGATGGCTGGAAAGCCAAACAGGATGTTGATGTTATGGGACTGTACCGTGGGAACAAGGGACAGTCTATTATGTGCTCTGAGCACCGGATGTTAGCTCAGAGTGTCACATGACCCTGTACTGGGAGTACATGGGTGGAGTAATTCTCTCTCTGGCTGCTGATGTGAGAGGGTGCAGACACGTTTCTCTGCACTACTGGAAAGACAGAAATAAAGGCATGTAAAGACATTTCTGTCTGTCTCTTTCCCCTCCCTGGGGATGGCAGGGAATGGGGAGGAGTGGCTGTGTTCTTCTCACGTATGAAGAAGGATCGGCCGATAGAGATCTGGCCTTGTCTTGCCGGGAGCCGAGACGGGGGAGATCAACAGGGAATCAAGCCGGGCACCTGGAGAGTGGCCAAATTCCTCTGACTGATATGGCTGGCTTGATTCAACACATTGTTGTGTCTTGGTGGACCCCAAGCTTAATGTGAGTCAGCAGTGTGATGCAGCAGCAAAAAAACCTCACACTATTCTAGGCTGCATCAAGAGAAATATAGTGTCCAGATCAAGGGAAGAAGGTGGCGCTGTGGGTTAAACCACAGAGCCTAGGGCTTGCCGATCAGAAGGTTGGTGGTTTGAATCCCCGCAATGGGGTAAGCTCCCGTTGCTCGGTCCCTGCTCCTGCCAACCTAGCAGTTCGAAAACACGTCAAAGTGCAAGTAGATAAACAGGTACCACTCCGGCGGGAAGGTAAACGGCATTTCCGTGCGCTGCTCTGGTTCGCCAGAAGCGGCTTAGTCATGCTGGCCACATGACCTGGAAGCTGTACACTGGCTCCCTTGGCCAATAAAGCAAGATGAGTGCTGCAACTCCAGAGTCGGCCATGACTGGACCTAATGTTCAGGGGTCCCTTTACTTTATTCTACCTTAGTCAGACCACACTTGGAATACTGTGTCCAGTTCTGGGCACCACAATTTAAGAAGGATGTTGACAAGCTGGAACGTGTGCAGAGGAGGGCAGCTAAGATGATCAAGGGTCTGGAAACTAAGTCTTTTGAGGAAGGCTTGAAGGAGTTGGGTATATTTAGCTTGAAAAAGAGGAGACTGAGAGGAGATATGATAGCCATCTTCAAATATCTTAAGTCACACAGAGAAGGGAGCATCTTGTTTTCTCCTGCTCTGGTGGGCAGGACTTCAACTTGCAGCAAAGGAGATTCCGACTAAACATTCGGAAAAACTTTCTGATAGTAAGAGCTGTTCAGCAGTGGAATAGACTCCCACGAGAGGTGGTGGACTCTCCTTCCTTGGAGATTTTTAAGCAGCTGTTGGATAGCCATCTGTCATGGATGTTTTAGCTGAGATTCCTGCATTGCAGGGGGTTCGACTAGATGATCCTTGGGGTCCTTTCCAACTCTAAGATTCTATGATTCTATGATTGCCCCTGAAATATACTCAGAGTCGCAAAGTGATTTCATGCTCTTTATTCAGCTCATAGTGGTGAGGAGGAATGAATGAAAGTCCCCTCAAGGTATCTGCTTTATATACATTATTTACACAATGGGCTGCACATGATTGGCTAATTCCGGAATTCTACTGTAAGCCAATCAGGTTGTGGATTCACTTCTATCTGGAGCATGATTGGGTGGTTCCTGCCAACCAATCATACTGATGCATTGTTCTAGGACCAATCAGACTGCTGCATTCTGAATCCTATTGTTCTAGGACCAATCAGACTGCTGCCTTTTGGATCCTATTGTTCTAGGACCAATCAGACTGCTGCAGTTTGGATCCTATTCAACTCAGTACATAACAGCCCCACTGGCTGGGACTGACAGGAGTTAGAGCCTAACAATATCTGAAGGGCCACAGCTTCGCCATTCCTGGTACATGAGCAAGACATTGGGAAAACTCTCTGCTGTCATCAGTTTAGAAATGGTTACTAAAATGCCTGGATTTAGGTGAAATGGTTCAAGGAAAGAAAATCATTCATAGAAAAATCATCCCCATTTTCTACTACAGTGGTACCTCGGGTTACAAATGCTTCGGGTTACAAACACTTCAGGTTACAAAAACTTCAGGTTACAGACTCCACTAACCCGGAACTAGTACCTCGGGTTAAGAACTTTACCTCAGGATGAGAACAGAAATTGTGAGGCGGAGGCACAGCAGCAGTGGGAGGCCACATTAGTTAAACTGGTACCTCAGGTTAAGAACAATTTCAGGTTAAGAACAGAGCTCCGGAACGAATTAAGTTCTTAACCAGAGGTACCACTGTACATTCTTCAAAAAAGAATGTAGTAGAAAAATTGGTGAATTTTATTGTTTACTGCAGGTGTGGGTAACCAGTGTCTCTCCAGCTGGACTACAACTCCCATCATCCCTGACCAATGGCAATGCTGGGTGGGGATGCTGAGAGATGGAGTCCAGCAGCTATTGCATAGGCAGCCCTGCTTCACTGGGATATATACTGTGGTATTATAAGACATAATGGAAATGTGTTTTCTAACCTTTGTGGTTACTGTTCCTCTCCCTATTCCATGAAACAGGTCTGTTTCATATCCTTGCTTATTTTATGAAAATAACACAATAACTGAACAATATTACCTTATGCAGCAACTTCAAAAGGTACATTCTGCGGAAGTATATGGTGTTTCAAGTCAGCTCAATTTGGTTTGGTTTGTACTCTTTGTCAAAACATCAACATACAAATGTTGGACTGCATTTATATTTCAGGCACGTCTTAAGAGTTTTAGCATCCCCCATACTTGGAATGATATTTTCTTGCCAATTGCAGTGGCATGGAGGAATTGCCACAGTGAGATGCAGCATCTGAATGGCTGGTGATGTGGTGTGCATAATAGGAATATCTCAGCGTTCCTTGTTTGAGTTCAATTTACTCTGACAAACCCAGAAACAGGAAGCAAAGTTCAATGTTCTTCCCAGTGCCACCCACAAAATAATGCCACTTTCCCCCTTTAATATTCTGACAGCAAACAAATCTGATATAGTGGACAAGGTTCCAGTTACAGATAGGTAGCCGTGTTGGTCTGCCATAGTCAAAACAAAAAAAACAAAAAAAACTTTTCCCTTCCAGTAGCACCTTAAAGACCAACTAAGTTAGTTCTTGGTATGAGCTTTCGTGTGCATGCACACTTCTTCAGATACACAGACAAGTGGACAAGGTGTTAGCATTGAAGTGGACAAGGTGTTAGCATTGAACCTGAAGGACACCAGTTCAAATCCCTGCTTAGACAAGAAGCTCACTGGGTGATCTTGTGCCTCACAGTGTTGTCGTGAAGAACAATTTGGGTAACTACACTTAGCCCTTCTGGGATAATCAAGTGACTCAGTCCCTCTACAGTGGTACCTCTGGTGGCCAACGGGATCCATTCCAGAGGCCCGTTCGCAACATGAAAAGCCCACAACCTGAAGCGGTGTATCTGCGCAGGTGCGCAGCACGATTTGGCGCTTATGCACATGCGCGAAGCACAATTTAGCATTTCTGTGCATGCATGAGCAGCGAAACCTGGAAGTAACCCTTTCAGGTACTTCCGGGTTGCCGCGGGACACAACCTGAAAAAACGTAACATGAAGCAAACGTAACATGAGGTATGACTGTATTTCCAGCATTCAGACCGTGAGTGTTATTGTTTAGGAGCTAAAATGTCGCCAGCCACACACCACAGAAAAGTATAAGGAGGCTCAAGTCAACCCCAATATTTGCAGAAGTACTTCTTTTTTTAAAAAAGGAAACTCCTCTAGTCTGGTATTCAACTACATTTTACTAAGACCTATTGAAATAAATGGACTTAATGTTCATTCCTTTCAGTGAGTAAAACATAGTTGAATACCATGCCTAAAAGGGAGGAGATGCCCAAAACAGCCCAATGGTGGCCATGGAATATTGACTGTTGTGAGGAAAACAGAAAATCAGGGAAGGGAGAGAGAATGGAATGGCTGGAATCCTGAACAAGGAGTACCCACACTGCAACATTTTGTTGTGGTCCCACTTGTAGTGGGGGGGGGATGCCATTCCTAGCTCTCACCTGCTAAGTCCTTTTCTAGGTCACAATGTATTTTTGTCTGTGAGACTGAATCCTCCAAGGTATTTTTAATGAGGAATTAAGCAGTGCCTCCTCCTACATTTCTGTCATGGTTCACAGATTTAAAGATTAAGACAATCATTCAGTTGCATAGCCCAGGCAGATGATCTGATCGTTAAAGCATGATTTGCCTTCCAGCATCTCTGTAGAGTGAAGGGTGTCAGATGAGTCCCACTGAAAGAGCAAAGTGTCATGGATACTAAACTACATCTACATGTAATGACAGTATGCACCACTGAGAATCAAGTGCAGTCTGTCAGACACCTTTGCGGTGAAAGCTTCATGCTGACTTGCCAGTTCAGGGATATAAAGATAGCTTAACAGCTTCCCTAAAGAGTTCCTCTGAATGGTGCTGATTATTTTTATACCACATTTATATTAGCAAAGCTATCAGTTAAAACAGCATATGAGTTCCACGGCCTTCCATAAGATGATACTAGGGATGTTCACTGGCTACAATATTTGGTTCAAACCTTGATTAAGCATTTCAGAAAACAGCCCACCTTGGTCCAAACCCTGATTTGGCTCAGGGTTCAAGTCTTTAATTCCTGCCACCCCACCCTCAATTCCCTAGTACAGGGAAATCAAAATGACTGTACATTTTATTCCTTTTGACAGAAGTGGGTGAAATTTGCAGGCACAGTTGATTCCCCAGAATTGATAAAGACTGCCAGATTACAGGTAAATATATCTAAGGTGGTTTGTTTTTTAAAATAAAAAAATAAATATGAGTGCACTAGGAACCTTTAAAATGTAGCAACCACCCCTAACCCCCCCCCCGCAAAAAACCCAACAGTGTATAACTTTCAGTGGGGCTGCCACTGAAAAGACCTGTCCCTAGTACCCTCCAATCTAACAGTTTTTGCTGGTGGGTCAGAAATCAGGGCCTATAATGCAAATCAAGTGTGGGAGGGGGTGTTGCATGAATCTGTCACTGGGTGCCAGATGCTCAGATCTGAGCACTGCTCTGCAGCTTTCCACGCAGGAAAGTATGCTTGTGGGCACATTCTGAGTGGCAGGATCAGTTTTTTTAAAATGATATTTCTGCAACACTTAGGAAAGATCTCACAACCTCATCTTTAAAATAAATGCACAGTTGTAGCAACGAAATTCATAGCAATAGGCGATACCGGGAAATGCAGCACAATGCAGAAGAGTTGGTTTATATTGGTAATTTTAATTAGAGGGACAACTTCCAACATTTTCCAGAAGAAAAGCAATTGCACGTTTAGACTCTTGTTGCTGCAGCATTTCCATATATAGTCCCCAGACATTCTGTGCTCCCTATAATACAAAAAAACTGTTTTGAAAGTTAACTATAAATATACATTCTAAAGCCACAGAACATCTAAGGCTCAAGGCCGAGAAATGAAATTAGCATTGCAGGCAACATCTCTCGAGCTCTCCTGAAAGCCCTTTTCTCTGACCATCTCTCTTTCTACTGGTAGTGATATTGGATGGGGGAGAGAGAAAAAAATAAATCCTGACCCTCTAATCCATAGTTCAGCTTTGATGGGCTATTGCAAAATAATACCTTACAATGGAGAAGAGGCTTGAAGGGGAAAACTGCTGGCAGGACTGATTTGAGGACAGGCTGAGTGGAGCAGGCTACACAGTGAGACAAGGAGGATTAATGCCAAACTCTATTATTTCTCTCCTAGGGAAGAGGACAGGCAATTACCTTGCTGGTAATGTTACTGAAATACTGGAAGGCTGCTATTGTGTGGTCTATTATTGTACCGCAGTGCCTTTACTTAACAGCTCTTCTGCTCAGACCATTTTCGAATGTATTAATTTGGCGTAATGCTATTCATTCTGGTTTCAGAAGCAGGTTTTACAGCAAAGGGCACAGGAAGTTCTGAAGAGATACTCATTGTCATTAGCTGAAAGAAACGTGTGACAGATCCATTCTTAAAATACCCATATTTTACACTGAGAATCACTGTGTATGTCAGAGTTGTATGAAACAGGCTGGCATTGAACAGTGATGGTGAGATAGGAGCAATATATCACAGCATGCCATAAAGTATCTTTCTTTTGCCACACATGGTTTCATGAATTCCAGCTTCACTCTGGATTAGAGAAGGTTGGTTCACACATGCATGTCCATCACTCAATGACTTACAGGTATGAACCAACCACCACAGATCAAATACAGCAGAGAGAACTTTCATATCACATCCTATACACAATGGTTTTCTGGGGAGCTAATTCCTGTTTTCAGTTGCAAGTCATCAAGTTGACTGATTGAAGGACAAGGGATCAATGTGCCAAACAAGATGCATATGAACATGTGGAGTGGAGCCGTGGCATTCTTCTCACAACCGTGCTGCTTTGAGCACTCCAATTGGAGAACAGCCTTTACCAAAGGTGTTGTGGGCTTTGAAGAAGGATGAACTCAGGGGGAAAAGGAGAAATGAGCTAAGAGAAAGGCATGTTTGGCAGATCCTCACCGTGATCAGCTCCCACCTGGAAACATATGTTCTCACTGTGGAAGGATGTGTGGATCCAGAATTGGCCTCCACAGTCACTTATGGACTCACTGTTAAGACTGTTTTCATGGAAGACCATCTTACTTGGCTAAGAGCTTCAGTATTTAGGTTGCCAGATGGTTGTGAAGATCTTCCCACAGCAGAAAGACGTTGAATAAATTTGGTCACATACGCATGAAAAGGCATGTTGCCCCATAAGAAAAATATCCTTATTAGGTCCAATCAAAATGTCACAAAATGCCTTTATGCTTAAGCATAATGCCGTTTTGCTTAAGATCCAGCATGATGAAAAGTTCTGGAGAACTCAAAAGCTGGCTGATTATTTCTGCAAGCTTTTGGTTGGTCCTACCTCATGAGAAGAGAGTGTTATTGAAGCTACCAACATGAGTTTGACCAAACTGTGGAAGGCAGTGGAAGACAGGAGTGCCTGGCATGCTCTGGTCCATGGGGTCACGAAGAGTCGGACACGACTAAATGACTAAACAACAACAACAATAAAGGCTACATGCTTACTGGGTGGGAGGGGGGAAACCATGGTAACAGCGTGACACTAGTGTCAGCCCACAGGTGGCTACCTCTACTCAGTCCAGGACCACCTGCCCAAACCATTGCAAAGGGGGTTTAGATAGCTCTGCCCATTTATGAATAGTACTGACATCTAGCAAAGATCTTACATTTCTTTATGAACTTTTCAACTGCCGCTGTGCATTCAGTGTCGTTAGACCAGCAAGCTATTTCCTTATACCTTCCGGCTCAGTATTACTGAAAGTCTTTTAACGTGGTGAGTCTTCTGCGTTACTGTATTAAGAGAAGAATGTTGTCTGCGTTGACCCTCCCAGTTAACAGGTGTTGAAGCCTTGAAGGCAAATGTTGATTGATTCCTGCTGACTCAATGTAGCAGGTGTATGGTAACAACAGCCTGCACACAAAGGGGAGTGAACGATAAAGTTTATTCAGTTAGAAAGGCTTAGAGGTTGTGATAGATTTGCTTCAGGAAATGTTCACAGCCAAGTTTACAGGCCTGCTGATTAATATGAATTCGGTTGCTATTGTCATCATAACTGTTGTTGCTTTTTGACAGGGCTGAATTAAATAGAGGAGCTCTTTCACTGGATATGAAACCAGAGGAAGCTGACGGATATTCAGTGCCACTTGCATTAGAACTAAATTTGTGGATTGTTCCGAGGAGGCAAATATGAAGTAATAAAAGAACCAAAGGAAGGATATGCAAAGTAAAGAAAAGAATGCAAAAGCAAGGAAGTGAACGACAAAAAGGCCCAAGACTTGCCCATTGAAAAGCTGAGGATAAGGAAAAGGGCCACATATAACGAAATGAAACATTGTGAGGCAAATTCTGGACTTGGTTTAAGCATAAGCCTGAAGACAGAACTGTTTTTTGTTTAACTTTTGGTTAACACTGTGAAGTAAAATGGTGATGAAAATACTTTCTCAGGTGTAATTAGGCAATAAAAAAGAAGGATGGGAGACTTCCAAATGACTTAGGAGGTGTTTGCAGCTACCATATTATTCACAAGGTATACTGGATTTACCACCATAGCTGTAGTGTCCATTCTGCAGTTCATTCTCTATCTTCCTTACAGCCATACTTCCAAGTATCTCTTCTTGCTAATCTCATCCTTCAGTTGGTTCAATAAGGGAAGAACATTGATAAACATGAAACGCCCATTGGAACAGAAAGTATGGTGCCCAACACCTACAGAAGAACAAATAGGGATGTTGCACATGTTTACTTGGGCCTAGCACAGAAATACTGTTCCAGGGTTCTCAAAGGTAGCCACCAAAGAAAAGAGATGCATTTAGTGCTCTGCCCCCAAAGGACACACATCTTTCTCCAGCATGGCATTCCTTCATGGCTTGTCACTGCCAACCCCCCTCCCTTGGAGAATATTAAAACAATAAACATTTGTCTTTGGTGATTAGGTGTGAAAGAATTATATCTAGGGTTATGATGAAAATGTCTCCCCCATCTTTTTAATCACCCACCATCAATTCGTGCACAAATGGATCACATCTGAAAGTTACCAAAATAGAGATAATATTTCAGTGAAATATTCAGGATTCTTCATTTACTTGATTTTCAAGGTACACATTCATTCATTCATTCATTCATTCTTCAAATCATCTCCTCATAGGTCTGCACTCTGCAACCTTTCTGAATATTTTCTGAAAACTCCATGATGTCTGCTCAGAAGCCAACCGATCTGATTTACTGTGCTTCAATTAAATCTCAGGGAAAGATCTCATGAGATGACTTCTCCAATAGGGCTTTTTCAGATCAGACAGCCAGGAAGATAGTGGAACACTAGAGAAACATACATGCCACCTTGCAATGAGGTAAGTTTAGCCCCACATCCGTTGAAATGCTAAAGTGCCTTGAGAATCAATGAAATGGAAGAGAACTTTCAGGAAATTGGAGGACAGGTTTCAGCAAAGTAGTAGTTATATATGTGGATTCCTATCCATCAGGGATAGCCAACATGGTGTCCTCCACATGTTGTTGGATCACAGTTTTCACCAGCCCCAGCCAGCATAGCCAATGGTCAGCATAGCCAATGGTTATGGGAGCTGTTATCCAACTTCATCTGGTGATTCAGAGATTAGCCACCTGTGCTAGTCGTGTCTACTCAGGGATGGAGTTAAATGAAGCTTACACTCAGGTAAGTGCATATTGGATTCTTGTCTAAAAGGCATTCGAGGTGAGTCAAACAATCTTATTGATCTGAAAACTGGAAATTAGTCTCTGTATCCTTTCCAAGACTGGAATTGATTATTTTGAGGAAAACCAAAACCTGTTTTGCTGTGAATTTTATGGGGTTTTTTTTCTAGCTATGTAAAATCCCTCTACCTAACGAATTAATGTGACAAGTGTTTATGATTCAGATATCTCTAACACATCATATGCCTTTATTTATTGCATAATCTTTGTTAATACTACCCGTTATTACGGTAAATAATTATTATTCTCTGGGGAAATAGACAAACAGGCCTAAAGCAATATATGGTTGTTTCCTAGCCATTTGGTTAGAGAAACCCAAACCTAGTACTTGTGGCAGCACATTCTAATCCCAATAAAATATTGGGATTTTATTAATCAATGATTTCCTAATTCATAACTCCAAGGAAATGTCCTCTACAACTTTCAGGAATAAGGAGGGCATATTTCCCACAGAACTACCAGCCTCTGATTTGCATATCTTATTTATTCAGTGAGAACTAATAATCTTCGTTGAATGATGGCTTACAATTCATTATGATTTTAAAATGTAAAATCCCCAACACTTTCACCACAAGTATTTGAAACTGACTTAAATAAAGAAGTGCTAAAGTGAAAGAAACATTGGGTCTCTCTCTCTCTCTCTCTCTCTCTCTCTCTCACACACACACACACACACACACACAAAATACTAGCTAATCTTTCACTTATGGTGTCTTATGAGTGGACGGGAGATCCACTGGTGCAGCTGCCACCACATCTACAACCCTCCGGGTTTGCTGTGCCCAAGGAAGGAGGAAAGATCAGCAGCAGGATTGGCATAGAGTCTTGCTGGTTCAATGAGTGTGTCAGGGAAATGATAGGTCTTTGGAGGAGGAATATTCATGCTTGACCCCGAAACACGCATCCACAATGTGCCCCTTTCCCCTCTTTACAATGAAACTTCTGCCCTGGTATAGTTTTCTTTGTGTGCACTAAGAGGCCTTTGGGGGACATAAATATCAATCTGTGGGTGGATTTCCCTCACTACCAGTGGGGAAGCAGTTACACTACTTCCTAAGGCTCCTCAGCTGTCCTCTGGGAAAATGCAGAACTTGTTGAAAATACAGCTTGTTGAAGGATGATGCTAAAAATGAGGGACATCTGGCTATTCTAATCTGTTAATAACAGTTTGGTAGATTTTTCTGCAAACTCATTCCCACTAAAAATTGTATGGGGGTTTAAATTTCACCGCTGCTTGGATAAACCATTGACTTGATTAATTGGGGAGGGGGCGCTAGACTAATTTGTTTCACAGTAACCTATATGTGCTCCTGCCAAGCTAGCAGTTCGAAAGTATGTCAAAGTGCAAGTAGATAAATAGGTACCGCTCCAGCGGGAAGGTAAACAGCGTTTCCATGTGCTGCTCTGGTTTCACCATGCTGGCCACATGACCCAGAAAAACTGTCTGCGGACAAACGTCAGCTCCCTTGGCCCATAAAGTGAGATGAGCGCTGCAACCCCAGAGTCGTTCGCAACTGGACTTAACTGTCAGGGGTCCTTTACCTTTACCTTTTAACCCATATGTGAGTTTCTTACAAATGGGTTACAATAGTTAGATTGGCGTAAATGTGGGGGGGTTGAATTTCACCAAATGTAAATATGTAAATGATACTCTTGATATTAGCCAGATGCCTATTCACCATGATTAATTCTCTTGAAAAGCTAACATGAACTTGTTAATATAAAAATGTTTGATTGTGTGTTTTAAATTCAGATTGTTGCCCTACTTTAGACTATTTTAATACTGCGTAACAGAGATATTTTGCAGGAACATATGGAGTCAAATTAAACTTAGAAATATCCTGCAAGCAGGATGATCCCATAGCAGCAGGTATAATAAAATCAGGTCAATTGGAGGGAAATGAAGGTTGCATTATTTGCCTAAGGAGTGCATGATGTATTATACATTTATGTAGCCTGACTATCAGAAAATGGAAAAACAGAGAGACTTGGATCCAGTCCCACAATAAGTGTGAGAGGAAGGGATGATCCCTGTATCCTTGCTGGGGCCAGAGACCATCTTACCTGTGAGTCATGCAAGACCTTCTCCCTGCTTTGCTGACCTGTTTTTCCACTTGGCCTTGGACAGTGGGGCCCAGACTAACCTCAGCTACAGAAGTCACTGCTACTTTGAAGGGGCCAGAGATCATCTTTTTTTACTTCAGAAAATTCTGCTGCTCAGGGTATATACAGACAATTAGGGTGGGGTGTTTAAGAGTTTTTATTGGGCTCAGGATTTAATTTTGGGGATTCATTGTTTTTGCTGTTATTGGAATTATGCTTTCTTTTTATTGGTAGACCTTATCATTATCATTTTTATTTTTTTTAAAAAATATTGTGTTTTTACTGAGATGTTTTTGTTAGTTTTTTAATTTTTAATTTGTTGTTATATTTTTGTAGCTAGCTGCTGGACCGAATTATGTAATACTTTTAAAATACTGTAAGCTGCCTAAAGCTTGGTTTAACTGTGGAAAGGTGGCATACAAACAAATGAGGATGATGGGGTTGATATCATCTTCATGCTGCAACCCATATGTTGCATCTCATGCTGTTCCTGATAGTGGGCTGTAGCAAGTGGTAAGACAGGATGCATTCGTAACATCCTGCCAGAGGTTTGTTGGAACCAAGTCAGAATCTAAAAACTATATATAAAAAATCTCCACCCACAGAGAGACCCCCCTCTGTCCCTCTCTCATGCACACACACACACAGGCACCAAGTATGTGGGGACAGGGCTTAGCCCCCCCAGTCTTGAGGGGCTGGGCCTCTCCGCGGTAGTGGCATGCCTCGGCATGCCTCACAACCTCCTCCCGACGTGCGTGACATCACACCTGTGTGTCATACATGTGATGTCATGTACATGCGACAAGCCCCCCCCCAATGTCTGATGGAACTCAGCACCAATACTGGCTGAGAATAAAACACCATTGATGATCTGGTAGTGAAACTGGCAGAACAGACCCCTAACAAAAGAGCTGTTACTTAAAGAAACATTTGCAAGATAACACAAACCAGGGAAGACTGCAAAGCAGAACAAGAAGACAAGACGACAACGACATCATCAACAAAATAATAATAATAATAATAATAATAATAATAATAATAATAATAATAATTTATTATTTATACCCCACCCATCTGGCTGGGTTTCCCCAGCCACTCTGGGTGGCTTCCAACGGAATATTAAAATGCAATCGTCTATTAAACCTTAAAAGCTTCCCTAAACAGCCATAGACACTATGGCTGTTCACACATTACATTCAGCACGTTTCCCATCTGTATCTGTTTACATAGATAGTAAAGCGATACACTCATTATAATGTAATTTTTAAACGAATGTCTATAGTCTGTGTGCCTTCATGCACAATAGTTGAATTTTGCAAACCAACAAGAGTACACCCTTTCATGCAAATACTTGTGTGTGTAGAAACAGCTTACACCTGCATTCATTGTAATGTGTGAACAAGCCTATGGGAGCTATGCATTAAGGGAATGGAACAGCACCACCTAGTGATTGGTGGTGTTGCTTCTATGCTCATTGCATGTGATTTCAGGGAAATGAAATAAGGGAAACTGTATAAACAATGCATCTAGCTGATTTCTTTAGGCAGGTGGAGAAATGAATTAGAATTCAGATCAGTGAGGAGAGTGTGCTGGGGGAGATGTTACTTTTAGCTTCTGATGCGATAGTTGCATCACAGGCCAAGCTGAGATCAAACAGCATACGGAATGGAAAGAAATAAATGTTCATAGACATAGAGCAAGTCTTTAACAGTACAGAGAAGGGCATTCATGCAGCAGAAGGTGGACGAAATCAAAGCAGCTACATGGTTTTAATGGTCCCAGTTCATTTTTAAACACACTACAAGAATCTGTTATTTCATTGTTAAGTAGGGTAAAGGTCAGAGCTTCAGTTGCTTTGCCTTCAAAAAGGTGAAGCATGCAGTTCTGCAGTGCCAAGACAAGCTCTTTATTCAAGGGTTTCATTTTATCTCCTCTGCACTCTGTGGGAAATCTAAGAGCCGTGAGTACTGGCTGTGCCTCTGTACTGGAATCAGCTAATTTCTAATCCTTCCCCTCACCGTAACTTTACATTTTAAAACTGATTTTTCACTGTGGCATGCAAATGGCACAATCATATTAAATACCACCAGAGCATAAACTGTCACCGTTACCTACTCAGCAAATAATTATAAAAGTATATAAACATGCCATAATCACATAAGCGGCAAGCATTATCTGCCCTTTTCCAGGAAAAGCCTATAAGCTGATTGGCACCAACAAGATGTCATTAGGAAACCCATGGGCTACTGCCATAGATGGAGGCATTTCATTTGCTAAAAGCGATTCAGAGTTAACATCCAAGATCATTGGCCCCTGAAGCATGTTGCTATCTGGCTTCAATCTGACTATCTAGCCCAGCAGTGATAACAGAGTTTCCATGCTGCCATCAGCCAGGAGGATCTTCTTCTAGAAGGGCCTGCAAAGCCATGACACCAGAGTGGAGCAGTGAATGGATCAAAACAGATCTGGTCCACAGGTGATGGACTCTAGAGCTACTGCAGTGGATAGCACCACTTTAGACTCCAAACAGAATGCCATTTTTGGATGCTTATAATTATTCAAATTATTACCACCAATATCCTGTTCTTCCTCTCAAAGGAGCCCAGGGCAGCAAACACACGTGAGAAAAAGAATTCAAACATCTAAAAACAATTCCAATACAGCTGCAGACTGGGGAAGAGGCTTAAAAGGCTTGTTGGAGGAAGAAGGTCTTCAGTAGGAACCGAAAAGTCAACATAAATGGTGCCGATCTAATGCATAATAGGAGGGAATTCCAAAAGGTAGGAGCCACAACTCTAGAGGCCCAGTTTCTGTACTGTGTGGAATGGCCCTCTTGATAAGATGGTGTCTGCAGGAAGACTTCACCTGTATAGTACAGTGATCAACAGGGTATATAAGGGGTGAGATGATCTTTCACATATCCTGGTCCCAAGCTTTATAAGACTTTATGCACAAAACCAGCACCTAGAATTCGGCTTGTCAGCTAATTGGCAGGCAGTGCCTTTTTTCCAGCAGCAGTGCTACCGTACATGGTGGCATTAAAAAAACCTTCCTGTGAGGTTTTTTTTTTTTTTTAAAAAAAAAAAACTATAGCAAAGGCAGATCTAGCTCAGTCTATCCTCTGTTCTTCCAGTCTACACTTGGCATAATGTCTCATAAAGGGACATTAAACATGTGATGTCCCACTCTTTGTCATGAAGGGATGCTTCCCGTGATACCACGTCAGGGCTCTACCAACTTATTCCCATCTCATTCTAGCCCTGGACAGAAATTGATTTGGGTAGAAGGAAAGCACACAATGGGATAGGTATGAGAGCCACATTGCGGTGGTGGGCTGTGCCCTAACTTGCACACATCTGTTTCAGTTTCCAGAGTGAGCCTACGCCTGTACATTTGCTTCAGATGTTGAAATTAAAGCATATATATTAGGGCAGAGTTGGCACAAGGATGTTGCTTTCATGCACATTTTCATTCTAACTTAATGAATTCTGCAAAGGATATCTGCTGTATATGTGGACCAGACTAGAAAGTCAGAGTTGGGGATGGACGGACAAAAGAGGGTGGACTAAAATAAATTAATAAGAGATATAAATCCAATATATACATACATGCAGGTGGCAAAACAGAAGTGAGCCTTCTCTGTAGTTGGGCTTTCATTATGGGATGAGCTCCCCTCTGCAATTTAGCAATGCACTTCCATTACTTTTAAAAATATACCTCTTTGCTTAGCATTTCCCTAACTGATGGTGCCAGTTTTTAATGAGCCCAATATAGTACTGCAAATGTTTTATTCTTGTCTTGTGGATATGTTTTATTATGTTGCTATTGTCTTATTCCAGCATTGTAATTATATTTTAAATGAAAGTGATCCAGAAATATGCAATAAGTAGATGTTGTTTAACAAAGAGCATTTGGGGGATATTTTTTGCACATTAGCTGGAGGGTGTTTTATTACATTTTAGGTGCATTTGCACATGTAAACCAGGCCAGAGGTATGGCAGGCTGAGAAGTTGGAAGTCAAGGAAAAGTGTGAGAGTAAGTTGAAGGGTGAAAGAGAAAAGAGGTCTGAAGACAGTCACAGTCAGCGATTTTTATTGTAAATAACTGGTATATGTGAAGTGCTTTGAATGCTTTTTAGAGTGCATTATATATATGCTTATTACCTCATAACCAGAATCATAGGCAATAATAACAATGCTAGTTGTTTATCAAATGGTTCTTTCATTACTACAACTTATGGTCTGTCATACAGTTTTTATATAGGAAACAAAACATCAGTTATCCATTCCCTTAGCTGAGTCCAAAATCAAAATAAAACAGCCCTTAAGCACCTGTCAAAAGCTTGCTGTTATTCTTCCTTTGCTCGTTTTATTTAAAAGAAACCAGCCCTGCTTTCATTCAACTTTTTTGGCCAAGTGCATTTCCCTCCAATGCAGGGATGCAGGTCTAGCAGGGATGCAACAATCTAAGTCAACACAAGCACATGTATTGAATTTTTTTAAAAAATGTTTTTTTAACATTTGAAATGCTCACTTTCCCCTCCATTTTCGGTTGGTGATTTCTTCAAACACCAACTTTAATGAGAAAATACCTTTGAAAGTTGATACTAGGAATCCAAGAGAAAGAAAATAGCGTGAGCAGGTGTGAAAAAAAAATCCCTTCTGCTGCTCTGTGAGATTTTATTACTATAAAAACTACATCAAGCTAGCAAAACCAAGCTTGGGGTAGAAATTCAATAGCATAGGCTTTTGCTGACTAGGGTTGGTGGGAGTTGTAGACTAAAATATTTGAAAGTAACCAAATTGGAAATCCACAGCTAGTCACTGAACTAGAGGGACCCATGGTCTGACTATGTACAAAGGAGCTTCCTTGATTTTATAAAGGTGTGTTCCACCATTCACCTTCCTTTCATGTATTTCAGGTTGCTTCACCCTCCCTGGACCATCCCTGGACTTGACAATCATAGTCTCCTTAAAGCCAATCACAAAATTCATCCCAAAGGTTAAGAGGCCCAACAATGGCAAGGAACCTACAAGGATGCTGATCAATTCTATTGTAGGTTGCTGTGATGCTTTTTATTCCAGTCTGGGGAAAAGACCTTACGGTGAATTCTTTTTCTGCTGCCAGTTTTGTATACAAAGCTGATTGATGAAAAAGGCAAAAAGAACCTTAGCAAATGTCCATTTTCGCACATTTTCCTGGAATGTATGGAAAAATGCTGAATAAGCTTTTTGATTCAAAGGGATTTAACCTGTGGAGGGATTTACTAAAAGGATGAAAATAATATCAAAAGAGACTTAAAGGATCTTCAAATACATGAATTGCTTTCCTGTGTGAGCATATGGAGGCTGTCATATATTGAATCAAGAAGATGCACAGAAAATGTACAGAATCATAAACATATCTGCAAACTCAAGGTGTTTTGGGCTATTCAACCCCTTTTCATTGGAACTTCTTTTTTAAAAAAACGACAACCTTCATTATAATTATTTCTAATACAATGAGAACTGTAGCAACGCAGAGTGAAAAAGAATATTCACTTGTTATCAAAATCTGGTCTCTTGAACTACCAAGAATTTCTACAAACATTTTTTTAAAGAACAAAACTTTTTAAATACCTTCATTCCTAAACTTAACATGTTTAAGAGACTCCATGGATCTCCTTACTAAAATAGGCATTTGACAGTGCAGCAATAAAACTGCTAGCCCATTTGCAAAGCTAAGCAGGGTCCAGTATGGTTTCTAATTGGATGGAAAGACCATGTGTTGAGATTCCTGCATTGCAGGGGGTTGGACTAGATGACCCTCAGGAACCCTTCCAACTCTACAATTTTATGATTCTATGACATTAGTCAAGAAGGTATTTTACAGCACAATCCTAACTCACAATAAGTCCAATAGAATTCAGTGGTGCTTACTCCCTGGTAAATGGTGTTAGGCATATACATGTATCACTAAATATTACAGCATTGTCCAATGTGAGGCTCTAAATATAATTGAAAACACCTTAAATCAAAGGAATGATAATAAGAAACTTCCAATTATTATGAAGAGTCCACTCTTCATAAGAATTATCGTTTCCTCCAAGAACAATTTTGCCCATGTATGGGACCCACAACAAGAAAAGTGTTTTCTCTTCCAATCAGTTCATTGAATGGATAAAACAGCAATCACGGTTTTACAAGTGTTCTGCCAAAGGGGTGAAGGTCTATCATGATTGGTAGCTATTCCCCCACATCTCTGGCTGGGGTTTTTGTAGGCCTGCTAAATGAAGTCCTTCTAGGTAGAGATTTCCAAGACTGAGATGGACCTCATGTGCTCTACCAGAGAGCTATGGCCTTTCCTTGGTCTTCTGTAGCAAGTGAGCCAACGGCGCTTGAGGAATTGTGCATCTGATGGTTGCTCTTAGAGAACACTGTAAGGGAAAATGATTTTAGGTCGATTAGGCAGTGTCATTCTAAATAGTCATCTTGTTTGCCATTAGGAAATATTTAAAATGGCAGTGTTCCACTGAGACTACTAAGCAACGGTAGTTAAAACATGCAATTAATCTTTCACCAAGCAGGAAATAATGGGCTATGTGTCCCCAGGGGCACAAGGAGTTGTAAGGAAACTGTCTCAAATGATGAAGAAATTCAGCCACGCTGGCAAATGGGCTCATGTGTTGGAGACTGGGGCAGTATCTGCCCTGCTCTCCTTCTTTGGAGTATCAATTCTTATGTAGTCAAACATTCAAGCTCATGATAAACAGAGCTCAGTGGATTAGAACTTCCTTCTCAAACTGCTATCTTTTTGCCCAGTAGTTGACTCAGTTCAGCTCATTCAAGTTTCAGCCACAATGTAGAACAAGCAACATCTCTTGGAAGATCACACTAGTGCTGGTTTTACCACTGGGAAGAAACAACATGAAGCGTGGAGGGCATGTTGCATTGCACAATGTTCCCTCAGTGATAGATCACATGTGTAAGTGCAACATGAGTAGATGTTGTAGGTTTCTTATGTGTGTTTTTTAAGTTATATGTGCACACATAATGATGTACTATGAAAGCCTATGCCTGTCTAATCAGTTCAGTTCAATGGGATTTTCTCACACTTACCTGGGAGTATTTATCATTGAAGACAATTTGAAAAGAAGCTTACTGCATTCAAGCCATATTGCAAAATTAATCCTGCTCCCCAGCAATCTGGAATTATTTATTTATTTGAAGTGCCTTTAGCTAACCTTAGCTGAAAGGACTCCCAGAGCAGCTTACAAAGTCCCTGCCTTCAGGTTGACAATCAAAAACATTATCAGCTTACCTTCATAAGAAATAAGAATAGGATTTTTAATTGCAGGACGTGGGAAAATCTTGCCAAGAAGGGAACACAACTCTTAGGCTATAAAAGGTTTCTCATCTTGGTATTGCAGTCTTAATGTCAGGAGTCGGCATCAGGAATAGTTCAGCAATAAAAACCCCAATGTCAGTGAAGTTAACTCTTTATTCAAAGAAAGCAAAACAGCACAGGCCTACTGATCATAGCAGCTCTTCCCAGTAGGTCTTGCAAGGACTGAAGGTCTCCGCCTTCTCAACTCTCTCTAAGGGTCCTTCCCTAGTTCCTTCTTCAGCAACCTGAGACTCCATTGTCTTGTCTGTCATTGCTCTGCCCTGTTCATTTCTCTCTGTGTTCTGGGAGACTGTGTGTGGGGAGAGAGCTGCCTGCCTCATCTCTGTCTCCTGGCCCCTCTCCTCTCTTGCCACTGAGTTTGGACTGCTCTCTGCTCACGAAACTCTGTTGCTTCTTCAGTTTCTGACACCTGCTCCTCCCCGTCTGCTCCCTCTGACCATTCATCATTGTCCCACCACCAATCCCCTGGCTCTGAGTCTTCTTCTCCCGGGGGTTCCCTTGGGGGTTTCCCAGCTGATCCCTCCTTGGCATCCAGCCAGTCCGTGACATAACCCCTGGTGGTTCCAATGAATCCCACGCTGCATTCAAACACTTTATTCTAGAATCAATGAAAAGCGCTTCTTCAGAAAATAGTTTCATTTGAGAGCTGTAACCCTGGAGAACTGCTACCAGTCACTGTAGGTCAGTCACTGTAGGTCACCTGTGGTCCTTCTGATGTTGCTAGACTACATTTCATCCTTGACCATTGGCCATTCTAGCAGGGGCTAATGGGAGCTGACATTCAACATCCTCTAAGAGCCACAGGTTTCCCACCTCTAGTATAGAAAACACCAAGCCAGGTGGACTTAGTCTGACTTGTGATACTGCAGCTTCCTGCTGTCCTATTACTATTTCATCAAGCATACAATTAAGCTCAATGTGTCTATTCCAATGAAATGTGCATAGGATGTCAGCCTGATAATTTATCAGGGTTTCATTAGAATCATTTTTTTTCTAGAAGTGAATAAAGAACATTTTGAAGCATGGCTTAGAAGCAGCACATAATCACTAATGGCTCTCTATTCTTTCAAACTATTTAAGAGCGCAAACCGAGGGAGTGAGGCTTGTTAACTTCAGAGTTAATGAGACTAGCTTTCTAAGGGCTTTTGTTGATTTATTATTACCATACACGTAAACTATGTAGCTACTGGTGCTTGTCATTTACATACCGTTAGAGAGACAATTCCTTCTGGTTTTATGGTAGTACCATAAATCAAGTGAAAGCCAAAAGGACAACAAGGCAGATAACAATGGAATTTGAAAGATAATTTAAGTAAGTTCTTGTAAAAACTAACAAGCTGGTGACCTTCTGGGACTTTACCTTCTCTTGACCCATCACCTTCCAGAAAGATAAACAATTCTAAACAGTAGATAATAACTGGACATGAGTCAGTACAAGTCGTACCACCTATACATCATTGAATTACACAGTTCAGATAGGTTATCCAACTTGTCCTCAAGGAAGTAGATGGGGAATCATTCTACTAAATGATTCAAAGACTAAAATATTTTAAGTGGTAGAAAATGGAGGAACAAAATGCAACAGCAAAAAGGGGGTATCTCTGTTGCTTCTAAATCCACCATCTTTAATAATAATAGCAATTCTAACAAACTCTCAAGAGAACTACATCTCCCAAACTTTCCCCATACCTTGGCATGCTGTTACCTGTCATGTCAGAGTAATGGGGAGGAGAAAAGGAAAGGAAAAATACCTTACTCCTTGCCACCAATGCTACTTTTACTGCTGCAAATTATAGGGAAGGGAATTTAAAGGTGGGATAGGAATAGTTTTGAGAGAAGGGAAGGGTGGCACATATGGGGAGATCCAAGAAAATTGCACTAAAATACATGATTTATTGCAGTTTAGTAAAACGTTTGAATAGACTGATTAGTGTGAAAATCCAGAGGTTGATGGGACTATGTTCATGGCATAGTTTGGGGTTTTTTTTCAATCACCTAACCAATTATGTATATATTTCATACAGTGTCTAGCATGTTACTGTACGGTATGTCTATTAAAGATGGCATTTAAAAGTAAATGAATTCACCAATATTGATTCAGAGCAGCACATCTAAATCTGAGCAGGTCATGAACTTTCCCAAGTGTTGCAAGTTACCTAGACACCCACTGAACTAATAAATCCTCATGGAACCCAATCGCCGTGTTTGTATGTTTGAAGCTACATGACCCCGGCTGCATCTTATGCCGAAAGCTATAAAATTGCCTATGTTTACCATGCAGATGTTAAGGTATTAACAACAGGCCATTTACAAGCCCCAAGTGAATGTAAAAGCCTTTGTTTGCATGCGCTGAACACTTGATACCACAGCAGCTGCCAAGCACAATCTGTAAGTAGCTTAGACCATCACCGACACCAAGCGCTAGAAGGCCCATTCTTAGCCCAGGGATCAATACTGATGTAATGGGCCTCATGACTTTGCACTTGCATTAGAGACCTTTTCTGCAAGTCTGCTTTCTAACAGACAAAAGAGGAAAGGAACAGACGGCTTTTCCATGTCATATCACACAACCTTTCCGCTCAGAGAAAAAGAGTGTGTCAATCAATATGTTGCTTTCGGCTGCCTGGCAGATACGCACACTTCAATTTTTAATAGGCTTCTGACAGAGGCACATCTGGTCTCCTCATCCGAGAAGAAACTGTGACTGGCGGGCTGCCTTTTCCTTAAAGGTTTCTCCTTCATGAAAGGACACAAGCTCAAGGAAGACAGGAAGATTCCCAACTCATAAGAACATTTAGGCTTCACTGCCCTCCAAAAATATTGAGCAATGATGAAGACTTAATAACTAAATGACCAGGCAGATTGCTCTTCCCTACACACACACACACACACAAATATTGGCGAGAAAAGATGGGATAATATTGGACATTATAGTTATTAGTCTCAAGACGCTGGGAATTTGACTAAAAGTCTTCCACAGCTATTCCTGGTGTTTATCAGACACCTAGGTGGAATCTACACACATATTTTTAAAATGCTTCTTTAAAAAAATGTTTTGAAAAATACATTGAATTTTGCATAGCTCACTGTCACTATCTAGTGTCACATTTGTATATTGTACATTGCAACACATTTAAAACGTTTTATTTGCAGCTGTGTAGCTGCATCCCTAATTATTAAGTGGAGGGGAAACATACGTAGAATTTACCATAGGGTTAGTTCAAGTAAATGTCTATATAATAAGACTATGACATTTGGACATTTGGAACAAGGAGTGGAAAACCTTTGGCCCTTCAGGTGTTGTTGGACTCCAGCCTCAGTCAGCATGGCCAATGGTCAGGAGGGATGGGAGTTGTAGTACAACTTCTGGAGGGCTGCAGCTTCCTCATCCCTACAGAGAGGAATAGGAATTTATCCCCTCAGCATAAAGATTTATTGCTTTCTTGAAGAGAACCATGAGAAAGTATTGTCTTTTGGGGGGTAGCATTTAGAAGTTTTCTTCACCAGAGGTCACACTAAGACACCAAGGCATTATTATCACAAATTCCAGCCATGCAAAAGCAGCCAAGGAGGTTGCAGAGCAGGACTAGTGAGGGTGGTGGTCTGGGCCTTGGCAAAGGGGTGTGGCCTGGAAGAGCCCAAAGGGTCAGACAGAGAGGCCAGAGGAGGGGCACGTGGGCTCCTTGGGCCTGAGGTTCCCCATCTCTGGCCTGTGATCCTTCTCCCAAACCTCTATGCATAAATAGCTGTTTGTATATAGGAGCTCCCTACAGTTGGGATGTCTATGCAACCAGGTGCCCTGGTCATATCACACCCCAAGGCATGAGCAATAGTTCATGCATCAGACTTCCTTTAGGCTTCCCTGTACCAGTCACACAGGCACCAGGGGTGAGGAGGCTCTGAGCATTTATGCACTCCTGCCTTACATGAGAGCAATGAGTGAACAGGACTATGGTTTTACAACTATATAGAACAGGCTCAGCAGCCAGTCTGCAGTGCCTTGCCTTGTACACCACTGGTTCTCTGGTCTTTTAATAAACAGGTAAATCAGATTCTGTACCATCCAGGCTGCAACTCTACTCTGAATATTGCTTGAACAGCCTGAACCCAACTGAGCTCACAGGCCAAGAGAGAGCAGCCGCCTCATGTCCAAGTCAACTCCTCAGTTGGAACAACTGGTTCCAGTGAGTAGCCACACAGCCTGCCTTGCCCCAGTGGAAGAATGTTGTGCTCTTTCTTTCTGTTGACTCCTAGACTACCCTTTTCTGTTATACTATACAGTAGGCATCCTATGAACACAATAACTTTTTATGTACTTGACGATCAGTGGAGATCTATGGAGTTAGAACACAGGCTGCCGCACTTTGAATCAGATGAAACTTCTGAGCAGGTTCCAAGGGTAGTCCTGCATACTGTGCATTGTAGCAGTCTAGACTTGAGCTATTTGTTTTCATATACAGTCATACCTTGGATCCCGAACACCTTGCTACTCGAATGTTTTGGCTCCCAAATGCCGCAAACCTGGAAGTGAGTGTTCCAGTTTGTGAACCTTCTTTGGAACCTGAACGTCCGCTGCAACTTCTGTGGCTTCCGATTGGCTGCAGGAGCTTCCTGCAGCTAATCAGAAGCCGCGCCTTGGTTTCTGAACATTTTGGAAGTCGAACAGGCTTCCGGAACGGATTCCGTTCAACTTCCAAGGTACCACTGTACTTGCTCCGAAGGCTGACTTTATTATGCTGACCACCTCTCAGCTGGAAATTTCAGTGAATTACTAAACTGCAATAAGCCAACTCTTCAATTGCAGTATGCTAAACAAAAAACTACATTACGTAGCACTCTTTTTATGAACAGTGCATCAACTTACAAATAAACCTTCTGTTTGCCTCCCATACATAATCTCCTCTGTGTAAGCTCTGTTCTTTTCAAACCACCAGCGTCAGTATTGTGGCATGTAGAGCTGCTATCTATTCTATTCTATCTGGGTTTCTACGAACATTGCTGCTGCTAAATGGAGTTCAGCTGAAACTGTAATGCTGACCAGCATGGCTTATGTGATTAATAATATTGTGCTGGAATACTGCTTATCCACCAATAAATCTTCATGGTAGTCTCTAGATCATTTGGTGCATTTCTTTTTCTCTTGCACTGAGCATTCAAGTAAGCTAGTGGATGCAAAAAAAAAAAAAAAAAAAAGAGGTTACAAAGAACTCTTTATCGAGCAGAATAGAAAAATGCCCAATTCACCATTGTGCAGAGAATAAAACCCTTTTCATACAACAACTGCGTGTAGAGTCGACATGTGGAGGGCAAGCAGAATCATACTCTTGACTAGGAATGGGCCAATTTGTCAATTTCAGTTTTTCATTTTCTCAGTCTTAAACTCAGTCCACATTTCTATAGCAATTTGTACACTTTAAAAAAAAAACACCCCATGAAAATCCAGCAGTATTTTAGTGTGATTTTTTTCATAACAAACAGCTGATATTGTGTTGCATTTTAATGGTTCTTACAGATTTAGCTATTTAGCTATTTTAACCATTTTTCAAAGTTATTTTTGTATTTTCTGGTTAGGTGCCCTGGCTCCTATGGGAGGAAGATAAAAAAAAATGAACCATTTAAAAAAAATAATGGTGTAGAGAGTGCTGAGCAAGCCACTGCTCTGTGCCACATACTGAAATGGGCCTCATTATTTCATTTAGCATATTATTACAGCCAGTTCTGTAAATGTTAGTCAGCGGTGGATACCTGTCACACATCCAGCAAAACCTGCAGCTATCCAGCTGAAAGTTGTCTCACAGCTGTGATCCTGAATTTATGATTATTGCTTTTGGTCTTTTAAAGGTAACCAAAAGCAAAGCACTGGGCTCCTGTAGTGTCACAGAAGAAGACATTTGGGCAGATGCCGTTCTGGACACCTCAATGAAAAGTAACACCTTTGCAATTTCCTCTTCTGTATAACTGTTACAGGTACAAGAGCCTTCCTTCACATTTGGTTTTCTTTCAGATCTGGCTACTGTAGTCGAGTTTCCTTTGGATGGGAAAAAACCTATTCACTCAAGTGTTTGCAAAGACTAAAGCAGCATCAATATAAACCTTAGCATGATGTCACATGTTCTAGGCTGTGCTAGCTTGTTTGTGATGGAAATACACTTTAGATGTGCTCAAAGGTCCTCTTTCCTTTATCCTTATTTCACAGAATGATAAAGGGGCAAACTTATGGGTTCCAAGTCTGTTGGGTCAACCTAAGCTCTGCTTCCAGCAAGCCCCAATATGCCCCACATTTCATTCCTCTGCTAGAAGAATCTAATCACTCCAGTTTTATTAAGTAACTTTAGTAGAGTAGCAGTAGGGAACTTTGTAGTTCAGCTCCCTTGGCAATTACTGCCATAAAAAAGACATTCTTCTCACAAAGAACCACAGGTGCACTTAATATTGTACAGCTTTAACTGTGTGGCTGGCAGCCAATGACCTTTGACCTTCAGCTAATGCTTCTTGAAGACGTGCCTGGAGACTTGCGCCTGGTGTTCATCAAAGCTTTGAGGAGTGCCCAGTGACAAGTCGCCAAATTTTGGTCCGTGCTGGCCTGAAGATTCTGACTCCGATTTCTGCCAATAGATTTATTTAGAGCCCATTATGTTTTTGCAAGCCTCCTGAGTGCATGAGATAGCATGGAACAAAGGGCAGCTAGGACTGTCTAGGGGAAAATCCAGTGGGTTTGGCAGTGGCAAATGGCATCCTCCGCGCAGCTGAATCCTTTCTACCTGGACCTATGCTACAAATGACAAGTTGGCTGCTTTTTGTTTGGACCCAGCTAACACAGAGAGAATAATATTTCTTTCACCTGGAGCACAGATACAGCACATTGTGTACAGATTTATGCCATGTATATGGATGGGAACTGGAATTGTGTGTGTGCTTGTTTTGTTGTTTGGTTGCCCAGAGTGAGAGTCTGGCTTGTAATTTTTTGAGGGTCCTAAAGCTGCTTAATCCCATTTATTGTGAGAGACCGAACTGCCACAGAGTAAGACCCTACCTGAGTGGGAGATGAGAAGGGAGTGGTTTATGTTTACATGATATGGTGTTGTCCTAGATGGAGATGGAAGAGCCCATTGTAAACTATGCTTCATGCTATCGGGAATTTCCTTTAAATCACACACAGCTTTACTGCAGTTAATAGACCCCAAATACACAGTACAGCAATGGTATATATCAGTGGTTATTGAGGTATAATCAAGGGTTAAATCGAGGGTTGATCCATTCAGCAGGCCCTGTCATTATGTCCCCCCAACCTTTGGACCAACTTTGACAGGTAGGTGTGGCTGCCCACCTGTCAATCACCTGACACCATCTGACATATTTGGAAAAAGCGGATTTGTTCTGCAAGGCATCCCACGCAACTATAACTGCAATATGTTTATTTATTTATCAAATTTTCTATACTTTCTCCAAGGATCACAGGATGGTTTTAAATATAACAACACAAAAATTACAGTATGTGATTGAATGTGAACTGGAACATAGCAACAGGCTGGAAGTACCCATAGACTAACCTTCATGTAAGCTTTGTGCTGGCAGATGAGGATGAATACTCCAGAAGCAGCTCATTTGGACAAACCCTATGTGTACAATTTGCAATGGTTTCTGTTTGATGCCCCACACTTGAGGACAGCCCACATGGCTGACATTAGGCAGAATGAGGTGTCTGCCTCAGGTGGCATAAAATAGGGGCAGGGTGGTGCAGTATAGTGTCGAAGGACTGAGCTGTGTGTCCCACATAGCCTGCCCTGCCCCCCCTTTACCACTCCAACCCCAAAGCTAGACTGTGTTCTCAGGTGTGGTGCAGGATGCTGCCACCAGTACTGAAAGTAAGAGTCAACTGCAAGTCAAGTTCATTTCTGTACAAGGCCTTTATTTATATATTTAATTCAGTTTATGAATCACTTCCCATGAAACATCTCACAGTGATTTCACAATAATAATAAATTATTATTATTTATAATAATAATTTTATTATTTGTATCCCACCCATCTGACTGGGTTACCACAGCCACTCTGGGCCGTTTCCGAATAAAAGCATCAGCAACAGAAATATATATAATGATTTAAAAGAAATGGTGTGGGTGGGTGTTCCAGCTTGCCTTTTACCTCAGGCAGAAAAATATACCGAGACAACCCATAATCTATTGTGGATTAATTTTACATGGCACCGAGCCTGTCAGTCATTCCCCCTGCCCCACCCATGCTGCTTTTTCAAGGGGTGGGGGGCTGAGAAACATCTTGTCAACTTTCTTAAGCCTGCTTATCTACAGAAAGGTCAGGACACAATCTTGTCAAGAATTTCTGGTGCAGGTGGTGCTTCCATGCCAAATGAAACATATTGCATTCTACACTTTAGAAAATGTTCTGTTAGGATGACATAAAAGCCAGTGCCTTGTTGAGTGCTGTAAATAAAGAAACCATTTCAGTTATGTTTGGCCTGTCTGGAGTGGTTCAGGGATATCAGATAATGATTTGACTGATATCTATCTATCATCTATCTATCATCTATCTATATCTATCTATCTATCTATCTATCTATCTATCTATCATCTATCTATCTATCATCTATCTATCTATCTATCTATCATCTATCTATATCTATCTATCATCTATCACAGCCTTCTTGCCAAATGGACTCATATTGATCCTTGATTCTGCCTTGAGGGAAGGCAAGACTTCCCTTCCATTCCCTGATTCGGTGAAGTTCAGTGCAGAGATAGATATACAGAGATATAGGGATATAAAATAGGGCCGTGTTCCAGCTGAATTTCAGATCCCAAGCTCCAGATTCAGCTGAGGTGACCAGAGGCAGCTCAGCTTGGCATGATCTGGGGCTGTAAAAAGGGTGACATTCAAAAGGGGGAATTTAACTATTGTTTTAAAGGTGCCAAGGCATGTGATGCACAAACTGATCTCATTTGCTTGCACGATCTGCTCCATTAATTTCAGAGAAGGGTGTAGACCATAGCTGTCAACTTTTCCCTTTTCTTGCAAGGAATCCTATTCGGAATAAGGGAATTTCCCTTAAAAAAAGGAAAATGTTGACAGCTATGGTGTATACCCAAATGTGAATGTTTTTGAAATGAATGGGAGAACACTGAGTGATCCCGATCCAGTACTATTGCACTTAGGACCTCCTTTGGGGCTTTCCATAGGCATCTGACTGTGCTACTCTGAAAACAGGATTCCGGGCTAGAGAGCACTTGGTCTGATCCAGCAGGGCTCTTATGTTCATAGGTTCCACATATTGCCAAATGTGGAAAATGGAGCTTCACAAGTGCATGGGGCCATTTCATAAGCAGCAAGCTTTATTTGCATGCCCAGGGCGCACAAGCCTATATCCACAGATCGCTTGACATATCACAGAAGTATGCAGACATTAATGATAGTGACATGGAGTCACTTTTACCCTATAACATGTACTGTACAATGGCTACATATGCCTTTTCATCATGTGTACACCACAAATGGACCCTAGATCCTGTGTGTAATTTCAATATCAATATCACACATGGAGTGACATCAGAACCATACACGTGCCTCCAAGGGATAGTGACTCAGTGATAGGTTACGTGCTCTGCATGTAGATGACTCAAAGTTCTGTTCATGCTATCTCCAAACTGTGTTGTAAAATACTATAATCTGAAATCCTGGACTGGTGTTGCCAGTTGGTCTCAACATTCCTGAGCTAGATGGACCAACTGTTAAACTTGGTATTTGGCAGCTTCCTATGTTACAAGGTGGAATCAGTCCTTTAATTAGTATATAATTCTACTCTATCATTCAACTGCAGCTCTTGTTTTCCCCATTGTTGAGTGGGGTTCAGAATTGACTGCAGAAGGAAGAAGAGAATACATCTTATGGAATAATTTCAGAGGAGATATTGAGTCCTTAGAAGCTGCTAAATCAATAGATTGCCCCAGTGAGATGTTCTAAGAATTCAATACGAGAGAATAGTGGCCACTATCATAATATTTAATGTCAATATAGGACCCCTGCTATGCATTTATTAAGATCAATTAAAGTTCACCAAAGCCCTAGCCTCCCATTAATTTTAATTTGTCTACTGCTAAAATGCCTGGTTTGCAAATGTGCTTCCCACCACAATGCTGAAGTTTCACATTTATACATTTGTTGTATTTATATTTAGAGTTCTAGAGCCATTGGCAAAGATATTGAGCTTTCAGTCTAAGCTATTAAGCTTCAACTCTATATTAATACCTTGCTGCATAGGAAGGTTTTCCTCTCCATGGCCAATTTCCCAATCTGACCTTCTCCATAGCTAGGCTTAATATCAGAAGCAGAGGCGCCAGTTTACGATGGCAATTGGGGGCTTAATGTTGCATGTGTGACATCAGGACATTGTGATGTTGTGTGCGTGATGTCCCAATGTCCCGACATCATGGCGTGGCGTCAGGACATTGGGAGGAGCCAGGGGCAGAGCTGAACACAGCAACCGTGCAGCCTCAATGGCCAGTGGCTCCTCCTCCTCCTCCTCCTCCTCCTCCTCCTCCTCCTCCTCCAGGCACTGCAACCAGCAGGAGGCTGCTTTGACCCCCCTTCCCCTCTTGGTAGGGGGATGGGGGAGGGCTCAGCCTCCTAGAGCTTGCACCCCTGGTCAGAAGTGAGCCTGGCTGGGAGAAGAGTGCCTAGCAAATTCTTCAGAAAATCAACAGGGAAGGGTTGAGGATGGTTCAGGTCTCCTCAGTGGTCCTTTTGCACAAAAATAGTGGAAGCCCACCCCTATTTTATACATCACTGGGGTAGACCCAGGTTTAAACAAATGTGACTACATGTAATTTGAGCATGCGCCAAACTAGATCAGATGTGACATGGATTTGTATGTACCTTTCCCATGAATACTTGAGGACACCTGCATCTTTTCCCCTGTAAGAGAAAAAAAAATACACTTTTGAGGGGGAAGAAGGGGGAAGAATTTCAGAACACCCCTCCTAATTCTTATGTTCAATCTTGCAACCTCCCAATAGACACCCTATGCCCTGTTAACAAGTTTGAAATGAAGCTTTGGAACTGGCTGGATCCTGCATTGGCTTCCTTAGCCATGACCAAATGATTGCTTCCTTTAAGGCCTTAGGGAGGCATTTCTCTTGACAGTAGCCAGTTGACTTAAAAGTGTTATATTAGCTTTTAAAATAGGCAGGGTAGCCAAAGGTTAAGGGAGCAAGAGATGGAATCATCAAGATTATGGTCCATTTCATTGGGCAACACCAACTGAAAATCCAGATTCTGGCTGCCTCCTCACCAATTGAATCCACTTGATGTCTATCTGCACAACATGTTGCCAATTGGTCTCTCGCTTCATGCTCCCAAGGGCTCTGCCAACTCAGTTGGACTAGGGCATAGTGGACCATTTCAAAGGACTCTCTTCACTGTTGAAGTCATATGACTTGCTTGTGTAGGGCCTTTCTCACTATCTCATCAAAGTCTCATTCCAGCTGACTCCAACAGACAAGTGGGAAACTTTGCATAAGAAATGTTTTGACTGGGCTAAAAACAATCGAGTTGTTTGCCTTCCATCGTCTCTCTGGCGGGTTATGGTATGTATCATGTGGTTCGTTTTAAGTTGTGTAACTCTATACGTATTTTGGTTTCTAATGCCCAGCAGTAAAACAGTGTACAAAAATAATGGTAAGTGGCACGACTGAGTGACATGACAGATTAACTCCCAGGTTTTGAGCTCTGGATGCATGGGTGGAAATGGCATAGGTTAAAGGGAAAATGTGTCGGTGGGTTTCAGTTTACTCTGATTTGTGCACAATACCAAATTGCCATGGGACGTGAAATTGAAGTAACGTTTCTTCGCATAACTCCAGGGAGGACTTGGGGTTTTCTATCTCCTGTGAGCTGGATAATATTTTGCATGAAAGCCCCATGGAGTTCAGAGAACATCCGGGAGTCATTTACATTCTGCACAGCCTCTAGAACTATATGTTCTGAAAGAATATCAATATACTTACGTTGTGTGAACTGATTACATATGCTTCCTTGATTTTTCAGGATCTGAGGCACCATTTCAGTAGCAGGGAGATTCTCTGCATGGTTCAAACATCTACACACACACAAACGTTAAAAGCATTTGATTTCTAAAATACCTTATAATAACTATAGCATTATTATCAACATTGTTCAAACATCCTTTACTTAGAAAATGGAATTAGCGTCATTGGCATGTCTTACACAGGAACATTTAATCATTCATAATTATAGCCACTAAGCATGTAAAATCAGTGTTTATTTTGTTTCATCACAGACATTTATACTCTGATCCCCAAATACTTTCAGAGTTGCTTACACTTTAAACTTAGAAATAATATCAATAATGATTTCAAAACAGCAGCAAAACAAACAAAACTCTGGCAATAAACCTGACCTAAACATGAACGAGTAAATGAACTTCAGAAAATGGGGGCGTTTGGAGAAGACTTTTCTAGGATACTCTTCAAACTTGGGCATACTAATGTGGGAAAAGTTGGATATTCAGGTACCAGGGTTCTAAGCCTATTTGGACTTTAAAGGCAAGAACCATCACCTTGAATTGCGACTGAACTCTGAGTTCGTTACTGAGTTTTATAGGTTTGGTTATGAGTGGGAGGGGTTTCTCTGGAATAAAGAGGGGAAAGGTATCTAGAGTATTGCTGAACCTAAGCATCCTTGCCATAGATTATGATTACAAAAGTGTGAGCTGCAAAATAATAATAATAATAATAATTTATTATTTGTACCCCGCCCATCTGGCTGGGTTTCCCCAGCCACTCTGGGCGGCTTCCATAGAAAACCAAAAATACACTAAAATATCACAGATTAAAAACTTCCCTGAACAGGGCTGCCTTAAGATGTCTTCTGAATGTCAGGTAGTTATTCATCGCTTTGACATCCGATGGGAGGGCGTTCCACAGGGCAGGCGCCACTACCGAGAAGGCCCTCTGCCTGGTTCCCTGTAGCTTTGCTTCTCGCAATGAGGGAACCGCCAGAAGGCCCTCGGTGCTGGACCTCAGCATCCGGGCAGAACGATGGGGGTGGAGACGCTCCTTCAGGTATACTGGGCCGAGGCCGTTTAGGGCTTTAAAGGTCAACACCAGCACTTTGAATTGTGCTCGGAAACGTACTGGGAGCCAATGTAGGTCTTTCAAGACCGGTGTTATGTGGTCTCGGCGGCCACCCCCAGTCACCAGTCTAGCTGCCGCATTCTGGATTAGTTGTAGTTTCCGAGTCACCTTCAAAGGTAGCCCCACGTAGAGCGCATTGCAGTAGTCCAAGCGGGAGATAACCAGAGCATGCACCACTCTGGCGAGACAGTCCACGGGCAGGTAGGGTCTCAGCCTGCATACCAGGTGGAGTTGGTAGACAGCTGCCCTGGACACAGAATTGACCTGCGCCTCCATGGACAGCTGTGAGTCCAAAATGACTCCCAGGCTGCGCACCTGGTCCTTCAGGGGCACAGTTACCCTATTCAGGACCAGGGAGTCCTCCACACCAGCCCGCCCCCTGTCCCCCAAAAACAGTACTTCTGTCTTGTCAGGATTCAACCTCAATCCATTAGCCGCCATCCATCCTCCAACTGCCTCCAGGCACTCACACAGGACCTTCACCGCCTTCACTGGTTCTGATTTGAAAGAGAGGTAGAGCTGGGTATCATCTGCATATTGATGGACACCCAGTCCAAACCCCCTGATGATCTCTCCCAGTGGCTTCATATAGATGTTAAAAAGCATGGGGGAGAGGACGGAACCCTGAGGCACCCCACAAGTGAGGGCCCAAGGGTCTGAGCACTCATCCCCCACCACCACTTTCTGAACACGGCCCAGGAGGAAGGAGCGAAACCACTGCATAACAGTGCCCCCAGCTCCCAGCCCCTCTAGACGGTCCAGAAGGATGTTATGGTCGATTGTATCAAAGGCCGCTGAGAGATCCAGCAGAACTAGGAAACAACTCTCACCTTTGTCCCTAGCTCGCCGGAGATCATCAACCAGCGCGACCAAGGCAGTTTCAGTCCCATGATGAGGCCTGAACCCTGATTGGAAGGGATCCAAATGGTCCGCATCCTCCAGGCGTGCCTGGAGTTGTTCAGCAACCACGCGCTCAATCACCTTGCCCAAGAATGGAAGATTTGAGACTGGGCGATAGTTGGCCATACTGGCCGGGTCTAAAGATGGTTTTTTAAGAAGCGGTTTAATGACCGCCTCTTTCAGCGGATCTGGGAATGTTCCCTCACAGAGGGAAGCATTCACCACCCCGCAGAGCCCATCGCCCAGCCCTTCCCGGCTTGCTTTTATTAGCCAGGATGGGCAAGGATCAAGGAGACAGGTGGTTGGTTTCACGCGTCCAAGCAGCCTGTCCACATCCTCGGGGGTAACGGATTGAAATTGATTCCATGCAACTTGACCAGACAAAGAAGATGCTTGATAGATGCTAAGTCCCAATGGAGTGTTTTCCTTCCTTCCTAATTGGCTTTCAAATGGCCAATGAATGTTCATGTTTTGGACTGTATTAGGGACCAAGCAGAGGGAGAGGCCTCTTCATATTTTTTTTACACACAGGAACATAAACTGCTGCCTTATACTAGCTCAGTATTGTCCATACTGGCAACAGCTCTCCATGTTTTCAGAAGGGGACATCCCTACCTATACATTTCAGCACACAAAGCAGTTGCTTTGTCACTGAGCTATAGCCATCCTGCAAAGAGTTCTTATGCCTCCTTGCATATCTCAGTGAGAGTCACTCCACTAAGAGTGATCTTGCATGGGTTCCCTAAACTGCAGTTTGGTTTGCTTTCCCAGATAAAATGGAGCCAGAAATACTGAGGAGACTGAGCTACTCCATAACATAGCACACCAAATGAAGCCAATGAAATGGTGCCACAGATCATGGAATCCATGGCCTCCCAAATATAAGGCCAGATAAAACAGCATTTACAAGCTGAAAATGTTGTGTGATCTGAAACATGGTGTGTGTGTGTGTGATGAGACCCTTGGAGTTATCTAAATAGTAGTCCTGCTTCTTATGCATTTTATAGAGTGCTGTATTAGTCAACTGTAATCTTAGCAACTTGTTGAATTTGTTGAACTCTGGATTTTCACGACAGATTCTTCATACAGTGGTACCTTGGGTTAAGAACTTAATTCGTTCCGGAGGTCCATTCTTAACCTGAAACTGTTCTTAACCTGAAGCACCACTTTAGCTAATGGGGCCTCCCACTGCTGGTGTGCTGCTGCTGCATGATTTCTGTTCTCATCCTGAAGCAAAGTTCTTAACCGAAGGTACTATTTCTGGGTTAGCAGAGTCTGTAACCTGAAGCGTCTGTAACCCGAGGTACCACGGTATCTGCATTTAGGGCAACAGCAGAAGAATGGGTGGAATTGTGACTTCAATAAATTGAGATGGAATGGTGGGCATTCTAGAGTGAATGACTGATGTAGAACATGAGAGGAAGACTCAGAAAGAAGAGGGGATGGTGATAGACCATGTTAGGAAGGATCAGGGGGAGAGAGGGAACAGATGAGAGGCTGGCGGGCAGGATAGAAGTTGAAAAGATGTCAGATGTGTTGAATTTGGTTGCTAGATAAAACCATCATTTCTGGTTTCTTATCAAACAACTGCTTGTGCTAGATGTTCTGTTTCATAAATAAACATAACTTTATTGATGGGAACCACCTACTGTGCTCTGGTATGAGTGGAGTCTAGGAATAACATAGCTGACCCCACATGCTAACCTTAATTTACAAAGTCAAGCATTTAGATGAGGACTCCTACTGCAACTCAGTAGGTGGTGGTGGCAGTTTATTTTTTATAAGAGAAGGGAAGTCTGGATTCAGTATGAAATAAAACACCAACCAAGTGAAGTCGGGGAGAAATAATGCATTTTAAGACATCCTGAGTGGTGCACTCCATTCTGCTGTTTATTGGTGATGGAGGATGGTTGGAGGAAGAAGTTGTCAAATAGATCTTGATCATCCTCTAAGCCCTTGTCATAAAATCGTTCCCCATTGACCCATAGTTCAATGGGTCCAAAGTAAGTGCTACATTACAATACAAACTGTAACATTTTAGACACCATGCTTTAAAATTATCAGCAAGGAAAATGGATCAGTTGGTATTTTTTAGAGCTAAACTAATGATGTTTTTACCTAATCAATATATAAGCTTGATAAATATCTATATGAGGTTGCATTAAAAAAGCCATCGTAAAAGTTCAAGGGAGCTCAACAAAAAATTGTTGCATTTCACATGACTGTAGCACTCCTGGCCATACCCAGTGACATTTTCAAGTGAGGAGGACCCTCTGGGACTAGGAGGAACTGGAACACACACACACACACACACACACACACACACACAACATACAGAATCATTCCTGTTGCTCTCATGTAGACAGGATGACCTCATCTGCATCACCAGAAAAAGAGGATCTGCAATTGGATTATATGCATTGATTTGAAATGAAGCAGTTTGTCTGCCCTGAACCTTTTGCAGGTGCAAGCTGTGTTGAAAGCAAGATTGTGTATAGCTGCCCCAATACCATCATAAGCACAAAAAGGGTATGTGAAAGAGCCATGAGATTCCCTCCATGCAGGAAAATATTTGCTCCCCATAGTATTATAGTGCCATAATTTTTGCACTGTACACTGCCTGGATCTTGTATGCATTGGAAAAGATGTACCGTTTTACATTGTGATTTGTTCCCTTTCTTCTTTCATTAACTAGTATATTCTCAGCCAGGTGTTTTGGGAAAAGGGCAGGCTAGAAATACTGTAAACATTAATCTGTAATATGAATCAAAAGAACCACATCTTCCAAGTAAATAAGGAGCCTGCAGTGCTCATTGCAGTGCTTTGTTTTTGAAAGTTAAGAGTGTGAAATGGCATGAAGCCAGCTTCAGAAATGTTATGCTGAAATTCTTTCTTTCTTTCTTTCTTTCTTTCTTTCTTTCTTTCTTTCTTTCTTCTTCTTCTTCTTCTTCTTCTTCTTCTTCTTCTTCTTCTTCTTCTTCTTCTTCTTCTTCTTCTTCTTCTTCTTCTTCTAAAAGGGCCCCAACACAACACTTTGTTGCTCTTTTAGCAGTGCAGAGACTTAATCCCTATGGGAAGCTCAGCTGCCTGGCTTCTCATTGAGACCAATGTGAACTGATGGTGCTCACCACCTCCCACGATCAGTCTCTAAAGCTGCAATAAATTCACAGGTTTTGCTTCATTGTGGTTCATGTGATTATCTTCTCCAGTTTCAGCCCATGTGTTGTTATCCAAGCTAAGATAAACTCTTTGCTAGAGATGCAGTGAAACATGAACATCGTAAGCCTCAAGTTCTAACATACAGTCCGGTCAAAGCTCTTGTCCTCTTATTTCTTTTAATTATCTGAAGAAATGTGAGCTACACAGGGGATTCTTAACCTAAAGCTGCTTCAAGGAGCAATTTCCCCTTCGAGGCTAATCAATACAAAGAGCATTTTTTTAAACAAAAAGCCACCCCAAAACAGTAGGCTCTTGTTTTCATCTCTTTCAGGTTGGATCATGCAATGATGTCTCAGCTACTAAGGCTTGGGGGAAATGGAAAGACTGGCCTACATTTCACTTTCTGCTCTGAAAAGAGTCAGTGAATATATATTTCTATTTGCTTATTTTAAGAAGAACATTGAGAAAGACACATTTTCCTCCCAAAGACTGGAATGAAGAGAAAGCATAGCAGCTGATGTCAATAGGAATATAGAAGGAGCTACTGATTAGATGATAAACAAGCATAACTTGAAAAATAGCTCTATTTACCATGCAGTCTTGTACATGCCTACTCAAAACTGAGTCCCATTGAGTTCCATGGAAGTTACTCACATATATAGGATTGTGGTCTTATTTAGGATAGAAATTTTAATCTTGCCATTGAATCATGTTCCCAGGAGGATTGACAAAAAAGGGAAAGTAAACAATTAAAATATAAATACAAACTGAATAATCGGGCGAAAAGATAGCAAGATCTCAAAATCAACACAAGAGCAATCACTGAGATTAAAATCGTATCTAAAAAGATTAGGAATTTTTATTTTAAGGTTTTTTTTAAAAAAAGGATTTTGCTTGGCTCAATAAAGATCACAAGCTAAGATGTGACAAGCACTCTTCCAAATGACTAAAGGATCCATATATATATATATATATATATATATATATATATATATATTTGCAAACATTTTAAACTGCCTTTCCACTAAGAGTGCCCTTCATTCAAGGCAGGGAATGAAGCTAACAGGGCACAAACAAAAACAATAAAAATAAATAGTTAACATCTGGGCTCTAAATTAGTAGTTATTCCCTAGTTTCCCTAGTTTCTTTATTCATCCTTATGAAAAAATGTTCCCTAAAGATGAATTGACCTCACAATGTTATGGAAATTCACTGAGTATTGGTAAAACTCTAATCACATGGCAGCAAAAAATACAAAAATTTAAACGGAAACAGGAGCCTTATTTTTTAAAATTTGGAAAATTATTCATTAATGAGTTGCTACCTAATAAAGTTGTTACATGGTGGAAACTCTGCAGTTAATGGAGTAATTCTATGCATGTTTCCACAGAAATAACTCTTATTGTGTCCAGTGATATGCCGTAGTATATTTGTTTAGTTGCAGGCTCCAATCATATGTCCAGTTTGTCGAAATAAAGCCTTCTGAAATAAAACCTTTTTGAGGTTGATGGAGTGCACTTTTAAGTAGATATGCACAAGATACTATAAAACTCTTAAAACAAAGGAAAATTTAGGAATTGAGACATAGATATGAGGCACATCTACCTGATACCTTCCTGTGCTATTTTGGATTGCTTTTTAGGATAGAAGTGAAAATGCATGAAGCATCTATCTCAAGGCAGGTATCATTTGGGATAAGAAATATGTTGAACAGGTGTATTAGAATATCATGGAGGGCCAAGGAGTTTTCTTTAGGGAGCTGGTGAAAATGTTTCTCTTTATCTAGGCATTCAGCTGATTAACATTCTATGACTTTGAAAATGTGTTTGTGGGTTATTGGTTTGCTTTTGTTTTAATATATGTTTTGTATTCTCATTTTGCATTTTCCTGTTGTAAACCACTCTGGGATCTTTGGATGAAGAGCAAAATACAAATTTAATAAATAATGCCTAGATATCTGTTAGGGCCTGGGATCTTTAAGCAACTAATTCTGTTTCTCTTTTATTATTCCATAAAATAATATGCTCTCACAGCTAGTTATTTCCTGAGATGAGTACCGTGTTGGAATCTTAATCTTCAAGATAAGCTTCTGCTGGGTCTCAGGGTGGCACCTGAGGTAGGGAGTATTGGCTAGCCTCAGAGGTTATCTACACTGGCTCCCTGCCAAATAGTAAGTAGTCCTTCACCTTGCAATGATGTACAAACATTGTCAAAATCACTGATGTATAACCCAAATACCAGGTGTGATTTATGTGACTCCAATAGGGCATAAGTCCCCCAAACACCTCTGCTAGTCAGAACCTTAGCTGGAAAGTGCTGCGTACTGGGTTTCAGGAATAAAATCCATTGCTTGACAGGATTGCCAGCCATCAAAGGAAGGGACATAAGATAATTGCAATGCTGGTCTCAAAATCAATCCTATCAGCTCTGTGGATGAGTGAGGGGAAACCAGCATAGGGTGACGTACTCAGAGTGACTGTGGGTGTTGGCAATTGGAAAGAACAGGTTCGAACACTAGCATGCAGTAAACAGGCATCCTGGAGGGCAAAATAAAAGAAGTGCCGTACAATTAGGTGATCTCCCCAAGCATAACTGATATCCCTCAATTATTGTAGCTGTGAACGCTGTAACGAATGTGAACTGGAACCTATGAAAAATTCTAGTGCATCTCTGGGAGACAGGAATAGAGACAGGTTTCCAACCAGTGGGTGGCTCCTAGGGATGGATGAATCTGTCCATTTTAATTCTCCCAGTTTCTCAATTTTTCCAATTCATCAGCGATCAGAGAATTTCTTTCTTTTTTAAATCCTTGTGAAAATTCACCAGCTTTTCAGTGCAAGTGCCTAAAATACATATTTTTGTATGAGGTTTTGACTAATATGCATATTTTTGCAAGCAATTATTTCAAATATGCTGTAATGCATTTCTGTTTAATTTATGCATTTGTATGCACACAGTCTCTTAATATATGCATATTTGTATACATCATTTGACTGGTGAACAGCATCACCCTATGCACATATATCAGTAGGCACCCAGACATCCTTCACACACTGATTAAAGGTAGGAGGCATGGCTGTTGTGTGTGCCAGCAGTGCCCAGCAATGCCCCTTCACACATTATTTTATCATCAGGATTAGTCATCTCACTGAGCCACCTCACTTACTGACTCAGTAAAATAATACTCGGTCTTCTTTTGCATTATACTGAGATGTAGCCTGGCACTATTGCCATTAAAATGAATATTTTGTGTGTACTTTTCTGTCTCTGTGGTTCTGCATTTCACATCTAATGAAACATGCTCAGTACTGTTTTAGCACTACAAATGAAGGAATTCAATTATAATAAAATCTGGCTACTTTGCAAGACCTATTTTCATAACTGCATCCAAAGTACTTGTGACAACCAAAGACAATTCTTTTTACAACATATTGGCTCATCACAATGGCTACATTTTAACACTGAGAGACAGATAAAGCAAACAGAATCACCTTCAACCACACTGATGACATGCCTTTTCTGGGAAACCATTTAGTTCAGTAACTAGATATCCCACTGTTGGTCAGCTGTTTTCTACTCACAGTTTAGTTTCATCCTGTGTGAAATTAACTGCTGAAACATTTAGACAGTGAGTAACCAAGAACGTAGTTAGAAACTTTCCATTTATTTCTGACACATGAACTGCATTTTGAACACCAAACAGTATTAGAAACTGAAATGTTTGTCCTTAAAAAGAAGAAGAGAGAATTTGAAAGACCAGTGTCCCCAAGTACATTGACAGGGCTGGGCATACCATGAGTCTCAGTGAACCGCTGGGCTCAGGCAGCATATTGGGAAGGGCGACAGAACACCTGTCCACCCACCTGGCACACTGAGTTGGGCCCAACATTGGGGAGGCCCATCACACGTGCATGACATCATACATGCAATGCCCTCCGCCCAGTCTGGCCAGGCCTACTGGGACGCACAGGCATCCCTTTGAGGATTGGCAGAGTGCCTTCCCAGAAGGCACTCTGGCAATCGCAGTGGGGAGCATAGAGGGTGAAAATCGCCCACCATGCCTCCTGCCCCCACACTAGATCTCAATGTCGAGAACTAAACCTAAGAACAGGAAAATGAGAAACGGAGAGAAACCAACACTGACAGATTTGTCCATCTCCATAGACTTGTTATGCGTAAACCCATGCAAAAGAGACATGGGCCAGGAACAGAGGGGTCCTCGTAACAGGAAATGCATGACATTTTAGAAAGTACACTTCTGAGGAAAATGCTGTTTTCTTGCAATTCACCACAAGCAAATTAGAGGGACGGTGATCAGTGCGACAGCAAAGAAGTGATCATTATTTCAGCAAACATTCAGGTATACATCTGTGCAGTGTTATGGCAATACTTGGCTGCACTTTTGTTTATCTCAGCACTTTGGAACTTATATTTAACGGTAGTTCTGCAAGGCCTTCAAAAATGGAAGGGGCACAGTTCCATCTGTGTAATTTAGATTGCAAACATATATTTGGTTACGTATAATTGCCTAAGGCTACAATCCTAAGGAGTCTTGGGTAGTATCATCAAAACGCCATTCTGTATTCTCCCACCCCAGTTTTTATCCAGATTTACCCTTTCCATGGCAAAGGCAATAAGTTGTTTTTTTAAAGTACATTGCAATGACCGATTTGCAATATTAAGTCCAAGTCTAGAAGCACTCTTATCTGGGTGAGAAGTACATCTCATTTTACTCAATGGATATGACTTACACCAGGGGTCAGCAACCTTTTTCAGCCGTGGGCCAGTCCACCATCCCTCAGACCATGTGGTGGGCCAGACTATATTTTTTTTTGGGGGGGGGGGATGAACGAATTCCTATGCCCCACAAATAACCCAGAGATGCATTTTTAATAAAAGGACACATTCTACTCATGTAAAAACATGCTGATTCATGGGCTGTCCGCGGGCCAGATTTAGAAGGTGATTGGGCAGCATCTGGCCCCCGGGTCTTAGGTTGCCTACCCCTGACTTACACTAAGCATGCATAGAATTACACTGATTTTATATGTTAACTTTGTAACTAAATGCTATAGCATTTTAAGATGCTGCCAGAGGTTATAGCTACTTAGGGCACATGAGATACAGCAACTTGTGGAATGATAGTGTGTGGTTAGGGTTATTAAGAAAGACAGATCCTGTTAGCAGCTCTTCTTGTATTTCTCAGGTGGCTGTTCCTCATCACAGACACGTCTTAAATATCCAACTCCTGTTGATACACTATTCTTTTCCTTCAAATTTAAATATTCCCTGGCAAGGTTAAGCATAGCAATGTAAATTGAATAATCTGATGTTCAGCAGACCAATATTTATTTACACACCAGCGGATCACAATGAAACGTGATGTTGTGATAGGGAAGACAGATTTATACAGTTTTACACCAAGCATTATCAAACTAGAATGGGAAGAAAGTCTCTGTGTTTAAATCCTCAAAGGAAATTAGGCAGCTTGGAATAGGAAGTGTGGTGTATAATCACTGTCAGCTATGGTTGGAGAATGGATCCACAATAAGGAGGTGGAAAATATTAGCATGTAATGTACAGTTATTCAAAGTCTATGAGCTGGGAATGGAATATGGTGTTATCTTACAATGGCTTACTTTGGACGAGAAAGAACTAAGAAGTAGATGTAGTTGGTAGGTTTTATGGAAGTGTGTTAGAAAAAATAAAGACATAATTCTACTAAACTGATTACACATACTATGAAATGGTTTCTAAACTACCAGATTGTCTTTAATTGAAAATTGTTGTTTTCTCTAGTGACGTTTCTTGAAATGATGCCCTCTTTGGCTTCAAGGGAGAAAGAGTCTTCTCATTCCTAGCCAGCACATTTACAAAAAGAGATGATGTTCTCAGAAGAGAGAAACATGACACAATTCACATCCAGCAAACCCCTGCTTCTCAATTTGCAAGTTTTTATCTGTGCCACCACATTGCTCATTTTGCGTTCTGGCAGAAGAAGCAATTTGACAGTCTGCATGTGGTCCTGCAATGGAGGGATTTGATAGCATATCACTTCCTCTAACAGGCGCTGACTGCTGACAGAAACCGGGCCCAAACAGGGCCACTGAGAAAGAAGTGGAAGGCATCAGCATGCTGGTAGGGAATGTGAGATTTTCATAAGAATTGTTTTTTAAAAAAAAAAACAACTTTTAAAAACCACTAAGGGTACAAAAAATTCCCCACACAGTCCAATGAATAGAGACCATCCACAGTGGTCACAGAATGCTGAGCATCAACTGAAGAATAAAATGGGGGGGGGAGAGATTAAAAGCCAATGCTCTGCTTGGAGAAAATGGCTAGTGGGAACCCTGAACAGGAGCACTCCTGCTCAGCGCTATAGTGGAAACACAGGCAAGTGCAGCTTGTGAACATTTTTCAGGGCAGGAGCTATGCTTTCATTTGCTGAAACGCCAGGGTAATTGAAGGAAACACCTTGCTCTGGAAAGTGAATGGGGTGATAAGTAGGCTTTCGGGGTTGTTTGTGACAAATTAGCAGAGAAGACATCAACAAATAAGGAAAATAAAGAAGCAGAGGATTGAAAATTATTTGCTGTCCTGAGACCAGGTTCCTATTTCACAGTAGCAGTTTAAATGGTAACACTTTGCACTATCATTTGCACTTCTATATAAAATCATAAGGTTAGCTGAAGTTTGTTTGTTAAAGCTCAATGTGTTTTGCAAGTTGAACCTTTTTAGTCAGAAGTAAGCACCACTGAAGGGATGCGGGTGGCGCTGCGGGTTAAACCACAGAGCCTAGGACTTGCCAATCAGAAGGCTGGCAGTTCGAATCCCCGTGATGGGGTGAGCTCCCATTGCTCGGTCCCTGCTCCTGCAAACCAAGCAGTACCAAAGCACATCAAAGTGCAAGTAGATAAATAGGAACCGCTCCGGCGGGAAGGTAAACAGCGTTTTCATGTGCTGCTCTGGTTTCACCAGAAGTGGCTTAGTCATGCTGGCCACATGACCCAGAAGCTGTACGCTGGCTCCCTCGGCCAATAAAGCGAGATGAGCGCCGCAACCCCAGAGTCGGCCACGACTGGACCCAATGGTCAGGGGTCCCTTTACCTTTACCTTTAAGCACCACTGATTCCATGGCGCTTTCTCCCAGGAAACAATGCACATGATTTCAATACATTTTGTTTCAGGTCCCACTTCTATGTTCCCACTCCCATGTCCCCCCCTTCACCTGAATGTGTGATGGACTCATGCCAGAAGATGCCAGCAATGTTGTCTAGAAAGTGTTTTGCAAGTAGGGCCCAGAATAGACCATGAAGGGCTTTGCTGTTTCTTTGCAGGATCCTGAAGAAGCAACCCCACACTGTTTTGCACCATTATTTGCATTTCCAATTAAAATCCAATAAAGAAATAAATGGGCAATTCTCCCAACAAAGGGAGAAAGTGGAATCACCCATAGATCAGTATTGAGGCCTGTGATTTCTAACTTGTTCATAAATTACTTAAAGTTAGGTGTAGGTAGTGAGGCAGCAAAGTTTGCTGCAAAAAAAATAGTTGAAGGTTAAAACAAAAGGGGATTGCAAAGAATTACAAAAAGATATTTCCATACTATGTGAATGGGCAGTAAAATGGCAATGGATGTATGTGTAAAGTGATGGTGAACACTGTTAGAGAGGGTATACCTTTGAATACCAGTTGTTAGGAATCAAAAGCATGTGCTGTTGGGCTCATGTCTTAGTTGTTCCCTGGTAAGTGGGCTTTTTATATGCCTGTTGTCTTTGTCCATGGAGTTTTCTTGGCAGGGATACTGGAATGGCTTGCCGGTTCCTCCTCCAAGTGGATCACGTTTGGTCAAAACTCTCCACTATGACCTGCCCATCTTGGGTGCCCTGCTCGGCATAGTTCATAGCTTTTCTGAGTTATTCAAGCCCCGTCGCCATGGCAAGGCAGTGATCCATGAAGGGGTATGAACTATGGTGCTGGAGGAGACTCTTGAGAGTCCCATGGACTGCACGAAGATCAAACCTATCCATTCTTAAGGAAATCAGCCCTGAGTGCTGACTGGAAGGACAGATCCTGAAGCTGAGGCTCCAATACTTTGGCCACCTCATGAGAAGAGAAGACTCCCTGGAAAAGACCCTGATGTTGGGAAAGATGGAGGGCACAAGGAGAAGGGGACGACAGAGGACGAGATGGTTGAACAGTGTTCTCAAAGCTACCAGCATGAGTTTGACCAAACTGCGGGAGGAAGTGGAAGACAGGAGTGCCTGGCGTGCTCTGGTCCATGGGGTCACGAAGAGTCGCACACGACTAAATGACTAAACAACAACAACAAGTGGGCTTAGGATTGCTGCCTTATAATCATGTATCCACTAACTTGAAGTGCCATTGAACTCAATGGAGCTTACTTCTGAATAGATGTGCATGGGATTGTGCTGCAAATTAGCTAACTTGTATATTTGGAGTCTTCGAAGCTACAAACATGAGTCTGACCAAACTGCGGGAGGCAGTGGTAGACAGAAGTGCCTGGCGTGCTCTGGTCCATGGGGTCACGAAGAGTCGGACACGACTAAACGACTAAACAACAACATATTTGGAGTCATTAAAACAAAGTCAAATTAAGTAGCTGGTACAGTTTTCAGACAGCATTCAACTCAGTTTCCATCAAAAGGCTTGTTACATTGATGCCTGAAACAAATACCCAATTCTAGGTGATTTACTTCTGAAGAAATGATGCATTGACTCCAGAAAGATTAATTACCACTGATTCCCAGGAACCAGTCTGAGCTGACATGGGATTGTTAGTGATAAAACTTTATTATTCGGAAGATGATCTCATTCCATGCACGGCCAATATTCATTTTTAAGAAAGCACATCTGATTTGAGAATTGGGGATAGGCCAGAATATAATCATTCATATTTAGGACATATTTGTGGTATCAATAAACTTGATTTGAGCTTTGAATGTTCCTGATATGGTGAGGTCATTTCCATTTTTAGAGGGTGTGAAAGACAGCAGACATTTACAATGTAAATTACAAATCTGCATAAAATGCTTATAAATCTTTTTAAAAAATTGTCCCAAATCAAGCTACTCTTTGATTAACAGAATAAAACTAAAGTATGTTGTGACATTAAGCTGAAGTTTATCCAAGGTGAGTGAGCAGGATGCAATAGTCACATGTAATAGTCACTGTAGTGCTTTGTTTTCTTTTCAATTTATATCCAAACCTGTTTGGTATATTCAGCTGCCTTGAAATTAACACTATGTTCACCATAAAAAGGGATCACACAGGAGCAAAAATTTAACAATTTTCATCTAGATAATTATTCACAAGAGAAACAGGATGTAGATATGCTGTGAAATAGGCCTTTATGTTGTGGTTTTAAGAATTTCAGATTAGAAGCAAGAAAATCCAGATTAAAATCACCAGTGAGTCACAAAACTCAAAGTCATTATCTCTCTAGCTAACCTAATGTTGTTTTAGGAATACAGAGTTGGAGACACATGGCTACCCTGAGCTCCTTGAAGGAAGAGCAGGATAGGAAAGTAACTAATAATAAGGGTGTTGTGAATTAGGCCAAGTTATCACAGTAGTTGCTGCTGAAAAACCAGTCTCATAGCTGAAAGGACTTTCTCTGTGATGCTCACAAGCAAAGTAGCTACTAGGTAGCAGACATTCTCATTGTATCATTGGGGTCTATCATGCTGCAGACTTTTTGCAGTGGAGACATGGGAAATTGTTAACACAGGGAGCGGGTTCTCAAGAAACAAATTTCATAAACTAACTTTGACATTGATGGTGAACATTGGTGCCAAGTGATGATACTGACCCTCCTAACAGCAGAAAGACAAAACTGTTTGCAGACATCATGGCTTATCCAGTTGTGAGGCGATAAGAGAAGCACTACCAGCTCAACATTTCCTTTCTGTGCAGTGATTTAAGCCTCATGCACTCTTTGGGCCCAAAGTTAGAACTTCTTGTAAGGGATTTAGATCTAGGCCCTATTATTCTACATGAATTTGGATCTGGATGGATTTACTATCATTATTTTATTTATTTGCAAAAATGTCTGTACCACTAACATTAACAAAAAAATATCACGGTGGTGAATAACATAAAATCAATAATATAACTGCATTCATAAGGCAAGTACAGAATACATCATGTGTGTTTATGATGGATTTAGATCTAGCACCTCTGATTCTGGGAAAATGGCCAGCAAGTCAGTATATTCTGCCATATTCCTCTAAGCATCATTTGCAACAGTACAACTGTAAGTAAGATCTATTGCCTTCCTATCTAGCCTGTGGTCTTTCTAAGAGGCCTCTGGTTAGCCACTGCCAGACCTAGGATGCTGGACTAGATAGGCTGGATGAGAATCTTTTGCTTCTATGTTCTTAGTAAAGGTAAAGGGACCCCTGACCATTAGGTCCAGTCGTGACTGACTCTGGGGTTGCGGTGCTCATCTCGCTTTATTGGCCAAGGGAGCCGGCGTACAGCTTCCGGGTCATGTGGCCAGCATGACTAAGCCGCTTCTGGCGAACCAGAGCAGCGCACGGAAACTCCGTTTACCTTCCCACTGGAGCGGTACCTATTTATCTACTTGCACTTTGATGTGCTTTTGAACTGCTAGGTTGGCAGGAGCAGGGACCGAGCAACGGGAGCTTACCCCGTCACAGGGATTTGAACCGCCAACCTTCTGATTGGCAAGTCCTAGGCTTTGTGGTTTAACCCACAGTGCCACCCACGTCTTTGTTCTTATTGATAAATACTACCAACTACCCTAGATTGGTCAGAGACTTTTTTTGTATCAAAATGGCACGGCAAATTATTTTCGTCCATGCTATTTACATATAACCATTACTACCTCTTGTAAACAGGTTTTCCAGGCTTTTTGCATTTTGAAAACCTGCAAGACCTGCTTGGTTAAAGATGACAGAGGGACAAAACAAATACGAGTGTACAGCGGTGGAGGGTATTGTTTTGTTTATTACTATGCTATGTGTTTTGTGTGTTTTACATGGCAAACAGCTCTGTGATCCTCGGATGGTGGGCAGTATAGAAAATACATAAATAAATAATAAAAAACAATATTGCTGCATCTCTTCAACCCCCTATAAAACACCTCTGTTCTTCCTTGCGCAGAGCTTCTGTTACTGCCCCAAATTAAGTAGGAACAATAACAATGGCTTCTCTTTTCCAGCTGCCGCTTTTCAGAAAGTTAAGCTAAGACAAATGTGACTATCAAGTTAGATAGCAAATCAAATCAAATATCACCCCAGGTCTCAAGTGGTACAAAATCTGATTTTCATACTCTTGCAGCAATCTTGAAATGGAATATCTGATTAAGAATAATAATATATGGAAAACAGCAACAGCAGCTATGTGACATCCTGACTCTCATAAAGCTGACAATTTATCTTGATGTTATTTCAAATTATTCCTGTGAATTAGGGCTGCAATGAATATTCACTCATGTTGATTTTAAGGCCAAAAATAACAACAGGAGGATAGAAATGTTTTTCCCCAAATGCTTTACTAGAATCTCATCTTTCATTCTCGTGCACCCTTTACACTGCTGCATGCCATCCCCCCCCCTTGAAGTATTGCTTTGTTTTTCTTCTGAATTACTCACACAGGCAATTTCAGCCAGTAAGGGAATACAAAGCAAATGGAATCACGGCCCTCTTCGGTGGCTTATTAGAATAAGGATATGTACACATCAGTGGCTTAAAATGCAACAAAGTCTTTTACCTTGGCTTTGTTTTGAGTCCCATTATTAGAATAATGTTCAGAGCTCCCTCCAGAGTTACCACAAACTTTTCAAGAGTGATTTTTGGCTGTCTTTTTTAACTTTATGCATTAATAGCAGCCTCGTACCTGGAGTTGCCTGGGTATTCTAGAAACCAAAATAAATCATGCAGTTTTAAAAGGTCCAGTCCACCATTTGAATTCGAAATGTTTTCTTGTATTTTGTTAAAAATGAAGACCTTCACAGTTTCTTTGATTAGATATTACAACATGACATAAGAACTATAGAACAGAATAGGAAAACTGATGGAAGGGAAGGACGGAAGTCAACAGCTCTACGGAGCATAAAGTAGGATATATGTAATAAGATTTGATGTTTTACTGGTGTTGGTGGGTGATCTTAAATCTCAATAAAAATTATTTATATATATATATATATATATATATATATATATATATATATAAAAATGAAGACCTTCAGAGGCAAAATAACCCCCCAGAGAAGTTACTATATATTGCCTGGTTATCAGTGGGGTGGTCGGTGCCGCAAAACTTAAAGCAGAATGCAAAGGATTTTGCAGTAAAAGTGAAATTGCTTATATTAGGCATAGGGAAACTTTTTTTTATCCTGAAGGCCACATTCCCTCATCAGGAACATTTTCAAAGTGGATGGGGCCTGAGGCAAACATGGGTGACACAATGGATACAGTGGCGTAGCGTGGGGGGTGCAGGGGGGGCCGGCCGCACCGGGCGCAACATCTGGGGTTAGGGCAAATCCATGGGTTAGGGGGCGCAAATCCACGGGTTAGGGGGCGCAAATTACTTGCCTTGCCCCGGGTGCTGACAACCCACGCTATGCCACTGAATGGATATGCCTCTTACCTCTGCCTTACACACAGTAGTGGTTGGCAGGGTGGCCCTGCTTAAATGAACTCCCATCATCAACACAGGAAGGTGTGGTGGAGGAGAAAGGCCGGGGCAAGTTTGGCACAATGCAACGCACTAACAAAACCAATTCAGTGGTCCTGCCAGTGTGTTTGCACTGCACCGACTTTACTGCCACACAACACCCCTCCTGGTACACCCCAGCAATATTGTGGCAGGAGGTCAGGGAAGCAGGCCCACTTTACTTCACCAACTGCTATTGTTCCCACAAACATTTCTTTGGTAGGTTTTTGACCAATCTACAGTCATATCTCATGTTGCGTCCGCTTCAGGTTACGTGTTTTTGTGTTGCATCCCGTGGCAACCAGTTACTTCCAGGTTTCGCCGCTCGCACATGTGCATAAGCGCTAAATCGCACCGCTCGCATGTGCAGACATGGCACTTCAGCTTGCATCAGTTCCGTCTTACTGACGGGCCTCCGGAACGGATCCTGTCAGTAACATGAAGTTACACTGTATTGTACTATTGTTTACCTGCTCATTTTCTGAGCTCTTATCCTGCTTATTTCATTAGCCACTGCCAGTGGTGGAGCTTCATGCTCCAGCACCGGGGGGGGGGTGGAGAGCAGGCAGGGCGAGGCTGGCGTGCATCCCGGGGGCATGGCGTGCTGCCTGTAGGGGTGCCGTGCACATCCTGGGGGCGTGGCACCCAGTGCAGGCAGGGGGCAGCCACAATGACACCCCACCGGGAGTGTGACGGTGCACTCCCCCCCACTCCTCTTCCTCCGCCAGTGGCCACCACCACCAAATGCAACAAAAGTACATGTGTTCAATGTACAGAATGATGACTTCTCCCTCCAAACTTTTCTTACCAATTTCTCTGATTAGCTGAGGGGATTAGCTGAAGAGTAATCAAAGACTCAGCAGGCCTGATGATATAAACCGGTGAGAAGAGTTGCTACTCCATTGATTTTGCCAGAATGATGCCAAATTGTAACATCTGAAGAGCTAGTTGATGCTTATGATTCAGTAAAACCTACAGAGAAATTGTTTTAGAATGATGAATGTGTCAGATTTCTCCCTGATGAATGGATAGCAATGAGTAGCCACACCTCAGTTTCATTTAAAACATAATTTTGTTAAACAAATAATAAGTTTATAAGATTTCTGTGGGTTTTTTTCTTGAGGGGGGTTGCTGCTGCTCTTAGTTTGATAATTTGTGTTTTGATGAATGAACCATTGTAGCTTTTATGTTTGCTTTTAAATTCTAAGTGGATGAAACAAGTGGAATACACATACACACATACAGTACAATCCAAGAGAAAACATATATTTCCCTCCAAGATTGTTATGAAATCACTCTGACTGTCAATGCGCTGGACCTAGTATAATATCTTAGTATTGATCTATCCTTCAACAACTAGAGACCCAAGTAGATGGGCCATGGCCATACCACATATGCCACTGTGGTAATCAGGGGAGATACTGCTTGTACTATTGTTTATCCCTGAAGTGTGATCCATGGTGCAACAGTCTGAATATTATAGAACTCCCTTCCAGTGGAAATCAGACAGACACTGACCCTTTTGGAGAATTCGGTGCCTATCAAAGACAATTATAGTCCATCGTTACTTTGTAGAATAATAATCCTAGCCTGGCAATTGCTATATTTTGGAACAGTATAACATAATTTTAATATGTTTTTACCTGGTTTTCATAGGTGTTTAATATTGTTGCATTTCTTTCTGCTTCACGCGTTGCTTTGAACTTCTTTCTTATTGTCAAGCAGCTAAGAAATTGTCAAAAATTACAAAATTAATAAATGAATGATAACACAGATATCCGGTTTTGATTCCCTTCTAGGATCATCTCTGGGTTTGAGGAGGCCCTTGGCAGCTCTTCCTTTGGGGAGCTGCCAAATTTTGTGGGGAGGCAGTGCAGATGTCAGTGGGATGGAGGCTCTGGCACGGCACTAGGGGCCTGGCTTGGTCCCATCCTAAACATTCCAGGATGATCTTTTAAGGATAACCATATCATTTCTGAAACACTTCATTTTCCTGTATGCTGAGACACATTTTCCAAGGAGATACAAGTGCATTGCTGTTGAATTCCTGATAAGTCTCTCTAGACAAATCATAGCCATTTTAAAAATCACATTCCCCTGAGCTTTTAAAGGAGGAAAAATGTTTATGAACTGAATTATAGCATGGCTCCTGAAAGTGCTGTACTTCACAGACTCAGATAGAACTGTGGCCTCATGCCAGTGGCTCTCTAGAGAGAAATTTGAACAACTATTCTCATTAACAGGGTAAACACTCTTGGGGAAACTGAGCACATGAATATTGCAATCCTTCATTGGTGGTATTTACCATGGATATTTCGGTGTTTGGTAAACTAGATGAACAGTACTGGGCTGAAGAAAGTATGTTCCGGCCTGGAGTGGGGAGAACTTTGTGCCACTAGGTATAAAAGTAAGCCCTTGAAAAAATCTGAGGTAAACTCAAAGCTTCAAAGCCAGTCAGTTCCAGTGGGAGCAGGATTTACTGCTTGTTCTCAAGAAGTGTTGCTGTCTTAGATTTAAGACGGCTCCTTATTTTGTTGTTGTTGTTTTCCAAAGTAGATGCTTGCTTTTGTATGTTTTAGACAATGTGAGGAGGTCCCTGTACCATAAGAAGTCTTATACAGCTAGATCATTTGGAGTTTATGTGCTAGGAAAGAAGTGGTCAGGATAAGTATCACTGATGTGCCAGAGTAATTTGAGTAAGGGTCACAAGGACTAATTCCTGATATCTGTTGCATGAGCAAAGCTCACTTTTGATGATTACAAGGGGATGAGCAGACCCTCTTAGTAACATTTAGTAATTGTTCAGGATTCCTATACCCCTTTGGTTCTGCTCCAGCTGAACTCTGACTTTTGGAATGTCAGAATGGATTTTGTATATGTGCCCTAAAATAACAAGAACGGTTGTTGTTGTTAGTAGCAGCAGTAGTAGTGCATTGGTATCATTACAAAATTTTACTATGTGAAATTGTGCTATTGCGTAAAAATGAGCTTGTTTTAATTTATTTTTGGTTTTGGCTTCATCATTCCTAACTACAAACAAACAAACAAACAAACAAACAAACAAACAAACAGAAAAGGGAATCCTCTCTCACCCAGGTTGCAAAATTCCATAAATCTTTTGTCTGGAAAAATAATGGAATCTGACATTATGAGTTATTCCAGAACTTTAAAAACCCAATAAGGCAGAACCTCAAAAACCCAGTTGGAATCCAGCTGAGGTAGATTCCATAAGTATATTTAGTAATTACAAATAATCAGTTACCAAATGCTGACTTGGTCCTAATTTAGGTCCTTTTGTGCTTTCAAATGCCCAAACATTTCATGCATATTATCTTATTGTAATCCTTACAACAACCATGTAAGGTAGGGTAGGTCAGAATTATATCCAGATGTTAGATCGGGGTGATGAAGCATTTCCAGGTCAAGGGCTGTATTTACTTCTGGGCAACCTTCTGAAGGCCACATGCCAGTGATGGGTAGGACCTGAGGCAAAAGTCAGTGGAGCAACAGATGTAAATTTTACTTCTGTACATTAGGCTTCTTTCTACACACATGCCTCTCTATACACAATCCAAACAAGCAAAAAGCATTATCAGAGTAAAAGGATACATTCCAACCAGGCAAAAGTACTCAAGCAGGGTGCATGACAGGACTCAGTCTGCTAATCTTGCCATTCACATGCTCAGCATGTGGGCTTTTTGCTATATGTACATAAAGTCTGAAGTTCCCCACCTCTGCTATAGATGGAGGGACTGTGATTGAGGCTGAGTTGCTTCCCTAGTGAGTTTATGTCAGGGCTGGAATTCAAACCCAGGACTTCTTGAACAAGAGCTTAGTCTCTTAGCCACATCTGCTCTTACCACAGTATCTTTCTCACCCCATAGTAAGCTTGTACTGTAGACGGCAACATTGTGGCCAGCAATGAGGAAGATTTTAATCCTCCCTTGCTTTTGGACAGCTACATGTAGATGGTGAAGCTCCTCACAACTTGCTTTGATGATTATGCATGGGTCCTTCATACATTGACAAAACAACATGGCTACTGCTTCTCATGCTTCTTTGTGCACATACTTTGATAACAGGGTTGTCCCAATATATTTTGGCACCTGAGGCAAGCCACAAAATGGCTCCTCTGTCTCCTCCAGAGAAGAAGGGGTGAGTGAAGACCTACATCAGGAACAATGGGGAAATAAAGATCTAGACTGGGATCTGCTGCCCCATGGATTTGGCTACCTGAGGCAATCACCTCATCTTGCCTCATGTGTGGGCCGGTCCTGTCTGATAGCATTTGAATGAATTATTATGTAGCATAGTGGCCTAGTCCAGTGGCTCACCCAGGCAGAATAATCTGATTTTCCAAAACAACAGATGTTTTATTTGTCTATTACTAATCACACAATGCTGGGCCTCTTTCTTTATGAGTCTTCTCACAGGCATCCTCCTCAGAAAAAACTATACACATACATGCAAACAAACACATGCCTTCAGGCTTCCAGAACTCTCTTTGGCTTTCAGGGCCTGTCTCAGCACACATAGGCACACACCCTCCCTCCCACTAGGGGATGCATTAAGCTTTTTGTTTTTCAATCCCATACTTCCTCTCACAGGAGGCAAGACCAGCAACCAGCAAAACAGAACAAATAAATATTTTTTAAAAATAAGAGAGTCATTACAGAAATAATTATTCAACTGCTCATGAGGGTTGGCATAATGGATTTCAGAAAAAATGATGTCATTGTCTTAGATCTTCATGGAACCCCATGGCTGCTATGTAGTAATAACTTGCCATTTTAACAGGTGCTGTTGGTTAAACCACAGAGCCTAGGACTTGCCAATCAGAAGGTCGGCAGTTTGAATCCCCGGGACGGGGTGAGCTCCCGTTGCTTGGTCTCTGCTCCTGCCAACCTAGCAGTTCGAAAGCACATCAAAATGCAAGTAGATAAATAGGTACCACTCCAGCGGGAAGGTAAACAGCATTTCCGTGCACTGCTCTGGTTCGCTAGAAGCGGCTTAGTCATGCTAGCCACATGACCCGGAAGCTGTACGCCGGCTCCCTTGGCCAATAAAGCGAGATGAGCACCACAACCCCAGAGTCGGTCACGACTGGACCTAATGGTCAGGGGTCCCTTTACCTTTACCTATACCATACAGATACCACATTTTATGTGGAGCCAATGGCTGTGTACATAGCATACATTTAAAGCACATGTCTTCTCCCAAAGAATCCCGGGAACTGTAGTTTACCCTCACAGAACTACAATCCCCAACACCCTTGACAAATTATATTTTCCAAGATCCTTTGGAGAAAACCATATGCTTTAAATGTATGGTGTGTATGAGACCCAATAAGAAAAATGCATAGTGCTCAAATTGTTCTGGGCAGAGCAATCCAGTGAAGAAAGAGGAAAGGAAACCCATTAAAAGAAAAAAACATAAAAACTGTGCTACCCTAGATTTCAGCTCTTTGGTATCTTATGACGCAGCTTAATATATCAAACAACTGCAAACTTTAAAAAAAGAAAAGAAAACCACAAGATAGCTAAACGAAGCGAATATCTAATGAAGCAAATGAATAATTTATTAACAAGGAAATGAATGACTAATCACCTATCAGACTTAAGAACACCAAGATAACAAGCACCAAATGACTGTTTCTGAAAAGCTCAACAGATAAATGTTCAACTTTTTAAATTCAGGGAGCAAAACTGGTAAATTTTAAATGTATAAGAAAGAACAAAGAATTCAGTACCGTACTCATTACCATATACTATCCTGGAAGGCAAATAATTACCTGTCAACACTCTTATTTCTCTTTTCTATCCACAGACGAAAAGCTTCCAGGGACAGCAAAAGTCATACATTCATGTACATACATGTAAAAACACCAATAAGAAAAGCACACGCTTATGGATTTTTAATGGGTGCCGCAAGTGATCTTTTTAAAAAGGTTGTGAGCTGTAGTCAGCACCATGAGTATCTCTTCTTTGGCTCCCTCCCCTACAAAAAAACACCTCCACTTTAACCACGGGTGCAGTTACCAACAGAGTATAATTGCATGGGGAGTTGTTTTTGAAACACCTTTACTAATAGAAAAGTGGTCAGCATGTCTCTGGACCTGGAATAAAGAAGGACCCAAATGTATTTCAGGCAAATGCGGTTCTGTTTGGGGTGTATGTGCTGCATAATGACCAACAATGGGCAGAGGAAAATGTGCTTATGACCTGTGTTAAATACTGTAAACTGAATATTCATACTGTGATGCGATTCCCCCCCGTGAGGTCTAGTGGTATGACTCAACAAATACCTTTGGAAATACTCACTGCAAAACTGACACGGCCTTGCAGCCCAGATAGCGCATTTGGTCATCTGTATATATTTGTTGTTACACAACATCACACTCCCCAAACACTAAGAGCAGAATCCCTCCTGGCATGCATACAGTTGAGTAATATGGAACGATGGTAACAAAGCCAAGTGGAGGCCTCTTCTCACCCTTCCCCTCCCTGTGCAAGGATCATAGTATGCTTGCCATTAACTTAAGATGATTAGCTTTTCTCCATCCAGTCTTTCTTCTTCAAACCAGGATTCAAAGTAAATTCTAATGCCTCAATAGGGCTGGGTAGGAAACTGGCAGTAAGCTGGCATCTCTTTCTGGGTACTGGCTGGCATACTGTGATATCCATTCACAGTGGATGGGAAGAGATTAGGGCTTCTGGGGTGTTGTGGTGACTTATCTGTGCATGCACAGCTGGATGTGTATTGCAAACAACTGTGCCATAATGTTTTGAGAATTTCATAAATCAGTAGACACTAGAAAAGGTATTGAAATCAGTTAAAGCTGTGTGGTGTGAAATTTAGGGTCAGTTAAGCCTTTAGACTGAGGGCAGCTAATATGATGCTTTAGAGAAGTTGTGGACCACAACTCTCATTTTTCCTTACCATTGACCATGCTGGTTGGGTCTGATGGAAGATGTGGCTCGCAACATGAAGAGTGTACTCCAACTTTTAGACAGTTGCATTATCTATCCATGCTAAATCTCAGCTTTTGAGCCAAGAGAAATGAGGAAAAAGAAGAGTACAGAAATGGACAGATAATTTTGTAGAGTGTGGCAAGCTGAAATGAGAAAGTGTAATCCTCTCTTATGTGGTAAACATTCTATATATTTTGCAACCATACTACATTTGATCAGGTCCATATACTACACTGCTAATTCCCAAACCAATAACTTCAAATAATTAGGGTTACCGAGCCACTTCCCTTCTGCATGAAATAGGTTGCTTCAAACGTGCCTTCATTCAATGAGTAAACACCTCCAGTTCTAAACATGCAGAAATGCAGTGGGGACTGGGGGACTTCTCTGAGAACAGTTAATTTTTACACTTGGACACGCACTAAGTAAACCTTACTGAATGTAAGACTGTAGTGTTCAGTTTTGATTCAGAAAACTAATTTCTTTCTGGTATCAGACATTTGAGGGGGAAATGGAATTAACCCATGTCAGTGCTAAGTTAGATATGGGAAAACATTCTTCTCTGAAACTGAGAGTGTGCAGCCTGCAGGTAAGTTCATGCTTTCCACTGAGATTTACTGTCATATGAAAAACAGGAACCATATTCTGGTCCTGAATTAATTCATCTCGCCCTGAGGTGTCATATACTACGTGTGTTCAGAGAAGAGACAGCACTGTCATGATGACTCCCTCCTAGGCAGGAGAGCTGGAGGACAACAGGCTTTGCATGTTTTTTTCCTCTCCAATAAGCTTGGTGGGAAGAAGCTGTAATGCACCCCTAAAGGCATAAGTCACCCTGGACTTATTTATTGCACTGAGCAGTTTACAGAAGCACTTTTAACTTCCAGTTGTTAAAGTAAAATACAATCCCTTTAGCTATATGGTTGCAAGAACAAGTCATTCATAAATTTAAAGCTCATGCTAATTTTGCTCTTTGTCCTTAGATCTGCAAGGGGGAACCAAAACACAACAACAAAAGTAATATAGAAGTTAAAAACAAGTTTCTTTCTCCACTTCCAAAGTGAGACAAGAACAAGTTAATTTTTAAGATGTACGCCAAAGAAAGATGGAGAAAGTCAAATGAATTCTTGTTATCATCTGCTTCTTTTCAGCTTTGCAATATTTGTGAAGTATGATGGCATAAAGCTTTTCTTTTTTAAAAAATAAAGCAATCATTACATGACAGCCTACTTGGACCAGTGCTAATTTATTATATGTATCAGCTCTAAGTTCCACAGCACTCAAGTGTTTTCCTATATGAGATAATGGCAACATTCCCGTTATCCTAATTAAAAATAACTATATTTGGCTACATTTGCTGGTGACTACTACTCTAGGAGCTTACTATATTGCCCAAAATAGGTCATATCCAAATGTAGACCAGTGTGAGTATTTTATTTCAAATTCCACTCTAGGTAGATGGAATTTCCTATGCATTGAAGTATGTAGGAGGTTTCCTCCCCAAGGACAGGAACCTAGAAACTTTAGACCAATGGCTTTCAGTTATTTACCCCCCAAGGGCAACCCTTTTCACATCAACCCGTCTGCTAAGAAACTTCTTTGCTACACAATATTGTGCATTGTAGAAGATTATTGGAAGTATTGCAGGGTACACATAGAGGTCCAATGCTGTATTTGTGAGGCATCTTTAGTTTCACTGTTCATGGTCCACCCTGCATGAACTGAGAGAGAGTCGCTCAAGAGAACACTCAACTAGTCACTTCCAGTGGCTGTACTTAGCAGTGGAAGACTGGTAATGGTGGACTCTGATCCTCTCACTGATGAACATCTGAGGAACCCCAACATATTTTATAACACAGTTTGAAAAATAGTAACTATGTCCACACATTATTCTCTGCTGCACATTTGCCTCTAGGTAGCTATATTTTCTAAACCATGTCCAGAAGGGAGCAAGTATATCTCAAAAGTAACTATAGGCAACATCTTACTTAACATGTTGAAGTGTTTGCAATTTTTTCGTGGTGGGTGAATTCCACTCACTTTGGAATGGGCTTGGTTAAAACAAGTTCTTTCCCAAGAAACAAATAACAGCAACAAACAACACATATCTCCATGGACACTGTTCTAAAATGTGCAGCCTCCCCCCCTCAAATTGCTTATTATATTGTCAAAGTTTCTTGGTGTTCATACCTCCAATCCCCTTATGAGCTGTGGGATCTGAGTAGGTATTTTTGAGTGGTTTTTGCAATCTGAGGTGGTAGAATCTATTCAGTAGCTGGGAGGGGCTAAATCTCTTCAGTCTAGTCCCTGTACTACTTTATAGCCCATTTATATAGATGCCAACCTTTTACATTAAATATAGATAGAAGTGTTTCATTTAATAATTCAAAACTGTAGGAGGGAAAACAATGACAGTACAAAATAAGGTACTGAATGTGGTTTTGTAAGGAGTCTTATTTTGCACATTCTTTTCTTATTCCTGGTTTTATTTGTTGTTTTCTCATGTGTTTTCTGTTGTTGTTTTAGGTAAGATCTCATTCTGGGCACCACAGTTCAAGGACACTGACAAACTGGAACATGTCCAGAGGAGGGCAACCAAAATGGTCAAAGGCCTGGAAACGATGCCTTATGAGGAACGGCTAAGGGAGCTGGGCATGTTTAGCCTGGAGAAGAGGAGGTTAAGGGGTGATATGATAGCCATGTTCAAATATATAAAAGGATGTCACATAGAGGAGGGAGAAAGGTTGTTTTCTGCTGCTCCAGAGAAGCGGACACGGAGCAATGGATCCAAACTACAAGAAAGAAGATTCCACCTAATCATTAGGAAGAACTTCCTGACAGTAAGAGCTGTTCAACAGTGGAATTTGCTGCCAAGGAGTGTGGTGGAGTCTCCTTCTTTGGAGGTCTTTAAGCAGAGGCTTGACAACCATATGTCAGGAGTGCTCTGATGGTGTTTCCTGCTTGGCAGGGGGTTGGACTCGATGGCCCTTGTGGTCTCTTCCAACTCTATGATTCTACGATTCTAAGATGGAATTGGTTCAGGCATTTATTCTGAGACCATGATATTATCAATAATATTATCAATATGACTTCCCACAGCAGTTTTATGTCAGGAAATATTTGTGGGAAATAGCCCCATAATAAAAAATTGTCATGTCAATAGCAGGGTCTGAAAAGCAGTCTCTGATATGGTAACTTTATTTTATTTTCTGGTGGTAACTATTTCATATTTATGGCTCATCCATGATATACAAAATGGAAGTGGTAAAAATAGGCCTTATGGTGATTTATCACCTCAGAATAAATATCTGAGGACCACTTCTATTACAAGATGGCATTTCACACCTCTTCAGTCCTGTTTAACCTGGCGAGATAACATGAGAGGGGCTAATAATATAGGTGCAGTATCGAACCCTTCCACAAGATCATCTCTCAAGTGTAAATGCTACTGGGAAATTATTCATTGGGAACCTATGCACTACAGATAATGGGAAATGGCCGCACAGGAGTGCAAACAACTGTCACAAGGGAGGTGGTTCTGAATTGACTCCAAAGTTACCTCAGAAACTATCTCTAAAAGCCTCCATTTTACCACATCATTGAAAATAACTGTGTGTGAATGCCTGAGTAGTGAGTAGCTAAGGAATTTGGCCGATTAAGATTTGATATATTATTGCCTTGATTGATTAGCGTCACACAGGACTATTGTTGTAACACTGCTACCAAAACCTCATCTTTCAAAATAATGAATGAATAGTCACATCTGGAAATGGACCTAGATTAGCCTTTCAAGCCATCCTTCTGAGCAGAGCAACTGTGTACCAATGTAATGGCAAAGAAAAGAAGAAGAAGAAAACCACTTTGCAAAAACCAATTACACTAATAGCAGCCAGAAGTGTGGGCCAGCATAATGGGGCATAGATTTTCCATATTATAATGAGAATCCATTGTCACATTAGCTATGTGGAATTGATGTTAAGGCAACAAGGATGGAAGAGAATGGAATATAGAGAGGCATCACCATTGCTGAATTAGCATGGGGTGCACATCAAATCTTGATTAGTGGGTGAACAGATGTGACTAGCTGACGATTGGTTTTCGCCATTCCTTCTTTATCTCAGCATGCTTCTGTATAATGGGAAATTTTAACACATGGCAAAGTTTTAACCTAATTAAGAACTTCCGCCATTACCATGTTAAAATGGAAACAATCTCCAGACAAGGGCATAACATCATGGCCTCAGTCTGAAAAATCTATTTTCCCCTAATGCTTTTTGAACATCCACCCCAAGGAAGAGTTTTGTATAAATCAGAAGCTTGGTTGCTCATGGTGAACATTGGCTGCTCCTAACACACACACACACACACACACACACACACACACACACACACACACTTGCCCAGACCCTGTGAATTATTTTGGGTCAGCATGGCCATCCAATTCTGATCACCATTTCTGGATGTATTTGTGTGATGAATTGTATTTGCCATGGCCTTTGAGGGTGTCAGTAAGATCACATTTCTGTGACTAGGGTTATCAGTGTAGATTGCCTAAGGCATATCTCACGAGAACTTGAACTTGTTAACAGCCTGACAACATATTGCCATGGGAAATACATAGGGAGCCAATTACTTCTTGATACAGGCACTTTGGGGGAATGTTCTGAATCAGAGTGAGAGCCTATTTCATACCCATGGCTCACCATACATGAAATGGGGGTGATAAAAATCAGCCTTATGAGGATTTATAGCCTCCATTCCTTAGCCAGGGGGAGAGGACCAGGTGTATGTGTAAAGGAGAATAAAAAGGAGACATCTGCAGGTTTTAGAGAAAGACACCGCACAGAGATCTGAGTTTTTGAACTATGTGAGCTGTATACTGTATCCCAAAATCTGACGTGGGAGCAACGAACTTTGCCATTCTGTTGGAGTGTTTCCTCCATGCTCAATCTGTACATCTTTAAATAAGTCAAATATCAAAAAGTCAAATACTAATAAGCCTGCTTCAAAAGGAAACTGAAACTGACTAAGCCATTTGCCCCTGGAACCCGTGTTCCTTTGGATAGGAGGGATATGCATTTAATAAATAAGCAAAATAAATAAACTTCTCACCACTTGGAGAAGTGGCAAGGTCATAACAATGCTCATTTTGAATAATAATAATAATAATAATAATAATAATAATAATAATAATTTATTTATACCCCGCCCATCTGGCTGGGTTTCCCCAGCCACTCTGGGCAGCTTCCAACAGAATATTAAAATACAGTAGTCTATTAAACATTAAAAGCTTCCCTTTACTCTATATAATGTTCTATGGGTCTCCCAGACATACCATTTATAATGCTATAGCTGCTGTTCAATTTCTTTCTTTTTGTAGTGGACAGTTCACATCATTGGCCACATGTCACTGTTTTTTGGATGGTGATAGTGCTTTTCGATTGAGAAAAGTTCTGTCGCTGTTAGTCACACCCCTTTTCATTCCCTTATTCCTCCAACCTGTAAATGTCAGGGATATGAGCATACGGAAAGGGTACTAACAGCCCTTTCAATTTTTTTAAAAGTGCACCTTTCCCCAGTCAAGTTGCACAGAATTGTTTTTAAATGAATATTTTATTTGAAGTCAGTAGGTAGAGCAATCTTAATCCTGCCTCGTTCTCACATACGGCCAAAGATATGACTTTCCCAAACCCAATGAGCTGAGGTGGGGGCAAAGATAAATGCTGCTTTAAAGGTAAAGGTAAAGGGACCCCTGACCATTAGGTCCAGTCATGACCGACTCTGGGGTTGCAGTGCTCATCTCACTTTATTGGCCAAAGGAGCCGGCGTACAGCTTCCGGGTCATGTGGTCAGCATGACTGAGCCGCTTCTGGCGATCCAGAGCAGCACACGGAAACGCCGTTACCTTCCCACCGGAGCGGTACCTATTTATCTACTTGCACTTTGACGTGCTTTTGAACTGCTAGGTTGGCAGGAGCAGGGACTGAGCAACAGGAGCTCACCCTGTCGCGGGGATTCGAACTGCCGACCTTCTGATCGGCAAGTCCTAGGCTCTGTGGTTTAACCCACAGCGCCACCCACGTCCCTTAAATGCTACTTTAGGACATTGTAAATGGATTTATTGTTTATTGATTTATTGCCTTCCCTTGTTTTGAAAGTATTTATGATGAATAATTATTTGTGTAACCTATCTCATCCATACCATCACCGGTGGCAGCTGGCTCACTTTGCCCAATGTGGAAGGGTTGCTACTGATACCCCTAGAGTTGATAAACATGTCTTGCTCTGCCTTTCTTTTTGGGGATGCAATGTTGTTTCTTGGTGGGAGACGTGTCTTGCCCTTTTCTTCCCATCCTGCCCTCCTCAGTTTCTTATCCTCCTTTTTTTCTTTATCCCAACTCCCATTTCCAATCTGTCATTTTCAACCACTAGCAATGCTGTATTCAGCTGTCAGGCAGGCTGTCCTATGCTGTTTGGGAGCTCTCCAATTTATTGGAGAAGGGCAACTTTGTTGACAGTGAATCTTGCAAGCATTTCCACTCATTATGTATCAGTCAATAGGAATTATTATAAAAATACAAATACGTTTCCATGCCCAGAATTTTCTCTTGTGAGAGCATTATTTCTGTGAATTCTGAAAAGGGATGAATTTGAGATAAGAGATGGGAGTTTATGTAGATGAATATGAATTTAGCACAGGAAGACAGTTTCCTCGCTGTTGCCTATTTTGTTCTCTCTTTCCACATTTTCCCTTTGACTTCACCTACCTCTTCTCTTTCATGACATCACTGCTGTGCTTGCAATTATCAAGTATCTGTCATTTAAAAATCTGCCTGCTGACATTTCTTTGGATTGCCTTAATGTGTTTAGAAAATGCAATGACAATACAAAGGCAAAAGGTTTGAGAGAACACGGAGGGAGTGTTTCGTAACTTCCCCAAGTGCCCCCAATTAATTGGTGACAGTAAGGATGTGGTGGCGCTGGGAGCCTTCCAACTGTTTGAGTGCCAGTTCTGCTTTCCAAAAGTGTTTAATTGCCACTTTACTCCCAGCTTTGCCAACATATGAGCAGTAGTAGTAAATGAAGTGCCAAGTTAAAAAAGGAAAATAGAAAGAAGAGGCGTGAACCTGGCATTCAAGCAACTGGAGAGCCCCCAAAAACTGGCAGAAGAGGGAAGTTGCTATCCATTCTGTGTGGGGTTTATGGAAATTTAGAAAATGTATTCTCTGTAGCAGTCTAGAGTTATTTTGCAGAAGACTCTCCAAAGTCAGACAAATTGGTTCCTATATATAGGTTTTACAGTACCCTAAGTAAGTATACAGTTAAATCATACCTGATATCCATAATTACAGCTTCTTTTGTTTTATGTTGATCCTAATACAGTAAAACAATGACAATCTTCTTCTTCTTCTTTTTAAAAAACTTTCTTTTGATTGTGTCCTTCCCTGCTGTTTTATATCTAGTAATTTTGTTCATTATCATTATATCTCTGTTGTTCCTGTTCCCATAGATGCTTCTATATAGCAATTTTATTTATAGTTACCATACCCAATTTTTCCTATTCTAGTAGTCTGTTTTTGGTATAATATCTGTTTTGCACTTTTTTGTGTCATGAAGACCTAGGCATTTATCAACATATGAGGGAGAAAGGAATAATGACTCGTGACAATGCGTTATGGAATTAAAATTTGGCCACAACTTTATTAAACTTTCAAATGTAGGAGGACCTTGGCTTAGGCATTGGGCGTGTATCCCTCCCAGCCCCCCAGCCGGGGAGAACTGGGGCTCATCAGCGTAAATGGGATAGGGGGGTGCTCTGCGAGATGTAAGTGTAGAAGGCAGCTAAGCCCATATTCCCACACGCAGGGTAGTTCACTGATGACCTTTCAGTGTATGGGCAGTGACACCCATTTATGTGACCCTTTAAGAGGCGTACCCTGAAATCGCCACCATGGGGGTAGGGGTGAGTCATCACTTCACTCCCCCCCCATCATTTGGGGAAGAAAAGACTAAAGGATTCTGCCCAAGGCCTTAAACCACCCAAGTTATGACAAATTGCTATGGGGAAGATAAAAGCTACCAATGCAGGAAAATTTCTTCCCGGTTCTTCAACAGCAACCAGTCAAAAGACCATAGCAGCGCCCGCTAAACAGGAAGAAAAAAGGTTAACCTGCAAACTAGAAACATTAAACAAAGGGAGGGTTGGTTGGGTGGGTGGGTGAAGCTCCTGAGCGGACTGCCTGGCTGCTGGCTCCACCCCCTATTTATGTGACTGGTTCTACTTCCCAGCAGTGTAAATTGACTAACTGAGACTGGGCGTGAACCTCCAAAGAATAACACTGAGAGGCAGGCCAGCCCACACAACCAGTTAGTTCCCTGGGGTCCAAAGCGCCGCACGTGATCCTGCAAAGGGCACCCACAATGTAAAGTGTGAGTTCTCATTATTATTTTAAATGTTGGTAGATCTCGTTTTCTTTGGAGATCAGCTCCAAAGCAATTTTCCTCTATAATCTCTCGCACAAGTTCCTGCAGTAAGCAGCCAAGCAGAACGGCAGATATGGATTTGCAAGAAACTTTGCTCCTAATCTAGGCATGCACGTTGCTGCAATGCAGAGTAACAAACTGTCATAAAGATGAAATGAATACTGTTTAAATGGTATGCAAAGGGTCAGCACGTGTGTCCCCCTTCCTATTGACAATGAGCATCTAATACCAGCAACTGCAGCAGCTGTTGAGGCAGGATTTTGTTGGGTCCACAAATGAAGAACATGAGAAGCATCAGTGGAAACAGATGATGCTGAACCAGATCTGTTTTGACATTAGAAAGATGCCTGTAGGTACTGATTGCAGATGGAGGATAACTGACCTTTTGGAGCGAAAGTTTATCATGCTTCCCTGTTCTGCAATGTGAATATATCATTTTCAAAACTCTGCTTAGCTGTCTATTTGGTGAAACACCAGGAGATGGATTGTAATGCATTAGAGTTCCTGCGTATAAATAGTTTATCTTTAATAGAAGTTTACCATGATTTATTACACTAAATCACTGTTCTTTAAATGTTCTTATACCCACTGCTCTTACTTTGACTTAAGTGAGCTTGAGCTATATTTATTTCCATAAAACACCGACAAAATGATGTAAATGTCTTTCTTAGCTGATGGGCATTCTTGTTTTCTATAGTGATGACAGTCGATACAAGGGTGTTTGTTTGTTTCTTCAAGCACTCAAGCTTTTCAAAAGACAATGCATTCAATGCCAATTATATTCTGAAACTAAAATGAGCCTTGTGGTCACCATATGTAGCCTTCTTCAAAAGAAAAACAAATAATTTCACTGAACTTCTTGTGTGAATTGATTTGGATGAATTATAGGATAAGAAGGGATCATATGTGAACCCACATGTTAACTTGGATATACCTGAAATACATCCTGATGCCATATTTTGAGCAGGCAGAGCTCACCTGAAAACTGGTTATGGGCATGGGAGCCACAATAGAATCAAACCAGAGTTAGCTAATACTAGGAATATCTTGAACATTTGATTCAAGGCACTTGCAAACATAAACACCTCTGGACAGATGTTTGGGAATCCTGCTGTAAATAGGAATGTACTTGATACTGCAAACTACTTTCACTCTGAAAGAAAAGAAAGTGACCTTCAGGTAGGTGAAGAAAACAGCAGAAACAAAGACTGCAAGCACTGTCAAACCACAGCTGGGTGCCCCAACCCTTTTCAGAGCAAAGGCAAAGCTAGGGTAACAATATGCCAAAGAGAAAGGTCAAGTGCTTGATGGACACCAGCCTGTTAAGTTGTACAGCACTCAAAATAACAAAACCTGTTACTGCAATTAGACCATGCACATTTCCTACACCAAGGAGATAGGTACAGCTGGTACCTATATATTTCCTATTTAATTGCTCATCTTCTAACATTGTGTATGCCATCAAATACCAGCAGTGCCCTTCAGCTCTCTATATTGGACAAACAGGCCAAACCCTACGCCAAAGGATAAATGGACATAAATCTGAGATCAGGAATCACAAGACAGAGAAGCCAGTAGGAGAACACTTCAGTCTCCCAGGGCATTCAATACAGGATCTCAAAGCAGCTGTCTTATTACAAAAGAATTTCAGAAATAAACTTGAAAGAGAAGTTGCTGAATTACAACTTATTACTAAACTGAAAACTATGGAGAAACCTGGTCTGAATAGAATATTGGATTCTTGTCTCATTACATATGCTAAAGCTATTTTTGGTCATCTGCATACTATCCCTTGCTTTTTCCTGTAGGACTAATTGCAGTCGTTAATAGTCATCAACAGGTTTATCATATCGATTGAGTCCATCACCCTCTCCTACTACCCTTCTGAGAAAACCCCCACCCTCCCACTATATATAAGGGTCTAGTGACTTCTGTTTCAGTGTATCTGAATAAGTGCGCGTGCACACAGAAGCTTATACCCAGAACAAACTTAGTTGGTCTCTAAGGTGCTACTGGACATTTTTTTATTATTATTTGGACTGCGTCAGACCAACACAGTTACCTACCTGAATATATTGCAACTTATTTGCAAAGAGTAGAGATAGATTAGTTCTGAGTGAAGGCCATACAACCTTCTCAGTATAATCTTTGCTTATTGTTTCAGCCTTTTCCTGAAGCTACCAACTTCAGTTAATGCTATTTTTTCTATGTGCAGCCACAAACCACTTAAGACAATGAGCCTGAGTTTAATGCAGCTTAGCACTGCTTCAAAATGACTAAAGAATCTTTCTGATCCACCAAGATGAGCAGCTTAGGATACATCACATCTCCAACTCTGCCAGCTCATTCCTGACTCAGCCAGGCTCAGATGGCATTCAATGTCCAATCCCAACTCAGTTGAATATGCTGAAGCCACTTGCTCATCCTGGCTCAGCCAGATGAGTTGAGGCTGCCTGATGTGAGGCTGGTGTAAAAAGCTAAAAGTAAAGGACCTCTGGACAGTTAAGTCCAGTCAAAGGTGACTATGGAGTGCGGTGCTCATCTTGCTTCTGGCAAGGGAGCAAGCATTTGTCCGCAGACAGCTTTCCGGGTCATGTGGCCAGCATGACTAAATTGCTTCTGGTGCAACCGAATACTGTGATGGAAACCAGAGCACATAGAAACACTGTTTACCTTCCCACCTCAGCGGTACCTATTTATCTACTTGCACTGCTATGCTTTTGAACTGCTAGGTTGGCAGGAGCTGGGACAGAGCAATGGGAGCTCACCCTGTTGCATGGATTCAAACCGCTGACCTTCTGATCGAAAAGCCCAAGAGGCTCAGTGGTTTAGACTACAGTGCCACCTGCTCAGGCTGCCTGAGGTGAGATTGGTGTAAGTCTCCCCAGATGGGCAGAGAGGAACATTGCAGAGGTGGAGACTTAGGCTGGATTCTAGGTCCATTTAGTTCAGTCACAAGCCCAGGCACCTTTGTTTAAAGGCTTGTTTTCCCTCTGCCAAGCTTAGTCAGAGCAGCCGCCGCCACCCCGCTGCTGAATGGGGTTTGGATCTGGTGTAACTCTTTATGCTGGCTTACTTTATGTTGGCTTGCTTTACACTAGCTTCTTCTGCACAAGATACCTAAGGTAAAGGTAAAGGGACCCCTGACCATTAGGTCCAGTCGTGACCGACTCTGGGGTCGCGGCGCTCATCTTGCTTTATTGGCCGAGGGAGCCGGCATACAGCTTCCGGGTCATGTGGCCAGCATGACTAAGCCGCTTCTGGCGAACCAGAGCAGCACACGGAAACACCGTTTACCTTCCCGCCGGAGTGGTACCTATTTATCTACTTGCACTTTGAGGTGCTTTTGAACTGCTAGGTTGGCAGGAGCAGGGACCGAGCAACAGGAGCTCACCCTGTCACAGGGATTCGAACCGCGACCTTCTGATCAGCAAGTCCTAGGCTCTGTGGTTTAACCCACAGCGCCACCTGCGTCCCCACAAGATACCTACCTCAGTCTAATTAAATGGAGCAAGCTAGTTTAGGTGATTTCTGAATTGCTTGCTAAAAATCTCTCTCACACACACACTCACACACAAATCAGATTTCAATTATTATCCATCATTCTGAGAGAATGAGACCATCCTGAACATGCAATTTCAGTCACTGAGGCATAAACTTCCACAACATTTCCCCTATCTTTCCAGCTACCTCTTTGTATTGTAGTCGTCAGAGGGGAATAACCAAAGGGCAGGAAAGCACTGAAAAATAAACTGAGTAACAGTTGCTCCTAACAAGAAACACATGAAAATGACCTCTACAGCCTGGTGTTTAACTGCTTCCCATCACTCCTAGTTTGACTTAAAGAACAAAAGAGAATAGCTCCCTGCTGCCTGGAGACTAAAATGAAAACAAACATGTGCTATAACCCAATACTCACTGCAGTGCCTTCAAGTAATATGTTATTGATATGCTATTTATAGCTTCATAATGATTGCTATTTCAGCAAAAGTAAAAAAGTGCCAGAGACATATCATGGATGTTGATTGCTCAATCCTAGAAGAATTCCAGCTTTTTCATGTATGTCTAATCTATATATATTAAGCAAGCTTCCCAGAAATTTTTTCTTTCTTTCCAGCAATTCCTGGGAATCTGGCAACTTACAAAGTGGAACAAGCTTCTATATCAGAAGGTATGAATCTGGACTAGGAGTTTATTATGGTCCAATGGTGCGGTAAAGTAGATCTAATCTCTGCAGTATCTGTTAACTCCAAAATTTATATTGATTAATGAATTCATATTAATTTGACCTATGTTCATAGTGTTGTTGTTGTTTAGTCGTGTCCGACTCTTCGTGACCCCATGGACCAGAGCACGCCAGGCACTCCTGTCTTCCACTGCCTACCGCAGTTTGGTCAGACATGCATAATAGCATTTTCTGCATCAATCATGGCCTTTTTTTGTGTGTAGCCCAGTACAGTATGTGAATTGGTTGCTACCATTTTGTTTTATTACTGCCTGTAGTTAATGTGCCATCTAAATGTAAGCCAGGGTTTGCAAAGCTACATTAGGTATATCTAAAGGAATACTGTCTCTCTTTTTTAAGAAGATCCATGTGATTTCAAAAATGTGATTTTGAAGTTCCCCTGAGGCCATGAAGGATCGCAGGCCACTGTGACACAAGTCCAAACAGGAGAAATCCTCTTCCATTCAGTTCATATTTGGGTTGGCAATCATCAGCATCAGCATCAAATACATTGGGAAAATGTTTTATTTCAAGTGTTTTATATTGGCCACATGTTGCCGAGGGCCACAAAAAAGACCTGCAGGGCCACATGTGATTTGGACCTCTCTGTTCTAGAATGTTCTGGACTAGGGATGAGTGAATCTGCCATTTTAAGTTTCTCTCAGTTTCTCATTTTCACACTCTTAACTTCAGTTCTCCACATTTCCTCATCAATTTGTGACTTTTTCAAAGTCATGAAAATTCATTGTGTAATTTTTGATGTTTTATTTATTGTTTATGACTACTTTTGCTATGTTGCTGTTATGTTTTTCATGCTTTAAGCTGCTTTAAGAATGCTTTGAACTGTGGGATGGTGGCATTTAAACAAAATTTTGTATGTATGTATCTATCAGATGTCTGTGTGAATTTCTCCTAATGTACACATTTTTGTATGCAATTTCCCTTGATATAATGCATTTCTCTATGCTAAAATGTGTATTTTTATGTACATGTTGTTTGCCCTTCTGCATTTATGGACACATTACTTGACTGGAGAACTGCATTGCAAAATTCAGAGAATTGTGAATTTTAAAGCGTGGCTATGTTTCAGTCTCCATATTGTTTCAATAAGTGCGTATTAAATACATTTGCCGTTAAATGCAAACTAAGTCAACTTTCTCCCCCATCGTACTCTGAAGGAACACCTAGAAGTGAACAGCAATTCCTCTTTTTGAGATGTTACTCTAGTCTTGCCTCCACAGCAAAATAATTCTGTTGGCAGGAGGCCTGGCTGGGTCTAGACACCCTCCCATTCTTCTTGCATCTTGGCCCTCCAAAGAAGCCTTTCCACCAATAAGAGCAGGGTGGGATTTTGCCAAGCGTCTGTGTGGATCCTATTAGCAATCCTTCCCCTCCTCCTCCTCGTGTATTTCTGGGAGCAAGCCTGCAAGAAAGCCCAGCTAAATTTGTTGTGGGCTCTCTTTATTTCAAACGCTCTCCACGCTCCAGTTGACCATAATGTGAATTCAGACTGTTCAAAGAATGTGGATCCTATAAGCTCTCTCTTTGTACACATGCCTGTATATCCATTTGTCCATCTTTCAGCAGCATTGCTCCAATAAAGGCCCCATTTGTATTCCTGTCACTTGCACATGTCTTTCTCTCCCCACCTCAGAATGACTGACATCTTAACAACTTGAAGCCGATTTTGCCCTGGGACCAGGCTGCTCTTCTTGGCCTAGGGAGGGGATGAGGATGCCTGGAAAATCTTTGTCTGGTCACTATCTTTCCCCTTTCTGAATGCAAGCAATATGGCTAGCTAGAGGGATTGATTTGCAAATGTAAACACCGTCTGCCAGGGAGGGCAAGTGGATTAGCCCTGCATATGAGGAGCAATGGCCTCGCATGCTGGTAGGTTCATTAAGGAGGCAGACCCTCTCCTGAAGCTGGGTGATTTAGTCATGATGGCTTTGCTGCTTTCCCCCCCTTTGTTTCTATAATACCCCCATGGCTAGAGCCAGACAGTTAGGTCTAGCACTTACTCCCTTCAAAATCACAGAGGCTAGCTCATTTTAAGACAGGTCAGGAAATCTGATATAGGTTCAAAAACATGTGGCATTACATTGAAGGGATATGAAGAGGGTTTCTTTTCCAACCACTTCTACTCAAATGTCAACAAGGAGGGCACTTTGCAAATGAAGAATCGTGAAACACCATTAATATCCCTGCATATTGTAGCCGCATCCTGACCAATAGGCCATTTATCATAGCTGGGTCACCAAATGGTGTAAATGTTCTCAATTGATGCACTAGCTGAATATAAGGCCTACATGAGGTAATTTTAATCTGTTTTGATATTTTAACTTTTGTATGTTTTGAAATATGATTGGGATTTCCCCCCTCCATTTTATTGTTTTTTTTTTCTTTTTGTAAACCACTTTGATGTTTTTTACAATTGTGTGGTGTAAAGTTTTATGAAATAAATAAATAGAACACCACCACCCCATCATATGTCAAAGAGATAAACAATTAAACAACTGTAGGTAGACATCTGAAAGCAGCCCTGTATCGAGAAGCTTTTGATGTCTGATTTTTGCTGTGTTCTGTTATATTTTGTTGGAAGCCACCCAGAGTGGCTGGGGCAACCCAGTCAGATGGGTGGGGTACTACTACTACTACTACTACTACTAATAATAATAATAAAACAACTTGCTGGGCAAATTCTCCAACCTGTACACACAAATTCACAGCTGTTTCTTAGAATGTGAAAATATTGTGGTCCCCCTATCCATTTTCTGTGTCAGTCTAACTGTCCTCATTTGCATTCTGTTATGAGTCATTGCATTCCAGGGCATCTAAATGGATCTGCCACCCTCGTCCTGTTTGGATGGCTCCTTAGACAATGCCCAATAATCTCTTGGTATACTGTGATAAATTAAGTTCAGGCTTTGTGATGAACTCATTGTGGACTAAGACTCAAATCTGAATCTTGCACCCTCATTGATGGAATGATCTCTCTCTCACACACTCTCCAGAGTATAGTTATATTTATTTCTTTTTATAAAAATGAACCTGTAATTAGCCAGCATTTACAAGCAACCACAGCAAAAAGATTTTCCAGTGAGAATCTTTTTCAAAATCATGTCTAGTGGTTGCTAGGACTTGGATCTTCACATTTTATTTATGAACATCAGGATTCTTTCATAAACCATTAATAACAGAACTGTCAAGTTCAGTTCAGTGGAAATTCAGCTTTCATTTCTTTTGAAGGCTATCTTTAGAATTAGACAAAAATAGAACCATTTACAAAAAAAGGTTATGAAACCAAGCTCATATAGCCATTTCCCAGCGCCCCTTCAACCTAACAATTACTTTTTTATATAATTAATTCTGTATTTTGTGTCAAATAATTGCAATAAATCTTACAGACACTTTTATCACTTGTGAAGCAAAAATTGGCTAGCAATGCTTTGAATAGCTGATATTGCAAGGAGAGTATATGGTTTCATTTCTCAAAAAGAACTTAGGCTGGTGAACACATTAGGCATATGACTATTATGTTTTTCAACTTTAAATAATCCAACTAGTTTGCCAACATAGCATGAAGGTCCTGTCCTCTAAGGCAGGGGTAGCCAAAGTAGTGCCTTCCAGATGTTGGACTAAAGTTCTCATCATCCTGAAGGAGCGTCTCCACCCCCATCGTTCTATCCGGACACTGAGGTCCAGCACCGAGGGCCTTCTTGCGGTTCCCAAACTGCGAGAAGCCAAGTTACAGGGAACCAGGCAGCGGGCCTTCTCGGTAGTGGCGCCCTCCCTGTGGAACGCCCTCCCACCAGATGTCAAAGAGAACAACAACTACCAGACTTTTAGAAGACATCTGAAGGCAGCCCTGTTTAGGGAAGCTTTTAATGTTTGATGTATTACAGTATTTTAATATTTTTTTGGAAGCTGCCCAGAGTGGCTGGGGAAGCCCAGCCAGATGGGCGGGGTATAAATAATAATAATAATAATAATAATAATAATAATAATAATAATAATAATTATCCTCATCCACCATGACCAGTGGTCAGTACTCCAACGACATCTAGAAGGGACTACATTGGCTACTCCCATTCTAAAGTATCTTCTGTTTGCCAGAATCTTCTGTGATGGTTCCATTCAGTTGCTTGTATAATATGGCTGTACTGATTTTCCAAAACACCATAAACAGCTATAATGACATTGGAATGGCTGTAATACTGGCCTGAATAGCCATATGTGTCAAGGGGCAGTTTGGAGAAGCTGCCTTCCAGCACACCCCACATTTCTACCTCCACCCCCTGCCAGCCCTCCATGAGTTACAGAGTAAATATCTGAAGTGGGATCCTCCAGCATTTGTGGGGGCTCCCCATGTAATTTAGATTGCTAATTTAGAGTGCTACACAATCAGCTGTAAAACACAGAAGTAGGAATAAGATGGCTGTGACTTTCACTCCAAAAATCAATATACATATCAGCTCACTCAGGATAATAAGAGTTTGATTTAAATGGAGTCTTTGACTTTATTCAGCATTGCTTCCAGATTTCTTCCATGAAGATGGGAATTCCATCAAACAAAATCATCTCCTTTTAATTTGCATTTTTTCCATAACTTTCTTCATGGCCTAAGCCACTCATTATATATTTCTTTGGAATATGCAGGTGGTCTCATGCTTTGCCAGCTATAATTTCTACTTAAATGCAGGTTTATTTAAACCGAAAAACAAAAAATGCACAATTTTTTTAAAAGCTGAATAGATCATCATCATCTGTATATTAATCATACAGAAATGCTAATATCAGTAACCGGGATATTTGTATTTAAATCAGTAAGATGAAAGGGCATGTGGCAAATGTTTTGCACAAAATGGACAAATTAAGAAGTAAACAAAATGGAAGATGGATGAATAAATGTATAGGAGGGGATTTTCATAGTTTGGTAAAGTGAGAAGAAGTAATCTACCCAGGCCTACTTTGAATGCTCACTATCCATATATTTGTTTTCATTGCTTTAATTAATTATATACAGCCAAAAATGGAAAATCATCATGAGCAAAGTTAGCCTTATGATTTTTGTTATCCCAGACAGAAATACTGTTAATGTAATGTACAATGACCTATACGCTTATCATCATCACCATTATCAAAATAACAACTAATAAAACAAAAATAAGAATAAATGATAAAACAGCAGTAAAAAAAAAAAAGTTTTTGAATTAATCATGTGAATTATTTACTGAATTTATTAATCACTTCCCACAACATACATTTCTGAAGTGATTTATAAGAATAAAAGGCAACAATACAATAGAAAATACATAAACATATTTAAAACATAATCAGACTAAAAGGTCAAATAATTGGTGCTGTCAAAATGTCCAGGAAAACAAGAACACCTTTGCTTGGTACTGAAAAGATGATAAAGTTGGCACAGGCGATACTCTCTCCTCCACAAAAACAGAGCTACAATGGAAAAGGCCCATTATTAGTTGCCACCTTCCAGATTTCCCTTGGAGGTGATATGCAGAGACCCACCTTTACTCATAGATGCTTGCTTGGAACTATACACAGGGCTGTCTTAAGCATATGCGGCGCCGGGGTGCAAAGATCTGCCCGGTGCCCCCCCCAAGTTGCCCAGTCCCAGGAACGCAGGAGGGTGGAGCTGGCTGGCCGCCTCAGCATCTCGCTGGCTCAGTCGCCCCCAAATTTGTGGCACAGAGCTGCCCGCAGCAGAAGAGCCCACCGCGGTGCTTCGAATGACAGGCAGACTCTTCCCCAGACTCAACTCTCGGGCCCCGGATTCTCGGCCTGGCGCCCCTGAGAGCCTGGTGCCTGGGTGCTCTGCACCCCTAGCCCCTGTGGGTAAGACGGCCCTGACTATACACATAAACAGAACCATACACATAATATGAAGGTCATCCACTCATCTGCCACTTTTGAATATCCAATATAAAATTATTATGCCCAACGTATTATCAAGTTCCAAATAGTATGTAACAATACATTAAAAACTCAGTTCTTCAATAAATGCATTGTTGAATTATCCACCAAGTTTAGATTATATATACCCTTAAGCGAATAAGTCCAATTGATCTTAAATTGGACAGTGCTTTTAATTACAACTATTTTTCCAAGAGACTGTCAGACTAGTTTTGGATATTTTTTAGAAGGTTGGGTAACTATTTCCTCCCTATTGTATTCTCATCCCTGTTAGCAGAACCTGAGGTAAAGAAATATATATTCTCTCATCTTGTCAATTACTCCTTTGCCAGAGTTATGGTGCTTGTAGTCATGAGAACAGCAGAGAAATGATTGCATACTGCTTCACCAGTCTTGGCCAATGCACTAACACCAATTATCAGCTGCCACTGGGAATTGGATTTCAACCTTTTGCTGCTTTTGACTTTTCCTGCTTTGACTCAGGAAGAAAGAGGTTAAGCTGAGAATGCAAAAGAAAGGAAGAAAGAGAAGAGAAGAGAAGAGAAGAGAAGAGAAGAGAAGAGAAGAGAAGAGAAGAGAAGAGAAATATTGTCCCTTGCCTTCCATGCTGGCTGTTTTCATAGACAAAAATATTAAATATGCATCCTGGAGGGCAATAAAGGAGACTGTCTAGCAGTGACGTTCTATGGGAAACAGAATGTGTTTGTTCCAATGCCGCCAGTATAATGGTCTCTCCAGTTTGTGAAATGCTCTCCCCAGAGAAATGCATCTGATACTTCCATTGTGCACCAGGTTAAGAAATATTTATTTAGTCAGGCTTTCGGCAGTGAAGTTAACCTCAACTCTGCTGCTCATCTTTTAGTGAGATGGGGTAGGATATGTCCTTTTTATTGTATCTGGATGGATGCACATTTTAGGAATGGTGTATTGTACATTATTTTCTTCTTAACATTTGGCTTTTAACTTATTTTACTTTGTTTGCATTTGAGCCACAACTGGAACAAACACATATCTGAGAGCTGCAACGGGTATGCCCACTATATGTTTAGGAACGTCTATCCCCATAATGTGTTGCAGGATTCCTAGCTTACATATTCACCAAGGCCAACAACAGCACAACCTAGCTTCACTGCAGAGTGTGAAGTAACCCAAAGAAGATTGATGGTGTAGTGCAAAGATAGCCAATGAGATGGCCTCCAGCCACTGTAGGACTATAGTCCCTATCTGCCCTAGTTAGCATGGTTACTGGTTAGAGATTATGGGAGTTGTAGTCTATTAGCATCTGGAGGTCACCATGTTGGCTACCCCTATTGTAGTGCATAGTTTTGGACCTGGGTCAGGAAGGAATAGGCTCAAATCTCTTCTTAGCCATAATGCTCACATTGCACAAGGCTCTGAGCCAAATTTACCACAATGGGCTGGTGTGACAATAAAGCAGGCACCCCTATGCACACTGCACTGAACAGCTTGGTGGAGATGCAGGATACAAATTGTAATGAACAAACAAATAAACAAACATGATTTCACTAAGTCATCACCTTTTTAGACAACCAATCTCTGTATTGCAAGATAGTGCTCTGTCAATGTCAAATATATCGTATGCAAACACAGCTCCTCTCTAAATCAAGAGAGGGGAACCTGTGGCCTTCCAAATATTGTTGAACTCCAAATCCCATCAGCCCCAGCCAGCATAACCCAGTGGTCAGGGATGATGGGAGTTGCAGTCCAGCAACATCTGGCCTAAACATTTTATCATAATTCTGTGAACCATTAGTGTCTGAGAAACAGATTATTGAATCTCACCATCCTAACACACACTTTAAGATATCCCACACCCTACTCATTCGGTCTCTTTCGTCCTCTATATGTGTGTTCCTTATGGCAGCAGTAAACACAGGCATGTGCCTTCAAAGCACTAGATAGTGCAGAACTGGAACTGAAGAAGCTAGTCTCAGTTTCTGTGAAACAAATTGTCTCTGGAAGTAGGTATCTTTTATATGATACAGAGTTAACAAACATGTGTCATACATATGCCAACGCATCCAGCAAAGAAGAAAGGACCAATTTTCAATAGTGAAAAGGACAGAGCAGGAGTTCAGTAATCAGTGCAAGTCACATCCCACAGAAAATGTACTGAATCCCGATAAAGAGGAAACTTCTTCAATAAGTCTTCAGATAATCCCTAAAGATTTGCAAGGATTTTTAAAAAGTTGCTTTGTAGCTTTGTGAGAATTACTCCCCCCACCCCCCGCCCTATGGGAATGTTTGCTAAGCATCTACAGGGGATGCTAAAAAGAATTCACAGATTCACTTTGCTAATCCGTCATACATATTAGGGTATGTAACCTCTTATGGCTGTGAATTACCTAGGAGTTATCCCCATTGAACTGATTAGTATTTATTTCTGAGTAGACAGGTATAGGATTGTGTTGTAAGTCCCAAATATAGCTTTATCTTGCAGAATGAAAAGGTTGTTAATCCACAGATCTTAAAAAAGATGAAATGGCTTTTACCTTTTCTACCAAATAATTTTAGAAAAGACCAGCTCTTGTTTAGTCCATCACTTCTATGTAAATGAGCTGAAGATTCAAGGCCTCTCATAAAGGATGTGTGCACTATCATGGAAGAAAACTGATTTTCTCAGCATATCAAGTTTAATTATGTGTGCGCGGGTGGCGCTGTGGTCTAAACCACAGAGCCTAGGGCTTGCTTATCAGAAGGTTGGCGGTTCGAATCCCCGCAACGGTGTGAGCTCCTGTTGCTCGGTCCCAGATCCTGCCCAACTAGCAGTTTGAAAGCATGTCAAAGTGCAAGTAGATAAATAGGTACCTCTCCGGCGGGAAGGTAAACGGCGTTTCTGTGCACTGCTCTGGTTCACCAGAAGTGGTTTAGTCATGCTGGCCACATGACCCGGAAGCTGCCTACAGACAAATGCCGGCTCCTCGGCCTATAGAGCGAGATGAGCGCCGCAACCCCAGAGTCGTCCACGACAGGACCTAACTGTCAGGGGTACCTTTACCTTTAACTTCTGCTTGAACATAGGCTGAAGTCAGGTCTCTGCATGTAGCCAAGAATGAAAACTGGAATCAAGACAGATTACATTTTTATATACCGGTTGCATTTATTCGGTCTATGTGATGCAGAATCATGTATAAGAACTTCAGAAAAATCCTTCTCAATCAGACCAGGGTCAATGGGCACATTAGGAATTTTAAGAAAGGGCAGTGGGTTAAGTCACAAAATGGCTGAGATGGTGTGCGTGTGTGTGTGGTATAACACAAAATGGCTGCCACATCAAAAAGAGAAGAAAAAAATAGCAGAGCCACAAAAAGGTGTAGACATGTTCTCCATCACGCAACAGCCATCAATGGAAAAAAGCCACCACCGTGCTCAGTTATAGAGTGAAATATTTTAGCACCCCTCCTGTGTTCAGAATGAAATGGAGGGTGAGTATCCAACCTAGGCATGTAATGAATGTGGGCATGAATGAAAGAATGTGCTCAGCATAGGAGAGGCCAAGCCAGTTTGTACAGGAACTGAGCAAAAATGGCAGTCACTTGTTCATGCAGTCTATAGAGCTGCTGTTGATGGTAAATTCCACTGCAATTAAATTTCCTGGGGCTTTCAGAAATGATGGCAAGCTTTGTTACTTCTGTTTCTCCTCCTTACTGCAAATACATACCATGATCCTCAGGGTGCTGTTTCTGTACTGCAACTCAATATGTCCTGTATATCATTGGGATTGTTCCTCTTTGCATATGTCTGCCATGTATCATACTGACACACATCAACTGTTGACACACAGCATCTGACACACAGCAATTTGCATGTGTGCTGCCTATAAGAGCACACTCAGTGACTATGGGCTCCGGAATGTAATGAGAGACAGTTGTCAGGAGATTTTATTCCCTTATTAGTTTCAACTCTTTCTGTCAGATGGGTGTGGGGGGGATTTTTTTGGCAGGAAACAAGCACTGAGCCCTAATCTGGATCTAAAACATGTCCAGATTGAGATTCTGTAGCTGCTTGTCTTTCAAAATATAAGTAACCGGTTTAAGTACTTTTTGGTTTGTTTGTTTTTTTGCTAAAACATGTTTATTGTAGTGTACAGCTCAATCCTTACTGTATAAGTAAGGAACAGAGAGCACTTCAATAAAAATTCATTAAAATATCCTCTAGGAGGAATATTTGATTCAGCTTAGCATAGGCCTGAATGAGGAAGCCCTGCATCAATGGAGGTCAGTTTTTCCAACTGATATTAACTGAAAAGCAACATTTTTTTAAAGTTTCAAGTGCCCTAGTCTGTTGAACTCTGTTACATTTAGCATTTGTAGATGGTGCATTTGTAGCTGCCTGAAGATTAAACGCATGGTTTTAACACTGCAGTGTAACAACGTAGGAGTTTATTTTTTAAGTGTTTGGGAGTTTTAGGTTAAAAGAGAATGCTGCAGAGCACTGTACGCCTTGTAGATTTTGAATTTACAAGCCTTAAGCTTTCTCTCACTATTTATCATATAAACATAACCTCAGCCCTTGATCCATGCCCTTCCTATAAATGAATGCCATGGTGAGAACTTTGTAGCCAGCAGAGGAAGCTCTCTGAAAGTGATCTTTCACAGAGAGAAAACCTAGAGTTCTAGTTGCTAAGTGATAGTAATCTTGTATTTATTCCCAAACAAACTCTAGAAGTGAAAAGTGAGACTCCTGACACATATTTCTTACTGCTTTCCAAGCATTACCAGTTTCAGTGTGACATAAATTAAATTCTGTTTTGCAGTGTGCTGCAAACCTACAGCTTGTATTCAGCTAAGAGTAGATCAGAGTAGACACGCTGAAATCAATGAAATTAGGTTACTTCTTAATGGGGAGAATTTCTTAATGTGCCTTTGTCTCGAGATCACCTTATGCCAACATGCCTTTTTTTTAACTAATGAAGAATATTAGACAGTATAATGCCTACACAGAAGTAAGCCCCAGTGAATTCAATGCAGATTAATCCCAGATAAGGGTGTATAAGCTTTCAGCCTTATACAGCTGTTTTGAAATAGAACAGTTTCAAAAAGGTGTGCCTATCAGTATAATAGACAAATGCATTCAAGCATAAAATGACTGGCAACTAACCATCTAAGCATGTCACTGTATGCGCTGTAAACTGGTGTCTTTTCCTTTGACTAATACAGCAACCTGCACACGGTCAAATGCCCAGGTGAAAGTGTCATAGATCATAGAATCATCGAGCTGGAAGGCACCATGAGGATCATCTAGCCCAACCCCCTGAAATGCAGGAATCTTTTGCCCAATGTGGGGCTTGAACCCACAACCATGAGAGTAAAAATCTCGTGCTCTTTAAGTGATCATCAAACCAGCATTAGAAAGAACATAAAAATGAACTTCTGGAGAAAACCAAAGGCCTATTTCCACCAGCAACCTTTTCCACAGTTGCTCCACATCATGATAGCAGTCATGACCATCAACCATTGCTTAAATTAGTGATTGGTACATCCATAGTTTACTGGGATGCGGGGTGGCGCTGTGGGTTAAACCACAGAGCCTAGGATTTGCCGATCAGAAGGTCGGCGGTTTGAATCCCTGTGACGGGGTGAGCTTCCCGTTGTTCGGTCCCTGCTCCTGCCAACCTAGCAGTTCAAAAGCACCTCAAAGTGCAAGTAGATAAATAGGTACCGCTCCGGTGGGAAGGTAAACGGTGTTTCCGTGTGCTGCTCTGGTTCGCCAGAAGCGGCTTAGTCATGCTGGCCACATGACCCGGAAGCTGTACACTGGCTCCCTTGGCCAATAAAGTGAGATGAGCGCCGCAACCCCAGAGTCAGTCACGACTGGACCTAATGGTCAGGGGTCCCTTTACCCTTTACCCATAGTTAAAGTATGTGCTGACTGAAGAAGTGTTTTGGTTTTTTCCCTGTCCTGAATCTTCCACCACCATACAGCTTCATTGGTGACTCTAGGTGTCTAGTATTATGAGAACGGGAGGGAAACTTTTGTCAAACCACTGGATACAGTTGAGGGCAACTTGGTTGCTACCAGATAATCAGCATGTTGAATGTTCATTGGTATTTCTTTAACAGAGTGGTTATACAGCAATGAATATTCACCTTGATTTGCTTTTGGTGTGTTTACCGGTCATGCCGTTGGTCATTTGTTCATCCCACATTTTCCAATGCATTTCCCCATCACTTTCCAAACTGAAAAATATCCAACAACAACAACAAAGTTCACTTGTTGTGGAAAGGCAATGGGGCACTTTTCAAGCCACTTGAAATGTGCAAACTTGAAGTCCTGGTATGAAGTTCAATCTGTCCTGCAAAATACTAATAGTCTGGATAGTCTGGATGGAAAGACTGATAGTCTCACATTGAGACACTGAAAGAAGGAAGCTCACCTCTAAATCTGTGTTACTCATAATACCTCTCCCCAACCAAGAAATGTAGCAGTACTGCCACAGCTTCTTTCTAGAAACTTCACACTGTAACCTAAAACTGGGGCAAACCCCCCCCCCCCACTGCATAGGCAAACCCACCCCAGAGCATGTACCGGTACCTTCTCCAACAAATTTGTTCACAGCTTGTAGAACAAATTGTTACTCGGGAAAAGTGTACCACTCCTGAAGTGTTTAGGATTACATTCTCCCCTGCAGGGTTTATGTGCTTTCCACCGACAGGAAGATATCCAACAACTGAGGCTTTCCCCCATCACTGTATCTCTATTCAATTTCTCTCTGTCATACACTTGTTAAAAATACAAAAGTCTGCCACAAAAAGTAATAAGGTTTAGAGGTGCCTTTCCGGTGGCAGGGGGATGGAGAAGAAAACTACAAGTGTAATAAATAATCTGGATGTCAGAAGAAAATGAGCTGAGTCTTTGGCTACAGGGAAATAATGAAGAGTGGATCTGCTGGAGAAATCCTCATCCCCACAGTACTAACGAGACCCAGGGTAGGAGCCACTCTTGTTTATTGTGTTTCGACATGAGATGAAAAAGTATATGTTGGAAACGGTGTCTTTTCTATTTCTGTACCTTGGAATACAGAATCAGTGTGGAATATGATAAAGGAAACAGAGGCATAAGCAGAAAAGACCTTCATATTATTAATAAGTCAAATTACTAGGGACTATTACGTAAAAATACCATAGCAACCTTGATAGCAATTGGGTTCCAGCTGCTGATAGCAGCTTTATCTAAGCTTGCTTCCATATGGTTAGGTCTTCCAGCATAACTGAGGTCAAATTATAAGTGATGTTAATTATGTGAATGCCAGAAGCAGCTCAGCAGGTGGGCTGGAGCCACTATACTAGCGTCTGGAAGGGTGGGTTGCTGTTTATTTATGGGAGGGTGAGGGGACAGGCAAGATGATGGGCTAGTCAGAATTGTGTAATTGCACTGGCAGAGCCAATCCAGTCTCCTGCCAGGGCTTTTGCACCAGCCAACCTCTGCAGTGTCTTGCCTGTATGCTTCTCAGCAAGCAACAGTGAATGCTATTTAAAAAATGCTTTTGGTAATGTAACAATCAGCCAAGGAGAAGCCTGAGCATCCTGGGTGATATATGAGGTGGAGCGGAGTTTACCTCTTTTGCTTTGTACCATGGTCCAGATAATTTGTTTTTCATGCTGTGCTGCTCCAATGGGATACTGATACTTTATATTTTAATTATGGATGCTTGCATTCTAATGTTTGTGTAGTTGGTTTTTATACTCTGAAAATTGATCAGAAGCATATCTTAGCAATAAGTAGTGTACATTAATTAATATAATAAAATTCATTCACTTATTAATAAAAACCACATCTCTGAAGCTTCTCCTTACATTTAAGAGAAGCCTCAATGGGTGCCTATTCAAACTTCCTTTGAAATAGCAAACGATATATAAGCTTCAGAGAGTTGTTTGTTGAGACTGTGGAGAATTACCCTAGGTTATATGTAGAGAATGAGCTTCTATTTACTACTGCCAATTCATCAAGTGTGTAGAGGGATTCCATTTTTTTACTCCCGCTATATTATGTGGTCTACTAACATCTTTCACTATAACCCAGAGCTGTGGGACTTTGGACATGATACAAAACCAGTCAGACACACTTTATAAGTAAATAAAAAACAAAACATTATAATTACCTATGAGGGCAAGGTAATATAAAAACTACACTTACATTGTTCACTTTTTCTTTAAGACTCATAATTGCTTTTATATGGCTGTGGTTATTATAGTCAGCAGCTGCTTTCAAATACAGATATTTACATAAGACTGATTTGTGAAGCATAGTTTCTATCCCTAACAGACATATATGTCAATTACCCTTAGACCCTTTTCCGCAGTCAATCAATTTGCACCTGCACCAGGTACTGAAAGGCTTCTGCTAGTTTACTTATGAGCCAGGCGTGCAGGCAGTTCTCTCTCTGGCCAGCTTCAGAATCTCCTCACTGCTTAAAACCCTTTGACAGCCTCTCTGCCAATCTTCACGCTTCTTTTGGGGGACACTATCCTTCCAGACTTTCCCTATCCTTGGTAGCCTCTTTCATGCTCAACCCCCCAGCCTCCCACAGTAACACTCTCTCCCTGAACAGTGGTAGTTCTGGCCGATTAATGTTCCAGCCAGCATACACTTCAACCAATCTGATTTGAGTAGCATAGAATTCGTCCCCCTTCATCAGACCACTTTTCCATGCCCAGTGAATGACCAAGAATTTCTACCCAGCCAATCAGAAGAGAAATTCTACAGCCCTCTTCCTCAACATAACCCCCCCAGCTTTCTATAGACAACCCTAACCCTAACCTAACAGCCAATAGATATTTAGTATTTTAAACGTAACCTTTACAGCAAAATGTTATATAGTGTACATAAAGCAAACCCTCTCTTAGTAAACACATTTTTAAAGGTGGTTTCTCGGCAGTGACCATGGCAATAATAATAATAATAATAATAATAATAATAATAATAAATAAGAAGAAGAAGAAGAAGAAGAAGAAGAAGAAGAAGAAGAAGAAGAAGAATTTATTATTTATGCCCCGCCCATCTGGCTGGGCTTCCCCAGCCACTCTGGGCAGCTTCCAACAAAATATTAAAATACCACAATGCATCAAACATTAAAAGCTTCCCTAAACAGGGCTGCCTTCAGATGTCAGGAAGAGAAAGAGTTAAACTTCCACTTCACCGCCCCTCACCATGGTCCAGAGGTTGCTCAGGCTTCCAGGCAGCTGTTATTTATATAACAGAAATGTGTGCTTTAATTGCATTAACACGATTAAAGTCATGTCTAGTTTGGCCTTCAGACTTTCATAATTTAGAGACTAGCAGAGTAGTTAGCAAATTAAGCGTAAGCATTTGGGTTCAAGCTTGGCTAATTGTGAGATAGGCTTGTTTTTTTAATGTGTTGTTTGTGTGATGAGAAAGAGGTTTGTCAAATGACTGTTCATGTCTTCTTTTCGTTCATTGGGCAAAACAAGAAGAGAAGGTGGTAGAAGAATTTGAAAAACAGAGCAATATTCAGGAACGAAAAACATATGTTCAGGCACACAGATGCCTATAAAAGGACACATTCTACAATCACAAATCAAGAATTCACAAATACTGTACCAACTCTATGAAACATTAACAAATTATCAGCCATTCCAACTTGCACTCATGTATTTGCTCCATCTCCTACAGCTCTGTGCTTTGTGTAGCCAAAAAATGTGTTTCTATTTAGGAGCTGAATTACTTGATAAATATCAAAGGAACATACTTGGCAAAATTTCGTTTTAAGGCTTTCCTTGAGGGAACACAGTGAACTGATTCCTATGGTATTTTCTGTTCATTCTCTTTAGCGGTATTTAATAACTTTAATGAATAATTAGTGCTCTTTAGTAGAGTTTAAATTAAAGCAGTTCTATCTATCTACCTACTGACATGCAAAATGGCAAATTGTTCCATGTATCAGCAAACTTGGTGGTTCTGTGCCTACGCCTAGGAATAGTAATTATTGTTAAAAAAATAGTGGGTTTTGTAATCACAATCATAATAATACTATTAGCAATACCTCCACTCCAGGTAAAAATATGCCACAATATTGTCACTAATGCAATGTTGCTACTAAGTAAGCTGTCACTAATTCATTAAATTATCAAATGTATGAAATTTCATAATATTGGTTGCATGTTTCACATAGATGTACTGGACAATGCCCACAAAATTGTTTCTGATAAAAGTCACTCACCTCAGTCTATGGTAGTTTTTGTCCTACAATCCTCTGTTTGAAGACCACCCTCCTCTGCCTTAGGTGCTTTCTGGTCCAAGTCTGAAAGATACAGTGCTCTAGGATGGGAGAGTGGAGTCTCGAAGTTGCCCATCTGCAATAAGCAACAGCAAACTGAGGAGGCACATAGGTCACATGTCCACACTCTCCCCACTAAATTACAGCATCTGTTACAAAATCTGCACCTACAAACATTGAAAAATGTGCACTTACTGGCGAGAATGCGAGAATAATTAAACCCTTTTGAAATGGATAGGTACCATCTCTGCTGAATTATCACCCTTCTCTTCAAGGCCAGCCAAACTCTAGCAAGCATCTTTATTCCCTATATTTGAACAGCCTTAAGGCCACCAGTGTAGAGGGGCGTGGGTGGTGCTGTGGGTTAAACCACAGAGCCTAGGGCTTGCTGATCAGAAGGTCGGCGGTTCGAATCTGCGTGATGGGGTGAGCGCCCGTTGCTCGGTCCCTGCTCCTGCCCACCTTGTAGTTCAAAAGAACGTCAAAGTTTAAGTAGATAAATAGGTACCACTCCGGCGGGAAGGTAAACGGCATTTCCGTGCGCTGCTCTGGTTTGCCAGAAACGGCTTAGTCATGCTGGCCACATGACCTGGAAGCTGTACCCTGGCTCCCTCGGCCAATAAAGTGAGATGAGCGCCACAACCCCAGAGTCGACCACGACTGGACCTAATGGTCAGGGGTCCCTTTACCTTTACCTTTAAGGCCACCAGTGCAGGTTCATAATTAGCCTGAAGGTAACAATAAGGCACCATTATAACATTGTGCCTGAAAGTTTAGTTGCAAACTATATTTTAGTCTTATCTGAATTACTGGATGGAGGGAGAGAAGTTTCTTCAAGGGTATGAATCCCCATGTTTACTGTGTGGATTTTTAAAATATAATTTTGATTTCATTTTTTTTTACTGGAACAAAAATACCCACTCCCATGCAAATCTCCTGCATTCCTCTTTTCTACCCACTAGATACATGTGCCCACATTCTGCTTTGCTCCTTTATAAGCTTATTGCCACATGAAAATTTATGTATTGGTTACCAGGTTTCCATAATACTGAAATCATGTATCCTCTTTATCCAGCTGGTGAATGTATATATACAGTTCCAATTCTTAAAATGCCATAAATATTCTGAATGTAAATAGAAAACTGGAAGGGAAAAAGTAAATAGAATCAGACGGTGAAAGAAAAAGGACTGCAGAGCTCAACAAAGAGAAAATGGAAAGGAAACACTCTCATTGAACTTTGACTGCGTGATCTTGCTGGTATTGGAATTTGTAGTTGTTTGGAGACACGGGAAATTGTTTCTTCGTTACTCCCTGTCGGAGGAAGAGGATGTCAGCAGGGTCTAATCAGCAGTGAAAGGCTCAGCTGGAGGGACGAGGTTTCTGCTAGCACCTGGTTCCTCGTTTTTCCAAGCTCTCCTTGTGCTTGGAATGTCGATTTGGTGATTTGATTTCTCCCCAGCCTTGCTCACATTGGCCTGTTATGTTGGCTGCTGTGAGTTGTGCATCAGGGAAAGGCTGTATAGCAGCAGTAGAGCATCTGCTTTGCATGAAGAAGGTTCTGGGTTCCATCTTCAGTATCTCCAGGTAGGCAGGGCTGGGAATGTTCCCTTTGCCTCTGCCAGTCAGTGCAAACAGTATTGAGCTAGATGCACCAAATGACCAGTGTTGGATGGTCCATCACAGCTAATAGGGCACAGCCCTCCCAAGGAAAATGTCAAACAAATGCTTAACCAACCCACCCCAATCTCAAAGCTACATACTCTTTCCTGCCCCATACACATTTTATACTTCTGTTTGAATCCAGACAAACTCTGCAGACTTTTCTGTCAATCTAGAGTTCTCTAGCCAATCAGGACTCTGCAGCACCCAGCCATTCCTAATCCAAAAGTATAGTTGTGGCAAAGAGGTTCCTCCCATGTGTCTCTAAACATAAGGAACCATATGACTGATCAGGTTGCCTGAAAGTCAGCTCTACTATGCAGACCTCTAATCTCTTGCTCCTTCTAATATGATGTTACAAGACTAACCGGCAGCACCAGTATCCATCTAGCAGTGCTGTCCTGAGGGATAGTCTGAGCATGCTCAGAGCTGTTTCCTTCAAAGCACATCCTTTGCAGCTAGCTAGGGGAAGGGTGTGGATGCTTGTTTGAGCAGCTTGATTTTATTAAAAAATAAAAAATAAACGTCGAAGAATACTGGGCAGAGCATATGTTCAAAAAGAGGTTCCAGATATTATCATTGTGCAATTGGCATGATGTTCTTTTTCCAACTATTGTTAAATTAAAATGTTAGGGTCCATTTCCATCTTTAAACCTTGCCCAGGCTAGAGCTGTTTGTGGTGAGAGGAACCAGCAGGTAGGGACTGAAGAGGCATATGAGCACTTGGATAAAGAGTCTCCTCTTCTTCCAAGACCTAGGCTCAGAAGAGCATCTTTTGGGCTTGGGGCTTTGGTTGCTGGAAAAAGCTGTCTATCCAGATGCCTGTTCCACAAACAGCCCTGGTGTGGATCTAGTGACTTTTGACAATAATGCTGTAACCTTTTCTGTGTAGCATCTCAGAATGGTTTTTTAACCATTGAAAATAAGTGGGATAGTTGGAGGGCCACTTGAAAAAGAAATGGAAAGGCATTCCATCCTATTTCAAACAATCATACCAGCTAAGCCTAGTGCAGGGAGGCTGTCAAGAGTGCGTGCAGGAGCCAGGCCCTGTGACCAGTAGGACTCTGCAGGACCGGGGCCTTCCTAAGTTTGTTCTGAAGAGACAAGGTGTGGCCACACAGGTGAGGCCAATTGGTAACTCACAGCACCTGATGGCAAGAGTCGGGAAGGGATATAAGGTCAGCATTTTCCCTTCGGCTCTGCCACAGCAACACATTCCCTGCCTTGCTGCGTTTGACTCCTTGCTTCTTGATCCTTGGACCCCTGACTTCATGACTCCTTGCTTCTTGACCCTCGGACCCTTGGCTTCTTGACTCCTTGCTTCCTGACCCTCAGACCCCTGACTTCATGACTCCTTGCTTCCTGACCCTCGGACCCCTGACTTCCTGACTCCTTGCTTCTTGATCCTCAGACCCTTGACTTTGTGACTCCTTGCTTCCTGACCCTAAACCCTTGGCTTCTTGACTCCCGGCTCTCTGACCCTCAGACTCTTGGCTTTCTGACTCCTGGCTTCTGGACTCCCCTTCCTGCTCCCACCCTGCCATCTTGCCCCCGGTCCCAACGTCCCCAGCCAGGACTTTGATCGCCCGTGAACCGGACCATGACAGAGGCCCACATAAGTATATTCCCCCATGTGAGGAAACTTGCAAATAATTGCATCATAGCAGACCATCAAAGGCGGCTATAAGATTGGGGATCTTCTCTTCTGATGGTCTTCCTGCTATCACCCACACCATGTGTTTCTGGCTAGGTTGCTCCTTTTGTATTCTGATGATAAGCAATGCTTTTGCAAGTGGTTCTCATTGCAGGAGACACTCTTACGTTTGGCAAAGGCTTGCCTGCTCACCACAGGTGCACAACCGGAAGTGTCTAAAGTCTTGGTTGCAAGAAGGCCTTGCAAAGCAAGTGAAACAACACCGAGCAGCTTTAAAAAATAACTCAAAAGGCAAGAGTGTTCTTTCACACTGCCAGACAGTTGATAAGAATACTAATGTTTGCTTACTCTGATGAGAAATCCAGGACCGCTTGAGAACGTGAAGGAGGCTGCTGGACTGCTGCTCATTGAGTTGAAAACAACCACACAGGTCTCTAGCATTTAACAGCCTGCAACATTTCAGCAGCTGAACTTTCTGACAATTGCTTGACTTCAACATGTTCATTGTATTTATTTTCCATTATTTAAGTTAGGGCTCCGTGCCCTTGACATCTGCTGCTGATTTGCCCTCCCACAACAAGCAGCGGGGCTTCGAGTCTCTCAGAAACTGGAGCACAGAGAGACTCTCTGCAGATTTATGCTTCTTTTTAACTATCTGTCGAATTTGGCTCATCTCTTTCTCCAAAGCTTCAATGTGCAGAACAGTTGCTCGGCAGAAATGTTGATAGACTGCCACAATTTTTAGGGCCAAAGTTTTATGCCACGTTAGAAAAGCTGCACTCCAGATTCAGTACATTAAAAATACTGTCTTAAGAGAATCACATTCGAAAAGAAAAGAATAGCAAATAATGAACTTAAGCAGCTTTAGGAAACTGGTTATCTTTTACAGAAGAGATCCCTCACTGACATCAACTTATACAAAAACGATTCCTTATGATCCACAGCATTAGAAATGTTTAAAACTTTGAACATTAATAAGAGTTATAGATACCCTTTGACCAGTTGCTCCGTATTTTTCTGCCAAAGTATCATGTTGCCAAGTGAAATAAATTTCAGCATATTGATCTGAGACTGGAAAAAAGTGTCAAAAGATTCTTCAGAATTAATCAAGCTTGCATTGTCAAATGCACAATGCATACACAGCCCATGCAAAATATTTTCCTCTACTTTCATCTCATGAAAATGTAAACATCACAATCTTGGAGACAAGGCCAAAACATTCTTTCTCTAAAGCTAGTTTGGTATGAAGTTTTTTGTTGTTTTTAATGTTGTGGACTATCCACAACTTGGATTCCTGCAATGCACTTTATGTGGGGCTACATTTGAAGGTGACCCGGAAACTACAACTAATCCAGAATGCGGCAGTGAGACTGGTGGCTGGGAGTGGCCGCCGAGACCACATAACACCAGTCCTGAAAGACTACATTGTCTCCCAGTACGTTTCTAAGCACAATTCAAAGTGTTGGTGCTGACGTTTAAAGCCCTAAATGGCCTCGGCCCAATATACCTGAAGGAGCGTCTCCACCTACATCATTCAGCCCCACACTGAGGTCCAGCTCCGAGGGCCTTCTGGCGGTTCCCTCACTGTGAGAAGCGAAGTTACAGGGGACCAGGCAGAGGGCCTTCTCGGTAGTGGCGCCCACCCTGTGGAACCCCCTCCGATCAGATGTCAAGAAAATAAACAACTATCTGACTTTTAGAAGACATCTGAAGGCAGCCCTGTTTAGGGAAGTTTTTAATGTCTGATTTTTTTTAACTGTGTTTTTAATATTCTGTTGGAAGCCACCCAGAGTGGCTGGGAAAACCCAGTCAGATGGGTGGTGTATAAATAAATTATTATTATTATTATTATTATTATTATTATTATTATTATTAATTTTTATTTATTTATTTATTTATTTATTATTTATTATTACTGATCCCTTGCCTGCAGTATTGAGGAGTCCAGTCCAATAACATCCAGATACATCCAGAGCCAACCCTCCCATTAGGCAGAATGAGATGGCTGCATCTGGCAGCAAATGTTAAGTGATTAACGACAGTGGCAAGATGTTGGAGGGCAGAGTTATGTGTACCATCACTCAGCCTGCCTTGCACCCCCAAGCTACTGTGATGCCAGAAGTCTAGCAAAAATCTCTGTCCCATTCTCAGTGTTGAAAGAGGATTCAGCTGTCAGCCTGCTCAGTTTCTGTATATGGCATAGAAATAAACTGTACTTGGCTGGCCCTGGTCATGTCTTGTGGGGCTCAAATTGAGCTTTATTCTGCATGGATCACTAATGGTAACTATGCATTTCAGCTCCACCATCGAATCATTTGTCTTGGAGTTACCTTAGGAATGATGTGATGGCTAGTTGCAACCGGTATATTTATAGAGTGCTATTGACAAAAACAACGTCCACTCTACAACCCTCAAACATACCACATAATAAATAGGGGCTGAGGAAAATTAGATATTTGGCTACAAATCATCGAAACAAGCTACCAGTGCAATCTATCATATGAGGATGCTGTTTTCACAAGCGCTGCTTGTGACCTCATTTAAGATCTGCTTGTAGGGCATCAATGACAGGCTCTTTTCAGTGGTGGCACAAAATTATGGAATTTCTTTCACATTGAGATCTGCCTCTTCTCTGCCTCTTTTAGCACTTAAACACCCATTGAAAACTTTTGTTTGTTTAACATGCTTTGGGTTTGTTTTTCTTCATTTTTTTCTGGCTTTTAACCTGCTCTTTCGGATGTGCTTTTTTCTGCTGCTATCTACTGCCTTCAGACAGAAAAGTGGGATTAAAAAATAATAAATATAATCTAAAATATAATCTAAAGACAATAAGCACTTTTAGATTTGCACTGATCTCAGCTTGGCAGTTTGAAATCAATGTGGCATAATATTATTTAAGTCTGAGTTAAGAGTGAAGAGTGAAGAGATGAACTGACTAACTAATGCAATGACATCTGCATTTAATGGAAATGCTTTCCATTCTTCTCTATAAAGGAAGAGGCTATACAGAGATTCAGGGCTGTGTGATAGAAGACTCAGCTGGCGTTGTACAAGGCAGCTTGCTGGAACTAAGTCTTAAATCTGTCTTTACTTCTAAGACAGTAAAGGAAGTACTTGTGTAGTGGTGAAGTTGTAAAAAGGCAATATATTTCTTTAATTTAACTGGTCTTCAGCCAACAAAGCTCCCAAAGCTGCTTACAAATCACTAAAGAAAAGTCAGTCTCTGCTCGCAGGCTAAAAATACATGTCCTAAAAGCATCTGAAAAGACGCAACACAAAGGGAAAAGATATTGGCAGGGAGGAGGAAATAAGCAAACTCAGGTTGAAGTTCTTAATTGCAAGTTGTTCTAATAGCCAGGGCAGGAGGCACCATAAACTGCTGGTCTCTCAGCTTCCCTTCTCTTTCCTCCTCTGCTGCTGCCTTATGGATGATTGCTAGTAGGTGAGATCGATGCCTATTTTGCTGTTATTTTACAAAGAAGACTTAAACATTCATACAGATGTAACAGGCATGGCCAGACATACCGGCACTGTGAATATTTTTTAATGGTGGGGGCAGTGGTTGTTGCTGAACAGTTATAATTCTTCCTTATTTCAATGTATTTTTTTTAAAAAAGTTGAACTTAATAAAATAATATGATTAAACTACACACATCTCTTTTTTGATTGTGAAACCTTACTGTGCCTCTGTTTAAGATTTAGTAAAAACTTTGCTCCATCTATCACATGTTTGGGAAACATAATGTCTTGTTCAACATAATGCCTCCACAGCCCATTTTTAAAATATATTCCTGACCAACAAAACATTCAGAAAACAGCTTTCACTTATCAGAACTGCACTGATAATAATGACTTTAGATCAATTAGCGTATGGAATTTTTATTTTTAAGATGGATGAGATTTCCATATGGAGTCATATTGCTGTTGGGAATATTTTTACAGAGAGCTGCCAAACTGCAGATTGGAACAAAATGATGAATTATTAAGTTTTGTGGCATAATGAATTTTGAAGGAACGACTCCAGACTGCACTGTCACATAAAACCAAATCTGGCAGTATTTTCCAATCCATCACTTAAAGGAGACTGTATTTAGCCATCAGATTTTCATCAGAATTTTTTTTATATATAAGCATAGATAATAGAACATCAAAGACATCTTAACCAAATTAAAACACCCTCCCTCAACTAATAGATTCTACTGCCACAAAACACAAGTTTACAAATGTAGTGAACTAGACCATGTTATGTGTGCTGTGTCAAAAAAAAGGAAGAAGACTCAGCTTGGCTTGATCATTGTTATTCTGTCCTATATTTGCTGTGCTGACAAGAATATATTTCACCAATGAATGTTTAATGACTTGTGAACATCTTGCTTCCTTTTGTTTAAAAGGGAAAACAATTCATAGTACACTGCATGTAAAACAGAAACTATATTATGCACAGTTTAAAGGCAACCAAGAATTTATTCTATCAGCATTGATGGAAATTATTTCTAAGCAAAAGTATCAGGCTGAGGTGAAATAATTAATCAATGTGTGACCTTTGGCACATTTATCGACAGCAAATTCCTTTGAGAACAATCCAGGCCAAGAATACCGCTTGCTCTGACAGTGACGTTCACCTGTTCGGGTGGCGAGAATAGGGATAGGGGAATTTGGGCTGAAGCCAGCGCCTCCCTTCCCTTAGGTTGTGCTGTCCACAAACAACCTTCTGAAATTATCCACCCTCTTTTGTGGGTAGAGAAATGGTTTGTGTGTGGTGCAGTGGAAGGGAACCAATTTGCGGAATCTCTCCAGGTGAGAAGAAAGCCTCAAGATATGGGACTCACCATTAGCACTGGTATTAGCACAGCTTTCTTCTACTCTTGCCTCAATGTCTCATTTTGTGTTGCTTTGGCTACTCACCCACCTGTTAGGAGTCCAGGTTCCCAGCTTGATAACACAGTAAATGTACATAATTAAAAAGGAGGATTTATTGCAAAAAACAACAACCAAGCAATTAGCTCCTGACTGCTCTAGCCAAGCATCCAGCATCATCACTCAGTTGACCCTTCGTTTTAATTTTTTTAAAACTTTTATTATAAATATCAATACATTACAAAAACTATACACACTTGACATTACATTACATATATTACATACAAAACATATATCACATATTTCACCTTCACCACCCCTTCCACCTACCTACCAACAAAGACACCAACATTCTGTGGTTATTGACTTCCAATTAGTCTCATTGTGTAATTTTGTCAATCTTTAATCTATGCGCATTTCATATTGCTTATTATGTTTATCCTTTATGATAATTACTTCCTTTCTCTCATCTAACTTTTATCTTCCTCTCTCTCTCTTGTCCAACTTCTTTATTTATTAGATTTATTTATACTTCTGTCAGATTTGTGTTTTCTATATAGGTTTTGAGATAATCATTAAATATTGACCCTTCTAAGGAGTCCTTCCTGTCTCAACAGAAGATATTGAACCTGTGACCCTTACGTCTCTTGTTTTGTTTCCTGTCTTGCAGCCGTCCTATAATTCTACGTCTCGGGCTCCTTGGGTCATCTGTAGCCCCTTCCTGTGACGAAAGGCTGTCTCTCTCGCTTTTTGTGCCTTTGTGCATCCTGAGAGCTTTGGCTGTGTTCCAGCCTGCTCCCAGCTACAGCCTTATCAGCCTGCTCTCCAAGGTCAGGAGGAGGCAAAATCTGCAGCTGTGGGCTCTCCTCTGTCTGAGTAAAATCCAAACCTCTCTGTTCCTGGCTGCTGTTTGCAGTCGGCTGCAAACCTTCGCTTGGAGCTGGTGTATTCATGACACCATCATTTTGCAGTCCTCCCAATTCTGTGGACCATTCCAGGGTACTAGAGTAGAGGGCAGGCAGGAATGAAATGGCAGCCACCACTTAAAACACAGAAATATAGCAATACTTAGTGAAATCCTACTAAGCTTGATTTGTCTGGTGCTTTTTGTTTTTGTTTCTTTTAAAGATGCAGAATTGCTACAAGAGAATTTCAAAAACCCCTTTCCCCCATTTTTACTGCACTCTCTGTTTCACAGGCTACCCACGGAAGAAATTCCATGCAGTTATCCAAGAGGAAAGAATATTAATTCTGTAAGACAGTGCCAATATTCTACTCACTCAGGAAACTTACTTAACATTCCCATCATTCCTTCTATTTTGGAAGCTCAGCTTGTATCATTGCTTATGTAGCCCAAAAGGCACAACCCATGCACAAGAGGAAGGGATAAGCAGGCTTGGAGCAACCTCAGGGTTTGCAGAAGTGAAAAACTTTAGCAGAGAGGAAGTTCAAAGGGGACTATGTGTAGGGACAGGGAGTAATTTAGCTCACTTCGCATTTAAAGGTGCACTTGCATAACTCATACTTCCTGAAATGATATGCAAACTGAAACATAGCCATCCTTCAAAAATCACATTTCTAAATTTGCAGGGCGGTTTTCCAGCCAAGTAGTATATACGAAAATGCATTTACCAGGGTAAAATGTAAAAGAAAATGAATCTATTGGTGAAAATAACATACAAACCTATATTATATTAGGTAAAATTGCTTTGCATAAATGTGTATAACAAGGGAACTTGTACATTCATACCTCAGGTGACAGACGCTTCAGGTTGCGTTTTTTCGGGTTACTGACGCACCAAAACCCGGAAGTACCGGAATGGGTTACTTCCGGGTTTTGGCGGTCGTGCATGCGCAGAAGCGCTGAATTGCAACCCACACGTGCGCAGACATGGCACTGCGGGTTGCAAACGCTGCGGGTTGCAAATGTGCCTCCTGCACGGATCACGTTCACAACCCGAGCATCCACTGTATTAAAATGTGTAAATATTAGGAATAAATCATGAGCATTTAAATAAATAAGTCGCAAAGTAATGTTGAAATGTGAACTGAATGTAAGACTGGAAAGATGAGGACAAAGAGAAACTGAAAACTGACATATTTTTTTTCATTCATAGCTGCTCAGTGGCCATGTAATGTTGACTGACTGTTGGGTAGCAAGGCACAAAATGGTGGATGCAAGAATAAAATGGACGGACTAGAGTCCTGAGCAGCATCACTCCACACTGCAACATTTTGTTGCAGGCCTCACTAGTCTTTTTCTGTTTTTATTTGTAACATGCTTAGGGTGAAAACAATCTCATTGTTCCAGAACATCCTGAAGAGAAGTTTATGATGATTGTAATGAAAGGAAACATAATAGGTTCTCTTTTATTAGACCACGGCTATTGCTACAGCTAGGATCTTAAACTATGTCTTTGGTGTATTTTTTAAAAAAGAAAATTGCTTTGGTATTTTATGATGCCTTCATATCACCAGCTGCCTACACTGAACTGGATACCTCAATTGCTAAATGAAGCCAAGCAGTGAAGCAAATAATCCATTTGCCGTCCAAAACTATTGGTTTAAAAATCTAGAAATGAAACGGAAGGAGTTTTACAATATCCAGATGCATCACTTTCAGGAAATGTGAGAGAGAAAAGAACAAGCAGTAACTTTGAAAGGTTTCTTCAAATGTAAGACAATCTTAAACCCATTCTAGGCGACCCTAAGGTCCCTTTAGTCCAGCATCCTCATCTCACAGCAGCCAACCAGATGCTTATGGGAAGCCCACAAGCATAACCTGAGTGCAACAGCACTTTGCGCATTTGCAGTTCCCAGCAACTGGTATTCAGAGGTATATGGCCTCTGACAATGGAGGAGGAACATATCCATCGTAGCTAATAGCCATTGATAGCCTTAAAATCCATGATGATGTCTAAATTTCTTTTAAGGTTGTCTGAGTTATCGGCTATCACTAGCTCTTAGGGTAGCAAATTTAGTAGTTTAACTATGTGCTGTGTGAATAACTGCTTCTTTTTCCCGTGCTACTGATTCAGAATAGAGTTCAATATCAACAGCAAGAGAAATGGGATTTTCAGTGGATCAAGAACAAACAAAAATCCCATTAATTCATACCAGCATCGTGACTTTTTAAAAAAGTTCTTGCTATTTCAGCACTTCAGGAAAATACACAGACAATTGAGCCATTGTTATCCTATCATCTAAAGGCCACAAAACTATTTAACTTCTTTTTATGAAGCAAGTTATATCATTTTTCACCCACAATCCCTTAGTAGTATTTATACAGATGTCTGGGAATGAATTTATCAATACACTTTCATTGCACTGCTCTATAGCTATTTATTTGGTCCCATTGATTTCTATGGGGTTACTCCCAGGTGCATAGGAATAGGATCACTTGTTTAATTTGATTTTATGGCACCTCAATCTAGCTGTTCTACTTGCAGGCTCTATTAATGATATGTATACTTTGCAAGAACTTGGCATGCCCCTGTAGACAACGTACTGTACGGCTCATAGTCTGGCATGTTTATGGTCTCACAGGCTGTGATTTTTCATCAAGTGCCTCCTTTATAACCCAGCTGTTATAAAATAAACACATGAAGGAGGGTCCATGGCTAAGCATATAGTATTGCACACACAATGTCCCAGCATCTGCAGTTGTGTTGTAAAAGGTCTCCTCTGATACCCTGGAGAATTGCTGCTGACTAGAGGAGACAACACTGGACTAGACAGGCCAACAATCAGGAAGGTCTATACATTTGTAGAAGGTAGAACATCTGTTTTACATGCAAAAAGGTCCCAGGTTCAGCATCCAGGTATGGCTAGGAGAGATCATTGCCTCTGGAATCATGGAGAGTCACTGCTGGCCAATGTAGGCAATATTAAACTAGGCATAAGGCAACTTCCCATGTTTATAAATAAGCATTTTAAAAAAAATTATCCTGAAACTGGTAGCTATTAATGGTGAAAGAATAGGATGGAGTATATGATGGCTGTAGAAACAGGATTTCATTGCAGAGCAGGTACAATTGTGGTGACTTTTCTCTACCAACTTTTTCCAAAGGGTAGAGGAGGACATTTCAGGGAGGGCTGAAAATAACCATTTGTCATTATGTATGCTTGCCTTTGGCCTGTTTCATTTTCCAGTTCTGCTGGGATGGGCGGGCATAATGGGAGTTGTACTCAAAAATGTCCAGAAAGTGTCAGCTTGAAGAAGGCTGGTTTTTAACAATGCCATTACAATTTTTGGTTTTTTTCAAAGAAATAGACACACATTCCATAGGGACAGTTTCAGGCAAAGGCCAGAGATATTTTATTTGAAGGGGTTGTGGGGTAAACAGTAATTAATAAATGATGGTGTTTGCTTGATATTTGTCATAGGAAGCAGGTACCGGGAGTAACGCTTTACTGAGAACTGCAATTAGAATATAATTGACTCCATTTTGCTTACTCTAAAGGTACCCTGAGTCCATAGAGACATGAATTATGGATGACAAAAGGCCAGAACAAAAGAGGGAGAGAAAGAAGCGAGAGGGAGAGATGTTCTAGGCTGACACATGACCTTCCCCCTTCCTCCTCTTGTTTCCCCAGCTAATGAGTGACATTTACAGCTGAGAGAGAATCGCACAACACTAAAATCCCACAAGGGCCTGTGGTTTTTATTCACTGATGATTTAGCACTGTATTGTTGAGGCAAAAACATGCTTTGTAGCTTTAGCTGACGTGGCATTTTGCATTCTCCCCAGCTTTTAAAAAGCTGGATTTGCCTCCTTGTTTGCTAGATGCTTCCAACAATTTGGGCTGTGCTTTGAATAAAAGAGTAAACAAAGAGATCAACAGTTTCAGTCGCTATCCTGCAAAACATATTCATTGCAGCTGTGTCATCTTTTTCTTTTATATGTACACATAGCCACATCCTTGCATCATTATCCTTCACACTCAGAGATGCAGCCTGCCCCAACCTGGTGCTCTCCAGATGTTTTGGAATACAACCCCTGCCATCCTGACCTTTGCTCATGCTGGCTGGAACTAATGGGAGCTGGGATCCAAAACATCAAAAGAACACTAGAATAGGGAAGAGTCAAGCACCCAGTTGTACTAAGTTCTCCATCAAAGAGTAGGTTAGCCATGTGTCCTACTTTACAAAGGAAAGTCTTCTATTTGAAAGGCTATTTGAGGACAGTCCTCTGTTTGAAGGATTGTCTGGTTCATGTCTGGTTTAAAAATAAAGACCCATAAGAAGGGAGAGGAGGATATTTGAAACTGTCCATCAACCATTAGCACCTGGATTAAGCAGGTACACAGGTAACCTGGCCATCATCTTCCCCCACTAGGGTGATATATGTTGTATTTCAGTAGTTAATAATTATTTCTAAATTTGTATCCATACATATAAATTAGCATATGCCACAGGAGTTCTAGGAGCTCATTGGTAGCTATGTAAAGCAATGAGCTGAGGTAGTAAATCTGCTTGAAGTAGAGAATCTTATTTTGAAATTTGTATTTGAATACACAGCTTTACAGAATGTGCTAGAGTGTAAACCATTAGATGCCCAATTTAAATGTAAAGTTCACAAGGGACTTGCTGTGGTTAGAGAAATCACTAAAATGGTAGACATGGAGACAGCTGTAGTCTAAGTTGAATGCTCCAGCAGAAGACAAACAGCTAGCAAAGGAAGTAAATCAAGAGCAGCAAGCTCAGAGTATAATCAATAACTTATCAGGCTGCAATGTAATAATCTATGAGGAAGGTGATACTTTATCATGTCAGAGCAAGAACAAAAACAGCCAAGTAAATCAGGAGAAGAAGATAAATTTGAAGATGGTTTTGATTTGTATTTGGGCTTAACCATGCAGTGCTTGCAGTCATGAATCCTTGCTTTGAATGATACAGAGTCATAGACTTAAGAGTGTATTTGGACCAGCTTCCTAACTTCTTACATTCCATCTCAATTTGCTGCTCAAGGCTAGAACTGTCTGTCTGTGTGCCAATTTACTCCCCACTTATCTAACTACATTTGGAAAAAAGTGCATACAACAAAAAGACTTGCACTGACTAGTATTTAGGAACCAAACCATGGTTCAGAACGGCTACTTTGCTTTCATTTTAAATCTCTTTGGACCTTCCGGATGAGAACAATGGATGTATCTGTGATTTGTTAGTTCAGCCCAAATTGTGAATCACAACCACAATGCAAAGAGTGGAAAGGTTTAAGCATCTCCCCGGTGTTTTCCCATTGGGAAATGGTCATGGCTTGTCATTTCAGACATTGTGCCACAACACCAAAGGGAAGAGGAAACCACCCCCACTGTTCAGTGTAGCAAATGTGCTTAGTTTCCATTTCCACCACCAGACACACTGGCAGAATTAAGCTGTCCCAGATAATATTCCTATCTCCCAGGTTCTGTAAGAAGACAATACTGGGCAAGCTGATAGGAAGTGCTCCATCCTAAGAATAAAAAGTGCAGTGGAGGAAGTATGTGTGTTCCTCCTAATGTTCAATCATAGGATTTCAGTTACCACCAGGAAGTTGATGGTAAGAGCAGTTTAACAATGGAATCAATTCCTAGAAGGGTGGTTGGCTCTCCCTCACTGGAGGTTTTCAGTCAGAGTCTGGAGAATCATCTTCTGAGGATGCTCTAGCTCTGGATTTCCTGCACAGAGCAGGGGCTGGCCTATATGGCCTAGAACAGTGATAGCCAAACTTGGCCCTCCAGCTGTTTTGGGACTACAATTCCCATCATCCCTGCCCACTGGTCCTGTTAGCTAGGGATGATGTGCTCTGTAGTCCAACAAACATCTGGAGGTCCACAGGCTTGCCAAAGTATTTTTCACACTGCCCTGTCATCCCAATAACATCCCATATTGGCTTTGTGTTCCTTTTATCTTTACTTGGTATACTGGATGTCGTGGACTTAATTCTACTGGGGGCGCACGGGTAACTAACAAAGAGATGTTCAATTCTTCATACAATTGGGTTTCAAGTTGTTCTGTGCTAAGGCATTTCAGGCAATCTTTTGTTCTCATTACCATTGAGCTATTGATTTGTATGGGAAGTTTGGACTTAGATTAATTGCCCATTCAGTCTCCCAACAGCAAGATTGGAGCAATGATTGTTAAATAATTCTCAGAGTGGAGGTAAGAGCATTAGGTAATGATTATTTAGTCAGCATCCCCTTCACTCTTAGGAACTGACAGGAAATATGTTGTTAGGGGAGATTGTTGTTTTTTATAAAGTCAAGACAAAGCAACCAATCTTATTTTCTCTCCTTAACAGAGGTACAGGCCTTTGTTTGAAAGATGAGTGCTTTTCTTTCCCTTGTTATTGCCCCCAGAAAAGTTCATTGTTCAAAACAGTGAGCTTTCAAGAAGAGAACATTTGCTTTGTGATTTTTTTAAATTAAAACAGAACAAAAGGTAAGTTATTTTTACCTTATATTTTCTTAGCAAAAAGTATGCAAACAATTTTGTGCATTGTTTGAGGGGGGCATTTTTGGCATGATTATGATTCCTATGTTTAGATTTAGAAAATCACGTAGTGAGATTCTGCATTAGTTTGAGTGACATTATATATCACAATAGCGTGGACAGACACATTATTCTCAGCAATCAACAGAGTTGAGACTGTTAGACAAATTAGTGTTTTGCCTGCATTTCAATGTGTTTTGAAAAATTATGTTCTTCACAAAGGGAACAGAAACTCAGTTGTCCATATAAACTGGCTAAAATACTCTTCTTGCCCCTTTCCCTTGACTGAAAAGACTTTTTATCTCATCAAAACATTTTTATCTGGAATTCAGTGTGACACAAAACATGAAGGAGAAAATGCAGAGTGAAACCTCATACAGGCAACTCCCCATTTACACGGGGGTTACATTCTGAGGCACCATGTGTTTAAGTGAAATTGTGTATATTAGGAACACCATTGAAAAAGCCTACAAACACCACAGGCCTGAAAGGTCAGTGCAAGGGCATATGGGATTGCACTTGAAAAGGCTCGTGGGAATGCTATACGCTGTTTCTGAGCCATTTTTGCTCTCTTTGGGGGGCATTTTTGCCCCTTTTCATACAACTTCCAGGTTTGTGGCGATGCATGTGTGTGTGGTCATGCGTGCCTTGAATGTGTGTAAATGGGGAGTTGCCTGTATTGATAGCAGATAGAAACCCTTTTTATAAGCTCTCAGTTCTTGACCAATGATTGCACAGAGGGGTAAACAAAATGGTGTTTATTGTCCCCACCTTCACATCCTCCAGCTTGTACACTTATATTTTCTCTGTACATGGAGCAGATGGATCCATAAAAATCAGGGATGAGAACAGTAGGAGTGATCCAGCTCCCCTTCCATGGTATTATTTACACACAATTTCACATTGTGGAAAATGGGCTTACATTAATACAGCATGACAGGTCTCTCTATAAATAATCCCAGGTAGAAGCTGTAGAACCACTTGGTTCTACTCTGTATTAATCAGATTCAGATTTTTCATCCACATTCCACTAAACAGAGATAGGGATGGGTGCGTGTATGTCTGTCTATCAATATCTATCATTTATCTATCATCTATCTATCTATCTATCATCTATCTATCTATCTATCATCTATCTATCTCTATCATCAACACACACGTAGTAGCAGCCTGGCTTCTACCATGTTACACAGTTTATCAGATAAAATAGTAATCTGAGGCCCTGCTTTGGATGCCCTTTCGAAAGTGATAGATGGTTACTGGACGCTGGCATTCTACGTGGTGGTGGCATGACTGAAACACGCTTGTGCTGTGGAACTGCTGTCCCGTGGAAAAGTCAGGTTAGCCAGTCCACTCAGAAAGCAAGAGATGAGTTCAGACATAAGTCAGGAAATCAGGACAGGTCGTGAAGCAGAAAATAAGAAGCCAGACACAGGTGCTCCAGCACCCCGGACAGTTCTCAAAGAGCAGATAATTTGCTCCAACAAGTTCCCAGGTTAAGCTGAACTTGGCGGCCTACCCAAGTCATTTTCTCCTCTATTAAGTGTGGACAGCCAGTCAAAAAGGGGCAGGCCCCTAATTTATAGCTTTGAATTCTAGTGTTAGGCAACATAAGACCCTTGATGGCTCCTTGGGGAGTCCTGATCAGAGTCCAGTTTTCACAGGATGAGGGTTTGGTCAGGGAATTCAAGCCCAGGGGGTTCTTGGCTACTGGGTTCTTCATGAATGTCAGGAGGACCTACTCTGGATTCCATCTGCAGCCTACACCAGCATCCCAGACCACACATGATTTTCTGGTCTCTTTCCCTCTGAGCCAGTGTGCTGGTTGCTACCTGAGACTGCTGTTTTCACATTTCTCTCCCTGCTTCCCCTCCCCCACCCAAGCTTTTTTAAATGTGCTGTTTATGTGCTTAGGTTTTGAAGGCTCTGTCGTTTATAGTTTGTGGCATTCTACATTATTTGTAATTTGGGATAGTGCTTGATGGCACAGTGTAGTCGAAAGGCAAGGCAGTGTTTACTTAAAACAAACAAATAAGTATCACATTATATGAGATGGTGGATCGTTGTAGAAATCTGTAAACAAACTAGTCCATTATTCTATGAAAGCTATATTATGCTCTTACTACATGACAAGCACAATTCACTCACTTAAATGGACATTTTTGTTCGAAGGAGATAACTTGGTGTGAGAGATGGTTTTTATTTTTAATTCTATATCACCTCTCTCAATATTTCAAGCCAATTGTGTTTCTGCTATTATTGTAAAGCAATTGCTGCTTTATGAAAATGTCTGTGCATGTTCTCATGTTTTGTGTGAAAAAGGACTTTGCTAATGTATTTATTTTGTGTTATGCCTTTCCCCCATATGAACTAACCTGTGATCATTACCTGTGGCCCTTCTTCTGCTTAGCTTCATCAGTGTGGTGGCCACATGTGCCTTCAAACCATACCCTGGGACCAACACAGCACTTTGTGACTTTGGCTCTCTTCCCATCCCTGCCTTGGATTTGCCACACCATTAACCTCTGAGCTCCAGCCAGGTTCCACAGGGACTGGTACCTCCAGCTCTAACACTGACAATTTCACCCTCTGGGAACAGGATATTATATTGTATAGTGCAAAGTAGCATTTAGTCTACACCATTATCTCCAATACTTTTGAAGCATGTCGTAGGGCTGCAATAAAAATCTACCCTTCCCCCTGTCCAAGTTTTACAGAATTGCAGGGGAGATGGATATAATTATGGTTTTGGAAGTGAAATCATTTGACAATTTTGTTAGGGAAGGTGTTTCCATCGTGGTGCCAGTAGCATCAATCTTCCTCCAGCCCTTGTCTGTATTTAGTTTTTGAGCTGCTATGGTAGAGCTGACATTTCTTTTATTCCCAAAGTGCAGCATTTGGGTAAGAGGGAGGTGGAAGGCAGCACACACAACCAAAGATACAACAACCCTGAAGCTGCCAGGGACAGCTGCCGTGATATCTCAGATTGCCTTGGGGTAATGCTGTATCTGGTGCATTCTACAGGAGAATATGGTGGCTGCCAGCAGCTATGAGGGGCCCCACTGCTGAGAACTTTAAAACTACAGTGGTACCTTGGTTTACATACACTTCAGGTTACATACGCTTCAGGTTACATGCGCTTCAGGTTACACACTCCGCTAACCCAGAAATAGTGTTTCAGGTTAAGAACTTTGCTTCAGGATAAGAACAGAAATCGTGCTCCGGCGGTGCAGCGGCAGCAGGAGGCCCCATTAGCTAAAGTGGTGCTTCAGGTTAAGAACAGTTTCAGGTTAAGAACGGACCTCCGGAACGAATTAAGTACTTAACCTGAGGTACCACTGTAAGTGCAAAACAAAAGGACAGGCACCAGCATTGTTGCCACAATGATGAGCCACCCTCAAGAATATTTCAGTTAACTCTGCCCTGAAATCTTCCTCCAGATTAGCCTTAGCCCAGAGGGGCTGGGGCAACCAAGTCAGATGGGTAAGGTATAAATAATAATAATAATAATAATAATAATAATAATAATAATGTGTCATTAATGAAAACAGGCAGTGACCAGAAAGTTGCTAGAGCCCAACACTGCTGCCCAGTCAACCCTTAGGCCAGGATTGGGCACTCCTCCCCCTTTTGCTTTTTCTTTTTTGCACTGAGAACTACAGTCCTTCTGTAGGGTCAATTCCTACAGACAGTGGGCAGGGCTAAAAACAGCAGTGGGTGGGACATAGCCAAATTTGTGAAGGGCCAATCCTTCTCTTTCATTTTCTGCCACCCACTTCACTTCCACACTTTCTGCCACTTTCTTATTTCTCCCTCCTCCTCCTCCTTCCCACCACCCTGAGGGAAAGAGACAGATCACTCTTGCCTGAGGATGGAACAGATTGCTTGCAGAGGGCTTTTGAAATTAGACCAAGAGTTACAAGTTGCCCACCCCTTCCTTAGAAGTATAAACAGAATCTCTAATATGCAGAGCGCACTTACTAATGTGTGCAGGGGCTTCCCATTAATTTGAAATTGACATCTTCAGCCACACATCTTTACTGGGTTTATGAAACGGGGTTCTCTTTGACATGGAAGCTAAAAGGGAAATTGACTCACAGAGGAGCATTGTGTGAGCACTGAAACACTCGCCAATCTTTGGATCAGAGGCTTAGCCTGTCACTTGATTAAACTGACTCTGTGTTGTTAGCGAACAATAAATATCTTAAACAAGAAATATTGCCTGTTTTTCCATTCTGCATTTGAAAGCACTCCAGACTCCTATAAAAGCCCCAGGACACATCCACTATTCTCTGTTCCATTTTCAGCAAAAGAAAAATGTCTTGAGTTTAATATTTGCTTTGGGAAATTTGTTTTTGTCTCTCGCCACCAATTGCTAGTCATTGCCACGTTTTTATGTCTTTGAAAAGCACACGCCACTCTGACACCAGGAAGAAATGGCTTGATCTTTATATAATGAATTCTGCAAAGCCATTATGTGCCCATCAGTGAAATTCCTAGACTAAGGATAATTATTGTTGAAGGGGAAGGAGAGGAGTTGTGGCTGGATATGTTAATATAGTGACTTGTGAGTATTCAAAAACATATCATCAAAGTGCAACCAGGTCCAAAGTTGTTCCTTCCTTGCCCCCATAGTTGTTCTTTTTTAATAATAAAATTCACAAACAGGTTGTTAAATAAATTGCATGCATTTGGTATATGGTGGTACCTCAGGTTACATATGCTTCAGGTTACATACGCTTCAGGTTACACACTCCGCTAACCCAGTAATAGTGCTTCAGGTTAAGAACTTTGCTTCAGAATAAGAACAGAAATCGGGCTCCGGCGGCACGGCGGCAGGAGGAGGCCCCATTAGCTAAAGTGGTGCTTCAGGTTAAGAACAGTTTCAGGTTAAGAACGGATCTCCGGAATGAATTAAGTACTTAACCTGAGGTACCACTGTATTGATAATGCACAAATCATGTGAAGTAAAATGTTTGCATACACACACACACACACACACATATATACATACATACATACACACACACACACACACACACACACACAGAGAGAGAGGAGGGGGCACACAATGGGGGCATCAGCCCCACTATGGAAAATGGCCCAATCTTTCTCACCTCTATAAGGCAGCATTCCCCAGCCTGGTGCCCTTCAGGTGTTTTGGACTACAGCCATCATTGCCAATGGTCAGGGAAGTTGGCCCATTCTGCGCTATAAATCTAAAGCAGTATATACCATTTTAAATAAATGAGGCTTCCCCCCCCCAAAGAATCCTGGGAAGTATAGTTTGTTAAGAGTGCTGAGAGTCGTTAGGAGACCCCAATTCCACTCACATAGCTACAATTCTCAAAGTGGTCTGTAGTCAATCTCTCTTCCCAGAGAGCTATGGCAATTATAGCTGTGTGAAAGGAGGAGTGGTGTTCTTGCAGATGTACTGGAGCCTGGCTGTTTACCCTGAATCAGTGACTGTGAAGCAATACAAAATACAATTTTGTATTCAAGAAGCGGCTGCACAGGGCAAGGAATGGACATTTTTATTGACAGAATTGACTTCTGTAAACTGTGGCTCCTAAGTCCTGCCTGTACTTATTCAACATTTGTCACCAAGAAATTCATCACAGCCTTGTCAGAGCTGGTTCCTATGACAGTGAGGATGGGTCACAACAAACATGGAAGGGGAGGAAGGCAAAGCTCAATGAGTGATCAGACTAGGCATATATAGTATGCACATTTCAGAAGCCTACAAAACCAGAGTTCAAGCTGCTGGGTTTTATTATGGGCATTTGTTGTCTCTGAATAAAGAAGTTCCTCCGTCTGCCACTGGCCGGGGAAAACATATATTATGGTGTGGAGGGTGTGGTTAAAGAGGTCTGCCTCTCCCTCATAATACTAGAAATTTGGGTGATCCAGTGATGCCATGGACTGGCTGGACGCAGTGGAGTGAGGAGGGGCACTAGCTGGGGAACCCCCAAGGGAAGAAGGCTCAGAGCCAGGGTTTGGTGATGGAGCAACAACGTTGGTCAGAGGGAGAAGACTGGGAGGAGGTGATGGAAACTGAAGAGGCAATAGGGTATAGTGAGCAGAAAGAGGCTGTGGCAGAGGGCAGTCCAGACTCAGAGGAGGAGTTCCAGGAGACAGAGATGAGGCAGGGGCAGAGCTATCTGCCCCAGCACCTGGAGCGGCGCGGGGGGTGGGGCTAGCCGGCTGCATGGCAAGCATCCCTAGCCACCCGCCTCCCACACGTTGAGCATCAGGAGGGGCTCTGCTAGCCGCCCACGCGGCGAATGGGGGGGGTGCCACTAGCCGCCTGTGCATCGAGCGTCAGGAGGGGTACTGCTAGCCGCCTGCATGGCGAGCATGGGGGGCACCGCTAGCTGCCTGCAGCAACATCATCCCTAGTGGCCCGCAGCCCGCGCAGCGAGCATCCAGTGGCGCTGCCCATGCTGCAAGCATCTGGGGTGCTGCCCGCGTGGCGAGCATCCGGGAGTGCCACCTGCGCAGCGAGCATGGGTGGGGGTGGCGCAGCGGTGTCACCTGCCCTCATGGCTGACACCTGGTGTGCACCAGCCTTCCTCTGCCAGTGAGATGAAGTAGTTAGCAGAAGAATCCATGGAGTCTCCCCCTCTTGCTGCAAACAGCTTCACGTCGCCCTGGTCTCCCAGAACATGTAAAAAAGTGAAGAGGGTGGAGCAACGAGGCACAAGATGACAGAGCCTTAGGCTGCTGGGGAAGGAACTGGAGAAGGACCCTTAGAGCACAGTCCTCACAACTGCTTCATTGGGGCAAGACCTACTGGAAAGGGTTGCTGTGTTTCTTTGAATAAAGAGTTAACTTCGCTGACATCTGGCGCTTTATTGTTTTATTGCTGACCTCCACCTGACTCCAGCTCCTGACAAGTGATGCTGGATGTTGGGAAATGCAGTACAGGCCAAAGGAAGTATTTCTTCACAAAATGCATAGTTAAACTCTAGGGCAGACTTTTATTGCTCATGGTCAAAAGACCATGCAGAAATTCAAACACACTCATTTATTAAACAGCAAATAACACTTACACATGCAGCATAAAACCCAGGCAACCCAGTCAATACAAGCCAGTCACAAGGATAAAACAAAAACTCCAAGCAATAAAGCAAAGGATAAAAAGCAATAAAATTAACATTAATAAAATTAACATCAAATGAGGACATTGTCAGGAAAATTAATAGTTGTCTTGGAAAGTTCTTCTGCATGAGCCCTTTCAGGAGTCAGTGCAAATGGAATCACCCTGTAAGTCACTTACACATAAAAATCAATATCTGACAATAGATAACATATCTTTTCTGGGATGGTTGTGGTTTGTTTTTTTTAGTGTAATACCATTAAAACAGTATTTAGAAATTTAAAACAGGGTTCCAAGTACAAAGGAGAAAATCAAATGTAAGGTGCAAGATCCTATCTCTCGGATTCTGCTGAGCCAAAGGAGCCTGAAATTATCAAACATCAATCATGACCAAAGGCATGGTTTGACAACAGAAAGCCATAAAGGTTTGCCTGAGCTTTGGAAAATTAACGGTAACTAAATAGGAAGGTCTACCATGAGAACTATTATACAGCCCAAACCCAAAAGCTCAGCTTTTCAGGATTGGAGACACCATGGTGCCAAATATGAATTGCTGTGACCCAATAGTGGGAACTCGCGGGACGCAGGTGGCGCTGTGGGTAAAACCTCAGTGCCAAGGACTTCCTGATCGCATGGTCGGCGGTTCGAATCCCCGCGGCGGGGTGAGCTCCCGTTGTTCGGTCCCAGCTCCTGCCCACCTAGCAGTTCGAAAGCATGTCAAACTGCAAGTAGATAAATAGGTACCGCTTTATAGTGGGAAGTTAAACGGCGTTTCCGTGTGCTGCGCTGGTGCTGGCTCACCAGTGCAGCTTCATCACGCTGGCCACGTGACCCGGAAGTGTCTGCGGACAGTGCTGGCTCCCGGCCTCTAGAGTGAGATGAGCGCACAACCCTAGAGTCTGTCAAGACTGGCCCGTACGGGCAGGGGTACCTTTACCTTTACCTTAATAGTGGAAACTATTGTTCTCATGTCCTGTTGCACCTGGTTGGCTATTGGGCATCAACGGGATGCTGGACAACTTTGGTCTCATCAAGGACTCACATTTATTTATATGGGGCAATGGGTTGGGCTGCCTCTTGACATGTTAATCTGTGCCTCCAACCATGCCAACTTGTACATTTGTAAATAGATTTAAATACTACACAATGCTGTTAGCCTTCCGTGACCTTCTTCCAAAGGAAGCCCAACCTGGGGAAGCACTGTCCCTTAGGAAAGTTGGGCAGAACAATAATCTGAAAGCAGTTGGCTATTGCTTATGGCAATCCCATAAGTAGACTGCAAGCATCCTAACATGCAAGCAAGGCACACAAATTTCATATCCTGGCAATTCAGCCATCTTCCACAGTGGTGGAGAAAGAATGAATGATACAGCTTCACATTAGCTGATATTTACCACATCCTTTTTTAAAAAAAATGACTGATATTAAAAGTTAACACAGCCCCATCCTAATTTCCACTGGGAGAACACAGTCCTATGTATTTGCTGACCACATATTTGGACTTTCAGACTCCAACAGAGGTAAAAGATGCAAAAAAGCATTCTTCATGTTGGGATAAATTTAGCACGGCTTCTGTCAGCAGAGATAGGAAAAGCTTGTGGCTGACCTGGAAATGAGTTGCAGACTGCGAACCCTGAGTCTCCTTGTTCAGGTTTTGGCTGCAGTGCCGGACAGGATACACACACAAGGTTTTGGCATAGCTGGACTTGCTGCATGAATGTGACTTGTTTATGTTGAAAACCTCAGCAGCTGTAATGTACCTTCTGTGACTCACTCTCCATATAGCTGCAGGATAGTCATGTGCGAAAGCTTTTCTTAAAAAACAAAAGCAAAAACAACCTATCTACAATCAGGGTTTTTAGTTAATACATTTAGGATGCAGTTCTAACCCACTTTCTCAGGAGTAAGCCCCATTGAATTCAATAGGACTTGCTTCTGAGTGGAGATGCCTAGCATTGCCATGGGTAAGCGGCAGTCCTGTACACACAATACATTCATGGAAATAAATTTTACTAAAATGTAGGACCAGGTGCGCAGCCTGGGAGTCATTTTGGACTCACAGCTGTCCATGGAGGCACAGGTCAAATCTGTGTCCAGGGCAGCTGTTTACCAGCTCCATCTGGTACGTAGGCTGAGACCCTATCTGCCTGCGGACTGTCTCACCAGAGTGGTGCATGCTCTGGTTATCTCCCGCTTGGACTACTGCAATGCACTCTACGTGGGGCTACCTTTGAAGGTGACTCGGAAACTACAACTAATCCAGAATGCGGCAGCTAGACTGGTGACTGGGGGGGGGGGGCCGCCGAGACCATATAACACCAGTCTTGAAAGACCTACATTGGCTCCCAGTATGTTTCCAAGCACAATTCAAAGTGCTGGTGCTGACCTTTAAAGCCCTAAACGGCCTCGGTCCAGTATACCTGAAGGAGCGTCTCCATCCCCATCATTCTGCCCGGACGCTGAGGTCCAGCGCCGAGGGCCTTCTGGCGGTTCCCTCATTGCGAGAAGCAAAGCTACAGGGAACCAGGCAGAGGGCCTTCTCGGTAGTGGCGCCCGCCCTGTGGAACGCCCTTCCAGCAGATGTCAAAGCGATAAACAACTACCTGACATTCAGAAGACATCTTAAGGCAGCCCTGTTCAGGGAAGTTTTTAACGTGTGATATTTTACTGTATTTTTGGTTCTATGGAAGCCGCCCAGAGTGGCTGGGGAGGCCCAGCCAGATGGGCGGGGTATAAATAATAAATTATTATTATTATTATTATTATTATTATTATTATTATTATTATTATTGGGCAGCCTCAGATTTTGGCTTTTTCAAACCCTCTAAGCAAACAGGATACTGTATTTGGACTGAAACGAACCAGAAAGGGTGTTTAATGTTTCCTTTCAACTTCACCCTTTGTCAAAAGTTTCCATATTATTTTGAGACCAAAAATATATATATTTTTTAAAATTACTCATTTTGTATGGTTCCCTCAGCAGCTACCAGCTACCCTTGGAGTGACCATTTCATTCATCCTGTCAGGTTCAGAACATTGGCCCTGTCCGGTCAGCTCCAGCATCCTTAGCTGTCTGCCAGCCAGGTGCAGCCAATTGTGAGCACTGGGAAAGTAATGCCATTATTATTAATGAGATCTCAGATCACGGTTTCCTGTGCATCTTTTCTGAAATGCCTTCAAGTGAATTTTTTAAAGGAAGCACTTGTGGAAGCTTACTTGGATTTTTAAAATTGCTATTTTTATACTTTTTGTAGGAAAATTAAAGAAAGAAAAAGAGAGAGAGAGAGAGCATGAAAAGGAAGGGGAGAATAAGAGTGATGTGGATTTTTAAAAACATTGAAACAGGAGTAGCCAAGATGGTGTGTTCAGATGTTGTTGAACTTCAGTTTGTACTAAAATTCTTTCAAGCATGTAAATTTTAAATGGCTGAAGTATTTTAATGCAGTGGTTTCTGAATAAAGCTGAACTTTAGAGCAAATATTTTCATGCAAAATATTGATATAAGAAAATGCTGTGCTCTGGTGAATGGTTCCCCACCTGCGTGGCTATGTTGTGCCCACTAAGGGATGAAATATACTGGTATCACACACTGAAAAAAGTTATTTACCCACCGGTGTGGAAAATCAATTGCAATTCGGCATTCAGCTTACATCAAAGGAGCAATGACTGGGTAGTGGTAACAGTCACCAAACTAGAAGTATCCGAAGCTTGTCAGCATAGTGGCTTCTGTTCCTGTGCTTTTAAAAGTAGATATTAGCAGTTGATAATCCTTATTACCTTACTCCCTCCCTGTATGATGCAGTATGCTTCTGCATACTATTTACAGCAAGCCACAGGAGTGGGGGAAGCTGTGGTGTTCAGCTCCTGATTTCAGGCTTCCTATAAACATCTGGCTGGCCACTGTCAGAACAAGATGCTAGATTAGATGGGCCACTGGCCTGAAACAGCAGGGGCTCTTCTTAAATTTTTATCTCTAGGCTGTAACACCATCACCTGCTGATTTCTGCAAATCAAGTTTCTGTTAAAAAGGAGGCCAGATTTTTTTGGGGGGGGGAGTGTGTGTGTGTGTGTGTGTCTGGCCAGTAGGTGAACTTAATCCCCATAAACACACATTTTATTGCTTTCAAAAACCACGCATAGCCATAATGTTAAATTAGGTCTTGGAAGATGAACATGCTAGCAAGTTCATTTTTAATAAATATTTTTCACTTACTTATATATTTAATTACATGACAAAAAGCAAACAGGAACCAGTGCGGTGCCATTTCTGCAAAAGTCACTTTGCCAAATGGATCATTTCACACCTTTTGTCTTTGTGCAATTAGCAGTGCAGGGCGAATAATATTCTGCACACGTTCAAAGCACACATGACCATGCACACGTTCATCGCCACAAACCCTGAAGTGGAAGGAAATGGGGGCGGACAAGAGGTGGGGGCATAACAGGGTCAGGCAGGCTTACACTGTAAGTGTTCCATCATCACACACAACAACCCAGAATGCAACCCCCGTGCAAACTGGGGGTTGCCTGTATTGGGCAAAATGGTAATACTGAAACTGTACCACAGAACATTGAGATTCTGTTAAACTCTTGGAATCACATTGTACCAATTTCTGAGTGTGCAAGAAGAAGCACAAAGCAGAAGGTTGCTGAAATGCATACTTCAAAAATGAAATAGAATTAGATAAGGCCATATTTCTGCTGTCATGCTCTGGGCCCTAGAAGTAGTGGAAAGCTGTAAGTGGGAAATAACCCGAAGCAGATCCATAGCTTTTAATCTTCGTTTCTATTTATACCATGCATTTTTATGGTTCTCTCCCTTTTCACTCCCTACAGCTGTCTAATCAGAATGATATTTTCAGACAGTATTGGGAAGATTTGAATTATGACCCTACAGAGAAGAATGGTTTGTAATAAACTCCCTGAGCCAGCCAGTGGGTATTCAGTTTTCAGAAGACTATAAAGGCAATGCAGGTGAATATATTGTCATAGATCGGTGCTACCAGAGTCTGTTAGTGTATGGTAGAAATGAATAAATGGTAGTATTTAGGAAATATTTGGGATACGGAGGGGAAAATACATGCTGCAGAACTCTTCCAGACAAAAAATTCCTGAGTTAGCTTGTACAAACCAACCTGGCTGGGCTGGCTAAGTGCAGAGCCATCAAGAAACAATGAACAGTCAAATACTGGGCCATTAAGGACAATTTGCAATGCAAAAGGCTATCTCCCCCCCCCCCACAGGAGTGGACAGAGACAGGAGATTTGGGGGGTTGTCCAGTTGACAGAAGGGCATGGTGTCCTACAGGGAAAATGTGTCCCTTTTAAAACAGAGATGTTTGGAGAAGAGGACCAGCTGCTTAGATTCTTGGGAAGGAGAAAGGAAGAACTGGAGGCAGAGACCATGCAGAGAAGAACCATATTGGCAGTCTGGAAGAGAGGCTCTGGAATGGTGTGCAGGATGTCTCAGACGCCAATGTTGCGCTGCTGTGGGGAACAAGCCCTTCTTGAGATGTAATGCTGTATATAGATGTAATATACAGGTGTATATAGACCCAGGTGTACATAAATGTAAATTAAACCACAAACAGTACAGTTTTGGACGTGCCTGAATTCCCAACGGAAACACAACCCTAGTTGAGCACCTGGAACTCCCTGGAAACTTGTTACTGCTCAAGAGGTGACACACAACCTTCATAACAATATAAGTGCAGCTACAAGTTTTATTCCCACTAAGGTCTCCTTCGGTTAATGCATTTTCAAAAGCAACTTCAAGCTCTCCCAGCTTTTTTATGCTGGGAATTCTACAGTCCCGCAGATGGCAATGGAATCAAAGTGTGTGCAGCTGGGAACACCAAGCAAGCCAGAATGAAGGGCCTGGCATACGATGCCTAATGCTGTGTGCCTAAGATTGTACCTTTTAGTAAATCTGGAATGGTCTTCACCATTGGAGCATATGGTGCAAATAAATGGAAATAAGTACAAATGATAAAATAAACAAATTAGCATATGCCCAGTTATCTTTCCACAAGGGCCAACATTGATGCCGAAATCCAGCATCGCCTGAGCTTTGCAAGTGCGGCTTTCTCCCAGCTGAAGTGCAGAGTGTTTGAGGACCGGGACATTCGCAGGGAAACCAAAATGCTTGTTTACAAAGCGATTGTACTACCAACCTTACTATATGCTTGTGAAACATGGACCACTTATAAACGCCGTCTCCAACTCCTTGAAAGATTCCATCAACAGTGTCTCTGAAAAATTTTACACATCACTTGGGAAGACAGGTGAACTAATATCAGTGTACTGGAAGGAGCAAGGATCACCAGTGTTGAAGCAATGATTCTTCAACATCAACTTTGTTGGACTGGTCATGTTGTGTGGATGCCTGATGATCATCTTCCAAAGCAACTACGCTCTTCCGAACTTATAAATGGAAAGCGTAATGCTGGTGGTCAACAAAAGAGGTTTAAAGACTGTCTCAAGGCAAATCTTTAAAAATGTAGCATAAACACTGACAACTGGGAAACACTGGCCTGTGAGTGCTCCAGTTGGAGAACAGCCTTTATCAAAGGTGTCATGGGCTTTGAAGACACTCGAACTCAGGACGCAAGGGAGGAACATGCTAGGAGGAAGGCATGCTTGGCAAATCCACACCTTGATCAACTCCCTCCCAGAAACCAATGTCCCCACTGTGGAAGGAAGTGTGGATCCAGAATTGGCCCCCACAGTCACTTATGGACTCATTTTTAAAACTGTGTTAATGGAAGAAGAAGAAGAAGAAGAAGAAGAAGAAGAAGAAGAAGAAGAAGAAGAAGAAGAAGAAGAAGAGTAGTAGTAGTAGTAGTAGTAGTTTGGATTTGATATCCCACTTTATCACTACCCGAAGGAGTCTCAAAGCGGCTAACATTCTCCTTTCCCTTCCTCCCCCACAACAAACACTCTGTGAGGCGAGTGAGGCTGAGAGACTTCAAAGAAGTGTGACTAGCCCAAGGTCACCCAGCAGCTGCATGTGGAGGAGCGGAGACGCGAACCTGGTTCACCAGATTACGAGTCTACTGCTCTTAACCACTACACCACACTGGCTCTCAATCTTTCTCGGCTATGAGTGATTGCAGAAGAAGAAGAAGACTTTATTCATATCTGTGTCGTCTTCGGTCATCTTTTTGGGTGGTGTGTATCCTTCTTTCCTGGGATGCATAAGTGGCCACCCAACTAAATACCTGTCCCATCATTTCATTCACCAGCTTAGTTTATTCAATTTATTTTTTCACTTCCCATCCCTGAAATGACTGCCAAAGTGATGTGCATGAGCCCTACCAAATAAATGGAAGCTGAAGGATGAAGGGTTGTGCAGGAGAACTTCCCTGTGAATTGTGTCCCTTGTTTCCAGTCTTTCAGTTGTGATATATGCAGTGCCCCTTCCCCACAAAGCAATAGGCATCAGTGGGGATTTCCCCAGGGTGCAAATAAGCATGTAATTTTGCTCCTGATACTTTGCTTTACAGCAACATCTCATTTGTTTAGACTAGCCCCTGCAGGGTAAGCTTCACTGCTATCTGTATTTGGTGATTCATTACTCTCCCCAGCAGCTCGCACCAGCCTAGCTATATATAGTCAATTTATCATCCCAACATGATCTGATGTAGCTTTGCTGTACTGCGGAGGCATTATCATTGCTTATAGTTTATGCAGAACTTCAGATTCCCATTTCCTTGCAAGACATAAGTCCTCCCTTCATTTTTCTTCATTTGCTTTGGCATCCTCAAATATATTTCCTTCCGCATACTAGTGGCAATCATGGCTTGGGTTGTATGAAAGGAAATCTGCTTCTCTCACATGTCTTTGGATATACACATCCCATAATGAATTGTGCTCAGAGCTGGCTTTACTTAGGCTGCAATCCTCTACCCACTTACCCAAGAGTCAGGTCCACTCAGCTCAATGGAACCTACTTGTATGTAGATGTGTATAAGTTGGTACTGACACGTTTTCAAATAAAGCATTTCATTCGTTTGGATTCCAACACACAAAACAAGTAATTTTAAAACACACACTTCTTATTACCATAAAAATGCTATATGATCTGAAATCAGTTTTCTTTCCTTAGTCAAGGTTGAGATAAAGTAGAAATAATAAATAACATGTTATTTAAAAAAAATGATTTCAAACAAATGCTGCTGCAAAAATAATGAATAACAGAGATCTGAGCCAACACTACTTACTTTATATATATAAATTTTGTGGTGCAATAGAGCATCTCTTCTTCCCAGTGGTGTCTTATTTTTTATTTTATCCATTTTAAGACTTTAGATATATAGATGTCTTTGGGGGTAAAACAGCTCCCCCCAAAACTCTTTAGCGAATGCTGAAAATGATGCGGTATCATCAAAAATTTACAGAGAATATGGAGCTGAAGAGCATTTTGAAGCTAGATAAACCCATGAGTCAACAATTGGAGTGAAGGAGGGTGGGAGTTTTCACCTGGTGCTGAAAAGATAGCAGTCAGCACCAGATGAGCTTCCTGATTTCACATTGCACAAAAACATTCAGATCTTCATTTTAATCGCCCTCACTCTCACTTGCTCTCATTTGCCTTAAGTGACGGGGGCAAAGAAGAAAAAGATAGTTCTTTGCTAAGAATTTCACTCGTTCTTCCAGAGGTTTCAAACTTCTTTCTTTTCACAGATGTGTTTACTTGTATTACAATCAATATAACCTTGGGCTGGATGACCCTGCTATTTATGGGGAAAGCGTTGGGGTTGCTGTTTGACAGCCAGAGAATTGATCCTGCATACATTGTAACCGTCAAGGGAGGGTCTGCATCATCATACATTTCAATGATGTAAAAAAAAAAAGGAAAAGCACTACTCTTTTTATTTGGCTTTGAATGTGGGACTCACTTGTGTTTAAGTACGCAGAGGATTGTACAGTTAATTGTGTGTGCTTGTATTTAATGATTTATTTTTCGAAACACAAAATAACGTCATTCATTTACGTATTTATTTAACACACACAAAAAGATGTGATTGTAAGGATTGTTTCTGAGGATCCTCTTTATGGTGAAAGAAATAGAGTATTGATCATAAAATAATAAATAAATATGTCCATTGAAGGGTTTATAACAATCAGTGACTTGGAGCTTCTGTTATGAAAGCAAAAGGCATTTCTAGTTGTGCAGGGAAGGGGATAAAACCTTTCCCTTCTTTCCTTTTCTGCAGCACTCCTTGAGCCTCTCAAAGCAATTCTGTTTTGACTGTCCAGATCTAGAACCATTTCAGAGTCAGGTGGCCATCTGTCCAAATTGTAGAGGACAGACTTCTGTGCTTCAGGGCTGTTTGTTCCAAGTACAATTCAAAGCCAAAGAACCATAAGAAAGGAGAGCAGGGGCATTGAAGATGCCCATTAACAGTTCGTATATGGCCAGCAAATTGAAGGTGCCCATCAACAGTTCATGTATGGTCAGCAAACTGAGCAGGCCATGGGTCACCTTGGTGGTCTTCCCCATCCACTACCATGAGATATACTTTCTATGTTGGCATTCACATGACTTGAGAGACAATGGAGTGCACCTCTAGGGATGAAGTCGAACGGCTGCGTTAGCAACACCAAAGTGACCTCTTCAGGGTGCAAGCCTGGGCAGTGTGTATGGAGGTACTGGGCTGCCCAGACAACAAGACCCTCCTGTCGGCCTTGCTGATGTGGTCCAAAGGAAAGCAGAGCAATACATTTGGCACAAACTTGACAACAGAAGTTGCTAGAAGGAGGCGTAACTGTCTTAGGGACTTCACTCCAGATTTGTGTAGGGTTTACTCCTTAGTCTTTTCTTCTCCCGAAGATATCCTGCAAGGCAATGAAGGTTTAGGATCAGAGTTTTCCTTCTCCTAGTTGGTCTACCTACCCAGAATGACAAGCTTAACTGCCCCTTACTTTCCTCTACAGCTTGTGCAGAAACCACCTTCTTGACCATAGGACCTGCTATTGGTCTCGTCCGCTTGTTCCACCGGAGCCTGTCTTCGCATGCAGTGGAAGTTCCTAATTCACCAAGGGTTTGAATCCCATCGGCTACCCTCATCTGGTTAAGCTGACCAGTCAAAGCTATTTCCTGAGATGTGGCTGCTGTCACATGTTGACAGCTTCCAGGAGCCACAGATGAACTGAATGCAGGGTAGAGACTAAAAGTGGACAAACTACCCCAGAAGGAGCATGATGTGTCCCTACCCTTTCCCTAACACCCCATACATGGGCATAGCCAGGATTTATGTTAGGGGGGGGCAGGCTCCATGTTGGGGAGGCAGAACCTCAATTATTTTTATTGTTTTACTTGATTCAGGATGGGAAGCTGCCCTCTGCCCCCCCCCTTGGCTATGCCCATGACCCCAAACACCTATTTAATGTAGTAAATATTGGTAGATTTGCATTAATACACACAAACTAGTATTTGTAAATGCTGTTTATAGTTGCGTCATCATTTAGTCCTCCTTTTCTGGTGGCGTATTTCCTCTTTTTTATTATTGATATCCTCTGCTGGCTTCTGCCCAGAAATCAGTTTAAAAGCTACCCTGACCCCCTTGAAAATTTATATTTAGCAGCAACAGCTTGGCTCCATTCTGGTTCAAGTGAAACCTTGTTCTTTTCTACCTGTTCCTATGCTGCACCTTCCTCTTTCATGCTTTGAGCTCTGTGTGAATAACTTCAAATGACAGAAGAGAGAGCTGCTGCCTTTCACTGATCAAAAATCTGCTTCTTGGGGGAACAACAGGATATCAGCATAAGAAATACAGTGATTCAAATTCACTCACCATCCACACACAAAATCACTCTGTAAACACTGGGGCTGTCCCAAGGGGACACATTTTCACCTGAACTCAATCACAATCAGCCAGTGCTGCCGTCCTCAAAATTTCTTTGTTTTCTAATATTTCTATTTTCAGGGATACTGGGAGCTGCTGGGGAGGGGAACCTCTATCCATTTCCAATAATTCTGTATATTACTAGCTCATATCCTATGTTGGACATATTATAGCAGCCAGCCAGCTACATCTTTATTAGAAATCCATTGTAGTTAATAGCAGTACACTTAGAACAAGGATGTACTTTGGTTTTCAAAGGAAATTCATTAAACAAAATAACACGATCCTTTATGAATGTGTTATTGTTAGCAGCATCTAATCAGCGTACTTGGGGATAAGGTAGTCCTTTTTCATTCGTTCCCTACAGAAATACACTAAGCATGTGAAGAGAGAATGGGATCACACTCACTCACCATGCCCCCAGCATCCATGAAGCCAATATTCTCTCTGCAAATGGAAGCCTATGTGCATTCCCCTGTATAGTCATAGGTTGTCAACACAACGAAGATTTATTCAGGATTATACATTTATTTATTCAATTTATATCCTACCCTTTCTGCTGAAGGAGCCCTGGGAGATAAGGATCCCCAATTACCTAGAGTTCTGGTTGCACAGAGAACCTCCATGCTAGCATTGCATTTGGCCAAGTCCCCTTTACAGATCTCCCAACAAATATTGAGGTGTTCAAAATGGGGCTAGCAAGGTGTGCAGTGTGAGGTAGTAGGCACCACCCCTGTCTTATTACCCCCATGCAGTTAGTCTATGCATAAAGGGAAAGGCATAAAATAGCCCACTGCCTAACATCAATTCTAATTGCTTGGACTAGAGAAGGTGACAAGAGTCTCTTATACCGGAATGAGTAAAGCTGTCCACTGATTAAGGTAAAGGTAAAGGGACCCCTGACCATTAGGTCCAGTCGTGACCGACACTGGGGTTGTGGCGCTCTTCTCGCTTTACTGGCCAAGGGAGCCAGCGTACAGCTTCCAGGTCATGTGGCCAGCATGACCAAGCCGCTTCTGGCGAACCAGAGCAGCGCACAAAAACGCTGTTTGCCTTCCCGCCAGAGCGGTACCTATTTATCTACTTGCAGTTTGACGTGCTTTCGAACTGCTAGGTTGGCAGGAGCAGGGACCGAACAACGGGAGCTCACCCTGTCACGGGGATTCGAACTGCCGACCTTCTGATTGGCAAGTCTTAGGCTCTGTGGTTTAACCCACAGCGCCATGGGACGGTGAGTTGTTCTTCCTTTCTTGGTGCATTGAAATCACCCTCCTTGGGGACTGCAATTTAGAAATTATCCAGTGACGTTAAATTGAATTTTTTAAAAAAATTCTCCATTAAATCATATGCCAATAGTGTATGATAGTAGATATGCATCCCTTCCCTTCTTTCAACATTTAACTGTCCAGGAAGGCTGAAAGGTGGGGGAGTCCAAAGGATGTTTAAATTAATCCCAGAAGCCGATAGATGGTGGTTTCGCCGAAAGTATAACCTTACAAATATTTAGTGGCACAAGGAAACACAATGATTAGGACTATCTGGACGGCTAATCCATTCCAAACCAGCATGGCAGTGAAAGCTGAGAGCTAAAGAATGCAAAACAGGAGTGGATTTAATAAACCCTGCTGTTAAGGATTTTGCAGAGAAAACCCCACTTCCATTAGCCTGAATTTATGAGCCAGTTTTATCTGCTGCTCTTACTGCATATCTCTTTGTCCCTCCATCCAAATCCACATATTATGTGATCTAATTTCATACATCTACCAGTTCCTCCACCCCCGCAAGAGTGGTGCCCCCCCCCAAAGCAGCGTCAAGGCTATTCCAGAGAAAAGAAATAAGAGAGAAACAGGAAGGTACGTGGTGGGTTTCATTTGTTTCATGCTCATCTAACATTCTAGGAACCTGGACTCAGAAGATTTCTGTTCTAGCATTATATTGCTCTGTGTTTTCTATTATTTATTTAAAGTATGGCTGACCTGCTCTTCAGCCAAAAGGGCTCCTAGAGCAGCTTACAGATCAATGAAAAACTAGACAGACTCTGTCAGAAAGTTTGTGCAAAATCGTCATTCAGACCAATACAGAAACCAGACATCTGCTGAAACCATAGTAGAAAGGAACTTCCCATCTACTAATCCTTGAGTTAGAATAGGTCATTGACATTTAAAATTTCCACAACTCAAAACACAGCCAGGATTTGTTTTCAGATTCCTGCAAATCTTCCAAACCCCTTGCTTTCAAGGATGGTATGTGTGTGTATGTGTGATGTGATCTAGAAATTTATTATTATTATTTATTAAATTTGTATACCCCGCTTCATCCATAGATTTCAGGGCGGTTCACAATATAAAATTACAATATAAAAACACAAAATATATAATAAAAATAAGTGTAGTTACAGACCATCCAAGTGTCCCTATTTTCCAGGGATGTCCCTGATTTAGCGAAGCCGTCCTGGTTTCTGATTTTATCCCGGCATGTCCCTGTTTTCCTTAGGCTGTCCCTATTTTCATTGGAGAAATGTTGGAGGGTATAGACACTGGAGTTATCTGACCCCTGAGCCGTCTGAAGGCAATCCTATATAGGGAAGGTTTTTTTAAAAAATGTTTAATGTTTTATTATTACTGGGGCAACCCAGTAAGATGTGTGTGGTATAAACAGTAAACTTATCATTGTGGAATGGAGCATCCCTATTTTTATCGGAGAAATGTTGGAGGGTATGTAGTTATCACAAGTTATGTCATGGATAAATGTCATTTCAGATAACAGGTTCATTATTTACATTCTGCTCCCGCCAGCTAGGTGTACCAAAATATACTTGAATTGAGACTACGTTTCTTTAAAGGAATTTCAAAAGGAATACAACAAGGAGGAGTGAGAAATGAAAATAAAGGGAAACCATATATATGTATCTCCGAAGCATCCTGCATTATTCACTGACCCAGTTTTACACTGAAGCAGGAATAGGGAAGCTATGGCCCCTCTGATGTTGTTGGACTCCAATTCCCATCAGCTCCAGCCATCACAGCCAAAGGAGTGATAGGATTTGTAGTCCAAAATCTAGAGGACCACAGATTCCTCAGCCCTTTACTAAAGACTGAAGACTACTCCTTATGTATGCAGCTGTCTAGTAATCTTGGGAAGAAGGGCATATATTTAAAGGCCAGAACGGATCTCACTTCTTAAAGCACTGAATGCAAGCATTGGATGTTTCCGCACTCCTTCTCCTCCACAGTGGATTTGTCTTCTGCCCTAAGAGCATATAAAAACCACTATGAGGACCATTTCCATGTTGCTGTTGTTTTTTCTTCCCCTCCCTTCCCCTCGACCACTTTCCATGAACCACCCTAGTGCAACAGTGCTATCTACAATGTTAATGATGACATCTCATTTCAGGAGTTCACGAGCTGCATCCCAATGAATAAATTCATGAAGTTTAACCTCTCCGTGACCCCATTTCTACCAGCTTTTTGATCCAGTCCCACCCCACCTCATTAAGTTGCTTGGAGTCGGGAGGGGGGACCCCTGCCCTGTAGAATCACATCTGATCCTACCCACCCTTTAAAATGAAAAGTGAAGTGGGGGAAGGGACAACGCTACAACATATGCAACGTGGAAAAGATCAGCTGCGGCTTTGGAAGGCAGCCAATTTCACCGGGGTTGGGTTTTTTTTAATCCCTGCAAGTGAACACACAGCATAATTTCTCAACTGAGCAATGCCTCCTGCATGAGAAACATAAATGACATTATAATCATAGTCAGCCTTCATTAGCTTGTCGTGTAGTTAGCTGACTATAGATTAGTAAGAGGCAGATTCTGTTTCAAGGACACCCTGAAAGTATCTTTTCAGCCTTGTTTCTGTTGCCAATAGCTACTGATTCTTTAGGACCCACTAAAATAAAACATTCAGTTGTTATAATTCACTCATTACTTTGTCAGTTGCTGGTCTCTGACAGAAAACATGCCCCAGTCAGATGGGCAACTTCTTCTTCTTCTTCTTCTTCTTCTTCTTCTTCTTCTTCTTCTTCTTCTTCTTCTTTTCTGCTGAGCACCTTTTTGGAACCCAGCCTGTATCCTTGGCACCTGTCTTCAAGAAAAAAATAGCTTTGCCTCCATTGCCCCAGATCTGGCTTTTACATACAAAAGGCAATTCTCGAATCTGTTCACTCTGTATGGTCCATTGATTTCAGTGGGATTAATTTAAAGTGCATTGATCATCACTTTAACACAGTTGGGTCAATTCACATGTTTCATTTTTCTCGTCTGAGGTTACTCAGGCAAGTGATTATTGTGTTTGGATAGCTGTGAAAATGCAATTTGTGAAGTCCGTATTATTAAACAATTATTCCTTACCGAAGATTGGTACAGCATAAGTGAGTCATAGGTAGACAAGCTCTGCATGCTACAGGACTGACCAGCTGAGCTTCCTGTTCTCTGCTAGAAAGGAAAACCCTCAGTCATGTCACTGCCTGGATAGAATGTGCCTTTGTTAATAAAACATATACAACTTATAAAATATGCACTCAAGCACACTAAAGATCAGACACTGTGTATACTTGAGGTAAATACTGCATCAAACAATATATGTCTTTATTGGTATCCAAGCACATAAACCAGTACACTGAAGTATAAAATAAAAAATTGTGAGGCTTAAATCCTAGCCCAGGGAGTAAGGCCAATTGAATTCAGTAGGACCTACTTCTCAGTAGATGTGGTTAGCGATCACAAAGCGATAGCTTTTGCTGTGCCATTAGCCACTTCATTAACTTCGTCTTTAAGGTGGCACAGGACTCTTTGTTGGTCTTGCTTCAAAAGCCTTCCAGGGCTACCCCTCTGGAAATTTGTTAATTTTGAAAGGAAACTCACCAGGAAAGTAACTTATTTATAAATATCTGTTGATAGCTGAGATGTGAATGCCTACTATGCTAGAATACATGGGGAAATGTATATTTCTGCATCAGCGGACAATGAAATGGAAGAAAAGCATGCACAAAATAAACCAATTGCAGGGGAAAGGGGGAAAAAAATACCAGACGGACATGCAGATGAATGCTGGAACAGATTGTGACATGTTTGTACATCCCTAGCATCATATGCCTTATCCAGACAGTGATTGGGCCTTTCGGGGGTTCGGTATGGTTCTAGAAGATCTGAAAGTGTTCCCTAGAACACTCCTTTCACTGTGCATTACAACAGAAGGAGTCGGTCTTTTTGAAAAGCTTGTCTGCCCAAATTGATTAAATTATAAAGGCAGAGCTGCAGCTGAGGAGGGGGGGGCATGGGGCTAACCAGGCTTTTTGTCCCAGGTAAAGCCTCCAGAGGCTCCCAGCCTGTGTGTGTATGTATGCAAATGTGCATGGGAGGTACCAAACTGGGTCTTTGACCCAGGTGAAATAAAGCGTAGTTTCACCCCTGATAAAGGAACCTACTGGAGATGGCTTGAAAAGACAAGAAGCTGGCTGTCTTCTTTTGGTAGGTGGAATCATTTTATGATTCTGTAGATATGCAGCTCCTCAAAAGGAAGAGAATTGTCACAAAGAAAAATACCTTTTCCATTCCCTGGAGATGTGGGATGTTGAGTCTTGTTTTACCTGGACGCTAGTCATGCCACCTAGTGCTGGTTTGCACTAGATAGCTGGCCTTCAATGATACTCCAATTTATAGGTTGTGTACACATCATATGTCTAAAGCACATGGCTTTCCACAGAGTCCTGGGAACTGCGGTTTATTCCCAACACCCTTCACAAACTATATATATACCAGCATTATTTGGGGTAAATAATGTGCTTTAATTGGTGTGTATGCCGGTGTGGCGCTGTGGGTTAAACCACAGAGCCTAGGACTTGCTGATCAGAAGGTTGGCGGTTCGAATCCCCGCGATGGGGTGAGCTCCCGTTGCTCGGTCCCTGCTCCTGCCAACCTAGCAGTTCGAAAGCATGTCAAAGTGCAAGTAGATAAATAGGTACCACTCCGGCGGGAAGGTAAACGGTGTTTCCATGCGCTGCTCTGGTTCGCCAGAAGCGGCTTAGTCATGCTGGCCATATGACCCGGAAGCTGTACGCCGGCTCTCTCGGCCAATAAAGCGAGATGAGCGCCGCAACCCCAAAGTCGGCCACAACTGGACCTAATGGTCAGGGGTCCCTTTACCTTTACCTTTATGCCGGCGTTGAGAATTTGCTCCAGATGAATGAAACTCAAATAGCTCATGCCACTTTTTAAGGGAGTCTCTTGCAAATTTGACATTTGAGAATCGGAGCAATGATTCCCTCCTTCAAATTCTCAGTGTGAGTAGGGATGATGCACACAAGTCCGACTTTCATGTGTCAGCAGTGGCTGCATGGAGAAGCCAGCCTGTAGCTTAGAGCCCTGTTGCCAACAGACCATGAAACACCACAACAAAGTCAGGAGGGAACTGGTAGAACACTTAGCAACATTATCCCACAAAATCCAAATGGAGGATGGAAAGAGAAATTAAAGCATAACGCCTTGGTTATGTGAGAGGAGGAAATCAAAGCAGAAAGGAAACGGCTATTATGTTTTTCAGTCCTGCTTTTTCAAGTAGCCAATATTTTCCCAGTGACCTTGACTAATTCCTTCACTGCATCTGAATACAAATGAAGTGCTTTCTCCAGTGAAATGAGCAGGATGTGGGTTTGTGGCCTTTTAATAATCATTTGTATCAGGTCATTTTGTAACAATTTAGGGTTCGCAAACCAGTCAATAGCATTCAGTGCACTTCCTTCCATATGGAGGTAAGCAACCTTGTTAAATGAGTCGGGAGAGGAATACATTAAATGAGGGTATCTCTCGGCTGCCTTTGTTGTATGATGACTTGGATTTCAGGGATCAAAACCAAAAACATGTTTTCCTGTTGTTTGAACAGATGGGCCTTGTTAAATTTGCTAAATTAGGCCTACTTTCTAGCCTTTTCAGTGCCCATTGAAGATCTTTTTATTATCCCATGCCTCGAAACAAAAATTTTAATGTTAAAATCTGTGTAAGATATGTTTTTGCTGTTGTTTTAGAGTTTTGTTACACTGATTTTGTTCTTTACAGCTGGAGATATAATGCTGTATTTTGTTTGTTTGTTTGTTTGTTTTTGCTTTGTGTTTTATTAGGTTTTTATTATTACCAGTATAAGCCTCCCAGTGATTTTTGCTTTGGCGCAGAGTATAAATACCGTTAATAAATAAATAGACTTGGTGATATCCAAAATTAGTCACATTCAGAGTTAAGTAACCTATGGCCATCAATTCCAGGGGGTCTCACTCTGGATGCAACTCTTTGCAGGTAAATTTCTGGTTTAAAATTAATTCTAATAGATTTTATTTATATGCTTTTTTTGCAGTGTTTAGGTGCACCACTTAGAAACACTGGTGATTAAACGGTATATAAATAGCTGAAATAAATATTTATTTATTTTACACAGTGGAAATAACCTATGAGTTTATGTGTATTGGCTTGCACACACTTGTTTTAATAATTTCGGGGAATGGTATGTATAATGCCATAAGTGGGGTGGGGGCTAAGTGCCAGATTCACCACCACTTTCAAAGCAATGCCTGTTTGCACCAGTCGCGGCATGAGGTGGGCAAAGTTCCACATCCATGGTCTGGAAATATACTCTGAGTCGCATAGTGATTTCATGCTCTTTATTGCAGCTCCTAAAACAGTGATTGAAATTCCCCCCAAACCTCTGGCTTTATATCCATTATTTACACAATGGGTCCCGTGTGATTGGCTGATTCTGCTTCCCTCCTGGGGCCTGATTGGCTGTTCCTGCAGGCCAAGCAGGCTGTTGCATTCTAGGATCCTACCTGCCTATTGTTCTAGGATCCAAGCTCAGTATATAACAGTCTTCACCTAACCCCACCCACCCACCCACCCAAGACAGCTGTCCAAGGGAGTTCAGATTGACCTGTAAGGCTGCAATCCTATACATACTTACCGATACACACAGAGACAACACAATGGGACTTACTTCTCTGTAGACACTTATAGGCTAGAACTGTTAATAAAATAGGGTGTCTAGAAAGAACTGTTGAGGCAATGAGAGGTTTATAGCAGCCACAGACCCTCCAAGTGTCCCTATTTTCCAGGGACGTCCCTGATTTAGAGAACCCATCCCGGTTTCTGATTTAATCCCAGAATGTCCCACTTTTCCTTAGAATGTCCCTATTTTCATTGGAGAAATGTTAGAGGGTATGGAGTTATCCAACCCCCAAGACATCTGAAGGCAATCCTGTATAAGGAAGCTTTTTTTAATGTTTAATGTTTTATTATGTTTCTATATACAGTGGTACCTTGGGTTAAGAACTTAATTTGTTCTGGAGGTCCGTTCTTAACCTGAAACTGTTCTTAACCTGAGGTACCACTTTAGCTAATGGGGCCTCCCACTGCCGCCGCGCTGCCGCTGCTTGATTTCTGTTCTTATCCTGAAGCAAAGTTCTTAACCCAAGGTACTATTTCTGGGTTAGCGGCATCTGTAACCTGAAGCGTCTGTAACCTGAGGTACAACTGTATGTTGAAAGCTACCCAGAGTGCCAGGGCAACCCAGTAACATGTGTGTGGTATAAATAGTAAAATTATCATTATGGAATGGGATGTCCCTACTTTCATTGGAAACTGTTGGAGGGTATGCATGAAAACCTTCAACTCAACAAAACTCCTTTCTTTAATAACCTTTTTTTCTTTAAAGGAACATGATGATATTATCAGAAGTCTTTTATGGAACAGGTGCTGATGATGCTTCTCTCTTAAAACCCACTGTATTATATCTGTATCTGCAGGCCTTTCTGAGTCACAGGCTTCAGCCAGGATTTACAGGATACATGGGTTTCATTAGGAGATCGTAGTCAGCACAAATGTTGTGGCTTTCTTTTCTCTTGCATTCTGAAGTGGTTTTGTGGGGGGGCTGTTCAAATAAAAAAACCTGATCAGTTAAGACCATTTCTCTGTTACAAAGCAGCAGTATATTATTTGCTGCGAATGGAAGAAATGTGTGTGTGTTAGGGGGGCATTCATTTTCAGTAAAATTATTAGTTTTGTACAGCAAATTCCAAACCTTTTCATCTCTGTAACTGGGACTGAGCCAAAACCACACTCACAGTTTCTGTTTTGTGTTGATGCCTGACAAATGCAACCCTTCTTTTTGCCATGTCTTTGGCAGTGCAAGAGAGGTATGTAGCCTTCACTAAGTAAGTTGTATATCGGGTCCTCCTTTAAAGAGGGCACGTATTGCGGTGAGACCTGGACAACCGACACCCTGTGTTGTGGGTAGGTACGTTTGGATAGCCACAACACCCAACTGGTAGGTCCCTCAAAGCTGGGTGCAATCTGGGCAATGGGACGTAGTCTAAACAGTTTGAGGGACCTATTTATGCCCATGCACATGACCCAGAGCTTCCTCTTTCGGCGCGTGCGTTCAGAACACCCGCCCACCTCTCCCTACTTTTAGGGCTTGTGCTTGGCCTTGCTATGCTGTCGTGTGTCATCTGTCATTGGGACAGGAGCACGGCAGGAATTTGTTCCACTTGGCTGACTGGCTGTTGCCATTTGGGTTTTGCCTGCCATGTAGCAAATCGTCACAACTTGTAAGGTTGCGGATAGGCTCTGGTTCAGGTGATAGGGATGGGAGAACGCTCTCACCATCCCTATGTGAAGGGTATGCCACTAAAGGAATCCAGAGACTCGATAGTTTGGTCAACCCCTGAGAGGGGGTTGTCCCCATTCCTGAGTCCAGGGGGAGATTTGCATGGTGGAGATAGCCCGGCTTTCCGCTTATCCAGGTGTTGACCCTTGGCTGACCTATGCTGAAACCCTGGGTCAGTGCTACCTGCATGGCGGGGAGCTAGTTGAACCAGAGCCTCTGCAACAAGTCACTTTTTGTAATCAATAAAGTTGTGGCCTAAATTCTGTCAAAAACCAAAACCAAAATTTGAGTCATGTGTTTTATTTAGGGGAAAGGTTTCTGGCTCTGAACACGCAAAGTCCCCCACCAAGATACATATACCCCTCAGGTCTTGGAAAGAGAGCCTTGTGCAGTCCCTGAACTTAGGAAAGACTCATGTTTGAAGAATTCACATCCCTTCTCTCTATGGAAACTATGGCTGACTGCAGAGCTGGCTCTTGCACATGAGTGCCCACTGTGGGCCATGAGCTTACTTGGAAGCAGTGGAGGCCAGCTAGCAAACCATCACTTCCTTTAGAATTTGTACAGAATTTGTACAGGTTGATTCACGTGAACTTCATTTATGGTTTTAAGATGGCTTTAAAGCACATGCAATGTTAGATTGAGCAGATGTAAGAAAACCCTAAATTGTACATACATTTCAAGAAATGGTTGTGTTGTGAATCAATGTATATTATTTATTTTACTTAATTGAGCTAGACAAAAGTGGTCAGAAACAGATTGAGTTCTACTAGTAGATCTCTGGGTGATCTGTGGTAGATTGGCAAGGCTTTCTGAATGCCAGTTGTTTAACACTAGCAACAGCAAAGCAGATTACGCACCTCAGTTAGGCTGCAGAAATGAAGCTAACCAGGCCTGCTGGACCAACCAACGGCTCATCTCTTTTGTTCAAACAGTGGCCAACCAGATGCTAATAGGAAGCCCACACCAAGTATTCTATGCATTGTGCATACTCTGATGTGTGTGTATGTATTTGTGTGTGTCCAAATATCCCTTGAATCATGAAACATTGCAACACCTTTGTTTTTGCACTAGGTTGACCCTGAGCTGCTTTTTTCTTTCTTTTTACACATACACCTTTCATGTCTGCTCTTATGTTTTGTGCTCTCCAATTTGCGCCAGGAACTAGATAATGGTTCTTAATGCAATGCACCTCAGCTGCTTCCCTGCACCCTTTTCCTGCCCAGAATTCAATGACTGGATACATTTTCAGAGCCTTTTGTGAGAGATGTGACTCACAATAATCAGGCAAACTTTGCTTCGAGAAATTCATTTCCAGGACAGGATTCTATGTATGTTTTTCATCTCCCATCTTTGCAATGTCATCCGCCAGGCCTTTTTGGTAAACGCAGACTCCACCCCCCCCCCTATGAAAAGCAGAAAAGAAGAGCTGGATACAATTTTTAAAAAATAACTGAATGAATGTTGAGTACAGAGAAATCACTTAAGGAAATCATTGATGATTTCAGTTTGGTGTATATGCAAGACTGCACATTGCTGATCTATCAACGGACTGATTATTTTCTGACTGAATGGATGACTGAACAAAGTCTCCCTACTAAGTGATACCTTCCCTGCACTCTTGATAAAATACCTTACCCAGCTCCACACTAACGGAGACTCCTAACTTGTTTAGGAATATCGTAAACAGAATGTTTCGTGCACTGTTGCTTAAACAGGTCAAGCGGGCCATGTTTTCTAGAAGCACACAATTTGCAGTTTCTGTAGTGGTGGGCAGTGGTGGTGGGGAAATTCTGAGTCATTTTTCTTGCCCTGTTTTTGTCCAATTTCTTTGTAAATAGGCTATTCACTACACACCTGCATTATACATTTAAAGTTGCATTATACCACAGTCATGGCTCCCCTAAAGTATCCTGGAAACCGTAGCTTATTAAGGGTGCTGAGAGTTTTCAGGATAAATTTTAGAAACTCTTAAGATTTCACATAGCATCTGGAGGGCCCAGATCTTCCTCACCATTGGTTTGGGCATGCATCAAGGCCTTCTATAGGCCACAGAGAAGAACATAGGAGTACCTGAGTCTCCTGGAGCCATCAGGATTAAAAGATGAAGAAAAGGCTTGGGCATTGGAAGGAGCACGATATGACACATGTTGCATCAAGATCAAGGTTAATAGCTGCACAATTATATTATAGCAAGTTCTCTTAATCTCTGTCACTTGATATCTAGTATGTGTAATATTTTAAACATGCAATTTTGCCAGAAATAGGAAAATGACTTCATCATTTGGAAGACTTAAATGGCTGTACAATCAAATTCCAGCTTTGACAAATCACCTCTTGTTATGAGAGAATCGTTCATTATCAGCCCAAAGGATTACTCATTTATTTTTTATTTCAATGAGTTTAAATTAAAATTAAAGCCTTCTCAATTTGCCATATGAAGAAATAAGAAAACTGGTAAGGGTCTTTGCAGATGATCATGTTATTTCACAATAAATACACAGTTGTCAGTTGTCGCAAAGAATCCAAATATATTTGCTAAGCTAGCACATCTGTTGTGAGGAAAAATATATTTCCACTAAACTCAAACTTTAATGTTTCACTGATGGGAATTGTTTTGCCACCCAATTCATACTGTTTGGAATGGTACACTGAATATGGTTACAACAGTGCATGGGCACCTATTGGCTAGTGCTTGTGACATGATAATGGCAATGATCACGAGACACCTCCCACCTTTTAACATTTGATTAAATTTTTTTAAAAGGCTTGAAATCATTTATTCCTGGTATCAATATCACAAAAAGGAGAATCAGGTCCTATCACATTGCAAAACTACATCAACTACATGGGAGGTTGTCAGAGCTGCCTGATCAGAGGTTCCTGGGTGACAGGGGTGCTGACTTGGGCCCCAGATTATGGGTGCCCAGCCACACAGCATGATGTCATGACATCACATTATGTCACATGTGCCACAGTGGCACCTGGGACCACCAGAAGTTGTGTTGGAGGCTCCGTGAGGCCTCAGACACCACCACCAAGGCCTTGCAAGGCCACAGATGCCACCTCCAAGGCCCTGTGAGGCCTTGGACGTGACTTCCAATGCTTTGCAAGGACCCAGAAGTCACATCGGAGGCCCCATAGTGCAAGTGCTTAGCACCCACAACAAAATTTTTGTGGGTGCCTGGGCCTCCAGGGCACCGTGTAGTTGACACCAGTGCTGGGCAATGTGTCCTTTGCTTTGGCCTTGCTTCCATGATATTCTCCCATCTTACCAGGGGGTGGACAGAAGTGAAGACAGACATTCCTCAATCTTTCTTTTTTAAAAGAACTCCTTTTTTGGAAGAAGGCAGCGAGGCTAGTGGCCCTGGTAGGCCTTAGCATTTGCCCCATGTCTGGAGATCATCAGCTGTTTACTTTAAACAAGAAACCTAATGCTGAGATATCTTTAAAAAAACCCATAGTCCAAAAAGACTCCAGTGAATGAATTACTCTCACACAACATTTTGCAGATGCTCAACCCATACTGTCCTCTTTATGCACATTCTTAACAGAATGTGGCAAATATTATCTCTGCCTTTGCATGAAAAACAAGCATATGCTCAGTTAATGGAATGGTAATGTTCTTACCCTGCCCTATAATTAAGAAACCAAAAAGAAGCGCCACTTAAAAGAGTTTCCTGCTGTGAAGAATTCTGCAGATAGTTGGTGTTTTCACACAGTAGTAAAACAAAAAGTAAAAAGAATGTTGTCACTGCAGCTGCAAAACCTCTAGCCAGTGTAGTGAAATAATATGAATGGCCCTTCACAGGCATCCACACCCACTATAAACCCCCTTCTCTTTCTGTTTTTTTTTGGCAAAATGAAAGAAGGATACTTGAAACTCTTGCTCAGTCGCATCCAAATCTATCTTGAAACAGCTTTGCTGCTCCTTCAACACCCAACGATGTTTGCCTAATTAAATCACAAGCACTCACATTCCCTGATGTATGAGACTTTTGGCCTTTGCAAATAAATCTCCTGACCATGATTTAATTCTAATCTCTATTCCCCAGTGGCTCACTTTTCATGGCTGTTTAAATATTGCCCTTCAGTGTGATTTCCCCTCCTATCGAGTGTCATATATGTATCCCTTGCCACTCCTGTGTGTCATAAATCGCTTTGGCCAGGACACGACTATAGTCTTGGCATTTTTCTTGCCAAGAGCCACTTATCTAAGCATGCATCCCTTAACCATCTTTATAGATTCATCCTCTGGTTCTCATCTAGGGCAAGATGCTGCCAGGGCTTAACAAGAGAAGGGGCTTACTAGAGTTCAACCTTGGAGACTGCTTTCATTCCCAAGGCCTAGCGTTGCACTGCTTGCATATTAAAACATTGGCTGGACATACAAACCTGCTTTGCCAAAATGTGTATCTTAGGCGAAATTTCACAGAAGGATGTATATATGTAGACGCTGTAACCTTCCAATAGTTTGACTTGACCCCCAAAGGTATAGTACTCCATTGTCTCCCGAGACAGACAGATGCCAGCCAATCAACCAACCAATGTGAAATTTGCACTGAAATGTGAACAAATTTTCACTGGAACTTTTTTAAAAAGCCACAGACTGATGTGGAAATGTGGAGAACTGAAGATCGGAAAAAGGAGAAACTGGGGGACTGAAACCCAGGGGATCATCTTAATACCCAGACAAGTTCATAGTGAAGAAATTTTTTGGAGCACTGCTTGATCCATGTGCAAGGCCCATCTTCTAATTCAGGGATGGGGGACCTGTGACCTCCTAGATGCTGTTAGACTCCAACTCCCATCAGCCCTAGCTGATGGTTAGTTTTCAGTGGTTAGTTTTCCAGCTCTGCTGCACCAGCTGAATCACCACAGCCAGTGGGTGTACAATTGGGTGATTAAATGCAGGCATGATTAAAGCTATGTACTTTGCAGGACATCCTCTTTATAAATAAAGTGTGAGTCTTTGTGAGGTTCTGAACTAATAATTTAATTCCCCACCTATGGAGACTATTTGAAATAGAGTCTTTTAGCACTTCTTGATTTGCATTCCTTGAAAAGTTGCAGGTAATTAAAATGGTTGATAAAGAGCAATATCCGTGCTCTGGGATTGTTTTCAACCGCTGAAAGCCACATTAATCACAGGCATTTGTAATGTACCATGCATGAAACATGAATGTGAATAAACAGCACAAGTACTGAATACTTATAAATGATCTATGTGATATTGCTTTTCTTTTTTAAAAGAAAACTGGAAGGAACAGTTGAAGGTCATCGTTGGCAGATTGTGTCATACACCACATTGGCAAAAGAGGAATTGAACGATCTCCTTATGTTATTAGGTCCTGTACTAATGTTGCCTATGTGAATATTTATAGCAAGATTTGATGTCTGAGTTTCTTGTAGAGCCTATTCTGTTGGTTCATGTCTCTGGTAGGCTGCTGCCGTATTGTTTTTTCCCCCTTAGGAGCAGCTGTTCTTAGATTAGGGGGCACTCCTAGATCTTATGCTACAATAAACCTTCTAGTCATCAAGATGCAACAAAACTCTCTGCTAGACAGACTGATGCAACTGCCCATCAGGTTAATTAGACATAGACAAGCAGAAAGACATGTTCTGCATCGGGGCTCATGATGCAGTTCAGCACTAAAAGCTATTTGCATGGTGTTGGGTTTAACTGGCTGGGAAATAAGAATTTGGACCCATTCTAAGTTTAATAGATGTAGAGTCTTATTTTATAGTTCCGTCTCTGCATACAGGACAGTCCTTGAATTTCCCTTGCTTTGCCAGTCAAGTGCAAGTCCTACAGTTGGCACTGTCTATGCTTAGCCTAAGGTATTCTGAAAAAAATTCCCTGGATCCACATCCACCACAAACATTACAAATGACAGGTCTCAGTTCTGAAACTTAATAACTAATATTCCGCATGAATGAAGTGCCTCAGCACTTTACAAATGCACAAACTATAGAGCTTTCTGGTAAAAGGATATAATTTCAAGGTAGGTTTGAAGCCTGTAGGTAGTCACTGGTAAAATTATTAGGAGTGTACAACAGCTCTGTGCTGAGGCCAAATAGCCAGTGGGTGATTTTACCCCTTCCAAGTCAAACCACAATGTCAACAACTTTTTAAAATTTGATCAGGTCCCCTGCTCCGGAAAGCCTCTGTTGTCGTCTTGTTCTGTACTCTCTACTTTTCTGAAATTATATCTCTATATTTTTCTGTGTCTCTGTTTCTCTACCCTAGATCCATGGGCTTTGCAAGAAGTGAGGCTGTTTAAAGACAGTCTTTAAACTAAGATCTGCTACCCTTTGGAGGCGAGGGTGAGAAAAGCACGGTATGTGATCAGGCTACTCTCAAAGACAAGTCCTTCTTAGAGGAGCAGTGGTTTCCCTCACAGGGAAGCCAGGCACCTGGAAGGAATATGCAAGCAGGTGCCCCTTTAATTAGGCTGCCCAAGGCAGCTGCCTATAGTATTGAGGCAACCCTGGATAATTAGCCGTGGTTAATTATGGGGATGATCACTGGTAAAAATTGGGATGGGCAGTGGTAAAAATGCCTCCCAGTGAGTACCAACGTCCATGCTAAAATGGTGCTTGATTTACAATATCTATGTTTCATCGTCTTTGTGCATGACTGACAGGCACACAAAGCTGTGTTTCTAAAACATGTCAGGGAAATGGCTAAAAAGGGCCATTTTTGCCATTTTTTCCCTTTTGTTCACATTGCACTCGAATGTGTCTATTAGCAGAACATAGAAAGGGTCTTTTTAAGATGAGCAGAGGAGGTTAATGTGTCCTTCTGGGGCTCTGAAGTGTGCTTCCTTTGTCTCTGCGAATGATCACAGTGAAAGCTTCAGAGGCACACTAAGAAAAACAAATCTGCAGAATGCAAATCCACCACTGCATGGCTATAGGCCCAAAGGATTTTTGCTGCTATCCCCAAAAGCAGCAAAATTAGTGTTGCTTAAAAGTGCTGTCCCTTTCTAACTGAGGACACTAGTTTGACATGCAGGACAAAGTGGGGGGAAATGCTATTTCAGCAGTCTTTAACCTCATCTAATGGAGGAAACTTTTTGATGGGGATGGGGAAGCTGTGGTCCTCCAGAAGTTGTTGGACTACAATTCCCATCAGCTGTGACCACTGAGCAGCTCCTCCTCCTCCTGCCACGGAGGGAAAGAAGGGGAGAAGCAGCCCCCAGCTGGTGTTAGTTGCAGGAGGAAGAGGAGGAGGAGGCCAGTCATGGAGCCAAGCACAGAGGAGCTTCAATGGTCAGCAGCTTCCCCTCCTCCTGTCACGTAAGGGAAGGATTGGAGAAGCAGCTCCCAGCCAGTGGAGGCCGGAGGAGAAGGAGGTCAAGCGTGAGAGAGGAGGAGCCACCGGCTATTGAAGCCACATTTGCTGCATTTGGCTCTGCCCTGGCTCCTCCCGATGTCCCACTCACATCATCAGCCCCTCAATGTTCTGTGCAAGTTGGTGCCTCTGCTTAGCACTCTCACCAAACTGCAGTTGCCAGGTTCTTTGGGGAAAGCCATGGCTGTTAAAGTGGTATTAAAAACTTGTCTAGGTTTGTGATGATACCCCCCTCCCCGCTCCAATAAGAAACCAATAAAACCTTGATTGTTTTTAGAACACAGCCTCAGCTGCAACACAGTGGTAATAATCCAATAAACTGTAATATTATATATTAATAAAGAAACCAAGCCTTCAAAGGAAAGATGCATCGCATAGCTGGGAGAACTGGCGGTGTCATGATTGAGACTCCTGGCAGCTGGAGCTATCATTGGTATGGATCAGTTTTCTGTTGCTAGTGTGTTCTCATTTAGAAGTTGTAAATTGTGTCTCTCACTAGTGTCTTTTTAGCACTGGCATTGGCGTTGTGTTACATCACGGTGCTGTCTTGAATTCTCCTTTTAATTTGTTGCTATTTTGATCAATGTAAACATGCTGAATGGAACAATGCTGCATAGTTTCATTTTTAAAAGTGAAATTGACACTTTCCTGACTTTTTCCAACTCTATCTCCGTGGTCCTGCTATTGTTTCAAGGCAGAAACAAGTGAAATTGATAGTTTCACCTCATTTTTTGGACTTAAGCAACTCCAGAAACCCACTACTGGAGAGATAGTATTTCAGAAGAGCAAATGGTGGAAGGAATCAGGAAATGGGAGAGAAGTGGAGTTACTCTCCGGGGATCAGTGCATGAATCTATTTCTGGCCTATGTTACTTTTGCATACATTCGCCTAACACTCATTCCATCCCATTTTGACATGAATGCGCATTAAAAAGAAATACCTCTATGAAAATGTGCATTTATATTTTAGGTAAATCTGTATTTCCAACAGATTGCTCTCAAAATTCATATCGATAAAGAATGCATATTTCCTCCCTTGCGCCACCCATCTTCTGCCCACAATCTACTTTCATTAGTTTCTCTGGATAACCACTGGCACAAATGCAAGATGTAAATGTGATTCATCTGTCCAATCTAGGCACCTGTGGGCAACTAGCCCAGTGAAATCCCAATGTTGATCTGTTCAGGAAGAAGGTCTGGATTTTCAAACACCTCTGGCTCTTTCCTCGCGGCCTTCACTGGCCCTTCCTCCTTCAAAACAAGCTTTCATTAACTATATCTCAGGCCCTGGCTGCTAGCAACACAGTCTGTCAGAGTGGAGCCATTGGCCCATACGAAAGGGCAGTTTAGTTTGACAAGAATGAGTAGCAGTGAGCCTAAGGCTCTGCACGTCTCCACATCCCTTATGCAGGTGCAAGGCGTAGTTTGGAAGCTTTTGCTTCCGATTTCGTTGAACCACAGTTTAGTGTGCCATTTAAATCCTAGATTTGTTCAAACACCAGGCAAAAAGATTATTGAGAGCTGTAAGCATGATTTCATTTTTTTAAAACAAATGTGCATCAGCAGAAAGAATCTTGCTATAACCCTGTTACAATCACATCAAGATTGTTTTTGCAGTGTTTTGTCAATGTAAGTTGCAAATTGACAAAAGGTGTGAAGCACACATATGAACTTAAATTTCGAACGATAACACTCTTCGGGGAGTAAATCCCATGGGAGTAAGTCCATTACAGTGAGGATGACATCGGAACAGATGTGTATAGGATTGTTTTGCAAGGCTTCGAAAACTGCAGCAAAGTGCTCATACGTAATGCAGATTTATCAAAAAGATTAATAGAACAAGAGAGTAATTTTTAAATGAACAGGTTCCACCTAGGAAACTTCAAAATCTAGAGAAATCCAGGTGAAAATTTTGTAAGCATCCCTATATATTCCATATTTTTCCAAGGAAGCTAAAAGGCTGGCAGATTATTCTGAACATATTTAACTTGGAGCAATGGAGACAAGAACTTGGAATAGTATCTTGGACAGCCCTAAGAAGAGGGATTTTGCTTCTATATAGCATCCTTTTTAATAGCATTTTTAGTTCCATATTTTTCTTAAGTTGAGCTCTTTTGAAGCCAATCGGCTTAGCCTAGCCAGAATAACTTTTCGCAAACCTGTTTTCCATTTGCTCTGAACTGATCTGATTTACTTATTCCCTCTTGCATGCCTATGGTCATTCATGTTCTAGTCCCTTGCAGTCTGATTGAAGAGGGCATTTCTTTTTATAATTGCAGTGTCTCTCCCTTCATCCATGAAAGTCCTACTATATCACTTCAGTCCAAGCCATCTGGCCTAGACTACTTGAAAACTAAGCTGCACTGATTAGATAGCAAATGACATGGAGATTGTGTTTGCACCTAAGCTTTTCATTACATTCTGGATGCTTTCCCCTAGCACTTCAGGGACGGGTTGAATTTTATTTAGTGACGAGACACAGACAAGTATAGCTTTTCGGCATATATCACCCACATTTATTGTTACAAGTACTAGAGTCCCTTTCACCACTTAATTTATTACTGATCCAAGTTTGTCTTCTAAATTGTGCCTCTTAAAATTTGGGGTGCAGGACTTTGTATAATACAGTGGTACCTCGGGTTAAGTACTTAATTCGTTCCGGAGGTCCATTCTTAACCTGAAACTGTTCTTAACCTGAGGTGCCACTTTAGCTAATGGGGCCCCTGCTGCCACCGGAGCACGATTTCTATTCTCATTCTGAAGCAAAGTTCTTAACCCGAGGTACTATTTCTGGGTTAGTGGAGTCTGTAACCTGAAGCGTCTGTAACCCGAGGTACCACTGTAATAGTAATGTTGGGGTAGCACCTCTGTTACACATGGCCTACATTTATAGGGGTCTCTGGTGCATAGCTGTCAACTTTTCCCTTTTCTTGCGAGGAATCCTATTCGGAATAAGGGAATTTCCTTTAAAAAGGGGAAACGTTGACAGCTATGCTCTGGTGACAGATTGCTTTTGCCACTGCTTCCTTAGCAGCATGTTAAAAGAACCAGCTGCGTTCTATAGGTGGTTTTCTCAAAGAGCTAGAAATTTAGAATCTCTAAATGGGATGGGAGTAGATGTTTGGATCTTGCAGCAGAAGACCAAAACAGATTTAAATCTTTATTCTACACACCAAAGAAATCAAGTTCCCCGGCCAGTGGCATTAACATACTGGAGCATAAGAACATTTTGGCTAAACTCACCTCATTAGGACTGCATGGATATGAAATTATGAGAGAGAAAACACATGCTGTGAGCTTGCAACAGAAATTTTGTGGCTGTTGTTTTAATTCAAGCTATTAGAATCCATATTCAGTCTGCAGCACAATATAATATAATACAAAGTTTGTAGTAGTGGTCCATAACTTGGTGGAAGAGCACGTACTTTCTGAGCAGAAGATCCCGGGTTCATTCCCTAACATCTCCAGGTATAGCTAAGAAAGTGTGCGAGCTGAAACCCTCAAGGGTCACTGTAGGTCAATGTCAACAATACTGAGTTAGATGGACCAGCAATCTCACTTGCTGTAAGGCAGTTTTCTAAGTTCCTATGTTTGCTTAAAAAAAAAAGTCATAAATATTCATATAATTATATATTTGTTTTCAGAAAATATCATAGCTTGTGAGCATGAAAGGCAGAATCAATTCTGACTTCTTTTTCCAAATTGCAACATCTAAGCCCAACCATCAAGCATGGAAATAACATTTCATGCCTAACACATGAAATTTAATATAGTCAGGGTACTGATTTAAACCAGTTAATATGGAAACATAATTTAGCACACCAATCTGCAATAAATCACTACAACAATTCACTACAATGAAGGGTAAATATGCAACAGCAAAAACTCAAAAACAACACCTGAAAATATGGGGTCATTTTCCTTGACATACAATAATGTTGAATATCAGCAATGATCTGTTTAAAATTGTTTAGTAAATCTTTCACTGAATAGATTCACCAAAAACATTCATATAACTGCTAAATCTATTTGCATGAAGCTCATAAAGAAGAATGCCACCCCCCACCCAATCACAAATTACACACTTCCCTAGCAAGCAGAAAAAAATTAGTTTGGAATACTGCACTGCTAATTTTCCTCATCTTCTTAGAAATTGATTCTGCCAAGCAGCAGTAATGCATGCTCATTGTGTTAACGATCTCTTGCAGCCAAAAAATTATTTTAAATAAACGAGTGGCTATAATGACTTTGACTACAGCTATCATACAATCAAAAAGAGTAATGCAAGAATGTTGCAAATAAAAATTGGAAAATTAATATGATGAACAACAAATTACACACAATTCTCCCTTTTAGAGACAAAGAACCAATGTTACTTTCAAGTCTTGCAAAAACAATACACACGTGCAGGAATTTGATACCCAAATATTTGCTTTGATTTTTTTCCTATTTGGTAGAATTAAAAATGGGATTTGGTGGTTTCTGCTTGGCCTTGAAGTTAACTGGTGATGTAATCCTAAACACGCTTATTAAGTAGTAAGCCTCGTTAAACTTAGTAGGATTTAGGACTAAGTATATTTCTTCAGTTTTACCCTACGCATTATCTTAGCTGGTTGCTGTCTCTCAGCTTGGCCTATCTCACACACTTGTTGTAAGACTAAGGGAGATAAATACCATGTATGCCTTTTTGGTCTTTCTTGGAAGATTGGTGGGATATAGATGCAATTTAAAAAGTAATAGTTTACCTATACATATTATTTCATTAAAGAGAACTTCCCTTTGGAACCAGCTTTTTTTTCTCTTTCTTTTTTAGGAAAAAAAGGTGTTGGCATTCACCACAAAGTTTCTACAGTAAGTGGCACACTTTTGACGTCTTGTTTTAACGTGCCAGTGGCAAAAAAAATCTTTTTGCTGTGGCAGAAAATCTTAAATGTGCATATACACTAATGGGGTTGGAACTGGCAACAACTGGCCAGGAAAGAAATCTTGGAGTCCTGCTGGATAATTCAATGAAAATGTCAACCCAGTGTATAGCAGCTGTGAAAATGCCAAATTCCATGCTAGGGATAATGAGGAAAGGGATTGAGAATAAAACTGCCAGTATCATAATGCTGTTATACAAATTATGGTGTGACCGCACTTGGAATACTGTGCTTGCCTCACCTCAAAAAGGATACTGTCGAATTGGAAAAGATTCAGAAAAGAAAAATCAAAATGATCAAGGGAATTGAACAATTGCCCTATGATTTTTTTTAAAAGATTTGGGGGGAGAAGTTAGTTTAGAAAAAGACTCAAAAGAGGAGACATGATAAAGGTGTATAAAATTATGCATTTTGTAGATAAAGTGGAAAAAGAGAGGGGGAGTGTTCTTCTCTCATAATACAAACTCAGGGTCATCAAATGAAGCTGAATATTGGAGAATTCAGGACAGAGAAAAGGAAATACTTATTCATGCTATGGAATTCACTGCCACAATATGTTGCAAGAGCTGCCACCTTTAAAAGGGGTGAATTCATGGAGAATAAGGTTGCCAATGTCTACTAGCCATGATGCCTGCATATGGGTTTCAGAAGCAGTATGTCTCTGAATACCAGAACAGAATGGTGGACTTGATGGGCCTTCATCAAATTGAAGGCTTTTCTCATGTTCTCATGTTCTAGTAAGAGCAGGAAAAACAAAGTAGATCCCACAATACTAAAGCCTTTCCATCCCTCTTTTGGACCCTTCTCCTCTCTCTCTGTGGGCTCAATTTCAACCAACATTCTGTAAGCTCACAGGTTCCTGTCATGCAGTGAAGGGTTGTTTTAAAATGCCATTTTCTTTCAATTCACAGAATTATGTGTTTCTGCTTATATAGGGTGTCCCCCTGATCATTTAGAATCTGCTTCCTTTTGGGGGTGGGTGTCCTAAAACAGTGCTCATATGGAAATTCACAAATAAAAGACTGGTATTACAATTATAGACCATGGTATGATTGAGAAAAGGCTACAAAATGGGTGTGGATATGTGCAGGCAATTAAGCTCCTTTCTAGCAAACACTGAAATCACTGTGAAACTCAATGTCATATAAATTAGAAGGAAGAACAACACTAAGAGTCTTCCTCAGCATTCACGAATTGTAGTTCTTTATCTAAATATTCTTTTCGCTGTTTGGGTTTATATTTAGAATGCAGTTACGGAATGCAGATCTTGGAATCCCTTTCTCTGGTCTGAAAAATATTTTAAAATGTAATCTATTTATATTTAGGAAACAATTATTTGATTTCCCTTCCTTTGAACATTATCAGAGACTGCTCTTATACTATTATAATGCTTCCTTTTCTCTGAAGAGATTCCAAATGGTTGGATTTGAGTTCCAGCATAATTCCAGACAGCAAATGCATTCATGACTAAAAACAGCCCCTTTACTCTATCCTCATTAACCTTTAGCCCCCTCTTTCCTATTTCCTGCATATTGGTCCCAGGACTGATACACATCCACACAAACACGCACGCACACTGTGGCAGCCGTCATACAACAGATATGTTGTTATCACTCTTTAATACGCGCAGCTAAATTCTTTATTGCAATTGCTCAGCACACAGCTGTTGCATACCTTGTGTAGCAGGCTTCCTGGCTACAGAAGCACCTCATTGATGTTGTATCGAGTGATTCATTTGCAACATGGCAGCCAATTAAAATCTCACCTTGTGGTGGTTGTAACTGCCGAGAGACCTGGTTATGCCTAGCCTCTTGCTTCTGAAATTACTTGGAAATTCAGGGGCGAAGGGGGGTATAGAAGTGTTTACTTCACTATGTGGCTGACATCTGCAAATGAACACTATGCCCACGTGGTTAAAATATTTAAGTGGTCACAAGACTGGAACTAATTGTTTCATGCAAGTTTGAGACTTTGTACTGCACAATTTTGTTCTGAGGTGCAAGGATGTGCTTCATGTAATCTTGGGCTGGAAGGAGGCTGGTTCTCATCCTTAATTTAGCAAGGCTCAACTCCCACATTTTCACACAAAGGTCCCAACTTGTGAACAGTAATGTTTTTTGTATCATGATGATAATGGAGAAGCCAGTTAATTTTTGCTCTTGATAGTTGTGCCAGGAAGCTGATTCCCCCACAGCCAATTTGCGATGCACACACCAAGAGGGAAACATGCCTTAACATAGTCATTCTCATGTCATCATAGTCATCTCCTAATGGGGTTGGTACACTCAAAGTCTTGCCCCCTATATCTATAGAGTGGACCTCTGGGGCATGCACCCTAAAAGAAACACCTCCCCAAGTGTTCACAGGGACCACACCACAGGGACCCTGTTCCTTATAAACAATACATATAATCTAAGACAGGCGTGCCTGGCGTGCTCTGGTCCATGGGGTCACGAAGAGTCGGACACGACTAAACGACTAAACAACATAATCTAATTGGCCAACTAAAATGATAATAGTATTAGAAATGGAAGGTCTTCTTCATATTGAGCTCTGTCTTCTTTTAATCCATCAACATAGAAGACTGTCAACTTCTTACATTTCTTACACTGAGGTTTGCTACAATTTTCATAGGATTCATCGGAATTCGGTAGTTTTCTGATGAAAACAATGTGAACTACAGTGGTACCTCGGGTTAAGAACTTAATTCGTTCTGGAGGTCCGTTCTTCTGTTCTTAACCTGAGGTACCACTTTAGCTAATGGGGCCTCCCGCTGCCGCCACACCACCGCCGCGCGATTTCTGTTCTCATCCTGAAGCAGAGTTCTCAACCCGGGGTACTATTTCTGGGTTAGCGGAGTCTGTAACCTGAAGCGTCTCTAACTTGAAGCATCTGTAACCCGAGGTACCACTGTACACTCCATCACTGCTGAATGCTTAGAGTTGGATTCAACTATTCCAGGCCTCAGTGGCAGCAGCCTCTCCTGCTCACCCTCTTTTCAGCAGCCACTGCTAGTTGCCCAGGGCAGGGGAGTGGGGATGGCAGTGGTGGCCATGGAGAGGCAAGCTGTAACTGTAGCCACAATTGTCACTTGGGATAAACACTGGCTCATCTTCCGCCCCGAGCTCAGCAGCAGCAGCACTGGTGGGGGACATAGGGACATTCCGGGATCCAATCAGAAACTGGGATGGCTTTCATAATTTCTGGACTGTCTCTGGGAAATTGGGACACTTGGAGGGTATGGAAATGGTATCTGCAAGTATTTTGCCCTACATTTCCGGTGCCTGCAAACTGAAATCAGGAATGGCATTCAAGAGAATCGTGAATTTTGTTTTTATTACACTACTTTCCTTCTGTATCACATTAACAAAACCCACAAATGACATTCCAGACTCAAAACTGTGCTTAGCCTCCCTTGAGAAAATGCCCTTAGAATACTGAGCAAAGGAATGGCTTCTGTCATAGCTAAATGCTGAAGCGGAAATAAAGCTAGTTTGTTGTACAAAAGAAATACTTGACCATGCATAAAAGGCAAGTCCTCTTCTGACCCCAAATATTCAGATAATTTAAAAGGCTTTTGATTATGAATGAGTGCCCTTGTATTAAAGCCACATTTGTACTAGAATAATCATGATCACAAACATGCCAAGACCTCACGGAAGTTCTGATATTCTGCATCATGAATGCAGTAATTAAATTTAAAACATGTGAACCATCTGCAGTGTCCTGTAAATGCAGGCTAACGTTGGAAATATTTACCATGAGTTTTGAAAGAGACAGGAAAATGTTTTTCCCCTGGCACTTATATTTGTTTTCACTCTCTTCCTGGCATTCTGTTAGCTGAACACCCATTCTGGCCTTGTGTGATTTCTGAGAACTACAGTTCCTCTGTGGCTGCAACTGCAGAAGAAAATCACAAAGGAGGATTCAGAATACTCTCAATCTAATGCATGCTGTCTGGAAACCTATAATGCAAAACAAAAGCATCAAAAACAACTGGGGTTGGGGGCAAAGTGAAGCGGAAACCTGCCAAAAAATATAGACTATAGAAAAAAGAATCTGCTCTGCTTTGTTCCATCTTTAAAGTGATGTCAGCAGCTCTTATGAAATGGAGGCTAACTAGCAATTTCTCAATAATAGATGGATGATGCTGGCATAGCAACAACACAGACTGCAAATATCATGAGAGGATATAATGTGTAGCAAGCATGAGTCATAGCAGAGTCATCAGAAGCATTGCAGATTTCCCAATGGTTGCCAACATTTTCATATCAGAACTAGGGATGGGCGAATCTGTCTTCAGTCTCTCTGTTTTCTTTTTCCATCTTAAACTCAGTCTGCCCAATTTCTGCACCAGGGTGCAATTTATTATTATTATTATTATTATTATTATTATTATTATTATTATTATGCTTTAGCCGAGATTCCTGCATTGCAGAGAATTAATTGGACTAGATGGACCTTGGGGTCCCTTCTAACTCTGCAATTCTATTATTATTATTATTATTCAGTACAAACATTGTATCGTTTGTGTGTGCATTTCTGCTGTTTTTTCTTATTCACAATGTTGCTTAATATGGATATTTTTGCAATCAGTTTTCTCTGATGCCACCTTTGAAAAGTGCTCAGAAAGTTTGACTAGCCCAAACTGCTGCAGGCAACTGTTGCCCAGCGCTGGTTATAGGGAGCATAGGACTCCCTTTTTACAACAGCTCCTCTGGCTATTCTTCAGTGCCCCAGGCTTAGGCCCAGGCTATTGTATGCTCCCATATGAAGCTGCCTGGGCTCTGAGATCTTCAAGGGAGATTCCTCTGTCAGGAGAGGGCCTTCTCTGTGGATGCTCCAAGACTTTGGAACTCCCATCTTCTGCTGGCAGGTGAAGACTGTTTTATTCTGGCAGGCCTTTGGGAACTGACTGCTTTGAAGGAAAGGACTTTTACATAGTGTTGCGCTGTGTTTAGTGTTTTTACTATATGCATCTTTCTTTCTTTTTTAAATAATTTTTATTAAGTTTCCATTCACCAAATCAAACATATCATACCAATTAATCCAAATTATAACAATACAAATCATAAAATCCAAATATTTTCCAAATTAAATTTTTTTTGTGGGGGGGACCCATGCTTCAAGATCGGTAGGAGTCCAATCATCTATATTTCTGCTGCTTTGGCATTACAATGATGTTCCCAGTCCCATCTTCTCACTCCTTGTTGTTACTCATTTTCCTTTTTGGTCACCTCCGAGTTTTCTCCGCAAGTGGATTGAAAGAAACAGTCTTGCTTATATTTCTGTGTGGACTTTGTAATGCTCTCTCGAAGATCACTCCATAAATCCAATAGTCCAGGAATTCCGTTCGAGCAGTCATCGCCATCTTGTTCCATTCCGATAAAATACAGTCTAGATGTCCGCTCATTAACTTTCCCAGACCCGCTGCATCGTTAATTAGTCTCTCCAGGAGGGTTCTTGCCCTTTCAAATTTACGATCCCATCCTGATAACAGATCGGCAACTCGCCCTCCCTAAGACCATATATCATGCAACGAAGGTCTGCCTGTCCATGTCGGATCTCATTTCTTACTGCGTCACAAAGAGAGCCTCTCTTCTTTGCAAATCTTTCACAGAATAAAACCTTTAATTCATATTATTTTCCCCACACAGTTTATTTTTAGTCCCACTTGCAATTGGTTGTTATGGCGGTTCTTCTAAGGGGGATGGTTGTTAGGTAAATTGTGTTAAAAAAGTAGAAAGCCCCCCCCCTCCCCGTTCCGTTCCACATACCAATATTTCTGCGATTCTTTGATGTTATCTCTGTTCCTTCCATCCAATCTTCATCATCTCAGTGGTGGAATTATTTAGCAGATAAAACACTCCTGACCTCGCTTGAAGCATGTGCGTTTACTTCTCCAAATTTTTTTACTCTTAAGCAACGCAACTAGTTTCGCTCTTGGAAGCAGCATTGGAGAGTTCCAGAGCCTGCCTGAGGGCTTTCCACCCAGTGCCTCTCACCCCCTCCTTCTTCCGAACTCGGGGGTGATTTATGGCAACAGTGGGTGAGGCAGCATCTCCCCAAAACCCAGGCAAGATGAGGGAGACTGATTTACTCCCCATAATCAGCCTCTAATTACCTCGTGCAGGCTGGATAGATGGTATTGTCGGCCATCTTCCAAAGCGCCCCAGCGGCCCCCTTTACTATATGCATCTTAATATATTTTGATTGTTTTAATTTCATTGTAGCTTAATTCCCTTTAACTATTATCTTTTATATGTCTTTAGTTTTCTGTGTTTTAGCCATGTTTGTTTTAATTTTTGTAAGCTGCCTGGAGTCCCAGTTCTGGGGAAAGGGTGGGGTATAAATGAATAAATGCATCATCATCATCATCAGTACATTTTTGTACACGAGTTTTGTAAAATAAATTTTGATAGCTAAGCTGTGTTTTGGTTTGTGTGTTGGTTCAGGAAGTGCACATTAAAATGACAGCCGAACCAATTTTCCCCCTGTCCCTAATTAGGATTCAAAAGTGAGGAAATTGCAGCACTCAGTCTAAAATCCCAGCTTTTAACAATTTGCTGGCAGATCAAATTTTGCTTCATTATTGAGTGATAGAAATGATCTTCTGAAAGGTCAGTCATGACTTAAGATCCTGAGTTACCATGCCCTGGAAAATGCTTGTTGTCTAGCAGATTTCAAGGGAAGGCAATTAGCAATATACAGAAGTCCTTTCACAAGCCCACTTTATCATGGTCATGAATGTGCCCTCATTCAGTTTCCTGAACTTATTGACAATTGTACCCAAGAGAGTCCGATAGCATCTGTTTAATAACAGCAAGGGGAAATACAAGTTGTGGATGAATTTATCTGTTTCATTCCAAAGTTTAAGCAGTGGGGGTAAAGACTCTTGGACTATTTTCATCTGAAGGTATAATAATAATAATGTATGAGTCTTTTTCTATTCAGTTCTAAATAACCCTAGAAGAGTACATGGAGGAAAGGGATGATTCTGGTATATTTTAAGAGATTTCTAGCCCTGAAATGGAGGACCTGCCCATTCATTTATTTGCAGAATTGTCACTTAAAACTGTGCCTCTATCTTTGCTTGGCTGCTTATGTGAGGGAAAAGTATAATCCTAGATAATGGAGGGGAGGGGAGAAATAACCATGTTGCTAAGCAACTTCATGCTGTAGCCTCCTGCTACCACTTGATCCTGTTGTAATTTGCACAGCTGATGGCTTTCAGTCTCAGGGAACTGTGTGATTTAAAACTCTTTCCAAGGAGGCATGGGGGAGGTATATGAACTGTCAGAATCAGTGGTGCTGGGAGAGAAAGCCGAAATGGAAAGGAGGACCATCTCTAAAGAGAACTATTAAGGGAGAAGAATGCATGAAAAAAATGAGGCAGTTTCATTTAAATGGCCCAGAAAAGAAGAAGCCATGCCTGATTTGGTTGCACGTGTCTTAAGATATTTCTGGATCCCAGCCTATTGTTATACAACCAAGTACAATATCTCTCGTAATTACACATAGGAATATAAATAGCTGCTCTGACTTCAGTAGAGAGACTATTACTATTAATAGTAGTACATAGCTTGACTAAAATACACATACCACTGATTTGTCAGACATTGGGCCATTTTAAGTGTAAGAACACCATTGTAAATGTTTTATGAATCACATATTTCAGATATAGCTACATGAATAATTCACCGAGCCTATCCATATTATTGATACTCTATTGTGTCTGTGATATTGAAATTCTATTTTTTTTTATAATATTTTTATTTTTTCCATATAAACACAACATACATAAACATACAAAGACAAAAACAGAACAAAAAACATGTATCATTTCATATCCTAATTTCTTATACCTTTCTTCCCCGACTTCCTCATGCCTCCCTTTTCTGTATTCCAAATTCTTATCGATTGTTCAGCAAATCTTCCCTTATTTTAATTTAAATTTAGACTAGTCTTCCTTATTCTCCTTGTCTTAACCATAGCTAATAGTAACCATTTACTTTCCAGTCCAGCATCATTCTAACTTTCATTAATTTTGTAATATTTCTTTAAATAGTCTTTAAATTTTTTCCATTCTTCTTGCGCTGCTTCTCTTCCCTGGTTTCGGATTCTGCTCGTCATTTCTGCCATGATATTGAAATTCTAAATCCACATATATATTGAAAAATAAAATTGATTCTCCCCTCCCAATGCATAAAATTAGTCAGCATTAATACAGAGCAAATCTCTTTAGTGCCAATCATAAAGAATTTAAAGAGATGGAGGGTGAAGCAATTATCAGTGTGAAATACGCAGAAACTCTTCAGCATGGTGGCTGCTTTCCCCTTAATCTGACAAACAGAAAATTTCCCATTGCTTTATACAAATATCTCTGATATACTTCAGTCAGATTGTCATATATGATTCAGATGGAAATAAATAATGCATAAAGCTAGATAATCCTAGCTTAAGAAATCTATCAACCTCCCTAAAGTGGCTTTGCTGGGCTTTGGAGGAGGAGGAGGAGATAAAACATAGACCATGGCAAGAGCTTCTGAAGTGCCATTGATTAGAATTAGGCCTGGTAGGTAGTTAATTAGGGTTATGGTCACATTAGCGGCTTAAAACACAGCAAGGACATTTCCTCTATTGTGTTTCAAGTCACATGTGCATGTTGCTGTACACACCAGAAAGAGAGCAGGAACGTCTTCAGTAGGTGTTATATTTTTGGTTTCCTCACCCCTGCAAACCTTGGAACTGCGATGTGCAATGGCTGTCTCAAATGTACACACCTCAGCTCAACTGCAAAGTGAATGTAGCTTATGTTTTCAAATCAGATGGAAACCGGTTTGAGGGGAAACGTATCAAACAGCAGTGTTTGCATGTCGAGGTCCCCAGGGCCACTCCAATAACTCACACATCACACAGAAATTTTGTTTAAGGTTTTTGGCATAATTTTGGCCACAGCTTTATTAAAATACAAAAATGTGAGTGATTGCTTAGGCATTGGTTGCGACTATCTGCCCCTCCATGGGGGACAGACTGACAGTCCGCATGCCTGCGAAAGTCAGAAAAGGGGAATACACTTGGGGGTAGCGACAGTGGCGTAGCGTGGGGGGTGCCAGGGGTGCCGGCCGCACCGGGCGCAACATCTGGGGGGGCGCGAGTCCAGAGGGAAGGGACAAGCAATCGAGGCTTGGTTGGGGTGGGGGGTCATCGTCTCCGTTTGGCCGGCCCCCCTCGAGGAAGCGGGAACCTCCCCAAGACGCAGCGCGCCGTCAGTGGAAGGAAAAGAGCTACGCAGCAGCAGCAGCAAAGCCGGGAGGAGGAGGAGGTGGAGGCGCCACCTGCCGCAGGATCCGATCCGAGCCTGCTAATCGCTTGCTGGGAATTAAGCGCCTCAAAGAGGCAAAGGAAGAGGTGGAGCCGCTGACCCGGCCGGGAGGAAGCTGGAGAGAGCAGCGCGCCTGGGCGCAGCGAGGTTGGGTAGGTGCGCCCTGGCTGGCTACCCGCCTCCTGGGCTCAGTGCCTCCATGACCCCTCCAGCAGCGATGGGAGAGATCGGGGGGGGGGTCTGGAGCAGCCCCGGATGGCCTGCTCCTGCTTCTCCCCCGCCTCCTTCCCGTTGCCGGCGCCTTGATCTCATCCGGATCAGGGACGAAACACGCCCATCCTTCGCTACTCCTTGTCGGGTCACTGCTTCATTTCTCCAGGGAGAGAGAGAGGAGAGGAGAGGTGCCGGGGATTGCCAAGCGTGCGTGACGCAAAGGGCCTGCCCACGCGCAGGCTGAGCTCCGCGTGGTGGGGGCGGAGGGAGGCGCTCTGCACATGCTTAGGAGGCGCTCGCTCTTTCCGAAGAAGGACCCGGCTACTGGATCAAGGCCACAAGGGCCCATCTAGAGTGGCCAAGCACTCAATGACGCGTCAATGAGAAGCACTCAAAGCAGGACCCGGGCACAAGAGCGCTCTCCCTTCCTGCTGTTTCCAGGGGGTGGAAGCGTCGCTGCCTCGAGGGCTTCCGAGATACCCTGGGGTGAAGTCCCACTTCACCTTCTTGGGAGTCCCTCTCTTATGCTTTGGGGGGGGGTAGCAAGGGGGAAGAATAATGATTTCCTCCACCACCAGCCCCAAATTCTATAGTAAGAGAAATTGGGGGCCAAGCCAACTGGGGAAATGGTGAGTCTCTAACTATAGAGCTCAGGTATTTAGGAGCAAGCTGGCTCTGCCCATAGGGAGGAAAAGCACTCTGTGCAAGCTCAGAAAACCTACTCTACGCCACTGCATGCTCGCACTTGCAGCTCTCTGCCCCTACCTGGCTCACTCACTCTCTCTCACTGCAGTGCTGGCTATGCGAATCCGATCCGAGCCGCCGGGTCGTCGCCCACTGTGGAGGGGGTGGGTGCCAGGCGTGCGGTGCGGAGAGAGAGCGAGGGACTATCTGGGGGAGGGACAGTGCAGCAGCCGCCCAGCGCAGCTCTGAGCGCGGGAGAGAACCACACCAGACCAGACCAGGCAGCAGCAAGAAGAAGCTGGCGGCGGCAGCAGGTTAGGGGGCGCAAATTACTTGCCTTGCCCCAGGTTAGGGGGCGCAAATTACTTGCCTTGCCCCGGGTTAGGGGGCGCAAATTACTTGCCTTGCCCCGGGTGCTGACAACCCACGCTACGCCGCGGGGTAGCGACAGAGCAGGGAACCTGCCCTCAGCCTTCCCCAAATGCAACCAGGGGCTTTTGCATGGCCCGAGCCCCTTGACAGGGTGGACAAAAGCAATAGTGAGCCCCTGTATTCCTTTAACAGAATCCCTTGCAGCAGCAGCATTAGTGGGGCAGGCACAGCCAATCCATGCCCCTCAACCAACCAAACCATAAACCAATGCCTAACAGCAACCTTACAAGTTGTGACGATTTGCTACGCAGTAGGCAAAAACCAAATGGCCCCAGCCAATCAGCCAGATGGACAAAATTCCTACTGGGCCCCTGCCCCAAGAGCAGACGACCCCATGACAGGCATAGCAAGGTCAAAGCGAACAACCCTAAATATAGGGAGGGTGGGATGGGCAATCCGATGCACGGGGTGAAAAGAGGAAGCTCTACGCCTCGTGCAGGGAGTTTTAGTATTTCAACAAATGGCAACATGAATTTATTCCCAACAACAAGGGAAGCCCAATCACATCAGTGGCCAATGATCAATTAGCCCGCCCCACAACTTTGGAGTGTCCTTTCGGCCCCCACTCCAACACGTGCTCTCCATGAAGGAGAACACGCTTTCTCAAGAAACTACAAAATAGAAATATAGTCTATATAGTGCTATGTAGCCTGTCCTGTGCCCCCTAAGCTAGTCTGCTGCCCTCAGGTATGGTGGAAGTTACATTCCATTGCCATTACTGAGGTAAAATACAACTGCCAATCTGGCTGGCTTTTGTACATGGAATGGTGGTGGCTGTGAGGAGACGTGCCATCTTGTCTTTCTCTCCAGGTAGCAAAACATATTGGGCTGGCCATGCTGCTAAAAGATGGAATCCTTTAAGTTTTCACCTGAATCAAAACTTAGACCATAATTTCAAGCCTTCCAAATAAATTAGAGCACCCCTTTCTTTTGAAAGACACCCTCCTGCACACCAGTGGCATAATTCTCAGTATACAGATTAGTTTGCACCAGCATGGAATTGGTTCAAGGGAGCGAGTAGAGGAAAAGCGGAGGGAAAATTCTATTCGAGCTCCTGATTTATATTCCAGTCAGATGCTTTTCTCCTCCACTACCCCTTGGCCTATGGAACTTAATCTTACACTAAGAAATGGAAAAAGAACCTGACAGGGTTCGATGTATGACCACCTGTGAAAGTCCTAGAACATTTATTACGAGAGGATGGGAGGCCTCGGGGGGCATAAATCCTCATAATCCTGACCTGAATGGAAACACTCTTCCTCCAGAACATTAGATTGCATTATGAGTAATTTTATATCATTTTGCCACTTTGTACATTGCACCTTCTTGCCTTGACCAAGACATCAAAAGAAATACATGAAGAAGACTGAACACTAATTCATGGACTTTAGCTATTAATGGACCTTGCTAAAGACTCCGTCGTTTTATTTGATGTAGGTTTTGAGGTTGTGTCTGAAACTGCAACCCTCGACACTTCAATGACAAGCTAAAGCCCCTGAAATATACAGGACTTAATATAAGGGTATAAACTGATGGATCTGTGTCCTCTTTAGGGACAAGAGCAATGTTGTCCCTTTCTTTATCTCCAATAATATCTCTATTCATCATATGACAATGCTAGCCATAGGGGCAAGGGCCACAGTTCAGTAGGAGAGCACATGCTTTTTTCGTGGGTATCAGGTTGGCCACTGCGACAACAGGTCCTGGGCAACCCCGCTGCTGCCCTCCTTCATTGCTGATCATCTCCTGATCCTGCATGCAGAGACGTAGGAAGGGGGGGCTTTGGGGGCAGTCCACCCCAGGTGCCCTCACTGAGGGGGATGACATTCGACGCACCACCTGCCCGCGACTCCCAAGCCTACACCAAGCCGTTGGGGTAAGGGAAGAGCTGCACCGCTTTGCCAGCAGCATTCCCTCCCCCCTTCATTTTGACAGCTTGGGGGAGGCTTGGGAGTTGTGGGTGAATGGTGCGCCGAATGTCCACCATGGGCGGCTTACTCCGCCCCCCTGGGTGGCTCGCTCTGTCCCGGCTGCAGGGCACCCAAGTGGCTATCCTGTGCCTGGGAGGGCACCCTCTGTACCACCCCCCCTCGGGAGCGTGCCTGCCCTGGGCAGCGTGGGCATATGCTCTGCCACTGCCTGCAAGACTCTGCTGTTAGGTGTTTGGGGTCTACCAATTCCCACTGGGTTGCACCACTGCCCCTGCTGTGCTGTGTTCCTAATCCCAGATCCTCAGGGTTTCAGCCCAGTCCTGCCAGCTTTGCCTGGCTCACTCAAGTTCCAAAATTTTATCTTCCAAGAGTTAGAAGCTGTAAGATTGGAGTCACAAGTTTAGTTATCATCACAGTGCACTTGGGTATGTGCAATTCAATACAAATAACTCAAGACTGTATGTTATTTACCAGGGGTGGGGAACTTACATCCCAAGAGCCTAATTGCAACCGTGAAGGATTCCCCTTCGGCCTGCAAGCCCATTTTGGCCAAGCCAAACCCACATCTCCCAATAGTCCCTTGCAAAGCATTACCTTGAGGACCACTTTGCAAGGATCTCAGAAAGACCCAACAATCAGCGGATTGTCCCATTTTACCCAGCCCCTTGCAAAGTGATATTCAGAATAGTGTTTTGCAAGGCGCTCTATCTGATTCTCATTCCTGAATCTGGTTGACCCTATAGTTTCAGATAAAAAGAGAGAATTCTGGTTAAGGGCTCACAGAACTGATGTCTTAGCTGCTTCCAGCAAGTGGTTGCTATCTCTGTTTAAATGGTTACATTCTGAATGGAAACCAAAATTGCCTGAAATAGATCATATGAGATCTTTTCCATTCAGATATGGAATGTGACATTTTGTATGTCAGTATTAAGTAGATTTAAAACACCTCATTTGCAATGATGAAAATCACTGCATTGTAATTGATTTGATCATGGGCCTGTATTATATAGGGATACTTATTAGAGAGTAATGCTTCATAGATTAAATGTGACTAACCTGCCATTTTATTGCTGGTGATGGAGGTGGAATGATTTAGCTAATATACTGAAAAGCAATAGACAGCTTCAGCATCCCTCTAGCAAGATATCCAGTGCTGCTGCTGGAAAAGAAGCTGTACTCTGTAAAATCTTACCTAGAAAAATAAAAATTTAAATCATCTAAAATGAGTCAAGAAGTGGGGATTAGTTTTAAATCTCTTTCAAATTACTACTCAGAGAAATGTGACATGGCACCTTTTTTTGCAATTGGAGGAGAGAGGTTAAATCCATTATTTCTGATGTGTCCAGACTATTAGATTTTTTTAAAAAAAAATCTATCCATAATTCCTGACATATTGAAATGGAATCTACAGCAGGTGAATTGCACCCATTTATCAACAGTTGGCTGCCAACCAAGGTGAACAGCCAAAAGACGAGCACTGAGAGTCAAATTTTCCTGACGTATGCAGAGGGAAAACTTTCTCCTCAAATTAATTACAATATTAAGTGCATAGGGTAGCAAAAACTGTCATTAATATGAAAGTGATGAAGTCTCTCTTGAACCTTTTGTCCTCAGAGTCCAGGAATTGCTTCAAAAAGAAGCCACGGAAAATGGATGCCAAAGCTTCTGTAAGTGATCTTAACTTCTTCACTACTCTGCATGCTGCATGAGGAGTTAGAATCCACATGGAACATAGTATAAAATTCAGCAGCCCTTAATTCCTTGGTATCCTTTGGATAGCATGCAGGTTAGTAAGAAGACGTATGTAGGACTAAAATATCTGCTTGCATCCATTTAAATATATATCCTGTTGTATGTAATACAGTCGCATAGTGTTGCTGTGAGTGGACTATAGATTCAAGTCAATTCAAGTAATTCAGATAGATAGTAGTACTGAATATGCAGTTAGATGCAGATGCCAATAAGCACCTGTGTGAGGATCATTTATCTGCATTACTTCCGGTGGACTCAGAGCACTTGAATATACGTCTGAGTCCACATTCCATTGAAAGTAATGCAAGATGGATAGACAATCTGCACTGAGATGCATAGTTTCTAATTGTCGTGGAAGATTTGGACTTGGAGAATGTGTGATGTACCCAAGATCCCCTAGTAACATGGTATTTTCAGTTGGGAAGGATTTAGGGTCACCTCTTTTCTCTTGCTCAGAAGTTCTTGTGAAGCAGGTCAGTATGAAGAGCTAGGTAGCAGTTGAGTCCCTAGAGCACATGAATGTGACAATCCCACTGTCCTTTAAACTGTGATTGGTGGGTCCTACTTGCACCCTAAAGCATTATTTGGAAAGCACAGTTGGGTTTAGAGGACACACACAAGGCTGCACACCCTATGATGTTAATGCGCTATACCCATAATGTCCCATGCTTAAGAGAAGCAGCACATAAATTAAGAGAAGTGACTGGCCACTTGCTTCTCTTTGTTGACCAGACCAATGCCTCCTGCCTGCATTCTTTCCCCTGCTGTCAAGATTCACTGGTAGTATGAGGGCAGCACAGCTTTCACAGAAATGTAAAAATGTAAACGAGCATTGAGATGTCATTTACAGAATTAGCAATTGATCAAACAGCTTTTTAAAAAGTGAATACCAGGCACAAGGCATAGTTTGAAGCCTTCAATGCAGAATTTGAATCCTGGTGCAGCGATAGAAAGGTTTTAAACCTTTGATCTGGGTCACCTTTGATATGCATTTTAAAAGTCTGAATAAGAAAGATATCTGGGAGTTAATTTTTATAATGTACACAAGGAGTTCCTGAAACATACTGACCTTCCCTTTGTTCCTTACTCCCCACATGTTTGCATCTCTTCAACTAGCTACTCGCCAAGTTATCCCTCAACAGATAACCAGAGGAATTATTTCAAAGCCATGGTTGAAACAAATTCATGGTTAAGACCAGTGCTTCCCAACTGCAGACCCCATTTTTTTCAAAAGCCAAGCCATGCCCCCCCTACTTTTGAAAATTTAGATATCTCTATGGTATGTGAATGCTGCCACTGACCCCCTGGAGAACCAGTGTGGTGTGGGGGTTAAGAGCGGTAGACTCGTAATCTGGGGAACCAGGTTTGCGTCTCCGCTCCTCCACATGCAGCTGCTGGGTGACCTTGGGCTAGTCACACTTCTTTGAAGTCTCTCAGCCCCACTCACCTCACAGAGTGTTTGTTGTGGGGGAGGAAGGGAAAGGAGAATGTTAGCTGCTTTGAGACTCCTTTGGGTAGTGATGAAGCGGGATATCAAATCCAAACTCTTCTTCTTCTTCTTACATGGACTCCCTGGTGTCTGTGGACTGCCCATTGGGAACCACTGGTTTAGACAAATTTCAGATTAGACCAATTAGTGGTTACCAACCATGACAGCTGTGTACTACGTACAGCTTCAGAAGTGTTGTGCCTCTTAATAACAGCTGCTGGTCTACTTCACTCCTGTTTGCAGACATCCCATAGGCATCAGGTTTGTCACTGTGACAACAGGATACTGAACAAGATGGGCATCTTCTAATGTTCTTATGTCCTTAGTTGTAATGTCATATTCTTTCAAATGAAGTAGTGGTTATGCTGCAGCTTGAAATAATTAAAAGTCCTTTATATTAGCATTACTAAAACCTCTTTAAAAAGTAATGCGTCACTTCATTTTTAATAATCTTCAAGGAAAGACAAATCAGTGGTGAATGTTTGGAAGATGACACTCCCTCATCAGTCTCTATTAGCTTGGATGTACACATGGGAGTTGCAGTTCTTTAAATTACTATGCCTCCCCACCCCCAAGGGGAGAGACAGCACAACTTAATGTATTTTTAAAAGATGTCAGAAATGATTCCACATATGCAGTTGCTGTTTTTCAAATGTTAATCACCAATCCATTTCAATTACAAGAAATGGCCTGCTCCCTTGGTATTCCTGTTAATGATTTTCAATGGGTTTTTGAAACAACCAGTTCCAATTATGAACTATATAAGGACAAAACCCTCCACAAAGCCTCGCTGTGGTATGCCTATGTACTATAAAGCAAACGTCTTTTGTTTTCAAATGGAAATTCAGTTTTTGGTTGTTGCTGTAGACTAGAAGAATGAAAGAAACAGAAATTCCATTTGCTGGAGCAAGGGTTTTGCTACACAGATTTCCATGACTATAAATAAAAAGAAAACCTCACGCTGTCATTACTATTGACATTGGGTAGAATTCAACATCAGTCTATCACAGACGTTCCATCTGCCCGAGCATATCAGCTTGCCAGACAGAACGATTCTCCCTGAACACTGGTTTGGAGATTCTCCTGTTCCCCCACAGAGCCAATTTTAGGGGACATGGAGGAAGGAGTGGGGGGAAAGCTCTGTTGCACAATGGCTGGTGGATTTTTTTTAGTTGAATCTTATTCTTTCATTTTGAAGCTGCATACACTTGTGGAGTGGGGATTGGTCATAGTGGGAGCATAGATAGAATGGTAGACATAGGAGCTAACCCCCAGGGGACCACAATGAAATAGTTGAGGGAACCAGGACCTCACAGAGTTGATCAGCATTCTCATTCAATTGGTGTGTGTGCACTGTATCATGTGATTGATTATGCGGAGCGGGATTTACCTGGGCCCCCACAATATTTTATTCAAGTTGGCACCCCTGATGACAGGGTTGAGCAAATCGTGGTCTGTGGCCTTGTGACATCGTGCTAGTTGAGATGCTTGCTGATTCCAGGGGAATTAAAATCTGAAACGCAGATTCCAAAACAGGGCTCTGTACTGGGGGATGAGGTGGGGAGTGCCAATGAAGCTTTGAACCTTGCCCTGTGTCAGCTGAAGCACATAGTGTATCAATAGATACCAGTGCATCCTGAGTCCCTTCCTTCAAACGATGTCAGTGGGACTCAAAACATTCAACCAATGTATTGAAAGTGTCCCTTCATGCAGAGCCCCTTCACACTCTAATTTAGCATGTGGTGGGGCACTGCGCATGACAGCCATGGAGGCAGGGCTGATCACACGACCCCTGTGACCCCCTCACAAATTATTTCAATTCCCCCCCCACCCCGTTGTTACTACTCGTGTTGACCAACAGAGCAGCTATCCGTGCTGCACAGGACCTGCAAAATCTGATCGACGTATTGCGATGGATGCATTCAACAAGGTGCCTTAAGTTTTTCAAAGCATACTATTGTCTGGTGGCGTGCAATTTGGGAATCTAATTTGGGCTAATCCCAGTTTAGCCGACGCTCAAATTAAGTCCTAATGGCTACAAATGCTTCTGTCTTCTTTTCATGGCCCCGTGCCTATTACTCTATCACTGCTCCCACACAAAATAAGGAACAGCACATGCTTTGCACTACCTTAAAAATACATTGTATATTATGCAGAATAATTGGCTCAATGTGGGTGGATACAAAGCTATTGAGGGTGGCTGTAGGGCTCAGCAAAGCCACTTTGCCTGTGTTCTTTCATCCTTTGGGCTGGCACAGCAGCTGTTACCTCTGCAGCACCACAGCCGCTTTCCCAGGCACTAAATCTGCATGACACTGGATTTCCTCCTCCTCATACCCAGCTGCTAAATCCTGGCAAGGAGCCACCTTTCTTTGTGAAGGAGGTGTAAAGAACCCCCCTCCATAAAATTATTACGGGGTGTCACATTTTTGTATTGGGTAAATTTTGTCAAAATTGTCCTGTTTGTGTACTCCTGAAATATTTTGTGTGTGTGTGTGCTTTCACTTCCTTCCTTTGGAAACTAAGGAATTAAATAATTAAGAGTGCACATCCTCTATACATTTACTTATGAGGAAGTGTCAGAGAGTTGCATGGTGCTTTCTCACATATACCTAGGAGTCAGTTCTATGCAACTCAATGGAACTTACTTCATTGCAGACATATGCACTATTGTGCCGCAAAATAAATACCGCTGAGTTACGACACTGAATATATTTTGATAATATTTAATGAAGGTAATCATTTATCTGGCATTAAAAATAAGCCTGGGACAAGGGAGGAGAGTCATCATAAATACCTTGCTAGATTCAAGAGATATACATGGGGCTATTTGAATAATGTGGTTGACACTGAGCACTGTTCCACCATGAACAATCTCATTTAAATCCCTTTAAAAGCTGCAGTTAATGACTTAATTTATCAACATGCTTATCTCATCACACTCCACTCATATTGGCCCTAGTCTTTTCGCAAGTGTGCACCACCAATAACTCACATAACTTCTACATTAAGATGCCCTTGTTCATGCAGTTAAAGAAAGCATGGTTACTTGGTCAGAGGAAGCAATGCTTCTGAACACCAGCTCTGTCCTGATGCGACGAGGAGGCGAAAAGGAGACCACTACCCCCCCCAGCCGTGCCGCGATTTAAACGGGAGAGGCCACGCCCCCAACTAACCAGATTGGTCAACTGGGGGAGTGATGTGGCTGCAGTGGCGTAGCGTGGGTTGTCAGCACCCGGGGCAAGGCAAGTAATTTGCGCCCCCTAACCCGTGGATTTGCGCCCCCAACCCGTGGATTTGCGCCCCCTAACCCTAACCCCCAGATGTTGCGACCGGTGCGACCGGCCCCCCTGCACCCCCACGCTACGCCACTGTGTGGCTGGGAGTCCCAACAACGCGGACAGCATATCTCTGCCCACTGCCAGGTCACTGGGAGGTTCCGGATGCCCTCCTGCAACTCCATCCCCTGGGGAAGGGGAGTGGTTTTGCTGAAAATCACAGGAGGAGAGAGGGTTCTTGTGCCCAGTGTGGTGTAGTGATTAAGAGTGGTAGACTCGTAATCTGGGGAACCGGGTTCGTGTCTCTGCTTCTCCACATGCAGCTGCTGGGTGACCTTGGGCTAGTCACACTTCTCTGAAGTGTCTCAGCCTCACTCAGCTCACAGAGTGTTTGTTGTGGGGGGGGGAAGGGAAAGGAGATTGTTAGCTGCTTTGAGACTCCTTAGGGTAGTGATAAAGCGGGATATCAAATCCAAACTCCTCCTCCTCTTCTTCTTCTCCTCAGGTCATGCTTAAAGGTTTCCCACAGGGTGGCCATTGTGAGAACAAGATGCTGGACTAGATAGGACATTAGCCTGATACAGCAGGTTCTTCTAATGTTCTCAGATGTACTCCTTATTTTCTTTATTCATGTGCAGAAGTCACCCCCAAAGTCCAAAGACGCTTAATGTTAAAAACCTGAGAAATATACCGCATAATTCATGCAGAAAAATAGATAAGCAAACCGTGATGTTATTTGTGCCTTAAAGGACATAGGCATGAATGCCTTTTGTTTTCAGACAACAGTACTTATGACTTGCTATCATCAAAGCTGTAGAAGTTGTGCTATTAGGAGCTGAACAAGCTTTCTGCATGGCGAGGGGTTGGTAACCCCTGTGGCTTGGCCAGATTCCAAACTGCCAAATCATATTCTGACTTCAAATATCTGTATTTCCTCTGTAATCAAAAAGGAAGAAGCCATGCTATAATTTTATTCCTAAAATAACACTGCAGTATTGCTCACACAGAATGCCTATTGTACTCTATGACTGAGGGACCACAGAGATCACTGTTATTAGTTCTCTATAGATGTAGGTTCAGTCATTTGAGGACCTCTTTGACATTCTTCAATGAAGTCATAAATTGCAACTGGCTATGAAGATATATCAATTAGTAAATGAGCAAGTACATGATCATGATTATTACTCTGCTCTGTAGTTTGGTTAATTTTCACAGTTTATAATGGCACACATTTATACTGAGACATTTCCAGTGGTGTATATTTTTCAGGTATTTATCATAACAGAAGCCAATTCAAAAATTACTCCAAAGACCAACTATCCCAATGAGTCAGGAAAGGTCTAGTTTACATGAGCTCCCTGTAGTCCTTGTGTGGGCACACATATTCTTTGTAGCATTATGAAATAATGTGTTTCAATTTTCCAGTTTTAATGTAGGAAGAATCCTCAGTCTTATGGCTATAGATACAAATGCTTGGAAAATATATGTGGCAAAATGCAATGGCAAAAACTGCAAGGGACCCAGAAGTCAAAAGAAATATCTGATTAGCTAGGCTTGTCATGTGTGTGTAAGCCTCTCATACAACTGGTTGTCTGGTACATAATTGTAGGTTAACTTCTCTGCAGATAGACAAAAATATGTAAACACATTGTAACATGGATGTGTATTAACAGACATTTTCATAGCTGAATACATATATTGAAATCTCAACTTTACCAGTGCTGTGGTTATATAAGCTTCCATTAGAAATAATTTAGCTTTCATCTCAGAAAGTTGACTTACCTCACCAGTTATTATTTATGGGTGTATATTCATTTGCATATTTATAAACAGCTTCACAACCAAAAGCTACCAAAGCAGCACACAATAAGAATAAATAAAAGCAATAAAATCACTTCTACAATTGTAGAATTAATGTTCTATAAAATGACTGGATCGTACAGTAATCCAGAGATTTGAAATGTCCATTGTTTGTCAGCCACATACAAATGAAGGCATGTCGTATTATATAAAGGAGAGAAAGGAATAGTACATTTGAATTAGAGCTGATACCAGATTTCATCTAAAGAGGATTTTGAGGTGAATCTGCAGTCTTGCCTGGAAAAATAACGTTAGACATTTTGAAGGATGTGTATTTTTCATTGTGATCAGCAGCATTTTTCAGAAGGACTTTTGCATATCTAGGATTACCATCTTTTTTATACAAAGGAGCTTTGTATGAGAGGCTGAAAATCAACATCTGTAGCTTTCCATCATCAATGCAACTTTGTACTCGAAAAAAATGTTTCCCTGATTATTATTTTTCCTATAGAGCTCTTGAAATTGTGGTGACTCCGTTCATAAGAAAGGGCCGTCACAACCTACTTAAACAGGGCAATAGCAATGTAAGGCTCTCAGTAGACCATTATTGCACACAGAAAAAAACAGGTAGCCTTTCCCCCAAAACATTTCCATATTTATTGATTCTTTATTAATATGTATATACCACTTAATAAGCAAGATCCCTAAGCTGTGGGAAGGCTGCTCTCTGGATTGCATTGCTCATGAATATATGAAGCTGCCTCATAATGACACAGGTCATGGGTCCATCTAGCAAAGCACAGTCTACTCAGATAGGAAGTGATGGCGTGAAAATGCAGCTAATGTGCACAGTCTTTGTTATGTAAATAGCAGTTGAGGGGAAGACAGAGCAGTCGTCTTAGGGCTCATCCACATTTCTGCCTTCCATGCTGCTTGCCCTCAAGAAAACCCACTGTTTACTGATGAATCTGAGCAAACATCAGTCAGGTTTTCTCCAGACTGATGTTTGCTCCAATTTAGCACTAAAGAGCAGGTTTTCCAGGGGAAAGCAGTAGGGCAAAGACAAAACCACGTGATCCCATGCCTAGAAAGGGCAGGACACATGGAAACTGCTTGGACCCGTGCTTTCTAGACGCAGGACAAGCAGAAATGTGGAGGAGCCATCATCAGCATGCCAGGCTGGAGGATGGAGCTTAACCTATCCACAGTACAGTAATGCTTACCCCATCTTCTGATTTCATAGTATTATTATTTATTTGCCACGTTCTACAACTATTCCCTTTCAAAGCTGCTGTTTACATTTCAAGGGAAGATGGGCCTGATAGCTCAGTTGGTTATAGCATGGTACTGATAACGCCAAGGTCACAGGTTTGATCCCTGTATAGGACAGCTGCATATTTCTGCATTGCAGAGTGTCTTGTCTCATGATCCCTTCCAATTCTATGACACCTATGAGATCCCATGCAACTGGAAGAAGCCCACTTGCCATCCATATAGCTTCTTCAGAGAGTTCTATTATTATTATTATTATTATTATTATTATTATTATTATTGCATCCCAAGGTGGCTCTGGATTCCCTGTGGCTGCTATTTGCATGAATAGCACCTTCATGCAATTTATGTCTGGGTTTGTAGCAGCCAGTGATGTTGGAGTGGGACAAGGAAATGCAGAATGTTATGGATTCAGGATGTAGGATAAGCAATACTGAACTTCTGAGGGGATAGTAGTAACAAGAGTGGAGAATGTTGTACTGGCATCAGTATTCAGTGGGAGTCCCATTTCCCCCTAACGTCTAGTTCCAAACAGAGATTTCCTCAATTGCAAATGTTAGGGATTTAACTGGTGTGCAAAGCATCAACTGCTGTACCGCTGACCTAGCACTCCTCCCAACTAAGCTACAGTCCTTATTATTTACTATGGTCCAGGAAGGACCAGTGGGTTGGAGATACCACAGCTCTGGTGCAGGAAAATTCTGGGGAAGAAACTCGCACTTGTGATTCCCATAGGTAGAACGACCTTTATATTTATATAACTATTTGATTGATGCCATGCCAATGTTGGGAAAGTAGCAGACTAAATCTAACCACCCTTTATGAACACTAGGTTAAAATGGGGGGTACTATTATTGCAGTGGGTTTCTGTTTCTAAAATTATGTGCAATTCATAGCGGAAACATATTATTTTCTAGAAACTCTCAGTGAACAGCTTTGCAGATAGGGCCATCGCTCAGTGGTAGAGCATAAGTTTTGCAATCAGAAGGCTCCAGATTAAACCCCCACCCCTGCCCAGCATCTCCAGGAATGTTTCCTGTCACTGCTGGTCAGTGTAGACAGTGGTAGGTTAGATGGACCAGCGATCTGATTTGGTGTTAGGCAGATTCCTAACATCTTGCAATGAGGATGACAGGCAGGGCACAACCTTCTGAGAATCTCTTACAAGCCCCCTTGTTCATTTCAGGTCCCATGAAGAGGAATGGAAGCGGTTGCACAACGCATCTCCACTTTGGCGGGGCTTACACAGCAATAACTTCCCAGTGGATTGAACCCACATTGTACAAGCTCAGTTTTGGCTCGTATTCGTTACCCCAGCTAATATTTCCTATGGATTCCCCATCTGTGTGTCTCTGCATCCTCCTCCCACTTTCCCGTCCTTAACAACCCCTTTGCTGCATCCTTTGCACATTTCCAGGGTTGTTTGTTTTCTAGGTCAGTCAGCTCTGCTTTGGTCCCTGCTGCTCTTGCTGCCTTTTTCTAATCTCCTTCCCAGACTGAACTCATTTCCTTTCCTGGCCTTAGTCCTCGTGACCCTTTCCAAGCTTCCTTTACACCTGCCCAGAGCTATTTTCCTGCCAAACCCAGAATATGGCAATTATGCTTTGAAAGCATTTAATCAAGCCAAAGCTGGGAGATGCAGCAAATGATAGCATTTCCTTCCCTTCCCCCCTTTCTTCCCTCTTTGTGTTCATGCATGTGCATGTATGTAGGTAGGTATGTGTGTGTGTTTGTAGATAAGAGAGCTGAGCTGAGTTGTCCTGGGGATGAAAATAATAATAAAAACGGGTGACATTCATAAGCCCTGAAATATTTTGCACATGGGCAATAATTAAAGGCTGGGTAATATAATCCATTGCTAATATTGTTTCAATTGAATACACTTCACAAACTCTTCTCATTAGAAATGATGTTCTTGGCACTTCAACTGCAATGCAGTATGAGCCTAGATTTTTCCTGCCTTGGATTGCTCTGTATTTACTTGTTTGTTTACAGGTATGTTCACACACACACACACACACACACACACACACACACATTGTATGCATAGAGGACTGGGATAGTGCGTACAGTTCACATCCCAAATATCTGTTCATTTAATGTTAGTGTGAAAGGGACCTGCTGTACATGGATGAGATTTACACACATTGACCCATGCATTTGTTGCCTGTCTTCACAAATGATGTAAAAGGAATGGGCACCGGGGGCATGATGAGAAGGGAATATGAGCATGATCACAATTTTCAGTAGCCTTAACAAACTACAGTTCCCAGGATTCTTTGGGGGAAGCAGCGGCTGTTTAAAGTGCTATGATGGTGCTTTAAATGTCTGGCACAGATGGGACCTCAAACTGAAAGCAGGAGGAGACCACAATAAATACACATTGAGAAATTCCTCCCTCCGACCCCTACACATTCCTATGGAACTTCATGGCTTGCTACAATTAGTAACAGGAGGTTTGGTGTTCTGGTAATGAAATAAAAATTTCCTCTTTTAAAATTAAGGATGCTATTATGTACTAAGCTAGGAGCCCAGAATATTTCAGATGCACACAGATGGCTTTTTAACCAAGCATTTTACTGTACATCTGCACCTTGTTAATTCTTTTTCACATTTCACAGCATGATATAGATTACCAAGCTACCCTGGTTTGGTCATCTGTGTGGACTCAACCAGTTTATCTAGTAGTTACATGCACACTGGGATGGTTTCCAATTAGTAAATGGTTGTCTCTAGCCCCTTTCAGCATCATTAACTGTATTAGTAATAAATTATAGCAGTATAGACTTGGCCCATTTGCAAGGGGAGATCATCATTCCATATTTGGGAGAATATCAAGTTATGAGTGATAAATCCATGAGCTACTTCCAGGCAGCAGCCCCAGCAGTGCATGTGAGTCTCTCTCTTTCCCTCCCCCCTCCCATGCCCTCCTTATTAAAGTGGAACAATTCTTGTAGTTGATCTCAGTTTGATCAGTTAATACATTGACCTTATGTTACACCACTATCACTGAGGTCCTCTGATGGAGGTTTTCTTGTGGTTCTGCACACCCCTGAAATTGGGTTGGCCTCTACTTAGCATGAATGACCCTGCCCTCTGGAACCAGCAGAGGTTCAGTCGGAATCATCCCTGCCTTCTTGTATTCAGAAGAGCATTTGAGATGTGAATTTCTACTACCAGGCAACATTTAATTTATGCTTCTACTGATCTTATTTTGGTGTTGCGTTCTTAGGCGTACCACTGTGTTGTCTTTTTCATCAAAGTGTGGTGTGTAAACATTTAAATAAATAAACAATTCCCTGAATTTTATTTCTCAGAAAAAGAGGGGGGGCGGAGATGGCTATTTCACCAATAGCAGCACCAGGCTGAGAGGAATGTGGGTATTTTCACTAAAAACAAAAGCCCTGAAAGGCGATCAGCCCCCTGTGCACATGTTTAAGGGGGAGGGGTGTCTCATTATGTTCTTGTCACTTTCAATGAATATATTCCTTTGTGCAAGAAATCTAGCCTGAATCAATCCCAGAGTGATTGTGTTTTCCAGATACTGTGTGTAGATTTAGTAGATTTTTACAGGAAGGTCCACACTTAACAGATTTTAAATCAAACTCTTATCTTATATCAGCAGACAAGCTGTATGACTTCACGGATATTTGCATGTGTAAAAAGCCTCTTGGAATGCAAATAGATGTGTGGGAGAGGACTTGGCTATTTGCATATGCTATACACAAGTGCATATTTTTGTCACGTTTGCATTTTGCCGTTGTGCCTTTTGCTGTTCCTGAGGCATATTGAACTCATCAGACTATATCCCCCTGAATTCCTAGACTGCATATTGTTCTGTGTATTCCTGCTGCAAAGTCAACACCTGCTTGTTGAAACTGAGAAAATCAGCTGCCTGGTTTCCCAGAGCTGAGATTAACCAACATCCTGTTTTTAAACTCCAGTCTCTGTTTTTGTAATGGAGCAACATAAAGATTCTCTAGAATGAATCTGAGATTTGAACCTCTATGCCCCTTGTTCCTTCTCATTTAAATAGATTGTCCTGTCATATATTTATTGAGGATATAACTATGTACAACAGGCACAAACTGTAACAGATAAAAGGGTGCTTCAGTCTGCTTTGCTATTACACTAAAATTTAATACCTCTTATAATACCTTCCATAATGGGCACTAAGGAACAGTTTATTGAATTGGTATCATGAAGTGGCAAAATGTTTTCTAGGCTACAAAACTTCAAGCTGCAAGCATGGGCAGGTGACAAGACTGAATGTCTCCCCATGAAAAATGAAATTCTCAATGCATAGAGACTATGAGCACCTCAAGGACAAGCTAGCCTAGTCTCATAGCCTGCAATTAGTCTACAAGCAACAATGTTTCTTCCTCCAGGGCCCATTCAGACATGAAACATCCTCTTTTCCACAACACGCACACACAGCCCGAATTGGTATAGTATAGGCCATGATAAGTGTCATCCCATGAGTCCTTTGCAAGTCTAAATTGGACCCAATAGAATATGATCTTTGTTATAACTTGAATAAAACTTGAGAGTTCCCTGTGAAGATGGATTTGATCATTAAACCACTCTGAGAATTGTAGCTCTGTGAAGGGAATAGTGGTCTCCTAACAACTCTCAGCACCTTTAACAAACTACAGTTCCCAGGATGCTTTGGGGAAGCCATGCCTGTTTGGAGTCAGGTGATACTGCTTTAAATGTGTAGTGCAGATGCAGTCTAGTTAAAGTCTGCCCTTAAACCATGTATTTTTAAATATTAAAAAAAACCACACACACACAGTAATGTGCTGATGAAGTGTGTTTGTGTAATGGTAGCCCTCTTCAGGAATTCTGCACTAGGTTTAGGTCAATATGTGAGCAACAAGCAAACAATTACCTCTTTCCTCCACCCATCATTGTTCCAATTGCCTCCATGTATTATAGGAAGAATCCATGAAGAGGAGCCTCATAGAATCATAGAGTTGGAAGAGACCACAAGGGCCATCGAGTCCAACCCCCTGCCAAGCAGGAAACACCATCAGAGCACTCCTGACATATGGTTGTCAAGCCTCTGCTTAAAGACCTCCAAAGAAGGAGACTCCACCACACTCCTTGGCAGCAAATTCCACTGTCAAACAGCTCTTACTGTCAGGAAGTTCTTCCTAATGTTTAGGTGGAATCTTCCTTCTTGTAGCTTGGATCCATTGCTCCATGTCTGCTTCTCTGGAGCAGCAGAAAACAACCTTTCTCCCTCCTCTATGTGACATCCTTTTATATATTTGAAGATGGCTATCATATCACCCCTTAACCTCCTCTTCTCCAGGCTAAACATGCCCAGCTCCCTTAGCCGTTCCTCATAAGGCATCGTTTCCAGGCCTTTGACCATTTTGGTTGCCCTCCTCTGGACACGTTCCAGTTTGTCAGTGTCCTTCTTGAACTGTGGTGCCCAGAACTGGACACAGTACTCCAGGTGAGGTCTGACCAGAGCAGAATACAGTGGCACTATTACTTCCCTTGATCTAGATGCTATACTCCTATTGATGCAGCCCAGAATTGCATTGGCTTTTTTAGCTGCCGCGTCACACTGTTGGCTCATGTCAAGTTTGTGGTCAACCAAGACTCCTAGATCCTTTTCACATGTACTGCTCTCAAGCCAGGTGTCACCCATCTTGTATTTGTGCCTCTCATTTTTTTTGCCCAAGTGCAATACTTTACATTTCTCCCTGTTAAAATTCATCTTGTTTGTTTTGGCCCAGTTCTCTAATCTGTCAAGGTCATTTTGAAGTGTGATCCTGTCCTCTGGGGTGTTAGCCACCCCTCCCAGTTTGGTGTCATCTGCAAATTTGATCAGGTTGCCCTTGAGTCCATCATCCAAGTCGTTGATAAAGATGTTGAATAAGACCAGGCCCAAGACAGAACCCTGTGGCACCCCACTGGTCACTCTTCTCCAGGATGAAGAGGAACCATTGATGAGCACCCTTTGGGTTCAGTCAGTCAGCCAGTTACAAATCCACTGAGTGGTAGCATAGTCAAGACCGCATTTTACCAGCTTCTTTACAAGAATATCATGGGGCACCTTGTCAAATGCCTTGCTGAAATCAAGGTAGGCTACATCCACTGCGTTCCCTTCGTCTACCAGGCTTGTAATTCTGTCAAAAAACGAGATCAGGTTAGTCTGACATGACTTATTTTTCAGAAATCCATGCTGACTATTGGTGATCACAGCATTCCTTTCTAGGTGCTCACAGACTGTTTGCTTAATGATCTGCTCCAGAATCTTCCCTGGTATTGATGTCAGACTGACTGGGCGGTAATTATTTGGGTCCTCTCTTTTCCCCTTTTTGAAAATAGGGACAACATTTGCCCTCCTCCAGTCTGCCGGGACTTCGCCTGTTCTCCAGGAATTCTCAAAGATGACCGCCAGTGGTTCTGAGATCACATCTGCCAGTTCTTTTAATACTCTTGGATGCAGTTCATTTGGCCCTGGAGACTTGAATACATCTAAACTACCCAAGTATTCTTGTACTATCTCCTTAGTTATTCTGGGCTGTGTTTCCTCTGCTGAATCATTTGCTCCAAATTCTTCAGGTCGGGCATTGTTTTCTTTATCGGAGAAGACTGAGGCAAAGAAGGCATTGAGGAGTTCAGCCCTTTCTGTGTCCCCTGTTTGCATTTCACCATCTTCTCCTCTGAGTGACCCCACTGTTTCTTTGTTCTTCCTTTTGCTACGAACATACCCATAAAAGCCTTTTTTGTTGCTTTTAACCTCTCTAGCAAGCCTGAGTTCATTCTGTGCTTTAGCTTTTCTGACTTTGTGTTTACACGTGCTGGCTATTTGTTTGAATTCCTCTTTGGTGGTTTCCCCCCTTTTCCATTTTTTGTACACATCCTTTTTTAATCTTAACTCAGTTAAAAGTTCTTTAGATAGCCACCCTGGCTTCTTTAGGCACCTTCCATGTTTCCGTCTCATTGGTATTGCCTGAAGTTGTGCTTTTACTATCTCCCTCTTAACAAACTCCCAGCCATGATGAACTCCCTTTCCTTTTAGTATTACTGTCCATGGGATCTCACCCAGCACTTCCCTAAGTTTTATGAAGTCGGCTTTCTTAAAGTCAAGAAATTGAGTCCTAGTATGCTTGGCTGCTCCTTTCCGCTGTATAGTAAACTTCAGAAGAGCATGATCACTCGCGCCTAATGATCCTTCCACTTCTACCCCACTAACCAGGTCATCAACATTGGTTAGGACCAGAACTAAAATGGCTGTTCCTCTTGTTGCTTCTCCCACTTTCTGGACAATGAGGACAATGCCTCCTTTACATGTATTTCAGAACCATGGAAAATCAGGGTAAAAAAATGGGTATGGGAGGCTTCATATATTGGATGGAAGCTGTGACTTCCTAATGTGATACCTTTGTGCTTTAAATGTATGGTGTGACTATGAGTCTGCACTGAAAATAATCCCATGCCCAACCAGGGCAGGTATCTTAGATGATATATACAACTAGTCACACCACCAGATTCTTAGATGTATTAAGATTGGCATTCTCAGTAGCAATGAGACAGAATTAATAACATTATGCAAGATATGAGTGATGCCTCATTTGGAATTGTGTCTAGTTCTGGGATCGATTTTCAAAAATGCAGTGGTACTCAGTTTACGAACTTAATCCATTCTGGAAGTCCACTCTTAAACCAAAGCCATTCTTAAAATGAGGCATGCTTTCCCTAATGAGGTCCTCCACTGCCAGTGCCCTTCCACTGTTCGGCTTCCGTTCATAGACCGAGATAAAGTTTGCTAACCGGAACACCAACTTCCGGTTTTGAGGAGTTAAAAAAATGCAGCTTTTTCCCATTGATGGAAATCCTGGTAACATTACCAAATTCCTATTACACCTTCTGAAAAAATCCTTAGCCGCTATTTTGGAACAAGATAGGGATTAGATTTTTGCTGTCTCTGTTATCTCCTGTTTTGTCTTGCCATCACTGCTGTAATCTTTTATTGCTCTTTGTCATTTCAATATCTGCTCACTAACTTAAGCTTTTGGCATGCCAAATATAAATATGAGTATTCAAGGCTGCCTTTACAGCTTAGTACAACATGTTCAAGAGAACTTCAAATGACAGATATTAATACTGAATCCCAAACTGTCAGAAGAATCCAAGATCACACTAATTTCCTCCAGCAATGCTTCCATCATTTAAGTAATATGGCAGCTGCTCTCTACCAACTAATCACCCTTCACTGATAGAGGGTGTTGGTTTGGCAGTCCCAATGAAGGCTTTGACACTGTTCAAAAGGGATGAGCCTCCTTCTGCTGTGGCTCTAGATAAGTCCCTGAGACACTAAGTAATGTAACTGATAGCATCCTCCTAGGTATGTTTACTTAGAAGAGAGTTCCAGTTGGGCTTAGCCTTTATGATCTGTGTTTAGGAGTGGAGTCTAAGGAAAGAAAAGCAAGCTTACAAAGAAGAGTCTTGTGGTATCTTAAAGCATTTTTTTCCTATCCTTGTGCCTTCCAGATGTTTTGGATTACAGTTCCCATCAACCCTAGGCAGCACAGCCAATGATCCAAGATGAGGAGAGTTGTAGCCTAAAACATCAGGAGGATAGCAGGTTTGGGAAGGCTGCCCTGAGATTTAACAGATTTATTAAGGTATAAAAATGTGTCGACTATAGTCCTTTTCCATCAGATGCATGATGGGCTATATCAGGCTTCCTCAGCCTCAGCCCTCCAGATGTTTTTGGCCTACAACTCCCATGATCCTTAGCTAGCAGGACCAGTGGTCAGGGATGATGGGAATATCTGGAGGGCCGAAGTTGAGGAAGCCTGGGCTATATATCTAGTTGGCAGATGTATGAATGAAGATATAACATGGGTCTATAGAGAGAAAAATAATGAACACTTGAGTACAAAAGGCATGAAATGCAAGAGTCTAGGGCTCAAGTTGGTGATTCACATCTGTGATATCCTGTGCAAAGCTCGGCTGTACACATGGTGATGTTTATTAATTTTTTCAAATTTTTATAACCTGTCCTGGCTCCCCAACATGACCCAGATTGGTTCACAGTAATAAAAATTACATGAAAACAACATATTGAAGGCAACAGTTAAAACTAGGACTACAAACACGCCATAAAACCACTGGCCAAAACTCTGAATAAAATAAAAAGTCTTTATGTGTTTCTTGAGTAAAGGAAAAGATGAGGACCATCTGGTTTCCCTTGGGAGAGAGTTCTGCAGCTGGGGTGCCTCCACTAAGAATGCCTTATCTTAGGCCCCAGGTCTCTGTTTCCATACAATATTGACACCAGTTGAAATCTTCCTAAGGGTCTCTGATCTGTACATCGCATCATAGTTTGAGGTTAGGCTGGTAGATATGCAGGAGTAGGCTTTCTCTAGAATAGTACCCTGTCTTGGGGACTCTTTGAAATCATGCTAAGGATTTTCTCCTCTTCTGTTGAATAAGGAGTTATTGTTCTCTTTCAACAATATTTTTAATGGAAATTGAATCATTGTTCTGGCCCTGCGATTTTGCATATCTTATGTTATCTGATGCTACTGTTTTGGATTCAGTTCATTTGCAATTTACATTTTCTTGGTTTACTATTTGGTGTTGTATTTTAACTTTGTGAGCCATTTCAAGGGCTGTTTCAGCTGAAAAGAAGAATAAAAATAAACTACAATTTAACTAGGTACATACACGTGTGCACATAATTGGGTTTCTCAGAGCTTAGTTAACGACTGGGAGATGACTACACATATTTCCTTCACTGAAGCACTGGATTCCAGTTGATGATTAAAGCTACATGTCTATAGGATTCATTCTGTGAATCCCATGTCTATGGGATTCTTTTCACAGGCAGTTCATCAATTGGTGTTACAGCAATCAAGGCAGGGCCACTCTTATCACCAGGCAGACTGAGATGGCAGTTGGTATGGGAGACCAGGGTTGAAATCCTTACTGGGCCACTGAGTGACCTTGGACCAATCACTGCCTCTCAGTCTAATTTACCTCACAGGGTTGTTGTGCAGATTGAGGAGGAGGAGAAATATGTACACCATATTACGTTCTTTAGAGAAAAAGGTGGGATATAGATGCAATAAATAATAAAATAATAAAGGTGCGTATATTCCAGTGTCCTGTGGCTGAGCAGCTGCATTTGGAAACCTACAGGCAGGATCTGAGTGCAACAGCATTCTCCCCAATTGCGATCTGCAGTAAATGGTGTCCAGAGGTCTACTGCCTCTGATACTGGAGGTAATATAGCTGTCATGATAGGCAGCCCCCAAATTCTCCATGGATTTATCTAATCACCTTTTGAAAAGTGTGTGTGTGTCTGTGTGTGTGGAACCTAATTAGTCCAGAGGTAGTGGCCCAAGAATTGCAGCTCTCTCTCTTTGAAACCGTAGCCTGCAAAGCATGGAAGACGAATTGATCTCTAGAGACACAGTAATGAACACTCTTTTGACATGTTTCCAGGTATCAGTTTCATTATGTTGTCAAGAGTATTGCTTTAAGACAGCAGAGGGGACACCCCTTATTACTTTGTCTGGTACAAATAGATTTGGAGGTGAAAATATCAACACAGAATCCCACTTTACCTCTTTTAGGAATAATGCTTTTTAGTTTCTTCAAAACACGCACATCTTATGACAGATTTTGCAAAGCAAATTACCTGTTGGAGCAGGCATGCTGTATCAATGATTTCAGTCGTCAGTTGTCACCTCATATTGTGTAAGACAGAACATCTTGCTATTGTCACAATAACTGAGTGGGATTTGAGTTTCTTATTCTTAATCTCCTGATTTGAGTAGTCATTTATTTTATATTTGATTGATCGATTGATTGATTGATTTAATGTCCTGCCCTTCTCGCAATCAGGACCAAAAGCAACCCAATATTGAAAGCCCAACTAAATGTGATGATGGGTACATCTCAATATTATTGAAACTTGTTTTATGATCTGAAGAGAAATATGATTATTCAGATTGGAAAGGATTGGAAAGGGGATGCCAATTTTTTTCCTCCCTGTCTCTATCCTGATGACTCCCTGCCCCACCCCCCGAGCTGCTATTTTCTTCATGCACATCATTTTGCATGCAGATATATTTTTTTGAATGAGACTGCTGTGTTTTGAGCAATGGTCTCAGCAGTACAGAGGTGGGGTTTCAGTGGTACCTTGGACAGCTCCATTCAGCGCTCAGGCTGGAGAATGTATAAGATCAGAATTCAGATGTTGCTTCAGCAGCAATTATCCTCAGAACTGAGTGTTAAATGTGAGTTGCAGCTCTTTCTCAGTTATTAGCTCCGTCTTCAGTGTGAGGAGTCTCATAATTTAAAGGGACCCAGCCTGTTTTAGCTGTCATTGACTCCGATGGAGTGAGGAAACTGGTTCCACTAGGGCTTCTGAACTGGAGTCATCTGAATCAGACGAAGACAATGCAGTTTCCTCAGACCAGGCAATGGCACAGTGAGCTCCTCTACTGCAAGTGCTTCTAATTGAATATATATACATGGGGTTGGCTCTGAGGGAATTCCCTCTCCCATGTTGAATCCCAAGCTTAATCCTCTGAAGGGGAAGACTATAATTAGGGCAAATAGCAGCTTGGGGAGGGAGGAATTTTCCCTGAGAAAATGACACAGTGTGAAAGAGTTAACCTCCTCCTTCTTATGATCCTGTTGTGGATCTTCCCTCCCTGATTGCTATTTGCAAACATTTAAAACAGAGGTCCATTCTTAAGGAAATCAGCCCTGAGTGCTCACTGGAAGGACAAATCGTGAAGCTGAGGCTCCAATACTTTGGCCACCGCATGAGAAGAGAAGACTCCCTGGAAAAGACCCTGATGTTGGGAAAGATGGAGGGCACAAGGATGTTCTCATCCTGAAGCAAAGTTCTTAACCCAAATTACTATTTCTGGGTTAGCGGAGTCTGTAACCTGAAGTGTATGTAACCCGAGGTACCACTGTACATGTGTAGGTGAGGGAATGTGAAAAAGTGTGGGTTGACCACACCCACTGGCAGCATGTGGCCACTGTAGGGTTGGCCAAAGATTAATGCAGCCATCGGGTCCCTGATTTAAAGGGAGCAGAGATGCATTTACTCATCTCCACTTTCATGCTTAGTTTGGCCCCGAAAGAACTGCCAGTATTATTTAAATAAGGAAAACAAAACAAGAGATTTAATTAATGAACTAATCATTGTTGTGGAGGTGGTGGTGGATTAGTCACCAAAGGAAATAAAATAAAGTAAACGTAGATACCAGGGGGGCTCCTGAATATGTCAAATTGTCTTTGCATCTTTAGAAAAGGATTTTAATTCAAGCTCTGCAGTATTGTTCATTAACTGTGAAACTGTGACGCTCTTCAGTCTGTCAGTTTACATTGTTAATAATTAGCTTTTCAGCACAGCCCATTTTTTTCTAATTTATTTTATGTCAAACTTTCTTTCTTCATTATTGTAAGGTAGCATAAAATAACTAGTGGCTGTCTTTAAAGAGCTTTAGAATCTTCTTGGTCTTTGCCTTTAATCCCTGAGCTAACATAAAATCTGTCCTGCCTTCTTCATCGTCTTCTTCTCTTCCTCCACCACCACCTCCTCCTCCTCCTCCCCGGCACAGAGAAGATCAAGGGAACTTATCCATGATAGATATTTGTGTGCCTGCTGGATTTCACTGAACAAAATAGAAAGAAAGAAAGAAAAGAATGAATTTCTCTTTCACAGTATTGAATGTTATTAGTTAAGCTAATTTTAACTTACTGAGTCTTCAGATGTTATCAGTCATCCAAACCTCAGACTCTATTCTTTACTAAAATGGATTTGACAAATTCATGGAGGGCAGCTCTATCAATGGTGATCCTGCTCCCCATCTTCAGAAAATCAGTTGTTGTGGGAAGACAGCAGAGGGAATCTATTTCTTCTGTGCCCTGACATGAGCTTTCTGGATGCATCAAATATCTCCCATTTTTCCTCTTCCAAATTATCTTCTGCCCATCATACTTTGAAGTATATGAAAAGCTGTCCTAATTCATACGTCAAAAAAGGAAAGGAAAAATGCATAGATATAAACCAAAAGAAATCTATTGAACTGCACAGAGTTTTCCTCCTCCAAAAATTAGGTGCGTCTTGTGGTCTGGTGCGTCTTATAGAGCGAAAAATACAGCACTTTTGTGCTAAGCACATTTACTTAGCTGCAATCCTCACCATTTTCAAATGTTCTTAAGTTCAATAAGTATGCTTATTACCTACAGAGAAAAGAGCATATTTTAGTTTAGTACACAACTTTTCACTTCCCTGATCAAATGATTAATTAATTATTTAAACATCATTCCCAGGTAATCAGAATTGTCTCATCTCTTGAAAGGAATAATTTTTAAATGGTTTGTGCATTTTGCTCATACTTCTTCATTGAGGACCAAAATGCACCAAAACCAGGGACATAAAATTGTTCATTTATTTAAGGATATCAGAAAGGGCTGCTCACTTTCAGTCACTATTTAATTTAAAAAAGTGTTCCTAGCACACTAAACCCATTGGGGATGTTGTTAGGCTGGTAATCTGAAAAATGAACTCTTTCACCTCGGTTTTGGCTCCTTTGTCTGAAAGAGAAGATTGTTTGTTCTTTTTATTTTGAGAATCAAGCACTATGCATATTTATATAATCACCACATTTGTTTTATGCTTTAGCCACACACGCACATAACACGAACACCTTATTTATTCATCTTTAGAAGCTTGAGCTGCTTTTGTTAGAATATATATTTGATTTCCAGATTTCCATCTGCTTCTTCTACTGAAAGGAACACTGCACAGTGTTCCAAACAGTGGAAAACACATTTAACAAGGCTGCAAATTACAACACACTGGGATTTATTAAGTAAACTGTATAGAAAAGGAAAAGGAAAAGCATTCAGTTTAGAGTTGTGCATAAGCTCACACACCAAAACTGAAAGAGTGTGTGGGGCTTTTAGTGGGGGGATGTAAGGATTTTTTGATTTATTTGTTAAATTAAATAGGTCAGTTATGAACTAAAATTAGACCATTTCATTTCTGCTTAAATAGGCATGTGAGAGCAGTAGGAGAGTTTAACACTGTATCCATGAGAGGTTCTCATCCCACAGGGTTACAGATTATGCAGCCTCCCCTCCCCTTTTCTCCATGTCTTCCAAAAGATGCTGTCTTCCTATTCTTAGATTGGCAAAATTCCAGTGTATGTGTTTGGCTCTGAAACAGAAACAAATGCACAGAAGGGGAGGAAAAACATATTCTTTGGTATGCATTACAAATGACAAGACTCTCAATGAAAAACAGCATATGTCAGCTCAAGGAATTTAGCCTCTTATTGTTTCTGGAAATAAAGTCCACAAACTTCAAAATGTCTGCCCCCCCCCCGAAATATTGGAGTAGGATTGCTATGGAGAAAGAGATGCTCTTGGAGGTGGCTAAAACTTTACTAAGGTCCAAATACCACCCACCCCAACCCCGCACCCCAAATAAAAACAGCATTTTGGCAATACATGATGCTAAAGAGGATCTGCCTAGGACCAAACAAATGCCTGACTTTTACAAGCTGGGAAATGTGCAAAGGAGAGTGACCAGGATGATAAATGGTGTGGAAACCAAGCCTTATGAGAAATTGTTTAGGGAGCTGGATATATTTAGCCTGGAGAAATGGAGACTGAGGGGAGATATGGTAGCCATTTTCAACTATCCACAGAGCTGTCACATGGAAGATGAAGCAAGATTCTGCTCCACAAAGGGGAGCAGGACTAACAATTTAAACTAAGGAGCTTAACTCATAAAATGATTGTTCATAGGCAGCTGCAACAATCTTGTTACATTTATTGTTGCAAAGTAAATTAATCAAGCCATTAACTTCACCGTCAGCATTGTTTACTGTAACCCCAGATGTCATACACAAAAGCAATAATGCCTCATTGTATCGCATCCCAACATATGGCAGATTATTTCATACCATCATCAATGCACATTCACTGTAATAAAGAACAAAAATTACAAGCCAGCCAAACATTCCACACTGACAAGAATCTTCTGTTCCAGCATAGATTTCAATACAATTTCACTCCTATATATAAGCAACCTTATCTAATCTTTCCCCTAAGATATCATTCACAGAGCAACTGTAAATCGATTTGAAATGGCAAACCCCCATTCAAGCCTCAAATAGATCTGCAGGTGCAAAATATATGTTTGATAGCAGTCTTTGAAGTTTTAGTGGTAAAACTATAAGAGATTGGATTCTCATTTTTTGTCTCTGTCAGAAAGTGAAGCCTAATAGTTCACAACAAAGTGCCTGGAAGAGGTGTGGGGAAAGTTATTTCATGCCAGGAGTGGAAATGAATTTCAGAAGTTCACAGAAACCCACCACAAACTGGAGGTGTGTTTTCCAAGCCCCCTAAATCCAAGCCAGATAATAATTTCTGGTTTCTTCCCTACCCATTCCAAGTATAATAAGTGCAAGGACAGCCATTACAGTTTTGGGCCGGGTGAAAAGGGAATCGGTTGCCCCTAATGTTTTGTGGGCAATATGACTGAAAGTTGTAAAAATCAGAGAGGTGTCCCTAGGAAGAAACATACCAAATTGCAGGCAAATAAATCCATGGGCTTCTGTGCTAGGTACCTTTAAAGTTGATTTGGGTGTGGGAAGAAGCACCTGGATTTGAGAGCACTGAATTTGAGAGTGCTAGTAAAATCATTCCCTCTGATTACAAGCTGCTAATCACAATTGAGCTCCTTCTCTGTGTCCTCATCCCATTCGCTTTCCTGCATTATCCCACCCTGGTTTTAAGGCATTAAAGTATACTTAAGACATTACTTTCACTTCCCACAAATACATGTCTGCAGCATGATGCTGTTGCCTGAATCACTGAGATGTCACAGAATGATTAACAAGTCCCTGCTTTGATTTGTACCACCTCCTAGAGGTCCTGCTCCACTTTTGACAAGCCCTAAATACCCCTGAGACTTCTCACTTCACCTTGTGATTCATCTGACTCTGATAAACACAGGCACCTCTGTACCATCTCTAAAACCCCCTCCTAATGCTTTTACTTACACTATATTGATGTTTTCTGCCGAATAAGACTGAGGGTGGATTGCCTTTTGCTAGAAGACTTCTACTTGGCAAGATTGAAACATGTTTCTTAGTCGGAGTGGTTTAATAGTAACAATAAATTACATTGGTAACCATCCATAAAAATAAGCATAAAGAACCATCAAAACAGTTTATGAATTGCTTGTATACATAGAAAATTTAGCTACTGATTTATGCATACAGTAGAAAAAAACTATAAACCAGCCAAAGCTCAGAGCTTCCAAAACGATTTGTTAATTGTCAGTGCAGGCTTATTGGCACTGTGTGACATAAACACAGATGCAACAGATTAGGCTGAAGAATCCAGAGCAAGCTGTATATTGGCGTTCATGATTTGAGATAATAATCTCTTAGATATTTAAAGAAATAAACTATGCATAAATCCCCAAAGAGATGCATGGGTCATTGTACTGGTGTATAGAACTATCAGTCAGTGCACAAGGAAAAGATTGCACTCAAGTCTTTTTGGCAACAACCACAAAGAACTTCAGGTTACAGCAAATGTGAAATCATTGTGCCTACATAAATATTGTGGCTAAAGGAAGGCTGGAAGTGACTATCACTCCGATACAAGCAGATTGCTTTTACCATCACTCTTTGGCACAGAAGTGTCTGAGGGCCAATGCTTTCCAAACATAGTCCTCCTGCAGATACATAGCCATAGGTTTCCATTCCTCAGCACCTGCAATTCTGGCCAGCTCTCCACTCAGCCAGAACTGTCTGTGCTGTGATACATATCAGTTCAAAGCTTGCCTCTGTGTCATTACACGTACCTGTATGCTGATGTGGACTAGATCCTGAGAATCTTCCTAGGTTGCCCTTATGCATGCTCACCTACATCCTTCAGTCAGGGCCAGCATTAGCCTCAGGCCACTTCTGGAAGGATTTTATTCTAGGCCTGCTCCCTCTTTTCTGGCAGGAGGGACCAGCTGGGGTGCTGGGACCAGCCTCCAGGCAGTGGCATTGCTGCCACTTATTGGGATGAGGCAGGACAATGAGAAGATCAGGGTGGCATGGATACAGTGGCAAAAGCACTGGATTTGCTCTGCCTTTTTCTTTAATCCACAAGACAACATGAAACACATGCAAAGCTGACATGGAAAGGAAATAGGCTGATCTGTTCACCCCTAACTGATACAGTAAAGTTTCTTCTCCATAGAAAGCTAATTTATAGTAAATCAGACCATTGTTCCATCTAGCTTTGTCAGCAGTGCCTGGCAGTAGTTTTCTGGGTCTCATGGAAGAGTTTTCCCCAACCCTACCTAGAAATGCCACAAATTTAACCTGAAACCTTTTGCATGCAAAACATGTGTTCTACCACTAACTGTGACCGTTTTTCTTCCCTACCTGTCCAAAGTCTGACAGGTGTGCCCCTGGCCGAAGCAGCAAAAGACAAAGGTATGCAAGGACCAGGTAGCAAACTTAGATTGCAATCCTATGCCTACTTCTCTCAAAGTGCCCTACTGAACTCAACAAAACTTACTTTTTAGTAGATGTGGATAGGATTATGCTTTTAATTAACAGTTAGGTATCAAGACAAATTTATTTAATTGATGAGACTGTTCTACCATTAATGGGTCTTGTGAAATCGTGTGTGGTCCAATGGGTATGGCAGTTCAGAAGAGCTTCAGTTCCTGTAACAACTTCTTGTAAAATATTTGTTTTGGAAAAAAATCTACTGATGGATTTTTAATTTCCATATTTTAGTTTCCATTTTAGTATCCATTTATAGTATCCATTTAGTAATTGTTTCAGTTGCAGATTATTGAGATTATATTAACACGAGTAGGTGGAAGGGTGAAAGTAAAAATACACCATCTGGAGTTCTTGATTCTTATAGCAAATATGCTAATAATGATAATAATGATAATAATGATAATAATAATAATAATAATAATAATAATAATAATAATATGCATCATGAAGGATCCTAAAAACAGAACTTGATAGAATGCATTCTTCTCCTAATGGTTTTAGAGAGGGTGATGAACAAAGTCCTCACAAGGCTGCTTGCTGGAAGATAGAAGCTGCCTTTTGTTTTATGCTAGGGAGTTAGCACAAACCAAGTGGCCTATTTCCTCTCCAGCCACATTTGCAGAAGACTCCAGGGATGGTGGTTGCCTTTCCTGAAAGGAGTTGCTTGGCTCTGCTGTGACGATGTGGAGAAAGGAGGAAATTCAGATGCATAGCTTGCAAAGCAGCTGCTCTCCTCTGCTGGCTCAGCTCAGAGTGTCATGTGTCAGGACCCTGGATGTATAAGGCATTATTGTTCACAACTGGGGTGGGGTGCGGGAACTGGGACTAGAGTAATATTTAAAAGCCCACAGCACTTGAGCTTCCAACAGGGCATGTGTTTGCATGCACACACACCACATGCAATGCCAGCAAATGCCTGTGTCAACTGGCTGGCAGACATAGCATATCAGCATCTTACAGGAGCATTCTTCAGACCATTTCCTCTATAGGCAACCTGTTTAAGTAGGTGAGGACTACAGTCTTGTACAGAATTCAATTAGGATTGCTTCCCTAAACCTTATAAGGAGTAGAGCCCACTGTTCACATTTTGGGGGTCCTGTCATTGGTGGACTTTGTCACCTAGCACAGGAAATGGCCATCAGTGCAACTTAACTCCTCTGTTTTATGAATAGTTATATGACTCCAAATTGAACTGAGGGGAATGAATACTGCCTGGAATAGCAGAACCTAAAGGGTGGATCTATTCTGTGTATATCTTTTTAAAAATGAATGAAAAAGGAGGTGTTTGGCCTCCCTCATTTACCTTATGTATGTTTTAATTTAAAATAATATATCATGAGGCTAGAAGTTTCCATTGATTGAGAGGACTGGATTTTTTTAGTAATATAACTAATAATAATAATAATAATAATAATAATAATAATAATAATAATAATTTATACCACACGCATCTGGCTGGGTTTCCCCAGCCACTCTTCAGTGATATACCAAACACTTTTCAATATTAAGAGCACAACTGATACAGTAATTCTAGCACTGCTTATTTAGAAAGTATATTTTCTTAGTCAAATGGGACTAATTCATTAGCAGGTACGGTGAGGATAACAGCCTGAAAAATTATAAAATAGCCTCTAATCTTCACTATGATTGACAATTTGAATAAGACTGTTCTGATAAGGACAAGCAGGAAATATTTGAATGAATGCCCATTACTCCTTACTGTTATCTTATAACTGAACACTGAAAAAGAGATGATTGTAATGCGAATATGTGTGTTTATAGAATGGGCCCAAGGCCAGCCTGATTTGTTTTGTGCTGAAATGTTTTTTGGGTGCCAAAAAAAGAGCACGAGATAGAGAGGTGTGCCTCATGAACTTTTATGACATCTTAGTGAATGCTTCCTTAAGCCTCATCTTAATGTGAGATAGTAAGGGATCTTGGAATATATCCTTTAGTTAGTTAGTTAGTTATAAAAATATTTATATACCACTGCATCATTAAAAACAACAACACAGCAGTTTACAACAATATAAAACCAAACAATAAAATTGTAAATAGATAAAACCAGTTAAAAGCAAAAACAAAGCAATAACGAACATCTCTAGGCCATTTTGTCCTCTTAAGTGCCTGCATAGGTCTGGTGGAATAGAAAAGCTCTCAGCAGGAATTTTAACGTTGGCACAGAAGGCACTCACTGAATCTCTACTGGCAGGGTGTTGATGTCAGTCATCAAGCTGGCATATAAGGACTCAGGCATCTGGGAGGTATCCTGGACATTTCCCTGCTCAGCCAAATTGAACACAGCTATTGTCTTTATAATGCCTGACATTCTAAGCCAGGAATGGGCAGACTTCCGGATTACAGAATATGCTTTGTTTTTTGTTAGAATTCCTAGGCCCACCAATCAGAGTTAAGTGTAAAATAGTGGCTTAGTCTCTGTATGTGAAGAACATGAAGGGATGAAGGAACCGGGTGCCACTGGCCATTTTGTTTTTAGTCCCCCAGGTGAGCTTACAGACCTGTCACACAAAAACTCACTCCTGGTTCCAACAAAAATGTTATTCATTTTAGTAGCCTAACTTAGAAGGAAAGAAAATGGGATTCTTGGAGTTAAATGCCTGGGAGTCGGAAATGCTCCAGGATCTACTGCAAATCACACAGAAATCTGCCAATAGATCTTGATCTGCATTCTGCCCACCTCTGTTCTGAGCAATGCTGGCCAGGCTTGCTTGTAAGCCAGGCCCTTTGAAAATGCTTGTACTTGGCTGAATATCCTAAAGTTGACAACTGATAAAGAGCCTAAAAGCTCGACATCAATACACCGTTACACTGCCATCATTGTATAGCTCTTAAAACCCAACAGCCCGATTACAGTGGCTGTGAAATAAAGGTTTTTCATTAACGTGAAAGATGACTGAAAGCAGTTTCCTATAAAGGTAAAATACCCTATGGTGCAGGAATTCACAGTCGACACACACAAGAAGACCTTTGTTTGGTGTGTATGTGAGACAGAGAGCGGGGGGGGGCAGTGCAGGGGGGAGGGAGAGAGCAAGAGAGGAAAAAATGTTAGCATTAAGTTATTTAATAAGTGAACTTCTTAGAAACATGGCATAATGATAAGCACATCTCAAACACCACTTAGTTTGTGTGTTTTTAATCCCTTTGGAGTCTGTTAGCGCTTCTTCCTTAATTGTGAGGGAAGATATAAATCAGGGAAGGCTACCTTCTGTTTAGATGAAATAAGGATGGATTTTACAGTTAATGTTAGTGTGATATGTACTTGCTTGGTGTGTGGGAATAAAAACAGAAGCCCCGTGGCTCTTAAAACAGGTTCCATCTTATATACGTTTTGGATTTAATCTGAAAGCATTTATTTTAGGCAATGCAGCTAAATGTTGACTGACTGTGAATAACTTGACCGTTCTATAATATTTTTTGTCAAAAACATATCCTTCTGAAACAAAGGTTATAGAGACACCCCAAATGCCATCTCTTCACTAACCCTGAAGGTGGCTCAACACTTTAGCCAGGTTATAGGTTTTATTTTTCACAAATGGCCTGTGTATACTAGGGATGGGGAACCTGTGGCTCTCTGAATGGTGTTGGACGCAGATACACATCAGCCCCATTGAGAATGGCTAGTAGTCAGGGGTGGTGAGGGCTGTAGTCCATCTGGAAAGCTTCAGGCTCCGTATCCCTGGTATGTGCTGACCAGTGGCAGAATAGCTTAGGAAATAGTACAGGGGCTGAGGCCCTTTTGTGCAAATTAAAACCTCTAAGCCAGCTCAAGATAGTTGTGACTAACTTCAAAACCCTAATCATGTCACTCAGAAGAAAGGCCTATTGAATTCAGTGGGGCTTACACTGAGGTAACTGGGTTTCAGATTGAAGCCCCCATTGCAATAGATCTGAAGTTATTTGTGGCTAATTTGTCCTGTTGGTTTCAGGGGAACTGGACTCGTAATTAAGTTTATCTAGATCAATGTCCCCTGGGACACAGCTGTGTTATCAAAAGGGCTTTGTGGAGGGCGGGGATATTGTCACCTTACCCTTCACTAATATCTTTCCTTATATACAGAACAAATTTCATTGACCTAAATAACGTGTATGTTCTCTCTCTCTCTCTCTCTCTCTCTCTCTCTCTCTCCCCCCCCCCCTTTTCACTTCCCCATGGCTTAGAAATAGAATGGCTATTATGGACTGAAATTATATTAGCAAGAAAATATGATGAACTGCTGACTTAATCTATAATGACAAATGCCACATTGATGTGATGGTGGGATATAGCCTGCCTGACCTCTGGGTCACAGGTTACAATTCAGTACTGGTCAATATTGATCCCTAATTAGAGACTTTGGTTGCTGTTGTTGTTTCCACACAGAGACCAATTACAAAACAGATGTGGATACAACAGGGTACCCTTCCTTATATGCGTGTAGTACCTGAAGCTCAACGGTAACCTCATATTGCTGCTAACAATGAAATAGTACAAGCAACGCCGTAGGACTCCTAAACGATTAGCTTTAGAGATCATAATAACCACAAGAATGAATTTCCATCCATAAACCTTTCTGCCCTTGATTATATTGTGCCAGATTTGACACTGGTAGACATGAAGAATCATTCCGTTGAAGCCTGGCAGTTGAATGCTAAACTTGTTTTGCTCGAAAGCCTTGCTTCTTGTGTTAGGTGGGGTCATTTCCCATTAGGTGTAGGAGTACATCCATTAGGCCCTATTCACAACATACGTTCCACTGATCTCAGTGAAGGAAACGGGCAAAAGTTGACTTTGTAATCCCCTTAAATATTCTGTAAAATAAGAAACATAACTTGCACACATAAAAGGAGCTCTGTTCTGATTGGCCATCAGCAATGATTTAGCCTGACATTTGTGAACGTAAGCATGGCAGAGCACGCAGAAGAGGCATTTATACAGCCCCAGACTTCATTAGTTTTTATTAAAGACAGGACTGCTTTTGGCAACCATTTTATTTTCTTAGGAAAAGATTAGCTGTACTGTATGTACATAAAAGACGTAGCTGCTGCTTGGCGAAAACCATTGTGTGCTAGGAATGAAGTACACCAAGGAATGGTTGTGTGTTGCTGCTTTCAAAGCTAAACTCACCGTGGTCTTCAGTGTGAGCTTCGTAGTTGGATGCTGATTAAAAATGTCACCACCTGAAACCAAGAATAAACTAACCCGAGAAAATAAACTCAGTCAGCTTCTATATTTGATGTATATAAATCAAATAATCAATTACATGGTAATGGGTTGGTTCATACTCTGCATGCTCTATAATATCTAAACCAGAGGTGGGCAAATGGTTGATGTACTACAATTCCCATCATGGAGTCCAACACCTGGTCCATGGGTTACTCACTTCTGTTTATAAGACTTTTGTTAAGGGTGCACAACGCTTTTCTCTCGAGGGAGACATTCCCTCAGGGGCAAACTGATACACGTGCTAATACAATGCACCTGGATGGCTGAATATGGTACAATTGCGTTTTTAAAATGTGCAGTTTTAGCATTCTCTATATCTTTCTCCTAATTTTGTTTTAAGAAACTTCCTTCAAGTGCACACAATGTGTATTTCATGAGGCTGCTTTTCAACCCGAGAGGTAATGCCCATGCTGCTGGTTTCATACATATTAAAGGACTTTACTTGGCAAAACTGGGTTAGTGTTAGGCTTTTGTGTGTCTGTCTTTGGGGATGGGCAGCAGATGGGCAAAGGCTGCTCAGCATCGAGCAAGAAAAGATAGTTATGCAGCTACTGTCTACACAGAGCAACCTTGATTAGTCCAGTAGTATGAGAGCTCCAGAACCAATCTGCATAATGGAAGATTGGATAATGGAAGCAGTTTCTACCCTAAGAGCCTCTAAGGATGACTCTATTCTGAAAGGGGAGGTATGTGAGACAAAGAATATAAAAATCGTAAACATGACATGGATGAAATACAGCGTACTGGATAATAATAATAATAAATAATATTTTTTAAAAAATAGATTTTATTTCCTTTAGAACCGTCTTCATTAATTTTTCAGTCTTGTTTGAAAAATTTAGCCAGCCTCATTCATGTGTGTGTGTGCGTGTGATATAAATTTATATAATCTTTCAGACAAATGTCTAGGACATACGGCTTATTGAAATTGCTGCTGTAATTAACAGTATATCATTTACTTCCAACAAAGAGAGATGATCTTTTTTTGTGGTGATTCCTTGAAGTTTTTGTAATTGAAGTTATTCATTAGAACCGTACCATTATTTAAATTTAAAAGCAACTGCAGGCATGCCAGGGGTAAGGCTTCAAAAGATTTTCTTTTTTTCAAAGAATATATATTTAAAGCACTACAGAACATAGTGATGAATATGCAAATCATTTCTCCCCTTAAATAAAAAAAAAACACAACCACCCACGTTTTCAGATCAAATGGTTGTTTGCATAAGCTACACTGTGGAAAACCTAAATGACACTAGCGGCCTCTAGTGTTACATGTCTCTTCATAGATGCTCCGGAAATGTGATCCAAAGCCCTAAGGGACAAAAAGAAGCAATTAAAGACTTTGCATTTTCACATCAACATGTAGATGAATCAAATATTGTGCTCAGATCAGCTTTCCATATTTTACCAAAGGCAAATTAAAGGTTAATTAAGAAGAATTAATGTGTGCTCTGCAGAGGCTGCAAGAAAGTAGAGGGAAAGACCAGATTTTGCTGAAGGCCCAGCTGTATAACTAGAGGCTGGGATGCGGGTGGTGCTGTGGTCTAAACCACTGAGCCTAGGACCTGCTGATCAGAAAGTCGGTGGTTTGAATCCCTGCGACAGGGTGAGCTCCCGTTGCTCTGTCCCAGCTCCTGCCAATCTAGCAGTTCGAAAGCACGCCAGTGCAAGTAGATAAATAGGTACCATTGTGGCGGGAAGGTAAATGGTATTTCTGTGTGCTCTAGTTTCCATCACCATGTTCTGTTGCACCAGAAGTGGTTTAGTCATGCTGGCCACATGATCCGGAAAGCTGTCTGCGGGCAAACTCTGGCTCCCTTGGCCTGAAGTGAGATGAACCCCGCAACCCCATAGTATCCTTTGACTGGACTTAACCATCCAGGGATCCTTTATCTTTTACCTTTTTACCTATAACTAGAGGCTACCTGCACACAGGGACTGCTTCAGTTGTCCTTACTAAGACTGGACTGAAATTTCTTCACCATCCTGCAATTTACCAAAAATGTGCCTGTGAAAACAGAAGAAAGCTTTCTACTCTCTCTCTCTGCGTGTGGTAACAACTTAGCGTAGCTTAATTTTGGAGGTGGCCAGAGGATTTCCATTTTTCCTTGCTTTTTTATCCTAAGAAATCCCACATTGTTCAAAGAGGTACAAGGCTCTCTCCACAGCTTCCCACTGGCCACACTTCATGGAATGATTTGATGCTACATGGCATGATCTGTGCCCAAGGCTTCCTGGGAAGTGTGGCCAGTGGAAAGCTTTTCAGTGGCTGCACTTCCCAGAATGCCTTGGGACTGTTGCTATGACATGGCACCAGTCCCAAGGCATTCCAGGCAGTGCAACTGGCAGGAAACCACAGAGAGACCATTTTGCCCCTGTGGGATGCAGGAGATCTTAAAAAAATATATATTAAAAGCAAGAAACAAGGATACACCCCAGGCACCTTATAAGTAGGAATTTGGGAATCTGGCAATTTTGGTTTCTCTCTCTTTCTCATTTCTCCAATTTTGGTTCAGTTCTCCACATCTCCACATGTTTGCTTTTTTGTCTTCCTTTTTAAAGTCCTCGTGAAAATTGCTCAGCGTTTTAGTGCAAAAATCTCCTCGTATAGACGTTTCTATGCAATCTTGTCTAATTGTTGCACATTTTTTACAAAGCAGTTTTCCTGACCTGATCCATGCTGACCTGGGGAATACACAACCAGGCCCAGACAGCCCATACCCATCAACTGTCCTGGAAAATCGTAATTGTCTTGTATGTAGTGCACAGTGCTAATGTTTAGTCAGGAGGAAGGCCTATTATGAGCAATCAGGGCCATCTTTCCCCAGTAGTGCAAGGGGTGCGGCGCACCCAGGCACCAAATTCGGGGGGGGGGGGGTGCCAAATGTATACCTACTGTATAATGGACCCTCTCGATTGGCGGCAGTGAAAAGCAATGGAGCAAAAGTCCCCGCTCCCCTCCTCCGTCGCTCTGGTACTCTGTAGCCTCAAATATTCCTGACGAGTCAGGAAACAAAAGCAGTTATTTCCACTGTGTCATTGTTACAGGTGAGTGATTTACCTGCCACAAAAAAGCTGGTTTGCCCCCCCCTAAAAAATTTGGGGGTGGCTAAACTAAATTGGGGGTGCTGGACAGATCTTTGCTCCCTGGCGGTGCATATGCTATAGGCGGCCCTGTGATCAATGAGTATAACTCCTTGGCAAATATGCATAGAATTTCAGCCTTACAATGCAATCCTGTGTGTGCTCACTTAAGAGGTAAGAACAGAGAAGAGGTAAGAAGCAGAGTCAGTGTGGGATAGTGGTTTTGTGTGTTGAGAGAGGACCTGGGATTGCAGGGTTCAAATCCCTACTAAACCATGAAGCTCACTATGTGACTTTAGGCCAGCCACTGTCTCTCAGCCTAACCTTCCTCACAGGGCTATTGTGAAAGTGGAGAGGGGGAGAGCCAGCTTGGACTCCTTGGGGGAAAAGGGATATAAATGTGAATGATTAACAGCAACAACAATATTCAATGGGGCTTGTTTCTAGGTAAGTGAGATTGTAGCCCTAGCATTATGGTAGTTCAGTGCAAGAACTTGATATACCAACACAACTCCTGTATGCCTTCTATAGCAATGAAAGCTCTAGGAATTAAATCATCCTAGTTCTCCAAAGGGCTGCTTGCAGTTTAAATAGGCAGGTGGTTAACTTTCCTTAGGAAGTAAGTGGAAGCCATTCTGACACTTTCTGTGCAAGTATGTAATTGCAGTAATAAAAATGTTAAATAGTGTTGGCCACAGTGTAATTGGTTGTGCCCTTGGTGTGGGACCACCGAGCTGGCGAATGTTATGAATAGAAGTGTTTCAGGAGGTGGAAGCAGCGCTTGCCATGCTTTTACTCCTAGATTTCTATTAGTTATTTTTGTGCTAGTCATCTGTAAAAATCACATTTACAGAAGCAATTGCTTTGGCTTCCGTTGTACTGTATAGAAAACTCTGGGCCTAGTCTGTACTTTTAGATAACAGTTAAGAAAAAGTGCAGGAAAATGCTTATATGCTTTAAACCAGCAGCAGCCAATGTGGTGCCCTCTGTATATTGTGGACTACAACTCCCATCACTCATGACCAGTAGATCTGCCAGGAACTGATGGGACTTGTAGTCTAGCCAAATCTGGAGGGCATCACATTGGCTATGCCTGCTTTTGGCAAACAACAAACAAGTTGTTGTCACAGTAATTGAACTAAAAATTGTTATTAAATATATTTATTCATATTTATGCTTGAGCGTAAAACTTAAATGACTGGAGACCTATAATCGGAACAAAACTTGTAGAGAGGATATTGAAAGAATTCCTGGAGCTTGCATTTGTGGAGTGGTGTAGAAATGTGTATGATTGTGCTCACTAGAATCATAGAATTGTAGAGTTGGAAGCGACCCTCAGGATCATCAACCCCCTGTTCCTACGTCACTTTTCAGCTTTTTGAGCCTTCCCCCAGCTATACCAGATCACAATGCAGAGTTGAGCTTTCTGTTAAAACAGCTTTGCACAAAACTCTGCAATGCAATGGGAAGCATGGGTGATGGTTATTCTAATTTTCAGGTCTGAATAATAAGCCTGAACGTTAATTACAAAATAGTTCACTTTTGGTTCTTGGTTACAGTCACCAATGAAATTATCCAGTCAATAGTTGATGATTCGCAGATAGTTGATGATTTGCAGATAATACATTAGCAATTCATTTTTGTATCGTCTAATCTAATGCATCAAATTATAAATTTCAAAAACAACCGTTCATAATGTTTTCACAATACACATTCAGTGGAATAACGTGTCAAAGTGTATTCTGCCACCTTGTGGTCTTTTTTGCAAATAGCAATTTCAGGATTTTAGTTTCAAAGTACCGGTACTTGGATTAATATGTATGCATGTACGTATGTTTGTGAGTGTGTGAGTGTTTTACTGTTTAAAAACCTGTAATTGATATCCACCAAGGCCCTGCATTTATTCTGTTATGAAGTGGACAAAAACATGGCTCTTCAGAAATGCTTTTGGGCAGAATGTTTCCTTTTCAAGGTGTATTTTCCTTAATGCTGTTCCTGTTTTGACTGCTGTTCCCATAAACTGAGGGTGCTGTTTAGTGAGTGTTTGTCCTGATTTGTTTGCACAAAATTTGCAAGGTGGCTATACGATATTGGCTGTTGATTTTGAATTGTTTGCGGGGAGGTTATACAGTGCCATGTCAAGCAATTGTTATCCCACACTTTCCAAGGCATTTCCCCATCACTTTCCTTGCTGCAGAAAGCCTCCCCCCTTTTTTTGGCAAGTGATTTTGTTGCACAGTAGTGCCACAGTAGCGCACAACTCGTTTTGATTAATTTTTTGTTGCATTTATTTCAACAATCACAAAGTTTGAGAATGAGTAGCATAGAAGTTGTAAAGGTGGAGTGTCATGGTTAGCTGGCTGTTCTGCTGAAGAGCACTTAAAGTCTGTATACATGTTGCCTCTAGAAAATGACTTTGCAAGGAAGCTCTCATATGATGAAACTGTACATGAAAGTGTTGCTAGAAAAACCAGAAAAAAGAGTAGTTTGTAAAATGTGCTTCATGTAACATGGGACAATCCAGTACAGCAATTTTAATCAAAATCTGAAATGTAGTAGTTAACTCTTTTTCAAAAATTGTGGTTCTCTGTCACAGAACCCCACCTTGTTGCTGCTTACAAAGAGGCCCCCATAACAGTGCAAGCTTCAAGGGCTAAAAAATGCAGGTCCACCACTGGATATGATAAAACGCTTTTAAATACTGTGGGGAATGTCCAGTGTCCCTTCAATCCATTCTCCCTGCTGCCCTCCCTGCAAACTACATCAGGGGGGTCTCCCAACCCTCCATAGCAGATTTGGGAAAGCATAGTGACTGCAGGGTGGAGTTAGAGTAAGTCCTACTTGTCTGTGGGAAGCCACCATTAGATATCACCCTGGATGATGGTGATGATTTGCTTTGTTCGCCACTCTGAGTTCCTGGGGGGGGGGGAGTGGATGTCAGGGCTCTGGCAAGGCTTCAGGGAATTAGGACCCCGTCCCCAGTGGCAATCAAAAGGCAGATAAATGAAATGAGTTCTTACCATGGAATTTATTCAGTATTCACAGAGAGTGACAAAGAACGCTGTCTCTCTAACGATGGCATTGCTCCAAGTAAAGTCCCACCCCTTCAGTCCCCCTTAATCTATGTCACTCCTGCGCAGGTTCGTCAGTGCCTTTGAGATTTCTGTTCTGCTACACGCACAGCTCGCCTAGTTTTGGCAGAAGGAGGGTCAGGAATGCTTTCAAGAGACACTGAGCCTGTTAACTGCCTCTCCTCCGATGCTTCTCCACCCTCCTGCTCCAATATAACCCAGCTTTTTCCCTATCAGCCTCTGAACTACGCCCTTCAGCAAACCATTGTTCTAAATCTACACTGCCCTCCTCTTCCCGGGAAGGTGCAGAGAGCGATAGTGGTGGCTCCCACCATTCCTTCTCAGTCCAGCCCCTGACAGAGGATAAATCTGGGTATAAGTTTTCTTTTAAAAAATAAGCAAAACACACAATTAAAAAAATGAAAACCACAGGAAAATATAGCCCTATTAAAGAAGTAGTAAGTAAAGGTAAAGGGACCCTTGACCATTAGATCCAGTCGTGGCCAACTCTGGGGTTGCAGCACTCATCTCGCTTTATTGGCTGAGGGAGCCGGCGTACAGCTTTCAGGTCATGTGGCCAGAATGACTAAGCCGCTTCTGGCGAACCAGAGCAGCGCATGGAAACACTGTTTACCTTCCCGTTGGAGCGGTACCTATTTATCTACTTGCACTTTGACGTGCTTTCGAACTGCTAGGTTGGCAGGAGCAGGTACTGAGCAACGGGAGCTCACCCCTTCGCAGGAATTCGAACCGCCGACCTTCTGATTGGCAAGTCCTAGGCTCTGTGGTTTAACCCACAATGCCACCCGTGTCCCAAAGAAGTAGTAACCAAATATAATTAATGAACTAACCTACATGTTCTTCTTTAGAAATGAGTTGTTGATGCTGGAATATCAGTTTTAATGTGTGTGGTGTTTTTTTAAAAAAAATCTCTGGAGCTTACACTTACTCTAGATTTGTAACAACAAGTTCTAATCCTGATTGCAATTTTTAAAATCTACATTAGATCTCTTTGAGCACACCTGCTTCAAGGGGCTCAATACTGCCAGGTAAGTGCTCTTTGTCAGTGGATCCTGGCAAGTTTGCTTGGCATCAGACTCAGGTACAAATGGGGTCACTATATTAATTTTTCACAAGGCCCAAAAGCAACACTAAGTGGGGCACTGTGGGAAATTGAAATGGCAGTAAGATCCAGGCACCCAGCATGGAGAACCAGGCCAAATGAGTAAATAAAACAGGGCCAGGGAAGGCTCTCCATTCCTCCTCTGCCAACCCTTTTCCCAGCAGGCTAATTCATTTTTAACAGGCTGGCCAATTTTGTGAGCCTGCTAACAGCACACCTCTAAATATATACAAGAGGGAAGACCTGGTGCCTTCAAGCTATGCTTATGAGTGTCATCCTGGCTGGGCCAGCAAGCTGGAAAAGACTGAATCTCATTCTGACCCAGCTGCCTCTGAAGATGGTTCAGAAACTTCAGCTGCTGTAGAATTGGACAGCCAGGGTGCTCACGGGGGCAAGACTATCTGTGCATATTACACTGATCCTGGCCCAACTGCACTGCCTGCCAATTAGTTTCCAGGCCCAATTCAAAGTGCTGGTTTTGACCTAAAGGTAAAGGTACCCCTGCCCATATGGGCCAGTCTTGACAGACTCTAGGGTTGTGCGCTCATCTCACTCTAGAGGCCGGGAGCCAGCGCTGTCCGCAGACACTTCCGGGTCACGTGGCCAGCATGACGAAGCTGCTCCGGCGAACCGGCACCAGAGCAGCACACGGAAACGCCGTTTACCTTCCCGCTATAAAGCAGTCCCTATTTATCTACTTGCACTTAAGGGTGCTTTCGAACTGCTAGGTGGGCAGGAACTGGGACTGAACGACGGGAGCTCACCCCACCGCGGGGATTCGAACCGCCGACCATGCGATCGGCAAGTCCTAGGCGCTGAGGTTTTACCCACAGCGCCACCCGCATCCCTTTTTGACCTAAAAAGCCTTAAATGGCTCAGGAGCGCAATACCTCAAGGACCATATGAACTGACCCAGAAAGGGAGAGGAAAAGAGGGTGGGGAAAGAGAAAAGAGATGTTCCCTAACTTTTGCAAAAAAAAAAAGAACCATGTGCAACCATGGTTAATGCAAACGCCAACTACTGAAATATTGTTGCACATGACCCCAATCTCCGAGCAGTGTGGGATGCCAGGGGTTCCAGGCGGCTTACCCAGGGACCATGTTTCCTTTTGGAAATGAGGCATAGCAGAGACTGTGGTGTCTTTATGATGTATGGTTTATTTACACATATATACAACCCAAGTCTATGATGGATTCAACCGGAGCTGTAAATTCAAACAGAAATCAGCCTGACTCCCTCTGCAGCTTTAGCTGCTTTTAAAAGCCTGCAACCATTTCTTCTCCTCTAGGTCACACCATAGCCAACCCTCAAATTTGAACTCTACTTAAAACTCTGCCTTTGTCTACTAACTAACTCTGAGTTGAGGGAGGAGCCCTTCCCATTTGCCGTATCGCACAGGGCACCCCACTTTGGCTTTTCTAATGCCTTATCGCCTTCCCTATGTTCTCTAAATGGCTTGTCTCCCAAGCGATTACTTGATCAGGAAACTGACCTGGCTTATATTTTAACATTTGCATTGATTAAATTATAACCCCCATTAGACCCAGGAATTTAGGGGAATCTGGTACCCACAAACTCCAAATGTGCACTATATCCAAATAGGCAAATGAAGCCCAACCTTTCCTTTGGTGTCCAACAACACTGAAGTCTTTTTATTGGGGGTGGTTTTAGCTCACTACGGATGTGGGTGGCGCGGTGGTCTAAACCACAGAGCCTAGGGCTTGCCGATCAGAAGGTCGGTGGTTCGAATCCCTGTGAAGGGATGGGCTCTCATTGTTCGGTCCCTGCTCCTGCCCACCTAGCAGTTCAAAAGCACGTCAAGTGCAAGTAGATAAAAAGGTACCTCTCTGGCAGGAAGGCGTTTCCGTGCACTGCTCTGGTTTGCCAGAAGCGGCTTAGTCATGCTGGTCACATGACCCAGAAGCTGTCTGCGGACAAACGCCAGCTCCCTCGTCCTATAGAGCAAGATGAGCACGCAACCCCAGAGTCACCTGCAACTGGACCTAACATTCAGGTGTACCTTTACCTTTACCTTTAGCTCACTAGATTTTTTTGAAACTAGCTGGTAGTTCTTCCATTATGTGTAGAAAGGGACAATGTTACCCTATTTCACCCACACACACCAAGTGAAATGGAAACTATTTGCATTTATGCCATTCAGCTCAATCTTGTATACATTTACTCAAAAGTAAGTCCCACTGAGTACAAAGGTCTGCAGCCAACATTTACCTGACTTCCTTTATTCTGTGGGAAGGATTCAAGGTTTGCACAACTGACGTGCATTAAATTGCTCTGTTGCCCTAGCACAAGAAATCCACTTTAAATAAAAACAAATAAATAAAGTTTTTTTGGTGTCAGGGAAATGCACTGAAAAGTGTGGAATGAAGGAACAGTTAATAGGAGGAAGTGGAAACTCCCTTCAAGGAAATCAGGATGGATGCAGGACGAATGCTTATTGGTGAATCACTGCTCCATAAACAAAACAAGGCAGAATGGAGACTAGGCATTGTCCAACCACCAGCTAAACTTTGTACAAACAAATCAGGATGACTGATGAATGAACTGGTCATCTGGGGGAGTCCTGCACCAGAGTCTGGAAGAGCCGTCGCTTGCGAGGGACAGAGGCAGTAAAGAGTGCTGCTTATTTGTTCAGGCAGTTACAGGCAAAAGTAGCCAAGGAATCAGTAGTAGCCAGACAACAGGATGCAACTAAATGTGATAATCAGATGCACATCAAAGCCTTTCTGCATCGCCATCTGTATTTATTTCTCTCTTATTCTGAAAGATTTTAATCTGTAAAGACCATAACCAAATTGTTGCTGCTCTCCCATATTTATGCCAGATGCCAAATTACTCATATAAAAGAAAGGAGACTTGCAAGAATTAATGACCTGTGATATCTCTTTGTTTTAGAGAGCAAAGTCATCCAGGAATCAGCCCAAACATCTCTTTAGTAATGAACTCCAGCCAAGGCTCCTAGTAATGTTTAGATTTGATCCTCTTCTTTCATTTCAGCCACAAGAAAGCATCACAACAGGAGAGGGAGGGGGGTAAACCTCTAACATGGTGGCACCTCATTGTCACTGAGGATTCCTTGATCTTTGCTTTGTCTATGTCTGCTGATTTTCAGTTATTCTGCCTCTCCTTGTTACTTTTCCTGAGTCTTGTTGCTTGAAACAAAAGGCAAAATAGGTTCTTGGATATTTCCTTTTTAGTCACAAGCAGATGCTAAAATTAGGTTTTGTACCATCTCCTCGAACTGGTCTGCAGCGATAACATGTAATGCCGTTTTGGGCAATAAATGACTTTGAGGCAGGCAATCTCTCCTAACCAAACCTACCTCACAGGATCGTTGTGAGGATGAAAATGGGGTGGCAGGGAGGGGGAGACATTTATGCTAGCTTGGCAGAAAGGTGGGATATAAATGAAGCAAGTAGATACATACATACATTTTCCTTGAATGCTGAAGGCAGATCAAATTCTTTAACCACCAGACAATTGGGCATATCTGTAATGGATGGAAGGGGAAGTTGTGGCCGGAAGCAAAAGTGGACCAAGCAATGGAAGCTGTGGTCCTCCGTTATGTTGCTTCTGGTCCCATCCAACATTGACATGTGGTCCCTGTAGGTTAAAGCTCCCAGGGACTGAAGAAGCCTGCCATTTCTGTTTTGTAGAGATGTGCAATGCATCTGATGCCTGTTTCCATGCAAGAAGTAAATGGAACTGCGTTCAGTGGGGCTTACTCCTGGTGTGCTTGGGAACATAGCCTCAAAGTTTAATTTTTCGAGCCAGGATGCTTTACGCTCAGAGATGGAAAGAAGATTCTGTACCAACCAAAGAGGAGTGGCAAAACAAACTTATGGACTATGCCGAAAGGGCAAAATTAACGGGAGCAATAAGGAACCAAGAAGAGAAAAAACTTTATTAGGGAGACTGAAGAACATTTGTAGATTCTTTGAAATGCTATTGTACACATATTAGTTCATTAGCAGGACTAACTGAAACCAAACAGTTAAAATATAACTTAAAAGGAAACCATTGAGTAATTAATAATTGGATTAATGAAGAAAATGCAGGGTTATAATTTAAAATAAAATTAGAAATTGCAAAAGGGGTGGGGAAAGTTAAAAAAATTTGTTTATTGTAATATTGGATTTGTATTGCTGTTGAAATATTTTTTAAAAAACTGGAAACTGAAATTATTGTTTTTTTAAGTTTAATTTTTCAGCTTCCCCTGCAAGGCTTGAAAGTGGCAGCAGAGTACGGCTGTAATCCTATGTCGATTTCCTAAGGTGGTTAAATCCTATGGGACTCAGTGGAATTTATGTTGAAGTTTGGCTGGGGCTGGTCCTGGAATTTGTGGGAAATGGGTTGAAGGTCCTTCCCTGAGCTCTCATGGAGCATATACTGGCTCTGGGACACTGTCCCTTTGCAGCGTGTGCGAAAAAGCCATAAAGCACCAAACGTCTTACGAATAGCTCTTTCGCTTGCATCCAGATATGCGTTTATTGAAAGGTTTGGTGCTCTGCCATCCCCTGATTTCCATAATATGCTATTTAGTTTTTGGCAGTTTGAGAATCTGGAATTGCCAGGAAGTTTCTTCGTCCGGAAACAACTGGTGGTTGGCTGCAATTTGAAGTTATTGTTGAGCAGAAATTATACCTTCTCCCCCAAAGGTGCTATTCAGAGATTCCGACAAATCTTTCTGTCCCCCCTGCTACTGTCCCAAGGTGACAAAGAGGAAATAGCGCTGTAATCAGAGACCTCTATTCTACTAATAAAATTAAATGGGACAGTCGAATAAAAACACACACACAACCAGCAACGTTTAATAGCACGAGAGCACCAGGGGGCACTCTTGACCTGCCGTTGAATTGCACTGCATTGGCAAAGCAGACAGTAATCCGCAGATGAGACTGGAAACACATTAGGAGATTGACATTTAAGTATTTACACCAGGCTTACAATGGCAAATTCACAGTGTGCTTTCATAAACAAAGGGTCTGCCCAGACATTTTTTCTAAAAGGTTTTCTTTTTAGCGTCACACTTATGCTCATTCCTATGGGAGCCAGCAACAAAATATCCCTTCTCCCTGTGATGTATGGAAGGAATATAGCCTTTCTCAGCTTTCCTGAGTGGGAACAGGTGTAGTTATGTATATATAGAGTGTGCACACTGGGTTCAGTTTTTGTTTCTTTTAAGTGGATTCTGCCACTAGTCCCAGAAGGGACTCAGCAAACTACCATATGTGCGAGTGAAAAAAAGCTTCCATTCCTATCTATGGCATAGAACAGGATGCTTGTTTCGCTGGAAGAAGTCCTCTGCTCGAGTGGGACTTACTCGCAGGAAAATAGCACCCCTTCCATTGCTTGAAAGTGGCAGCAGAGTTAGGTTGCAATCCTAAATCCATATAGCAAGTCCATTTGGACACAATGGGATTTACTTGTTCTGAGAATAAAACTGAGCTGCATGTCTGAATGAGGTTGATCCTGGCACTTGGAGAAAGTTCAGAAGAGAGCTGGAATTCTTGCCTTAACCTCATATAGAGCATAATACCAGCACTGGGGCACTGTACCTTTGCAATGTGTCTGAAAAAGCCAGAAATCACTGCATGCCTTACAAATAGCTCTCTTGCATGCACCCAGAAGAAGAAAAAAGCACCATCTTGAAAATGGCATTGCACGGCTGCTGTTTATACATATTTATATATTTCACACCCTATATATATATAAAACCCATGAGTGCTGCTTAAAGGAAACCTTCCCAAATTAGTGCAAGTCCTTTATGTCATTCATCATTACAAGTGGCATCACGGCTCCACTGTGAGATATAGCTGTAACACTTGTTCACTTGCAGAATGATTGTGAAAAAAAATATTTTAAAAAATGTGCAACACTAGTTGCATTTCTGGAAAGGCCAAATGTGTGATTCTACAGTGCAAAGCTTATTCTGCTAATGGTATCTTCTCTGCAACATGGTTCTTCTTGTGTTTAAATAAAGGTTTCCTTCAAATCAGGGCTGGGGAAATTGGTGCCCATGAGATATTGTGTGACTACAATCTCCACCATCTCTGATCACTGGCTATGCTAACAGAAGTTTTAGCTCATCGACATCTGAAGGTCTATAAGTTCCCCTTCCTTTTCTGCATATAAAGCAAAATAGACATTTTATTTAGTCTGTATTCATCTCTTCCCCTCCCCCCCCAAAGCAAACTACTTTCTTATAGAACCATGAGTGACAGCTTGTGTGCTTTGCTTTTAAATAAAATTATATTTACTGTCAGGAACACCTTATCAGGATACTTGTTTGAATGATTACAAAACTAACAATCTGGAAAATTGGGAAATAATATATGATGTGTGAGAGATTTTGAAGTCCCACTTAAGAAGCAATCCACTTTATACAAACACCAACTGCTTAACTCTTCCCCCTGCATTTTCTGAACACAACACCTTGAATGCACTAACTGATGCCCTTGCAAGAAATCAATGTGATTAAAGGAGTTTTATTTGAACCAGGAATCCCTGGGGCTCAGCTGGGGCACCTGTTTTTGACTGGGCTCAGGTTTGGATTTATAACTAGATGTAATAGCAAAGAAAGAGCATCGGCTTAAATGTCTCTTGTAGAAATCAGTGGAATTAAATGCAGTATCCTTGACTAGCTGCCTTTAAGAAGCAGCCTTCAGCAGCACCCTTCCCCACTCCCTTTTCCCCAAGCAAGCCAATTCATGCAACTTCTGCCTGCCTGGGGATGCTGACGGAGATCAGGCTGCCGTCCAGAGAGTAAGCAGGTGAAGGGCACAAAAATGCTTTTTAGGTGGGAAAACAAGTAATGATGGCAAACAGCAGTTGCCACCTTGCCCTTTGGGTGGTGCAGTGGATCCAGTTCCGTCCACCACACTGCCCAGAGAGAGAAGGCAGTGCAGTGGCTCTGACCCTGAAGCAATTCCTGCCTATAAATTGCCTACTCCAATAAGGAAATTGGTCACTCTTTCTCCAAGCAGAGTGGTAGGGAAAAGTAGGGTGGTTTCATCCAGTCAGCTCCAAAGAGACAGAGGCAAAGGCGGTGTTGCTTTCTAGTTCAGTGGTACCGGGTTACAGACGCTTCAGGTTACAGACTCCGCTAACCCAGAAATAGTACTTCTGGTTAAGAACTTTGCTTCAGGATGAGAACAGAAATCGGGCTCCGGCGGTGCGGCAGCAGCAGAAGGCCCCATTAGCTAAAGTGGTGCTTCAGGTTAAGAACAGTTTCAGGTTAAGAACGGGCCTCCAGAACGAATTAAGTACTTAACCCGAGGTACCACTCTATTTGCTCATTGGTTGCTTGCTGGAATCAGGGTCAGGCCATCTCTAGTCACTCTGCTAGGTAAGACAAAGGACAAGATGTATTTTATGTATTATTACATAAGTATATCTCCCTTTTCTTCCAAGAAGCTCAAAAAGACATGATTGGTTCTCCACCAATCCATTTTACCTCCACAACAACCCTGTGAGGGAGGTTATGTTGAGAAATGGCAGCAGTGTCTGAGTCACATGGTTGTGATCATTCTGATTTGTGGGGAGGTTATACCGGTACATATATTGCGTCAGGCAAGTGTTACCCCACACTTTCTGGTGCATTTCCCCATGACTTTCTTTATCAAATCACCATTAATTGTGCAACCTGGATTGTGATTCGATTCCGCCTGGAAATAGTGGCAGCCTAGAATCATAGCTGTCAACTGTTCCCTTTTCTTGTGAGGAATCCTATCTGGAATAAGGGAATCCTATTCGGAATAAGGGAATTTCCCTTTTAAAAAAGGGAAACGTTGACAGCTATGCCTAGAATCATTCAAAGGGACTGGCCAGACTGGCGTGCAAGAGACATGCTTATTGTGAGAAGCATGCATGAGAAGCACCCAAGTTTCCTGCAGCAGCCACCGGCTGCCCTCCCATACTTGTCAATTTACCCCTTTGGGTGGGTAAAAAAAAAAAAAAAGATTTATTATCATAAAAAAAGACCTCTGTGACCTGTTTGCAAATTAAGTATGCGCCTGGGAGCGCGCGCGCACAGAGCGAGGGAGAACTGCCCGTTTGCTGCTGGGGATGCGGAAATCCCATAAGAACCGCTACCTTTCGGGGCGGGCGAGGAAAGGCAGTGGGGGTCCCCAATGGGGGTCCCCGAGAATAGAATGTCGAGGTCTTCCCTCCCCCCTTGTCTAAAGCCTCGACCCTTATCTAGAGGCAAAGCGGACCTCCGCCTCTTGCCTGCGCTAAGCCCCGGCAGTCAACCGCGCCGACGCTCCCGAGTCCCGCAGCGGGGGACGAAAAGCGAATCGCCCGCTTCCGACGGCGGCGAAGCGGTTAAAGCCAAATCCGCGTCGCGCCTTCCCAGACATGCTTTGCTTAATCCCCTTTCGGACTTATTGTTGACGGCGGCGAGTCGCCCATCGCCTCCCCCCCCTGCCCCGCCCGCTCTCTGCGGAGTAACCAGCAGCGTCTCTCTCCACGCTCCTTAGCGGCCGCCCGACGGAGCTGCTCTGGCCGACCCCTCCGACGAGCGGCGGCTCCTCTCGCTCCTGTTGACTGACGCGCCGAGGAGCCAGTGGCGCGCGGGCCGAAGCGACCCCGGCTCTCCGCGCGGGGAGGAGGACGAGGGGCTGGGGGCGGAGCCGGCCGCCGAGCTGGGACTCGACGGGGAGGCGCGTGGGCGGGCCGGGAGGCGGCTGGCCAATGGGAGGCGGGGACGGGGCGGGCTCGCCGAGCCCGGGCGGGAGGGGCCGAGCAGGAGGGCGTCGCGCCGGCGAGTGAAGAGCCGAGAGCGCCAGGAGGGGCGTGCAAAGTTTCTGCCGGGCTCGCTGCTGCGCGGTGGGTGCGGGCAGGAGGCTCCCTCGCGCGAGCGCGCTCTCCTCTCTGCCGTCCGGCTGGGCGAGCCGAGCAGCTGATGGAGGCGAAGCGGGGACCCGAACTCGCGCCCAGCTGAGCGGCTGCCGGGCGCTCCGAGCCTTGCAGGGGAGACGCTGCAACCCAAAAAGTTCCTGCTCGTCTCGGCAGAGTAAAAAAAAAAAAAGGAGTCTCTTCGCCCCGCGTCTCCCCTTTTCGTTTTGCACCCCCGATCTCTGGCGAGGTGTCTCTGCGCGCCTTGTGGGTGCTGTGCGCGCCGCCGGCTGCCCAGCCCGCGGCGGAGCTGATGCTCGCAGGGATGTACAAAAGAGAGGCAAGCCGGGGCGGCCGCTCTTAGCAGAAGAGAACTTTTTCGCACAATGCCCAGGAGCGCTCCGAGCTGCGCGCACGTCCAGAAAGGCTCCAAGCAGCGGCGGCGACGGCTAAAGGTGGGACAAGACGGCGGAGAAAAGACGCTCCGAAGAAGCTGAGAAGGAGGAGGAGGAGGAATCGGCTGCAAAGAAAGGACGCTGGGTTATAGCGAGCGAAGAGCGCTGGCGAGAGGGGAGCGCTGGCACTTTTCACGCCAAGTTGCTCCGCCGCGCGTCCCGTCGGCTCTCGGCGCGAGTTTTGCTGAAAGGACTGGACGGACTTTTCTCGCTCTCTGTGAGTAACCATCCAGCCCGGAGCCGCGGGGGGTTCATTTTGGCCAGGCAAACGCTGGTCCCCCAGCCCGCACAAGTCGCTTGAAGGGAGGGGCAGGGGCAGCAGGACAAGAGAAGGCTGCGCCTTGGTGGCAGCGACGGCTCTCGGACCGACGGCTTGTTTCGCCTGGCGCCTGCCCCGCACGCAAAAAGAGATGCCCGCGGCTGCGGAGGCCATGACAACCCGCGCTTCCCCACCTGGGCTCCGCTGGTGATGTGGATTGGCGCTGCCCGCCCGACTCTCCACGGACTTTGGGCATCTCTGGGTTGTCTTGGCTTGCCTGCTCGGTTGGCCTTTGGCTGTGAGGAAGGATCTTTCCCCTGCCCCGCTCCGACATCCTGGCTTGCACCATGGGCTCTTCCACCTGGCCGCTTCTCCCCTACTTCGCCTCCTTCCTGCTGCTGCCTCCGCTCCACGCCTCAGCTGAGCCCCGGCAGCTGTTCCAGGTGCTGGAGGAGCAACCTCCGGGCACCTGGGTGGGCACCATTGCCACCCGACCGGGCTTCACCTATCGCCTGAGTGAGCACCACGCCCTGTTCTCCATCAATGCCACTTCAGGAGACCTCCACACCCGGGCCACCATCGACCGCGAGAGCCTGGCCAGCGATGTGATGGATCTTGTGGTGCTCTCCAGCCAACCGACCTACCCCAGCGAGGTGCGTGTGGTGGTGCTGGACCTGAATGACAATGCTCCCGTCTTCCCGGACCCTTCCATTGTGGTGACCTTCAAGGAGGACACGGGGAGCGGCCGGCAGCTTATCCTGGACACGGCTACCGATGCAGACAGCGGGACCAATGGCGTGGACCACAGCTCTTACCGCATCGTGGGTGGCAACGAAGAGGGCCGCTTCCGGCTCAACATCACTCTCAACCCCAGTGGGGAAGGGGCCTTCCTGCACTTGGTCTCTCGTGGCGGGCTGGATCGAGAGGCCACCCCGGCCTACCAACTGCTGGTGCAGGTGGAGGACAAAGGGGAGCCGCGGAGGCGTGGATACTTACAAGTCAACGTCACGGTGCAGGATATAAATGACAACCCGCCAGTCTTTAGTCAGACCCTCTACCAAGCTCGTGTGCCTGAGGATGCACCTGTTGGGGCCAGTGTCCTGCAGGTGACGGCGGCGGATGCTGATGAGGGCACCAATGCTGACATCCGCTACCGCCTGGAGGGGACAGAAAGTGCTGCTGGAGATGGAACGGGGGCGCTTCCTTTTGAGGTGGACCCGGAAAGCGGGGTCATCCGGATCCGGGAGGCGCTGGACTACGAGTCCCGGCGTCAGTACTCCCTCACCGTCCAGGCTACAGACCGTGGGGTGCCTGCTTTAAGTGGCCGCGCCGAGGCTCTGATCCGCCTGCTCGATGTGAACGATAACGAGCCACGGGTCAAATTCCGCTATTTCCCGGCCACTTCCCGCTTTGCCTCTGTGGATGAGAATGCGGCGCCTGGCACAGTGGTGGCACTGTTGACTGTGAGTGATGCTGACTCACCGGCGGCCAATGGGAATATCTCTGTGTCCATCTTGGGTGGGAATGAGCAGCGCCACTTTGAGGTGCAGAGCAGCAAAGTCCCCAACCTGAGCCTTATCAAAGTGGCCGCTGCTCTGGACCGGGAGCGCATACCCACCTATAACCTCACCGTGGCTGTGATGGACAACTTTGGGGCTCCCCCGCCATCCCCCAGTGCCCTCCCCTCTGCCCTGAGCCCCGAAGGAGCTGCTCCTGCCCCGGTGAGCCGTTCCTCCGTGGCTAGCCTGGTGATCTTTGTGAACGACATCAACGACCACCCGCCTGTCTTTGGGCAGTCGGTGTACCAAGTGAATATCAGTGAAGAGGTGCCACCCGGGAGCTATGTGCAAGGCCTGAGTGCTACGGATCGTGACTCTGGTCTTAACGCCAACCTCAAGTATAGTATTGTTTCTGGCAATGAGCTGGGCTGGTTCTGTATTAGTGAGCACAGCGGCCTAGTCACCACCAAGAGCCTTGACACCAGCATGGCTAGGCCTCTCCTGGGGGTTTCTGGCCCAAGCACAGCAGCTTCTGGTGGGCTAGACCGGGAGATAGCTTCCCAGGTAGTGCTAAACGTCAGTGCTCGTGACCAAGGTGTGCAGCCCAAAGTTTCCTATGCCCAGCTGGTTGTGAATATCCTGGATGTTAATGACGAGAGGCCCCGGTTTGGCCAGCCAGATGGTTATCATGTGTCTGTGGCAGAGAATTCCCCTTCCGGAACTGAGCTGCTAGTTCTCACTGCTGCCGATGGCGACTTGGGAGATAATGGCACAGTGCGCTTCTCCTTGCAAGAATCTGAGCCGGGAGGGGTGGTGGGTGGTCTGTCGGTTGCTCCGTGGGGATTTTTCCGCTTGGATCCTATATCAGGCAGGCTCAGCACAATCTCACAGCTAGATCGGGAAGAACAGGGGCAATACACCCTGCAGGTCCTAGCCACTGACCTGGGCTCTCCTCCCCTCTCCTCAGTGGCTCAGGTTAACGTCAGCTTGCTTGATGTGAATGATAACAGCCCCCTCTTCTACCCTGTCCAGTACTTTGCCCACATCCAAGAAAATGAGCCTGCAGGCAGTTATGTAGCCACTGTGTCTGCCAGTGACCCCGACCTTGGGCTGAATGGGACCATCAGGTACAGCATCTCGGCAGGAGACACCTCCAGGTTTCAGATTCATAGCCTAACGGGGGTTATCACCACCAAAACAGTCCTGGATAGAGAGGAAAAGACTGCTTACCAGCTTCAGGTAGTGGCCAGTGATGGTGGCAACCTCCAGTCCCAGAACCAGGCCATCGTTACTGTCACTGTCTTAGACACCCAGGATAATCCCCCGGTGTTTGGCCAGGATATCTACAGCTTTGTGGTGTTTGAAAATGTTGCCTTGGGTTACCACGTAGGCCGTGTTTCCGCTTCCTCTATGGACCTGAGCACCAACATCACTTACCTGATCACCACAGGCGATCAGAGGGGTATCTTTGAGATTCACAAGATGACAGGCCTGATCACCACCGCCAGCGTCATAGACAGGGAAGAGCAGGCCTTTTACCAGCTCAAAGTGGTGGCGAGTGGTGGGACAATAACGGGGGATGCTTTGGTCAATATAACTGTCAGAGATTTAAATGACAATTCCCCCCACTTCCTGCATGCAGTGGAAAGTGTGAATGTGGTTGAGAACTGGAGTACTGGGCATACCATCTTCCAAGCCAAAGCGGTTGACCCTGATGAAGGGGTGAACGGCAAGGTCCTCTACAGCCTTAAGCAAAATCCCAAGGACCTATTTAATGTCGATGAGCAGAGTGGTGCTGTAAGCTTGACAGGGCCACTGGACATAAATGCTGGGTCTTATCAAGTGGAGATTATGGCCACAGATTTGGGGGTCCCTCAGCATTCCTCTAGTTTCATTTTAACAGTCTCTGTCCATGATGTAAATGACAACCCACCCGTGTTTGATCAGCTCTCCTATGAAGTCACCATCTCTGAGCTGGAGCCTGTGAACTCCAGGTTCTTTAGCGTGCATGCTTCTGACCGAGATTCAGGCGCAAATGGAGAAATAGCTTACGCCATAATAGAAGGAAATACTGGAGATGCCTTTGGCATATTTCCAGATGGGCAGCTGTATATAAAGTGTGAGCTGGATCGTGAACTTCAGGAAAGATACACGCTACTGGTGGAGGCTTCTGATAGAGCTGTGGAACCGCTCAGTGCCACTGTAAACGTCACTGTCATTCTAGAAGATGTCAATGATAACAGGCCATTGTTTAACAGTACTAATTATGTTTTTTATTATGAGGAGGAGCAGAATGGTGGGTCCTTTGTAGGTAAAATCAGTGCTGTTGACAAAGACTCTGGGTCGAACGGTGAAGTCAGATACTCATTTGAACACATGCAGCCTGATTTTGAGTTGAATGCCATGAGTGGGGAAATCACAAGCACTCATCAGTTGGACAGGGAATCCCTTATGAGGCAGAGGGGAGCAGCTGTGTTTACGCTTACAGTAATTGCGATGGATCAGGGGTTGCCAAAGCCTTTAAGGGACCAGGCAACTGTGCAGGTTTACTTGAAGGATATCAATGATAATGCACCCAAGTTTTTAAAAGAACTTTACCAAGCTTCAATATCAGAACTAGCTGCAAACCTGACACACGTTTTAAGGGTGTCTGCCTCCGATGTTGATGAAAGCAATAATGGACTGATCCACTATTCTGTCATTAAGGGCAACGAAGAAAACCAGTTTACAATAGACAGTGGCACTGGTCAGGTGACTTTAATTGGCAAACTGGACCACGAAGCTACTGCAGCTTACTCACTTACCATCCAAGCAGTAGATTCTGGGGTGGTTCCCCTAAGCTCTGTTTGTACATTGAACATTGACATACTGGATGAAAATGACAACAGCCCTTCCTTTCCCAAGTCAACTTTGTTTGTTGATGTCTTGGAAAACATGAGGATTGGGGAACTTGTGTCTTCTGTTACTGCCACTGATTCTGACTCGGGGGACAATGCTGACCTTCATTATAGCATTACAGGAACAAATAACCACGGGACGTTTAGCATCAGTCCCAACACTGGCAGCATTTTCCTGGCCAAAAAGTTGGATTTCGAAACCCAGTCCATGTATAAACTAAACATCACTGCAAAAGACAAAGGAAGGCCTCCTCAATCCTCTACCATGTCTGTTGTAATATATGTCAGGGATTATAATGACAACCCACCCAAATTCCCACCTGGAGATATATTTAAGTCTGTTGTTGAGAACATTGCCATTGGCACCTCAGTCATTGCTGTAACTGCTCATGACCCAGATGCAGATATTAATGGGCAGCTGACCTATACAATCATTCAGCAGATGCCAAGAGGGAACCACTTCCGTATCGACGAAGTCAAAGGAACAATATATACCAGTGCCGAAATAGATCGTGAGTTTGCTAATCTCTTTGAGCTAACAGTGAAAGCAACTGACCAGGCTGTCCCTGTAGAATCTAGAAAGTTTGCTTTGAAGAATGTGACCATTTTGGTAACTGACCAGAATGACAACATTCCTACTTTTGTATCACAAAATGCCCTTGCTGCGGACCCCTCTGTTGTGATTGGCACAGTTCTGACCACGATTGTTGCCGCGGATCCTGATGAAGGAGCAAATGGGGAGGTGGAGTATGAAATAATTAACGGGGACACAGACACCTTTATCGTGGATCGATACAGTGGGGACCTGAGAGTGTCAACAACCTTAGTGCCATCTCAGCTTATGTACAGCTTCATCGTTGCAGCCACAGATCTTGGCCCAGAGAGAAGGAAATCCACCACTGAGATGACTGTAATTCTGCAAGGACTTGATGGGCCTGTTTTCACTCAGCCAAAATACATCACCATTTTAAAAGAAGGTGAGCCTATTGGGACAGATGTGATATCCATTGAGGCAGCTAGTCCTAGGGGTACTGAAGCTCTAGTGGAGTATTTCATAGTCTCGGTGCGTTGTGAAGACAAAATGTTTGGCCGACTCTTTACCATTGGGCGTCACACCGGGGTGATCCAGACTGCGGCCATTTTGGACCGGGAACAAGGAGCTCGCCTGTATCTGGTGGACGTTTATGCCATCGAAAAATCTGCTGCTTTGCCACGAACTCAGAGAGCAGAGGTAACATCTCTTTTATTTATTTCTTTGAAAAGTAAATAGCTGTTTTGTTTTTGGTCCTGTCAGCTCAGTTCATTTATGCTGTTCTCCTGTACATATTTTTGTATCCAGTCCCCTTGCTTCCAGAGGAATTTACTTCAGAGTAGACTTGCATGGACTTCTCAGAAGTAAGTCCCACTGAGTTCAGAGGGACTTACTTCCAGGAAAACATATATAGATTTGCAGACTTTGTCTTACAGAAGTCAGCTGTTTTACAGGTACCAAGGTTTTTCATTGTTGGATTTTTTTTCTTCGCTTTGAAATTGCATGTTGTTTTCTTCAGCATTAATATCCACTCAACAGATTGTGTTGGAGCAAAGCAGAGTTGTTTTTTCTTTGACATCCGTGAGCTGATTAGCATTCTACATAAGTGACTTTTCGTTCTAACTGCACAAGCCAACACTCGGTATTAACTATTTGGCTTTAACTGTGGGCTGTGACATTTTCCCCATGTATGAAAAATGCTGTATGATGTGGGGCTTTCTCTTAGGCCTCTTGCTGATCACTTCGGTTTATCTTAACTTGCTAAGTAGACGTTTGAGTTTTTAGCTGCTTCTACGAGAGAGTGGACTGTTTTCTTACTGATCATTGTTCAATGCTAGAGCATTTGGACAAGGCCCAGGAAAATTTTGACTTCCCTTCCAAATGAGTTTCCCTTCACCTCTGAACACAGCTTCTATTCCTCTGGTCTTGCCAATATTCAGGATTGTGTCTAAAGACTTGCTGATACCCTTAGGTTGTTACAGAAGCCAAATGGTGAATGTTAAAAAGACTCTGTTAGTAACCTGATTGGTGATTTAGAGTGAACGGATTCCAAAACATTAGTTATGATATCTTAATGTTCTGCCAAGTGTCTGTTTCTGCTGAAGGTGTTTTGCTGTTAAGCAAGCATATTTGTATAATCTTTCATGTGGCTAGAATGGGTATTGTCTTCCAGAGAGATAAATTTGGAAACTTCTCAGCCAACAAGGCGGGGCTTTTATTCCCTCCCCCACATTTTGACATTGTTCAGGCTCCTCTGACTTCTGCATGAGTCATTTCATTTTTGTGCACTGGCAGTTCAGAGCAGAACCTCTTCTATACTCAACCAGCAGGGGATGCCGGAAGTGTAGAATGAGTCAAACATTTCCCTCATGGTCTTAAGCCTTTTAGTTCTGAAACTGAACACAATTGCATATTCCAAAGACTGACATCAATATGCTAATCCACACTGCAACCCTCTGCACATTTACTTGGGAGTTGGTAAAGATTGCAAGCTTTAATCCTGCACCCACTTACCTGGAAATAAGCCCTGTTTAATTCACTGGGACATACTTCCGAGTAAACTTGCATAAGATTGCACTGTAAAACTCCAAAATTTCTTGTTCCGTCAGTATACTGTACTTGCATCAGTTTACTCTGGAATTATGCCTCTGAGATGAACCGAGTTTGTGGACAGCAGCGATTGCAAAAACGCCGTTTGCATTTGTTTTTCACAATAAGTTTTAAAGGCAGAAAGTTGCTGAAAACGTGTAAAAGAGCATAATTTGTTTTTACATGATTTATTAGGGCTTCATGAGAAAGATCAATAAGGAATTTGACCATATTAGCGATTCCAGCTGTTGCTATGTTATAATGAATGATTCATATTACTAGAAGGAATCTTAAAGTGCTTTATTACGGAAGAAATAATGTTATCAACAGGTTTTCAGCTCCAACTATGAGTTCAACTCAGTTAAACCAAAGGGGCTAAGCCAAACAAGGTTCACATTTGAATTTAAAGATGTTATGAATTGGGGTGTTAATATATAGTATCCGATTATGGGAAAGTTAAGTCTAAGCTTGCAATCTCTTACCTGAATGCACTTAATTGAAGGTTCAAGACCTATTCATGCAAATAATCGGGTGTCTGTGGAAGGAACAGGTGATTACTTAGAAGGCCTGCACATGCCCTGAGCTACCTCCGCCCTGTCCCAGTAAGTAAGACGCTGCTACTGGGCGGCTGGATCCATGGCGTCACCATGCCAAAACAGCTGATTTTCAAATAAATGTTCCACCAGGAGCTTTCAGGGGGCTTTATATTGGTTATAAATATCAGCTTGACAAAACCATTCAGTAGTGGACACCATAGTGGGGCAGAGATGCTTACCTGACCTAATGGCAGGTGAGTAACAGAAGCTTATCGTGAGGAGGGGACAGGGAAGGTGGTGGCAAGTTCAGCGTGGTGCAAAGGCACTGGCAGAGCCAATACACCATTCCTGGTGGTGTGTTTGCAACTCCTCTCTTCTCCCCCTCTTCCTCTTGATAAAGAGCAGCGACTCACCTGCTGGGTGACTCACCTGATGGCAAGTGCCTCCATTTGCACCACACGGTCTGTTACTGAAACCAATTACATAGGTGGTGGGAAGTCTGCATAGGATTAAAACCCCAATGTTATAATTTTTCCAAAGAAGCAGAATAATAATCCACGTCCCCCTTTAAAATAGCAGCATCCTTTAAAAGTAACATCTTATTGCTGCCCTGGGTGGTGCAATGGGTCATGGCGTCTGACTCTTAGCCAGAAGCTTGGTGGTTTGTGCCTACCCAGGGATGGCTCTGGGCAGAATTCCTGCTTACAGGGGGTTGGACTAGATGACCCTCAGGGTTCCCTCCAACTTCATGATTTTATTATTTTTGGGGAGGAAGGACAAGATAGACATAACTTCATGCTCTGCACGCTGCTCATTTAAGTTCTATGTCAGGGCTTTCCTGCCCTGTGCTATGCAAGTATTTTGAACAGGAGACAAGATTCTGAATAACTGCTTTGATTGGCATGTGCTCCTTTTCATATTGTATAATGACATGCTACAAATATCCTCACAATTTACACACAGTGACAATTCAGGTGGAATCTACATATATATATAAAAGTTCTGAAAATGCTTTTCTTTAAAGCGTTTTTTTAAAAAAATGCATTGAATTTTCCATAAGGCTCGCCATCACCATCTAGTGCCACATTGTATATTGCGCTTAAAACACACTTAAAGGTAAAGGTACCCCTGAACATTAGGTCCAGTCGTGGATGAGTCTGGGGTTGCACGCTCATCTCACTCTATAGGCCAAGGAAGCCGGCGTTTGTCCGCAGACAGTTTTTCCGGGTCATGTGGCCAGCATGACTAAGCTGCTTCTGGTGAACCAGAGCAGCGCACAGAAACGCTGTTTACCGTCCCGCCAGAACAGTACCTATTTATCTACTTGCACTTCAAACTGCTAGGTGGGCAGGAGCTGGGACTGAACAATGGGAGCTCACCCCTTCGTGGGGATTTGAACCACCGACCTTCTGATCGGCAAGCCCTAGGCTCTGTGGTTTTAGACCATAGCACCACCCACGTCAAAACACACTTAGAATGTTTTATTTGCAGCTGCATAGCTGCATCCTCGGACAGAGTAGAATTTCGTTCCTTTAGGATCAAGGACTGTTTTTGATGTGATTTAATAGGAGTTGCGCTGTGTATGGCAAAGGTGTAAGCAATCCCCCATGTGTTCAAACAAATAAAAACATTGGAAGTAAAATAATCCAAGACACTCCAGTCACTGGTACCTCACTGGCGTGGAAGCGGGGGGCGGGGCTGCTGCTTCAAAATAATTTGCATAACCACACCCACCTGTATTGTATTGCTCACATGACAGCCTGTTGAATTATAGATTATTTGAGATGTTACTTTCTTATGGAATCCAGGTGTTGTTGAAGTTGGGGAGGAATATTGTGGGGCGGGGTGTACTTTTACCTGAATATACCAGGTTTCAACTGTTAATTTTGAGTGCTTCTAACCAGAGTGGTATTGTTTGTGCTAAACATGCCATGTTGGGGGAGATATCCTGCCTTTTATCGCAGAGCAGCGAACCTCATACATTTCTAGCCTATAAACATTCAGCCTGCAGTCCTGTTCACTTGTGTGAAATATGAAGTACCATTGATTTCAAAGGGATTTTAGCATAAGTAACTGTGCACAGGATTGCAATCATATGCCACATCTGGAGCACCAAAGGCTGCTCTGATGCAGAGAAGGGAAGGCACCTAAACTTGGGGCAATCATGCTGTGTGATGCAATTTTTTGGGGTGACTTACAAATGTATTTGAATCTTACGTTTATAGAGCTTGTTGCTTTCATTTGGTTCTGTGTGAGAAGTCAGGCGATTTCTAAAGGAATCTGTTGGAAGCATGATTAAGATGCCTAGATTTTTTAAAATATATAATACCTCTGCACAACTAAAGATTGATGTTTTCCTAGGAGTTTTCATATAACTATTTAGGCTCCCTGGTGTTTCTTCCCCCTCCCCAGTCTCCCCTTCCGCCACTGTTGTTTTTGTAATCCATCATGAAGCCTCATGCTGTCCGAATGATAAAGAAATATTGCCACTAAAAGAGGCAGGGATTGTTTCAGCTTTTTAATTGTTTGAGCTTCTTTTGCTTTGTTTGTTGTGAATAGGTTTTTTTATCAGGTCTGAAGTCTTCTGCGTAAGAACACAGCAGGAGCATGGTTGCTATTTTACAGCGTTTCAAGGATCTAGCAATTAAATGTAGATTTCCCCCCTTCCGACTGATCTTTGATTAGTGGCAAGAACACAATATACTCATGATTAGTATACTGACTAAGTACTAATAACAGTGCAGTCCAATATATATCTACATAAATTTAAGTTCAGTCACTTATTCTCCACTAAGTGTGTTTACAGGATTGCAGCCTAAATATAGTACATTGTACAAATTCAGTTCCTGATTTAACCATCAGTTTGGACAAACTTGTTCCATTCATTTCTAGAGAGGGGTGTAATCTCCTGGATTTGTTCTGGGTTTGGGCTCTGCAGCCTCCGCTGTTTCTCCAAATTTTGGAACCTTGAATTATGCCTCCCCTGCCAGCCAATTCTGAGTTGGGAACCTTGCCATGCTCCTGAATGGGGAATGGTAAGCTTTCTTCGCTCTGGTGTGGCACCTGGAGTGCTGAGAAAGCAGTGTCCCAGAAACAAAGTGCTTAGGAAAATGTAGTTCTCTAGAGCGTGTCCTTACAGTTTAGACTTAGGCGACATGGTGAATTACGTTTCCCAGAGCCCCTTGCACCTGGGATGTTGGGGTGTTCTAGGTGCTGTGGCAGATGGAAGGAGGTAAGGGAAGCATTGCTGCTTCTGCTGAAAAGAAAGGGAGGAGAAAAAGGGTGAGCTAGCAACAGGGAAGCTAGACATACCCTAATACAGTGGTACCTCAGGTTAAGTACTTAATTCGTTCCGGAGGTCCGTTCTTAACCTGAAACTGTTCTTGACCTGAAGCACCACTTTAGCTAATGGGGCCTCCCACTGCCGCCGCGCCGCCATCGTGCGATTTCTGTTCTCATCCTGAAGCAAAGTTCTTAACCCAAATTACTATTTCTGGGTTAGCGGAGTCTGTAACCTGAAGCGTATGTAACCCGAGGTACCACTGTACCAACCAATACAAGCCCAGTCCTGCGTTTGGAGGGGAATAGGCTTGCCTTGGGTTCTAAATGGGGGGAGTTTGTGTTCTGAATTGCCCTAACTCCAAATTCACCCGATCAACAGCTTGACTGACTATTTGACTAACTTAGTTTGACTCACTTTATCTCTGGACTATATGTATAGATATAACTATCATGACTTAGGGTCTTGCTGCCATGTTGATCCACATAGCAAGATGTGAAGTTACTAGGAAAAAATGCCTCTTATTCAACAGGTGGCAAAGCAAATGATAGGGACATGTCCCTCTGCAAATGCCATTTTGTTAGTCTTGGGAGACAATGTGCACAACACGAGACAGAAAAGCATGTCTTAATCCAGCATTTATTTGATTGCAGAGAAAAGTCTGGTGGATGACAGGACATTGATATTTTTCATAGTATATTTGCCTAGGGGTCACACCTGCCTTCCCAAATGAAAATGGAGAAGAAGAAAATGAGGAATGTATAAAATCTGACCTGTGATTTATTTATTTTTTTAAAAAGAAAATCAAATTTGTGATGGCCAGAATAAAAGCTTTTAAGAGTAGAAAGGTAGCTGTATAACTTGAAGCTGATATTTATGGCCAGGATAATTACTTCTGTGAACTTACAGGGATACATTAACCTAGCTTCCTTGTGCTGGTCAGGGAGCAGGAAAAATATAACAGCATCTTACTCCCTAACCTACCCACCCCACCTCCTCACATAGGTATAAAAGCAGTTTGGGGAGGGCAGTTTTCATCATTCAAAAAGGAGCTTTCAGTTACAGTCTCCAATATTGCTTTTCTTTTTTTAAAAAAAGTTGGGCATGAAAACACACAACCGGCATGTAACATGTAGTTTGGTGGCATGTTCTCTCTCAGTGGTGGGGAGACTCAGTTTCAGCCATCAAATTGAGCTCGTGCTTAATTAATCACAGGGAACGGTACCATATTATTTTAAATCCAATTCTTGACAGATTTAAAGCACTACATGACCTTTGCACTGATAGAGAAAGACGGAATTGGGAGTAAATACTTTCCTTGCAAGGCGAGATCCTATTGGGTAAGAAACAGAAATACATATGCCTGCCAAAATACTTGGCTCAAGCAAAAGGGACACAGATGGCTGTGACTGATAAATATGTCTATTGTTATTTTTTCTGATCAGCGCTTTGTGTATGAAGTATAGGAGTGCAAGATAGTAAGAGCAGCAATTTAAAAGGCTGAAATAAATGTTGAGAGTTTGTTGTTCTGCTGCAACTTTCTTCAGTGGTGGGGCAATGTAAGTTGAATGTAAGGAACAGCACAGAAGCACTGTTTATTTGATATTTATACTACAGGAAAGATAATAATCGGTACTCTAAGACTGTTTTCCCCTGCATGTGAAGACAGGCTCAGGGGGTTTGAGCGGACAAGACCAATAATGGGTCCAACAGTCAAAAAGGCAGTTTCTGCATGTGATGTCGAAGGAAGTTAGGGACAGATGGGGCTCCTCAACCTGGGACAGTAGCCCATCTAGGAGAAGGAAGACTCAGATCCTAAACCTCCATTGCCTTGTGGGATATCATTGGGAGAAGAAAAGACTAAGGAGTAAACCCAAATCTGAGTGGAGTCCCTAAAATGGTTGGATGGTCCCTTGTACGCCTCCTTCCGGCAACTCCTGCAGCCAACTGGTGCCAAATGTATTGCTCTGCTTTCCTTTGGACCTCATAAACAAGGCTGAGAGGGAGTCTTGTCATCTGGGCCTTGTGCTTTGGGGAGGTCACTTCAGTGCTGCTATCGCAGCAGTTTAACTTCATCCCTGGAGGCACCCTCCATTGTCTCTCGAGACAGATGGATGCCAACAAGTCTGTCTCCTTGTTCTATAAAGCAGTCCATGTGTGCTAAGAAAACCTTGGAGTTGTAACACCTTCAGGATATTTTTGCCCCACAAGTGGGGCTGTGGTCAGTTGGGGCATCAGTGGTTGGTGTGCTGGCATTGTTAGTGATCAGCGAATGGTCTATTTATTCTGTATGGACCATAGAAGGGAAAGCTATCGCTGAATGATAGAGCACATGTCTTTCATGTAGAAGGTTATGGGTTTCACTCCTGGTATCTCCAGGCTGAGCTTCTGAATGACACTTTGTGTCCAGGTCTGTGACTTTCAGGGAAAGCTGGCAATATCGATTCATAAGTCAGAGTTAAAGGCCAGGCGAAGCAGAGGGCATCCAGGACCTTGGACAGATGCAAGGGGCCCAATGAAGGCAGCCTGAGGAAAACGTCTCAGCATGGATGCAGATGGGCTAGAGTTAGGGGCGAGTGTGAGGTGGTCAAGTTTGCTGTTGTTCAGTGTAGTTAAAATAAAAGGGATTGTGAAGAACTCCAAAAGGATCCATACCAAAGGGTGAATGAGCCATTTAATTCTCCTCATTCCAGTTGTGTTCCTGGTCACAGGGAACAATGCTACGATGTCCCCTGCTGCAACTCTCTGTGTGGCATAACAAACCACATGTGAGGAGTTTCAAAAGAAGTTTGATGCATTTGAAGCTGGGGGGCGGGGGAGGCCCAAAATCACAGCGGGAAAGGGTAAGTTGTGTTTTGATCTGGAACATTGAATTGTATCCTGGCCATTTACTTCAGTAGGATTGAGATGATGTCCATTATATTAGGTCATCAGCACTGCAGCAAGAAACAGTCGTTTTCCGAAAGCTCCCGTAGTGGGTGTTACAAATGAGCAATAAATAACTCATGAAAAATCCATTCTTTGTTTTTCTTAATAGCCAAAGGAAGGTGAGCCTGCTGGGGCTCAGGCCTGCCCCCTGAGAAGCCTTTTCTTTTTCTTTTTAGAGGCAGTTAAACAGACTTTCTCCAGCAGGAGTTATTGCTCTCTTAAACCAATTTTCAACATTTGTTTGCAGAGCAGTAATTCATGGTGTCTTTCATTTCTCTGATAACACTGTCTCTGATGAACAGCTGATAATTTCTAATAGCATTGATCTTCCTATAGGTTTTTCTGCTTCTAGTATTTTTTTTTAATTAAACAATTAATTAATTGTTTTTTGTTTTTGTTTTTAGTATGGCTGTGATAGCTCATGTTGGCCTTCATAACAGTTTGTAGCGCTTGAAATGTGTGGTCTAACCTATAAATAGTTAAATAAATGAATAGCAATAACTTACTTGACAGGATAGCTGAAACAAAACATGAGAAAACTTAAACTGTGATTGTAAGGGTTATCCAAAGAATGTATATAAAATACTATGAATACTTGACAGTATTATAGGAATGTTAAGTGTTAATTGCCAGCATGTCCTATCACCTTGGTCTAAATCCATGGTGTGATAAACCTAAAAAAGGGAGTTGGGTTAGGATCCTGAATAGAACTGGGCATTATATGTGCACATCTCAAGCTGTTAAAATCATCTTATTGAGGCAATATATTTAATGTGGGATTCTGCCAACTTCTGTCTGGATTCCAAGAAAAGAATCCTATGTAAACATTCTGTGAATACATCTAACTTCTTTATATTTGAACTTCTGCCTTTAAAGGACCCTACATGTACCACATGTAGCTCCTATTTTGTCAAGAGTGTAAATTATGAGTCTGGAGCCTAGAAATGTTGAGGGTGTATGTATATAAAACCTTCTTCTGACAGAACTTCATAAGCACAGGACCATTAATTGCGACCCCAAGTTCCCCATCTCCACTCCTGAATGTTATCGGTTCACACACAGAATATCTGCAAATGCCTAAGTTCACTGTGGGATGAAAAAAAACCAGCCTCAGTGACAAATCTTTTATGGTGAAATTGTCAAAGGAGAAACACAGTTTGTGTTATCGGCATTAATCGTTTGGCAATCAAGGTATTCTTTACCCTATAATAAAACAGTCTGCATGGGCAGAATTCATTAATGAGAGTTGTAAGGCAATATTGTTAACACAGTACCCACTTGAATGGGGTTAGCGATAAATTCAAGTACTAGGAGGACAACAGTGCAACTTAATAGAGAACCCTTCTATAGAAACCTCTGTCAGGGAGTCAATTAGACTCCATCCAAAGCAGTGTTTATTGTATATGTCTCTTAATAAGCAGGCATTTTTGAAGAATTTTGTTATTTTTTTGGCTTCTTTGGGGATATAATTTTAAGACGACGAAAGTAAGTCTGCCCATTTTCCTTTGAGAGAATACAAAGGAATCGGGTTTTGCTTACGCCGCCAAGAACTGTGGCAAATGAAAAACGGGTCCTCTAATAAGGAGGCATATACTGAGGAGCTAGCAGTGTGTGTGGGTGTGGGTATGAGAGAGAGTTTGTGTGTTTGTATGCCTTTAAAACTCTTCAGCTGGCTGTCAGTTTATGTATAGACTTGAAAGTGTTAAGATGCCATTATTAACTATTGAAATTATTAAGTTTTTTTATTTTCCATTTTCAAATATTTTCTAACCTCTTCCGAACTGGTGAGAAATGGGTGAACAACTGATTAAAACCCCTTTCTTTATGCACATAGGGGAGCCTGGATTGGTGAACCTTGGTTCCTGGCCTACTGAATGGGCCGATTCTGATAGCATAAGGGGTTTGGGAAAGGGGACCTACCGTCATGGAAGCTCAAGGAGTCTTGGAACAGCGGGGTCTCCTCTGCTGGCTTTAGGGAAACAGAGGATCATTTTCTACAACCAGCAGAATCATGTGCTGAAACTTTTCCTATACAGTACCACCTGGTACCACTGCTCCCCTACATCAAAAACTGCATGGGAATAATAGAGTTACAGAGATCAGATTAGCCAAATATTTGCTAGGAGGTGCAGAGTTCCTCTGTGAAGGTCCCCAGCCTGAAGTGGTGCAGACAGGAAACGCTTTTCCACATGTGTGATCCAGCCCAGGGATGGAGAACCTCTGACTCTCCAGATGTGGCTGAACTACAGCTCTCAGCATCCCTCGCCATCAGCCATGCTGGTTGGGGCTAATGGGAGTTGCATTCCAGCAGCATCTGGAGGGCGGCAGGTTCCCCATCCCTGGTCTAGCCTTAAGTATTAACAAATTTAAGAACCTGATCTCTTATCAGATAGATCAGCCATCTACAGACGATTCTCAGTTACATACTGTGAAAGAGTACCGGTAATTTCCTTTCACATCAACTCTAATTAGCGATTCAGACTAGTACCGGGGAATTCTGTCTTCTCCGTACTTTTTTATCTGCTCCATTGAAAAACTTGTAGAAATGCTGACAGATATTTTGTTTTCATAGTGTAGTGTGAAAGTTGCTGCATAGCCTGGAGTGTGGTGACTTGGCTTTAGTTTGCTTTTTCCCCCTTTCAGTTGTTCGTGAGTGGTTACATATGCTGCAAAGTCATTGTTGGGATGCTGTGTGTACATTCCCTAGCAACAATTCATTTATTTACAACATTATAGGCCGCCTTTTTGGGCATCGTGTGCCCAGAACGGCTCAAACAGCAACATCGCGATACATTCTTCACAATAGCAGATGGTGTGTGACATCCTACTGGAAAGCACATTTTATGCAAGTACAGTGGTACCTCGGGTTAAGAACTTAATTCGTTCGGGAGGTCCGTTCTTAACCTGAAACTGTTCTTAACCTGAGACACAACGTTAGTTAATGGGGCCTCCCGCTGCCACCGCAGCATCACACAGGGTCCCTTCCAACTCTACAATTCTATGATTCTACCTGATTTTTATTGCTGCTGACACCTGTTTACCTGCCCTCACTGAGTGATAGGGCAAAGGAAAGGAGGAACAACAGTCTCTGTTTGCTTAATACTCTGTGATTGTGCAGATTGGACCTAGGAGAAAAGCCACTGGGCAACAGTGTTGGTGGTGTGGAGGAAGAGGACACCCCACAGGAAGGGCCATCCACTGAGGGCACATTCCACCGCTACCGCCAAAGCTGGAACTTTCTTTATTTCCTCCGTAGTACAGTAGGGCATATTCCAAATTCTCCATGGCCATCAGAGAGTAATTCAGATGCACATATCTTGCTGCCAGCACTTTGCATTTGCACCACCATTATGTATAGCTGGGCTTTATTAGGCATCAGCTTTGTGGCATTAGAAAAGCACATACTTAAAGCCAATGCAAATTAGTGCTCTCTTTTCATTGTGAGTTTACTACTGAAGTAGTACAACCTTTCAAGAAACAAAGAAGTTTTCTAACAGCAAGAAAAAAGATTATAGCTGGAGTCTCTTCATTGAATGCTCAGAGATACTCTTAGTAGGCAATCAGTGTGAGGCATCCCCGGGGTTCCTAACAGAAATCTCTCCTTTACTCCGCCTGTTTTGTTACTAGTGGATTATGTGCGTTAGCTGTTATCCCATTATATGGTCCATTTATAACTATTTGGTTCATGTTTTGAAGCAACTGGGACAGAACTCTATGTAGTCCAGCTGAGATAAAGAACCCTTAAAACAAAAGGAAAAAGGAATGTGCTCTGCTGCTCAAAAGACCTTCAGACCCACTTTCCCAGTCCTGTGCATTTTGCCTTAAGCAATTTAAAGAAATAAAACATAAAAGGATAAACTATAGCATGATTCTGTTTTGTAAATAGCTGTGCTTCATTGCATTCCCATCTAACTTTAAATTATTGTTCTTAAGGCAGCAAATGATAACATTTGTCAGAACTATTCAAGTCCTATTACCCTGAGTCCAAAAGAAGTACCACTGAACACATTTCAGAAAATAGGCTGAAATAAAAATACAAAATAGATCAGAGCAACAAGTGTCTAACAGTTTGAACAATTGAAGTAAAGGAATTGCCATGCATGATGCTAAATGTTAGGAACATTCAAAGCTACCTTATACCGAGTCAGCCCATTGGCCCATATAGTTCAGTATTATCTGCACTGATTAGTAGCAGGTCTCCTATGTGTCAAACAGGATTCTTTCCCAGCCATACCAGGTGATATCTGGGACTGAACCTTTAGCCTGCAAAGAAGATGCTCTACCATTGAGCTGTGAACCTCTCCCATTTAATGTATTTAACTTTGGCCTCCTGTATTCATCACTTAAGAGTCCCTACATGTTTTTGTTTTTTTTAACAGGTCAGAAACTAACACACAGTGATTTATCCATAACAAATAGTGCCCATATAATACAAATACAGTCTGTCACACCCATGCTGCAGATTGGCCACCTAAACTTTGAAAGCAATTATTTTTTTCTTAAAAAAATAATACTTATCATAGCATGTAACAAACTTGTGTAAACGAGTTTGTATTTTCATATTAGAAATGGTTGATATAAGCGTAAAGAGTCAAAAAGGAGCAGTCCTGTATACTATGGACATCTCAATATTGACTTTCCATGTTTGTATGCTGGGCTTTGTTTTTTGTTTACTGTTGTTATCTGTAAAATATATTTAAAAAGTGATGTTATTTTTCTGGCAAAATCCAGAAAGGAGGATGCATCATTTTCCTCTGATTTTAGGCTCCAGTGTGCACGATGGAGTTTATAAGAGAGCAGAAAGAGATGTGGAATTTCAGTATATGAAGTGAGACTCTTTATATCAGTTTTCGTTTAGAAAAATGGCTGCAGCTTGTAGGTCTAGCACTAGAAAACACTGGTATGGCTTATGGATGTTTATACAGATGGATAATATGAAGATAATAATAGCATTTTGTTAATATTTTATGAAGACTGATCTGCTGAATTGTAGAGAAATAAGTAAGATGCTTTGCAATATTGAAGGAAAGAGAATACCTCTCTGAGGTATTCCATTTAAAAAACTAGAAGGAGGATCAAGCCCTTGCAGGAGCATTCATACTGTGCTAGGTCAACACATGGATCTGATAAGAGTGTTTATTTCCATAAATTACTCCTACCTTTACAAGCTCCCTGACTTGTTTTGATAAATTGGGAGCAGACCATTTAATTTGCTATACGTAAATATTTCTCTTTCCATTTGTGTGATGTTCAGGTATGCCCTTATAATAACTGCTGTGCGAAGACCTGCAAGCGATTCACCACTGATGCTCAACTGAAAGTTTTTAGTTGATAGGCTACCACACAGCTCAGTGATAAGTAGATTTATGTAATTTTGAGAGAGTTAAGCACATGCTTCTCTCTTGTCCATTGAAACCTATGGGATCAAATCAATGGGGCCAAAAACAAAAAAGAAAAGAAGACCTCACTTCGATTGGATCACGCTTGCATTGTTTTCAGATGTTACTGCACCAGAGATTACAAGATGGTTAATTTATTTAATAGACAGAAATGCTGATCGCTCACTCTCCTCTCCCCTCGCTCACCGTTATCTGCTCTGACCCCATCTTGAGCCACAGCATGGTATATGGTAACCATCATGCTTCATTTGGGTGTATGTGATCTTGTGGAGATTAATTCTTGTAAACGTTTCAACAAAAGATTTTTTTAAAAATTGTCGTCGTCAAAATGTTGCTCTTAGACGGTCATTTGACTTTAGAAGGCTATTCAGACTTTTGTCCCCATTGCTGAAACTCTGGATTCTGATTAGTGACGCTTTAATAAAGTCATTTGAAGTTCAGTGGACTGCATCTTCGACCATTTCTAATGTTTCTATGGTCACCAAGAAGCAACTCCCCATTCAAGCCTCTGTACCATCTTTTTTCAAGTGCACGCCTTTGAAAAGTAAAAGGATTCCTGGGTGTATATGGTTCTTCATTGGCTGCAGTTTCAAATGGCTACAGAAGCAGGTTCTCTCCCCCACCCCCACCCCTTATAATTATTCCTTTTTGGTTCACTTTTTCCATTTTGATGTGACAGCAATTGACTAAACGTGTGCCTTTTAAATGACCAAAGTTTGGGGAAATCTTTAGGCTTTTTTTATTGCCGCAATTTTCTACAATAGAACATGGCAGAGAAAGGCTCTTTCCACTTGATTAGGTAGTAAGGCGAACACAGCCTGCGAGTAAAAAAATACCTTAACACCCCCTGATTTCCCCTCCTTTTATTTTCTCTCTATTTCCCCCCACCACCACTGAAAATTGACAAAGAAGAAAACTGTGCCTAATCAGCCACAATATGACCATTCAAGGAGACCTTAACTTTGCAGGAACTGATGCATTTTTGTATTGGCTAATGACTTGAGTGAACATTTACAACATGTGAAAACTGAGGGGGAAGAAAAATTATAGCCATCTCTTGGTTCACAGGAGCAAGGGATGCAGGTCATTGACTCGATTTTCATGGGAAGACTGACTCTCGCCTGCTCGCAGACTCCGGGGCTAAACAACCTGATATTGACAGCTGTGGCTTTGGGGAGGGCAGCCTGCAACAGCTTTGTACATTGGGTTGTTGAGGCAAAACAAGGCAAGATTTAAAAGAAAGCACTGAAAGAGAACAGTAGTTCTAGTGTCCGGGAGCCGCCGACTGGCTGCTTTTTATTAGAGGCTTTCCTATTGAAAATGTCATTTAGCATTGTGACAGGAGAAATATTTATCATTAAAGTGACAAATGCCACTTAATTAAATGGAAGGGGAGAAAATACAAAGTGCTCTCCGTATACTCTATTTGGAAACAAAATCAAGGAGGAGTTACTCTTTTTTCCTGTGCACAGGGCAGAAACCGTAATTAGGTGTTTTTTGGGTTGTTGTTTTTTAACAAAATAAGTGCTGAATGTATGGTGAATGAAAAAGGATTTGAGCCAACATTTTCTATTTTAAAAATACTTACCTGGGGACAAGCCCCACTAAGTTCCATAGGGCTTACTTATGAGTAAGCAAAGTTAGAATCGTACTGTTGAATATTAGTGAACGCGTTTGCTGGTTACAGCCTTGTTATTCTCTCTGTGTGTGACTTTCATCCACCCATAAAAATATCTGGGTTTTCTCACACACACCTCTAACACTCTTATGTTGTTCATTTTCTTCCTCATGCCTGAAAATGTGATATTTATAGGCCGAAGGCGCCTCCCTTGATCTTCATTCTTAACTAAATGTTCATCTTTCAGCACTTATGCGCCACTTTAGATATTTATCATTTGTCTTAGAGAATGCACCTGCCTGCTCATTCAAGCAACATCAATGGATCTTATACCCTTTTGACTTTTCACAGTTCAGATCTGCAAGTGTAGGGGATGCTGGAATTGAGTCTGTATTTCTATCTGACTGGTGAATACTCATTGATATATTTGCCCTACCAGATTATTATATTGGTCATGCCTGTGACGTGTGGGTAAATTCCCATGAGTGTCAATAGTCCTATCAGAATAAAGTCTTTTTTCTTGCTCCTATTTGATGCCACATCTTTCTATCTAGTTTATACAAAGTTCTGAATACAGATATCCTTTGTGTAACAATTGCAAAGTATATAACTCATCAGCCTGTGAAGTGCATAGAAGATCAGCCCGTGTTCTTGTCACTGCTCTGAAATGTCTGAGTCAATTTGTCACAAGAAAGCACTGCAAAACGGAATTGGTTTGATCAGTAATCTTGACACTCTGCCTAAGAGATTATCTGTCTTTATCTGATTTGCAGGGTGACAATTTGTTAATCCTGAGAAGGAAAAATGTCCTTTACAATTCTGATTCCACTTCCAATGAACATTTTTTTTGTACACAAAGGTGCCTTCTCTTCCTTCTAGAAGCCAAATGAACATGACACAACATTCCAAGGCCCAAATAGAACCACAAAACAAAAGGCCAGCACTGTCCAAAGAGGGCCAATCATTCCTTATTGGTATAAAATGTAATCATTTGCTGGTTGCTTTGGGTGCCATGTAATGTTTAACCAGAGCTGAACTTCCAGGTGGTCTAATAACCTGTCATGAAATTCAAAGTTGCATGTAGACTGCAAGAAAGCAAAGATTTACACATACGTCTCATAGCACAAAAATCATGTTCTTTTATAACCATCACCAGGTTTGTTGATAGATATACATTGATACTAGCCTGTTGTTGTTTTTTGCTTTTGCTTTTTCATGACTGAAATATTAAATAAAGGCCACAGTTCCTGCTCTCTGCTAGAAACACAAGGATACGATTGCAACCAGTGTGATTTCCGTATGTTAAGGTGGCTGCAAGATTGCCTCCCCTAATCATATTAACTAATTAAGATCACTTAGTTAAAATCTATGACTGAAAATGTACTTGACACATAAAGCTTTTGGTCGGAAGCCAGTGCAGAAGGTAGCATGTGAGGTGCTGCACTCTTTGAGTATGGCCAGCCACAGCTCAGTTCCATAACATGGATTGGGCCATTGTGTGTCTTTATGTGTTAAATGGTGCTGATGGTTCACAAGAGATACCGTATTTTTCACTCTATAGGACGCACTTTCCCCCTCCAAAAATTAAGGGGAAATGTGTGTGCGTCCTATAGAGCGAATGCAGGCTGCGCTGCTAAGCCCAAAGGCAGAACAGGGAGACGGAGCGCTGTGGAGCACTCTGTCTCGTTGTTCTAGCTTGGGGATGGCTGCGCGCAAAGCCTCTGCAGGGCAGCGGGGTGCCTTCACCCCGCTCTCCTGCAGAGGCTAGCAAGGCTGTTCCCAAGCCAGAACAGCGAGACGGAGGGCTCCGTCTCGCTCTTCTAGCTTGGGGATGGCTGCGCGCAAAGGAAGGCTGTTCCCAAGCCAGAGCAGCGAGACGGAGGGCTCCGTCTCGCTCTTCTAGCTTGGGGACGGCTTTGCGCAAAGCCTCTGCAGGGCAGCGGGGCGCTGCACTCCAAAGGCTTCAGGGATCTTTGAGGCCCCACACGCTCGGGTGAATGCACCTTGAACGCACCTTGTTTTAGAGGGGGAGAACAAGGAAAACATTTTTTTCCCCTGTTCTCCCCCTCCTATGGTCCAGTGCGTCCTATGGTCCGGTGCGTCCTATAGAGCGAAAAATACAGTAATTTCACAAGTGATAACTGCAGGATAGAATGAAGGAGAAACACAAAGGCATGTGCAGTATTTTTATAAATTCTTTACAAACAAGCAGCTGTTATGGTGGGCATTCAACTAAATAGTTACACTGGTGCAAGGATTAGCACTGGCACAAAGGGACTTTTCCCCCTCTGCCCATGCACTCCAAATCTGCTCTGGAGAGTCGGAGGAGAACCCAGAACAGATTTAGGGTCCGTGGGGCTGGAGAGAGCAAGAAAATATTGCTGTGCAGGGATGAATCCTCGTGCTGATGGAAGTTCTCCTTGGTGCTACATTGACTATAACCCTTGGTGGCTGTGTTTGTGCATAACAATAAGTCAAACATTCTGGCTTAGTGTGAATGAGCAGCATCCTAGAGCCCACTGCCCACTCCCACGTGGCTCCCTGGAGTGCGCAAGTTCATGGTTTGCTGCTCCTTAAAGAAGCAAGACGTCAATACACAATGGCTTAAAGTTGACTCGCAGTCATGGCTTGTTCGGATACAACAAACCACAGTCCCTGGTTCCAACGTAATGAGAAGCCAAGGCTTGCCCCTTTGTTTATGCCCCTCACACTAGGAAAGAAGCAGCACAGTCATGCAGTGTGCACCAGCATGCTGCTGATTCACAACAAACCGCAATAAGCAGGGAGGTCTAGCTTATCCTTCCTTGAAAATTTGACCTGTCTGTTCATCTGCAGACTAATGAATCTGAGTGAATTGAAATATTTCTTGGAAGCCAAAAAGGCTTCCTGGCTTCCTGTCACTTCAGCACAGTGGCTAAAAGGTGAACCTGACAAAGACTGGCATACCTTAGACATGCTGCAAAGCTGTCTGTACCACAGCTGCATCCCCTGATTGACACCGTAATTCCCTCAAAGTAGAGGTCCTGCTGTTTTGACCGTGTGTGTGTGTGTGTGTGTGTGTGTGTGCATTTGTCAGCGGTATATCAGCAGTATTTTCTTTGGTGGGCACAAGCACAGAGCTGCCTTGTCATTGTAACTCTCTTTGAATTATTTCAGAGGACAAGGTGGCAGCTGCCTTATTGCTCACATGGACAGCCAGGGTGGCCTCATTTTTGTGCAACCTAATAATTTGTTCTCAGCAAAGTGGTGCATGTCATTATTTAGTTCAACCACCAATTCCTTTTATCTGGCAGCGGCTGCAAATAATGAACTGCTGGATGTTTTAATGGCTCTTTATATAACCCCTTTGAAGGGTTTGGAGAGCATTTACCAGGGTGGCAATGGAGGCATCATATTTAAAGGTATTCTCAACAGTGACATTGCTTTTTTGTGGTATTAATGACAAAGATAATGAAGCTGAGTGAGCACAATTCCACCCTTTTGTGCTCTCTGGACTGTATAATCCACTGACGCTCACTTCTTAAAAACCAGGGCAAAAGGACTGTGGTTTTCCTTGTCCCATCTTCCTGCCGCTTCACAGAAGGGAACACGTGCACCATTTAAAATCATACCAGAGAAGATGAAGAGATCCTTATTCTTTCCAAAAGTGTGCACCACCAGTGTACTTGAGGCTGCGTTCAGATGTGAGGTTTATTGTTGTGGTTACAACGTTAGTATTCCTCTCCTGGTTTCTAATGTTCCTTTTGCACCCATCGCATTGTGGGACTATGGTTTTTTCATCACTATATCACCGCATTATACTAAACTTAAACGTTCACGACATGAATGAATTGCATTGCAAAGCTGCAATTTCCCAAGTTAATAGGGTTGCAGGTGGGTTTATTTATGGAAACAATTAACATGGAAACTTCCCCAAGATTTCCAGAAGTGGATTTCACATTGTGTGAAAGATCATTTAAAATACAAAAATTAACAGGTAAGGAAATGTTGGGAAGATGGAATAAAGTGTTGTCCGAATCAGCCTAAGCTTCCACTGATGGGGTGGGGAACCTTTTTGTCTTGGCAGGCAATATCATTCACTCTTCCTGCCCCACAGGCCAACTCTCAGAGGTGGGCAGGACCACACACCTATCAGTCATCTGATATCCTGGTGATGTCAGGTGACTGGTCCTATCTGTCAAAGTTGACCCACAGGGATGGGGTGGGAGGGGTCAGCTTTGCCAGTGTTTTCCTTTCAGGGAATGCATTGGTGAAACAGCACTCAGAAAGTTTGATGTACATGAAATTTTGTTTCATAGGAATAAAAATGTTTTTTTTCAGCCGTGTGTCTGCAGTTGTGATGGTATTTGAAGAATTAAACTTTAAGCGTGTAGTCAAGTTACATTTCAAATTAAGAGTGATCATTAATAACATCTAGCAAATTTTTTTTTAACCAAAATATCAGTACTGCGACTGGAGAAAACAACCCTGCCTTGTAATGCCAAATAAAGAGAGAGATTTGAAATGAAAGGTCACGGCTCTATAATCGTTACTCTTTGTCTATGTACCAGTTATCTTAAAGACAATACATTACTGTCACTATTGTTGCTGGCTGTAGAGTGTCTGTGCTATCTCTTATTGATTATAGAACCTCATGTTGCATTTTTCTTGTGACCGAAAGCAATCTTAAGGTTCGTTCAAAATACTTCTTTTGCTTTGGTGGCATTCCTATCTTTAATGAAATGCTTCATTTTTTAAGAAGTGGAAGTTGCTTGCTTCAGTCATTGATTTTTTGCTGTGTTGCTTTGTGAGATACTTTTTTCAGCTGAACTGAGCATTTTTACAAACAACGTGGGTGATACTCCCAGTTGTCAGTTCCACATGCCCTCAGTTGTCAGGCTGTAACAGCCTTATGTGAGTGATGACCTGAGCAGGATCTGAAATGTTGACCTCAAGTTGAAAGGGTTTGTATCCCATTGCAAACTTCACAGCTCCTCCACTCTTCATACCAAGCCTTAAAAAAAAGGAAAAGAAGTGATGCGGCTGGATGAATATTAAAACAATTAATAGCAAAGTACAGGAATCCCAATAAGATTCAGATTGAGAAAACTGCAAAACCACTTAAAACTTCAATCAAAATTTATTGAAAATAACAGCAACTTAAAATCCATTGATTTCATTGGGTGTGTTTTGAGACTTAACTGGATATCATCCTTAGGGTAATACAGTGGTACCTCGCGTTACATACGCTTCAGGTTACAGACTCTGCTAACCCAGAAATAGTGCTTCAGGTTAAGAACTTTGCTTCAGGAAGAGAACAGAAATCGTGCTCCGGCGGCGCGGCGGCAGCAGGAGGCCCTATTAGCTAAAGTGGTGCTTCAGGTTAAGAACAGTTTCAGGTTAAGAACGGACCTCCGGAATGATTTAAGTACTTAACCCGAGGTACCACTGTATACGACATTAGTCAGACTCAGAGCAGACTTGCTGCAATCAATGGATTTAGGTAGCCTTATGGACTTCAATGGGTCTTGTGTGAGACTTAGTTAGATATCATCCATCTTGTTTAGTTTGAGTACCTTTCAGTCTTATATGAATCAGTGTTAGAAACTCAAATGGCTCCTTAAACCAGGGTTGCAGTTGCCCAAACAGAATGCCTAGTTGCCATTTTTTGGGTCAGACAGTTTGAGAGTCATATTTTTCAAAACAATTTTTTGGTTCCTGAAATTCATTCTGATAGTGCAGATAAAATATAACATAGAATTCCACAGGATGTGTTGCTAGTGTGTGAAAACAGTCAAGATCCAAAGATCCCCAGGCATGCACCTCCAGATGGTGGAGACATCAGGCCTGCAACTTCACTTGCTTGCGAGTGGCTGATAGGTGCAAAATGTTCCTGTTGCCTGGTGAATTTTGAATGCTGATATGAGCATAACCTGGATTGTGATATCAAGTGGCTATGATTATGCTTGAGTTTGCTGCAGGTTGCATAGGCACAAACATTTTGGAGTGTGATGGAAGATGCTCCTAAGTACACTTTCCTGGGAGTAAGCCCCATTGAGCAGTGGGAGATTTAGCTCTTCACTTAACAATGATTGTGCATAAGGACCTCTGAGCTCAAGTACTAATTTCTAAATAATAAGAGATTTTGCACTAGGCAAGATCTCAAAGCATTGTAGGTCATCAAAGCAGACCCTGGAAGAGATTAGAAAAAGTAGACTACAACAAAGGAAAAATCCACAGTAAGTTGTAAGAATTCTCAGTGAGTTGGTTTCAACTGAATAGGTCTTTATTGCTTACCTTGTAATGTCTCCTGTTATGCTTTCATACATTTGAACTGTTTGTTTAGCTTGTGATTTTTGGCATTCCTCAAACCTTTTTTGAGTCACTGCAGAAAGCTTTTGAAGGGGAACTTTGCTAGGCTTCCCCAATAGTTTTGCATGGGTTTTCTTGGGCTGCAGGTGTGTTATGCTGCATGGAAGAGGGGAAGCAGATGAAAGTGAAAGCACTGGGAAATGGCACGGAGACCAGCTGTGAAATTCCCTTGAGCTGGGCTGGAAAAAAGTAATGTCGGATGTCTGACATCCTTGTTTTTAACATGCTTTATTTTCATTTTGATTCCTTATCTTTGCAGTTCAATCCTTTATATGAGCAGCCAATAAAAACAATAGTCAAACTTGATAAGTTGGAAAAAAGCATATGTTAAGCAAGGTAAGTCAGAGGAAAGTATTCAGTTCCCATCTGTGGTTTTACCAAACTATTGTATGTAAGTGAGTGAAGGAACTGGTTCTGCTTGCAGAGGCTGCTGTGTACATGCTCATCTTCTGTAGTTCTTGCTTCTTAATCATATGTGTGTGTGTGTGCACAATGGAAATCCTGTAGTGTCTGTTGTATCACCTTTATCAGGAGATTTTTACTGGAGTCTCCATCTCATTCTGTTCTGCTTGGCATGTTGCAGAACTCGCCAGAAACTCTAATTCAAAGTCTAAGCATAAAAATGATAATACTACGTATCATAAGATTTTTTTCCTGTTAAGCAGTTTAGTCTTCTGTATTCCCATCTGTCTTCAATCTCCACAGTACAGTTTCATTTATTAAGTTTAGTTTATTAGATTTATTCATCGCTTCCCACAGCCAAAGGAAATCCCAAAGTGATGTACAATATATATATATATCAAAATACAGTCTATAGGATGTACTCATGAAAACAGTCCAAATGGACACCTCCAGACCATCTCCTTTTTCAGCATTCATCCTGATTTGTTTGCACACAAAAAGATGCTCATTTTTTATGGAGCATTCTTCCTGATTTATTTGCGCAAAGGTTACATGCAACCTCTTGTCAATCAGATGTTATCCCACACTTTCTAGTGCGGTTTCCCGTTGCATTCCTTGCTGCAAAAGCAGTTTATTATGCTGGAGCACTTGAATCCACTTTAACTGCAGAAACCCAAATTTGCTGGTATGGCACTGAATCCTTCTTGCAAAAGAGCAGTGATCTGGAGGGCTCTGTGATGTAAAAGGTTTCATTCACAAAATCACTTAAACAGAGATACCCACCCCCAGCTGGATAAATACCAAAATATAGCCACTAAAAATAGAACCATTATTGTTTACTAAATGCTTCAGAGAATAAATATTTGCCTGGCACAGAAAGCTTGCAATAGTGGCACCAGGCAAGCTTCTATGGGGAAAAACTCAACAGTGATGCAAAAATCCACTTTTTTGTCACAGAATCCTTGTAGCAGTCACTATGCTTTACATTACAAAAAATTAAAAATCTTTCTACAGACATTGATCCTAGAGTGACTTAATTAAAACGCCCCTCTCTCTATATATATACCCAAATGATTCAGTATTTGTGGGGTTTCATCCCTGGAGAAAGTAAAATATTATTTACTAAACTACTGAATTTCTGTTGTTAGGGAGAAAACAGGAAAAATTGCCTACATATGAGGAAACGTTATCAAGAAAGAAAGCGTCCCCACACCCACTTTTCTGATGTTCTTGTTACTATACCAAATGATAGACTTCCTTCCTCCCATTGAACTTTAGAAGGTTTTCGAAAGCTATTTTACAGAGAAAGAGAGAGAGAGTATTATATTTCTGTAGAACTTTAGAAGGCCAATGAAAAATTGAAGTCAAAGATTAGCCTTAATCTTCCCTTTCCCCTTAGGAGAAGCCATTTCTTTCAATTGGAAAACAATATTTCCTCCTTTCCTCAAAATCCCCAACTGCAACCAGAGGGGCTAAATTAAATGGCATCAAATATGGCCTGCAGCTCTGGACCTCTCAAGCAAATGAGCCTAGCTCATATTCCCCAATTTGAAACCTGCCGTGATACATTGATCTTTATCTTTCAGATTCTTGTGCAGCAAGGTTATTGCTATCACATATTAAATTTCTCACAAATTGGAGGAAGGCTGCTTTTGCTCATCTTGTTTGGGTTGGGAAGGGGAAGGGAGAGGTGTGTCAAATGAATCCAGCCCAAGAGATGGCCTGAGGTCACAGAGAGGTGCTGTCAATGGAGAACAGCAGGGCCCCATTTTTATTGAGGCTGTCGTCTGTAATGCTCCGTGAACAATGGTTAATCTAGTCCTGCTATTCCTAAGAGTACTTGAATAAAAAAAATGTTTTTAATATTTGATCTTACTGCCGTTTTAAATGAATCGTTTAGATTGCTTTATACTAAACCACTTGAAAGTTGATTAAAATGATATAAAATTAGTTAGGTTTAAAACCCTCCAGTGGCTAGGACCCGAACCAATGGATTCAAATTATAGGAAATCCTGACCAGGCTTTAGGAAGAATTTTGTAATGGTAAGAGCTTTCTGATAGTGGAACTCCCTCGAGAGGTGGTGTACTCTCCTGGATTGGAGGTGTTTAAGCAGAGGATGGATGGCTATCTGTCAGGGGTTGTTTAGCTGTGATTCCTGCATTTCAGGGGGTTGGACTAAATGACCTTTGGGATCCTTTCCTACTGTATAATTCTTTGAAATACCTACAGTGAATTAACAACTGGGCAGTAAATTTCAGGTGTAGAGCGTTCAGAATTTGGCAAGAACTCTGCTCTTAAGTAACAAAAGGCACCCATTACTTTCAGCAAACAGGAATGTACAGTGGTACCTCGTGTTACAGATGCTTCAGGTTACAGACACTTCAGGTTACGGACTCTGCTAACCCAGAAATAGTACCTCGGGTTAAGAACTTTGCTTCAGGATGAGAACAGAAATTGCACGGTGGTGGCAGCAGGAGGTCCCATTAGCTAAAGTGGTACTTCAGGTTAAGAACAGTTTCAGGTTAAGAACAGACCTCCAGAACGAATTAAGTTCTTAACCCGAGGTAGCACTGTATTCTGTTCTTTGATGTAGCCAAAGAAGAGTGTTCATTTGGGGGGTGGCCATGCTTTCTGCTTTGTAGAGGACAGTCTTTGGTGTAAAGAGCTGTCAGAGGGTAAGTAGTTCTGTATTTGAAGGGCTGACTAGTCCAAGTCTGGTTTAAAGATTAGAAAACCCATAAGAATAAAAAGGGGCCTTGAAATTGCTCATCAAAAGCTCACACCTGAACAACAGACTGAGCTGCTCACATTCAGCTCATCACAGTTTTGTCCACTGTAGTGAGATGTGTGTTTCTCTTTAAATTGTATTAATGATGCCCAAATTTAGCATGTGCCAGTCTATATCCCTACTTTGGCAATGTTGATGTCTGTCTGTCTGTCTGTCTGTCTGTCTGTCTGTAACGCAAGCCATATTTATGCATCTGCAACCGTTGTAGCCTATTGGAAAGCTGCTGTGAGAATTAGGCTGCTTTTAAAAATATAGGCAGGAATAGTATATTACCAAGAGATTGTTTGTAAGGTGCTGATAAATATCTCAAGATAATGTTATTGGTAACGTTACCAGTATTTATTTTAGTATGATATGTAACTACCCAAGTCTCTGGGTTCAAAAAGGCACATTTCCTGTTCTGGCATATACCTGACACCATGAATCCTTAGTAGATAGATGAGGTTTCTTCTTCTGTAAGATTAGAGTAGTTCATCATCTTTGCCTTACATAAATAAATTACTTTGAATTTCAGGGCCAGGCTACGTAAAATAATTGTGGGCTGCATCTAACTTGATTCCATTCAGGGTAGACCCCCTGAAATTAATGGATCTAAGTTACGGCTCAATCCTAACTATGACTACTCTGAAGTAACTTCTGTTAAACCTATTGGAGCTTACTCCTAGGTATGTAGAGGCAGGATTTCAGCCTCAGTAATGCCTATTAATTTCAAAGGGTCTTCTGTGAGTATTAATAACATTGGCTACAGTCTATTTAAAATGCATTATTTCAAAGATTAATCTTTAAAGGCTATTCTTTTTCTAAATCACCATTTCTATTCTACAAAGTTTTTCATTTTGATTGAATTTGACCATATTAACAGCAGGGGGAAAATAAACTTATTGTCAGTTCAAAGGGATATAACCACCTGGAGAAGGATTCATTTATGCTTGATATTTTAAGGTTGGATATCGTTATTATGATCTACTCAGCACTCCCTTTAATAGCAAACTCAGATGGAGAGTCCTGACAGAAATGGAGCCAAAACAAGGCCACTGAGGAACAGGAGGGAGATATCTACATGTTTGGGGAATCCTGAGGTCTGCAGAATTATTACTACTAACACTGCTACAGATGTAAGAAAGCATCAATTTCCATTCTGACCTGTGTTCTTCAGGTGTAGTGCCTTTTCCATTCCAATGAAGTTTGGCTTCGAACAAAAGCTATCAATGTGACAGAATTTTACATAGTTAACATAAAATCAGAGAAGATAACAATACAGTACAGTAAAAACCATCTGTCCAACTAAGCATGTTAGTCTAAAAACCTGTATGAAACCATACAAAATTCCATCTATCCAAAAAGAAAACAATATCCAAATGAAGACCAAGCATGTTTAGTAGCCACTGAATGTTGCACATTAGTTAGGAAATGAAACAGGGAATCGGATGATTTATCGTTGTGGAAAAGAGCATAACTGACAAGCCCTGAACAGGAGCTGGGGATACAGTGCAACATTTTGTTGCAGGTTTGACCTGTGAGACCTAACAAATAATCTACTATCCTAAGAGTTTTGGAGGACAGAAGAATCCATCATGGTGTGAACTACATAAGTAGGCTAACTAACTTAGCTAACTTCCGTCTTATTCTCTGTAAAATTGCTCTAATGCACCGATGGTGCAATATTATTAATAATAATATTTTTTATCATAGTACCATATAAGTAAATATGTAGGGATTCAGAGATGGGCAGGTGGATTCTTCAACAAATATTTCCATCCGGATGTAAAAGGTTTAAGAGCAATATGAAACGAAAACTTAGAGTAGGTTCTTTATACTGCTTTTAAAAGTATCTGTAGCTGTGCATAGGGTATGTTTGTAAATCTCCTTGAGACCCATTTAAAAAATGATTAAAAATCAATCAATACTAATATAAATAATTGTTATTTAAATTATAGAATTACATGTATTAGAATCTAGTTAGGGGAGCCATAAGTGTGGTTTTCGGAAATGTCACTCTGATACTTCACAATATAGCTTTCTCTTCTACCATTTTTTTTTTTTTTTTAAATGGCTAAAATCTATTAATGGTAGAACTGTAGTTCAGATTCTCAGGGGAAGTCAGAAATTATCACTGATAATCTTTTTATCAGTTCTAAGTTAAACATATCACTGATAACTATTTAATCACTCATGCTGACAATATTATTTTTACATAATATTTACAAGTGCACACATTTTCATGGAAATTATGCCCCATCATCTGATGTGGAAACTGTGAACATTAAACAATAGGAACCAACCGCTATGGATGATGAAGGAATGCTCACTTAATTAATGAGTTCCAGGAAGCTATAGATTAGTGACTGGGAAATTAGGTTCATTTAGTGCCAATGAGAGCTGTGTCTGCTTTTCACCTGTTCTCATGAGAAAGCCGTAAGGGAAGGTAATCCACCCGCAGCTGTGGCATGTCTGGTTTTAAATCCACTTACTCTGAGACTCTTGAGTGTTTGAGAATTCGTTCACTAACTGCTTCTTGGAGAAGCTGCGCATTTCTCAGTAAGTAAACAAAAGGAATGTATAAAACTGCAGCCCTAAATTGCTATTGTCACACATTTATTCACAGGGCTAATTAAAATTACTTTACTATGTGAGAGACAAACTCATTCTCTGTGAAATTCTTTATATGTTTGAAGCCACCTTTGTGAATACATGCTTGTACGTAGAGGTTTCATTACCTACTGAGATTCAGAGCTCATTCAGATGTAATGATCTCAGTCTTGGACCAGGTTTATAGCTCAGTCAATAGAGCACAAGACTCTTAATCTCAGGGTTGTGGGTTCGAGCCCCATGTTGGGCAAAAGATTCCTGCATTGCAGGGAATTGGTCTAGATCAGGCTTCCTCAACCTTGGCCCTCCAGATGTTTTGAGACTACAATTCCCATCATCCCTGACCACTGGTTCTGCTAGCTAGGGATCATGGGAGTTGTAGTCCTAAAACATCTGGAGGGCCGAGGTTGAGGAAGCCTGGTTTAGATGACCCTCACGGTTCCTTCTAACTCTACAATTCTATGATAAACCATGCTTCCTCCTTCCATGTTATTTAATGCAATACTTCCATGCTTTCTTAAACTATACAGTGGTACCTCGGGTTAAGTACTTAATTCATTCTGGAGGTCTGTTCTTAACCTGAAGCACCACTTTAGCTAATGGGGCCTCTTGCTGCCGCCGCGCCGCCAGAGCACGATTTCTGTTCTCATCCTGAAGCAAAGTTCTTAACCCAAGGTAATATTTCTGGGTTAGCTGAATCTGTAACCTGAAGCGTATGTAACCCGAGGTGCCACTGTAGTTGTTTGATCCTGGGTTGCAAGCCTGGATTGCAAAGGTTTAAACCACAGTTTGTTGGTTCAGATGTAATGGGAAACTGTGCTTTAATATAGCCCAGATGTCTCTTGCATTAAGGTATGCAAGAGAAAGAAAATGGGGATTGGAGAGCAAATAAACTGTGGTTATTGCATTGAGTTCATTACATTCGTCTGTGGGGCAGTGCAGGCAGAGCAGCATTACACACCAGCCTTTTGCACATCGAGTGTAGTTGCCAGTTCCTGGGGGTAGGGAAGGCACAGGGAGCTCAGCACAGTGCAGGAGTCTTGGATTATAATTGATGTGTTTGCCATCCTGGGCTCCTTTAGGAGGAAGGGCAGGGTACAAATTGAATAAATATAAATATGCAACTCAGTAGGGCTTGCTTCTGAGTAGGGCTAGGCCCATACTGCTTACCTCTTATCCTCACAGTTTATTGCTAAATTCTCAGGAGCAAAGTGTAGCCCAGGCAAAGGCAAACTCGGCCCTCCAGATGTCTGGGGACTACAACTCCCATCATCCCTATCTAACAGGACCAGTGATCATGATGGGATGATGGGAATTGTAGTCTCAAAACATCTGGAGGGCCAAGTTTGCCTATGCCTTGTGTAGCCTCTGACACTATATACACACTATACCTTTAAATCACATTTGAAGTATATTCTTTCCCTCAAAGAATTCTGGGCACTGCAGTTTATACATCACAGAGGTTCAATCCCCAGGATCTCTTAACAAACTAAAGTGCCTAGAATTCTTTGAGGAGGGAAATGTGTTTTAAAGGTATCGTGTGTACACTAGTTCTCTGCCTCTCTCCGCCTTCTGCCAGCCTAGCATCGAATGTGTATTTGTGACCAGTGGCTGTAAATGTGCAGTAAGAATGATGGCAAGAAGTACAGTGAAATGAAGATATAACTGTAATCTGGGATGTTTGGGTATTAAGCCCAAGGCAGCAAGTTTGTGTTTCATAGTTTGGGGGGGGGGCATTACTGTTCAAGGGTTAGCTTATGGTTCCTGAAGCGCAGCCCCAAATGGGTCGCAGATGTGTTTGCAGAAGGCTTGCCAGATGCCAAAATGAAAGCTTTAGGAATTTACCTAAATGCCAATAGCATATCTTCTCATTGCTGACTGGTCATTGTATGAACTGAAGGTTATTGAAACACACACGGTTCTGTTGCTACAAGCCCGGGGTTCTGAATCCCTTTTTAAAAACACAGAGAGTCACCCATAGGCACAAACTCTTTTAGTGTTAAAATAATCGCCAGAGGAAGGAAGACTTTTTCATAGGAAACAATAAGCCTACAGTACAGTTTTATTTCTGAGTGCCTCTTTGCCCTTCATTTTCTCAACAACAATCCTGGATTCTGCCTATTTAAGTGATTTTAATTTTGTCTTGGAATACTAGTTTCTTTATTAAAGATATGGCAGCTTGACCAGACGTTATATGTCAGCCTTTGCCAACCTGGTGCTTTTATGAATAAGAATAAGAATAAGAACAAACAACTTCTTATACCCTGTCCCAGTCACTCTGCATTGCCCCAGTCACTCTGGGTGACTTCCAACAACAATACAAAGAAAAAGAAAAAAAATGTTTTGGTTCACAAATAGTCAAACACATCTGGAGGCTGCCAGGTTTGTGAAGCAGGTTGTATCTTCATGGGAAAGGGCCATATCTTAGGTCTAACATGTCAAATCGCTATCTGAAACCCTGGAGAGCTGTAGCTTATCAGTTGGAGAACAGCTGTCCCTAACCTGGTGCCCTCCAAACTACAAGTCCCATCAGCCCCAGCAAGCATAGCTAGTGGTCGAGGGTTTTGTAGTCCAACATATTGTCATAGATGAGGGAACTACACAGAGATCATAGTATGAGTTTAAGTTTCAATTATTTTAATTATTTCTTGATTTATCATAACATATGGCTTCCAAGGGGCTTGCAAGGAAACCCACTACTACCCATTGTTTGTACTGAAGAGCTTGCTAAAGTTTCACTGAAACAGAAGGCACCGCATATGCCTCCTATGCCCACTTGTCCAGAGGGACTTACATTTGGCTTGAAGGTTACAAAAATAAATGTGAATAGGTGTTTCTCCAATAGATTTTGGTGGCAGATATTACTACCCACATTTCTGCAAGTGAAGAAAATATCCAAAACAACTCTTTGTAAACAGCAGAAAGCAAATAGGATGCAACAGAATTTCAAATTTTTATTACTTAGCTAATGGCCATCACCAAATCATACAAAACTACAATAAAAAAAAAATACTGCACCACTCAAAATATAGAATACAGAATTGTAGAGTTGGAAGAAATCCCAAGGGTCATCTAGTCTGACCTCCTCTTGCAATGCAGGAATATGCAGCTGTCCCATCTGGGGATCAAAGATTATAGACAGAGGCTCTGAGATTACATTCACAAGCTCCTTGGATATAGCTTATCATGTGTTGGAAATTTGAATTCATTTAAAGTAGGTTGATGTTCCCTTACCAGGTCTTTTTTATCGTGGTGTTCAGTGTTTGTGTGTGTGTTGCAACTACATACTAAAAAAAAGTCTAAGAAATGGTTTTGTAGTTGTTAAGATCCTCACAGCCTAACCATGATAAGGAGGGACATAGCCCCCACCTCCTGCAAGGCAGCTGACATCACAGCTACCCTTCCTCAAACATGTGGAGCTGACTGAAAATAGAACCAACCTCTTCTTGCAGGACCTGGCCAGCCACATTGATCAGAAACAGTTCATATGTTGTCACTCACACTCATTTCAGCAGTCTGTCAATAACTGAGGTAGTAAAAGATTGAAACTGGTCCAAGTGAAACAAAATGGTGCCCGCGATGGTGCTGGCTTACATTCTTCTTAAATGTAGCACCCAAAACCTCTCACCTCCCATCTTTCACACACAGTGTAAATAATGAGGAAGTTGGCTCTCAAACTTGGCTCACTTTCAGCCATTGTGTCCTACGTGTTGTCTAACCGCATTGAACATCACATCTTGTGGTGCATGTCTGCATAGAGAGAAAGCCACAAAGGTGCTAAAGCCTACAAAATTCTGCCCCCCTGCCCCCCGATTTTGCTTTGTAATGGTTATGTACTATTTATTTATTTATATTGTCCTAGACTTCTGAAAAACACAACATGAATGGATTTTTTGGGGACATTTCCCCACCTCGGACTGAACTCCAATGTATCTTGGCATAGTAAAATATCCCAAAACAAAGCCATGTGTGTTGGGTCAGAAGAAGATACATAAATCTACTTTCCTGGATCAGTTTTTCTGTGAAAAAGCCATGGGATTTTTATAAAATTCCAATGTATTAATGTTGTCTGGGACAAAAAAAAAGCACCATAATGGCAAAAATAAATAGATTTCTGGATATATCTCTTTTCCCTGCTCTCTCTTTTGTTTTCAAAAGGAAAACTATCTATGTACTGGTACTTAAACTTGCACCACCGATTCAGTCATTAATGGGGAGGAGGAACCTCCAACAGGTGTCATCAGCTAGGGCACAAAAAGTACCTCTTAGGGAAAGTTGAGGAATTTGGGGGGTATTTGTTTGTGTACAGAGAGAAACCGCTAAAAGACAAGTGACTGAAATTTGGGGGCATTGTTACTCTTGTGCCAGAGACAATGTCCTAGAAGGATGACCTTGTAGGGCTACTTCTGTGTAAATCTGCAATTAAAAGGACACTGCTTATATATTATTATCCCTTTAGGGTTGGAGTTATGCACACAATTCTATACTGCCGTTGAGCCCAAACAACACCCACTTCCACTCCAGCAGTTTACATGAACAAATACCACAAAACAATAAAATATTTTTGGGTCCAGGAGCAGCCAGCACGTGGGGCCACCTGGTTACCTGGAAGCGGCATTACTGATGGTAAGGGGCAGGGCAAGACTGATGCTGCCAGAAGGCCAGATCCACAGCTGTGCCTTTCCCCACTGGGAGCTATTGGTTGGGCATAGAGGCCCACTGGTTCTATCTGTTCATTGATGCAGACAAGCAAAGTAAATTTTCTGAGTAGTAGTCTTTGTTTTATGATTGCCACAAAGCAAGACTTCCACAACCAAGCATTAATCATTTGATATATAATGCCAAGTCATTATATTTTTAGCAATTTTTGTTAGCGTTTCAGTTTCTTCTGTACGGTTCTTAGCTGTGTATCCCCAAATCCTACTGATTTCAAAGATGTACGTCTCTACAGAACTGCAGTTAAAGTCTTGTCGCAGCTTATATCAGAGCCTCTCAAGACATGTACCTGACACACCAGTGGCCGCTAAAATATTCATGCAGCACAGCATGTAACCCAAGGGAAAGTAGGCGTATCATTTACAAGGGCCACGGGGTGTGTAAATAAATAATGTTGGCAGCTTCCAAGTCAATTTTTAAGATTCATTTTACCAACAACTCTGTACTCTTGAAGAGAGGGGTGTTTTATAAAAAGCACTACATTTAATTAAATAAATAAATTAGGAAACCCATTGCTGATTTTATTCCTTTCTTTGGTTTAGAAATATTCACAAATGTGTGTGTTGGCAGTGCGGGAGAAGAGTGCTAGAGGGAGAGGGAGAAGGGAGAAGGGAGAAGGAGAGAGAGAGAGAGAGAGAGAGAGAGAGAGAGAGAGAGAGAGATTATATCCATCTGTATTTGAAATGGTATGGGTCAGGTTCAATGGAAACAAATTATGACGGAATATGGTAGGTAATGATTGGACATTAATGTGCTCAGCCTAGTAGTTAATCGCTACTGTTCTACTACAGTTTCTTCCCTTCTTGCATTCCTTCAACGATAGTTGGAAGCTAACTCACTGATATTGTAGTTTAGTTTTCACCCTGGTGTGCTGGTTATCAAATTGCAGGGAGTTTTTTGTTTGTTTGTTATAATGCAGAACAGCATTGTGGATTTCCTGCATGTGGTCTGAAATGGTTCAGTGCATTCTGTCATTTTATTATTAGGTTCTACCACCTTATTCCAATCTGTTCATTTGTTCTATGTCTAGAATTGGCGTAATTGGCCCTTTATACTTCACTTAGTAGTCAGAATGTTAGTAAGCATTCCTTCACACCGTAGTTCAGTCAGTGGCTAGAGTAAGCATTTCCTCTCTTTGATGTTCTGTAATGTCACACTATGGGCTGCTGGTGGCGCTGTGGTCCAAACCACTGATCGGCTGGCTGATCGGAAGGTCGGTGGTTCAAATCCCCACGACAGGGTGAGCTCCCATTGCTTGGCCCCAGCTCCTGCCAACCTAGCAGTTCGAAAGCACGTCAAAGTGCAAGTAGATAAATAGGTACCGCTCCGGCGGGAAGGTAAATGGCATTTCCGTGTGCTGCTCTGGTTTCACCAGAAGCAGCTTAGTCATGCTGGCCACATGACCCAGAAAACTGTCTGCTGACAAACGTCGGCTCCCTTGGCCAGTAAAGCGAGATGAGCACCGCAACCCCAGAGTCATTTGTGACTGGACTTAACTGTCAGGGGTCCTTTACCTTTACCTTTTAATGTCACACTATGGATTCTGACGAGGTTCCTTCCGTCCTTAGGAAGTTCCATGTCTAGTATATGTGTCATATTGTTTGAGGCCCATACACCTATATATTATATAGTTTGGAAAGTGGTATGTTGGCTATACATTTGGACTCCTCTGAATATATTGTAACCAAATTGTGCATGATGGTTCCTGAGATCAAAGAGAAGGGGAGGGAAGGTATTGGCAGAGCTCAGACCAGCTCATTCATGTATGAGGACTGAACCAATAAGTTTAACCATGTCTATTTAGAAGCAAGTCTTCTTGAATACAATGGGGCTTACTCCCAGGTAAGTGAGGCTAGAATTGCAGCTTTAGTCTTTAAAATGTCGCAAGACTTTTTCGCTCTGTGTGTAATAGATTAATGTAGTTGCCCTTCTGGAATTTTGCCTCCTCAAATGATGTCTTAAATATGATTAATAATGTGTAGTCAGACTACAAGTCATATATAAAGGCCCTAGATTGCCCAGTCCAGTCCCAATTAGCTTCATCAGCTTGTCAAAATAACCATCTAGCAATGCAGAATATCATCATACTTAAGCATTTATTAATTCTATTTTTAGATCTACGGTTCAGGAAACCTATATTGAAAATCTCAAGGTTTTCTCTGGAATGATCTCATGGAAGTAATAAAGATTGTTGTAAACTACAGAGCTTGACAGTTGCTTTTTAAAATCTAAACCCATTATACAGGGATTTGCATCAGAATAGATAGCTATTTAATACGTTATTCACGATTTTTGACTAATAATCTCTCTCTAGCAGAAGACAATAAAGAAGCAGAATGAGGATCTAGGATGATCTTCACCCTAATAAAAGTGAGAAAAGTTGGCTGCAGTCCAAAAACCATTCGGTGCAGCCACACAAATGACACCAATAGACCTACTCCAAAGTAAATAGCTTGGAGATTACAGCTACTCTTGCTTTGGATGCAATACAAAAACTTTCCCCTCCTAAATGCAGCTATTAGTTTTAAAAGTCTTTGTGGAGCTCTATTAAAGAACTCAGAGTAACAGATTTATGTTGTGTCCAATTACACACACACACACACACACTATATATATATATATATATATATATATATATATATATATATATATAAAAGAGTACAGGAACATATCCAAGTGGTTGGTTTTTTTTACATTTAATGAATAATAAGTTGTTTGTGTGTGCATGCATGTTTTCTTGCTGGAGAGGATCGCTATCAGTTCTCATAATTGTGGCAAATGGCATGGCTACCTAAGGCCTTTTCAGTAACTATACATGGAGGGCAGCAGTTACCTACTGTGACTTACAATTAAACAACTATAGGGGAATGTAAGAAATTGGTCCCGGTTGAGACATAAAGCCATATTCTATATACAGCTGTGCAGAGATGATTGGTTATAGCCCAACTCTAGGGAAGAAAATATTAACACTTCCTTTAGTTATTGCGAGTATCATTCATGGTTGGTGATGTCAAATCATCTTCAGATGGATGCAGATAAAGGTTAATGAGCTTTTCCTCCTTCATAGTTCCCATCTCACATGTCTGCTGTTTCTTTGCTGTTATGGGCATGTACACTTAACACTTACGCACTGGAATAACCGCCTGCAACACTAGGGTCCAGACATTTCCTGCAATGCCAGCATTACACCATTATTAAGTAATTAATTAAATTTATACCTTGTGACTCCTTCCAAAAGAGCCTAGGGTGGCATCAGTGTCCATTGTGATGCTTCACGAGCCCAACTGTTGATATGCCCCCACTCACAGTAATAAAATCTTGGGATTAGGATGCTAAACTCATATAACTAGAAGAAACAAATGTTGTAGGGGGGGGTGCATCTAATTTTTAAAATTTACATCTATTTGAAGGTGCCATTTGATTGTTAAGACCCCAGCGAAGAATGAGGCTTAGCATAAATTGACTCACATTCTTCAGCCTTTCTTTTTCTCCTGCTGTGGAAATTATCCCCGTATGAAACGAACTTAGAGTGATTCTGCTCTTAAGGTTGAAAAAGGGTCTCTGTTGAGTGTTCTCCTCTCCCGGTAAGAAGCTTTGTTTAGGGACCTGCCCTCTTCTGCCGTCCTTATTTAATCTGTCACAATGGAGACCGATGCCCCCCAGAGGCAGGATTAGCACAAGCTGCTACGAAAAGCAGTACGTACAGTAATTTCATGAGAAACCTTTGTGATTTATACATGTAACAGAATTAGTCGAAGAGAGTTGCTTCTCTCCCCCACCCCCTTAATTCTTTGTTAGCTGGTGTGTCTTGGAACCCTTTATAAGTTTAAACTGAAACGATTCCAAGACTGCTTGAGTTATTTTCATAGATTGGTTCTGAGTTCTGGATTTCTCTTAAAAGATATTTGATATTCTGACAGATTGGGCAAAATAGCTGGCATGTAGCTACAGTCTACTCATTATTTGCTTGTATACAAATCAGGGTGAGATACCCTTCGGAAAGCAAGAATAAAATAAAAGGCTAGCTTATAAATTTCATGTAATGCCAAAAGAATGCAATTGCACATAGATTTCTCCATCAAACCAATGCACAAAGATCTGGAGCCAGTGTACATGGTGGCATTGGAGGCAGAACAAGAGTTCTACATGCACATGTTCGTGGAGCCTGTGGAGGGTAACTTTTGAAGAAAGCTCCAGTGAGGCTTTGTATACATTTGCATTTGCACAACAGAAGTTCAGTTTTGCACAAGCTTGGAATTAACCAGACTTGCAAAATGTCACAGGATTCAACATTTCCAAGTTTTGCACGATTAGACTGCCATCTAAATAAAATCACAAAATATACTTGGGAGCCCAAAGAAGGAAATAACTAAGGTTGTTTCTTTATTTATCTATCAGCGTATTCGTTTTAAGCATACTGTTGTTGCAGGACCACATTTCTGGTGATTATATTGAGTATGAAAGGAAATTAGAATAAAAACAATTCCAGGAAACGTCTACAATATCTACAAGCAGATGGGATCTTCCTGAACAGAGCTGTGTGCTATATATTTTTTTAATATGAGTCCATGACTTTGCATATTATGTTGTCATAAGGATTGGCAGTGAAGCGTAATAAAGTAATAAAAGGGCAGTGTGTCCAGCCAAACCCGTCTGGTTGTGATTGTGGTGGTGGTAAGCTCAACAGCAGGAAGAACAAATCAGATGCAGATGTTTTTTGCATGAAGACTTCGACGTTTATTAGGGATATGGTCCTCAAGGTGACGTTGAGAGTGTGAAAAGGGGATAAAGAATGTTGTGCGCTATAAACTGTGTCTGTATGTGCATTGTATATATGGACTGTCCTTGGTCTCCCCGACCTAGGAATTGCTTTGGACATCTGTGCATGGAGCAGCTGTTCTGTGTGTGCAGACTTCTGCTGCATTTGGAAAGTGTGGGATGCAGAGATTCATTTCTTGTTTATGCATATGGGTACATTCTGTAGATCTATCTGATTGCAGACCACTGAAGACACACCTTTCCATTCTACCCCACAGTGAGAATGGAAATGCATCTTGTCTTATGTTGTTGTGTACCACTTTGTGGCTCTCTTTTTTTGGTGCTGTGTTATTTGTTATACTGAAGTCTGTTGGCCTGAGAGGTCAACACCCTTGAGAGTGCCCTTTGTGCTGGGAAATGTTTTTGCTAACTTTTAATTTTTTTTGGAAATCTCTACAGAAGGCTGAGCTAAGCAGCAGGACCAACGTTTCTTTTTCTGCAGGTGATGACTTAGACACTCATCTGCTGCTTCTTAAAGCCATCAAAAGTTTTTGTGTACAGTGGTACCTCGTGTTAAGTACTTAATTCGTTCCGGAGGTCCGTACTTAACCTGAAACTGTTCTTAACCTGAAGCACCACTTTAGCTAATGGGGCCTCCTGCTGCCGCCGCACCACTGAAGCACGATTTCTGTTCTTATCCTGAAGCAAAGTTCTTAACCTGAAGCACTATTTCTGGGTTAGTGGAGTCTGTAACCTGAAGCGTATGTAACCTGAAGCGTATGTAACCTGAGGTACCACTGTAATAGTGAAGACATTCTCTCAGATGGTTTTGCAATGGCTGAGGACCTCTATATTAATTTCTTTTCTAAAAATAAAAAATTGGGAAGTAAAGGCAGCTGTGACAGCTGCAGCATCTGCTAGCCTTTGGGTCACATCATAGAGCCAGGTCCCTCATCACTCTGGATGCATGTAATGGGGCAGCATCAGTTATAAAATATAGGAAGTTGTAATAATGCAGTGACAATACACAGCTCTCTGTGCAGCCCTTATGCATCAGCATCCACCTGTAATGTCACTCTTCTGGTTCAGGAAGGATATGAAGGGTGGGGAGAAATTCTAAGTAGAAGAAATTAAACCCAGATCAGGCCAAAGATGAATAATATTGTGGGGGGGGGGGATAGGAAGGAGTGACTTTTCATAGGCCAGAGGAGAGGAGATTCAGCCAGTTCTTATTCACAGCCTATAAATAATATTTAACCAAACAAAATAAATGAAGGAAAGAGGTTGTTCATGGCTGCAGGTGTGGACTGAAGGGAGCAATGACAGGATGCTGCAGCAGGAAATGTGTATGATGTAAATTGGTAAATGTTTAATGGTCAAGACACGGAGAGGTCAGATGGATGGCTGCATTATTATCACTATCAATAACAGCTTTGACAGGGTAGCTGAAATAATACGTTGTCTCTGATAGCCTAATTCAATTTAAATCTTTCTTCAGTGGCTCCACAGCTGGATCTTAGTGGCTTCCAGAGAACGGCCATTTTACTGGCAGGTGTGTTAGCAAGAAGCATAATATTTTCCTGGCTGAACCAAATATGAAGTTGGTTCTGCAGGACGGGTGTACAAGTCAGAATCTGAATGTTCAGCAAGGTGCAAATGGTGGCTTGACAACGAAAGAATTATTGGGTGATACCCAATGAGATATACTCATAACAGAACCATTATCAATTAAGTTTAAGATTTCCATGGCTCTACTCTAAGTACAACTAACAATGGATATTATCCATTACTACTTTTAATATGTCAGTGTCTGTACATCTGCAAGACCAGGCCCATGCCACTGATAGGCAGGATGAGGTGTCCATCTTGAGTGGCAGAAGCCCAAGAGGCAGCACCCGCCTTGCCTCCTCCTCCTCTTCCTGTCCTGCCAACTCCATCGTCAGCAGAGAAGTGGCACGGGTAGCAGCACCGGTTTCTGGCAAGATTTCATTAGATCTCATGGAGCGCATGAGATTTCTCAGACAGACAGCGCCGCTGCCAGTGCTTTGCAGGTGCACAACGCAGGTAAGAGAGGTGTGGCCCAGCAGCAGGGTAGCAGTAGGTGGGGGAAGCAGAACATTCTGATTTTGCCTCAAGCAGTCCTGAAAGGGACACAATGCATATTAGAAATAAAAACATTAATTGAATATTTCAACGTATTAATTGTGGGAAATGACACTTTAGAATATTGCACCATAGGGTCTGGTTTGTCCCTGCCCCCTCCATCTGAAAAGTTAATTTCAAAGGTACATTTATATAAAGGAACAATAATTGAAAAATGTCTTATCTGCGCCATTTTATTCAATTTGTATATGAAAGCATTGAAGCTCTGGTAACCCCAGCTCAGTCTGCAGGTACAGTGGTACCTCGGTTTAAGAACAGTCCTGTTTACGAATGATTCAGTTTATGAACTCCGCAAAACTGGACATAGTGTTCTGGTTTGCGAACTTTACCTCGGTCTACAAATGGAAACCGAATGGTGGAAGGGCACCAGCAGTGGGAGGCCTCATTAGGAAAGGTGCGCTTCGGTTTAAGAACAGATTCGGTTTAAGAACGGACTTCAGGAATGGATTAAGTTCGTAACCAAGGTACCACTGTATATGGAATTCTTCATAGCAGGATTAGACCTTCCAAGTATTTCCTACTGCATTTACTGAGCCTTGTAAACAAAAAAAAACAAAAAAAAGGAAACAAAGGATTCTTATGATTAATCTGTGATCTATATCTGTCTGTCTGTCTGTCTGTCTGTTTTGAACATTTTGCTAGCTTTTTATTTTTTTAAAAAAAAATTGGTAAAAATTATTTTAAAAAGCCAATATATCATCATTGTCAGTGACTCTTCTGGCACTTTACAGATGAATGCATTCATTATGTCATATGTGTTAGTCTGCTTCATCAGATGCATCAATACGATGCAGTGGATTCTAGACCACAAACATTTATTCCCTAAAATTGCCATTGGTTTAAAGTGCCTCAGGACTTGCTGAGTCCACCCCACCCTCCTGCCCCTGCTACAACAGACTAACATAGCAAACTTCTTTAACTCAAATAGTAACTGCAAAAAACAACAATTTTTTGTTTTGTTTTAACAATCAGTAAAAATGGCTAGAGTATTGGGACAGAGGCCTTTCTACACTTATCATTTACAGTGATACAGCTTCTGTTTGAGCCAATGCTTTTAAGAATAAATTACATTTGTGTCAATAAATTTGTTTCTTTGTCTCTCTGCAAGGTCTGCAATTTTGGCCACTTTGTTTGTAACAAGTTTATCCAACATAAGCTTTTTTAGATAAACGTTTGGCATTTGTCATGCCACTTAACAAATTCATAATATTCCTCTTCTCGCTTTAGTTCCTTCATTGTACAGGATCTAAGCACTAGAGTACATAAAAACTGCCTGAATAATGCATAAGTGTTATTTCTATTTCTCCTCCAATGTATGCCGCCTATAGAACAGGCTTCCTCGGCCCTCCAGATGTTTTGAGACTACAATTACCCTCATCCCTGACCACTGGGCCTGCTAGCTAGGGATCATGAGAGTTGTAGGGCAAAAACATCTGGAGGGCCGAGGTTGAGGAAGCCTGCTATAGAACACCTACTACATTTTTTGGAATTTACTGTAAGAAGTTTCAAGTTGACCTGTCTTGATTTAAACCATACCTTGGCTTCATTGTTTCATTTTTCACCCTGTTGCTTTTCAGCTGGTTTTGTTGGCTGCAGTTGCCTCAGTTTTTATTGTTGCTAAACTTTTGTACAGAATATTCTTATTCTTATTCATTCCAGAATGATGTGAGCTACCCTGAGCGCTGTTTTGACAGTGGATGGGTGGGATATTTAATTACCTATTTTCAAAATAAATTACTCAGGAAGCATGTTGCCTCCAAATATCTTAAGCATCAGAGATTCCAAGCTCCACACTTTAGACTTAGCAATGCTCAGAAGCAACTCGTCTTGATCTTGTGAAAAGTTATTTGGGAAATGATGGCAGTAGCTGAGTGACTGCACAATTGCCAGTTCCCCGCATAGTCGTCATGATACATCTGTCACTACATGAGAAACTACCTTGTAGAATATGGACAGGTTACCAGGGGAATTTAATACCCTCTGCTTCCCAGTTTTCTGGAAATTACCATTGTGGCCTGTGAGCTTCTTACATAGTAGGGCCAACCCTCCCCTGAGGCAAGATGAAGCAGTCACTGCAGGCAGTGGTAGCCTCCAAAACAGCACCCTCATGAACGCTCTACCCATCCTGTCACCTCTGCTGCCACAGAAGTGGTGATTTCCTGCGACATCTTGTGGAGAGCACGAGATCTTGTTGAATTTTTGGTGAGATCTTGCCAGAACCTCACCACCACCACTTTGTGCTGCCAGCTTGCAACCTAGGTAAGGGATGCTTTGGCAGGGGCAGCCCAATAACAACAGAGTGGGGTGGCACTTCTTGTTTCTCCTCATGTTGTGCAATGGGACACACTGCCACACAGTGACTGCAGTGTGCACCAGTGCAGAAAATATTTTGCATAGTTCTGTCACGGGTGACAGCTAGGCTAGGCCTACTGACAGATCTCCTTCCATTCAGGTGAAACTTCCAGCTAGTTTACATCAGGAGTGGGGAATCTTTTTCAACCCAAGGAATGTATTCCCTTGTGGGTAGGCCCAGACCAACCAATGTGACTCTTACCTTTGTACAGTAGGCTACATTCAGTTCTACACTTAGGAAAAGCAGCTGCACAAATATAAGATGGGGGTCCACAGGCTTTCCAGTATAAAAGGATCCAGGGGTCTTAGTAGACCACAAGGTTAACGTGAGTCAACTGTGATGCAGCGGAGAGAGAGAGAGAGAGAGAGAGAGAGAGAGAGAGAGAGAGAGAGCGCTGAGGCTCTTCTAGGCTGCATCAGCAGAAGTATAGTGTCCAGGTCAAGGGAAGTAATAGTACCACTCTATTCTGCCTTGGTCAGACCATACCTGGAATGCTGTGTCCAGTTCTGGGTGCCACAATTTAAGAAGGATATTGACAAGCTGGAATGTGTGCAGGGGACAACCAAGATAATCAAGGGTCTGGAAACCAGCCTTATGAGAAACAGTTGAGGAAACTGTGTATGTTTAACCTGGAAAAGAGGAGACTAAGAGGAGATACAATAGCCATATTCAAATATTCAAAGGGATGTCACATGGAAGATGGAGAAAGCTTGTTTTCTCCTGCTCTGGGAGGGTAGGACCCAAACCAATAGATTCAAGTTACAAGACAGGAGATTCTGACTAAGCATCAGGAAGAACTTTCTGACAGTAAGAGTTGTTCAACAGTGGAATGGACTTCCTAGGGAGGTTATGGGCTCTCCTTCCTTTGAGTTTTTTAAGCAGAGGTGGGATGGCCATCTGTCATGGATGCTTTAGTTGAGATTCCTGCACTGCAGGGAGTTGGACTAGATGACCCTCGGGATCCCTTCCAAGTCTACAATTCTATTATTCTGTTAGGAATTTCTAGGCACAGCCACCCATTCACACCTACTTCTCTCTGTCCAGACAACCAAGAAACATTGTCTCAGTTCAAGGACATATTCCAGTCAAGCAAAAGCATTCCAGGAGGGAGAGGAGCAGGGCCAGTGAAAGGTGTGGTCTAGGGAAGGGACATGGCCAAAGTCCCAAGGGCATGATAGAGAGGCTTGGAGGCTCACAATTGCATCCCTGTACAGTGGTACCTCGGGTTAAGTACTTAATTTGTTCTGGAGGTCCGTACTTAACCTGAAACTGTTCTTAACCTGAAGCACCACTTTAGCTAATGGGGCCTCCTGCTGCTGCTGCACCGCAGGAGCACGATTTCTGTTCTCATCCTGAAGCAAAGTGCTTAACCTGAAGCACTATTTCTGGGTTAGTGGAGTCTGTAACCTGAAGCATATGTAACCTGAAGCGTATGTAACCCGAGGTACCACTGTATATTCTGCACAATGCAATATGCCTAATGAAGGGGGTGAGGATATGTTTCACTCAGTATTATGCAGCCTTTTGCACAGAGCAAAACCAGGAACCAAACTTTTTTGTGTTTATCTTCTGGTGTTGGCCAAGTGTGCCTTTTCTTCTCTATCTGATCACTTGTCAAACACCGATACAGGAGCAGATACTGATTCTTATGCCCGTTGCAGAGAGAAAATCAAATCTCAGATGCAAATCAGATGTGAATTATTAATATGCAAGTGCGCTCCCCACACAAGCAGTTTCTAACTTGCATTGCCCTCCTCGAATACATATAGATTTGCTGGGTCAAAGTACTAACAGTTCTTCAACACTTTCCAGCATAATGCAATTATACAGAACTCACTGTTAAGGAATTTATTGGTAAATGGAGGGTTCCCTGCTAAGAGTTTGCAATTTGGAACGTGTGCATTAAAAACGTCCTTTGGGGATTGGACTGACTACGGTGAATACCGTGAAATCTGTGTTGCGAGAATAAACTAGGAAAGGTCAAAATGGCTTAACCACAAAGTGTAATAGAAATCATATGCTTTTCGATGTTCTCAGCAGTTCCTGACTGCCCCGCCAACAGCATATAGTACCAGGGATTTCAAAAGTGTCTCTATCTAACTTTTAATGATGAAGAGTAGGCAGAGGACATAGAGGCATTGCTATATTTCTCACTGCAGATATCTCACATAATTTACTTCAAACCAATTTGACTAAGATATTAATTCAGACTTCAGCCCCTGTGGTTTTACCCCCAAGTATTCATTAATTTATAAAATCAGCAAGGTAAACATTTGTAGAGAGTAGTCTTCTTAAAGCATGATCTCATGTGTGTGCACTTGGAATTAAGTTGTACTCCTGTGTCCAGTGGCTATTAGCCAGGTGTCGAGGATTGCAATCTTAATCAGGTGACATTGGCTTGGTTCAAGAGTTGCCTTTCCATTGATTAATTTGCCCCCCGCCAATGGTTGGCAAGACATTTTTAAAGATGTGTCTTAATTTTTTTTGTGTGTAAAGAGGGCAGCTCAACAAACAGTGGAGTGTACCATCCTCACACACACAAAAACCCACCTTTAAATTTAGTGGGAGATCTCTGTAATGCAGGGGCTTCTGTTGGAACTGCTATCAGCAGTTCTCAACCTGTGGGTCCCCAGATGTTGTTGGACTACAACTCCCATCATCCTTGAGCTCTGGCCTTGCTAGCTAGGGGTGATGGGAGTTGTAGTTCAACAACATCTGGGGACCCACAGGTTGAGAAAGGCTGTGCTAGATGCTCTGATGCAAGTTAAGGTCATATTACCCATGATCAAGTTATTTATTTTGGTACCTGAGTTAGAAAATCCGTCAAACACCTCTCCTTGGGAGTAAAATATATAAACAACAACAACTTGCTGCCTTTTCATGACCACTCAGATCCGGTATCTGAAGCATCTACCTCTTGATGATAGGAAAGACTGCTTTTGCCTTTCTGCTTTTCAAGTAAGTACTCAGTTAACAATCCAGTTTGAATATAGGAACTACATCACTGAACAGAAGGAACTGGTGAACATTCACATTTTAAGCAGAAGTTAATATAAGTGTGATACTTAATAGAGTTGATACATCATGACACTGGTACTATTTGAATTTGCACAAAATGAGACTTTGAATAATTAACATTTAAATAATTGCTGTTTTAACTGAATTTGGTTACTTGGGTTCATGCTTGAATGGCTGAATTGAACTTTTGTACCCTGGAGAATTGTGACTGTTTTGTTTCAGATGTAATTCTGAATCATGTGCATTAATTACTTGCTTTGTTTCGTGGAAATAATACTGAAACACAGCATAATTTGTATGAACATAATTTGCTCATGGCTGTGTCTGGAAAGTCTTGTAAACTGACAAACTTCACAAAGAAAGCAGTGAATTTTGACAGAGTGCTACTGTCTTAAATGAATTATTATATGCATTCAACTACAGATGGGGGAAAGGTTCATTTTTTAATTAAACAGTGGATGGAAATACAAGCTACTACATTGTAGTGGTCAGCTTTAAATTTTTTCCAGACTAGCAGGCGAATTCTATGCATGGTTTTCCTTCTTTGGTGGGAACGATTCGAGTTCCAGAAAAGATGCATATCCTTTTATTTCCTTTGCTTCAATTATTTCAATATTTTTGAAGCCGTAATGACTCATGATTTAGAATTATGGGTAAATACCAAGAGGAACTCATTTTTATCATTCTATTTTTTTAAAAATGATATTTATTCAGAGTTTCCAAAGTACAGGAGGAAGAAGAAAAGAGAGATACAAAAAACAAAAAAACAGATGAAAAAATACATAAAAAAACCAATACAACAACACCACAACAAAAAAAGAAAATACAAATCCCATATTACTTCTTTCATTTGCTTATTTCCTTGACCTCCTCATACCTCCCTTTTTGTATTCTAGCTTAATTTATTATTTCAGCAAATTCTTTCCATCTTTCTCGATTTTTATTTAAATAATTTATCTTAACAGTCTAGCCTATTAATTAGCTCAGCAAATCCTTTCCATCTTTCACCATATTCTGTTATTCAATTTACCTTAATTTATTTAACCTTATTTTACCATAAAATACCTTAAAGCTTAAAACTTAATACTTATTTATACATAACTCCTTATATCATTTCTACTAAAGCCAGATAGTTTCATTCCAACATTTCCCCTAATATTCATTAATTTTACACTAATTCCCAAAATAAAAATTTTTCTTTGTAGACTTTCTTCTAATTTTCATCCAACGTCCCTTCTTCCTGGTCTCGGGTTGTGTCAGTCCTTACTGTCCATTCCATCCAGTCCATCAACCTGGTGATCTTATGTCCGAGGCCCTTAAGTCTCTTCCATGCCCCTTCTGCAGATTTCCTTCTTGTTTATACTTGCACTTCTTATCTTTTGTTGATCTCTTTCTTAAATTCTTTCCTTTCTCCTTGAGGAGTAGATCTCTGGGGGATTCCAGCCGATAGTTATTTCCATCTCCCCTCATCAGACCAACCCATTCCCCACAGTCCCACTCCCCGCAGTCCTCAATGTGATCCAAAAAATAATTAACAGCATATTTCAAAGTCCCTCCAAAGTTAAAAGCCTCCTCAGCTTCAGACTCCCCCTGGCCCACTCCAAATTCAGTCTTCAAAGGCAGTGGCTTATGCTTCTGCAGGGCCTCGGATCTCTCCGTTTGCATTATTTGAGGTGCATCCGCCACCTCCTCCATTATCATCTGCCCTTGCACTTGCTCAGTCGAACCAGTTTCCTGAGTTGGTCCCTGTATGATTTCTGTGTCAGTATTCCCTGTTTGTCCGCATTTACTGACTACAACAGTCATCAAGTCCAACTTCTCATTCATCAGATCCATCTTCTCATGCAAATGCTCCAGCAAAGCATTTGTTTTACAAAAAGCCAGCACCAAGACTTCCTCCCAACACATTTTTATTCAAGGTCAGAAGACTGGTCCCACGATCTTAATCTCGCAGCTGTAAAGTCCCCTGGTGGACTAGTGGACTGCAGCAACAATTTAACAAGCTCCCTCTAGAGGAGACAGTTTCTATTTGTGTCCTTCTTTTTAAAACATATCCAACAAAGGAAAGTTACTTTCGTTTTTCAAATATTTTGTTTCTTTAGGATGCAAAAGGCAACATTGGAATCAGTTTATTTCTCTTTTTTTAAAAAACTATCTGTCAAAGTGTTCCATTTACAGTCAATGAACGTCTCCTACAATTTCTGTCTCTGACACCCCGTTCCCAGGTTTGAGACGGTGGAAACTTATTTTTCTTTTACTCTTTCTCCTGCAGGCTTGAACAGTCAAAATCCCCCCCCCCCTTTTCTCCTGCTTCCAAGGGGGTTTTAGTGGTTATAAATGAAGGAAATTTCAACCTTTACAAACGACTTTCCAGGCTATTAGCTTACAAGGTTTTTGCTTCAGTCTATTTACAAAAAGCGGAAGGCGGACTTCCTGTTTTAAACCTTCCCGCTTCAATGCCAAATTAAAATGTTTCTTGATCCAATTTTCCGTTTCTACTCACGGGTACTTGTTTAGAGTCCAATTGTCCACAGGAAAAAGTCAGCGCTCTCCGGCAATGGCTATGCGACTTCCCTCCGTGAAAATAGCAATCCGTTCGCAGCACCGCGCCACTCACCCCACTTCGCTCCGGAGCCCCAAAATGGGGTTCCCCGCGAGTAGGGGAGGCGCTCCTGGTGCCCTGCCGAACCCCACGTTCCCAGGCTTCCTCCACCTGGGATTTCTAGCGGGTCCCCACCTTCGCCGCGGTGGGAAGACCCAGTTTCCACGGAGCCCGTTCCTCCAATCGCAGGAACTCCGCCATTCGCCGCTGGCGCTAACCTGGAAGGCCTTCATTTTTTATCATTCTAAAAGCTTTGGCCCTTTCAATAAAAGCAAAATGATTTGGAGTGATGATGATTTTCAGTGTCTCATTTCACTATAAGTGGCTGTGTTATTATCGCTACAGCTAAATTTAATTGTTGTAACCATTGATTCAGAATCGTTGCCAAAACAGTGTGGACCTGATCCAAAGAACATTAATCCAGTTTAAAGTAATGAAGCGAGTTAGCTATCCATATTATGGTAGCATTTAGGAGAGTCTACTACAATGTCTCACAGTTGGACCTGCTTCAAAGACTGTTAAGAAATTGCAGATAGTTAAGTACATCTACTAGGTTGAGGCCTGAGTGCTTACTGGAAGGACAGATCGTGAAGCTGAGGCTCCAATACTTTGGCCCCCTCATGAGAAGAGAAGACTCCCTGGAAAAGACCCTGATGTTGGGAAAGATGGAGGGCACAAGGAGAAGGGGACGACTGAGGATGAGATGGTTGGATGGTGTTCTTGAAGCTACCAGCATGAGTTTGATCAAACTGCGGGAGGCAGTGGAGGACAGAAGTGCCTGGCGTGCTCTGGTCCATGGGGTCACGAAGAGTCGGACACGACTAAACGACTAAGCAAAACTAGGTTGAGGCAGTGAACACAGTATACATTTAAAGCCCATTTCCCCCTAAGAATCCTGGAAACTTTAGTTTGTTTAGGATGCTGGGAATGGTAGGGATAAACTGTAGTTCTCGGGTTTCGGGGGAATGTGTTTTAAATGTGCACCAAATGTATGGTGTGTACACAGCTTGGGCCTGGTGTATTTTAAATACACTGCAAAAACAGCACTGCCTTCTGGTCTATTTCCAAGCACAATTCAAAGTGCTGGTGTTAAATTGCATTAAAAGGTTAGAACCAAGATATAGTGGTACCTTGGGTTAAGAACTTAATTTGTTCTGTAGGTCCGTTCTTAACCTGAAACTGTTCTTAACCTGAGGTACCACTTTAGCTAATGGGGCCTGCCTCTGTACCGCCGCCGCACGATTTCTGTTCTCATTCTGAAGCAAAGTTCTCAACCTGAGGTACTGTTTCTGGGTTGGTGGAGTCTGTAACCTGAAGCGCCTGTAACCTGAAGCGTCTGTAACCCGAGGTACCACTGTACTTGAATGAATGCTTGTTCCCATACCAGCCTGCCTGCATACTGAGGTCGTCTTTAGAGTCTCTTCTCAGGTTGCGACTAGCTGTGTGTGCCAAAGGGACCTTTGGATAGGGTTCCCGTATACCAAATTGCAAAGTAGTTTTGAAACTGAAAGAAGTTTCGAAACATCTTGTGATATGGGGGTCTCTTGTTGAAAGAACAACATTTGAAAATCCCACTGGGTACCCGCTAGGTCTTGTACTCACCTAAAGTAGCTTTTTGGATTCCAGCCAGTTCTTGAAAATAAGTCTCTTATTTCAGTAGAACTCTGCATTCAGGTCTGCATGTGCTTAGGCTGTGGCCTAAATGGGCCTTTGACCTTGCATTTTTCCAACGAAATATGCACTTGGTGACACATCATTTTGATACCACTCCATTTCTCTCTCTCTCTCTCTAAAAAAGCTGATATAATTTATGAGCTACACTCTCATTAAATAAGAATTTAATGTATGATATCTTTATAGTTGGCAGTAGGTTTCAGATCTGGCTGCATAACACAGTGAATATTGAATATCGTCTTTGGAGATACGTAAAGCTGTATATGAGATGCAGACAGGCAGGAACAGTCTTAGGAATGTAAGCTAATAAGTAAGGTCTGAATTCAACAGAGATAATGTAACAATAAATGCAGCACTAGGAATTGATGCTGTAGAAACAAAATCATTTGGCCACAGATTCAGATGAAGATTTTTTATTTTTAACTAGAGCTGTGCTGAAGATTTCAAACCTCCCCCCCCCCCAACATTAATTGATTGGATGGGTAAGAAAAACAAGGAAGATTGATGGAGAGTGGAGCCAAAGAAGAAATTTCACCAAAATCTTTAGGAGGGGATTGTTACTGTTTTCATTTTCCTCCTTGGTTGTTTTTTTTCCAAGCACTCTGTGCCACTTGTGGCTGTATGGTGTGTTGCGAAAGGTTAATCCCACTCTGCTCAAGTTCCATTCTGGATTATGCTACCTTTTAGATTTAAAATACAAGTGCAAACTAGGCATTTAGCATAATGTGTGGTTTGGTTCTGTGTTTGGGATATCCGGATGTAAACCTGTTTTGAATGGTATGCCTTTTTTTTGTACGAATTTCCCCTTATAAGTTGGCCTTCAGCATATATATTTTCTGTGGAATGCTAAGGGAATGTTTAGAATTTTCTGTGCCCCGAAGAGGCCATTCAGATTGCAGGAGATTCCATTGTTTAATAGAGTATTCCCTCTTGCATTTAAAATCATAGACTATAAAATACATAAATACCACAACTAGAGGAACAGCATAGGTTTTTTTCTACAACATTTATTAACATGACGCAGACCATGCAGGTTCTGGCAGTCTAGAAAGGAGAACTGTATTGTTTCCTTCTTGCCACCATCATTAATTTTGACAGATCTGAGTAGTTTGCATTTTTGCACTTGCATGTTTTGATTAACCTTTTCCCCCCCTCTTTGCTTTGGAGGTCTTGCTCAGCAAAAGTGAGTTTATAAGACACTTTGTGTAATGTGAGAAGAAGGCCATTGATGCAATTGGATTCATTTAGAATTTACAATGGTCTAACACAATATATTTCAGTATTAATATAATGTACAGATTTTTCTTTTCTTTGCAGCTTTTGCTGGTTTCTCAAGTTACCAAAGTCACTTCCTATCTGTAAGCACTTCATGCAGAACTAGAATACTAAGCACACTATTTTACGGGTTCGTTTCTAGGAATAGTCAGTGGTTGAACATTTTGGCAAGCTGAATTGTTATTTACATTTGTATCCTATGTTTCCTCAAAGGAAGTCAAAGTAGTGTACATGGTTCTCCCCCTCAGGAGTAGACTTTGGTCATTCAAATTTCAGCAGTGCCCTGTGTGAGCCCAAAATTTGGCGCCCCCCCCTTTCGTTCTGCTCAATTCATTGCATCATAATTGCAACACCCTGTAGCATCTCTTAGGCTTGATGCCCAGTGCGGTGGACCAGTCATGCTGCCTTAAATCTGCCTCTGTCCCCCTAATTCTATTCTCACAAAAGGTCTGTGGGGTAGGTTAGGCTGAGATAGAGTGACTGACCCAAGGTCATCCAGTGAACTTCATGGCTGAGTAGGGATTTGAGCCCTGGTCTCTCGGGTCCGACAACCTGACCACTACATGTAGCCAAAAAGTTATGAGGTTGTTGTGAGGGAGGGGGAAGAACCATGTAGGCCACCTTGAGGTCCTGGAAGGAAGAGTGGGAAATAAAATAAAATAAAATAAAATAAAATAAAATAAAATAAAATAAAATAAAATAAAATAAAATAAAATAAAATAAAATAAAATAAAAAAATAAAATAAAATAAAATAGTTCACTGTTAAGTATGTAGGGTTATGAGCTGTACCACAGTCTGAAATAGCACACTGATTAATGCAACAGTGATACTCATTTTTTATCATAGATGGAAATCAGGGGAATATTTTACCAAACACCACCAATGGATTAAACATTGAAATTGTTGCACTGATTGACATAACTGCAATTTAAAACGACACAAACATCTCAGAAATAATCCAATGAATTATCAATACAGCAGTAATCTTGACAACTTTACTTATTTCTGTTCGCTTTCTCTCTAATCCTCATTTTTCTAATGATGTTTCACTTAGCATTGTTTCTCAGCTTTGCACATAGGATATGCATTGCCATAAACCCTATTCAAAAAACCCAATATTGCACTCCCAGCTCACATTTCTCAGCTGCCACTAACAGCAAACATACTGACCTTCCTTCGAGTGGCGGCACCCTGCTTCTAGTTACAGTTCAACCACATTTCCAGAGTTTGTTTTCTTATTTTAATCTCATCAGACTCCTGCCCTCAGTTCTTTGCATCTCAAGCAGTTCCAGCTCACAACATCTTCATTTTGGCCCCTCTCTGATGCCCCTGTGGGCATGCTTCTCGTTTTCATTCCTGTTTTATCCTAGTTATATTTCATTTCAGGTTTTTTAGCCTCTCACTGTCCTGAAATATTCTTTTGTGTACTTTCCACAAATTGGCAAGTCTCTCATGCCAGAACTACACGCTCATGGTTGTGGTGTTTTGTTTTTAAATAGATGCTGAATTTGTCCAATTGCATAATTGTGCACACTTCCCAGTTAGTATATTGTAGACAACAAAAGAAGATGGAGGCCTTGAGTGGTATTATGAAATAGCTAGTTTTGAGTGTCAGGGAGGTTCTAAGATACAGTGGTACCTCTCAGGATGAGAACAGAAATCGTGCTCCGGTGGCATGGCGGCAGCAGGAGGCCCCATTAGCTAAAGTGGTGCTTCAGGTTAAGAACAGTTTCAGGTTAAGAATGGACCTCCGGAACGAATTAAGTACTTAACCTGAGGTGCCACTATGTGTTTTTAAAACACTGTTTGCTACAGAACCAATTAGAGCCATTACTGCAGTGATTTAGTTTCAGTCCCACTTCCCAAAAGTAGCAATGGAAGGTTTTAGGCAATTGACGGTATGATACACAACTTCAGTCTCAATCTTCATGCAAATGCTCATGCCTCTTCATTGACATGCATGGAAAAAAAATAGGGAAATGAAGTAGAAGTGGTGTCAGTTCATGCAATGTGGTATGGATAACAACCACTGCTTGCACAAATATAGGTATGTATCACATCACACAAAGAACTGCAGAGGTGGACAAAGCTATTCCTTTCAATTCTTTTGGCACTGCCAGCATTCATACCCTGTTCAACATTTCCAATTCATGTACTGCACAAGCCTTACTTCCTTTATAATCTATGTAGTATTTGTGCAAGCTCATTAGATGTCTCATGAAGACTCAGTGGAGCTTCTCTGGCTGAATCAAAAAATAGTCCTGGGATGCTGTGGTCTTGTTTCTGGTATTCTTTCACTTTAATTCTGAACACTTAAAGCTTTCCTTGGTAGCCTAATAAAATGTTTGGTTACTTGCAGTTTCAGATGGCTAGATATTGGCAAACTGTGCCAGTTTAATTAGAGGAAGATTTCCTGGTTATCTCACTTGCTGATACATAGCCTATCCCATATACAACAGGATCAGATAATAATAATAATAATAATAATAATAATAATAATAATAATAATAATAACAACAACAATAATTTCATTATTTATACCCTGCCCATCTGGCTGGGTTTCCCCAGCCACTCCGGGCGGCTCCCAACAGATCACTAAAAACAGAATAAAACTGTCTATTGGGATCAGGTGAGTCCCACACCCCCTTCCTGCTAGATCATCACTCCTTATTCTCCTTGGTTTCCCAGTCAATCCGTTCTGCTTCTTAGAGCACCTAGAATGTGGTTCAAAAGATGTTAACTTAGAAACACTGTTGAATTCAGAGGGATTCTCCCACGAGCACAAGTAGTTTGCAACATTCTTAATTGCCACTGTGAACTTTATAGATCAGAAATTATTATGGGTTTAGGCTTCAGTCAAGCATGCTTGAGGATAGAAAAACCAGCAGGTGCTCTGCTGTTTTTTACCCTGAAGTCTTTTGAAGATACAAATGGCTTCATTCATTTTTCTCTCTCGCTCTATGGCTTTTGTCTGGTTTTGCTAACAAGGCAAAGAACTCCTACTGTGAAGCTATGTAGTAAAGGTGTTAGCATCAGTCACAGCCAACTTTATAAAGAATTTCTAAGCACTAAACGGGAGAGTTTTGTAGGTTGCTTTTCCCGCTTAAAGAATATTATATGTATTTATAATACGTATTTCAGTTTAGAGTAAACAAGATTAGTTTAGCAGCAGTTAAAATAAAATGTTACCAATCCCTAATAATTGGTACGTGCAAACTGAATTTAAATCAAACCAATCTTTGCTTTTCAGTCATCTTATGAAGATGACAAATGCCCTTGTCATTTGCCACTTACCTGCAGTTTTATTCAAACTCTAATTGACTTACTGAGGAAGAGGATTTCCTGATTGAATGGCTATTCGCTTCCTAAGAGCAGGAAATAAATGCAAGTATTTATTTTGATTAAATTAAAAATTCTACTTTTTTCTTGAAACATTTTAACTTTTTTAATGTAGTATTTGAAAACATTTCCATACAGTTCTTGATATAATTATGATTATATATAACATTTTTAAATCCTTTTTCTTTCCCCCAAATTTATCTTTATTCATATTTACTGAGGCAGATTAACGGTACAGGCTCAGCAACAGACATAGAGTCACAGCAGCCTCAAAGCTCAGAACGAATAATAGGAACAGTGGGATTAGCTGGGCCATAAGCAAAAGTCCAAGTTTAAGGAGTCCAAGAAACAAGGCAAAGAGTTCAGAACAGCACAGAAGCAACAGAGTTTTCCCAATGAGTTGACACACCCATCCACCAAGCTTGTAAAGGTGAGGCGAAGTGAGCTTACTTGCAAGGCTGCTGTGCCTTGCGGGAATGTTAAGTATGCAGATTGAGGAGGATGGGTCTGTTTCAGTGGTGGAAACATCATCTGGTCCTGAGCGGCTCAGCTGTTATTCCCCCTTATGACTCTGGTTCCCCCACCTCCAGCAGTTGGTTGAAGCCTACTCTTGACTCCACTGATGTTCTCCTGTTCCTGGGAAGGAAGAGAAAAGGCCAGATTCCTGCCTCCCAATCCAGATCTCCTGGTTTCTGGGAGAGGGGAGTACCTGCCTCTTCTAGTCTCTCTTTCCTGGTCTCAGCTCTTTTCCAATTTCATCTTCCTCTCCCCCCTCTTTGCCTATCACAGCCTGGCATGGATTGTGGAGATATTCCTGGAGTTCATTCTTGAAATGCGGGTGGTGTCCAGAAAACTTGTAGTATCTCAGTCTCCAAGGCAGGCATCTATTGCATTGTCTTTTAAAAAAAAAAAAAAAATGGATATGGAAGTTGAACTAGGTTTATACTTGAAACGCAGGATGATGCTCTCCTTAACATGCTCACTAGTTCTCATTTCATTGTTTCAGCCTTCAAATGCTTCATCCAACCAATTAATTTTTCATCATTCTTCTTTGGTTACAATCCTTGTTTTCCTTCAGAGGTTGACACTGATGAAATTTGTTACTGCTCTACGACGATATCTGCAAAAATCATTAGTGGATATTATATTTCACTGTTAGGATGTCATTTTTACATAATAGGTTTGCTCTGGAAATGAATGGTATGCAAAAAAGGAGAACTAAGCAGTTTCACTGTTTTGCCATGGTCTCCAGAGTGATTAAGTAATGTTGAAGATTTGGAGATTTTGATGGGAATCTAAAATAAAAATCTATAAATTAACTCAGATGCTAGCCATATCTCTTTATAATTTAATTGCTCTATTATGGACAATTTTATAGCCTCTACCTTAGTAAGTGAACTTTCGGCACATTCTTATTGCCATTAATAGGTACCATACAAAGTTACAAAGTTCTTAGCGTGTGTTGTCACAGGGTAGTATGGAAGAAAATCCTTCTAAGCTAGCAAGGGAGTTGGGTATCCCTTCCCTTCCCCTCCTTCCCTCCCTCTCTCTCTCCCTCTCCCTGCCCCCACTGATTGGTGGTTTAGTGCTTAAGATCATTGGTGGCTTGAGATCCACCAATGGGTTGTAGACAGATTCATGCTGGATCACAACAGGAGTTCTAGTACTATACATATATGTGGTAAAACAAAATAAGAAATGGGTGCCCAAATGCATGTGTGCTTCTACCTGGACACTCAATTCCAGCTCTGAGGGCATCCTGGGGGTTCCCTCACTATGAGAAACGAAGTTAGAGGGAACCAGGCAGAGGGCCTTCTTGGTGGAGGCACCTGCCCTGTGGAATGCCCTCCCACCAGATGTCAAGGAAATAAACAACTATCTGACTTTTAGAAGACATCTGAAGGCAGCCCTGTTTAGGGAAGTTTTTAATGTTTGATGTTTTATTCCAGGCATAGGCAAACTCTGGCCCTGCAGATGTTTGGGACTACAATTCCCATCATCCCTAGCTAACAGGACCAGTGGTCAGGGATGATGGGAATTGTAGCCCCAAACATCTGGAGGGCTGGAGTTTGCCTATGCCTGTTTTATTCTGTTTTTAATCTGTTGAGAGCCGCCCATAGTGTCTGGAGAAACCCAGCTGGGTATAAATAATAATAATAAACATTATTATTATAACAGGGGCTCCTTGGTTTGAAGAGGTTGAAGAAACCTGGTTTAGGTATTTACTCCTCACTGTCCTCATGTGGTCTTTGACAGGAGCTTTTCAGTCCTCTGAGGTTAGACTACTTTTGAAACCTCTTTTCCTCTCTCTCTTCCTTCTGTTAGCCCCCAAAATGATTCATCTGCAAAGTCCAAAACGGCTTTGGAAGTCTGGATGCCTTTCCCAGAGATAGCCTTGAATCAAGGAAGCGGCCTTCCTTTTATTCCAAGGTTGAAAATACAGGCCTAAGCCACTCTAGCTACCCTCTGCCTCTACTGTAAGAGGCGTAGAGAAGAGAGGTGTTGGCATTTTGCAGATAGTGTTTCAGTTGTGAAAACAATAACAAAGTAACCAGCAAAGACTTATCCTGCAAACTCAGCTGCCTCATTCTGCATCTTGCAATGATATCTGGCCTTTGCTAGGGATTCTGATTATTACTGGGTTGGGGGGGGGACACTGAATTTTCTTTGTTGGGGCTATTTTTACATCTGTTTAGAAACCCAGTGCTTGCAGAGGAAATGGAATTCCTTACATCTTCCCCCTAAATGTTTACATTAGAGTTCTAATGTAACTCAGTGACTATTTGCAAGCATTTTGCCAAAAGGCTTCCCCTCTGTATTTGATAGTGTCATTCTAAGTAGGAGAGGTGTTGAAATATGATGTTAATTTGTGCTGCACCCCATTGCTACCAGTTGCTATCTGGGATAATTGCTGGCCACTCTGTTCATTTGGTAGGTATGGGGGTTGGGGGTGTTAATGACAAACCAGGCTACTACCAATATCTGGAAAACAGAACAAATATATATATATTTTCCTATTATTTTTCAAAATGCAGTTGAAAATGTGAATAATCTGTAAATGGCTTTTCTTGATTTATGATGTGGCTATTGTTCTATTGGCTTTGGCACTTGTCACACCCTTTTCTTAGTTCTATTTTTAGAACTGGCTTTTCCAGTTCTATTGGATTTGCTTCTTTAGAGAAAACAACAACGATTGACTGCTGGGTGTACAGATTTCACACAAGGAAAGTAGTGGTGAAGAACACAGGTTGAAGACTTTTCAGGATGTATAAAAGGTACATTGAAGTGCCTGGTTCTATCAGCACTGCATCGCTCTCCATGGAATGTCCCTGCAGTTGCTGATGGGGGCTTCTGAATAACAACACATGACCCCATTGTTAAAGCATCTGCATTGGCTGCTACAGCCAGGCCAGGTTCAAGGCCCTTGCATTAATTTGCAAAGCCCTGAATAGCTTAGGTCCAGGGTATCTCAGGAACTGCCAAAATCCTTGTATCTCAGCTCAGTCACTGAGATCATCTGTAGAAATGTCACTCACTGGCTATTGCTTGAGGCTCATTTGACAGCAGCAAGTAATAGAGCTTTAATGTCATCAATCCAGCCCTGTGGTATAATACTCTGCCAATAGAAATTCAGTAGGCTTCTTCTGTTTCAACTGCTGAAAACCTTTCTGTTCTGTCAGGTTTATGTGAGCAGTTCAGAATACCTCTTTCCAGAACGATTACCTGATTTCTTATTTAAACTTTTTAAAATATGGTTTTTATTGTAACCTTTTTATATGGTTTTTATTGTATGGTTCTTTGTATAGTTGTTGTGAACCACTTTGGTATTTTTTTTGTTATGAGTTAGCAGTATTTTCCATAAATAAAATAAATCAGCGCAAGTGATCATGCATCACTGCATACATCTAGAGCTAGATCTAGATGTTTGTGAGCAAAGTCTAATGTTCAACATTAAGGAGGGGGGCGATGACACTGGATTGTATTCAGAGTGTCCCTTCTGCAAAGGAAAGGGCTTCTTCCATTTGTGGATGGGACAGTTGGAAAGGAGAGCTGATTTTGGCCAATTCCCCCTTCTACCTACAGATCCCTGCATCATCTCTCTAATTGTTCCAGAAGGTTCCTCAAATTTCTGGAACAGTTTTTCAGAAGCTACAGTTGTGCAAATGAAAGAAGGAATCAATGAAAATAGTCTGCCTCCTTTCTCCAGTGTGAGTGCTTGTGAGTGGAGATAGAATCTGCTGAAATGAATTCTGTTCACCAAACTGTGTATGTGTGCTTGCAGATCAGATTTTGCAGTACAAACCACCCCAGCCTCTTGCTATAATGCAGTGGCATAGCGTGGGAGGTGCAGGGCGGCCGGCCGCACTGGGCGCAACATCTGGGGGGGCGCTCGCACTCGCAGCTCTCTGCCCCTACCTGGCTCACTCAGGGTTAGGGGGCGCAAATTACTTGCCTTGCCCCGGGTCCTGACAACCCACGCTACGCCTCTGCTATAATGCACATCAGTTTGTGAAATGGGTCTTTCGGGGGGAGGCAGGGGGTGTAACAAGAACCCCACGTGCACAGAAGGTGTTTTGGAAAAGCAGGAATATCCATGTCACTCGGTGGACTTTTTGTTGATATCCCAGACTATGGAAGGCAGAGTCAAAAACTGCATGGAAAGAGAAGGCTTCTTTAAAAGGAAAAGCCTGTAAATATGCAAGAAACCATTTTGAAAAAGTATCTCTGTTAAACACTAGAAAGGTCATCCTGGTCAATCTGTTTCATCTGTTTCTTTTCACATCCATTATTGTAAATCTTTAGGAAGCACTTCAGAAGTGTGTAATGGAAATAACAGAGGAGAAAGGTTCTTTATAGAGGTGTTACAGTAAGAAGATGAGGGGTAGGGACTCAGAGAGAGGTTCTGATGATTCACATCTTGTGTAATGTGGACTCTATAGTCTATCAACCGAGTCCAGTGATATACATACACAAAAGGAACATTTCTAATGGTTTTGACAGCTACCTAGCTTGATAAGATTAATCTAAAATAAATTCCTTTCTGGTCTCAATCTAACAGGCACCACTGAATGCACCAATAGTATGAAGTGACACCTATAAACCTAATTGCTCATTTATAAATTTACTGTTGGTGACATTTCTGCCCTTAAACTGCAACCTGGCTTCTCCCCCACCTTGAATGGTAATATGCATGCCTCTGAAATCCATATATTATTAAACAGTGATACATCTCATTTAGTTAAACATAAAGTTGTAAACTATATGATTCCCAAATGTATAAAATTCCAGTATTTTATTCTTAACGTATCCTATGAAAAGGTGCTTGCCAAGCGTTTGTATCAGCCTGGCAGATGGCTAAAACAGATTTTAATGACTGAAGGTAATGCTAGCTGCAGAAAGTTTAATGCAGGCTTAAAGAAAAATCACCAGACTTTTCCGAAGGGAATGACACACTGTCTGTAAGACTAAAGTTCTGAGGCCCGGGTTATTCAGGTGTAAAGTGTAAAATTCACACGGGGATCCTCCTCCCCATTCTGTCCTGTGTTCAGTTAGTAGGGAAGCAAAAACCATTCATATATAACACCCTGAGGCACATCGAGGCATGCAGATCCCATGCAGCACCAATTTCACGACTTGGTAAAATTACCCTTAGGAAAAAACTGCAAGCTACTGAGACCAAGTTCACAAGGACATCTTGTGAATGGTGACCACTGGAAAGCCACTTGAAATGGATGTGTATGTTGGCTCTCTGCCCTGGGTGAGTTGGTCATACTCATTCATCACCGCACACAAAACCATTTTTTTATTTTATTTTTTGTGTAGCACCGCAAACCACATCAAATGTAGACTTACAAGAGAAATACAGACCACTGTCAGCTGGGACTGGGTCACCACTCAAGATTAGAACAAGTCAAAAAGCTGAGGGCAGCGACCTAGGAGGTCTAGAAGATGAAAATTGCCTTCAGAATCCACATTTGCTAGTATGCTGTAAAATGTGAAGTGTCTACTTCATGGGTAGACAAACTAAGGCCTGGGGGCCAGATCTGGCCCAATCACCTTCTAAATCTGGCCTGCGGATGGTCCGGGAATCAGCATGTTTTTTCATGAGTAGAATGTGTGCTTTTATTTAAAATGCATCTCTGGGTTATTTGTGGGGCATAGGAATTCGTTCATTTTTTCCCAAAAATATACTCTGGCCCCCCACAAGGTCTGAGGGACAGTGGACCGGCCCCCTGCTGAAAAAGTTTGCTGACCCCTGGTACTTGCTTGGAGTGTCTGAGTTGATTTACTTATACAGATCCCTACTCCCACCTTAATCATCACTGAAAGAATGGGAAAATTGACTTGACACAAGATCACTCTGAAATCAGTCCAGAATCACTATCATTTCCTGGTTTTGTACTAGCTTTTACAAACACATATCTCCACTATGGATTGAAGGCTGAAGAAAGTCACCTGAACTGTAACTATGAGATCAGTTTCTCTTTCTCCACACCCCTAAGGTTTCGACAGGCTAGGATTCGTCCTGTATTTCCATTCCTAGGTGTAGCTGCTCTCATCATGCCTTGAGAGTGTGAGTAAGTGTGTTGTGTGTTTGTACAACTGTGAGAATGAGAGAACCAGGCCTCATCTGCACTATTTATTTAAAGCAGCATCATAAAACTGTCATGGCTCCTCCCAGAGAATCCTGGGAACTGTAGTTTGTTAAGGCTGCTGATTCTCTTAAGTGGTTTTACCGTCAATCCCTCTTCCAAAGGAACACTGGAAACTGTAGCTCTTCAGGTAGAATAAGGGTATCACAACAGCTCTCAGCACACTTAAAGTACACTTCCCAGGATGCTTTGCGGGGGGAGCAAGCCATGACTGTTTCAAGTGGTATGATACTGCTTCAAATGTATATTGCAGATAGGAATGGAGAGAGTGAGTGTGTTGTGTGCCTGCATATGTGGTTGCACGTGTGTAAATTTGGGGAGGGGGATTTGTGTAAATAGTCACACCCACATTGGTACAGTGGTACCTCAGGTTACAGACGCTTCAGGTTACAGACTCCGCTAACCCAGAAATAGTACCTCGGATTAAGAACTTTCCTTCAGGGTGAGAACAGAAATCGCGCAGCGGCAGCAGCGGGAAGCCCCATTAGCTAAAGTGGTGCTTCAGGTTAAGAACAGTTTCAGGTTAAGAATGGACCTCCAGAACAAATTAAGTCCTTAACCCGAGGTACCTCTGTATTTGGCTCTTGGAGGTGTGCCTGTCACTGCAGCCCTCAGTTCTCCTTCGTCAAAAAAGTTGCTATCCCTATCTTAAAAGGTCAGCAAATGAGTTTAACAATTACTTAAGCTGTAATAGTTTCAAGGAAAGCTAAACAGGGCAATATGATTTCCTTTGAATTTGGGTGAGTGAAAAGGGGGAATGACTTATTCAGTTCCAGCTTTTCAAGCAGCATGGCAAGCGCACAAAGCGCGACTCTTTATTATGTCACCACACACTCAGTGGGCTTTCGAAGGCATTTCTGTGTCAAGAGGAGAGCTAACCACTTCTTGTCCACACTACTGGGCTGTTCTTGCAATTCTTGGCCGACTGCCCAGTTTGTCTGTCATTCATCCTGCGTTTTTTTTCTTCGCCCTTGACAAGGAGTACTCTCAGGCCCCAGGAACACATGCCTCTGACTGCTAGGTGATACGTAGTGATTAATAGAAATAATCATCTTAATTTGTGAAATAAAATCAATTGCCCTATACATGCAGAAGCCCCAGACAACATGTACGCGAAAAACTTCTCTGCATTGCTGGCTCTTATGAAACTGGGACAGCGCTCAAGATTTATGTTTTGCCTTGCCCTTCCAGGCTTGCCCTGGAGTGGCTTAACTCGACACCCCAATAAATCTTTGCACAAACTGATTTGACAGAATATTTAGACTTATAAATGAGTTTGTTTCAATCAGGGGAGCCAGGCTGGGAAACACAAAGTGCATCTTTGTTTGGGAATTCAAGGCAGGAAGTATACATTGGGACAGAGGGCCTTGGATCAATCCATGGCTCTAGTGTTTATTTCATTAGACAATGTATCAGAATTCTCTTTGGCATGCCTGAAAATGTACAGAGGGTGTGTTAGGATTAAGTGGTACAAATAGTGGTATCTAAGTGACTGACTATGTATACAGTAATGTTTATTCATCTGTTTCCGTGCAGTTTGAAAGGGATAAAATTTATCAGGCACATGCATTTCTTCACCCACTAATAATTTTGTTTCCCATGCCACAGCAGTTAATGAATGCTTTTTTGGTGTGATGGATTTTTACACAAGGAGATAAAACACTACAGTCTTTACTAAAAATAGCACTTGCCTGCCATCCATTCCCATGTACAAATAACAGTGGAACTGTTAGTATGCCCTTCCTAAGCACACTTTGTAAGAATTTGCTTTCAACTCCTTTTTCCTGCTCTTTCACTGTGGTAGGATATGACAAGTCACAGTCTGGCCAAGTGTGCTCTAAGGTTTTACATCAGAACTGGAGAACCAATTACTGTGAGTGTTTTTGACTGGCAGAAATGTGCCACTGAACTCCCATTAGGCCTCTTGCTTTCCTGGATGAAAGACAGACTGTGTGAGCGTGTGCAGAAAATAGCCTACTGTACAATGATAAAAGTTATATTCATTGCTTGGCCCGCCTTTGCCTCTAGCCCTGCCTACTGCTGGCACACGACCCTCAGAAGGTGGCCCAGAAGGGAATATGGCCCTCAAGCTTAAGAAGATTTGTCACCTCTAATGTAAGAGAAGGTGCCCCTCTAGGTCCTTTGACATGAAGCCATTGAGAGCTAAGATAAGCACAAGTACTTTGAATTGAATTTGGAAATGGGCCAGCAGCCAATGCAGTTGTTTCAGAAATGGCAGATATATTCCCTTTGGCTGGTCCCTGCTGTATTTAGACTAACTGAAATTTTTCAAAGGCAGCCCCACTATGAAGATAGACATTCCCAGAGTGTTAATTTGTTGCAGGAAAAACAACAATGAAGAATCTTGTGGCACCTTTTTGTAAATTAATTATGGCATTTGCTTCTGTGGACTAGAGTCCACTTCATCAGAGGCATGTTGTTATTTGTGTGTGTGTGTGTGTGTGTGTGTGTGTGTGTGTGTGTGTTTGTTGATCACAGTTTATAATCCACTTCCAACATATCATGCACATATACTTGTAAACTAAGGATGTCATTTCATTCAGCTATTGAGCTGGACTCAGCTTTCGTTGACTAATTTGTTAGTTCTGAAAGATGTCACGATACTCTTTGTTGAGATGTTTGTGCTGGTGAAAAGAATGATTTGAGATGTGCTTAGTTTCTTTGGGGCAAAAGAGAAGCTTATTTGAATATCTTATGGGATGTGACAGATTAATGTACGTGGTGAGGAAGAGAGCAAAAAGAATTCTCAAAATCAGTTGCCCACCATCACACTAGTTTCCTCTGTGTTTTATTTTTAACGAAATGGTAGTGTGCAAATAAATATAAATATGGAATAAGGCATCTGGTGGCGTCTTTCTTCTTAGATCATATTCCTTCCATAGCTCTCTGATGGGATATATGCACAAGGACACAGTGGTTAGTAGAAAGGATTATCAAATAGATGCTTGCCTTGCCAATGCAAACTATAATTGCCACATATAAGCTGGCTCAGCATTTTTGTGGCCTGCCTGTTTCCTTTCTTTTGCTAGGCAGTTAAAAAGATGTTGGAGGAAAAGAGTAGAAACAATGCTTTTTTTTCCTAAGGAGAGGATCTTTTCACCCTAAAATACTTGCCAATTAGAAAAGAAATAAATCATTTTTAAATTGTTGTTGTTTAGTCGTGTCCGACTCTTCGTGACCCCATGAACCAGAGCACACCAGGCACTCCTGTCTTCCACTGCCTCCTGCAGTTTGGTCAAACTCATGCTGGTAGCTTCGACAACACTGTCCAACCATCTTGTCCTCTGTCGTCCCCTTCTCCTTGTGTCCTCCATCTTTCCCAACATCAGGGACTTTTCCAGGGAGTCTTCTCTTCTCATGAGGTGGCCAAAGTATTGGAGCCTCAGCTTCACGATCTGTCCTTCCAGTGAGCACTCAGGGCTGATTTCCTTCAGAATGGATAGGTTTGAAATTTTTGCAGTCCATGGGACTCTCAAGAGTCTCCTCCAGCACCGTAATTCAAAAGCATCCATTCTTCGGCAATCAGCCTTCTTGTAGCCCTGTTCTTCTATTGCAGCATAAACAACAAAGAGTCTTGTGTCATGTTAAAGAATAACAGCAGAACCTTTTGTAGACTGCAGGCCATCTCATGAGATGCATGAAGTGTTATCCTGAATTGCAGGCTTATATATTGCAGACACATGGTTGAAATTACTAACAGTAAGGCCAGAGGCAAACAAAATGCAGCAAAAGTAGAGGCAGTGGTCATTCACAATAGAGTTGTTGATAACACAGACATCCTGGCATTGATAAGTCAATAAACAAATACAGAGTGAGATAAAACCCTTTGTCTTGATTTGTTTTGTAAGTGATAGCATTGAACTTCTTGATGTAATTCAACATATTTCAGGCTCCTTTTGAGGCTCCTGTGTTCCAGTATAGCCACCTTAAGGTCAGCCACAGAGTGGCCAGGGAGACAGAAATGTTCCCTCACTGCTTTTTGAATATTGCCATTTCTGATGTCTGATTGGTGTCCATTTATTCTTTTGCATGGAGATTGGCCGGTTTGCCCTATGTAGAAAGCCATTGCTGGCAGATAATGTCTTATATCTCATTGGAAGATGGGCAAATGCACGAACCCCATATGTTGTATATGACATTATTAGGTCCTGTAATAGTGTTGCCAGGGTAGGCATGAGGAGAAGTTGACATCTGCCTTTGCTGCAGTGTCTAGTCTTTGTGTCTGTATCTCTGTTATTTGGCCATGTGTTGCTGGCCAATAGCTGTTTTGGGTTGGGAGGTTGTCAATAAGCAAGAACAGTCCTACCACCTAAGGCCTGGGATAGGAAAGTGTCATTTTTCAGACTGAGCTGTTGATAGTTGATGATATAGGTGTCAGTTGTTTCAGCTATATGTGACAAGGGCTCTGTCATTTTTCCTCTTTCACATCTCTCCTGTAGCAGGCTATTACTGAGTACCAGCCTGGCCTTGCTGGTCTTTCCCCCCAGCAAACTAAAATGCTAGAGCAATTGCAATTCAACACACTAAAATACTAGAATAATAGCAATTCATTATTTGAAGTCCCGTTCCAAAGATATCATCTCAATTAACAATACATACTAATAAATGGGGGGGGGGCTTAGCTGCAGGGGGCCCTACTTCTACATGCACTATGCACACCTTTAAATTCCCCACTGTGTGGCTGCTGTGTGTTTTCTAGGGCCACAAACACTGCAACACACTGCAACACAGTTTTGTTGGTTGCCAACAGGCCCCCCAAATTGACAGCTTGACAGTTAAAACAGGCACATGCAGGAGTATAAATCCGAGGAGGAAAAAAGGTTGTGTCATTGTGGAAAAGAAAGCAATAATGTGTGTTTTCTGGAAAAACTGAGGGATGCAATTTATATTCTTGAAAGATGAATTACGTTAGTGTCATCAAAATTTAATGACTATTTTGTATGTTTGTAATGCAGGGGTCTTAGGCTTCTTTGTGTTGTCTGAGAAGGTAACACAACTCTCACATTAATATTATGCAGTGTTTTAATGTTAGATTCCAAATGCTAAAATATCTGCAACAAACAACCAAAAAACGAAGCCATTCACATCTTTCAATTTTGTTTTGTTTTCAAATAAACTTGCCATATTCCTGAGTTTAAGTTGGGACTTCAGTATCTAATATTACTGTTGTATTTTATGGAGTACACAGAGTTTTCAGAATAACTTACACAACCATCTTGCTATTTCTTCCTTCCCTTCCTTTTCATCATTCCTAATGCTAGTTACAGAGCCTCTCTTTCCATTAATCCTCTGTGTGCTTCATGAATTTTCAGCATTTGTTCTCCCTGGTAACATAGCATCTTATGCAGGTTGCACAGCTACCTTAAAACAATAGCTAGATAGATGTTTACAAAGGACAGCTGCCAGTTGCACATTGTGAATTTGGGTTCTGGTGGTAAAATGTCAGCTTGTAGCTGAAACACAAGCTGTGTGTGATATATATGGTATTAATAAATAAACTGCAGAGCTTCGCAGCTGCAGTACCTTGAAACAGGATCTGGTGAAATGTAATAGGTTTGGTAGCACGACTGCTTGCTCTAGCTGTGCTCGTTTAAGGGCCAAGACTTGATTGGCAGCTGTGGCATATAGCAGTCATTCATCTTTGCTTTTCTAATGACCTTAGAATGGTTGTTGTTGATGTGTTAAAATTAATTATTACAACGCTGCAGCGTTTTTCTTCTCTCCCCTCCCCACTCCCCGTCCACCCTCAGCAAACCTCTTGGGCGGTTTAATTCTTTGAAAATTAAACTCTTAAGCTGTTTAATTCTAGAGTTTGTGCTTGGGATGCTGTATCAGCAATGCGTATGCTAATTCTTATGTTCAGAAGCTTTAAAATGCAGCTACAGAAAACTCCAGGTGCAAATTTGGCATCGGAGGGACAGGCTTGAGGAGACCATGATTTACATCTTTGTAATTAGTTCGTGCTCAGTTCATTTACTCTCAAAGAAAGGGGTTTTCCATGTCTTCTTCTAAAACGGATTAGTCCCAGATGATACCACTAAAAGGTCCTTCGTGGAGTTGGCATCTGGAAGGCTTTGTTTTGTGATGGGGTTGGGTAGAGAGGGAGAGGGTTGAGCTGCAGGTGAACTAGGAATGAGAACAGCCAGGAGGAAGTGCTGCTACTGAGCAGTCGGTAGAGGTGCAAGGAAATGTGTATATGCATAACACAAGTAAGGGAGTGTCTATTAATATGTACCTCAAAATTGAGTTGATGCCCAGTGGAGGGCAGTCACTCACCCTACATGTGTATGTAGGCCATACATATTTGGTATCGTAGCTTCTATCATGGGAAGGTACAACCTGAGAGAGATATAACATGGGCCAAGTTAATTCCAGCAGCTCAGCTCCACATATGTACCTCTGAGGCCCTTTGTGGGAGCTGTTGCCAACTGCCAACCAGCGAAGGTCTACCTCCATCACAAGCTGAGTGAGTTGAAGCTGCTTGGCCCTGTTCAGAAGTGATCCAGTGGACTCTGCTGCGTTGTAGGCACAGGCTGAAGGGTGACACCAGGGAAGGCCAAGGATGAAAAAAGGAAATGCCACCTGAATTATCCTGGCACCAGAGGAACACCATGATTTCTGTTATTGATTTTTATTATGTGACTCTTTTGTAAGCCACTTTGAAAGCTTCTCAGGGCTATAAAGCAGGTTATAAGCATTCAAGCTAAACAACCAAAACATAAACAGGTGGGGTATTTATAAAATCATACTTCCTGCCTTCATATATTTTGATATATAGCACATACCATACATTTAAAGCATTGTCATATGACTTTAAACAGTTTTGGCCTCTCCCAAAGAACCGTGGAGACTGTAGTTTGTTAAGGGTGCTGAGATTTATTCAGAGACCCCTCTTCCCACCATAGAGTGACTGGATGGCAGGAGAGATATTAAACTACTCTGTCAAGTGTATGAGGGGAATACACTTAACAACTCTCAACACCCTTAAGAAACTTCCCAAGATTCTTTGGGGAAACCATGAGCCATAAATTTCAAAGTTGTATAATAGTGCTTTAATTGTAGAGTTTGTATAGTTTAATTGTATAGTTTGCATTGTATTAGAGAAGAGTTCGGGCAAGCATCACATAATTTAGTTTTCCACTGAGCTTCTTTCTATTCATTAAATTCTTGCTACCCTCATTCGGTTGAGATTTGATTTAATTCTCCATTTCAAAAAATAAATAAATGCCAAAATGTGTTGGATTTTGGCTTTCCTGATCAAAGAAGCCGGGTATTGCAATGTATTGTTCATATCCCCCAAAGAGTGGGAGATATGCAAATTTGTTGGATGAACAACACAAGTTTCAAAAAGATATTTGTGCTGGTTTTTATCTTGGATTATTTCCATCCATGTTTCTGAAACCAGAACTCTCTTGTCAATAGTGATGAAGTGGGTTGCTGAAGTACAATGACGTTTCTGTCTGTCAATCCGCTTATCTCTTTTAGCCCTGCTAAACAATCAGCTATCTAATGTTTGCTGAAGGCAGCTCTGCCCCCCAACTATGCCATTATCTCCTTGGTGGTCTTCACGTTTTGGTGACCACTTATTGGTCCAGGCCTTCTGGGAATCCTTTGCTTTCACTATAGATAGAAACCATCTGTTGCCTGTCTTTTCTTTATTGGGAGATTATTAGTATGTGTCTACCTAGCAGTGGAACTCTAAGCTCTTGGCTTTTTAAACGCAGCATCGGCAAGCTCATGAGAACTAAACAATCTTGCTTACACAGGAGAAGGAGTAAACAGCTTTGGCAAATAATTTCAGACGCTGCCATTAGTGTTTGTAAAAGATATAAACAGAACTTGTGAAAAATAAAATGTGTTTGGGTTTAAGCATGGAAAGAGAGAGGGGGAGATCCAGAGAGATGTTACAACAACTTGCTTCCAATATTGACTTTTTTTAAAAAAAAAATGCCCCTAACTCTCTCATACAAAGAAGGGCAAATCAGAACTCTTTTTTAATGCTAAAAGTTGCACTCTTTCTTTCTGGCTGTTGGACATGCCAATATGTAAACATTTCAGGGAGAATTTTACACCACCTCATCTTTATGTCAAGCAGCATTTAATGGTTGAATGATCCCGTGCCCCGGGTCTTGGCAGCTATCCTCTGGGGTCCAACTTTTAGGGATTACATTGACAGTCAGTCAGTGGACCATGTCCAATGTAAACTAGACTAGGACCATTTAAAATCAGTTACTATCAACAAGTCAAATTAGCTTTATGTAGGTTACAGGCTTTTTCTCGGAAGATTTCAAAACAATGTGGAATTTTAACCATCACGGGACTTTTTCTCTCGTTTGTGTTTTCAAAAAAGTTCCTGAAACATCAGATTGCGTACTGCTTACCTGATTCAATGTAAAGTTAAGCAACTTGCACTACTTATATTTAATAGATGAATCACGAGCTTTCCCCCTTTCTTTCCTAGGTGGAAATAACTCTTCAAGATGTCAATGACAACCCGCCAGTGTTCCCTACAGATATGCTTGATCTGACTGTAGAAGAAAATATCGGAGATGGTTCTAAAATAATGCAGCTGACAGCTATGGATGCTGACGAGGTAGGATATTATTGCTTCTTTGAAGGGTAGCAGGACACTTCTGTCACAACAATGTTGTTAGGCATATATTTCCAGCCTTGTTTCTACTCCACCCACTGATTTTTGCCTGGAAGCCGGTGGCGTGGAGTGGAAAAATGCAAGTGTTTCATTTTTTTCTGTGAGTTGAGACTGCCCATTCTATCCCTGCGTGCCTGATTCCAGGACTTTTCAGAACCCCATGTGGTCTCTTGTTCTCAGAGACTCCCCTAGTGGGGACCTTACTTAAATTAATTTGATTGCCCTCATCCATCACAGGACATTGCTTGCTTTGCTTTATTTAACATACAATGTTTTCTCTCCTGTGTGTCTGTCCTCTATTTCCTATTTTCTAGTCTCTCATCTTGCCTATTTTTCATCCATCCCCTCTCTTCCTTTTGTAGAGTTTCCTTTCCTGTTTACCTGCTCCTTCTTTCTGCTGGGAGATGGTTCAAACTCTCCCACATGGCAGCCTTTTAACAGTTGCTGGATGCCCCCTCCCTCTTCTCAACATGTGATACACCTGAAGAACTTCTCTTCTGGTCCCAAAGTCTACATACTGGGGGCCGCACAAAGACCAACCCCACCTGCCACAGCCCCCTCAAATTCATGACATTTTGCAGAAATGTGTGAGGTGGCAGATTCCTAAACGTTGGAGAGCCACATGGGGGGTTTAAGGCACCATCCACCGCTGTACACATTTCTTCCTTTTCTCTGTGTCTGCCTTGCATGGCATGTTTTTTTATTATTATTTTTATATCTCTTGCCCTCTTCAGACATTGTCCCCTCATGTTCTTTTTCGACACAAGATCTGAGTGCTGCATCTTGATGTTCATACAAGTAGCCTGACCACCTGTAGTGCACATACATTCATTTGCAATAAGGTTTCCACATGTCCCAGAGTTCCGAATCGTATGGAAATCTTCATGCGTCCAGCTGTATCTGTGAAAGCTATGTCACAGCAGTCATTTATGTTAATTGCATAGTCACCAGTGGCAGGGCTAGCCAACATGTCCAAAGTTGAGTAATTTGACAGTTATTAATGCCTGAAGGAAGTTTCTGTCACTGTGTCTATCTCCAAGAAAGCCTCTAAGCTTCAGCAGAGTGTTAGAAATCCGTGACATACAAAAACCTCTACTTGAAATCTGTAGTGACATGTTTTTAAAAGTGTGCATGCCAAATGACAAGACTAGGTTAAGGCTTCTTTGAAACCCATTCCCTATACGTGTAAAAGAGTGTTTCATATGACAGAATTTGATTGCTGCATTTGGCTAATATTCAACTTAATGGGATCAAGGTGGTCACTATTTTGCAATCTGCACAGAAGGTGTAACATTTTCTCTAGTGCCATGGGATGAATATTAATGATAGCTATGATATCTCACAGCACAGTACTACTGTACTTCAAAAGTGTTGACAGGAAGTTTCTAGATTTTCTTCTTACTTGCCTAATTTATAGGATTTGCTCCTTACCCACAGCAGCAGTTATGGCAGAAGAGTCTATAGCTGAGGCACATTGTTGTAAAAATGAAGTATCACACTTGGATGATAAAGAATGTAACACTTGAGTAATATAAGATTATTATTGAAAGAATCTGTTCAAACATTTTAATTACACTTTTACGAGTAAGTGTTCTACACACTGCACAGACATCGAGTATGAAAGGAATACTGTGGAATGTATCCCCTGAGTAGGCAAGGAAGTAAGACTACGGTGAATTTTTGTTCACAGAAATGTGGAGGCAAAATAAGGGTTTTCAGAGTCAAAGATTTCTCAAACCCCTTGCCTCTCTTTTTATGTGCCATCTCCTGCCTTTTCACAACTACTGCACAGTGCATTTTTTAAAAAATTGCTTCCTGAGAGAATTGCAGCCTATCAAGGATCATGTAGAAAATGTTACTTAGCCACACATCCAGTTACATTGGTCAACATAACACAGTCAATCACAGTAAAAACTAGACGCACTATCTCACTCTGATGAGGCTTGATGATATCATCACATTGACAAATTTGCTTGACTACATGGCTTTGAAGTCCATTCAGAGTGAGAGCAGTGCTCCCTGCCATACCATTGAACAGATAAACATTTTGTTTGTTTTCATAGTCTTGTGAATCACCAGAATGAGGAAGTGTGTTTTACAAGACAATGTTCAGTATGAAACACCACCTTCTGCTTCATATCAGCCATCCAAAAAAGTTCATATGGGTATACAATTTCCTCAAGACTTAGCTCAGCTCTGACCTGTCCTACCCCAGCTAGGCTCCAGGTTACCCCAAAAGCAAGCTGCAGCTATAGCATCATCATCATCATCACTTTTAATTTGTATACCATCTTTCTATTTTACAATACCCAAGGTGGTTTACAAGCTGAAGAAACAAAGAATGTACACCATATAACAATCTAATCCAATACAAAAATGTGATAATAAAACATAACTTTAAAATAGGCAACTTATATCAAATAAAGTAATATTCAACAATCCATTAGAATAGTATAGACTAATATTAAATACCAGCATATAAAAATTAAACAGAAATCAACTCTTAACAATTAAAAAAATTTCTAAACTATAATTAATAAAACAACGGCAAGTCACAGTGCATAAAATAATACAATGCAAATTGAGAAGCAGAGACTGGAGGGTGGGGCAATGCAGGTGGAAGAAAGCCTTGCCTGGTGAAGTCTCTCCCCTCACAGTTCTTCCTTAACCAGCATCTCTTAACCAGGTGCTATAGTGGAGTAGGGGTGAAGAACTGGCTCCCCCACTCCCACAGCATGGGTAAGAAGGGCTGCCCACCGGTCAGTCACCTGACAACACAACATCACATGGCCCATTTTTGCAGAGTGCTGGGTACAGAAGGGGTACAGTAGTATCTTTCTCTTTTATATGATCAATGCCAGTTCAAGTAAATACATCAGGAATGACAGATTGGTGCAAAAAATGTTTATTTGGCAAGGGAATCTTTTCTGTCGGGGAGCCTTGAGGGACATTATAGGGAGATTCCAATCTTAGCTCTTCGTACTCTAACTTTTCTGTTTACTTTTTAATATAAAAGTGATATGATCAACTCATCATTCCAAATCCATGGTTTACTTACTTACTTACTTGAAAATTTCTTTAAAATTCTTAGAATCAGTGCAAAAGCTTGTCATTAATTTGGATGAAAATATAATGCACTTTGACCTTTTCTTGTCACTGTTTAGGGTGCAAATGCTCTGGTAACTTACACCATCATCAGTGGTGCAGATGACAGCTTCCATATCGATCCAGAATCGGGAGAGTTGATAGCCACCAAGCGTTTGGACCGAGAACGCCGTTCTAAATATTCTCTGCTAGTTCGTGCTGATGACGGCCTGCAGTCTTCAGATATGAGAATAAACATTACTATTAGTGATGTTAATGATCATATACCCAAGTTCTCCAAACCTTGCTATTCCTTTGACATACCAGAAGATACCACTCCAGGTGAATAGTAGATGTCATTACTGTCCTTATCATTCCTGCTTCCTTGTGCTTTTAACAGCTGTAATAACTCAGACTTCTTTGGAAATATTATGTTCTTGTGCGGATTCAGCAAATTCAATACCAGTTAAATAACGAACGACATTAAAAGGGCCAGGTATCTAGGCTTAACTGATTTGTGCATCAATTCTCTGCTTATGTTTTTGTTTACTGCACACTATGGACTTGCTGTCCTTGTTCCATAAAACTCTTAAATTGCTACTACAATTACTACAATTTGAGGTTGTCACTCTCAGAAGAGATAGGCAAATATATGCACATTATTATCCAAAAGTTAGCTTGAACTAGCCCAGCTCTCTCTTTTCCAAGCTTGTACAGGTAGAGTAGCGAGAATAAGTTCACTAGATTCCCTCTGCTTCTGTTTCTTTTTCTTTTTTTTAAAAAAAATATCATTCTTTGACTGGCATAAGAACAGAATTTAGAATGAGTGAAAACACATTTGATATCTGAAGCACTATATAATATTCTGTTTCAAGTATGAAGTGAAATTCAAAACCAGCAAGTATAGTGATTAGCTGCTGACCATTTAAAATATCTCGCTACGTATCAGGAGTTCTTGACACACCTATGCATAAGAGGCTGTGAGAGGAGGTTATGTTATCTCTTTGGAAAAGTTATAAATGTGAAATTATACTCTCAGAGGTCTATGAGGAAATAGGGTAGTACACCATATTGAAACATGGAGTTTTACTGGACTTAACTTGAACACCATGTTCCCATTAAGAACATAGCTGTATCATGCTTTTTTCCCAAGGAGGGGAAAAAAGTTCAACTTCAGTTAAAATTTTGCTGGGCAGAAATTTTGGTTTGAATATATATTCAGTGGCTTTGTTGTCGCATAACACTAAACTGGATTATTAAAACATACCCTTCCAACTCTACAGTTCTACGATTCTTTGACATAGTAAGGGTTGCTGGCAGTGAACAAACTATAGTTAAGCTGCTGTGCAGAGTTCACAAATCACACCAAGGCTTAATGTGCTGTGTGAACCTTGCCTAGTGGTTTAACAAGGATTTATTTCCTACCAGCAAACCACAAACTGAAACAATGGTTAGTTGTTGGCTACAAACCATGATTTGTTTTAACTATGGTTTGGCATTATGTGTGATATCAGAACTGTTCCTTAACCATGGTTTGTTTGACCACCCCAGCCCAGAAGCTCACCAAACTAAAAAAAGCTATGAGGCAAGAGCTGCTGGAAAAGAAAGAAATTTATAGAAAAACAAACTGTGGCTTGTTTGATCATTTGTGGAACAACTTGTAGAAAACTTGCCATTTGTTGAAGAAACCATGGCTCAGTGTTATGTATGAACCAGGCCAGGGTATATTTTGAGTGTATATTTTCTCCCCCCTCCCCCACAGGCTTTTTAAAAAAAATAAGGTGATCATGTGTCCAACTTTGTGGATTTGATTCTTTACAATTCCTGTTAAACTGATGAGTAGGATACAAATGCTCTTAAATAAACTATCATTTAAATACTGTTCATGGCTATGATGACACACACTTATAATAATGGATAGCAGGACACATATTTTCTCTTGACATGAACCATTTTGGTTTTTCCACCCTCCTAATTCATCTCTAGGTTCTTTAGTGGCAGCCATCTTAGCCACAGATGAAGATTCAGGTGTGAATGGAGAAATCACGTACACTGTGAGTGAAGATGATGGAGATGGAACATTTTTCCTCAACCCAGTCACTGGAGTTTTTAACTTAACTTGTATGTTGGACTATGAAGTGCAGCAATATTACATTCTTTCAGTTCGTGCGGAAGATGGTGGTGGGCAATCCTCCACTGTGAGGGCTTATTTCAACATACTCGATGTAAATGATAATTCACCAGTATTCAGCATGGCGTCATATAGCACATCTTTGATGGAGAACCAACCTCCAGGATCTACTATCCTTATTTTCAATGTTACTGATGCAGATGAGGGTATGTATTTTCCCATTTTTAAAATGTATGCATTTGGGAGTATATTTGCACATTTATTCTTTTTGATTATTATTTATTATTTATGCATTTTCCATTTTTTTACACATCATAATTCACCATCAAACATAGCTTCTATAGCGACCTCCCAACCTAGCCTTCCATGGCATTCTGGGTTGTCCTAACGATGCTGCATATTAATTTAATAATCCACCCTACTTCCCCCCTTTTTATCCCTCATTGTATTTAACTGTTGTTCATAGGATCGCCCCTACTTGTAGATTAATTTTGGTATCGTTTGTGTTTTTTTTTAAATTGCCCTTTGTCTTTTTTCCCTGATCCCTTAATTTGCACATTTAATTTTGTACCTTACTACCATATGAGTATTATCTCTCATAAGGGGTCAAAGAACAGCAATTATTATAAAGTTATAAATAAATATATTACAAAACTTATAATCAACATCACCCTTAGTAGCATCTGAAATAAATATCAAATAGTTTTGTTTCACTCACTAAGTAAATGGTAAATGAGGATAGATGAAACTTTTTGAGGATTCAGTCTGCAATCCTATACATAGTTACCTAAGATTAAATCCCACTGAACTCATTACATTTGTAGATACACCTAGACCATAATGTCAATCAGAGCATTGATTTAAAAATGCTAGCCTGATCGGTTTCCATTCCAAATAAGAACATAAGAAGAGCCTTCTGGACCATCGGGTCCAACATCCTGTTCTCCCAGTGGCCAACCACCTGTGTAGAGAAATTCTGCAAGCTGGACCTGAGCATAACCGCATTCTCCTCTCCTGCTGTTTGTAGCAACTGGCATTCAGAAGCATGAGAGTGGAAATTACCTTATAACTCTCTCCGACAATTGGATTTGAGACTTTGTCAGCTCAAATGTGTTATTATCGCATGATATTATTAAAGTGGGCCATTAGAACATGTAGGAGATACATGGTATTCCTACAAAGCATAGACCATGCGATATTCAGTGCGACCAGTGCTTTTTTTCTTGAAAAAAGGTGCAGGAATGCTGCCCTGTCCCTCCTGCTTCTGCGCCAGCCAAAGACACAGGGCTGCTCTGTGAATTCTGTGAGCACACGCAAGCCTGAGAGACAGGGCAGATTGCAGAGCTGACACACAGGGAGGCTTCTTCCCACACATCAGCTGTTAGCCCAGGAGGCTGAAGAGCCTCATTAAAACCCTGCTGCACCTCTGGCTCATGAAAAGACCCTCTCCAGTGCCCATAAAGGATGTCCTCTTCATGCTCCAGGGATAGTCTTCTCATGAGCCAAAGGCATGGTGTGGGAAGAGGTGCTGGAAGGCGCATTCCTGCTGAAAAAAAGCCCTGAGTGTGACCAACTTTCTTCAGGTTACAGTCATACCTCATGTTACGTCCGCTTCATGTTACTTTCTTTCAGGTTACATCCCACGGTAACCTGGAAGTACCGGAAAGGGTTACTTCCGGGTTTCGCCACTCGCGCATGCGCAGAAGCGCAAAATTACGTCACGCGCATGCACAGAAGCGGCGAATCGCAACCCGCGCGTGCGCAGACGCGCTTCTGCGGGTTGCGTTCTTTTCATGTTGCGAACGGGCCTCCGGAACCACTGTATTGGGTAAAGACTCTAAACTCCCTCTAATTTCAGTATTCAATATACAGTATTCAATATACAGTGGTATCTCTGTTTACAAACTTAATTCGTTCCGGAGGTCTGTTCTTAACCTGAAACCGTTCTTAACCTGAGGTACCACTTTAGCTAATGGGGCCTCCCGCCGCCGCCGCCACATGATTTCTGTTCTCATCCTAAGGTAACGTTCTTAACCTGAGGTACTACTTCCAGGTTAGTGGAATGTAACCTGAAGTGTTTGTAACCCGAGGTACCACTGTATTTACACTGATAAGAATTCATATAAAGTATCTTATCGATATAATTATTTTGAAGATATATTATGGAAATTGTTTAGACTTAATTTAGGCAAGGATCGCCTTCTTCCACTGATTTCAATGGAACAAGCATGGCTAATTTTGTCAATATAATGCCAATGTTTTCCTGTAAATGGATCAAAAGCTTACCCACGTCTCAACAAATACCCCAGAAAACATAATCCAGCTGTACTTTGAAACTTCATTTTCCTTAAGACATTGTCTGTTTCTGCATGTTCCAAGAATGAATCTAGAAACAACAGATTGGCAGGATTCTGGCAAATTTCCTGTTTTTCCACAGTATAAACAATGATGAAGATGGAAGGAGAGTTCAGATGCTAAATATCCAGTGTCATTTCCTGTTTAACACACCCTCTGAAAACAATAGTTATTAACTTAAGTTTTGGATTTTTTTTGGCATTCTATGAACAAAATTAACATCAAAGAAAATTAACTATAACTTTCAAATCCTGAACAAATAAATGATATTTCTTATTGTTTGATCCACTTTAAAGTTTAATTGCAAAGCAGCTTTAAAACCCAGCATTGCAAACTTTTATTGTATGACCCGGAGCTGATGCCAAAATATGGGGAAATCCTTATTGTGAAAATAATATCAGTTAACCTTCGAGATGTAATTCGACAATAATTGAAAGAAGGCTGCTTATTGTCTTGGATTTTAAAATTCAAACCAATTTCAAATATAATCTGATGTAAATATATGAATGTTTTATACTGAGACCATCAGTCCATTTAGCTCATTCTTTTGTGCTGTGATTGGCATGAGTTCTCCAGGTTCTTGTTTAGAATTCAGGTGCGTGAGAATTTCTGAGGGTAGCTGTATTTCTGATCTTGTATTGGATTGAGAAATGTCAATTAGCTGTTTTCTAATAGAGGGCAAACAAAATTGAACGCCTTCCCCATCCCTACCCCCATCCCTACTTTCAGCCAGGGCTGTGGTGAAATCCATTCCCCAATAATTCATTGGTGGTGATGAAAATGGAGATGTTTTGTTTATTCATGGCGTTTTTGGAACCAATACTGGTGACCTGTATTTACCATTGGTGGCTAGAAACATTAAAAGTAGAAGAAAATTCTGTGTTCTATGGTGGCAGCAGAGCTCCTCATAATGGTAGCCAGAAGCTGACCACAGTATCATATTTTATGTTATTCAAGTCTCATTTTCCATCTACCCACTTTTTCAGGTTCCTCTCTGCATTGCCCTCCTCCTAATATTCTGCCTCTGTAAGATTTTAATCCCAGCTAAATTGACAACTTTCCTTTTCCTCACAGTAACTGGATTGAAAACTGTTATAAGTTCCCTGAGGAACTAAACATTTCAAGATATCACACCAGCTCAGTTGATAAATGTGAAAGACTTCACTGTCATAACTCCAATTCAGTATTTATTCCAAAATTGTTGTCTTGCTTCTGTAGTCTTATTTTTTCCTATTTAAATCAGTTGAAAAATTGCTACCAGCTAATAAATTACAAGTTCTTAAATATGGTATTTTCCCCTTCAATTTCTGGCTTATATACACCCCGCCCCCCGTACCAATGTGTTTTTTTTTCCTGTAGAGAGCTCTGCTAAAGTGTAAGGTAAATATAGGATCAAGTTTTCATTTAGGTCTGGCATAAAATATATGCAGAATGTTATTTAATACATCATCTATATATATATACACACTAAAATGAAATAGCATCTTTTCAGTTTTAGAATAATAAATAGCCATGATTGATTCACTGAATATTACAGGGCTTAATTTATCCCCTAAGAACCTCAGATTGCTACTGAGAAGTGTTAGCATAAAGAATAAAGCAATTGACTGTATCAATAACTAATATCAAGTTTTACAAAAAGTGGGAAAAAAGACTGTTGGGGAAGGGCTTGATGGAAAATGAAAGCCATTAAATGCAAACCTCAATCTTTATGACCAATTAGTCAGATAAAATTTCCACATTATTTATTTAGCGCTGTAAGGTCTCAGCCATTAATGGAGAGACATGAGAAAGTGATAGATGTTGGTTTGACTTTATAATGAATAATACAAACAGAATGGGTTTTGGTTTTTTAAACTGTCACCATATATTTCCCAGTGTATAGCACGCTTAGAGCTGCTTACCAGCTTTTGGTGCAATGTTTTGCTGAGTTAGGCTCCTTAAATTCCAATGAAGTAAGGGTGCATGGTATTTTTGTCAGTACATGAAACCTAAGAAACAAAGGAAACTTCTCTTATACTGAGTTAAGTGGCTGGTTCATAAAACTCCTTATTAGCTGTACCAGTGGTAGGGGACCCCTGGAATCTGGGCTAGCCTTGGCCCACCAGGATTCTAATTTTGTCCATGAACTATTTTAGTGAAACTACACCTGTCTGTCAATCAGGTGACTCCCTTGATGTCAGCTGGTTCACTGGGCATGATCAGTCCCTGCAGATGAGAGTATTTAACCCCTATCCCTGTCAGGAAACTTCAACAGCTGAAGAAGACCACACACCTGACCGTTTGCCTGTGTGGATGAAAAATATCTGGGCAAAATGGTACCCAACCCTTGGTCTCCACTGACTGGCAATGATTCTCCGTGGCTTCTGACAGGAGTCTTTCTTAGCCTGAGAATTTTTATGCTTGTAATGCATTGCTCTGCCACCGAGTTATGGTTTTTCCTGCTCTCAGTTACCATTAACCAAAACTCTGCAAACCATTCTAATCTTGTCTGCCTAATAACTGTTCTTCTAAATGGGAACTTTATAAAAGGAATAGATCACTCACATCACTCACAGATGAGCTATAGACTTAAACTTGCTAGTGCCAGGAAAAGGATTACCAATTCAGCTGCCAGTGTAGCATGTTGTGTCACACCATGGACAGTGAATGTTATCAGAACCTAATATTTTATACAGAAGTTAGAATCTCTCAGCCTTATGACCGAGAATCGCAACACAGCACCTCATCGGATTAATCTGTTGTCATTGTGGAAACTCTTTATTGTCTGCTGGAAAAAAAAATCCTACATCTAAATCAGTATTTGTTAACAAGTGGGAGAGTTTATATATCCCATATAAAGCAATGTTTGCTGATCTTCAGCTGAATTTTAACCATCTCTTCTTTAATAGAAACTGGTAACCTGATCACAGCCTCAGCTGCTCCAGAGCAAAACCAGGTTTGGTGGTGTGATACTGACTTTTGGCATACAAGATCTTGTCCAAAGGCACTGTCACAGGGACAAATCAATGACTTCTTATCTTTTAAAGCAATTGTGTGCATATTCCAAATGGTCCTGGTAATATACCAATGACAAGTGCAGGGATCATCTTCTAGTTGTATGCATATTGTCTCTGCTTTCAAACATTGCACTGAGCGCACTGGTGTTCACATGGTGCAGCAAACACAATCCCATTTCTCCATGTGTTCTCTGTAAGTGGTGGTAACAGTTGAAGTATGCTATTGATTATGCAACATTCAGGATAACTAACATGCTTTATGTCCTTAATGACTAAAAGTGGTTAAATCTCTCTTATTTCTGTTTGTTTCGGTTTTCAGGTTCTAACTCACAATTGTCCTACAGCATTACTTCTGGAGATAGCCAAAGCCAATTTAACATTGACAAAAATGGGATTCTAAGCATCAGGAAGCCTTTGGACCGTGAAAGCCAATCTTTCTACAGTCTTATTGTTCAGGTCCATGATATGGCTCCTCTCCCAGCCGCCAGATACACAAGCACAGCACAAGTATCTATCATTCTGCTAGACGTGAATGACAACCCTCCGAGTTTTATCTCTCCTAAGCTGACCTACATCCCAGAAAATACCCCTATTGACACCATTGTTTTCAAAGCCCAAGCAACGGACCCAGACAGTGGTCCAAACAGCTACATTGAGTACAATCTACTAAATCCTTTGAGAAACAAATTCAGTATTGGTACGATTGATGGAGAAGTAAGGCTCACTGGAGAACTGGACAGAGAGACAGTTTCTAATTACACCTTGACTGTAGTTGCCATGGACAAAGGTCAGCCACCTCTTTCTTCATCTACTGATGTAGTTGTGATAGTCCTTGACATCAATGATAACAATCCCGTCTTTGCTCAACAATTATACAAAGTTGAGATTGCGGAAAATATTCTAACTGGGACAGATGTGGTTCAGGTGGTTGCTGCAGACGGAGACGAGGGTTCCAATGGGCAAGTTCGCTATTCCATCATCAGTGGAAATACTAACAATGTGTTTCGGATTGACTCCGTCACAGGGGTAATAACTGTAGCTAAACCTTTGGACCGAGAGAAGACACCTTCTTATGCATTAACAGTTCAGTCAGCTGATCGTGGAAGTAGCCCGCGGATTGATACCACTACAGTCAGCATTATTCTGAAGGATGTAAATGATTATATTCCTACATTTGAACTCTCTCCCTATTCTGTAAATGTCCCAGAAAACTTGGAAACATTACCAAAGGTCATTCTCCAGGTTAGTATGTGTGAGAAAGTAATAAATAGTGCATACAACTTCATAATCAGAGTAACCTGTTGTTGGATGTCAGCCATCAATTTTGTATTACGCTGAACAGGGGCTTCAGGTTTTAAGTAGCTCCTTTCATGAGAAGAATGACTTCCACTTGCACAATGGGATTCCCCCCTGATTTCTTCCTTGCACCTCCAACTATTCTGTTCCCCCAAACCTTGGGGAGCATATTTGGGGTCAACACAGGTAGGAGGACAAGGTGGGGAAGTCCTATTGCACAAGTGGAAGTTGTCTCATTTGTAAAAGTATTTGGTTTGATACCACCATATACAGTTAACTATATAATGACTTGGTTTTGTTTGCATAATTCTAAGATAGTTTTAGCCCTTGACAGTGCATTAAACAGAAACTAAATAGCTTTTTTTTATCTTGACCTCATTTTTTTTTAAAAAAAGCCTCTCATTTTCACCCACTTTTCTTTATTCTCTCTCAATTTTTTGCTTTGCAGTAATTTTTTGGTGTAGTTACTGAAGTGTTATTAAATCTTTTTTTTAATATAGATGCATGTCTATAGATGCATTTTTTAATATAGATGCATGACAAACATGTCATTTGTTTTCTAAATAGCTATGTTCAACCTTTTGTTGACAGCAGCAGCTGGCTGGGGGTGGGAATATAATTGGTATCTTTAAAGGAATAGTTAAAGGTATGCCGGATCTTTTCGTTGTTTTAATCAGTTTTAATAGACGTATCTGCTCCGTCAAGCACAAGGCCACTTTTCCTTCGATACATGAAAAATAATTGTATGGCCAACAAAGGCACATTGGGTAGGGATTTGCAGTTATATTGTGCTTCATTACTTCTATAGGTTGTAGCAAGGGATGATGATCAGGGCCCAAATAGCAAATTGACCTATCTTCTTATTGGTGGAAATGAAGATGGGGCCTTTACGCTCTCAGCCAATGGGGAGCTCCACCTTGTACAGAGCTTGGACCGAGAAAAAAAGGGGCAATATAACATGCTGATCACAGCGGCAGATTCAGGTAAGCCAAGTCAATTATTTATCCGGTTGCACAGCCCTATTTAAGTACCAAGAGACATAGTCTTATATATAAAGAAATGATGAAACGTAAAACTAAACATTCCTTACTGTTCAGGGAGATGGTGAATTACATAAATTGATAACACCCTTGTGATGGAATCCTGATTCCACTAAAGCCAGCCACAAACATTAAGGCTGCAATGCTATACCCTTACCTGGGACTAAGCCTCAGTGAACTTAATGGTACTTACGTCTGAGTAGACATGCATTAGATTGCACTGTAAACGATCTATGCTCTCAAAATCTGGATTTAATATCTAGTTTTAACTTCCATGGTGCTTTATTTATTGATTTGCTACCTCTGTCACCATCACTTAGTAGCTTCTCTGCCCGTGCAGGAACTGGTCATTTGTTTTTGTTTTTTCCCAAGGCTGGATCTATTTGCCAAACAACAGAAATAATGCAAGCTGAAATAAGATAGAGAAAAACTAAGTATAGAATGCTGCATTCCTGTAAGCACCATGAAAGTTATCCTGTATTTTACTGGCAACTGCTATCAGTTACACGTTTTATGTCCTCTCCGTTAGAAGATTTTTCTTTCTAGCTTTTCACTGGGGAGCCCAGGAGATAAAAGATGTGGTTGTCAGTGGTGTGGTAGCTGTAGTTTTCTGGAGTGTGTACAAGGATAAAAACTGAAGCATTTTGCTTCTGGCACATAAAGAAAGGGAAAGAGGAGTAGCAGCAAATGAGCCGCAGAACTGGAACATAGGAATCTGTGTTATACTAAGTAAGTCCATTGGTCCTTCTTGCTCAGTATCGTCTAGTGACTCTCCAGGATTTAAGGCAGGAGCCCTTCCTAGTCTTACCTGGAAATGCCAGGAATTAAACCTAGAACTTTCTACATGAAAAACATATGCTCTACCACTGAACTGCGCTAGGGTGAATTGTTACAAACACAAAGATCTGGCTGTGTTGATAACTGGTCTCTTCCATCATGTGGCCATTCCACACAGATATAAAAAATATTTACTATTTTACAGTGGCCAAATGAATTTAGCCTCTTTCTGGAATAGAAATATATGTAGCAGCAGCAGCATACTGTGTAAACAGAGCTGCATCTAAGAAGCCAAGTTTCCAAATGGTTCCTCAAGCCTTTTGTGGCATTTAGCTGTGTTAATAGAAACCTCCTCCTGTGTCCCAAATGAAATGTACTGGCATGGTAAAAATCTAAGGTACCCCAGGACAGGGCTCTTAGAACTTTAATAGTTGTGTAGAAGAGGGCACTGAAGTTTACATAACAAGATACATCCACTTAAATGTTCTCTTCTACTGTTAAAAGTGCAAAAGCCCTGTCTTCATTTTCAAAATCGCCACATGGATCTCCATATATGTGGTTGTGTTTGGAGCAGACATCCCAATGGGTAGAGTGAGCTAATATGAGCTGATACTGGAAGGTGTTCATAGACATTTCCCAGTGATTGTTGGTTTGGTTGACATTGTTTCCAGTTCACACACAAAAATACATAATACTCCAGTGAACCGAATCTTACTGAAATAAAAAAGAAGAAGCTATAAACCTTGTATCTGGAATTGTTTGAGGAGCTTTTTGCCAAGTTTTTGACTTTCAGACTCATGGGGACAAAACAGACAAAGGGACTACCGTTGAGTAAGCAACTGTGTAAGCTACAGTGAGGATCCACATTTATTGTACATAGTAGCCCTTAAAAATATTTATTTAATGCCTTCTATGTGTCACTTCTATTTTTAAGCTTGTGTAATTCACACAGTTTTCAGCCTAGATAACACGGCAGAATTCCTTTGCAGCAAGCAAAGCCGAGTGTGCCAAAACCATGAAAAAGGGCAGCTTGTCAAAAACTAACACTCATCCATACAATCTCTGAAAATAAATCATGCAATAGATATTACCTCACGGGCCTTGGTTTGGTTTTTATTACTGGGGGTGGTGTGGGGTGGGGGGAATGCTGGTTGGTTATTTTCAGAAATGTACTTCCTTACATAGAACCCAGATTTATAAGTTGTGTGTGTGCTTTTCAAAAATAGAGCACCATATGAAGGGAAGGGCAAAGTCTTAGTTGCCTCATTATTTTCTTTCTCTGATTGCACCCGTAGTGTAGTAGTATACACATACTCCACACAAGTACTGGAAACTTGGTGTGATGGCAGACATGGAAGCAAATGTATTTTGTGTCTCTAGGTAGACAGATGGGTGATAGAAAAGGACAAGTAGAAATCCTTCAAGTCTCAAACTCTCCACCATCCTGACTCAATAAATAAGCAGCAACAGTAACACCAATGTCCCACCAAACATGTTCCTTAACAAAATCAATATCATCCAAATGTCTGTCTACACAGACACAAGAATCTTATTTGTCTTCATGTTTGTCATCACTGTAGGTTTATGTGGACAGTGGCTCCGTAGCTCTATCTAACCACACATTCTGCTACTGTTATGGTAGACTTGCAGATATGATGCTCCTGGGGTTGGCTTGTTACATCATACTTCTTTGGTCTAGAAAAACTGAGGACCTCTGTGCACCAGGCTCCTGGGTATGGAGGTCACTCGCTCACATTGATGGTGGACTTCAGTTACAAAGAGGTTAGATAGCTGTGTGTGAAGTGGGGAGAGCTTACATGGAACTTTGTAGGAACTGACTTTTAGCAAACTTCTTCAAACCCATGAATCACAAACCATATCAATGCATAGAGAGTTTTTCCTGCATTCTTATCCTTCAATGATTTTTAGGAGCAGCTGCCATTCCAGTGTGGCTTGTGTAAAAGGGCCCTTGCAGATCAGCTGCACACATAGCCACAACTGCTGGCTGATGGCAGAATTCTTTTTGGTGTTAACTATGAGATATGCTTTATTGAGTTCCTTTCTCTTCCTCCATTCTCTTTATCTCACTCATTTGTAAGTGAGACAAGGCACTGCCTTCAGATGTCCCTCAAGCATTCCAGCTGTTCTGCTTTGCAAAGGTATCCCTAGGTAATGGCTGCATGCCTTCTTGCTTTCAGAGATAGCATCCTCCCCACAATTCAATTAATAGGAAAACTGAAGAAGTCAATCACATAGTGACCCCTATAGTATGTTCATTTTGGAGCCTGGGTGATATATCTTACCATTTGCAAGCTATGCAAAACAGCAATCAAAATGAGGTAATGGATGTTTTTTCTTGTGCTCCTCCCCTTCTCTCACCAACCTTCAGTTTTTATTTCTAGCTATCTATATTACTAAAGGCATATCCACAGCATAATTTAAGGCATAGGACTTCCCACAAATAATCTTTGGAACTGTAGTTTTCCCTCTCAGTGCTACAAATCCCTAGCATCTTTAATAAACTACAGTACCCAGAATTTTTGGGGGGAAGCCATATGTTTTAAATGTGTGCTGGATGTGCTTTAACGGCCTGGTGTAAATCTGCCCTTTGTGTAACATTATTTGTTCCCATGGCATGGTCAGCTCAGGGTAGCTGCACAAAAAAGTCAGCCCACACCATGCTAATATGTTTGGGAATGATAATGAGCCACCACCAGAACAGGCAGGCTGCTGAGATGGTGGTTCATATGGGCCTGTCATCTGAGGTTCTTAGCAGCACAAATATACTGTGAAATCCTATGAAGTTGGAAACTCAGCCACAACTCTTAAAACATGATGAAGAAGCAGTTTCCCATTGCTAGAGTGTCCTCTATCATAGTCTACAAAGGGAAGATGCAGTTATTAGATGTGAGTGTCTAGTAACATAGCATGCAACTATTTGAAGTCAAGGAAAGAGAGAGATTTAATGAACAGATAATTAGTGGATTTGCCTTACCATTGAAAAAGAGCACATTTTCCTTCTAAAGGTATTACTGTCTTTGCACAAAGTGAAATACCGGTAAGTCAGTTTTGTTGTATTCAGATTTGAGTACCTCTACCTTTGTGTGTGAGAGAGAGAAAATGATGGGGTGGGGGGGGGAGAAGCTTTTCTTGAAATGAAACAAATAAATAACACCATATGTTGAAAGTCAGAGATGAGCGAAATGGCAGTGTGCCACCCCAGAAAGCGGCAGCTTTTATCCTCACTTTTTCATCTTTGAACATTTTTCTGGAGAAATGTTGGCTTCCATCCTTGCTGTTATTAATTGCCTGACTATAGAGTAGCACATCTGGATCCTTACTAGCAGCCTTGGCTTGCCATCTGAGTGAACTATGGTTTTTCCTCCTTCTCCCCCCCCCCTCCCTTCTGCCACCCTGCACATTTATGAGGCAGAACGGCCTGTTACCTGAAGAACTCCTTCAACCAACTTGCTCTGATTCGAACCTTAAAAGCCTGCACTTGCCAGATTAGTTGTTCCTTACTTTCTTTGTTTCAAGCCTGCTACCTTTGCAGACATATTGTTTGGTATTTCTCTTTGCCTCTGCAAAACCTAGCAAGATTTTTCTTTCTTTCTTTCATGTTTCCTTCTATGCCTAGAGAAGGGTTACATTTGTAGCTGCCTCACTGGCATGCTTTTTTCAGGCTTAAAATAAATCCAAACCATGCAGCTTCACAATCTTGATTTGTTACGCTTCTTTCCTCATAGTTAGCTCTGTTCCCTTAAGTGGTTTGGCAAATTACATATTTCAAGAAAGCTATTCTATTTTTCTTTGCCCCACTCCACCCCCATTGCATTCCGTGCTGTGGTCTTCAAGCCACTTATTGCCTTTTAAAGCGTTCTGTGTAAATTCTAATGTTTACATATTCCTACAGAATTATTTTGCTCTACATCATAGTCCTGTTTCTACTTTGTATCTCCTTCTAGCATCGCTAACAGAGTCACTATAGGAACATCCATGACCTTTGTTTCCAGCAGATAAAAGCAACGTAGGAACTTGCCTTAGATTAAGTCAGGCCTTTGGTCCATTGAGCTCAGTATTGACTAAACTGACTGGCAGCAGCTCTCCAGGATTCCAGGCAGGGTACTTTCCCAGCTATACCTGGAAATACCAGGGACTGAACCCAGGGCCTTCTGCATGTCACTCAACTATGGCCTTCTCTGTGTAAGATATATCCCTTGCAGATATCTAACATGTATTATTATTCTTATTCCTCTAAGGAGCTCAGGGTGGCATATATGGTTCCCCCCTGTCCATGTTATCCTCACAACAACCCCATGAGGTTGGTTAGGCTAAGAGGCATCAACTAGCCAAAGGTCACCCAATGAGCTTCATGGCTGAATGGAGATTTGAACCCTAGTCTGCCAAGTCCTAGGGATGCGGGTGGCACTGTGGTCTAAACCACAGAGCCTAGGGCTTGCTGATCAGAAGGTCAGCGGTTCGAATCCCCGCGACGGGGTGAGCTCGTTGCTCGGTCCCTGCTCCTGCCAGCCTAGCAGTTCAAAAGCACATCAAAGTGCAAGTAGATAAATAGGTACCACTCTGGTGGGAAGGTATACGGCGTTTCCGTGCGCTGCTCTGGTTCGCCAGAAGCGGCTTAGTCATGCTGGCCACATGACCCGGAAGCTGTCTGTGGACAAACGCCGGCTCCCTCGGCCTATAGAGCGAGATGAGCACCGCAACCCCAGAGTCGTTTGCGACTGGACCTAACGGTCAGGGGTACCTTTACCTTTACTGCCAAGTCCTAGTCTGACACTCTAACCATTGTTCTTTCTATTATGTCAACCTACCCCCTGCCTCCTGCCACTTGGTTGGGGGACATCTGTAGATGGGGGTCTGTTCTATACATGCATGTTCTCAATAATGTGGAACCTCGATTGTGCATTCTCAGTGCTGTTTTATTTAACTCTAATAGCAGATGTTGGTTGAGTAGCGTGGTGATGTGCAAAGCAAATTTCCCAACTTATACATTTTCTCAAAAATTTCCTAGCAACAGTGGTCTCGGACTGCTGATGAAACAGAACGCTACAACTTATAAATTGAAAGTCTGTGAGTTAATTCTTCAGCTCCAAGGCTACAGAAAACTTAATTGCTAGGATAAGACCAGTAAAACCTGAACATATGGCAAGGAATACTTATCCTGTTGGTTAATCTTCAAGAGTCAAACAGGGTGTTTTTAAAGCATAATTCAATAACAAAGAAAAGGCAGGCTTACTGTGGGTTATGCAGAAGTCATTAAGGGGCAAGACTGACTTAGTCAGTGGTTTCTTAAATAACCTGATTTCCTAGTCTTCCAGCAGCAATAACTTTTCCAAAGAGTTAAGTGATTTTTATATATATTTAAAGTTTGGGTTTTCTTTTCTTTTTTGTTTTTTAAATTGCAATGCAAAACCCACATTCCTGAAGCCCTATACTTAACAAGAGGATGTCATGCTTCACAGAATTTATGTGTATTCTTTTTGTGCCCACGGATCATAGGAAAGAATATAGAAAAGCATGGTGAATCAAAAATCTGCACCAAGCTGAAACAATCCATGTAGGTTTCACATTCCACTTTGACTACAAATATGAATTATAGTCTATACTTGACCTTCTAAATGCACTACACATATTTTTAGTATCACTTCAAAGTGCACATTGTCTTGACTTGATATTTTGAAAGGAGATATAACATCCAAAGTAAAATCATCTGGCTACGATCAGATACTGTGCAATATGGGTCATATCAACAATAATTTTCACATAGTTATCACTTCATAGATTTGGATGGCAGCTTTGCTGCATAGACAGATGATCTGCTAGCCTGTCCATTCCAAGCAAGAATTTCAAGCTCCCAACTTTCCAGGGATTTGTATTGCCCAATATTGTTTTGCTTTCCAGATTAAGGACATAGATAATTAGGAGCCTGATCAAAGCCCTCACTGTTTACTTTTTGGATAATAGTCTGTTTTGAATTCTGATCTGCAGAATTGTAAAACAGCTACTGTTTTCATTATGCTAAAGTGTGATTTACACATAACTCTGCAGTTACATGTGGGCCACTTGAAAGTCAAGTATATGATGTGCAACATGTCAGGCAATTTATGTACAGAATAGCCACATGGATCTGGCAGTCAGTATCATAGTTACAGACTGTTCAAGGCACTTTGTTTCAGAACATTCAGATCATTACAGTCCTTAGCATATAGTGGCTCAGGCTGTATTCAGACAGCACTTTATTCTGTTTTGCTGACTTTTCCTTACTTGATCATTTCTGCATTTTATGTGATCTTTCACACAGTGTAAAAGTCACCTCTGGGAATTTAGCAGAATATTGTGGAAGTTCAGTGTTCATTTCCATGTCAATTGCTTCCAGGAAAAAAAAAAGTCTGTAACCCCATTATAACATGGAACATCACAGGAGTTTTGCACTGTAATTTTCCCGCTCTTTTCATGGATCACACCAGGTGCTAAAATTGGGGATGGCATTCGTGCATATAGGCCTTTCCCACAATTTTCAGAACTGAACACGAAACAGAAGCATGCATGCACACAGGGGGTGGTAAAATGTCCAAAGATGTCTGCTGCTGTGTCACATCATGTTCACTGGTGTGAGGAAAACTTAGCACAACAAGGCAGTATATTCATCAAAAAGCCACAGTTCCATAACAAAACAGGTGATGCAGTGTGAAAAGAATGTTTGAAATCAGGACAGGATGATTAACATTGTAGCCAGGAAAACAATGCAATGATACCCACCCATAGTTTGCACATGTCACTAAGGAAAACCATTGCTTAGCATGAACAAGCCAATGTGCAACTTTCTGAAGAGGAGGGCATGGCTGCTGACTTTTTCCCTAGTTCTCCTTCTGTCATGATATCCACTGCTAAGCCATGGTTTGACTTAGCACGTTGTTGAAACCTGGGTTTGTGGTTTGTCTCCTCCAGATAAATCACAAAGGGTAAGAACAAACCTTTGTTTACCTTGGTTACATCTCATGGTTTGTCTCGAGCAAGACAGATCATAACCCACAGTAAGACAAATCATAGCAGCACAAGAGCAGGAAGACTGGGGGAGGAAAATCCATCCCCTTCCCCTTCTGCCAGGAAAAGTATCCTGTTAGTGAAATTCCTTTCATAGGAACTTAGGAAATTACGGTCTATGCCGTTCTGGTGTTGTTCATCACACTTCTGTTTATTTAATTGTTTTAGGATGTTAATCCAATTAAGTTGCATTTAATTCTCCATGTTCTGTCCCCATCACTCTCCTGTTTTAGTATTTGTTTTAGAAGAGCATAGATTGATTTGCTGATTTGCCATTTCAATGTGTTGCGGTTAAAATAGGATGAATTCTAAACAACGAAGAAATCATTTGCTATTTTATTACCAATTTAAAATCATAACAATGTACAGTATACAGGACTTTGCCTGGAATGTAATACATTTTGAAAGATTGGCTTCCCTGCTGAGAGAGAACCTGGTTTATTCCATGGAAAAGTTCAAACTTTCTAATAGCACATGACATCTGCTCAGAGGCCCCATTCAGTGAGCATTTGATTCCAGCTTTGCTGCAGAGCAACAGGTTTCAGTGGAAAAGGAATTCCAAGCCTGTCAACTTGCTTCTGTATATCAGGATAATGATATAATTAATTTACATGGGGCTTCATACAGTTGTATTCATCTGCAGCTTAAATGATATCCAACAAAAAATTGCAATCATTATTCTCTATCTATTTTATTTGTGCATTTTTGGAGTAGCAGATGCCTGCACAGTTTGTCATTAGTTTTCTGTGGTTTCATTTTAATCTTTAGAACTGTCACTTTGATTCTGAAGGGAGTAATATCTTCATTATTTCAAAAAAAACAACACAAACCACCCATAAATCTAAATACATTTACATGGATGTAAGCTTCACTGAAACAAAAAAAGATGCAAGTCCAAGTAAAAGTTTTTATGGTTGAGGAAGAAATCTGTATGTAGGCTTCACCATTAATATTGCTGGCCTGAAAACAACGACTGCAATCATAGGCACACTTACTCGACAGCGAACCCCATTAAATTCTGTGTAACTTATTTTTGCATGAGCATTAAGGATCATCAGGGCATGTCAGCAAGATCTGTGTGAATTAGGGATCCTGGTACCTTCCAGATAAGAAGATTAAGAGGAGCCCAACTAATTTGCCATACTGTTCTCATAATGGCCATCCAGATGCCTGAGGGAAGCCCAAGCACTAGTGCCCTCTCCCTTCCATTGGTTTCCAGCAACTGGCATTCAGAAGCATTCCATTGTGCAGGCAGAGCATAGCCATCATAGCTACTAATATAGCCTTTGTCCCTCGTTATTGGACTACAGTTCCCATCATCCCCAGCCAGACTCATCAGTGGTCAGGAAATGTAGTTCCAGGACACCAGGTTGCCTACCACTTTTGATCAGACTAAGAGTGAGTGAGCTTTGAGCACTAGAAAGCTACTTTTTTATTATTATGCTGGGCTGGAGGACCTGCTGTACAGTGTTGCCAGTTTTCACAGATTCCAAACTTCCATGTTTGTAATTTAAAGATGGGTTTTTTAATGGACAATTTTCTGCTTAGGGGCAGAAAACACTTTTGACATCATGGCACCACAGGAGCAGTATTTTTTTTAATTGACAAATTTCAGGGTGACAAAAAAACACCTCTTTGGGGGTCAAATGTGGCCCGTGGGCAATGGGCTAGCCACCCTTGGCTTATATATTGACTGTTTTTTTTTTGTAAGTGCTGGTTTTCTAAAATATTTCCAGAAAACAAAGGAGGCAAGAGACATGCTTACCTGAACCTTGAAACTTCGTTTTTCTGTCCACTGAAATTTCAAGCAGGGGTTTTCAGCAATTTTCAGAATATGCTAAAACTCAGTGGCATTGAGGTATATGTGCAGGGTGAGCTATCATCATTCAGGGAAGCATTCTACATATACTTAAATGCACTCGCTATATTGTTATGTATGTTCCAGGGTGATGAACTAGTCTGCGCAGAGGTTGTCTGCGAGCAGGAGTCCTCTGTCAGCTGGCAGACATGCATCTGGACAGCAGATCCTTTGTGCAGCAGGCATGGAAGGAGTTAAGCCTTCCCTCTTGCCCCCTGTTGCTTCTCTTCCCCGAATAGTCATAGCCGTATTTAGCTTTTCTCTAACAAAAAATGGCAGTCCAGATTTTGTTACACCTATTGGCATGCTCTTGTGCACTTTAGTGGCACTCACTGGATGACCAATTTCAGTCATCAAATTCATCCGGTTCACTGCAGGTCAGTGTTTGTGTATTGTTCTCATTTCTCTTTTCAAGCAGCAAACCCTTTACTTGATAATACAAGATTCAAAGCTTTTCCTGTGTGACTTCATACTCTGAGAGTTCCAGAGGACCTTCTTTAAAAACAAAAGTGACCTTGCTCGTTGCATGGATTTGACTTTCTAGCTCTGTGAACTGTGACATGTTCATGTGTGAGATAATAAATGAAGAGTGGCATATCCAGTATTAGTATTGTAACTTGGGTAACCTCTCGCATTTCAAATATCTTTTCCCCCCTAGGAAGTCCTGCCCTTACTGGTACTGGAACTATTGCTGTCAAAGTAGATGATGTCAATGATAACGTCCCCAAATTTGCCTTCAATATGTATTCCAAAACCATTCCGGAGGACGCACCCACAGGGACAGACGTTTTGCTTGTAAACGCCTCTGATTCCGATGCATCAGTGAATGCTATCATCAGGTATGTTGCTCTTGTGGTGCTTCCGATGCTGTTTAATTTAGGTCCTGTTTCCTTTTCATGCTTTGGGAACAAAGGAGAAATGAGCATGTTGGGTTTTGTCTTGCATTGTTCACAAATACAACATGGTTCAGGGTTGGCCCAAGACTTTTTGCTGCTTGAGATGAAACAAAAAATATTGCCCTTCCTTTAAGGGTGCAAAGTACCCAAAGCCAGTTAACCTACTTTAGTATCTGAGGCAAAAATGTCAATAAAATTATAATAAATTAAATCAGCTGCTTCATGACACCAAAAATATGTTGCCTGAGGCCGTTATTTTATGGCCACCCTGGATTGGTTTGTGACAGTAATAATAATAATAATAATAAATTATTTATACCCCGCCCTCCCCGGCCAGAGCCAGGCTCAGGGCGGCTAACACCAGTAAAATTACAATAAAAACATAATGGGGGGGGGGGACAAAACAATTTAAAATACAGGTTAAAAATACAATTTAAAATGCATCCTCATTTTAATAATAGCCCATGGATCAAAACCATAAGGGGGAATGAACAAGATGAAATAGCTCTGTATTTAAACCATTTGACTTAGGTGGGCTGAAAAAACACTGGGTTGTATCCAATAATGACTTTGCCACAAGAGTGTTTAGAAGCTGATCCCTAACTTTTCATGTAGTAAAAAGCTTTAGAATTGCTGGCCAATCTATTTCTCTTGCTCTTACTGAGCAAGTTCCGACAAAGTTCAGCATAAAAAGGAAGAATCTGTGTATGGCAATTGAACTGATTTCTTTGCGCCACTCAGCTTCTGAAAAGTCATCATTCGCTTTATGGCAAAATGGCTTGCACATTTCTACTGACACCTCCAAGTTTTACCAGTAAATCCGATTGCTGACTATATGAAAGAAAAAATTGAGAGGTTAAGTGGCATTGACAGCCTGAGCAATTTGCTCAGAGGAGTGATGCGTTCCTAATGGAATGCAGAGAGATTCATGTTTGTTGCCAATCATCACTACCTGCCACTCAATAAACCAGAAGAGACCCTTTCTCAAGTGGTTTCAATGAGTGTAAATATTGGTTTATTGTTGCATAAAAGGCACAAACTGAGCTAAACGACTCACTACACTTTTTCTTTTCTTTGGAAATTCAAATTAGCTTTTTTTCAATAAGCAAAATATAAATCATAATTGTTTGTAGATATTAAAGTACAAGAGAAATAAGAACTTTAAAATATCAAAACACTGTAATTTTCTTCCATTTTTTGAGCTCTGCTACCCTTGCCATCTGCCAGGTGTGCCTGATAAGCATCCAATAAAATTAATAAAATATGACATAATAATGCTTTTCATTACATGTCATTTTTTCCCATGAAAATTTACATTTTTTGAGAAGTCTTATAACCATGTGGAAATGGCATCGCAAAATAGAGGTGGCTGTTACTTTCACTTCCTAGGATTATATATATATATATCTAAAGGGATTCACTGTACAATCCTATTTTATTATTCTTACCCCGTTGCCCTAAAACACAGAGGGCGGATATCAACTTTTATGCTGATTTGTAGTAATGCAGTTTTACAATTCTGTGCAACAAAACTTTTTTAAAAGGCCCAGATGCACAGTACATATACACCAGAGACTGTGCATTCAGTATTTTTGGTCCAATTTTATGGAACTTCCAGCTGAGGTCAGACACGCCCCCTCCCTGTTGAAATTCTGCTGCCTTCTGAAGGCCTTTTAAAAAATTTCAGCAGGCATTTCAATTGAATTCAGATTTGATAGTTTTAATTGATTTTTGTACACCACTTAGTCCAGTTGTAATTGAGTGGTATATCACTTGTCAAAATAAAATTAAAATACAATAAAAATATATGGAAACTTGAGAAGAGTTGATATATTACTATGGGGGAAAAGGAATCAGGATTTCAGCCTTGGTGTGTAAGCTTTTTTAAAAAAACAAAAACCTCCCATTAGCTTTTGAAAATATGCTCCAATTCAGAATGAAACCATACATGTATTAAATGAATTATAAACCATGAGATGTACAACCCAGAAAAGTTTCCACAGGTCATTAAAAAAGCCAAACCCATCAATAGGGGATTTAAGCAGGAAGCTTATGAAGATAGTGAACAGCATGGGTGTAGCCAGGATTTATGTTGGGGAGGAGCAGACTTCATGTTGAGGGAGGAAGAACCTCAGTTAGTTAAGTATTTCTATTGATTTATCTGATTTAGGGGGCACCCATTGTGCACTGACTGGGGTGGTGACTTTATATTATTTTCAGTAGTATTCAGCCAGATATATCTTTAAAGCCCCCAATGCAGCAGGAGAAGAGGTAGTTGTTCTATAGTCCATCTTCTTCTTTGTGTATTGCATTATAAACCTCAAGCCCTGGTCGGTTGAATGAGGTTGAAAAAACAGCGGACAAGAGGACCAACGAGGGAACAGGCATCAGAAGCCACAGCTGCCATATCTCCTATCACCATGGGGTAGTTAATGATAGATGACTGTTCTTCAGCTTCAAAGCAGGCAAACCTAAGGGAAAGTCATTCAATGAATGTGCAATGACCACATTTTTGAGGCTGAAGGGATTTTGATGCTTTAGCACTGCAGACTACCTTTTACCAAGTAGTCACAGAAAGACGATGAGTAGTTCATAGTAGTACTTTACAGAAGTGTCCTATTTTACAGAAGATAGTACCTCTTAAAGAGAAAGGGCCATAAGGAATGAGAGAATAAGAGCCTTGATAGTTTTCAACGGGAGTGAAGCAGTTATTACTGTTGCATTCCAGCTGCAATTGATTCAGTTCTGTGTGACAGATTATCTACTTCGAAGGACTCTGTCAAGTGGGCATGAAATTGACCCAATGTACAACTGTCTTTCCATGAGTCAAAACACATGGGATGTTATTCACCCTGGAAGTTATCACAATCAAGATCACCTTAGGAGCTGCAGCAAGGCTTAAAATGTAATGCAGCAGCAATTAGCCCTATCCTCATTCTAAATCAGAATCCCCACATTTTGAAAGCCAGGGAATAGTTTGATAGCAGAATACTTCTGTCAGTCCCAGATGTGACACTCATCTGAAAATTGCCTCTTGGGACTCAGTGATGTGGAAAGTTTCTGTCTGTCTCTCTCCCTCCTCTCTCCATATAAACAAATAGCACTTCATTATGCGGTCATGACTTTTCTATAAAATAATAACTGAGCAATTATTTTGCTACCTAGGGCATTTTCCTAGGATAAATAGCTGGTTATGACCAATTGCTATATTCACTCCATCTGTCTATGGGCAGTATCTCAGGCATTTGATTGAAAACCACAAATAAAATATTTCTAAGGGTTGATCATAACGTCAGGCTTCTGAATAATTCAAAAATTGTGTTGTTGCTGCTTCAGTTGGGGATATCTCTGTGGAAGAACTCATTTTGTATATGTGCAACATGGGTGTCCTTTTTGTGTTACCTGTGCAAAGGGGTAAAACACGCTATGGGGTGGCCCAAGGCACTATTTGATCCCCAGTACTATTTAACTTCTGTGTGAAGCTTTTAAAACCTTGTGGGTGGGTGGTTTCCATGTCCAGGAGACAGGACAATTTATCTGTTCTGGATGGGGCTGCTTACCTTCAGAAGGAAAAGATGAATAGTCTAGAGGTGCTTTGTCACTTGAAGCAGGGCTTTGTCAGTGGTGGCACCCTAGATTACGGAGCTTTTTCTTACGGAGGCTTATCTGATCATAGCACTAACAGGGTTTCATATGGTAAATCAAGACCATTCAGCAGCAACTATTTGTTGTTTTTATGTCCATATTCAGTGTCATTTTGTCACTGCTGGAGCTGTGATTATATTGTTTTGACTTTGCTTTTGTACGTTTGTTTTATATTGATGTTAATCTGCCTTGTAAATCCTTTTGGATGAAAGAGAATAATATAAATATTTTAAATAAACATAAATACTTTGATTCCCTGCCTGTAGAATTTACAGTTTGTCAACATATAAAGCAGCATATTTCATACTAAAATGGGTATGAAAAGCGTCTCTCCCTGCTTGTACTTTTTGCAGCTATAGTCTCAGTGGTGGAAACTCACAGTTCACAATCAACCCTTCAACCGGGCAGATTATCACAAGTGCTCTGTTGGATAGAGAGGCTAAGGAGAACTACACTTTGATCGTCGTGGCCAAGGACGGTGGTTTCCCAAAGGCTCTTTCCAGTTCTACAAGTGTCCTTGTCACTGTTGCAGATGTCAATGACAATCCTCCCAAATTTCAGCACCACCCTTATGTCACTCATATTCCCTCACCAACAAGTTCAGGTAAGCTGATAACAGCAACATGATACTAACCTTACAGTTTTTATAGCACAGAAAGAATCCAAGATAACAAGAGGGAAAGAGACTTTTAAATCTTACTGACCCCTGAGGTTTTGTTATTGTTATCTATAGCTTATTAGGGTTTTCACTAGCGCTGCACTAATTTTGGGGAGGAATACACTTTTCATACAAAATATGTTAACTAAATCCTGTCCTAAATACAGTGGTACCTCGGTTTAAGAACAGCCCTGTTTACGAACTATTCGGTATACGAACTTCGCAAAACCAGAAGTAGTGTCTTGGTTTGCAAACTTTACCTTGGTTTATGAACAGAAGCCAAACGGTGGAAGGGCACCGGTGGCGAGAGGCCTCGTTAGGGAAAGCATGCCTCAGTTTAAGAATGGCTTTGGTTTAAGAATGGACTTCCGGAACGGATTAAGTTTGTAAACCGAGGTATCACTGTATCTGTACACCTGCTTCACCTGCTGCCTGGCTCAACAATTGCTTCAATTTTTTTTTGTCAATTATTATCTTTCCTACTGTTTGCTTCTGGCCAGCTGAGGATCCTGAACTCCATGTGATCCTAGAGACATGGCGTCAAGCATCCTATGGTCATGGTGTCATAGGATCCATCACAGTTGGGTATGTGGAAATCTGACCAAAGGAAAATGCATCCCTTGCATTGTCCTCAGTCTGAATTAACAGAGAAAGAACGAACACAACAGCCCACTGTGAAGGCAACTGGTCTAGCACCCTATTGCTAGACATGACCAGTGCATTATGACAAGACAAGCACCCATTACCACTCATGAGATCCCAGCACAGTAGCAAGTTTTGGTATCATAACCTGTTGTGTGAAGTACGTAAATTTCAAAATGTTGCCTTCCATGCTGCATTGCTTTCAGTGAGATTTAAATATGCATAAATATGCTATCGGTCAAGGATGCCTATAACATCCTAAATACCTCCTAAGTATGAACAATACATCTGCTAGTGGTTGTAATTTATTTATTTTTAAGTTTTATTTACAGTCTTTGTATATTGTCCAATAACTTAGCATTCTCTGGGTTTGAACAGTTGCATGAGTATTAATGTTCAGTTTCACAGGATTTATTACCTTATTTTTGTCTTCCTTTGCAGGTACATTTGTATTTGCGGTGACAGTTACAGACGCTGATGCAGGACCTAATGCTGAGCTTCACTATTCCCTGTTGGGGAAGAATTCTGAAAAATTCCACATTGATCCATCACGAGGAGCGATTATGGCTGCCGAACGACTGTCTGGCACTTCTGAAATGACATTTTCTGTTAATGTGAAAGATGGTGGCTCGTTGCCAAAGACAGATTCTACAACTGTGACCGTAAGATTTGTAAACAGAGCAGATTTTCCTCGAGTTCAGGCTGAACAGCACACTTTCACATTTCCTGAAAATCAAGCAGTTGGCACTTTTGTCACTTCAGTTTCTGGATTGTCATCTAGAGGCGACTCTTTGTCTTATTATATTGCTAGCGGTAATCTTGGCAACACCTTTCAGATCGACCAACTAACAGGACAGGTCACCATCAGCCAACCCTTAGACTATGAAGCAATACAGAAATACGTCATCTGGATTGAGGCGAGAGATATGGGCTTTCCGCCATTTTCTTCTTACGTAAAATTGGAAATGACAGTGATAGACATAAACGATAATGCACCACTATTTGAACGGGATCCTTTAATATCTGAAGTACTAGAAAACCTCTCACCTTCTAAAATAATTACTGTAACTGCTGTGGACAAGGACAGTGGCGCTAATGGACAGTTAAATTATGAAATTGTCAGCGGCAATAAGGAGAACAGTTTCAGTATCCATCGTACCAATGGGGAAGTCAGAAGTGTCCGACCTTTAGATAGGGAGAATGTGGCCCATTATACACTTACTATCAAAGCTTCAGACAGAGGTGTACCTGTTCAGAGTACCACCGTCCGGGTGCTTATTAATGTGTTGGATGAAAATGATAATGCACCCAAATTTTCTCAGATATTCAGTGCTCTTGTACCTGAAAATGCACCTTTGGGTTACACTGTAACACGAGTCACAACATCAGATGAAGATATTGGAGCAAATGCTGTCAGTAAATATTCAATAAGGGATACAAGTATACCTTTTGTCATAAACCCCAATACAGGAGATATAACAATCAGCAGACTTCTGAACAGGGAAGATACAGATCGCTACAGAATCCGAGTTTCAGCACATGACTCTGGGTGGACGGTAAGCACAGATGTGACCATATTTGTAACAGACATCAATGACAATTCCCCACGATTTACAAAACCGTCCTATTACTTGGATTGCCCTGAGCATAATGAAGTTGGATCACGAGTGATCCAGATATCTGCAACAGATCCAGATGAAGGATCCAACGGGCAAGTCTTCTACTTCATCAAATCCCAGTCGGAGTTTTTCCGAATTAATGCTTCTACGGGAGAGATTTTCAATAAGCAGCCTTTAAAGTTCCAAAACTCCAGCGGCCCCAGTAATGTAAATCTAAACAGGCACAGTTTCATCGTTACCTCATCAGATCGAGGCAGCCCTCCCTTGCTGAGCGAGACAACAGTCACAATCAACATCGTGGATAGCAATGACAACGCCCCCCAGTTTCTCTTTAGTCAATATTTTACACCTGTTACTAAAAATGTAGCTGTTGGTACCAAACTAATTAAGGTAACTGCCATTGATGCGAAAGACTTTGGTCTAAATTCAGAAGTGCAATACATTCTCTCAAATGACAACCTAACAGGTAAATTTGAACTGGACAGTAACACAGGCTGGATTTCAGTAGCATCGCCACTGAGGAATGATATGAATAAAAACTTTCTAATCAAAGTAAAAGCAAAGGACAAAGGTAACCCTCCTCTCTCATCAGAAGTGCCTGTGCAAATAGTTGTAACAGAGGAAAACTATCACACGCCAGAGTTCTCTCAAAGTCATATAAGTATAACTGTCGCCGAGAGTAATGCTGTTGGAACTATTCTCAGGACTGTGTCGGCAAGGGACAAAGATACAGCTATGAATGGACTTATCAAATACAACATTTCTTCTGGAAATGAGGCTGGGAACTTTGCAATTAACGCATCTACTGGTGCATTAAGGCTTGCCAAACCCCTTGATTATGAGCTTTGCCAAAAACATGAGATTACTGTGAGTGCTGCAGATGGCGGATGGGTTGCTAGAACAGGCTACTGTAGCATTACCATAGATGTTATTGATGTGAATGATAATTCTCCAGCTTTTAGCCCAGAAGACTATTTTCCGAGTGTTTTAGAAAATGCCCCTAGTGGAACAACTGTCATTCGTCTCTCTGCAACTGATGCTGATTCCGGATCTAATGCTGTAATTGCATATGCGGTTCAGTCTTCAGACAGTGATCTGTTTGTTATTGATCCTAATACTGGAATCATCACCACCCAAGGCTTTTTAGATTATGAAACAAAGCAGAGCTATCATCTCACCATAAAGGCCTTTAACGTTCCCGATGAAGAAAGGTGCAGCTTTGCGAATGTCAACATCCATTTAAAAGGAGCAAACGAGTATGTGCCACGATTCGTGTCCAAGCTTTACTATTTTGAGGTTTCCGAAGCAGCTTCTAAAGGCACCATTGTGGGAGAAGTCTTTGCAAGCGACCGCGATATGGGAACTGACGGAGAAGTCCACTATCTGATCTTCGGCAATAGCAGAAAAAAGGGTTTCCAGATTGATGACAGCAGCGGGCAGATTTATGTCACAGGACCTCTCGACAGGGAAAAGGAAGAACGGATCTCTCTGAAAGTGCTTGCAAAAAATGCCGGGAGCATTCGTGGTGCAGATATTGATGAAGTGGTTGTGAATATCACGATATTAGATGCCAATGACCCCCCTGTTTTCAGCTTCATGGTATACAACGTACAAATCAGTGAAGGCGTTCCTGTTGGGACCCACGTGACATTTGTAAGTGCCTTCGACTCTGACTCTCTCCCAAGTTGGAACAGGTTTTCCTATTTTATTGGCAATGGAAACAACAACGGTGCCTTTTCTATTAACCCGCAGACAGGACAGGTTACAGTGACTGCAGAACTGGATAGAGAAACTTTACCAGTGTACAACCTATCTGTGTTAGCCATTGACTCAGGATCACCGTCAGCAACAGGTAGTGCCTCTTTATTGGTGGCTTTGGAAGATATCAACGACAATGGACCCACCCTCTCCACCACAGAAGGAGAAATAATGGAAAATAGCCGGGCAGGGACACTTGTGCTGAATCTTCAGTCATCCGATCCTGATCTTCCTCCAAATCAGGGCCCCTTTTCTTATTACTTGCTTAGCACTGGCACAGGAACCAGTTATTTCAGTCTCAGCACTGCTGGAGTTCTGACCACAACTAGAGAGATTGACAGAGAACAAATTTGTGATTTCTACTTGTCAGTGATTACAAGAGACTCGGGCATTCCTCAGATGTCTTCCACAGGAACTGTGCATGTAAAGGTAATAGATCAAAATGATAACCCGTCACAACCCAGAACAGTAGAGATCTTTGTCCATTATTTTGGCAACCTGTTCCCTGGTGGAACATTAGGCAATGTAAAACCTCAGGATCCAGATATTTTAGACAGTTTCCAGTGCTCTCTTACATCGGGAGTTACAAGCCTCTTCCATATTCCAGCAGGCACTTGTGATTTAAATTCCCTGGCAAGGTCTACCGATGGGACATTCGATCTCACAGTCCTGAGCAATGATGGGCTACACAACTCAGTCACTAGCAGTATCCGAGTTTTCTTTTCAGGATTCAGTAATGCCACACTTGATAACAGCATTCTCCTTCGTCTCAGTGTGCAATCCTTGAGAGAATTTTTGACCAACCACTACCTTCATTTTCTGCGAATTGCCAATTCACAGTTAACCGGATTAGGGACTGCTGTGCAACTCTATGGGGCTTATCAGGAGAGCAACCAGACTTTCTTGATGGCAGCTGTGAAACGGAACAGCTATCAGTATGTGAATCCAGGTGGTGTGACTACCTTCTTTGAAAGCATCAAAGAAATCCTTTTCCGTCAAAGCGGAGTTCGAATAGAGTCTGTGGATCATGACTCGTGTTTACAAAATCCTTGTCAAAATGGCGGCAGCTGCTTGAAAAAACTGGGTGTGAGCCCTAAGTTACAGAGCCACGAGAGTATCCCAGTCATTGTTGTGGCAAATGAACCTCTCCGGCCTTTTACATGTAGGTGTATGCCAGGATATGATGGCACACTGTGTGAAACAGACATAGATGAATGTCTCCCATTACCTTGCCACAATGGAGGGACTTGCCACAACCTGGTAGGCGGATTCTCTTGCAGTTGTCCCAGTGGTTTTACTGGAATGGCCTGTGAGAGAGATCTCAACGAGTGCCTCTCGGGCCCTTGTAAAAATGGTGCTCTCTGCCAGAACTTCCCAGGAAGCTTCAACTGTGTCTGCAAAACTGGATATACAGGTAATTTTTTCTTCTACATGTGTGATTGTTCTGAATGCAACACAGAGATGAACTAGTGGTATTACCTATGAAGGAGCATCTAATCATAGGCACTCCTACTGGCAATTCAAACCTAGATGTATTATTTATTTAGCACATGTGTATTCTGCATTTTTCCATCATGGAACTCAAGGTGGCTTATGTGGGGCTTCCAGTCACCCCCCTTTCCCCACAGGAACTGATCAGATCTGGACCTGCTTTGCTTCCATGAGGTGATCATACTGTGTGTCTTCAGTTAGCTCACACCCCAAGTTTATCATCCCTTCATCTGCTGTTTGTGAAAACAAGGATCCCACTTGCACCATGCATTCAAAGCATTATTATACCACTTTAAACAGTCATGACATCCTCCACCAAAGAATCATGGAGACTGTATTCCCAGAATTCTTTGGGGGAAGTCATTAAATAATATAATAATAGTGCTTTAAATGTATATGTGGAAGTAGCCTAGGTCTAAAATTAAACAGTGGATTTTTTAAAAATGCTTTTTTTGCCAGAAATTAGCTAAGCGTCAAAGCGTGCATGGTTCCATCCTACTTATCTGCCAGACAGCCTTGTGTAAAAATCATAATCAGGATTTTCAGCCTTTCTATTAAACATATCAGTTCGATATATATAGAGTGATGCCTCTTAGCTTTCTGCCAGGAAAGTATCGAGAGCCATCAAATGCATCTCCATTTAAATAGCATATGTGGCAACTGACACATGTTCACTGTTAGAGCCGCCTTGACATAAAAGACACTGATGGGATCTTTCTATGTATGCGCCCATCAGTGTAGCCTGCTGAGCCTCAGGTCACAAGTAATTATTCGTAATTGAATGGCTGTTCTAATTAACCTAATGATCTGAGATTGTGTTTCGCAGTGAATCATCACATCAAATTATTTGGCCAGCAGCGTAGCAGAACAATTCCATGCCACAATTGCGGGTAACCTTTTAAGTCATTAGCATTAGAGGTTAAATAGGCATGTACTTGCCAGCTCACTGGGACACCTCAGCAGAACACTCATTTTAACAATAGCACACAATTCAGTCACATCAGTCCTGTAGCTTGTAATTGGGGTTAATGAAACTACAGTGATTTGCTGAGGTGACTGTCATGCCTGACGCTTGTCACATACAGTATTTCCCCACATTGTAACACATTAATTTTTTCCCCATCTGCTGAAAGCAGAAATATGTCATGGAAGAAATTTGAAAAGTAATGTGTGTGAGAGAGAGGGAGGGAGGGAGAATTAAGTGTTCCCATAGTGTGGGTTATGCTCTTGCATTCCCTCTCCAAAAATAAAAAGGCAATATGGTAGCAGACACAATACACCCATGTTAGAAATGTAAAGCGGCAGTGTTTTCTCCTAGGAGAGAATAATTGTAAAAGAGGAAAATCAGTGTAACTCATTGATTGAATTGGCAATTTACAAATATATCACAAAACAGCCCAAAGTAGGTTTGAAAACAATACAAAAGGAACACTGAAGGCAGAGACCTTTTCATCCTGTTCATAACAAAAACCTAAAATATATGTTACTAGCAGCCTCATTCCCAGTATTGCTTGGGAATCCTTAGGAACCAAAAGAGTAGACCTTTTGAAATTAATGAAATACACTTAGTCCTGTTCATTAATTTCAGTGGGTCTATTCTGAGTGACTTAGAATACCATCCTATATGTATGTATGCATGACCCCTGTCTGGATCAAGGCAGCTGCTCTTCTCTGTAGCTTCTGTTGTTTTCTAAAGCAAGCTTTCCTTCTTTTCACTGTAAGTCTGAGTTCATCAATTATAGACCACTAGAATGGCTTCCCTTACCTTGCTGAGGGGGTACACAGGTTTTTTCACTGATTTATTATGTTTGGCCAGCTGCATTTCACTTCATCACTCTATAGAAGCAATTAGGCTCATTGCAGTGAGCGCAACCATAATGAAAGATTACATCAGTGTAACACTGAGGTTTAAGCAATCTGTTATAATTATGTCTATTAATGATGATCATATTTTGTTTTGGAACGAATCAGTTGCAAGATGGGATATATCAGATGACATACAGTAGTGTGTTGTCTGGCCTTTCCATGAACCCCTCAGTTCCTCTTTTCTGGACCTTTTTAGGATGAGTTTTGTGGAATCAATTCAGTTTTTTAAGCAAGAAGTTGATCTGAAAGAGACTGCCATCTTAGAAAAAGTCTAACGTTATCTTAAATCAGTTCTTCCCAACAACTATATGCAAATACTCCATATAAAGCAATGATAACTGAAAGGCTTTTCATACGGTTGTCAGTGAATCAACAAAGCTGAAACTTAACTGCTCATTTCTCCCCATCCATGCTGGCTGACTGGAGATTCAGTTGCATATTATCCAACTGTCATTATTTACCAGGAATGCAGAGAACTGGTTCTCTCTTCATGCTAAACCAAACCATGGCTTAGAGTATGTAGGCTTCCAAAGAGAGGATCATATCCCATTTGCCCCTCCCTGTCATTCTGTTGCTGCTATCCTGAGCTGTGCCATGGCTTGGCTTAGTGTGTTGTCCAAACCCAGGGTCGTGGCTTAGCTTTTTCCAGACTAACCATGAGCTGTAAACAAGTCCCCCCCCCCATGTTTACAGCCTGGGTAGGGTTGCCATATGTCCTCTTTTCCCAGGACACGCCCTCTTTTTCATGGTTAGAGTTGTCATAGCGATCCATAGTTAAAAGTAGAAGTCGGCAAATGTGTCCTCTTTTTTGCTCTTCAAAATATGGCACTCCTACCCATAGAACAATCATATTATCATGATGTTGAATTCCCCCCAGCCTTCAATCTATATATAGTAATACCTGTGGGTAAGTTGGATATAACTCAGTGGGGCTTATATCTGAGGAGACTTGTACAGCTTTGGGCTATTCTTTCTGAGTTTTTCTGTTAAAAATGATAAACATTATGTGGCTCCTATTCCAGATCCGCACAGTTTATCTTTGGGCATGCATGTACAGAATAGCTAGTAACCTATCAAAATTAGTCATTGCCCAGTTTGGTTGAAAATGGGCAAAGTGCTCAAAATCCGTGAAATTGAAACTTGTAGATGAGCCTCTTGTAGACCTTCAGAGTTCATGAATCCAGTCATTTGGTGATTTGTTTAACTTCAGGGCATAATTTACCCAAGCAAATCACTAGTTTCTCTCATCAAAACATTATTATTTGAACCATATGCAATTAATTATAGAGCTGTGAAATGTTTTGGAGGGGAAAAAATAGCCCGAGGAATGTATTTTAAAAAACCAACCCATCTTCAGGCTTGCAAATTTAATTAAATTCAGTGGAGAAATCTTTACAAAAGGCAATAAAACTGTGCAGCTTGCACCATGCAGCGAACCCTTGCAGTGATGAACGGCGTCCAAGTAAGTTCTATCATGAAGTGACAAAAAATGAGAATGCAACGATTGAAGGTTAGGGCAAAGCTACACATTACGTTAGTCACATTTTTAAAACAGTTTGAAGCAGCTGTGCGAGGCCCTGCTCTGGAATACAGTCCCAAGCAGGTTTCTCTACAAAATAACAGTCTACCAGCTCCTCCTCCTCCTCCTCCTTCTTCTTCTTCTTCTTCTTCTTCTATTGAAAACATCACCTTCAGGGGAGAATAGCAGCCATAGGAAATTTTCAGAGGCAAATCTGTGCAGGATTCAGATCAAGATCTCGGTTGGCTTTTCTTTCAAAATAGAAGTGGCAGCATTTTAGAATGCAGTTTGAGGCTTAACTCTGTTCATGTTAGCATGTAGAGAACTTCCATGCTCTGAGCAGTGGCCAGTTCTTATTGGAATAACTTATTGTTGCACGTCAATTTTAGGAAGTTATGACTAGGGCTGGACAAGTTTGTCAGTTTCAGTTTGTCCCAGTTTCCCATTTTTCCCAATCTTAAATTCAGTTCTCCATATTTCTACATCAGTATGAGTTTATATATATATATTTATATATTATTCTCATGAAAATTGTCAGCATTTTAATTCACATTTCTCCTATTAGACACATTTGCAAAGCATCTCCCCATAATACAATACACATCAGAAAGATATGCATATAACCCAGCACAAGCATTTTTATACACATTACTTGGCTGGAGAACTGCATTGTGATTTTTGAGGAATGGCTGTTTCTCAGTTCAGGTCCTGTTTCAGAAAACGCAGGTTTACTTCAAATGCAAACTGAATCGAATTTCTGCACCATCCCTAGTCATGGCAATTACTCTCCATGAAAGTATTACAAGTTAATTCCACATCAGTATGATGTTCAGTGTTTCTACATTAAAAATATAATAATAAAAACTCACTCCAGAATATAGAGAATGAAACTCACTTTTAAATTAAACAAATTATTTCTGGGCTCCAGTTACAACTAATGCAAATTATCCCACTTTGTTCATAATGCAAATTGCCTAAGTGCAACTCAGTTTCCATATGGTACTGTCTTCTACTATTGCAGGAAAAATGTGTGACTCCACTGTCAATTACTGTGAATGCAACCCCTGTTTCCATGGAGGATCCTGTCAAAATGGAGTGGAGGGATATTACTGTCATTGTCCATTTGGTGAGTAGAAATTTGGTACTTTATTCAGATTTTCTTGCAGAACCCTAATACTTTTAACCCTAGCCCCCAAATACAACCACCTATGGATTTTATAGCTTACTTATTAATTTTTATATGATAATATTGTTTTAATCAGAATAAAGCAAAGCAATGTGACTTGGTTGGTCAGTTAGCATCTGGCAGGAAACCAAACAAAGAACTGGAGTAGTCAAAAAAAGGTGAGGCAGGATCTCCAAATGCTACAAAATTTCATCTGTTGTGAGCCCAACATGTTTTGTAAGAAAATTTTTATTAATGGCATCTTAACAACAATCCTGACACACCAGGGATGTTGCAGTATTCACAGGAAATAATTACAGTATCTGTAGATTAGTGTGTCAGAACTGTTGCTTAAAAAAAAATAACAAAATAAAAATCTAAAACCCTTTGGACTCACAATAAATGATATTTTGCAGGACCTAGAGTTTCTTTTCCTCCTTTTTCTGTCAATTGCCATTACAAAGATAAGAAGAATCATACTGAAAACCTATCTTGTTCCATGTTGTGTTGCTCATGGTAACCAACCAGATACCTATGGGAAGTCTACAATAGGACATGAGGACCATTGGTTCTGTCCCTTCTGCTGGGCTTGGTGGCCTTCCATAGAGCCTCCTGCATTGTAAACCCTACACACCGCTAGTGAGTGAAGAAGTACATCATTGGTCTGTGCTGAATTTCCCACCATTTAATTTATTTGGATGTTACCTCAGGTTCTGCATAATGTGAAAGATAATCTACACTCTCCTTACTTCCTCCACACCATGCATAATTTTATAAAACTCTATCATCTCTCCCATTTCTTGCCCTCCTCCACCAGTCCCTAGTTTGAAGATAATATTCTAGAAGGAGAAAGATGGCACTTTTCTTTACCTTTCTCCATTCTACAATATTGTCTTCAAAGAAGACCATTAAAAGCTTGGGCAAAAAGTATAGTATTTACCTGAAGACAGAACATCAGTAGAGTAGATACCTGTTGAAGAGATGTGGTGAGGGAGATACACAGCTAAAGAAGTTCCACAAATAAGATTAGCTACCCTGCCTCTGTAGGTGGAGACATCAAAGCAGGGCATCTGCTGAAGACATCTTGATGAGGTTTGAAGAAACTCTTAATTTCCATACGCCTTGGGAGCCTCGGTTAAACTGGAGTTCTCAAAGTTAGTAGCATACACAGTTCCATTTCAGCTTTATTCAGCAATGGTCACATATGTAACACAGAAATTGATTAAAGGTAGGCAAAGGAAATCCACACACTGGATGGAAGGGGTGTGTGAAGGTTAAGGAAATCTTGCATCCCACTCCAAATCTCCACACTGTGTTTTTGTTTGACATCTGCACCTGGTCCATGGCAGATCACATGTAATTCCTGAATGGGGCTTTGGTACTTTGAAAACCCTGTGACAAGGAACAGCTGTAAAAGCACAGGATAAGTGAGGGCATTTGAACCACAAAACATTAAAGAGCTGGGAAAGATCATGCCCCAGTGCCTCAGAGGTACCAGACATCCCAGTATAACACAATTACTTATAATGTTATAATTATTAAAGCTTCTCTTAAACGTATGTAAAGGTATGTCAAAATCAAACTACATTATATTTGCAGCAATTGTGCCTTATTCCTGCCATCATTGCCAAGCAGTATTCTCAAGAAATTTATGGATGAAGCCAGAAAGACTTCTCTTTTTTTTGAAGGACCAATATATGGTAGCAATTATAGAAGAACTTGGAAATCACTAGCTTAGACCGTGAGCCTGCTGTGTATAGAAAATGTAAGAGGAGATACAGCATCTGGCTACAATCACATACAAGTCTTGCATGAACTTAAAATCCATGTTAAATTACCACTGATCATATAAAATAGAGCTGTTGCATCTATATCTGTTTGTAAGTTTTGGCTGGCGCAGCTTCCCATCACATTTCTCCCAAATAATCATTATGGGGAGAAGGGGAAATTAGGTTCAACTCACCTATTCTGTTATCACAGATGATGTCTTCCAAAGGATTCCCTTCTTCTTTGCTAAAGGAAGCATTCTAGCAAGGAAAGAAAGAGGTGATACTACTTTACAGGAAGGAGCTGGGGCAATGAAGGAGCTCATTCTTCTTCCCTGATGCTCCTCAGTCCTATTCCATTCTAATGTCCAATTCCAATTCTCCCAACTCTAAGCTAGGAATGGAGAAATGTGGTTCAGTTCATCCTTCAAGATAGATCTAATTTGCACTTCCTGAAACAATATGTAGACTGAAATGTAGTAATCCTTCAAAATTCACACTTTTGCGAATTTTGCAATGCTGTCCTAACAATCACTAACATTTAACAATGTGCCATGGATGAAGCATTTTTCCTCATCTGGCTTCCCAATGCCAAGTGCCACTGCCAGTTACCAAGAGGGCCAAGGCAGTGGGAACTGAAGGACAGAAGCAGCAGTGGGAGCATCAACACCACTATTGCAAGTAATATGAGCAAAAATGCATATGTTAGGTGAAAAACGTCCATAAATGCATACATTGGTGAAAACAACATTCAGAAATGCATTCATTTTATTAGGGAAAATGCCTTGCAAAATGTGGATACGAAAATGTGCATATTAGAGGGGGGTCACTATAGTCATGTTGAATTTTGCAAACTAATGTGGCGAACTGAATTTAAGACTGGAAAAATAAGAAATCAAAATTGACATATTTGACCATCCATAAACCAACCCATTCCTATATTCCAATTCTACTTCTCCCAACACTTGCTTCAGATCTGATTTCTTCCTGATCCTAATTCTGCTCCTTCTCCCTCCCTCTCCATCTTAGATCCCACCCAATCCCATCCTGTCCTAGTTCTAGTTCTTTCCCTTTCTCTTTGTTTCCTACTTGCCTACATTCTTTTCTAACCTCAGAAATTAATGAGCCAGTCAGAAGCAGGATGCAAAAAAGGTCTTTGCCATTTTACAAAAATATAGTTAACATCATAACATTTTAAAACTCTTGAAAGACCTCAGGCAAGTATTTTATAAAAATATTATTATGAAAGCATTTGTATTTCGAAGATATACAATATGGATGGAATGTAGTGCCTGTGTGTTTGAAAGCAGTGAACAACAAAGAAACATACTGTATGTACTCTTCAAAATGCATTGTATGTTGACTTGATCTAAAGAATACTAGATGGTGTTTTGCCAAAATCAAGGAGGAATGCATCTATCATTGGTTCCATATTGGATTTTATTTTTATTCCATATTATTTGGCATAGCTAGAAAATGCTGATAGCAAAGGGGGTGGTTTTATTGGCTAGTTTTGAAATGAAATATGATTTAAAACAAGGGAAACAGAAGCAGCACAAATTAAAAAAGGAAGCAAAAGGAGGCAGAAGGAGGGAAATGCATTCAGATGTATTGACTGATTGATTAAATTTGGTTTTGAAAGTAAATAATATATAACAGGGAACATGTAGTATGCAAAATTCATAGGCGTATGGAATGCCAAAGGGCAAGATAATATGATATTGTTTATCTAAATGATATTATGTATGTGTTAGTACAGGTCACAAAGACCATTTCCACTTTTGTAACACATGAAGAGATATTTTAACACATTTGGAAGGGAAGTGTTATGTCCATCAAAGTCACCCCGTGATCACAAGGATTCCTATCTGCCTCTCATCCACCTGCTTTCCCCCAAAATCTGTTCTGGGGGTTACCCCAACATTCTTCAGCAGATCTGGCATGGGAAGTTCAATTGCTCAAATAGAAATCCTTGAACTCACTAGACAACTTCATTGGCTACAATCCAAAATATTTTATTGGTGCTTAAAACAATTGAAGCTACTGCAAATATTTTGCTTTAGAATTTTATTTTTTACATTATATTTGAATAATTATATCCTGTGCTAAAGATATAGCACCCAAGGCTACTAACAATAGAAACCTGTTTTTTTTAAAAAAATGCCATAAAATAACAATATTTTTTTAAAAAAAGAAAGCAGAAAAGGTGACACATACATTAAAACATTGTGTTAACGTGAACCAGAGTGCTAATAAAGAGTCTGTGTAAACAAGTCTTAATCAAATTGTTGGAGGTTAAAAAAATATGTAGACCACATGTCTTTAACATATAAATGATCACTCCCAGTGTATATTTATGCCACACAAATAGTGGTTCTCTTAAAAATGATAGTGATGATGCAAAAATTTGCCACTTTTAGTCCTATTAGAATATATATAAATGCATGATTTATCCATTGAAATAGATGGCATCTAAATGTGCTAACTTGGCTGGCTCGCACCCAGTATCTTCATTTTTGACAGCTCCTTCAACAAGAGAGCAGTCATACAAGAAGTTGGCAAAAAGCAAGCTGGTGTCAATTAAGATGGCATAAAGTTATACCATATCCAAACACTACTCAGCAGTGGGGTTGCTTCTGCTGCTTGGCCTAAGCCGGGCAGAGGGAAAGCAAGCCTTTCAAATAATGTTTTATGCCAGGTTGCCTGGTCACAGTAGCCAGTCTAAGTTCCCCTTCTCTGGCCACACCCTGTCCCACGCCTTTGGGTGAATTTACACTGGCCTTAGTTCAGCTGGCTGAGCCCTGGCTAAGCCAGTCTGAACATATCTCTGGCTAAACCAGTGTTGGGTACTTAGCACTGGCCGAGACACAAATCAGCTGGTTGAACCGAAGATCTGCTGCACCCTGAGCTTCTCATCCTAACAGATCTTGCAACAGGATTGCCACCCCCTAAAAGAATTATATTTTAGAGTGCTTCTGCGGTTCTTGATCATTGTTACATTTTTATTTCCGCAGGAGTTTTCGGAAAGCATTGTGAAGTGAATAGCTATGGATTTGAAGAATTGTCTTACATGGAATTCCCCAGTATGGATCCGAACAACAATTATATCTACATCAAGTTTGCCACCATCCAAAGCAATGCCCTTCTGTTATATAATTATGACAACCAGACTGGAGATCGGGCAGAATTCCTGGCCCTGGAAATAACAGAAGAGAGGCTGAGATTCTCGTACAATCTTGGCAGTGGCACTTACAAACTCACCACAGCAAAGAAGGTGTCTGATGGACAGTTTCACACTGTTATTGCCCGGAGGGCTGGAATGGTAAGCATTGCTTTACAGAAATAATAATAATAATAATAATAATAATAATAATAATAATAATAATAAGGCTTCACTGAGTTCCAAGTCACATCAGCTTTTAAGAAAGTACAAATGGATGATTGTTGGGGTTGGGGTTTTTTTTTTGCAAAAACTTCTTTTTAAAAAAACACAAAAGCTTTTTTGTTCCATAAAAATTACCCTGAAGCATTTTAAATGGCTTCTTCAAAGGACGTTCTCTAAATGTGAGGTTGATTAATGAAGGGAATTATTTTTTTTTTTAAATAATATTTATTGAAGTTTCCAAAATACAGAAAGAGAAGAAAAGAAATTATGAAGATACATTCAGAACCTTATTTTCAAACATCCACTTTCTGGGACTCCCCCCTTCCCCCACCCCTACCGTATTCCCCTTTCATATTGTTGTTTCCACAAGTTCTGTTTCTGATTTAAAGCACAATTTATATACCCCATTGTTCAAATTTAAATTTATACAAACCTTATGCAACACCCTTGATAAAAAAAAGCAAAAGATCTCTCCCCATAGCCCGCCCCCTTTTCTTTCCACAATGTCCCCCTTTTTTCCCATTAAAGTAAAAGCACACAGAATAAAAGTATAAAAAAAATAAGAAATATATTAGAAAAAAGAAAACCAATTCAGAAAATAGTTGCAAGCCTTTGGATTCTAATTCTCCCTCCCCTTCCCCGGTTTAATTTCCCTTATCCTCCAATCTATGTTTCCAGCCTGGAAGTCTTAAGTCCATCAATCCCATTTTTCCCCCAACTCCTTGCAGAATTATTTCCCATTTTTAGGATTACTTTTTAAAAATTAATTCCTAAATCTTTAAAAATGTCAAATTATAAAATTCCCCCCATTGTTCTTTCAAGGTTATAGTCCAGCTTCCTCTTGTTCCGCTGCTAAAACTTTCTTATTCAGAAGTTTAGTAACTCTACATGGGTTGTTGTTATTCAGGAACAAAAACTTGCGTTCAGTCCCTTCCTTCTTCAGTAAAGTATTCTGTTGTCTCCTTTTAGTCTAAACACCCTGTAGACGAGGTTCAGTTTCAGTTTTGCAGCTTTCCCAGGAGATAACCAGTTCTGTGAAATTCCGAAGTGTTGTATTTTTCCCGGCTTACGCCCATCTTTGTAATGTCCCGAAGCTCCTCTAGGGGGGTTGTTGTAACTTTGTTTCCAAAAATCCGATTGTTCTCCGTATTTTCGCCATTTTGTATTCAAGTCTTAACAAATTATATCAAGTTGTAACAAATTTGACCAGCAAGGTCCTTGTAATAAAATCCTCTTTAAAATTCCGACTTTGACAGCTACTTTGACAGCTGTCAAAATCACCGGCTCTTTTCACCAGGCTCACTCCTCAATCGCCCCGGTTCCCAGGGAGGGGGGTGCATTTTCCTTCTCCTTCAATTCTTCCTCCAGCACAATTCTTGTACTTTCCCATCATGGAATTCTTGATTTTAGCAAAGATACCGTTCTTTTTGGGCCTTGGCTTCCCAATCCTTGTTTTAAAATGTCTACAATAGGGAGGGGGACTGACTTCCTTTTTAGATCCCCCCCCGCTCGTCTCAAATCCAAAAAATTTTTCTTCTTTTAAACCCGATTTCCAATTTACTCACGGGTTGTTGTTAAAAGTCCAAATTCTCAATGGAAGAAGTCAGCGCTCTCCGCCGGATGGCATGCGGCTTCGCTCGGCAGGGGTGGCAGAGGACTCAAAGCACCACGCTTCTCCCCGGCACCCGATCCGTAGCCTTTAAAAAGGCTCCTTCACGAGTCGGGAGGGCGCTAGCGGTGCTAGCCGAGTCTCCAAGTCCACGGCCCCCGTGGCCGTGGTTTCTAAGGGTCCCCGCATCGCCGGTGCGGTAGAACCCAGCCCCTGCCGAGCCGGCTCCCTCCGGAGCTCGGAGGGAGTCCGCCATTCGGCGATGGCGCCAACCCGGAAGTCTTAATGAAGGGAATTAATGACTATCCAGATCTAATTAATTGGTGCAGACTATAGGAAGAATAAGCACTGAAGACTAATTAAGAGGCAGATTTAATGTTTGGAATGATGCAAGAACAAAACCCTTTGTAACTGAAGGCTATGTAATTGCCATGCATGTTATTTTTGAACAGAGATGATAAAATTTTGTTCATTCTGCAAATGTTCTGAAATCATTGAAAAATGTGAAACAGAGTTTTCTTTGTGGATGATAACTACCCAGTTCTGCTATATAGAAATTTGCCTTATATTAGACAGTGTACCTCCTTCTAAATCTTTTGCTGCCACCACCTTACCCTCTCCATTGCTAAGCACCAGTGGACAGGTTTGTGTTTTAACGGGCTACTATGTATTATTAAGGGAAAGATTGTGAGCAGATGCATTTACTTTAAAAAGAAAGAAAGAAAGATCTCTGATTTTAAATTAATGGGAAGCAACAGTCACTGTGATTTTGAAACTAAGCATTCCAGAGTTTTCCATTAACTGGAAGGAATGGGAGCAAATGAAAACTTAGATTTGCTAAATGCAAACAGCCAAGTCAGGATCTCTCCATCAAATATGTTAGTGCAATTTCTCACTCCGTAACACATGAAGGGTGGAACAAATTAAAAAGATTGCCTGTTTGTCAACGTGCACCATCATTCATACACATGGCAAGAGCAAACTATACAAGTATTATTTCCTAAATTAAGTAGCAACATTTTCAATATAAAATACAGGAGACAGATGGAGAGGAAAGTAAGTATGAACAACACTAAAGGAACTGTGAAATGGAATGACTCCATGCTACCTTATATATGCTGATACAGTATAATTCCCACAAAACACCTTTGGTAATTTAGTTATCCAGAAAGAAACGACCATCATTTCTGTTTTCAAATGACTGAGTACTTTTTATCTTCAACAAAAATGCCCTGTTCAGTGACTGAGACACATTTTTTGTTTTATTTTTAACCCATTGAAATATATTTCCCATGTTGCATAGTGATTCATACCGCCAAAGATTTGTAGCATCTCCCAGATGGTCTGATTGAGGAGTAGAGAGATTAAATGTCAAGCAGCATAAGAAAAACAGTTCTCTAAGGAGGAAATATTTTTCTCCAGCGACAGATTCTTTGAGGACTCCATGATTTCCAATACAGGATGCTGTGTCAGCTGCAATGTTGCAGTGTTAGTACCTGCCAATAACCATTGAGATTAACTGGAAAATTCAAAGCAGACCTCAACAAGCCTACAATTTTTGTTTTTGTTTTTTTTAGTATTTTAGTAGAAACTATCTATCCTATTTTACTGGTGGAGAAATCAAGGCAAATATTAATGAAATTGCTTTTCCCACAGTCGCACAGTTGGAATTAATTAAATGTGAATTCATTGGCCAGCACAGCAATGTCTAGCTGTGCAATGAAATTTCCCTGCCCTTTCCTTTCTACTTACCACATATACATGCACATGTACCCGCTGAATCTGCTGCAGAGGCTTCTGGAACCTCTGGAGGAGATTTAGGCGGTGGGGGAAGGCGAAGGTATGGGGGGGTAACATACTGCAGCAAAACGTCATTGCACTAATGTAACTATTCAGCTGGGCGCCGCCCATTGAATCCATTTTTCAATTAAGCAAAGTTGCAATAATATTCAAGTTGAAAAGTCTTTAAATCAGCAAAGGAGACTTCATAAAAGACGTGATGAACTATTCGATAGGCCTCTACAATAATTCAATCTCTAGACTTTTCCTTCTCCCTGTGTTTACAAACCTAAAATGTGAAGGAGGAACTACCTTTATTGAAGTATTTTTGCTGGAGGGGGGGTGGGGGAGCATTCTGCATGTCAAAAGGGTATAAAATAACTCTACTGGATTTAAAATCTGTCATTTCCTACAGGACCAGAATTTTTATGGAAAGCTGGTAAAAGCATTAACTTGTCAGGTTTGAGATATAGCAAAGTGACACAGTAGAAACTCTCATAACTAAAGAGGTAACAGTAGCAAATTAACTGCTAAAGTCACCAAGCAGGAACATTTGACTATCATTAGAAAGTTGAATTGTATGAAATCAGATCCAAGTAAAATACTGTTTGAAATAACTCTTCCTTCAGATGGCTCTGCCATCTCAGAATATATAGCAGTCTATAAATTGATAGAAATTCCTGTACGGACCTCCCTTGCTTCTGTGGCTTTTCCATTTTGAAAAAAGGTGAGTACAGGATAGAGGTGTGTAAAATTATCCATACTGTGGAGAGAGTGGTGAGAGAAATGTTTCTTTTCATTCTCTCAAAATACTAGAGCCTGGAACCATCCATTTTGCATTTCAGTCATGGAGTGGGGGAAGAGCATGCAACCACTGGCCCTAATCCAAGTCCCTGACATAAATCCCACCCTCCCCACAGCAAGCTACTATTAGGCACAGATGGGGCAAGATATGGGCATCATTTTCACCTCTTCTGAGTCAAAACTTACAAACCTCCAAAACTCAGTTCAGTGCTCCAGGAGCACAACTTTATCTGACAGCACCCTGGTATCTATGCTGCCAACATACACAGATTTAAGTGTCATGGTTTTCCCCTTCTTCCAAATTCTGCCTTAGTTTTCTAGGAGCAAAGCTGTGCTTATGTCTGTAATATGAAAGCTGCAACTGACAATTAGAGTTCATTTACCTATAAGTATCCGTCCCCTCCAGTGCATAAAGATATACATGGAAACCTAAGCCACAATATAAGTGTTTCACCCCTAAATATATTTAGTACTCCATGTAATCTAAACTTGATGGGTTGGTATGCGTAAATGATCATCTTAGTGCGATTTTTTCAGGCAGCGTCCTTGACCGTGGACTCCTGCTCAGAGGAACAAGAACCTGGCTACTGCACTGTTAGCAATGTGGCTTCATCTAGCGACTGGTAAGAACCTTTCATTTTATCCTTTGGTGATTATGCTCAATAGACACCGCTTGGCCCGCAAAGAATAAAAGAAGCCTTTCTGCAGAAGGAGGCCTATTGATTCTATGGGATTTAATGTATCTTTAGTTCACAGACTGGGCCTCAGCTGAGTCAATTAAGCTACTGAAGAGATATCACTGTGATCTTTTCTACCTCCCTAGTTTCTGAATATAAAAGAGAATAATTAGAAGAAGCATTCAGTGAGAAATTGGCTGTGATGACATCAGCAACCATGTTATGCAGCTACCGACAATGTAAAACAAGCTATCAAATTTCAGTAAGCCGTAACGAGGTTTACTAGCAAAACACCCCCCCCCCCATATATTAAAGAGATGAAATGGATGCATGACTCACTAACTTTCAGGTGAACACTTTGATCTAAGAACAAAGAGAGATTCATGCTTTTGGTGACGAAGGTTTTGTCAGTTTTCCAAAATGGCCTATATGAGAAATAATCAAGTCGAATTAGTCTGTCCCTCCAGTGCCCTACTAGACTCTGATCCAAAAATGTTAAAAGTAAAAGTAAAAAAGTTCATGGTTTCATTCAAAAGCAAAACATATTTGTTTGCAAAGCCTAATGAAACTACACTTGTGTTGACAAGAGCTTTCAGGCAATGTATTTAGCCCCAATCCTAAATTGCATGGCACCTCCCCCCCATCATTTCCCCCATGACTTATGCAGCGGGGAGCCTGTTCTGTCCATGAAGGCTTCCCACATGATTTCCGAACAGGGTTCTCGATCACTCCGGGAGCCTCCATGCATGGAATTGGCCCACCGCTACATATATTATGGTGAGCATGGCAGGTTAAGACTAACTAGGGGAGCAGAGCAAAACACACAGCTCCATACCCCTTAACCATCCATACCCTTTTCATTGTGAGCAACATGTAAAGAGGTCCAATGACTTACCGTATTTTTTGCCCTATAGGACGCACTTTTTCCCCTCCAAAAATGAAGGGGAAATGTGTGTGCGTCCTATGGGGCGAATGCAGGCTTTCACTGAAGCCTGGAGAGCGAGAGGGGTCGGTGGGCACCTGATCTCAAGGCGGGTGGCGGGGAGAAGAGCGCTTCTCCCTGCTGCCTGCCCCGCAAGCTCCGGGGACAGCTGGGAGGCGCAGCGCGTCTCCCCGCTGTCCCTGGACCTGATCTCAAGGCGGGTGGCAGGGAGAAGAGCGCTTCTCCCCGCTGCCTGCCCCGCAAGCTCCGGGGACAGCGGGGAGGCGCAGCGCGTCTTCCCGCTGTCCCCGGACCTGGTCTGAAGGTGGACTGCGGGGAGAAGAGCGCTTCTCCCCACTGCCGGCCCCACAAGCGCCTGGGGGGAAATAAATTTTTTTTCTTTATTTCCCCCCCAAAAAACTTGATGCGTCCTATGGGCCGGTGCGTCTTATCGGGCGAAAAATACGGTAGCTATAAGCCACACTAGGCTTTTACATCACGTGCAGTATGGTCAGGCCAATAGCCACTTATGGTGGAGCTACATCTTATAAAAAAACCAGAGGACTGCAATGGCATCCTCATGTTTAGTTACACTCTGCATATTGCTTAGCTGAGGCATAGGCAAACTCGGCACTCCAGATGTTTCGGAACTACAACTCCCATCATCCATAGCTAACAGGACCAGTGGTCAGGGATGATGGGAGTTGTAGTCCTGAAACATCTGGAGGGCCGAGTTTGCCTATGCCTGGCTTAGCTCATATTGTCCAGACACAGCTGTCATTACAAGGTCTTTTCCTGCCCCTACCACACCCTCAGGAACAATAATCTGTTCTATGTGCATCATATATGGTGCTTTCTGTATAAAGCATGCTAAGGGCTTTGCAGCAGTACAACATGCGGAGTTGTCAAAATGAGACTTCTGATTGTAACAAAGCAATTGTGCTATCTAAAACTCTTCGTTAGAGGATTGCAGCCTTATACTAGGATCCTATTGTTAAGTAAGTCCCTCTGAGTTCATTGTTTGTTCTTTGTCTCCCCCACCCTCAGGACTTTAGACGTGCAGCCAAACAGAGTCACCATTGGAGGTATCAGAGCCCTGGAGCCAATACTTCAAAGGAAGGGACAGCTGGAAAGTCACGATTTTGTGGGTTGCATAATGGAATTTGCAGTCAATGGACGTCCCTTAGAACCCAGCCAGGCTTTGGCAGCTGAAGGAATCTTGGATCAGTATGTGTTTTACGTAATATCAGAATAACAATTGACTAACTCTGTTTTGTGATCCTCATGTGTCTGAAAATTCACGTCTGTTACCCATGAATGCTCTGATACAGCAAGGGAAACGTGTGTGAGGAGACAAGGCCTACATGCTGATTCTCTTGTTGGGTTGCAAATTAAGTTGTAGACCAAATGTTCCTTCTCTGTTGAAATGTGCATTTGACTAGAGGAGCCTGAGGGTTCTCCACCCATATTACAAAGTATATGAGAATGCCACTCTCTAAGATTGTATATGTATTGTTATGCATGATGTAAGGGGCCCATCATGTTGTTGCCTGTTCCTAAGCACCACTAGGAAGAGAAGTCAGCGAAGTCTGACATACGCAAAGATGGTGAAAGAGTTGAAGGGTGTGTGCACAGCAGCAGAGCACATTTTTGCATGCAGAAGGTCCCAGGTTCCATTCTTGATACCTCTAGGTAGAGCTGAGAATGGACCCCACATGAAAACTTGAAGAGCCACTGCCAATCAGTGCAGATAATCCTGAGCTAGGTGGACCAGTGGGCTGAATAGAAGGCCATCAATGGCTACACTTCCTACCGCATTGGGGGCGGTGTGCTTCTGTATACTGCTTGCTGGGGAGAGGACTATCATGTTCCTGTTATGCTTGTGCGCTTCCCATAGACCTCCAGTTGGTCACTGTGAAAATGCTGGACTGGGTAGGCCTTTGGTCTGATCCAGCAGGACTCTTCTTATGTTCTCACCTTTCCTATGAACCTTTCCTATGAACAGACATACAGATCAGCAACAGTATGCTATAAAGTCCACCAGCAGATTTTCTAGATCCAGAAAAGCACCATTCTTTAACATTTGTCTGCATTGTTATATCCAGTGCATTAAACGCCCTCCGTATGGTCCAAGTGTCTGTTATCTCACTTTTCCTCTCAGATGTCAAGGCAGTTCCCTGTACCATCTCCCCCTGTGAACACTGCTTCAAAATGATTGATTAACTGAACCTGTTGTTTCTTCCATCCCACTGTTTGAACTTAGGGGTGGAATAAGAGGATGTCCTGAGTGGTTAGCTCATCCCTCTGCTTTTCATGGTCTTAGCTTGTGGCATAAGATTTCCTGAAGCTCTGTAGCACAGAGATCAACATCAATTACAATTTCCCAGACAGCCAAACATTGGACCTTCACCAGTGAAGGATAGATGTGTATATTGCTGTTGTTTTTTATCTCTTGTCCACCAGGATTCTTTATTTAATGTCTTGGACAGTTGCACAGAGAAAAGTGGTTTCAGGCTTCCTTTCAGATTGACTTGGCAGACAGTAAAGTAAAAATCATACTGCTCTAAATTCAATGGACAGTTCAAGTTTATTCCACTCTGGTTACTTTGCGCATTATATTTTCAGGCTGTGTGAAATGCGGTTATTGCAACTAAATGGCTCTGGAATCTCTTTTGTGTCTCAGTGTTAACATGTGCTGCTGGGACCCAGAGGTTCACAAGTGGCCAGTGTCTAGTATGAAGCTATAAAACTGAAGATATTGTGTGTGTGTGTGTGTGTGTGTGTGTGTGTGTGTGTGTGTGTGAGAGAGAGAGAGAGAGAGAGAGAGAGAGAGAGAGAGAGAGAGAGAGATTTGGTCTATCTGGATAATCAAGCATAATATTCTCATGAAGCAATTTTACTTGATTTTAAGCAGCATAAGAGGAACAGTCACATCCTGCCAGGTGGATGTTGGTAAATGTGATATTTAATGAATAACTAAAAGCTGGTTTAAAAACAACAGAGTTTCATAGCACCTTAAAGACTGGCAGATTCATCATGACATAAGGTGCCATCAGAGTCTTTGGCTGAAACACACTAAGGGCTTCTTCACACTTTCGCTTGCTATCTATTTAGATTGGATTGTGTACTGATTCATTCCCCCATGAGTCTCTAGAGCTTTTCTTGTTTTTCCCTGGCTGTGCCTTGGGATCATCTGATCTTCTTACCCACTGAATTGGAAGCTCGGTAAGCAAAACCTCTGTTGAGATTTTCTGAGCATCTGATAAGATCCAATTCAGCTGGTAAGATCAGGGTTTCACAAGGCATAGCTGTGGAACAATGAGAAGACGCAATATAATCAAAATACAGAACAAGGGGATGAGCCCTAGTGTAGCTACGCTGCTACACACTAAAACATAGGTAGAATATAGTAATCTCTATGATGAAATGCGTATTTCATCATTAAAAGTTAAACTGAAGGAGTACTATTTTAAAATCAAGTTATGTCGGGAGTGGAGTTTATCTTTTTTTAAGAAAAAGGAAAAAATAGGGCTACATTTTTCATTTTTAAAAGTTTTAGCCTGGTTTCCTTTATGCATTACGGTAGCTACCTGGAAACTGTTTTACTGTGAGTGCCTCTTGTTCAGGGATAACATTTAAGGTTACCATTCTGTGCACTTTTCACTTGGGCGCACACTTCATTGAATATACAGCGGGACTTACTTCCGCTTAGGCTGTAAATGACCAGTCTCATGGGTGTAAGTCAACAATCCCTCAACGGAAAGCACCTTCCCCATACTTGGAATATTAAAGGCAGGAAGCAGCGAACATTTTGCAGCATTTTAACTTCACACTTCAGAGAAAGGTGTTGGGATGATGTATGGTTGAGACGGTGTGAGTTGAGTTAAAGGGTTTATGTTTCTTCAAGTAGCTGTGCCCATTCCTGTTTGAGGGTGTGAGGAATGTGTGGGGGGGGCTGGTTTTTGAAGCAGGGTTGCATTTTATAAATGCATAAATTTATCCTGAAATAAAATTTCAAATTAAAATATAGGCATCAATCCAAATATGTCCCCTCCTGGCTTATATTCCTAACCACCTTGTTTGGAAGAGAGAGAGAAAATGAAGTAGTAAAGACTTGACAAAAACACAGCCAAGAATGGCCAATAGGAAGTCATTCTTCCTTGCCCTACATTAAGGTGACAAGCCACTGTCCACCATAATCTCCATGAAGGATACAGAGCATGCACTCTTGTCATAAGACAGAAATAGACTGCATGACAGCTCAGAGGGCACAGCCTCTCTCAACATCCTGGCATTGTCGCTCAGCCCCAGTGCTTGGCCCCTGGTGTTTTGTTACCCTTCCTTCCTCCCTCCCTCTGTGTGAAAATGTAAGAAGAGCCTGCCTGATCAAGCCAATGACCCCTCTAATCCAGCATCCAAGTTCTCACAGCAGCCAACCAGCTGCCTGTGGGAAGCTTGCAAGCAGGATCCGAACACAAGAGATCCCTCCCCTAATGTGGTTTCTAGGATATCATCACTGAGCTATCCTCTCCCCTTGGCACAGCTTGCTCTCAGGGACAGCAGGTTAACCCAAAAGATATGTGGCATATCAATGAAGCATCCTGGGTGTCAATGGAAAAAAAACTGCTGGTAAAGGTGGGACGCGAGTGGCTCTGTGGTCTAAACCACTGAGCCTCTTGGGCTTGCCGATCAGGAGGTTGGCGGTTCAAATCCCTGCGGCGGAATGAGCTCCCGTTGCTCTGTCCCAACTTCTGCCAACCTAGCAGTTTGAAAGCATACCAGTGCAAGTAGATAAAAAGGTACCGTTGTGGCAGGAAGGTAAATGGTGTTTCTGTGCATTCTGCTTTCCATCACGGTGTTCCGTTGAGCCAGATGCTGGTCACTTGACCCAGAAAACTGTCTGTGGACAAACACCGGCTCCCTTGGCCTGGAAGCTCCTTTGCCTCTGACAGGACTTAACTGTCCAGGGGTCCTTTACCTTACCTTTACCTGTTGGATAGAGCAGTGGAGCTGCTCTTCTGACAGCAGTGTTTCTGCTGCTCGCCTGAATGGGGTGGTGTGACAGAGGAGTTGGACTTCACCAACAGGAGAACCATTGCCAATCTGGCATCCCTGACAGTGCAACTGTGTAGCTCCAACCTTGCCATTGCCCCACCCAAGCTCAGTCCAGGTAAGGAGCAGAGATATTAGTATTGAGAGGATGGCTCTACCTCATCACGTTTGATGCTGCTAGACACATGAAATGAAAAAATAAGTGTTTATCATTTCTGGTTCTAACTGCTTCTCAGCAAGGAAGCTCAACTTGAGTGACCCACTGTCTCACAGGGCTATTATGGAGAAAGGGGACATCATGTGTGGTGTCTTGGTCTCTGGGTTGGGAAGAATTTAAGAAATAAGCAAGCAATGAAACTATTGTTATTCATTTTATTTTATTTTTGTTTGTTCAGGTGTCCTAGGCTGGAAGGAACTTGTGCTATTAACCCTTGCCAACATGGTGGCACTTGTGTGGATCAGTGGTCTTGGCAGCAGTGTCACTGCAAAGAAGGACTGACTGGAAAACACTGTGAAAAATGTAAACAGAGTGTTTCTTTGCCCCCACCCCTTCTGCTTTTAACCTACATTTACATCTCCCATAAACTTCTTTGTGTTTTTCTGCTTTGCACATGGAAGAAATATGTAATGATTGAATTCATTACAACAGTAATTATGAAGCAAAATATCATGCTGGCCAACTCCACAAGGGACCAGCAAATTGCAACAGAAACACATTTAAAAAGTAGGAATCCATCTATTAAACCCAGCCAGCCACTTTCTATTGCCTTAATATATTTTTTAAATTCTTAATTACAACTAGGGTTGTTTTTGTTTTCAAATAGAATGGAATTGGGGAAATTGTTGGAAAGGAAGCTAGTTTTTATAACCAATTAAAAAGCAGACACGTTTTCTCAACATGGTCTGTTGGTCAATTCAGTTCACATTCCCAATTCATATTTTCTGATAATACAATACAATACAATACAATGCAACTCACATTACTCTACATTTTGCAGTGCAATTCTCCAACCAAATAAGGTGTGCAAAAATGCATATAAACGTGTGCATACAAATGCATATATTCATGAAAATAGCATTAAAATGCATTATATCGGGGGGGGGGGGACTTTGAAAAAACATGGACAGTAGTGTAACTTGCATACAAAAATGTGCAGAATTAGAAGAAAATTGCTAATTGGTTTTCATGAGGGCTTTAAAAATGTTGGATAACTGAACTTAAGATTGGAAAAGTTAGAAACTGAGAAACCAAAATTGGCAGATTTTTTCTTCATTACGTGCTAGTCTTTTATTTATGATCTCTTCATTCTTTACCTGTGGTGGGTGGGTGGTACAAAGAGACAGAATTGTGAATGATGAATTATTATATTTTTTCACACTTTACTTCTTTATTCTAGATGTTACGGCTGATACTGCCTTGTCATTAGAAGGCAAAGGTCGCCTTGACTACCACATAAGTCAGAAAAGGAAATGGGAATACATGATGAGACGTAGCATTGACAACACCATTTTGGAGCCTCAGAGTAGCATGGAGAGTATAGAAGTCAAATTCAGGACAAGGAGTAAAAGCGGAGTTTTAATTCACATCCAGGAAAGCAGCAATTATACTACTGTGAAGGTAAGGCCGAGTGGATTTGATTGGGCAGCTTGCTATGAAGTGGTCTTCATTTCTCTTGAATTTGCCCCAGTCTTTTACTTTAGAAATACCAGAGCGTTGACTAGTGCTGGGCACTACTCCAGCTATCAAAAGGGCTGAATGATTTTGCTTCTAATCAGCTTTGTCTAGACTCCAAGTACTGACTATTTGAATGGCAGCCGGAAGAATGTTTGTTGCATATGTTCTTAATGAAACATTGCACGCTAGAGTGAAATCTTTTCTCCGATTAACTTTTCCCTCCTCATTCAGACCTCCTATAAAATGTGACCACCAAGCTCAGATTTAGAACCCTTGGATTTTTTAAAGGCATAGTAGCACACACAACCCAGTCCTCAGATCAATTAAGGCAATGTCCTTGTTTTAACCAGCTGCAATCCTATTGATCACAGGTGAGGAACCTGCGGCCTCCCAGATGTTATAGACTCCAGTGTCCATCAACCATAACCAACATGACCAATGGTCAGAGGTATTGGAAGATTGAGTCTAATACCATTTGAAGGGCCAGTGGTTCCCCACTCCTGACAGATACGCTTAGATGAAAGGAAGTCATTGAACTGAGTGGCGTTTACTTGTACCAGACATGTATACGATTGCACTGTACATTTCTTTGGCTTCATTAAAGCCACAGTTACAGCTGGCTCACACAAGGATGCTGAAGGATCATTGGGCTTGTTCCCACATTGCACTGAACAGGTATAAGATATTTCTACACATTTGCAAGTGTTAGTGTGAAATGGTGTATGCTTGTGCAACTGTTGTGTACATGGGCCTAGAGGCTGTGAACACATTGAGTGGTGCATGTGAATTAATTGTTCAGCTCAAGTATTTGTGTACATAGGTACACAGATTGCATATTCTCTTAATGTAGCATGTGAACGTCACTATTACGATATAGGGAAATGGATTTCAGAGTATTCTGCTGTATCTTTTGCACGAGAGAAAGCAGTGGAGTCAATTCTTAGGGCTGACTCTGTCAATTTAGCCCTAACGCTAAATGAGTGAAACCGTAGTGCTGGCAAACCTCTTGGATGGTTACAAGATCCAAGTTTTCATGACTCCTTTAATTATTTCCATTTTCTCCCTAGCCTATAAGTCTCTCCAGTGTAAGACCACAATTCTGTGCTTCAGCCAGCATTAATTTATCAGTTGTATCTGGCTTCTCAGTCTCTGTGAGGTACCCATATTTTCCAATGCAAAAGCTTGCACTAGCAAGTTATCAGGATATTATCACATAATTTGCAATTACTTCTGCTTTTTTCTTTAAGCAGACAATAGCAACATGGGCTTTTATTTGCATTTTCTTGGTCAGTGGATACCATCACTATAGAAAGCATGCAAGGGCAGAGGTCAAACCTTTTCCCACAGTGTGGCATGGGAGGCAAAAAATGGAGACATCACAAGTTTATGGGGAGCCAACTGAATAAGCTCAGGCACCAGTGGCCTTTATCTGGCGACCTGGAACAGTGCACATATGAAGTCCTCCTCTGCTATTCCACAGCTGTGCAGAATGCATTTCCACTCAGTCAGGTGGCAAGGCAAGGACCCCAGCACCTCTCAGCCAAACATCAAGAAGCCACAGCCTTTGACCAACACAGGCTTTTGTGCAGGCTGTTTGTAACCAGAGAGCCCCAAAGTCTATGTGGCTACAGCCCTGCATCCTCAGCAATTTTTGTTTGTGTTGCCTTGTGTACAGAAGGCAATTTTAAAATGTGTGGTTCAGTTTTCTGAGAGTCATGTGCTGTCTGTAAGGAGTGACTCTGTGTAAACTGCTAGCATGGATGTGAAAGCTGTGAGATCACGCTTTCAGCCCAAGAGATGGGTGCTTCTTATTTGTCACCTATATATGTATAAACTTTATGAAGGTAGGAGTAGGTGCATCCCATCAAATCTTCCATGTTCTCGCCAGTGCTTCTTAGCTGATTAACGTGTAACATAAAAGGAAATACACAGGGGCCTTTTAAGCCTGTATCACTGCAGTTTCTGTTGTACTTCTATCAGGCTGCACAAAACATGCAATTTCTTTATGACCTTGTTTGCACATCACGGGAAGCCCAACTATGGCTTGGTGCAAAAGCACAAGCATGTGGCCTCCAAAGGAGGAGATCATGGTCCCCTCATGCCTTCTTGGTCATTTTGCTGAGGCACCATGTAAAGCTAAGCCATTGCTTGCTTAGTATGTTGACCAAATCTGGCCTTGTGGTTTAGCTCTTTCCATACAAACTATGAGCCACACAAGCCTTTGACTTAGTGTGACGTGCGACTTGGGCATTTTCTTTGGCTGAATTCTGTGATTTTTAAATACATATATATATATTTCCTTGTAGATCAAAGGTGGCAAAGTACAGTATATCTCTGATGCTGGAGTTGGTGGAAAGGTGGAACGCAGCATTCCTGAAGCTTATGTTTCTGATGGCCACTGGCATACCTTCTTTGTTGAGAAAAATGGGAGCTCCACAATATTAACAGTCGACAAGACCTACAGTAGAGACGTCCTGCATGTTACACAAGATTTTGGAGGACTAAATGTCCTTATGATTTCACTTGGCGGAATCCCACCTAACCATGCCCCTAGAAGCAGCAATCCAGGTAAGAAGGAAAGCCATACGTATGAGCAGTATCACAAATAGTTGGGTATCATTAGGTAGGCAACATTTTGTAATAAACAGCCAACAGGGCCAGCTTCAGAGTTTAGCAACACAGAAGGATTGCAGGATTGATTAGGCTGTTTAAGGGTTAGATCAGGAGCTGTGTTCTAAACCATATATCATTGATCCAGTTTTTCATTGTTCTCTACAATGCATATGGCACAACTGTAGTTCCAGAGCACATAGGGTCAGTTGCATCAGTCCCAGTGCCCACATCGTCTCTGAGCAATGGTAGTATCTTGCTATAGCACTAGTCTTGGCACTCCTCTTGTAATGACATTGCTGCCTACTTAAAATCCTAGTAGCACAATGCTCCACTCAACTTGCTGTTTGCTTGTCATGGCCTCTGCTGCAGGGATTGCAACCTCTTGTTGTTCAGATCAACTAAATCAGAGCCACACATGAACAGAAACAGTCACATTTACAGATTAAATCAGCAGTTTGGGTGTTAGTGTTCATGCTTGGAATTCCTTTTTTATTCTTTTTTTAATGGAAGTGATTTTTAAATACAGACACCCAGACTAGTTCAGCAGTAAGGAGTGATGTTTCAGAGAGAACTCTTTATAAAAAAAGAATCTAACTTAAAGGATTATCACCAGATAGAATAACCTTGCCTGTTGTAAATTCACACTTCACATTTTTCACCGTATCCAACGAAAACAACGAGATCCAAATTGCCTCGTTTGGTATGAGATGCGGTGTGAATGAAATCACACTTAGGGCATTCACTGCTCCTGACCTATTGCTGCATATTGATTATGAAGTCAAAACCATAGTATGTGTATTGACAGGAAGACTGCTAGGACCAAAGGTGATGGGAAGAGAGGAGGAAATGGAGCATTTAACTAAAATGACTGATGTGGACGTTGACAAGTTACAGGAGTCTGGCCTGAACTAGGGATGCATGCTCCAAAACCATTTTTTCATTCAGTGTTTTCTTAATATTGGATTACACTGCATGTGACATGCCAAAGATTTATGAAGGGAGGTATAAAACTCTGTGTGAACTCCTATGTTCAGGATATCTGAAGAATCAGGAAAGCAAAAATAAATATGTAACAAATTTTAGAGATGTACAACTAATGGAGCAAAACACACAATCCAATGAAAATATATCCTGGGCATTTTTCCTGCTCCGTAATACTATAGTAACCACCTTTTTATATCAAGCTGCTGCTCCCTGGAGCTATTTGAAATACCTTCTGAAATGCAGAGATGCAATATTTCATTTTATTCATAGAAAGGAAAGAAAGAATGGTTTGTAATTCAACTGACATTTGATTTTTCAACTTCAAAGAAAGTACTCCAAATGAAAGATTTCTCCCCCTTTTATATGTCTGCAGAAGATGTCATTTCTAACATAAATTCATTCAGCAAAGTCTGTGTCAGAATCTTCAGCTAGTATCCACAATATACAAAACACTGCTCCAAAGCTGCACAAACCCCCTTGACAATCAAAAAACAATGGAGGATGACATCGGCTACAAAATTAACCCCACCACAGTCTCATTAAAGTGCATTGCACTGTTTCTCCTTGTTTTTGTTTAGTCGTTTAGTCATGTCCAACTCTTCGTGACCCCATGGACCACAGCACGCCAGGCACTCCTGTCTTCCACTGCCTCCCGCAGTTTGGTCAAACTCAAGCTGGTAGCTTCGAGAACACCGTGCAACCATCTTGTCCTCCATTGTCCCCCTCTCCTTGTGCCCTCAATCTTTCCCAACATCAGGGTCTTTTCCAGGGAGTCTTCTCTTCTCACGAGGTGGCCAAAGTATTGGAGCCTCAGCTTCACGATCTGTCCTTCCAGTGAGCACCCATGGCTGATTTCCTTAAGAATGGAGAGGTTTGATCTTCTTGCAGTCCATGGGACTCTCAAGAGTCTCCTCCAGCACCAGAATTATTTGTGGTTTAAGAACTGTAGTCCTGATGCCTTTGTTTTCCAGTTATGCACAGAAACAGTGATATGGGGGGTGGGGGAAAGAGGAGTTGTGGAAGCAATACATTTCATCGGATGGTCGGTAGGTCACAATACATTTTCATGTTCTCCGGCTACTGTCACGAAAATCTCCAGTTGAATTTCAAAGTTCAGATGTAATCTGGTCACTGGCTGACAGAAATGTGCCCATTTGCAAGTGCCCTTTTTTACCCCGTGGGGGTTTCTTTTCATCAGTTTTATTTCCTGGCTTCTGAAGGCAGTCAACCATCAAACAGAAAATGTGCATGAAGAGACTCGGTGATCTGTTGCAAAATGTAGCAAAAGTTTTAGAAACTCTGGGCAATAATGCAATCCTAAATAAACTTATCTGGAATTTTAGAGGGCAAAAGGGGGAATTGTGGTGTAACTGTACAACAAAGCAAAAGTAAAGGTGTGAGCCATTCAAATGTATTAGTTTTAAATCAAATGGGAGAGATGGAGTCCAACAGGAGATTCTTCAGTGGGAGAGATGGAGGCTGCAGTCCTATACCCAATATGCTACATTGAACTCAACAGAACCTATATTCAAGTAGCCGTGTGTGTGCTTACCTCTGCCTTTGAAATCAATGTGACTTTCCAAAGTGCTTAGAGTTACTTAGACTAATTAAATTGTTATTTATTTAAAACTGTTCTCACTCCGTGATATTTTGTCCAATAATTGTTTCATAAGTGAACTTATCAGCAATTGTGGATTTTATCAGCAATTTCTAAGCAAGTGGGCTATGAGTCAGATACTCAGTAGGCAACATGTAAACACTTGAGTCTCCCCTCCTCTTTCCATTCCAGCATATCCAAGTGAAAAGACATTTTTTAAACCTCAAAGGGAAGCAAAGACTGCCCTTATATTTTAGTAGTGAATACTGCTTCTTTGAACATGATGGTGACACCCCAAGTGCGTGCAGATGCGAAGCACTGAAAATAATAATAATAATAATAATAATAATAATAATAATAATAATAATAGTACAACCCCTGAAAATATGAACCCATTTCTTACAAAAGCCATGTTGCTGGTTTACTGCACTGGGTTCTATTCCCAACTACCACTGACATGAATAAAGCTATAAAGTGGGCATGTTTGGTGGACTGTCCATGTACTTTTGTTGGTGCTATGTTGTAGAGAACTCCAAGTGGTATTCACTCATTCATTCATACCTGGTTTATATTGCTCCCTTGCTCCCTCTGATTAAAGTATTTATTTGGTTACAGTATTTATACCCTGCCCTTTAGCAGCTTTCGAAAATCAGTACTAAGATGGTCACAATCTAAAAGGACATGTCATGCAAAGAAAAGAAAAGAAAATGGGAAGGAGAAGGGGGAAGTTAAACAATTAAACAAGCTAAGCTCCTTCAGTTTCCAAATCCTTATTATTATTTCTTTCTGTTTTCCTAGATTTTGATGGCTGCATTGCCTACTTTAAGTATGGGGACGAAAGTCTTCCCTTCACCGGAAAGCACAGTCTCGCCACCATCTCTAAAACGGACCCCTCTGTGAAGATTGGCTGCCGAGGGCCCAACATCTGTGCCAGCAGTCCCTGCGGGGGTGAATTGATGTGCATTAACCAGTGGTATACATACAAGTGTGTGCTGCCCGGAGCCTGCGCCTCCAACCCCTGCCAGAATGGTGGCAGCTGTGAACCTGGAGAAAGGTCTGGATTTACCTGCATCTGCCCAGAATCTTACACTGGGAGAACGTGTGACACAGTGGTGGCTTGCCTTGGCATCATGTGTGCCCATGGGAAAGTATGCAAGGGAGAGGCGAATGGAGCCTATGTCTGTGTCCCACAGACTTACCCAGCTGAGCTCTCCTTGCCTCTCTGGGCTGTTCCTGCCATTGTTGGTAGCTGTGCTACTGTGCTGGCCTTGCTGGTGCTGAGCTTGATCCTGTGCAATCAGTGCAAGGGAAAGAAGGCCAAGGCACCCAAAGAGGAGAAGAAAGCAAAGGAGAAGAAAAAGAAGGGGAGTGAGAACGATGCTTTTGATGACCCCGATAACATCCCACCCTACGGCGATGATATGACAATCAGGAAGCAGCCTGAAGGAAACCCAAAGCCTGATATAATTGAGAGAGAAAACCCTTACCTCATCTTTGATGAGACGGATATCCCGCACAACACAGAGACTATCCCCAGTGCTCCTCTAGCTTCTCCTGAGCCTGAGATAGAGCACTATGACATTGACAACGCAAGCAGCATAGCTCCTTCGGACGCAGACATCATTCAGCACTATAAGCAGTTCCGGAGTCACACGCCGAAATTCTCCATCCAAAGGCACAGTCCTTTGGGCTTTGCAAGGCAGTCGCCTATGCCCCTGGGGGCAAGCAGCTTAACATACCAGCCTTCGTACGGTCAAGGCCTAAGGACCAGTTCCTTAAGTCACTCTGCATGCGCGACACCCAACCACCTTTCTCGTCACAGCCCTGCTCCGTTTTCCAAATCGTCGACTTTCTACAGAAACAGCCCTGCAAGGGACATGCATCTTTCCATAAGAGAAGGGAGCTCTTTGGAAATGCACAATGATGTCTGCCAGACAGGCATTTTTAACTACCCCACTCGACTAGGGAGAAGAAGCAAGAGCCCTCAGATGATGGTAACTCATAGTTCCAGGCCCGGAAGCCGCTTAAAGCAACCCATAGGACAGATTCCGCTGGAGAGTGGTCCTCCGGTGGGCCTTTCCATTGAAGAGGTGGAGAGGCTTAACACCCCGCGTCCTAGAAATCCAAGCATCTGCAGCGCTGACCATGGAAGGTCTTCTTCTGAGGAGGACTGCAGAAGGCCACTGTCCAGAACAAGGAATCCAGCTGATGGCATTCCAGCACCGGAATCATCATCTGACAGTGATTCCCACGACTCTTTTACATGTTCTGAGATGGAGTATGACAGGGAAAAGCCCATGGTGTACACCTCCAGAATGCCCAAATTATCTCAAGTTAATGAGTCAGATGCAGATGATGAAGACAATTATGGGGCTAGGTTGAAGCCCAGGAGATACCCAGGCCGAAGAGGAGAGGGTGGTGGGCCTGTGGGTGCACAAGCAACTGCACCCAGTGTTCATGAGAGTACGTCGCCTTTAAGACTTGGGCAGCAAGGAGGGAATTTCAATTGGGACAACCTTTTGAACTGGGGGCCAGGATTTGGGCATTATGTGGATGTTTTTAAAGATCTGGCATCTCTTCCAGAAAAGGCAACCACAAATGTAAGTGAAGAGAGCAAAAATGGTACAACACAACCCAAAGATGGGGAAGCCGAACAGTATGTATAGAACTCCATACTGACATTGTCAAAATGCAAAAGCACGAAACTTTCAAGCCATTCTATCGTTGTAGATAAGAGAAGGGCAGATTTTTTTATAAAAACAACATTTTTTTTTACCCAGGGCCAGTAGTTAGGACACATTTTTTAAAAAATAATAATCATTATTATGCTGCTGAAAAGGACAAATACATCTTTTTTGTTTAATTTAATTGAGATCAGTTGAATTTGTTTTTCTCTGCATGCATTCTATTTCCAAACAAGGTATTTGGCATGCAGCATTTGGAAAGAATTTTCTGTATTCCATGTTTGGTTTGTGATTTTTTAAATTAATAGTGATTGGTTCTAAATATGGACCCAAGACTGTTTATTGTGGAAAGCGTGTTTGTATCCAATTTTAATAAGTTGTTCTGAAATGCAAGAATATCAAGTATGTTGTTTTTGTTGGGAGATATTTGAAGCAATTCTGCAAAGGCTGGGTGAAGGAACAATGCTATCAGGTTCTCTCAGAAAACCTATTTCCTGTATACTGCAGTTGCTCAGATCTGGATACTTTAAGGAACGATAAGCTTGAGCGATGGCTATATTATCTTTCTCAATACAAAGGGTGCTAGAACCAGCTCAAGCTCATCAGCACTTTAGGGTTTTTTATTATTATATTTGACAAAGTTGTGTGAGAACTTCTGAATCTTCTGTCCTTATTTCCTCCAAGCAACAGTATTTCTAGCTAGTATGGAAACCAAGTTGACATTATCAAATTGAACAAATAATAGAATCTGAATAGAATAGAATAATAGAACAGGGAGTGGGTACAGTGCAAGATGAGGTTAGTAGACGGAACTCCACTGGTTTCAAATGAATCTCAGCTCTGTATGGTCTTGGCAACTATTCAATATCAGTGTTTCAGTTTTGCCATCTATGAAAATGGGAGGGGGCTCTTTCGAAAATTACAAACCTACCTCACAGGGGGCCATTGTGAGGACTACTTGCCTATAAAAAGTTGTTTAAAAGCCATAAAGCACTAACTATTATTGTAAGCACTGCCTTCCCTACCAGATCCTGGAGTGACCTTTTCCTACATCACAACGTTTACTACGACTGAAGTGTTTGACATAAAAATATTTATTGGGGGGAAATCATTGCAGTCTTGGATCAGAGGAACATGCATTTAACAGGTCCTTAAGTATGAAAGATGCACACATTGTATCAGTTATACATGGTACCAGTCTGCTTTTCTTTTTAAAAATGCACGCAAAGAGGGGGTTCTGCTGGTGCAAGCGCATATACTTTAAAGGGGAAAGTAGGAAACATATATACAGGCTCTATGCATTGCTGATACAATGTGTGTGTGTTCTGTGCTCAACTATCCATACCCAAGTACAAACTGTATCATAAGAAGGGACCCTGAGAAATGCCTAAAAACTCCAAGTCATGGTAGGTGACTGTTCTAAATCCCCCTCATTTTGAATTTGCTTTGTGTAAACAAACCCTGTGTTTCCATGCAGCTCCTATAGTACTGTTTAAAAATTAAAAAATAAATGTTTTCTGTGTGTGTGGGGAGGTGTTGCTGTTTCTCTCCCTTTCTCACCCGTTTTTGTTTTAGCTAAACTATGTTTTTGGTATCAATATTTTCCTATACTGAATACTTTTCTTACTTTCAGGGAAAGTAAGAAAAATGCTTTTCTTCTTTTCTCCCCCCTTTTTTTACATTTGTTACTTATGTAACACCCATATTTTTCACATTTTGATAAAAATTGTAACATACCGTATGCTTTCTACGTGTAAATGCCAATAATAGAATTAAAATATTTATTTAAACTGTCTTGTTTGCAGTGATGGGAACACAGAGTTATGCCTCAACTACTACTTGATCTTCCACGCTTCATCTTGCCAGGTTGTTGCTGTTTTCCCCCACCAGGGAAAATATATTCTTAGTTGGGTCTGCAGCTTGGAGCACGGATAGAGTGAGAGAACATGAATGACCCTGTAACTGGAAACGGGTTAAAAATGGCCACAGGTTTATTGGCTACAGCTTACACAGAGAATGGTGGAGCAAAGGGCAAGGATCCAGACTTTGGGCTAATACAGTCACCCAGCTGTTACGTTGGGGAAACAGTGGTGGATTTAACACAAGCTCAGACCCACCATGCCATGGGCTAATGCAACTGGCCATCATTGTCACTCTGGATATGTAACAGGCATGCCAGCCCCAGAGATGTGCTGGACCTTGAAGAAACAAAAAAGGCCCTGATTTTTTGGTGGTGGAAGGATATACAGCAGGGGCTCCAGAGTTAACCTTTGTGTTCAGGCAGGTTCACACAAGTATATTCAAATTGGATGGGAGACCATGTGTTGAGAGTCCTGTATTAAAGTGGATTGGACTAGATGGCTCTTGGGTCCTTCCAACTTTGTGATTCTACAGACATATGCAAACCAGCCGGACAGGTTCATCTAGATTTGGAGTGAATAGCCTCCGTCCTGTGGGCCCCATGTGGCCTTCCAGAACTCTCTACATGGTCCTCAAGACGCCTCTCAGGCACACCTCTCTCTCCATCTCATTCCTTCAACTGTGAATGATTTAAGTGAGTATTGTGGTTTCTATTATACTACAATGACTTTAGCTTATGGTAATAAACTACATAATAAACTATGCTAAGTCAAATTTTCAAAATGAATGGGAGTTACGAGTGCAGCGATGCTTAGCAAGACTCCCTAGCTATTCTTCACAGGGAGCAAAATTTGGAAATTTCTGCTTCTGCATTTGCACAAGGAAGTTGAACCAATCTTTTCTGGCAAAGTTTCTGTTGTTGTCAAGTTGTTGCCCATTGTCAGTGTGCTGAGCAGAAGACAGTGGGCCAGAACAGTATTCATTTACAACTAAGTAGTTGCATCTGAAATAACAGGCTATCTACAGCTGATCTGTGGGTTCAGGGCTTGCTCTAATTAAGCATCTGTTAAAAAGCTGTCTGTTTGGGTCAGATATTATCCTCTTAATACTGATTGTACCCAAGCCAAACTCTGATTTGAACTCCAGTTAGAGGCTTGAATGATGAAAATCTTTTGAAATTAACACCAGGCTTCTTACGGCTTGCAGTATGCCTGTTTAAAAAAAAGAAGTTGTTTTAAGATTATCGGTTTATATTGTTACAGGAAAATTATACCTTGTGTTGGCTTAAACTGAATTGATAACATTCCTTTAAGCCTTCACATTTATATAGCACACTCATTTTTCTCTTTCTCTTTGCTCAGTCAAAACATATATTGCATCCTTTACCAATGGCTTTCTGAATACATGTTTGTATTCCTCTTTTGGGGCCTAATATGACCTATGCATTTCAGACTTCCTATTTGACCATTCAAGTCCTCTTTTTCCTGATTTGCCATTAGCAGAAGCTGGGTCCATGGGCAAAAGGCAGCTTATTCCCAGGAATAGTTCTTGGCCTATTTCAGAACACTACAACAAGGTTGAAGAACCTCAGGCCCAGGAGCAGATGCTGCCCTCCAGCCCGTGTCTGGCCTTCACAAACTCTCCCCTGGTTCCACTGCAGGACATGCAGCTTCTACTCAGACCATGCCCCTCACTGGCCTTGCTCCATCTACTCTTGAGTGCTTTGTCCTGGCTAGAGTGTGTCCTTCAACTGTGGTCATGCCTCCTGCTTGCCTGTATGGCTAATGGAAAGATGCGCATGTTTAGAGCCCCCCCAGACTTTTGGTTGGCTGGAATGTAGCCAACTGTACGTAGGTAAGAATCATATCTGTTGCTCCACACATATCAGCCTCTGGCCCCACTGCCATGTGGCTCCCTTGAAAGGTTGTTGCTGTTACTGTTTTATTTAATTTATAGCCTGCTCTTCCAATGGAGCCCAGGTGGCAAACGCACAAGCATGAAAGCGTCTGAAACAACTGAAAACAATGTCAGACTGGAAATGAGCTCTACTTAAAAGGCTTGACAGAAGAGGCAGGTCTTCAGTAGGTGCCGAGAAGACAACATTGACACCTGTCTGATATTTAATAGGAAGTTGCTCATGAGGGAATATGGCCATTGGGCTGAAAAACGTTGCAAGCACTAATATTTTCAAGAACTGATAAAAGACCCTCCTTCCGCAGCAGAAGCATATATTAGTCCCTCTCACTATCCTCCTGCTTTTTGCTGTCTTGCCTCATTTTGAGGACAGGCCATAGCTAAGTGATAGAGCATCTGCATTGCATTCAGAAGGCCCTAGGTTCAATCCCTGATGTCTCCATGTAGACTTCTGCCTGAAACATTGGAAAGCTGCTGCCAGTCAGCGTAGGGAATACTAAACAAGATGAACCAATGGATCTGACTCAGTATATAAGGACTTCCTATGCCCCTAACTCTTTTCTAACTCTGATGCAGTCTTGAGGAAAACAGCTGCTCTGAAGCTGCTGTCTACACTGGGAGAAAAGATAGGTTTATTTTTTTTTTATTTTTTAATACAACACATGCAAAGTTACATTGAATTTCACCTCTACTTTGACCCAGTGTGAATTGTAATCCTCCACCCTTTGTAGTCAGGGTTATATATGAAAAACCTTTGAGTGTCTCTTTGTGCTCTGTGTTATATGCAAGACCCATTTGAATGTCTTTGCATTGTACAGCAAAAAGCCTTGTTCCTCTCAGCCTCCTCCCCTCGTGTGCAGTGCCAAGACTGTCGTGAAATGAGCCCTTCCCAACAGTGGCCGAGGCCCTGAAAAATTGAGTCTGACAGGGTTTCTTTTTTCCCCTGCAGTGCCATCGACGTTTCCTTTGCCTCATGATTTTAGCGGCTTCTGTTTTGACTTTGTGATTTCCCAGGATAGCTGTAACAGGATACAAACCAGGCAATTTGTTGTGTTTCAAGTGACATCCAATACGCAAAAGAAAAACAGCAAGAGAAGGGCAGGCGCATCAGAGAGCGGGGTATTTTCTATTTCCAAGCATGACATAATGGGACGTGCATTTATCTCCGGGTTTCAAAGGTTTAGTACAGCATGTTCCCTTTTGCTTCCAATGAAACTCACCCATCATTAGCTTAAGCAGCTTAAGGTGGCCTTCTTCACGTTTTCTCATCTAATTAACTTTGCTCTCAGGAAAGGTTGGTGGCTTCACCTCCTCGACTACATTGCAGAGAGAAACCATGCTCCAATCATATACAGCTGCACAGAATTGTACCAGGGCCAGCCTTAGATCAACTTGATCAGGGGCAAGGGTCTGAGGGCCAAATGCAAGCATCAAGGCCTTGCTGTGTGGCGCCGGGCCATTCATCAGCCCTTCAGTGCTTTTGCCGGTTCCTAACCATGGTAATTGTCCCAACTTGTTTGCCTGAGGATGGAAGGGTGTGAGGGGGTGTAAATCTCTAACTTATACACAGCTAGAATGTAAGCTACTATACAAAGAATCCTATCTTTTGCTCCTTCTACTTTTGCTTCTAGGTCTGCTCACCCGTGGCATGTGGCCCTCATAAAGTTTTACTGGAGGGAATGTGGCTCTCGGGGTGAAAAATGTTCACCCTACGCTGGGCGTATAACGTTTTCGGCATCCATTCCACTATTTAACTATTGAATACCTTGTGTATGTTTTTAATTGTATTTCCATCCCATTTCACAATTTTGAGGCTGTGTATGCGCTATACTTTTAGAGCAACTTTGAAATGCATTCTTTCCCTCAAAGAATTCTGTGCACTGTAGTTTGTTAAACATTGCTGCAAACTCTAGCTCTGTGAGGGGTAAACTACAGTGCTCATAATTCTTTGCAGAAAAGAATGTACTTCAAATGGGCTTTTAAGGTATAGTGTATATACGGCCTGACGTTGCTGGTTTGAAATGTGTTGTAAAAAGTGCTTTGGGGCTGCCTGAAGAGGCACTCTAGAATACACACACACACTCTTTATCCCTGTGGTAAAAGACAGTATGTTTACACACAAGGATCTGATGACAGCCGTGCCCAATAATTCACACACACCCCATTTGTTGAAGGCCACTGTGGTTGTTACTATTCTTTATATTTCTTACCCTCCCTTCACAGTGAGGCCCTATTACAACCATTTTAAAATACAATATTCAAAACAGTGAACACTAATTGTTGAAATGTGCTGTTGCAAGTAAACAACAACAACAACCTCAAATGCTAACACCGTGCTGGCCTCACAGGTTAGCGTCGCCTGTTTCCTCAGTGGTGATGAACTATTTGTACTATTTGTTTCAGCTGTTGAGTGAAGAGTTGAGTCAAAACACCCCACAAGCCCAGCACTCCAGGTGACTGCTTGGATCACCTGCCTGGAAAGCCAGTCCTCAGTACTACAGATGCTCTCCCAAAGGAGAAATGTTACAGGGTTATTATATTCAGGGAGATGTGTATATTTCTTTCGATGACCTGCCGGCTGAACGCTACATGCAGAAAGCAGCAGCAGCAGCAGGGAGATTGACGCTTCCAAAGGCTTTAGAAATAAATGTTGTAATAGATTCAAAGACTCTTATGAATGAGAAATTGTTTAGAGATCCCCTCACAGAGTTCTAATTCTCATGTTGTCTCCTCTTTCTGTTTTGCTTGTTCCTGCTTACTCGAGTTTAAAAAGTTGTTTGATGAGCTTCACACTGCTCCAGCACAGTCCTGAATGCCATGCAACACACACACAGAAGAGGGAATCCATTGTCCCCCTTTTGAAAACACACCATTTTAAGCACAGATCCTCCCCCACCGAAAAACTCCTTGCCTTCTCTCTCTTTCTAAAGGCTGTTTCTCATGCACATGAGATGGAGCTTGAACATTATCCTTCCTCAAATTCTTTGAAGCAGAATCTTGTGATACAAGACCAGGCAGCTTTGTAATGATGTTAATAAAGCATAAGATTTAGAACACACACATTCCCCACACTTCATATCAAAAGGGTAACACACATACTGCATTTATATTGATATATTCCAGAGCCAATACAGTTTATCAGTGCAAGCCTACATATGTTTACTCACAATTTTGGTCATTTTAAATTCAGTTCTCCATATTTCCACATCACTTTGAGATATATATTTTAATTAAAATTCATCAGCATTTTAGTGTAGCTATATCCTAATATATATATTTGTTCTCAAGTCAGCCTAATATACACATTTTTGCAAAGCAGTTTCTCCTAATATAATGCATTTTTCTATATATATATTTACTAATATATGCATTATGATGCACACTTCAGTATATCCATGCTTGTAAACTTTCCTTGGCTGGAAGACAGTACTGCAAAATTTGGAGAAGTGTGATTTTGTTGTTGTTGTTGTTGTTTTAAAAAAACAACCGCTAGTTTGGGGGTTGTGTGCTACTTTTGAAAGTATGAATTAGGTAGGTTCACCTTTAAATGTGAACTGAGTTGAATTTCTCCTACATCTCTACTCATAAAGATGTATGAGTACTTATTCCCTGGTAAATAGATACAGGATTGCAGCATGTGTTTGGGCCAAACAACATCTTTTGCTGAATGTGATGGTTATGCTAAACAAGCTTTTGAAAAACCAAGAGTGAACAGGGCATTTTTACTCTGGAACAAAAAGCAGCTTCAGAGCCACACTCTGTAATGCGCTCTCAATTCAGATCAGGGCCCAAGTTTCCTTCCAGCTGCTATTTGGCCCTGACATTTATTACATATAGCACCTTCAATGGGCAATTACAGCTTCAGGTGTGTGTGGTCAGCATGAAATTGAATCAAGGCCCTAATCTGAATCTGGAGCACATTCTGGATCAGGACCCCACAGCTGCGTTTCCTTTAAAATCAAAGTGGTATGTTTTGCCACAATTTAGTTTTGTCCTTTGCCATGACAAAAACAGAAAATATAGTATTTAAATTTTACTTAGAGAAGACCCATTTCAATTAATGGCCCATGAGCTGTTCATTTCAGTGGGTCTAATCTGAGTAAAACTTAGTGAGGAGGGGGTTGTTTTTTTGTTTTTAACACAGTTGAATAAAAGCCATGCATTACAATCGATGGTATCTGAGTTTGTGCAGATTAACTAACTGCTTCCTTTGGTTTAAATGGAGCATCAAACAGGCCACTTTAGCTGGCCTGTGACTGACATCGGTACACAATTTCTTTTTCAGAAAAGACCCTGATTCCCTCATCAAGTTTACGGCTAAGTTTGTTCACATCCAAGGCAATTAATCTGAGTAATGCTGTGATCATAAGATCACTCTGAGGCACAGTGGATGGGGCTTTCGCAGCGGCATCAGGCTATGGAGGGTGTGAAAGAATAGCTAGCTAGCTCCACGTTTCCACAGCTGCAGCCTCCAATAAAAGATGCTGTGCCATTCTTCTCTTCTTCTTTTTTGCTAGGGGAAGAAAGAAAAACCCTGCCTCTGAGTGACCTAGATTTCTAGGGACTCTGTTTTTTGATTATAATGATCTCATGACTAGACAGAGGCAAGATGCAAATTGCCTACTGAGCAAATTTACTTTTATATTAGAGGAGAAATGTCCTCAGTCTTTGCCAGGCTTGCAAACTGATATGGCAAACTCAGTCAGCGAGAGGGAGGGGGGAGGGGGGAAACCACACACACAGATTCCAGAGTGAAGTCTCAGTAAATCAAACCATTAAACTACATGTGGCCGAATGCTTGTTTCATGACTATTTTGTCTCCTCTTACAAACTCCCTTCTCACTGACACTCCCACACCACCCCCGCTATAGAAGCATCATGGAAGGTAGCATTTCAAAATCTGATGGGATATACTTCACCATGGGCATCCATAAAGGGGGCAGTTGCTTCTCCCGCAGATGAACCATAATCCCTAGATACCTCTTTCTTTCTTTCTTTCTTTCTTTCTTTCTTTCTTTCTTTCTTTCTTTTAAAAAAGAGCAAGTTTTTTAGCATTTGTAGAACCAAAGGCATAAGGCAAAATGTACAGGCACTGTTTTTATAAGGCCCCCCCCCCCCGATAAACAAGCCTATTTATCGTTGCCCTCCACTTTCAGTGTTTTACTCCCCACCCCACAAAAAAAGATGTGGGGGTTATTGCATTAGTTTTCTTGATAATAATGCTCATGCTTCTGTCCAAGATTTTATACTGCATTACCTGTCGTGTTATGGCATTGTGGCTTTTTGCTTGATGTACTGCCACGTAATGCTAACTTTTAAATGGTGGGAAAGGATTGTATGCCAAAACACCACCCCAAATTTCAAAGCAAAATTCCAGCAATGTTCTGCCTTAACGGAGCTGCAAACATTTTTTCCTCCCCTAGAAGCAAATAACATGGAAATGAATGCCAAACTTCTGTTAGATTCCACTAGAAGTGGCTTTTACATCCTGTGAAATATCACATACAAAGTGGAAATTATTGGGTAAAGAAACATCAGAATAGGGAATAAAGTGCTGTCTGAATGCAGCCATGGACACCCATGAGTCTATTTCTAGTTAGCTTTCTGTTAAAAAGTAGAAGAGTGAAAGATGTAATCATCACCAACACCACCAGTTTATTTGTACACCATTTGCGTGTCGAGGTCCCCAAGCCACCCCCCAAATAACTCACAACGCACACTTAATTTTTGTTTAAGGTTTTTGGCATAATTTTGGCCACAACTTTATTTAAATACAAAACCGTGAGTGGTTGTTTAGGCATTGGTTAAGACTATCTGTCCCCCCGCCTGGGGACAGAACTGACTTCCGGGCACCACCGAAAGACAGTGCGGGGGAAAGCAAGTCGGGGAGAAATGGAAGGCTTGCCGGCCCTAGTCCCATTCCAGGGATTGGACGAAAAGATGGCAAGCCCCAGGATTCCTTTAACGGAATTCCCTTTCCGCAGCAACCATGGAGGGGCAGGCCCAGCCTATCCTAACCCCTCCTCCACCAATTTATAACCAATGCCTAACCGCAACCTTACAAGTTGTGACGATTTGCTACACAGTAGGCAAAAACCAAATGGCCCAGCCAATCAGCCAGATGGACAAAATTCCTACCAAGCCCCTGCCCCAACGGCAGACGACCCCATGACAGGCATAGCAAGGTCAATGCAACAACCCCTTATTCAAGGGCGGGTGGGCGGGTGATCCGTTGCACGCAGCAAAGAGAAAGCTCCAGGCTGCCTGCAGAGTATTTAAACATTTTACCCCTCCCACCAAAATTGCAACATAACTTTTACCCCAGCAACCCAGTGAACCAATCACTGCCCCAGGCCATCTTTAGAGACCCTGCCTGGTAACAGAGGGGTGGCTCAGCAGACCCCACCGCAACACATGCTCTCCATGAAGGAGAACCCGCTTTCCCCATAGTAAAGAGCTGTACTATCTGCCGATTGGAAACAGGGGTATTAAACTGTCATGAGAATGGGCCCACATGTGACGTGGCGTGTGTGTTCTTTCTTCAATCAGTGCAGACTTTGCTGATTACTTTCTGAAGGGAGGGGCTCATGTGATGCAATACAACACAAAAGCCACATCCACACCATGCCTTGAAAGCACTGCTATACCGCTTTAACAGTCATAGATTGTCCTAAAGAATCATGGGTACTGAGGCTGGTTAGGAAACCTCTCCTTTCATAAAGGTACACTTTCCAGTGTGGTTTAACAATCCTTATTCCCAGGAACCTTTGGGAGTTGTAGCTCTTGTGGCAGGAATAGCAAGTCTCCTGGCAACTTTTAGCAACCTTAACAACTAGACTTCCCAGGTTTTTTTTGGAAGAAATAGCATAACAGTGCTTTAAAGGCCTGGTGCAGGTGTGGCCCAGTGTGGTCAGGACCTAAGATGAGTTTCATGAATTATTGCATCCACCACATCAGGTCCATGGTGACTCCGTGGCTTATTCACATCACTAGTTTGCCACCATGTGCATATTTAATAATGAAGATTTTGATTTTTAAGGAGAGAGAGAAAGAGAATGGTGAAAGAAGCCAAATGTGAGGCTGTGCAAATTGGCTCTCATTTCTTATCCGAAAAAATCTTTACGGGACTCAAAAGCCCTTAGCTAATAGTTAAGAAGGCTGGCATAATCTTATCCAGCAAAATAAAATTACCACTATCTGGTGGCCAATATCATATGAAACTCGAGAGCCAGAGTGCATCTCAGCCAGAAGCAGATATATAAAATGTCTTTTTCAGAAACAGAAGGAAAATTCATTAGCTGACCTAATCTGTGTTTAGGAGGAGCAGCTCTGCTGGCACCAAGATGTGGTCTCTCTTAAGTACAGCTTGCTGATCAATTGTTTATGACGGTGATGAAATCCCGCATTGCCACTATTATTTATACAGCAATACAATATACCTTCTATGGACAAAATGCCTCTCAGGCATTTACAGGCTTATTTCCAAGCTCATTTTGCTAATGAGATATTAACATGGAACATGAGGAAGCTTTGATATTTCCTCTGCCACGTGTCAGAACTACCTATTGGTTCAGCAACGCTTCTCTTTAGTGGTGCATTTTCTTTCATGGGATGCCAATCAACATCCTTTTCCAACTGTTCAGATTGCACCTATTCCCCCCCCCCCCCACTGATACTTTAGAATCCATTTCCTTTCAGAGGATCCCAGCCATCGATCACAATCCAGAGACAGGCTCTACACAGCCAAGAGGCAGTATGCACAAAACCAGGTTTCAAGTTTCCTTTCCATCCAGAGTTGCTTCCACCAAATCATAAACCAAATCATTATCTAACAAAGAGAAGCTGAGGGCCCTCAACATACTGACTCTGCCGCAGTGCCCCCCATTGGCCTTACTTGGCAGCAGGGCCTGCCCCTTTCATCTCTAGTAGCTGATACTGAGAGGGGGTGGAGGTCATGTAGCGGCAGCAAAATGTCAGAGGAAAGAGGTAGGTGTTCAGACAACCTGCCCTGCACCCCCGTAGGTAGGTTGCTGTCATCAGGAGTACACTGGATGCATTCCAATGGCAGTTCATTCTGTTCTCTTGCCATTTCCTTACCTGATCATTTTTGCATTTTATTTGATCTTTCACGTGACATGAAAGCCACTTCTAGAAATAGTGGATGTTTAGCTCTCATTTCTGTGTTAATTGCTTCCAGGAACAATCTGTTGGCAACCCTCTCGACACATCAAAGAAGTGTTTCAATTAAACGTGTTGCAAACTTTGCATGAGAAATCAGGTTGGCAAAAATGAAACTCCACAGTGCCACCTGGTGTCAAAGTGTTAGAATGCATAAACAACGCAAATGAAGCACTTTTTCTTTGCCAATGTAGCTGAGTCCCCTCTTAACCCAGAATATCGGGGGGATTAAGTGACAAAATTTAGGTAGTAGACCAACATGTCGTTCTTTCCTTCTGCTTTCATGGGGCAGCAGAAGTGTGCATGTGTGAAAATGGTGGGGGGAGTAGCAGCATGTCCAGTGACATAAACATAGAAACAAATTGCATTTGAACAGTAATGGCTGATCTAGGAGATTAATGCTACCATCTTCATTTCAATAAAGTGGCCTCAGTCATTTTCCCAAGCCTGTTAGCCTTCGCTTGAACACACATATATCTCTGTGAAAAGAATGCGAGGAAGGTACATATGCATGAGGAAGAGACTCATTAACCCTCCCACAGCAGCTCAGGCTTTCAGTGTCCTTCTTCTATTACAGAAGATGAAAGCTTGCATGGCTCACAGTTTAGCTGCTGCTTCACACATGGTAAATTGGCCTTGTTTAGTTAGGAAGGCATAATTCCTGCTAATAGTGTCAGATACACTTTCTATTAGGCTCTTTGTAAATAGATGGGGGGGGCAATCGATGTGCAAATTTCAGGGGCCCGGAGCTTTCGCAAATGAGCACATGGACCATTAACATCCATTCAGCAAGGGTGGCTTTGATCTTTTTTTTTTAAGGAGCAAAAAAAGAAAGCGAAGAAAGAAAGAGAAAACTCAAAAGGTTCCTGATTATTATTCTTATTCTAGATTTAGTGATCAAATTGATGGTGCTTCCAAGATATTTTTTTGTTTCATTTTACATTTTCCTTTTATTCTAATAGCTCATAATTGGATACACTTATGATCTACAAGTAGTATGTTGGAGTAGGATACACATTCACACACATGCAATCTGCTGCTTTAATATCAGCACTCTCATCTCCCTTTACAAAAACATGTCACAGGCATCCACCCAAGAACAGCCAATCAAGAAATGTTTGGTGGGGTAAGCATGAACAGGGAGAGTGTTTTATTAACACCTATTACATTTCAGTCCAGTGGTGTAGCGTGGGTTGTCAGCACCCGGGGCAAGGCAAGTAATTTGCGCCCCCTAACCCATGGATTTGCGCCCCCTAACCCGTGGATTTGCGCCCCCTAACCCATGGATTTGCCCTAACCCCAGATGTTGCGCCCGGTGCGGCCCGCCCCCCCTCCTGCCCCACGCTACGCCACTGTTTCAGTCATTTGTGAATTAGGAGCTTGGCTCTGTACTCACGGAAGTCTACGGATTCTTGCACATGGTCTGAGTGGCTTCAGAAATTTTAAATGGTGGCAGGGGACAGGAAGTATGCATGGCTTGGACTTCCTGTATTCTGTATATATTTGTAACTTCCAAAATGGACCCATGTGTTCCCAGTTTAGGACCACTGATATATTGTGTGAGCCTCCACTTCAGGCATTACACAGAAACAATAACAAGAAGTGGAGACCACTGGACTCACATTTTCTTTTCCATGTCTGAATATCAGCATCTGCCCCCAGATGAGGGGTCATAAATCGTTCCATCTCTCAAGCTAAAGACTGCATTTCCTCACAGATATTATTATTATTATTATTATTATTATTATTATTATTATTAGTCCATCTGACTGGGCTGCCTCAGCCACTCTGGACAGCTCCCAACAAAATATTAAAAACACAATAAAACCTCAAACATTGAAACCGTCTTCTAAAAGTCGTATCATTGTTCATCTGTCTGACAATGGGTAGGCATTCCAGAGAGCAGGTGCCACTACTGAGAAGGCCCTCTGCCTGGTTCCCAGTGGGCTCTTAATTTTGTGTAGTAGGCTACATTACAACCACACAAAATCCAGAGGTTTATACATGGAGGGGGGGGGATACACATTCTTCATCCAGGCAAGGAAGAGGCATTATTATAGCTCAAAGAGACACTCCTGCCAGGCAAAAGTATCCAAAACAAGCAGTGAACAGTGATGGCTAGAGGTATGGTCTGGGCAGAGTCTGGAGGGTCTGGACGGTCGCATTTGGCCTCTGGGCCTGAGGTTTCCCACTCCTTTCCTACATAGTCAAAGAGTCATTGCAATTTATCACTTTTCTGCTGTAGTCGAGTCTTGGCTAACACCAAACAAACAACCCACATACAAATGCTAGAACTTTCATTATATTTTCTCATGTTCTTTTCAAACTGCAGTATTTGTTGCTTTATGGAATTGTTGCTTTTTGACCAATATATCGGCATGTCATGCTAAATTTAACTCAGACCAATGTGACACAACAACCAATGCCCCTGGACAATGTAACTACTCACCCACCTTTCCCACACATGCATGCTTTTCTCCTTCCCCCCATGATTCTTCGTGAAAACAGCAGGAAATATGAAAGTATACCACCTTAAATTTTGTCATTTTACTCCCATGATTTTCCAGGTTAAGGAAGCTACATATGGATTTCTATTCCATTAGTTTTCTGGAAGTGGCTTTTGCACCATGTGAAGGCCTTGTTGAGCCCACCTCCCACCCTGGTTTCTGCAGGCATTTTACCACACTATGCTTTCAGATAGAGGGAGAGAGAGAGACAGAGAGAGACAGAGACACACACAGAGAGAATATTACATACCTTTAACTCTGCCTTCATTTAATTCTGTCTTCATTTATCTTTATTGCTTTTCCTTTCTCTTCCATCCTCAGCCTATTGTACAACCTGAGAACAAGGCAGCCAACCTATGGCTACATTCACACCACGTATGTATTTATTATTTTACAGTCATAGGTTCCCCCAAAGAATTCTGGGAGCTGCAGGTTGTGAAGGGTGCTGAGGATAGTTAGGAGGTCCCTAATCACATGTTTGGGAAGGGTGGTGCTGTGAGTTAAACCACAGAGCCTAGGAACTGCTGATCAGAAGGTCGGCGGTTCGAATCCCCGCGACGGGGTGAGCTCCCATTGCTCGGTCCCTGCTCCTGCCAACCTAGCAGTTCGAAAGCACATCAAAGAGCAAGTAGATAAATAGGTACCGCTCCGGCAGGAAGGTAAACGGCATTTCCGTGCGCTGCTCTGGTTCGCCAGAAGCGGCTTAGTCATGCTGGCCACATGACCTGGAAGCTGTACACCGGCTCCCTTGGCCAATAAAACGAGATGAGCGCCGTAACCCAACCCCAGAGTCGGCCATGACTGGACCTAATGGTCAGGGGTCCCTTTACCTTTACCTAACCGTGTGTTTGCTCCGCAGCAACTTCACCACCACTGCATTCGTCCCTGTCTCCTTCTGGGATGCTGCAGCAACCCAGACAGATGGAGGTCAGCAGGTGAGCAGCACAGCTTCACCACCCCATCTGCCGCTAGTTAAGCGAAGGCAATCCTTTGCTCACCCATCTAATGCTATACTTGACTTCCCCTAAGTGCTCAGCATTAGGAGACAGCAAGGGGAATGTCACATCTGTCCTCTCCTAGCAAGGCCACCAGTTGGCAGAAGTCATTCTTAGGCGATAATTGGGGCATGTTTCTGTGTGTGCTGAATCCTAAAACTTCACAAAGCAGTTTCATTGCCCCTCTCCACCCCCCCCCAAACCCCCCCCAACCCCAGCAACATTTCACTGCTACTTTAAATGTCTCTCTCCTTCTTTCTCTTTTTGGTAGACTGAGCTAATCCTGGTTTCCCAGCGATGTTTGAGAAATGCTTCTCTAATTAAAATCAGGCAAATATTTTCTGCCCTATGTAATAGGTAATGTAAAGTACATGTGCAATGGTTTAGCCGAACATCTAAACTTCACATAAAGAAAGGTTTTCATCTGGGTTCAGAGGCTCAGTGAAACACACAGCCCTTCTAATATTGCCTGTCCTGTCAGTACTCTCTGGTATGCTCAGTGCTGCTAAAGGAGAGGGTTTGGAGCGTGCAGTAATTCTTCACATATGCCAGACACTATTCTTTTTTAAAAAGAAAGAAAGAAAAAGCTGAGAGAGAGAGAGAGGGGGGGGGAAAGTAAAGAAAGCAACGTAATGGCTGGGAGGATATATGAGAAGGATATACTGGAGGCTAATTTCTGTGATGTTTCTTTGAAAGCATGTACCTTAATCTAATCTCATTTTGGGAACATTTGGCGGTAGCAAGTTGCATACAAAACAAACAAGAAATGTTTCAACTGGCAATCAGATGCCTGGCTAATGTACCTAGGGCAGGCTTTTAAATATTTTTAACAGCTAAAAGACCAGATGCATGACATTTTAGGCTACTGTTCAACAAAAGCAGCAGGCACTCTAGAGCTCCCAGATCTCTTCAAACTAAAAATTAAAGGTTGTGATTCAAAAACACATTATGGATTCAATCTGCACGGGTTACAAACCAGCTTGTACGAATTGTGGATTGTAGATAAATGGGTCTGTCCAGGGGGTCGAGCAATGGGCCTATCTAGGGGTAGGGATGGCTGAATCTGTCCATTTCTGGTGCTCTCTGGCCCACTCCAGGTGTACTGTTTTACAGACATTAGTTCCAATGTTTTCTTGTAGTGAACTGTAGTGGACCATCCACACCACCAGTCATGTATCATTTTGGGAAGAGTGTTTTCCCCATCTATAATAATAATAATAATAATAATAATAATAATAATAATAATAATTTATTATTTATACCCCGCCCATCTGGCTGGGCCTCCCCAGCCACTCTGGGCGGCTTCCATAAAAACCAAAAATACAATAAAATATCACACGTTAAAAACTTCCCTGAACAGGGCTGCCTTAAGATGTCTTCTGAATGTCAGGTAGTTGTTTATCGCTTTGACATCTGCTGGAAGGGCGTTCCACAGGGCGGGCGCCACTACCGAGAAGGCCCTCTGCCTGGTTCCCTGTAGCTTTGCTTCTCACAATGAGGGAACCGCCAGAAGGCCCTCGGCGCTGGACCTCAGCGTCCGGGCAGAATGATGGGGGTGGAGACGCTCCTTCAGGTATACTGGACCGAGGCCATTATCTGCACTAATAATGGATGAGTTTAGATTGTGACAAATTGTGAAAAGCTGTAGGCACTCCCCTTCTGTTCCCTTGCTCCTCCAGCCAGTAAATGTTGGAGTTATGAGCATGCACACAGGGTTCTAAAGCTCTTTCACTTGGGGGGGGGGGGTGTGGCAGCGGCGGTATTTAACACTTGTTCCAGTTTTTAAAAGCATGAAAAAGAAGTTGGCCAAATCACACACCCCCAAATGCCGTGCAAAGTGCAGGAAATAGTACAAAACGCCTTCGACACAATGAAAATATTGCAGAACTGTTCCAAATATTTCACAAATGTCAATTTTTTTGCATTAGGAGCAAGTGGTTTGATTTCAGCAATATTCCGGAATATAGATGAAACGGTAACAACATTATGCAGAAGCAAAACAGCAGCTATACTGTTACAAATTGTACATCTGAAAGGGTCCTCCATTCCTCATTTTTCGACTGAAAGAGAGAATTTGGTCTATCACCTCACTGCTTGGCCCAAAAGCAGCATGATGCATGTCTGATGCACTTGTCCTACTGTAAAGCCCAGACAATGATGATAAGACTAGCTTATCTAAGGCCACTGACAAATTTTGTGGGAGGCAGGATTGTAAGCCCAAGCCCCAAACTTTGTCTGTTTGCTGCTGCTTTGTTACTAGTCTTCTATAAGATGCAACCTAAGAGTTCAGAGATCTTGGTTGAGGCCTATGGGTCTGCTTCCACAATCATTACTCAGTAAACTGCTCATTTTACACTATATAGGAGAGCTGGTAAGCAATATCTAACGTAATATGGGACAGGGCCACTTTCAAGGTTAAACATGAATATAGTAGTAGGTTGGATGGAAGGTGTGCGTTCACTCTCCTCATTACAAAGTTTCTTACACTGTCGGCTCCTGAAGCAACATCTAATTTCTGATAAGTATGGTAGAAACATTATCCTTCTTTCCATTTCCCATATTCTGTATGAATGCAGGAAAACGGTTGGGTCATTGTAGCACAGTTGCTATTATCTACTCTCAGTGAGTGAGCATAGGTTGACCTTTGGTAGGCCTTCTCCCTTATCCATCCCAGTCTACCAGAAAAAAGTTTTTTGCACAGCAGTAATAAGCAATATACAGCAATTTGTGCATTATTACTATATGTACAGTAATATATGTACTAGTGGCAAGATGTATAAAGAATCACTTCACTGCAGGAGCACATAGAACTAGGTCAGGAGGTCTATTAAATCAAACAGACTGACTTTGATTAAACTGCATGGTTTTGAGAAAGTGAACTAGATAATCTCCACTGATTTCTTTTGCCAGAAAATGTGAAACAATGAAAAAAAAAGGTGTCAGAGATTTTGAGAGATACTGTTTTTATGTAACAGAGGGAACTAATAAGTAGCTGGTAAAGAATGAAAACTGTACTTTACACTGATCACCAATTCCCTGGGATTTAAGGGATGGATAAGGCCTTAAAAGGATTTTTCTTTCAATTTAGAATTTGGCTTTTGAGACTTTTTTCTTTTTTTAAAAAAGAACCATATATAACATTACTGTAAAGTAAAACCTTTAGCATTTATAGATTGGAACAGTTTCTAGAGAGAACTATTTGGCAACGTCAAAAAAGTTGTAAAGTTTTTTGTTTGTTTTTTAAACTTACTCAAAATACATTTTTAAAAATCCTCCTAAAGCAATGGGTCAAATATTAAAACTTTGCTCATTCTTTTCACATTCCCAATGCATTCATTTAAAGGTGATGTGAGATAAGCTATGCCATCCTTTGCTGCATGAAAAAAGAAGACTTTCTCCTCCAATAACAGCATCCTGAGGGCTGAATAGGCACCATCTACGTAAATTCCACAGAAACAGTTTTAGGCCAAAAAGATGGTACAGAAGGTTGCCAGGGTGACTGGGTGTGAGGTGACAGGAAAAGGGTGTTTTTAGCAAGGTGTGCTGGGAAGAAGGAAGAACAAAAAGACAGAGATCCATCTTGGGCAAGCTGGCTGAAGGTTGAAAGAGATGCCTTGGACTCCAGTATTACACTGCTGTGTGAAACAAGACCCTCTTGTGATGACCATGCTGTAAGATCTGGACTCCCTCCATCCAAACTCAGGTGTAAATATGAGAATAAATCATATTTCTTAAAGCTACAGCAGTCTCCACTGCAACTTGATTCTCAAAGGAACACAGATCCCAGGTGAGTGCCTTGAACCTGCCTGGAATTTTGCTACTGCTTGGCAGAGAGCGTGTCCAACATTTGTAACAATATAATAAACTATTCCACTTCAGGGCTGGCACAAGGACCCCTCCAGGCTGGTGTGTTTTTGTGGCCAATGTCCTTATTGGAGGTTGGGTGGAATCGTATTTTCTGACTTGGATTGATTGGATTTCTTTGTTGTCACAAGTTGGCAGGTGGACTGTGATCAAGTAGGAGCCATGTGGAGGAGAGAAGGAGAAACTGAAAATTAACATTTTGATCAAGGGGAGGTAGAGCGGTTAGGATAATGACAGAGGCTGTCATTGCCCTAGTGCAGGAACAGCTTCTCTATCTGGTCCTCAGAATTCTCCGGTTGCCATTTCTCTTCTCTAGGTCACCTTGTCTCCCGGCTTCACCTCTCACCAGCCCTGCTCTGTGCTGTCCTTGGGTGCTGCCATCCAGCTGGAATGCTAGAGCCTCTTGGTAGCTCCCAATCTTCTTCCAAATGGAAGTGTTTGCTGGGGTCTGTTAAGGGAATTTATAAAGAGGTTCTTCGGTGATGTTAAATTAGAAATTCTAGATATTAAGCAATGTATAAATACATGGAATAAACAAATGTCCATAGTAGGATGGGTTTTAGCAGTTTATTCCTTATTAAATATTCCACTCAGAACCACACATTGTCAAATCTATGGAGACGGCATCCTTGATCTCACAATCAGCTAGAGAGGCACAGTTGAGTTGTTGAGGGCTCAAGGAGAACTGGTTGTTCCTTCTCACCCCTATAACCAATCGAGTCTGAACTTTCTTTGAGAAGGTTGTTTTCTAGGTGTTTTTCCATCATGTAAGTTCCCGCTTGCACTCTTAAGCGCTGCACTATAGACACAAGTGTATGATGTCATTTATGCTTTGTGAGAACTCTAAGATCCATAGCTGTCTGTAATTCCACAAGTAACCCAAGCCAGACATTCCCCCACCTGCACAGATGCTCCTTTGTCTCCAGCAAAGGAATCCCCAGAGCTGACCAAATGATTCAGCACATTTTCCTGTGATGACGGAGGATGAATTTTTGACTCATTCTTCACTTGATTCACAGTGGGTCCCTGCCATGGTTTCTTTCTCCTTTTGTGTGTAATCAACAGATGCTTCAGCTACTGCTGACCTTGTACAATATTGCCACGTACAATATTCCTTTTCTACATACTATCTGGCTGTCTAGTATCTTACCCTAACAGTAGTCTCTTTTTCATCTATCATCAAGAATAAACGCAACCTGGGATACAGAAAGCAGAGGCCTCTGCTTTAAGTATTCTCAACAGGGGACTCAAATTTTAAACTGGCCAGAAAGCAGCCCTTACTCTCATTGGATATGTAGATTCACACTCCATTGCTATAACTCACATTCCTCTTCTCACATGCACAGGGACTGCACACAACGCACATGCAACATACATACACCGCAGTAACAAGTTACACCTCAGCAAACAACAGTATTCTCTGTTCCTATTCCAAGCAAGCAAAAGCAATCATAGGAACAACATCTTCTTTCATCCCTTGCCCACCTTCACAGCAGCTTCTCAAAAGTGAGATCTGAAGACCTAACAATTCCTGATCCTGACCAGCAACATCTAGGTTTGCTTCTCCCATTAGGTTCTTCCCACTGACAGATTACTCCCTTAAATGTCCCTCAGGTTTGACATGCCTGGAAACAGCCAGATAGAGGCTAGAGGACAGTATTCATCTCCACCACCAAGCCTGAGCTTCCCTACCCCTGATCTAGATGAAAGCCCCTGTGCATTTCATATCTATGGTAAGAGCATTTAAAAAAAAATCATTTGATATGGATTGTAAAAGCTTGCTGGCTCCCTGTTTACCAGTTGTTCAAACCCTTAGAAATCAGGAAAGGAAGAGAAGAACAAAGCAACATTCTTTATATACCAGGCCAGACAATTTATCCATTTACTGTCTACTCAGGCTGGTTGCTGCTCTCCATGGAATCTGGCAGAAATCTTTCCTATCAACTGCTACCTGATGATTTAGCTGGGACTGAACCCAGGATCTTTTGTATCTAAACAATATATTCTACCACCAAGCTATGGTTCTTCCAACCGAAGAAATGGAAGAAGATGCTAGGGCAAAGGCTTTTAAGTGAAACTGAGATGTAGTTACGGGGTAGGCTTCGTTGTTTTTGCATACCAATTCAAGAGAATCCTTCATCTATTATAGCCCATTGTCTATAACAGTTTTGTTTTTGTTTTTTTTAAAAAGCAGAGCTTTCTTCATAACACCAGCAGGAATGAACTTTCACTGCACATTAATACCACACATTTCCATAAGAGTGCTGAGAAAGTCACAAAGTTTTTGCTCTGAAATTGCTCAGACTTCAGCCTCCAGTTTGCTCGGCAGAGCAATTAAACCAAACCCAACTGTGCCTGATGGCTGACACCGTGTCATCTCCCCTTTCTCTTTTCTAATCAGCCAGATTCTGCAGACCTGGCAAATAAAGCACTTTCCCCCCTTTCTTTCCCAGGCTGTCATGGCTGAACTGAGTGGCACGCCTATTCTCAACTGATGCAGAAGCGGGGAAGGAGTTTTGGCATCTCAGGATTGTACGTGCTCTATCCAAAGGTGCTGCGTTTACAAGAGCAGCCAGTGGGAATAAGAGGAGTGGGAAAGTGCTGAAGTCACTGTTTCAGAAAGAGATGCTAATATTGCACTATGCTTTCTCAACTGTGCTGTAATCCCTGGTTCAAGCCCAGCTGAAATTCATGTGACTTCCAATAAAGACACAATTAGTAGAATTGCACACACCTTCACATGCGTATTCAGGCACACAAATAATATAGTGATGCATGGTTTTAAGATACCGTGGTTAGGGGGGGAAGTGTACACAAGAAGTAAACAGCACCTAGTTTCCTGGCTGCTAGTTGTGTAACAGAAATTTGTGTTACAGTTGTGTAAGGATGCTTGTTGTCAGAAGGACCACACACACACACACACAGACACAGACACACACACACACACACACACACACACACACACACACACACACTGTCCTGTTTCTGGCCCCACCAGCAGCACAGCACCAGTGGCAGCCCAACAATAGAGAAGCTTTCCATCACTGCACTGGGGAGGCCTGCAATGGAGAGTGATACTCATAGCATGCTATGGTCTCATGGCATAAGACAGATCCCTAAATGTTTTCCTGATTTTCATGTCCCTAATTTAAAAAAACAAAACAAAACAAAAAATTTCCTGGCAGCTGATTCCTTGACAATGATTTCCACAGGTCAATTGTTCAGCATGTAAAAAATAAAATAAAAGAATCCCTTTGTTGACTTTAAACCTGCCAATGGCTAGGCTTTTACTTCCCTCAAACGTATGTCTGTGATGCTGTTCTTCAATGTAAAACAGTTTACCAGGCAAATCTTTTGAAAGAAGTGATTCTTTCTTCTTTCTCTGTTACAGCTGTGAATTGGGACAAGAGTGTTTTATAACCTTGGTGCACAATTTCCAAAACCATATATTCATAGGACAAATGCCAATAGCTAGAATGTTACACAAATAAGAAGACCATAAATTAAGATCACAGTATTTACATAAAAACTTCAGCTTGGGGCTCTGCACAATAATTCATTTATAAGTATTTTACAGTATAACCAACACTGGGTCATCTAGTTTAAGCCTGTCCTTCAGTGATGTTTTCAAAACATCATTGATTTACATGTCAGCTAGTAACATTTTGCTGGAACATGGACAATAAGTTGTGAGACTACAGGGGCAGTCCTTTAGCTGCAAATAGAATTTTGACTATCACAAACATGTAATGCTTATTGCCCTGTGTTGTGTCACCCTGAGACTTCTTAGATTCTGCCATTTCAGGCACTTCAGACTTGATATTGGTGTGATGGAGATAGGCACAACTCTGTCCCAAGGGCCCTTTTACTCCTTGCAGAAGCTCAGTTGGGCCACATCCACACCAAACATTTAAAACACGAATATACCAGTATCCTATATTACACACAATGAATGTTATCCAACACTTCCCAGTGCATTTCCCCATCATTTCCCTTATTTCAAAAAGCGCCCCAAAAGGTTTCTCGCACAAGGGTTACAAAATCACTTTAATTGGGCAACCCGAATTTGCCAGTTTGAGATTGAATCCCCCATGCAAAATGGCAACACTCTAAAAGTGCCTTGAGACTGGAAAAAAATAAATCAGTCATATAAGTGAATAATATTAAAGATGAAAAATGCTCAATGCATAATTTGAAGAGGGAAAAAACTAATTTAAGGAAAGTTTGAAAAACTTGTGAAAGTAACCCACCAAACCAAACACCATCCGCTTAGCATATATGGCAATAAACCACTTATTTTTGCTGCCTGCATAGAATGACTGGAAGGGGATAGTTGGGCAAAGAACCTGGTAGGTCGCAGGTTGGACTAGGAGACCCTTGGCATCCCTTCCAACTCTACAATTCTATGATTCTATATACACGGCAGGTAGGCTGTCAGCTCGATGAGTCACAAGTTGTATTGGCCTTATTTTGAGTTCTAGTGCAGCATATACACTTAAGAGAATATTCTGAGTATTCTGAATATTGAGAGCCAGTGTGCTGTAGTGGTTAAGAGTGGTGGACTCGTAATCTAGTGAACTGGGTTCACGTCTCCGCTCCTCCACATGCAGCTGCTGGGTGACCTTGGGCTAGTCACAGTTCTCTGAAGTCTCTCAGCCCCACTCACCTCACAGAGTGTTTGTTGTGGGGGAGGAAGGGAAAGGAGAATGTTAGCCGCTTTGAGACTCCTTCGGGTAGTGTTAAAGCGGGATATCATATCCAAACAACAACTACTTCTTCCTCTTCCTCTTCTTCTTCTTCTTCTTCTTCTTCTTCTTCTTCTTCTTCTTCTTCTTCTTCTTCTTCTTCTTCTGTGCTGTGCATATTTGGAATCCCCAGTATGGAGGAGGGATTCCTTAGCATCACCGCCCTCCAGCTGGATATGCCATTCTTCTCCCGCCACTCAGTTTTCAATATTTTCCCCAGCGGATTGTCAAAACTTTTCCACAAGATTTTTGTGCCACCCACAAGCCCCTCACTTCCTTGGGGTCTTCTGCCCTCTTTTATGTCCTTCCTTTTCTCCTTCTTTCCCATCCATTAGCCAGACATACTTTATCTCTACAGTTTGAATCCATTTGGGGGGCTTGGCTGAACAGCCTGGAATTTTGCTCTTTTCCTCAAACTCATCCTTCCTCCATGCAATCACACACATTTTTGCAGGAGAGGGAACCTCTAGGTGCCTCCCCATTTTTGCAAACTTGCCCAAACTAGCTGATCCCTCCCTCTTCTTCCAAGAGCTGGTTTTCTGGCTACAAATGACTAGCACACACAGCCAAACTTTACTATTAATTAGAATTATAGCACTCCTACCTATATAAGCCACTGATCATCTAACACAGGAGTGGCTAACCTGTGTGTCTCCAGATGTTCCAGGACTACAATCTCATCATCATGACTGGGGGATGTTAGCCTTGATTTAATGCTTTGAATGATTTATTGTCTTGGGGTGGGGATTGAAACCCTTAAAAAAAAACATTTTAAAAATTTTGTTGCACTTATATTTGTTCTAGCATTCAGTGCATGCAGGAAGAGAACTGGCTAGAGGGAGAAAGAATTAAAATAAAACAAAATTATTTAAAAAAACTCTTTCAAGTTATGTCTTTCCTAATTTCCTGGATTTTATTTATCACCATGTGGCAGTTGGGGGGCATAGATAAGATATATCTATTTTAATATATTCTATATTTTTAATCTGCTACTTTAATGTATCCTAAGAGCAATATGTTTTAAAGTGGGATTTCATGTGTGCACATACCGGTATGTCAACAGCACTCACAGAAAACACAATTCAAGAACATCATGTCTTTAAGAGCCTCTCTCTATATATGTAGTGCCATGCTGCAGCATCAAGGACAGTGACCAAAAATATTTATCTGTGGCCATAATGGCCAATAATCATTAACAGATCTTTCCCCTTTTAAAAGCCATCTGAGCTAGAACTCAGATTTAAGTCAATAAAGGTTGCAATCCTATAATGATTTGCCTGGGAGTAAGCCCTATTCCATTCAATGGGAGTAGCATGTTCTGTTGTGGATATCTTGCAATCTATTCCCTGAGACTGAATGAGCATTGTCATCATGCAGCATACAGAAAAGTGAGAATATCAGCAAACTAACTTGGGAGTACATAGCCACGTCTGTTTGATAGAGCTGTGCCGCAGGAAATAACGTGGCAAAGCATCTTTTACACTCATTACATCATTGGCTATAATGTTTGAATGAGTACAGTATATGACATGAGACCCGTGCCCAAGGGTATTAGCAACTACTACTTGACATCATCGTTTGGCATCCATCATCTCAAGCACATTATTCATTCAATGTGGAGTAGACTTTCTCTTGGAAAAGTGTGCAAACTTCATGGGCTTCTGAACAATTGTATCGTTTCTTTTTCTCATTCCACACTACTGTCTCCAGAGAGCAATGCATCTGAAACTGGGAATTCATTTATCCATATACTATGTCAGCAGCCCCCAAATTGCTTCAAGTCATCCCCCTCCCCAACTCAGTGATGTCCTTTTTCTTTATTCTTTGCTTTTGCTAATTCCCTTCTTACAGCCAAGTCTATGCTCATTCAATGTATTTAGTAGCCGTTAGCTACAATGTACTGTTCAAGTGCTATCATAACCACTGCATGATGGAAGTGTTCAAATGGTCATGATTTCAAGCTTCCCTCATTGCCTTCTGGCTCCCTTCCCCTAATCCCAGATGTTTGGGAGCTGGCCGTGGTTATTCAGTGGTAAAAGTGCACAACATACGTCATAGGCATTACCTTTTTATTATTACTTTGTGCGTCCCAAGGGGTGAACCCTGGCATTCAAAAGAGCTCTGCTGTGTCGCCGCTCAAATTAAACTCATGTCCCATGGCAAGGCAAAGATTCCCAATGTTCTCCAGAATGTCTGCATTGAGAGTTTGGGTGTTATTGGGCTAAGGCGAGCAAGGCAAGGTGTAAATGTAAAGCAACCCAGAGTGTAAGAGGGTTCAAGCAGAATGCAAGGGCTTGGGCCCTTCAGCCATATTGAAACAGCCAAGGTCTTCTTAACTTTATCACTATCATTCTTTAGAAGAACAGTTGTTCTTAGAACCTTGGCTTCTTTAACATAGGGTTTTGGGTTGTTGTTGTTTTGCTAACTTATTTTCTTTCTCTCTCTTTTGAAAAGTTTTAAGTTTTTCGTGATGTAATAAGAAATGAACTAATCTAAAAGAATCATAAAAAGAGATAGAAAACTGCAGAATCCTCTCTCAACACTATATCTTAACTTTTATCCCATACAGAAAAGAGAGACGGGGGTGGAGATTCACTCAGGACAACGCCATTATCCAAGAGGGTTCTATGGCCTCTCTCTGTAAAGTTTGAAATAAAAAAGGACTGTAAGAAACTTTTATTTGTCTTTATACTTTCCTGGGCAACCAGCTGGGAGCTGCTGACAGCATCCTGACACATGAAGAAGATTGTCTTACAGGTGTTCCAATACTGAAACACTACCCTAAATTATTTTTTTAACCCTCCACTTATTTGCATACCTCAAAGTAGCAAAGGTTCTATGGGCAGCTTACAAGTAGAAATTAAAAGCCATAAAACAGAACCTTAAGCTCCCGACTGGTAGATTTAGAGATGACATGCTCCTGTTAGAATGCCCCACTCCTGTCATCTTCTCTCAGTGAAAAGCTCTTTTAGACTGAAACGATTCTGGTTTTGGATGAAACACTGAAAGCTGATTACAACAACTGTCTCTTCTTGTCACTGTCTTGAGGGAAAAGAGCACACTTTTCTGTGTCAGGTGGCTGTGTGTTAATATGTCAGGCCTAGTGTGATTGACTATTAAATGCTATTTTAGGGTTTGTTTGTTTTTCCAGCTTAAGCACCACTTCTTCAGCAAGGAGCAAATTTTGACAACTTGGAAAAGGTGCAGCAGCACTGATTCTGAAAAATGGTTTTGTACAGCACCCTCAGGATTTCAAGGCAGCATGACTCCTCAGTTCAAGGAGTGTCCTTTTCATTGGCAGCTATCACAGGCAGGTTGCTGTTGGCTGTGCAGTGCTGCATTGGACAGGCAAAAGCCACATTTTAACCTGTCCTTTGTGGGTGCAGGGATAGTGGATGCCAGAGAAAAGCCAATAGATTCCCCCTTCAAATTCATTTGCATCCTAATGGAGTGTTGTAAGCATTTTAGGGGAAAGAAAATATTCTGGAGGGGCTCTTTTTAGCTGTGAAACTGCTGACTTAGTAACTGTAATCCACAACCCAATTAGTCAGGGCATGCAATATGCATGAGGAAGAGATAAGGGAAAATATTTAATAGTTTCAATGTTTGTCAGTATATACTATTTTGCTTACCATGGCAAATGAAAAAAAAAAAAGTTTGGGTAAGCTTGCACACATTTCAGAACAGGAAAGGAGGAGTTTTCTGCTCACCCAAACAGAGAAGAACAAAACAAGGGCAGTCCTGGGAGGATAAACTATATGAGATGTATGGTTGCATAATTCTCTATCCTGATGCATCTCTCGCCTCCAGGAAAAAAAATATCTCAGAGGAGGCTGAAGTCCCCTGGCATGGGACAGGGCAAGGGACAGGTCTGGCGAACACTTCCAGTACAGTGGTACCTCAGGTTACATACGCTTCGGGTTACATACGCTTCAGATTACAGACTCTGCTAACCCAGAAATAGTGCTTCAGGTTAAGAACTTTGCTTCAGGATGAGAACAGAAATCATGCTCTAGCGGTGCAGTGGCAGCAGGAGGCCCCATTAGCTAAAGTGGTGCTTCAGGTTAAGAACAGTTTCAGGTTAAGAACAGACCTCCAGAACGAATTAAGTACTTAACCCGAGGTACCACTGTACTAGCTACTTGCCTACTCAAACGAGGGCAGTAAAACATGCGTGGAGCACTTTGCTTTAACTGAGGTAGTTTACAGTGATTCAAGCCAATGGAGCTAATGACTATTCCATAAGTCTTACTCGCTGGTTAGGCACAGTAACTATCTGGAAGCACTTTGTGGACTCACAACACCTTCAAAGGATGATGTAAATGATGCAAAATTAATGATATAAATAATACACCCAGAGCTTAGTCTTGGGATCTGTTTTCACTCCCAAGGCCTGGCATTATAATGTTGGCATATTAAAGCACCGACAGTCCAAGAAGAAAGTACCACACAAGCAATTCAGAACAGAAATTCAGTGGAGGGTGGTCCATTGGAACAAACGGGCAGTCGCATCCCTTTCCTTAGCCTCAGTGTTGTTCCTTGTAGAACTCACCAGGGAGTTAGAAAACTGGAATTTCTTGGTTTTGTCTGTCATTGGCTCTGGCTCCACCTGCTGTTTGGCCTCCGTGCTTTCTGCCCTACAAGTCCCAATGGGCACCAGCAATCACTGGTAAACAAGACTGAGTTAGGAGTTATGTTGCTAGTTGACTTTATTTTCTTCGTTATTTCGTTATTCGAAAACAATTTGCTGAGCAAAAAGAAGCGTGTGCCTTAAAAACAAACACACAGTAAAAACATGCTGAGAACTGCTGTATTTGATGTGCTCCTTGTTAAAGTCCACTAATGGACATTGTCTTCTTTGTAACTTTCCAAAGAACAGATTGGTCCAGCAATTCAGTGCTAGCCAAAGTTCAACAGAAAGGTTCCCAGTAAACAAATTATAATTTGTGGCTTTATTTTCTCTTCAGCTGTAGCCAATCAAATCATTTTTAAAAGGGATTTTTGTGGACTTACCGCATTTCTGCATAATGCTTTGAGTAAGTTCATTGGAAACAGAGCACTGATACATATATATTTCAGAATGAATTGCTGGTCTTCCATAAAGAAAGAATTAGCTCGTGAGAAGAGAGAAAACCAATATTGCAACCTAATGACATTATGATCCATATAAAAAGGGAAATGAATTATTAGCTACACACGCACAAAAGTAACACTGTAGCTATGAAATCTGGTATATGGAAATTGACAGTTTTTATTGTCTGTTCTCAGTTGTAGAGGCTGATGTAATGACTGTTTATGTTGCACGCAGACAAGGTCTGGTGGTGGTGGTTGAGCCAGCAGTCATTATTCTAGAATTCTTCCATTACTTTTGGGTATGAATTCCCGAGAGTTTTTCTTCCTATTGTTGAAAGCTGTGTGTGTGAGGTCCGAGAATGGTCTTTCTCTATTCTTTTTCTCTTTCTTCAGACATATATAATTTGTAGTTTTCAGTTTTAATGGACCTTCTCCTTTCTTGTACTCCCCAAAGCTCATGTAATCCACAAACAGACTTTCTCTGACATCATGAAAAAAGAATAAAGGGAAGCAAATAGTCGGGAAAAGATGCTTAGATATAGCATTTTAATTTACAGTATGTAATGGACTGCTCAGTCAGAAACATGGAACTCATATCAGCATCAGCTTTTTATATCTGGGGGTTCTCTTAGGCCAGAGAAATAAGCACAAATGTAAAGATATTTTGGCTTTTATAAATTGGTTCAGTGATGAACTTAGTTGCACATCAAAATGTTGGAAGTGGACAGACCAAAGTAGGTATAATGCCACATGGTGGTATTTTTCCTTCTTTTAAAGTGGCCAGGCTATTTGAAAAAAAACCTCACACCCATCAGACTCTCCTGCCCAAAGTCACAGGAACTGAAATGTGAGGGGAGCAAGACTATACCACAGAAAGCTTTTTATTGACTACTTGTTGGGATAACAAAATGGTGTTATCCCAACAAGCAGTCAATAAAAAGCTTTCTGTGTACATCTGATAATGTTTATTCCTATATCTGGCACTGGAGGGTGAAACTGAATATTCTTATTTAGTGTTTTTGGTCTTTTTAGTAATCCTGACTCTAGCAAATGCTTTAAAACAATCCAAAAATAAATGCATACATTGCACATCTATACGTAATATGAAGATAATTTACAAAATCCTTCCTGGTCTCCCTAAAATGGGTAGCACCTGTTCTTAGTCTGGCAGCCAAGTGCCAATTCCTCATATGACTCTATAGGATAAAATCAAAAGAAACTGTGAGGAAAAATGCAAACGCAATAAAAACACACTGGTGCCAAAATGTAAACTTAGAGCACTATATTCTAGAGTCAGATGTGAAACATAAAAGTAAACAGTGGAGACTGATCATCCACAGCCTGTCAGTGAATGAATTAGAATACTTTTCAAATAATGTTAGCCATAGTTTGTTATCCTTATCTAACATCCACCCTCAGTCCTCCACACTGGGCCTACATCACATTAGTAGGTTAAAAGAAGAAGGTAAAGGACCCCTGGATGGTTAAGCCCCATCAAAGGTGACTACGGGGCTCATCTCACTTCAGGCTAAGGGTCATAGAATCATAGAATCATAGAGTTGGAAGAGACCACAAGGGCCATCGAGTCCAACCCCCTGCCAAGCAGGAAACACCATCAGAGCACTCCTGACATATGGTTGTCAAGCCTCTGCTTAAAGACCTCCAAAGAAGGAGACTCCACCACACTCCTTGGCAGCAAATTCCACTGTCGAACAGCTCTTACTGTCAGAAAGTTCTTCCTAATGTTTAGGTGGAATCTTCTTTCTTGTAGTTTGGATCCATTGCTCCGTGTCCGCTTTTCTGGAGCAGCAGAAAACAACCTTTCTCCCTCCTCTATGTGACATCCTTTTATATATTTGAACATGGCTATCATATCACCCCTTAACCTCCTCTTCTCCAGGCTAAACATGCCCAGCTCCCTTAGCCGTTCCTCATAAGGCATCGTTTCCAGGCCTTTGACCATTTTGGTTGCCCTCCTCTGGACACGTTCCAGTTTGTAACTGCCGGATTTACGTATAAAGCTAAACAAGCTTATACGTAATATGTATGGACCAGATTATGAAAAGAGAAATATGTATGGAGAAATATGTATGGACCAGAATATGAAAGAATAAATGTTACACTGCTGTGCAAAGTTCATCTTGAAAACAGATGGATTGTTGACTGATTATGTTCTGAATCTTCCCTGTAAAATCTATGTTGATTTTGCCTTCCAATGGAGCATTGTTCTTGGATATCTTTGTTGCACTAGTTCCTAGCTACACCCGTGAACTAGCTTGCGATATTGTTTGCCTAAAAAAACAATTGAAGGAAAGAATCTGTGTAGTGCCCTGATCCAACTTTCATTTAAAAACCATCTCCTTAAGTAAAACCTTACTTCCCTAGCACCCTTCAGCAGTGAGAATTGCTATGCATAGGGGACAGACATGAATTCGACTAGAACTTTTTTGGTTATGGACAAGCAGATTCCATGGCAGAAAAGACTTTGGATGTGGGAACAGCTTTAGATGAAACAGTAAGCAAAGCAAAGCTGGCTTTACCCTAGCTTAAGGGCAAGTCCTCATTTGAGAGCTACATAGATGAGGGGAATCAAGAAGCAGTGTGATACAATGGCAGGTGTATTTGCAAAATAAGGAAATTGCTCTTCTGGTGTGGAAAGTGCCTCTTAAGGAGGTCTGAGTTTTATTCGTTCCAAGTATTTCAAAGTACAACTTTAATGCATGGCCATATCACTATGTGGGACAAGTCCATTTAGATTTTCTATTCTGCAAAATCAACGTATGCCATGACATCTGTTAAATTATATGAACGTTATGAATCATGTTCTGCATACAGATGTCTTGAAGCATTTTTCTTTAATTTTCAAAGAGCAAATTACTTCTTTGTTTAGCTTAGAATAATCACTACATTCAGCACAGCCTGTTCGAAATAGTAAAAACCAAATGTACCTGACTTTTTTTAAAAAAATAAATAAATAAATAAGAGGGTTTAAACATCAGGCAAATTTAATAAAGGAGACTCTTATGACAGGCATAATGAAAGGTGAAGGTTTGTTTTCTTTTTGTTCATTTTTTTATTCTGAATGTCTGCTTTTCAATCCCACGTTTGGTTTAGGTTTTAAAATAAATAACCCTCTTGCATAAAGCAATAAAAAAGGCAAGAGAGGCCCCTTGCTGAAGAGAGAGATATATATATTGAGAAGTTGTAACTAGCCGAGTGAAAGGGAAAGAAATACACACGTTAATTACAACACAGTAAGTGTTAAGACTTTAATAGCATTATTGCAAATAAAACTTTTTTCACCAAGTCAAAACTGATTAGTTGTATAAAATATATGACAGTCATTCTCAGGACCAAACGGTGAAACATCCCGTTAATCTAAACAGAATTATATTATGTATAGCAGACCTTATCCCTTTAAATTTTCTCTGCTTCTTTTAACCATTATATGCATTCTGTTTCTTTGAAATACACTTTGATTATAGTTCACTGTTTAATTTCTCATTTTGAAAATGTAAGATTAAGTGGGTCAGTGCCTTCCAAATAGTTTTCATTACTGCGTACATCATCCTCAGAATTTCCATTTGGAAAAACCCTTAGACTCACCCTTTCAACTAATGCTGGCTCTAGGAGTTTTTGGTGTGTGCATATGTGGGGGGAGGCAAGAGCTCCTTTTGGGGACCCTCTTCTTCACCCTGCAATCACCCACTTGCTCTTCCACTACTTCTAGGCCCAGTCTCCACCTCTTCCAAAATAGAAAGAAAAGATGACTGAACAGGCAATGGCAACTGCTTCTCCTTCTGCTCCTTCTCATTGCTTGTTGGTGGCCTCCCTCTGGACCAGATGAGTGGGTGGCGATGGCAAGAGAAGTAGCAACAGTAATGGTTCTGAATATCAGTTGCTTGTTTTTATCAGCCAAGAGGGGCAAGGGTCCAGTGTGCAAGCAGTCACCCTGACCAATCCAAGCCCTTTGGTGGGGTGGTAAAAGCATTCTGGGAAATGATATACAATGAGTTAAAAAAATGTTTAAGATAACCTTTGTCAAAAAACCAGAGGCTTTTTTGTTAGGAATTATAGATGCGGAACTACCAAAAGAAAAGAAAACTGTTTATGTTTGCAACAACAGCAGCAAGGATGCTCTTAGCCCAGAGATGGTAAGAAGAAAAAGTACCGACCACAGAAGAGTGGCAGACCAAGTGGAAATGGCAAGATTGACGGGAAAGATCAAAAACCAGGAAAACCAATTATGTCTGAAAGCCTGGAACAATTACTTAACATATCTAAGAGACCACGGTAAACAGTTGAAATTGTTAGCAGGAATACAATGTCACTTGTAAAGTGACATGAATTTTGGATACTTTGGTAATATAATAGATAAAAAGGTAACAGTAAAGGACCCCTGACAGTTAACGACTCTGGGGTTGCGGCGCTCATCTCGTTTTACTGGCTGAGGGAGCTGATGTTTGTCTGAAACCAGAGCAGCGCACAGAAACGCCGTTTACCTTCCCACCGGAGTGGTATCTATTTATTTACTTGCACTTTGACGTGCTTTTGAACTGCTAGGTTATAATAGATTACAGTAAAAGATGCAAGAATAAAATGTAGAAATGGAATCCATGGACTTCATTTTTCTTTTCTTTTTTGAAATGTTATGGTTGTTGTGTATAACCTCTATGTAAAACTAATTTAAAAAATCCAAGCCCCTTGTCCACATCCTCAAGACTTACCACCTGAAACTCATCCAACACTGCAGGACTAGACAGTGCTCTGGACACTCCTTGAGATTCATCTGTTGTAATAGTGGAGTCAAGATCCTGGTGGTTGCAAGTGATTTTGTCCTCAAAATGTTTCGCAAACAAATCACAGTGAGCTCCTGTCGGTTCTGCCACTTCCTTCAGAGTTGTAAAAGGCCTTGAGCCACTCCAGAGCTAACTGCTTCAGCATGGATGCTGAAGTCCCCCAAAACCAGCAGTCTGGAAGACCTCAACACCCCCCCAAAAAAACCAGTTATGTCAACTTAGGCAGGGAAACTGCTGGGCAGTGAGGTGAGCAGTAAACCAGGTGGATCCCTCCTCTCTCCCAATTGCCCAATTCCAGGAACAAACACTCTGAGTGCCCACTCAACTGGACAGAGAGCCTGGAGAGAGAGATGAAATCTTCATAGACTACATCAATGTCTCCCCTCCTGAACCCTCAAGTCTGCCCTGATGCTGCCCTGAGTACTCAGGTGGACACAGCTTGGTGAGACCAACTCCACTCTGCTAACCCACCCAGGTTTCAGTAATACAGACCAGATCGGCCTCCTTATCCACAATCAGATCATGGATGAGGGAGGTCTTATTCAAAGCTGACCTGGCAGTCAGCAGCAGCAGCGGCCACAGACCCAAGGGCTGGGTGACAGGACAACCACAATCCCCCAGGTTGGAAGGAAGACTTCGACAAAGCACATTCACTATCAACCTGTGCAGTGTGCCCCTTACTAGGCCTGCCCCCACCCTGCACTCCCCATCTTGTGCTTGAATCCTGCTTACAGGTCTCCCCCCTATGTTCTTAAGTGTAATTCACAAAATCCACATTCTCAGCATGCTAACTGGGTTGTGTTGACCCCTGGGCAAAATAACAGCTTTATGTTAATAAGCATTTTCAGAAGATCTGTCCACATGTCGCCTGAATGTGTATAGAGAGTGGAACCAAACCAGCGAACCACACTCCTGTAACTCCATGACAGCACATTGACCACACCCCTGATGCCCATTTTTTCAGTTCAACAAATGACAGCACATAAGGGCCACTTTTATGCATTCAGCTGAATGTGAAAGCATTGGGGAAGAGGTGGACTGGTGGACTGAGCCAACATTGAGGACATGGATAGTTGACACTGTCACTGTTCTGTTGAAAAGAGCCACCAATAGACCATTAGATTAAATTAGTTTCACAGTAGGAAAAAAATCATTTGAAAAGAGCTCATAAATGATGTGTTTCCTAGATTTTGCTGTTTAACCCTAAATTGAAGACAAGAAGAACTCACAAGTGATGTCCTAGTTTACGTTAGTAATTTTTGCAGCTGCTCTGAATTTCTGCCAGCACCACCGGGCCTGTGTAATTGAAGAGTGTTTCCCCTACAGCTACAGGCCATATTGAAAACAGGCTCATACTCTGTAGGTTTAATGCAGGATTGTTTCTGGCAAAATTGCAGTGTCAACATAAAATGATGTCGAAGGAATGACTTTTGAGTTTTACATTTCTCCTAGAAATCAGAAAGGAAGATACAAGGTGCATATGAAACTGATGAGCTGGCAGTATGCAATAGAAATGTTTTAACAGATGATTAGTTCTTCAAAATAATCAGATCATGATTATTTGTTTGAATAACTGTGGATAAAGTTCTTTTTCCAGACCATGTTTTTGCTCCCATGGAAAAGCAAAGACAAAACCTCTTCATTTTCCTCTTATAATTTGTGTGATTCATATGTCTGTAAGATTATAGTTTGCACTGCTGCTTAAATCTGCTCTATGTTATTAGCAAGAAAGGTTAATTGTGATGATTATTTATTGCTTGTTTTAATTCACCTAGAACATGTACCACTGCTCAACAGTTTTCTATGCAGTGGATGTTGCATATCATAAAGGCCTAAAAGGTACTTTACCTATGTACTTCTACTCAAAAGTAAGCAACAGTAAGTTCAATAGCGCTTACTCACAGGTAAGGAAGTAAAGTCTAAAAGGTTTTATTACCACTCACCTGAGATGGTGCTTATTATCTGAGGATGAAAATCTCACGCCAATGTAGTCCTTACTTCAGTCCACACTTCCCTTGCTTCAGTATTCCATATATAAATTCATCGCTCATTTGTTTTGCATGACAAGAAATCCAAGAATATTTTTCTGATGATATAATTCACACTGGGCTTGAGCCAAAGCCCACTGAACTCAACCAACTGATTCCAATTAATTTAATGGACTTTCACCCATCACATACCAAAGCTGATGAGGGGGAAACTGTTTAACAAGTTCATTTCTTTGTTACAGTGGGATGAAATTTTAGGAGCCGTGAAGAATCCTGGGAGTTTTGCTACACCAATTATGCAACTGTTCATAAAACAGAAAAACACACATCAAAAGTCAAGAGATTTTAATGTGCTCAGAATCCAATGGAAAGAAATGGAATCTAGTTCTCACACCAATTCCTTGGTCCCCTCTTAGCTGGGTCTCCTCTTAGCGCTTAAAAAAATAAATAAATCACCTGACTTCCTGCAAAAGCAAGGTGTATTTTTCTGCTGCTTTCATAGGAAGTGTGAAATCTTTAGCATTCTTTTCCCTCGAGGGATGCAGGGGTCCATGTAACTTAGCAACTGTTGAAAGGTAGCTGACTTGTGTGTTCTTACTTCCCTTTCCCCTTTGTATATAGCTTTGTACTGATCTCCAGCCCTTTTAAGCATCCATAGGGCCACTGGGAAGATACAGTGCAATGAGGCGTTCCAACAGCCTAGTTCTCAACCACTCCAGAAGAGCTGCTGCACAGGGATCTGAATTCAAGCCCTGTGCATGTTGCTCCATCACTATTGTGTCTTTCCTTTAGTTCAATTCACCACATTTCCACATCAGCTTGAGATTTAAAATAACATCCTTATGGAAATTCACCAACATTTTAGTGTGCTAATATGCACATTTTTGTTTGCAGTTTTGTCTAATATTTTTCCAATACATTTTTCCAATACAATTTACCCTTATACAGTGGTACTTTGGAAGTCAAATGGAAGTCGGTCCAACTTCCAAAACATTTGGAAACCAAAGCGTGGCTTCTGATTGGCTGCAGGAAGCTCATGCAGCCAATCAGAAGCTGCAGAATCGGATGTTTGGCTTCCAAAAGAACGTTTGAAAACCAAAACAGTCACTTCCGGGTTTCGAGCGTTCGGAAGCCAAAACGTTCGAGAACTAGGCTGTTCGACTTCCAAGATATGACTGTATAGTGCATTTTTGTTTCCTGCTTCCAATAATATAAGCATTTATATGCACACTTTACCCTTGTCTTTCATTTCACGTTGCCAAAGAACTACACTGCAAAATTTGGAGGTGTGAAATTAGAAGGATGGCTATATTACAGTTTGTATATTATTAGGGAATATGTGGATTTGGTCGGTTCAGCTTTGAATGTAAACAGAGTTGGATTTCTGCATGTTCCCTACCTACGTGCAATTCTGGTATGATGAGACTTGTTCTCCTATGTCATGTATTTGTCTGATCACCAGGTGTAGACTGGCTAAAAGAAAGGCTTTTTTTCAATGGCGCAAATTAGATCCTTTCTACCCCTTTATTTATAGGTTGTATAGGTTAGCCAAAGTCTGGTAATAGTCATTTCACACATAAACAGATTTTCTTCTGAAGGTTAAACACAGAATATATGTATGGATTTGGTAGAATATTTCGAATGAGGTAGCAGGAATCATTCCTAGGATGTGGGGAGCCATTTGTTGGGGCTCATTATATCCCAGTGTTCAGCTCAGGAACTTGTTAATCTTGCAACATGTGCCATATTAAAAAGAGCACCTAAGCCTGTTCAAAGTGTGTTTCTCTTACCACTAAATATTCACAGCTTGGGATTGGCAGTGTTATTGTGGAATCCAGTCAGGCTTCAAGCATGGCATCTTCCCTTTTAGAAATTGTGGTGTTTGCCACTGGAGGAATAATATGAAACAGCCATTCATTAAAAAAAAAAAGTTTCCAAGTGCTGAAGAAGAACCTGCATAATTTCAACACATACATTCATTCATGTTCTTGACAGGTAACTCTGGGAAACTGTGATTGCATGCTTACACAATGCCCCCCCCTTTTTTCTTTCATGATCATTTCCTCCAAGAAACTGCATTCATGATTAGGTCCTAAGAGAGCCAAGTTCAAACTTGAAATATTTTAAACACACTCTATAATTTCAATAGATTAGTTGAGAAGCAGGATTCTGGCAAGACTGATGGTGATAACATGCAGAGATGGGGGACAAGCTATGAGGAAGTTCTGATGTTCAAGCCTCATTCAAATGAATGAGAGATCTACAAGAGTATAGCCCTGACCTTTTCCACAGATCCTGGAGAATCCCTTCCCATTCATTCACTAAGGTTTTTGTCCTATACTATTCCATGAGTTAAGGATATATAGGATTTTTTTTAAACAAAAATCAAATATAAAACCTAGAACAGATGGCTTGGCGTAACAAAACTGAAAGACTGTGAGAATGCATAATCCTTGTTCTTGCAAGTATGACTCATAAGCCATTTGAAATCATGGTGGATGGGCCTCAAAATGTTCAGATCAGGTTTAAGAAGCAATAGACCTATAACATTTGAACCAATTTCTTGGGTTTGGGGGGAAGGGGGAATTGAATTCCAGAGGCAAATGATTTCAACAGCAGTGTCTCTGACATTACTGGAATGTTGAGTTGCCTAACTTTAAGAAGAGACAGAAGCATTCCTGGCTTGCTTTCCAGCACATACTGAACCATTTCTGACGTACTTAAGTCAAGCTGAGATTTGTAAATCAACTTCAACTGGAATCGTGTCAGGTTCTTTAGAGTTTGATCTCCCAAGTTAATTTTCTTTGCCAAACATCAGGGCATGGCCTGAGGGCACTTTGCACAACCAACTTGCTGCAGTAAAGGAGGTCTGGGTCTGGTCAGTGCCTCTACATACACCACATTGAGTTCCATGATGGAAGAATGGTTGGATGTAATTGTATGAAATAAAACAGATCCATAGTCTCTGGTGAAAATGCTTTTCAATAGTAGTTTCTAAACATACTTCACATAATCCTAATGGCTGAGAAGTAATAAATTAAATGCCACTAAATGCCAGTTGCTATGGAACAACCATGAGACATGGCTATTGTGTTATTTGTGGGCTTTCCAAAGGCACCTGGTTAGCCACTCTTTGAAACAGGATGGTGGACTAGATGAACTCTTGGTGTGATCCAGAAGAACTCTTCTTATGTTAGTTCGCAATACTTTCTCATTCCGCAAAACTGTGAGTGCAGCAAAAGGCTTTGAGTCTGTGGTAGAACTCATCCAGGAAGTCCGTTCTCAGGTGGATGGCTTTGTGGGCAGGCCCCAGGCCTCCTCTGTGAACTGGCCTATTGCAGGCTGGAACATCCTCCTGCCGCCAGATTTGACAGCAAGAATCAGAGGGCATTCCCCTGGGCTTGGGGCCAACTGACCAATAGTGGTGCTTGGCCCCCTGCCCAGGGCAAAGATAAATTACCGGCCTGCGGGGTCTATCTTCCCTCCACACAACAAATGATCAGTTGTGTCAGTGCATAACACTGGTAATCGTTATGTCAGGACAAAGAGGGTCACTTTTTCATTTCATACTTATAAACCTTGGAAATGAATTAGATTATATAATGGAAAGTCTTTAGACATATTTATGTACGTAGTAGTGGGGATGGGGGGACGAGAGAAGCAAAAATATGAGGGGTACACTCACTCTCATTATGTTTTAAAAGGTAGAATTAATAAATGTAAGTCAGAGGTAACAACCAATAGAGAAGGCATTTCCTGGTATGGGATGGTTGACAGGGTGAAAGTTGAAAGCAAACCTGCTCATACTTAATTTAACAAGGCATTAACTTTAAGGAAATGTCAAAGGCAAAGATCATTATGAATACTGTAAACTATTTTAAAAAGCATAAAAATGCAAATAAAAATTAAATAGATTTTTATTTCTATATACTTGAAAGTTATAGGGTAAGCTTTTAATTACATTACATATGGTTTTCTAATGGAGTGTGAGTATTTTCCTAGAAGTTATGTATCACTAAAGGAAAACATTATTTCATTCTCAGCATTCCAACTGATTTGTAACATGAAGTGTACACTTTACAGAAATTTTCTCCCATGAAGGTCACCCCCCCCCCCAAGGTTACTTCCACAAACCTTGGAGATTCCCCACGCCTCCTGTTCCTTCCTGCTATGCATTGATGGTGCCATTTTGGCAACATAAGGATAGGCACAGAGAATGAGTTCATTATAGTTCATTGTTAGTATAGAGGATAAAAGGGAGAGCATAGTTTTCCTCAGTTTGCACTGAATGTCAACAGAATTTTACAGAATTTTACAATTTTTTAATTTTGTGAAACTTTTTAAAAGAAGTGTACAGGAAAGCATTTGCAAGGGAAACATGCACACACACAAAATGTATATTAGTGAAGTGTATAAAATGCATTATATTAGAAATTGCTTGCAAAAAATGAGTATATTAGGAGAGATGCACAATGTATGTGAACTTTCATGCACACTTTTCTTCCCCCTCCAAATTTTCAAACTGACGCAGGAATGGAGTAACTGGAAAAGTTAAGACAGGAAAAGTGAGAAACTGAAAGATTTGTCCAACCCCAACTGCAATTATAAAGAACACTGAAATAAACTTGTATTGAGGTTAACCTGGTTGATTAAGAGAGGATTGGATATGAAGACTGACAACTTCAGGTTAGAGAACACAAATGCCAATCCTGTATATTAACTGGTATCTGAACATGACTAGCACTTCAGGGCATTCTAGTGATTTATCTGAACCGAAAGGATTAACCTACTTTCATTAATTTGTGGATATGTATCTAAATTCTCGCTAAAATGCACCATTAATGGAAGCACACGGTGCTTTTAATCTGCCAGTGAAGCATTCAAATACAATCATGTTACACAACTGCTGTCAGAGGAGATATGAGCTCTGATCTTCTGCCTGTTTAATGGTTTGCCCCCTGCGGAAGGAGTTCCTATACCTAGGGAAAAACTAGGAGTTTCAAAGGTTTCCTAAGAAAACACCAGTAGCAAAAGGATGTGGAAACAGATTATTGATGTACTGTGACTAATTGGGTGCCTGCTTGAATGTATTATAGATTTTATTGGACTTTATTGTAGATATTCTTATGATTTTATTGTAATAGATTATTAGCTGGTTTCTAAGCTATCCTGAGCTGAGGTTTGAACAGAAATAAATAAGATGTTCTACAACTAAATATATTCGTTCTGCTCCTTTTGCTATGTATATGCCCATAAAACAGGCTTTCTCAACCTCGGCCCTCCAGACGTTTTTGGCCTACAACTCCCATGATCCCTAGCTAGCAGGACCGGTGGTCAGGGATGATGGGAATTGTAGTCTCAAAACATCTGGAGGGCCGAGGTTGAGGAAGCCTGCCATAAAAGGACCTAAATCACTACCACACTACCCCAAATAGGGTATCAATAGAAATAAACAAGGTGTTATACAATTAAACATACCATTTCTGCTCCATTTGTGATGTATAAAGTACTATAAAGTGTTGGAATTGCTACCACACACTCAGCCCTTTATGATCTTTTATTGTCTGAGAGTAGGCAGAGAAAATATCCAATGCCAGGCATCTTCTTCTGTGAACACTTACACTCAAGGGCGTCACTTCTCATAGAGATGGAGTGGATTTTTTTAAAAAAAAACATCTAAGGGACAGCAAACTCTGGCCTATCAAACCTTACTTTCTTCAAATATAAAAAGTAAAAGCTACTGAAGAACACATTACATTGCTTAATACTGTGTCCTGTGGTCACACTGTTGACTGTCACCCTGGTGGTCTGCAGTGTGTTTACTTAAAAGAGTCAGGTCGATTTTTTTTTCTTTTTTGCATACATTCTGTTCCTTGTTTACATTTGGTTAGATTTATCAGAGCTATTTTCTCCAGGAGCAGTATTACTGGAGAACCTGTACAGTTTGTAGCCTTCCAAGCAGATTGCTCATTAATGGCATTGTAAATGCAAACATCCTAGGAAAGGGCATGATGATCAACAGAGTCCCTTCATTCCCTTCTCAGCATCACTGCTTCATCCTGCACTGCCACGGTAATGATGTGGAACTTCAAATATCATCAAATACATGCTTTCCTGCCACACATGCTATCAGGAAGCCATACTGCAATGTCTTGCTGCCAATGTAATATGCAAAGGGGTCCTTTGTGTCTAGTTGTCAGGGACTGGACTGAGGGGGAAGAGACTGAGGAATGGTGGAGACCGCCCCACATCCTCCTGAACTTCCCAGAGAAGAGGAAGGCAGTATTGAATTACAGCAGTGGTTTGAGGAAGGTCACAGCTCAGAGACAGGAGAACAGACGAGTTGGGAGGTGTTGGGAGAAGAGAAGGGGGAGACATAGACAGAGCAGCCATCTGACACATTATCACTGGAGAGCATTTCTGACCCCCCTTCTCCCAGAACCCGGCATGCATTGAAAGTGGAAGAGCAAAGGACTCAGAGACAATTAGCCCCTGGCGGCCACCTTAAGAGTAAGTGCTGTTGCTAGGAAGGGAGGGGGGAAGAGCTCAATTGGGGACAACTGCATTCCTTCATCGTTCTCTGTGAATAATTGAATAAATAACTTGGTAAGAACTGTTATTGATTCTCTGATTCTAGGCTGCCCCCATGGGAGGGAGCTGATTTTCCCCAAAGCCTGACACTAGTTTCTCATCTGTAAAACTATCTATGTATTGTTATTAGTGGTGGAAAAATGTTTTATTGATAACAATATACATCTCTATGTAGTCTAGTAAAATAAATTAAAAAGCAGTCCAATAATAAAAAAGCAAAGTGGGGGTGGGGGTAGAGACTAAAGTTCAAAGGAAATGGTTCTCAAAAGATAAAAATGGTTGGGTAATGGTGGTTTGGCTTTGAATATTGCATAACACTGTTATTATTTCATATATCTTACAGGAGGCAAATATCTGTGCTGCTGAAGGACCAGCAACAGCAAAACCTTGAACAGAGGAGCCAAGCAATTTGTTCATAGTATCGTCAACAATAAGGTGTAAATATTTTCACAGTTGCATTTTCTTGCACACATATAATTTCCAGAATCCAGTAATGGATACTCAAGTGGGTTCATTTCATATGGCACAATCACCCAGTGAACTAGTTTTACATGCTCAAATATGCACTGTATAATATAAAGTTAATACCATAAACATGGCAGAAGTATCTAACAACTCAGCTCACTTCAACAATCCTCGTAGACAGAGATTTGGCCAGCCTAGAGCCAAAATATCAAAGCCAGCCATTTCAGACTGCCTTAAACAGGTGGTCATTACCATCATAAATAAACTATGAAATACGTGAGTTCATGGTTATGCATCCTGAAGTAGCAAAACTACTAAAGGACAGAACGTAGGTAGGTGGTCAATGAAAGCATTTTCTGTTCTCTGAGATCTGAAGGTCCTTAAAATACAATGGGTTTAATATTTACAATATTTGTTCTGCATATTAAATGTGTATTTAAATCATTTTCTTTGACAATTTGAGAAATAAAACACTTTAAATCATGTCCTTAGAGTGGTGTCCGCTAAATATTATTATTTATAAAATAGAACAATGCTCTTTGGTTATTCTTCAATTTCCTACAAGTCACTTTTTTTAATGCAACAGCAACTTTGGCAGTTATATGATGTTAGTAGATGGCAAAAGCCAATTGCAGTAACCGTACCAGTGGCACCATAATACTACCTGTCTATGCCATTTATAATATATGCCATTTAAAATATATGAGTAATACGAATGGACATAAGTGTTAAATGATTGACTGACACACCAACGTAGCTTCTATTCCTTCCAGGTCCCTTCACTATTTCTACATTTTCCATAGTGCCAAGCTGCCAAATCTTACACCTTAAAAAAAGAAATGGTGCTTTTAAGTTTGATTGTTTTTGCTTTAAATAAAATTCCATCTGCATTACCAAAATTATACAGAACCACAGTACACTCCCTCCTGCTGAATAACTGAAAACGAAAGAGGAAAGATGGCATATGGAATTACACTATTACCTCACATTATCAAAGGAAAGATAACTCCCTGGTATGTTTCTCCTGTACTCAACCTTATGCTCTGTTCACAAGAGCTATGGGGTTCCATACCCCTGACTATGATCTGAAGACACATGAGGCCACCACCTGGCAAATTAAGGAGGTTCAAGTCAGTGTCTGGATGGCTGACTGCCTAGGAACCACATGCATGACACTTTGGGCTCCATGATGGAAGAAAGGCAAGATAAAAATGCAAGCAAATAAGAGCTTGCCACTGAACATTATCCAATAGGCATGCCATATGTAGAAGATGAACACCTTCATAGCATCCCTGCCATAAGGCATGTGATAAACTAAATGTTAGGTCCTAGTTGCTAGGATAACCTCTGTTAGTGGGTGCTTCATTCAGGTTGCCCACCTCCACCTTTTCCTCATACTACTGACATGCCATATCAGTGGTTCATGACTGAAGACTGAAGACTGGAGAGCAAAAGAAAAAAGGGGGGAAAGTATTATAGCTAGTTGAGCAGGTTAATGGAAGGGATGGAAGAAATGTTCAGTCACCCAGCCAGCCTTGAAGATTTGTCTTTTTAGAGCACTTTTGTTCTCTCAAACTTCACGACTGCTTATTGAGAGTCCAAAGGATAATTATTGTATGATATAATCTGCACTGTGATTTAGAGAACAAAAATATCCATGTATTTTCTCTGTAAATATATGGTAGTTCCCATGCAATTAAATCACCAGCAATTATTGTAAAAGCAAAGAATACATGCATTGTATGCCTTTTAGGAATATAAAGAATAGTCTGTTCTGTTTTCTGAGAACAAGCTTCCCCGTCCTTCTAAAACTGAATACCTAGTGCTGTCTGAATTCAAGCCGAAGGGCTGTGAACTTCATTAGAGGTGGTTTCCCCTACTTTTCACATTATTTGCAGTCTCAGAAACAACAAAAGTGTGGTCATAACATCTCAAAGCAGGTTGGTGGGCTAACCTCAGAATTTGATGTTTATCCAAGGCCCTACCAAACAGTTATATCTTCCGAGGATCTCCCTTAGATCCCGTTTCTCAGGACTTAAATCACTCCCAAACCCTCCATTTTGAATACTTTATATCCATATATTATAACCAACCAGCCAATGCACAAAATGCTTTAAAATAAATAAATTACAGACACGCCCCCCCTTAAGCACCTTCCACTTATGCATGACTGTGTTTGTGTCAAATAAATAAATAAATTGTTTGAAGCAGGAAATGGCGCAAAAGCGGTGTGAAAAGAGCAGGGGAGAGCTGGAGAGTGGGGGGGGGCAGCTTGCACAGCCGCTCCGAGTGTCTCGCTGCTCTACTCACTCAGCCTCCTGGATTTTCTTCTTCTTGGCCAGTGGGGATGTCACACCAGAGGTGCTCAGTGTCTCCGCCCACCTGTCCATTCCATCCTATGACAGGATATAAGTTTATAAAATGATGTGTGTCGTGGAGAATGTGAATAGAGATTTTTCTCCCTCTCTCATAGCACTAGAGCGCATGGAAATCCAATGAAGCTGAATATTGGAAGACCAGGACATGAACTCACTCCCACCGGAGGCCGTGATGGACACCAACCTGGATGGCTCTCAAAGAGAATTAAGCAAATTAATGGAAAACAAAGTCACCAACAGCTACTAGCCATGATGGCTACGCTCTGCCTTCATGGTTGGAGGCAGTAATGTTGTTGAATACTAGTAACTGGAAACCACAGGAGGGGAGAGTCCTCTTGTGCTCAGCTCCTTTTTGTGGCTTTCCCACAGCAATTTGGTTAGCCACCATGAGAACAGTCTGCTGGAGACAATGGGCCATTGACTGATCTAGCAGGGTTCTTCTTAGGCTCTTATGCTATGATGATGCCTCTTGCTTGCCTTAATGGAATACATGTGCAAGTGGAGCTGTATACAAACATAGTATATATATTTACATGGCTGGAATGAAGCCTACTGTACAAAGGCAAGAGTCATATCTGTTACTCTGGCCACTTTTGCTTCAGGGTCCACCCACCACTGGCATGCAGTCCCTGGAAGGTTGCCCATGTGGGAATGAGGCCTGAGGCCTTAAAAAAAGAGAGAGGTTCCCTCCCTCTGCACTAGAGAGAAAGAAACAGAGAAAACAGCTGCTATGGTTACAAGTAGCGGTCACCAAAAAATACTATAGCCAAATATGACCTCATCTGGCAACACTGGGCTGCACTAATTTGTACAGAACAAATGTAGAAACTCAACGTTAGTGAGGAAAAGGACATAAATCATACTTTCACAATGGGAATGCATGGGATGAATACAGATGAGAACTTACTCAGTGGTAACTTGCCACAATGTGCATGTTGACACTTGCCAAGGGACACTTGCCCACTGCCCCACTGCTGTTCTGTCAACCGGTGAAAATAGCAGTACCATTCCCACCTTCCCAGGTTTGGTGATCAGGTGCATAAGTATAGTAAAAGATTTTCTTCGCCACTGTTTCAGATGACAGACACAAGTTAACCTCGGTTAATTCACAGAAAGAGACAAGGGGGCATTTGACTTCCTTGGAGCTCCATCTGTGGGTTGCTGAGGTTCAGGGATGGGAAACTTGTGGCCCTCCAGACTTTCATCAGCCCTAATCAGCAAGGCCAACGGCCAGGGAGAAATAGTAGCCCTTGGTAGCCTTCTCTTATAAAAAATAAAATAAAATAAAATAGTCAAATCCCATTTTGAAACTGCCTTAGTTGGTTGTCATCACTACCTCTTGTGGAAGTAAATTACATACAGTAGCTTAACTATGTGCTGGGGGGGGGGGGGGTTGGTACTTAATTTTGCCTGTCCTGAATCTTCCAACATTTAGTTTCATTGGATGACCTCAGGTTTTTAGTATTACAAGATGGGCAGACAAACATCTCTGTATTGACTTCTCCACATCATTGATCATTTTATATCCCTCTATCATGTTCACTCTTATTTGCCTTGTTTCTAAACCAAATAGCCTCAAATGTTGTACCTTTTTGCTGCAGGGGAGTTATTTCAGTTCTCTGATCGTTTTGGTTTTCTCTTTTCTGCAGGTAAAACTGCATAGGATTGCGACTCATTTACTTTCCGAGGTTATTCCTAAATCCCTATGACTGTTCAGGAAGTTCAACATCCCAACTAACTGTAAATTTCCAAGGTAACTGCTCTATTCTTGTTTTACACCATCACTTATCTCAATGTGAAGAAGAGCCCCTGTTTTAACTGGAATTGCTTTCCTCCACTTTAGTTAACTTCAAATTGTTAGCAGCTGTGTGGATGTATGAAGAAATCATGGGCTGAAGTGTTAAGGAGGGAGAAAAGTGTCATATTCACATTTTAATAAGTACCTACCTAATTTGAACTTCCCTAACAAATATGTAAACTAGAACACAGCTATCTTCCAAAATTTGCACTTCTCCGAATTTTGTGGTGCTGTTCTCCAACCCCAATAGCATGCACACTTTTGGGGTTGGAGAACCCCATGATAGAATAACATGCAAAGCTAAATTTGGGGGAACTGTTTGCAAAAATGCACACATTAGCAGAAATTTGAATGAATTTTCAATGAGAAAAAAATCAAGCTGAACTTAAGGTTGCAAAAGTGAGAAACTTAAAATTGGACAGATCGATCCATCTCCTCATTATCCCAGAATAACTGATTCTGAAAACAAGCCCATAGGTTTGAAGTCATGAGAAAATGGAGGCCATGGAGGTTCCAAAACTGCTTTGTGATCCTTATATATCACAGAAGCTGTGGCTGACAAAGATTTGAGTTGATGTGCTAATGACCTTCCTCCAAACTTGTTGAAAGTAATTGTCTGTTTTGTTTTGTTTCAACAGAGTTCTGCAAAGCGAATTTCTTTTTGTTTTTAAAGCCATCAACAAATGTTAGTCCTTTAAAAAAAATATCACTTAGGCATATTCTTTATTACAGTAGATAGGAAGACATAACTTCTGACAGAGAAGATGAAATGGTTTTAATTAATTTTTTAAAACCCCTCTCTATATATTATTGTACTTTTCAGTTTCCTTGCCAGAATATCCCTCCATTTGTTAAGCTCTATCCTTTTATTTCCTCTCATGGGAGAAAATAAGATTATAGGTAACTAATCTTTATTACTAGGCTTTCCCCTGGCTGTTATCCCACTTATGCACTACTCCACAGTAGAGTCTGCAGAAGGCAGCTGTCTCAAGCCACTATTACAGCTGGGAATAAGTGTATAATTATTAGAATTAATATTGTCATAAGTGGATGTTATTTATATGCCGTAAAACAGCCAGGATAACAAAATAATAAGCCAGCACTGTGGAGTGTAGGAACATAGGAAGCTGTTTCATACTGAGTCAGACCCCTGCTCCCTCTAGCACAATGTTGTCTGCACTGACTGGCAGCAGCTCTCTAGGGTTTCAAGCAGGGAGTATTTTCTAGCCCTTCCAGGAGATGCTGAGGACTGGGACCTTCTGTATGGAAAGCAAAATGCTGTGTATGTAAAGCAGATAACATTATGGTGTGGAGAAGGTGGATGAAAAGCTCTCTCTCTCTCTCTCTCTCTCTCTCTCTCTCTCTCTCTCACACACACACACACACACACACACACCCTCTACAACTCATAGACATTCAAGGAAGCTGAAGGTTGGAAGATTCAGGACAGATAGAAGAAAGTACTTCTTTGTGCAGTGCATATTTAACTATGGAACCCACTTCTACAGGAAGTAGTGATAGCCATCAACTCTGATGGAGAGCCAGTGTGGTGTAGTGGTTAAGAGCAGTAGTCTCATAATCTGGGGAACCGGGTTCGCGTCTCCGCTCCTCCACATGCAGCTGCTGGGTGACCTTGGGCTAGTCACACTTCTTTGAAGTCTCTCAGCCCCACTCACCTCACAGAGTGTTTGTTGTGGGGGAGGAAGGGAAAGGAGAATGTTAGCTGCTTTGAGACTCCTTCGGGTAGTGATAAAGCGGGATATCAAATCCAAACTCCTCCTCCTCTTCTTCTTCTTTTTCTTCGGATGGCTTTAAAGGAGGATTGGGCAGATGAACTGAGTTTAAGGTTATCAATGGCTACTAGCCATGAAGGCTATGCTGTGGCTCCAGAGTTGGGGGCAGTAATCCTTCTACGCTAGCGGCCAAAACTGTGGAAACCTTTATTAAAAAGTGTACAGTGGTACCTCGGGTTAAGAACTTAATTCGTTCTGTAGGTCCATTCTTAACCTGAAACAGTTCTTAACCTGAGGTACTACTTTAGCTAATAGGGCCTCCCCCTGCTGCCGCTGCACCGCCACCGCACAATTTCTGTTCTCATCCTGAAGCAAAGTATTTAACCTGAGGTACTATTTCTGGGTTAGGGGAGTCTGTAACCTGAAGCATCTGTAACCCGAGGTACCACTGTATTTCCAAAGTTTGATGGCTCATAACACCTGATTGGCTCTCTAAACACTCATGCTCATTGGCTACATTCAAAGCTACTGCATATCAACCTAAGCAAGTTGTGCTTGCTTTTTCTGGTTATTTGACTATAACTTTTGACAGAATACAGATAACTGAACAAACTTTGTTGCATTACATTCTTCGTTAAATTATCTTTCCATCGTTATATAATTTTATGGTATTACTCCAAAAAAGTGGTGTTATGAGCCATCAAACCTCAAAAATACACTTTCCCCAAAAGGTTTCCACAATTTTGGCTACTAGTGTAAGTACCAGTTGCCAGAAGTCACAGGAGGGGAGAGTGATTTTGTGCTTGGATCCTGCTTGCAGGTTTCCCACAGGCATGTGGTTATCTACTGCGGGAATAGGATGCTGGACTACATGGGAAATTGGCCTGATCCAGCAGGCTCTTCTTGTGTTCTTACACTCTACTCAGTGGCGTAGGAAGGGGGGTGCGGTGGGTGTGGTCCGCACCAGGTGTCATCATTGAGGGGGTTGACAAAATGACAAAAATATGAGGGTTTTTTTAAAAAAAACATGGGGGGGGGCTCACAAAACTTTTCAGTTCAGTCAACAAACACAACAAAAGGCGGCTGGCAATGGGTGCTACACTGCGGGGGCTGGCACTTACCGTGGGGCCTGCAGCATGCCCGAACCACACGTCTCTCCTGGGCGTGACATGGTGGCTTGGGTGCCTGAAATGGCAGTGTGGGGCTTGTGTCTGCCTACCGCCTCTCCCTCAGCTGCCCTACAGCTGAGGGGGAGGTGGCGGAGAGGCTTTGCGCTCACGCTGCTCCCAGGTGCAGGATGCGTGCACTGCCCTGGGCACCTAAGCAGCTAGCTACATTGTTGGCTCTACCCCCTGAGCTATGCCCCTTCCTCGAGGAAGGAAGAAAACACAATGTGGGCTAGCATGCAAGCTAGAAAGCCTAGAAGACACTAACAGTAGACATGGGTGGTTTTTAAAAATAAAAATAGAAAAGAGTACATAATATGGTGGGTAATTAAAATGGAGCCCACTAGGAAGCCAGGGGAAGGCAAGGAGACTTCTGCTTCCGTTACACAAACACAGTAGCTGCACACAGACCACAAATGTGAGCAATGAAAATTAATGTGACTGCAACAAATGAAGAACAAAATGAATGTGATTTGCATTACTGAACGAATAATGAAACAAATGTGCTCTATAAAAACAAAGTTGAACGGAGTAACAAAATGGGGGGGTGGATCTTGCACACACTGGTGGCTCACTTTAAGAAATGTTTTGCTTTTGTTTCTCTTAACTCTGCTTTTTCCTTTAAAAGAAATCATTTTAAAACCTTTAAAAAAGAAACAAGTATTTGTGCCACTCTCCAGGGCTCTTCAGATTCATCAGTGAAGACACAAGCTACATTATGAACATGAAAAATAAAAGAGCCTTGCTGGATCTGGCCAATGGCCCATCTGGTCCAGCCTCTTGTTTTCATCGTGGCCAACCAGATGCCTGTGGGAAGACCAAAGCCAGGACCAGCACTACTCTCCTGTCAGGTTTCATGGAATCAGATCCCTCCCCTGGTGGCAGTAAATAAGCAGATCAAAAGAAAGGAGCGTTCTTACCAGATAAGTTCTTTAATAATCACAGCGAGTGACAAAGGAATGCATATCTCTCTTAAAAATGGCATTGCTCCCAGTAAAGGTTCACCCCCTCCGTCCCCATTAATCTACGTCACTCCTATGTCGGGTAATCTGAGTTTGTTGCCACTGCGCTTTCTATTCTATCACTCTCATAGCCCGTCTAGTCTTAGGTGAAGGGGGTCAGGAATGCTTTCTAAAGACAGTGAATCTGCCAGCTGTCTCTCTCCTGGTGTTTCCTCTTCTAGCTGTTTCTCACCCAGTATTTCCCTTCTTTCCCCCTCTGGACTATGTCCCTCTGCAAACCACTGTTCTAAATCAATACTGTCCTCCTGCTCTTGGGAAGGTTCAGAAAAGAGGGGAGGGCTCCCACCATTCTTCTTAAGTCCAGTCCAGTCCAGTCCCTGACATCTCCCGACTTGTGATTCCCAGCAACTGAGATTCAGAGGCATAGAACTTTTGATAGTGGAGGTAGAACATAGCCATCATGACTAGCAGCCATGTCCTCTGTGTGTACATGAGAAGGTGCACATGCAATGAAGTGGGGTGGCCACAAACACTTTTGGCCACACACACCACTGGCATATGGACCCCCCAGAGGTGCCTAAGTGTTCAATTCTTCAAGAACAGTTTTCCTCAACCTGGTGCCCTCCAGATGTTTTGGACTACATTTCTCATCTACCCCAGACAGCATGGCTATTCAAGGTGAAAAAGCCAATTTGCCCACATTCAGCAAAGAAGGGGCTGAAATTGTGGCCTAAATTGAATGATGCGTTGTTTCAGTTAAGAGTGTGCAACCTGGAGCCTTTCAGCTGGAAAGGAAAGGGGTGGGATTTTTTTGGAGTTTCTGTTTGTCTTGTTTCCCCGCCTCCCCCTTCAACTATTTTTCCTCAGTTCATAACTGCAAAGGAACGGAGAGGGCAAGATGAAAGCCTTCCTAGAGCTGTATTTTGTGACAGGCCATTCATGTCATTTGCAGCCTCCGAGCCAAATATATACAGTTTTGAAAATGGGAATCCAAAGTTGGCCAGCCGCTGTTTGGTTTACAATGTATATCAACACATAAAAAAGCACTTAAGCACATTGCCGGGGGGCTAAGGGAAGCAGAGGTCCTGGTTTACTAATTCAAAAGGGGGGGAGGTGAAAGAAACAGGGGGACACACCAAAAAACATGATAGCATTATCTGACATGAAGCCACATAAATATTCCTCTTTTTATGAGCAGAGATATTAGTAAACAGGGGAAGGACAAATTTGCAATGAAACTAAATACTGTGCACAGGCGATTTGCAAGATGGTGATTCCACATGCTTTGACATTCTAAGGACACACTTTGACTGGGCTGCATCAGTGCTATTTTCTACAGCAGAGATGCTTTTGGAGTGACACCTGGCAGCAACCCATTCAGATTGATTTTTTCAGCAAAGCAGATTGAAGGCAGCCTAACTTTTTAATGATCAGCTGCTGCTGAATGGATGCCAGGTATTGACAGTACACTCCCAATTAATATTTCTCTGTCCTTTTCTCTATATCTTTCCTTTTATCTACCTTTCTAAGAAAACACATGTACTCAAGGGCAAACTGTAGAGAAGGGCAGGGGAGACGGAGATCATATTCACCCACAACACCCCAAGACATTCACTCTGATCAACATGCCACCAGGCAAGTCCATGAGCAGGACAGGAGGGTAATAGCCCTCTTCTGCTGCTGTTCCCCAGAAATGGTATTCAGAGGCATGCTGCCTCAGCATGTGGAGGGAATTTATAGGTCAGTAGTAGAGCATCTGCCTTGTATGCGAGTGGTTCTATGAGAGACTTCTGCCTTAAATAGAGCCACTGCCAATCAGTGGTGACAATAACAAGTTAAATGGACCAAGAGCATTTCCTGTGTTCCTATAGCCATTAATGGCGCACTTTTAAAAATGCTTCCATCTTTTACGATGCCAGTAAACTCAAAAATCAGTTTATTTTAAATTGTAAAAAGGCATGTCTGTTAGAAGGTGTGATGGCAAATACGCCAAAGTTGCAGCAGAACTGATCTCACAAAACCGAAACAAAGCAAACGTAACTTTACAGGGAGTGGGGGTTGGGGCACTGTGAAAGTGCACTGTGAAAGTCCCATTTAATAAGAATATCCAAATGTGTCTGGATAATATTTTCTGCAGTATGTTCTCCACAAAGCCTCCAATAATTTGCTTTTCAGAATCCAGCCATTCAGACTGAAGCTGGATTGCTGTTTGCACAGGTGGCTGGGCTACTGGGAGTCTAAATGCTTATTCTTTCATCCATAGCCATTATTCTGAAAAATGTTCTGTTTAATGTCTGCCAGTTTTGATAACACAAGAAACCTTTATAGAAGTTGCTGAGATGACATTTATCAAACGGTTTTTTAATTTGGAGAGAACGCTGTCTTTGTACTGCAATATACTAACAGTGTATTTCTATGTATGGCTGCTCATTGTTTTCAGTGGGGCTTACTTCCAGGTAAGGGTGTATAGAGTTGCAGACCAAGTACATTTCTTAGGAACAGATATGTTTCTCTTCTAGAATACAAGTTGTCAGACCCACAACTAGGTCATTTTTGATGAGCTTTCCAAAAGAGGTGAAACCCCACTAAACTTTTAGCTTGAAAAGTCTTGCATTGGCTTAATTGCTTCTACTGCTACTTGTCCCACATCTGTGTTTTAAATTGCTGTGTTGTTTTAATGGGATTGTCTTATTGCACATTTTAATTACCAATGTTTTATATTTTATTGTTTGTGCATTCTATTTACATACTGTGTAAACTGCTTGGAAGCCTATCTGGGGATTAAGTGGTAAACAAACAAACAAACAGGACTAACAAACAAACAAACAAGTTTAAATGAACTTCCCAAAGCTGACAGATGCAGTTCAACAAGGGCAACAATGGCAATATGAATATTTATTTACTTAGGCCAGGCATGTCCAAAGTCTGTTTCAGGGGCCTAATCCGGCCTGTTGGTCGGTTTAATCTGGCCCCTGTGGCAGTTTATTTCCTAGGGTAAAATCCAAAAAAAAAACCCTCAACTGGCCTTTGGTTGGCCCCCACAGCCCTTCACTTCATCAAATCTGGCCCTCTTTGAAAAAAGTTTGGACACCACTGTCTTAGGCCTTTGGCTGATTGACATCCAATGCCCTTTTAAAATGTGGTGTGGAAGGGGAGATTATTGGGTTGTTTCCATTATGTATTTTCTGTTTTCTATATTGTTATATTGTTATTTTATATTGTAAACTGCCCTGAGATCTATGGGTACAGGGCAGTAAACAAACTTAAACAACAACTGGGCATTTTTATACCAACTCCCACACCAGGAGCGCTGGATGTGCTCTGCCCATACATTTGCACTGAGCTAACTTCCTTGATGCTCTTTGCCCCACCCCACTCTCTCCCAGCGAGCCACCTGCCAGGAAGCTAACAGAGCAGAGCAGCTCTCTCTCTCTCATATGCTATGCCACTTCTGGGTATAATGTAAAGGAGCATAGAAAGCTGCCCAAGCCATGGCATTGGTCCACCTAGCCCAGTATTGTCTACACTGACTGGCAGCTGCTCTTCGGCATTTCAAGCTATACGTGGAGATGACATGGATTGAACCTGAGGCCTTCTGCACGTGCTCTTGGCCTTCCCCTTCGAGCACTGGAAAACAGGCACAGACCAGCACCATTGTCTACTGCTGTGTAGGTACCCAGCAAGGAAAGGCAGGAGTTGTAGCACCATGGACAGCTCCAAGAGGACAACTGGAACTGATGAAGGCTAGAATTGAACCGAAGCCACTTGAGTCCCTCCATCTAATGCCCAGGGAAAGGGATCCATGAAAGTTTGGGTTCTACAGGTTCTTGACCAGCAGCATCAAGTTCAGCATCAGGAACCCTGCCCAGTTTCCCATCTGGTAGTACAGCAGCCCTGGACTCTGGTCATCCTCCTCCAACAGCAGCCCTGGACTCCTCCAACTCTGCACTTGAGACTGGGGCCATGGCTCAAACACAATTCCTACTTGACTTTACAGAAAGCTCTGTAAATAAATCACCCTTGTTTCATCATGGAGATTTCTATTATTAGTAGTATTATTATACTGTAGGGCGGCCTACAGTACATATAAAAACATAGTAAAACCTCAAACATTAAAAACACCCCATAAGACAGGGGTGGCAGCAATCGTACAGTTTTACTATACTGAATAAAGGGTGTGTGATTGAGTGAGACAGCCAATTCTGGGAGAGGAAGAAACCTGTCCTAATTCCATTACAGTGGTACCTCGGGTTAAGAACTTAATTCGTTCTGGAGGTCTGTTCTTAACCTGAAAATGTTCTTAACCTGAGGTACCACTTTAGCTAATGGGGCCTCCCACTGCTGCTGTGCTGCCACCATGTGATTTCTGTTCTCATCCTGAAGCAAAGTTTTTAACCTGAGGTACTATTTCTGGGTTAATGGAGTCTGTAACCTGAAGCGACTGTAACCTGAAGTGTCTGTAACCCGAGGTACCACTGTATTCCCAGATTGCATGAGTGTATGTTCTTGAAACTGAGTCCAATTAATTTCAATAAATTGTTAACTCCTGATGTGCTAAAGTTCACTAACCAACTGTAGAGGATGTTGGAAAATGTCACAGTGAGAGGCAGATTTTTAAGTCCTGTGTGAAAAACCAAAGTAGTTTTGAAGAATTAAATAAAATTGGGATGCCCCTCACAATCACATATTCAGCTTATTGTTATTACACTCTAACCTGTGGGATGTGGTGCCTAATATCTGAGGCTGGGTATAAGAAACCCATGTCCAAATTCCATTTGACTGACCATGGACACTCCGTAAGTCACTCTAAAGAAGCCTGAACTACTCCGTAAGGCTGATTTGAGGGAGTTCCATTCATTACTCAAATTAAAGCACGAGCTTCAGATCAAGTTAACATGATACAACACCATAGTTACTAGTCGGGCACAGCTATGTTCTACTTCCAGTGCCAATAGCTGAGATTTTCAAATGGGCAGAGTGAGGTTGCACTTGTTAGGATCGTTCTACTCGCATGTAGAACCCTGGCAGAGACACATGCCCGATTGGCATGTTCTCTCCCTCCTGGTTGGTCGTTCGGGAGCTCCAAAAGCTTTCTCCAGCCCAAACATCACAGCGACTGATACCAAAAGGCATTAGCACGCTTAGGATCCAGCAGAGTGTTAGCAGTTTGCATAACAGAACTCAGTAGCACAACATTTTGGCTAATCTACTTTATTTACATATAATACATTCGGAGCATTCTGACTTAGCTCCTTCCTCTTTCTCATCAGACAGCAAAGAGAAAGAACAAAGGACAATAGTCCAACATCACGGAAACACAGTAATACCAAACATCCTGTCTCCGTCATTTCCCACACTGTGGAATGAAAACATACACTGTTATGTGATAGACAACAATCCCATGACTGCAAGCACGGAGCAAGAATCCTAACAGGTCCTGCTTTTGAGCTTCCCATAAGCATCCAGTTGGCCTTTATGAGAACAAGATGCTGGACTAGATGGGACTTTGGCCTGATCCAGCAGGCTCTTCTTATGTTCTTGACATAAATATATAGAAGCCACTGCTGTATGCAAAGTAATTTATATGTGATATGTCTCTCATCAAGTCCAATAAAGATAAGGTTTTGAAAATCATGCTCTCCACTCCTTAGAGTAAGGGTGGGATACAAACATAACAAATGAAAACGAATGTGGTCTCTTGATTTGAAATATGTAACAAAGCACAAGCTTTCCTATAGTGATAAATCCATGGCAAGTCATTTGCTATCCAGTGGATGCATAGTCTACAACCCCAGTTAGTCATATGAACTTCAAAGACTCAAAGTATGTTGAAAGGGTCCTTGAACTCCATTTTACCTTGTCCCTTGTTGCTTTCCAGTTATTTCCTGTTGTCAGGATTGAGAATGTAATATGTAACAGCTCTGATAGCAAATATACTAATGGTCTGTCTGAAGTGGGGGAGGGGGAGAGAGATGCATTATCTTCCATTGTAAAAAACATCGAGATTCAGAGAAAATGCTCTAATTTGACATTTATGCTGGAAGATTACTCGTTTAGCTTTTTTGCGTGCTTGAGACATTTGTGTTTAAACTATATGCATATATTAAAATAATATTTCTATAATTTTCAAAACTTTCAAACATTATGGTTTAAATTCAGTAGAAGTAGCATGTGTTTGTGTGTGAATCCTGCTTTGGGAATGAGAGAAGGGTTTGATTACCACTTTGTCTCTTCTGGTTCACCATGGCCACAGTCATGACTTCCCCCACAGAATTCTGGGAGATGGGGTTTGTTAAGTATTCTGAGAGTTTGTTGGGAAACCCCTGTCCCTCTAACAGAGCTACAATTCATAGAGTGGTTTAGATTCAAACTTTGTTCTTGTTTTCTAAGACTTTGTTTTAATTCTCTTATGGTTTTCTGGCATTTCCCTTTCTTGTATACCACCTTGTTAGGTTGTTCTCGTTAGGACCAAAAGGCAGTATTAAAATATTGTTTATTAAAAATAAATAAATGTATCCCTCCTAAGTAAATTGAGTTGGTAGGGGAGAATTCATTTGTTGTTCACAATTTATTGGGTAAAGATTGAGGATTTATGGTGGAAATAATCATTCTCATTTCTTAGCACAATGTCACAGAACAATGGAGATAGCAAATGCTGAAAGAAAAAGATATTGAACTGGACATTTCACTAACTTACTCTTTATAGTTCTTTTGACGTGTCTAGTTTGAAGACCCGGAGCTTTGTGGAGCTGTCATACTGATTTGTGAGTGCCAAAAGAATCAGCAAACTGTAAAGAGAAGTCCTACTAAACCTCAGGACATGTCACCAGCACCCTCCATTTATTTCTGTAATTCAGGAAGCAGGATGGTAAATGCCACAGTTTTTTCTTTTATATGTGCTTTCTGTGGCATCCTTACAAAATTGCATTGTCGTCTTTCATGCACAAAATATGCAAAAGATATCTTCAGTATGTTCAGTATAAAATGCACAAATGAAATAAGCAGACTATACGTTCTGACCATGGCTGTGGGAGGTATTTGATACAGTTATTAGTTAAAGATGAGCTTACCTAATATGCAATTTCTGAAACAATATGTAATCCAAAACATAGCCTTCCTTTGAAATTTGCAATTCTCTGAATTTTGCAGTACATTTCTCCAGCTAAGTAATGTGCACAGAAATGCATGTACTGGGGTAAAGCCTCTATATTTGGAGACATTTATGCAAAATGCTGATTAATTTTCATGAAAACTTTTAAAAAACAACTAACTGGTGTGGAAATTCAGAGAACTGAATTTTAGATGAGAAAAAATGAGAAACTGAGAGAAAACAAAATTGATAGTAATCCTAGTTCTGCACATTTTTAGGTTGGAAATTGGACTGGGATATCAACACCATCATGAAAACAGCTGTACAGTATAAAAAAGCGCATATATTAGTTGAAACTTAGCAAGAAACTGTAATTTTCCAATTTTGTAAATGAGATGCACTCTCCTTGCCATTTACAGTCCTCTTTTTGCTGCATCACAGAAGGAGATCATTAAGCCTCCCCTTCAATTTTATATGAAGAACAGTTCATATTGTTTACAGTATTCTTCCCTTCTTACAGAAACACTGCTATACTGAACTTGAGCACCTTTTACGGGTGAAAAACCTTCACCCTAAGGACCACATCCCTTCATGAGCAAATGTTTGGGGACTGCAGGGCAGTGCTCTTTTAAATGCCTTGTGGAGCTTATCATCAGGTAACTACAAGTAAATATTGTAACATAAAATAAAAATCAACTTGATATCGGAATAAAAATGCAGTTAAAAATAACGCGGTGTTTTGTGCACCGTAATACTGGTTCAATATAAATAAGCTGTGCTATCCACATCTCCAAAACAACACCAGAATTTCAAGTCTCAAAGATCCTATGTAATTGAAGTAAGAGGTGGCTTCAATTGTTGAATGTTTTCCATTTTCTGAAACAAGAATAAGAGCAAGGGTGGCCTACCAAAAAGTCTGAAGGGATCATTTTACATTCAAGGTGTAAGTATTCATAAGAGAAGATCAAGAGCAGATGTTCAGAACCAGAATGTGCAGGTAGCAAAGAAAACATGAGTTATGTCTGTATGAAGCAAGGCTGCCTCTGACGCACTTGTAATGAAAATAAGCAGTCACCACTTTAGATGATTTTAAAACAATTTGAGAATAAGGGTGATTAAATAGGATATATCATTAACTTGTTCCTTGCAATTCCTTGACAAAGGTTGTGGAATAATTTGAACATTTGCCAATTGTTTATCTAAATCATTCTTGCATAGAATTACGTTTCTGAGCACAATTCAAAGTGTTGGAGCTGACCTTCAAGCCCTAAATGGCCTTGACTCAGTATACCTAAAGGAGCATCTCCACCCCCATTGTTCAGCCCGGACACTGAGTTCCAGCTCCCAGGGCCTTCTGGAGGTTTCCTCACTGTGAGAAGTGAAGCTACAGGAAACCAGGCAGAGGGTCTTCTTGGTAGTGGTGCCCGCCCTGTGGAACGCCCTCCCGCCAGATGTCAAAAGAAAAAACAACTATCTTACTTTTAGAAGACATCTGAAGGCAGCCCTGTTTAGGGAAGCTTTTAATATCTGAAGGACTAGTGTATTTTAATATTTTGTTGGAAGCCGCCCAGAGTGGCTGGGGAAACCCAGCTAGATGGGCAGGGTATAAATAAATTATTATTATTATTATTATTATTATTATTACCCTGTGAAACAAGAAGTGCTGCATTTTCCTTTCTTGAACCATTTGCAACAACAAGAAGAAATGCCACCACAGGTGTCATAAGATCATCAGTTAGGCATACAGCCCTCCACTGAGATTCAGCCCATTAAGCGCTAGACTTTTCAGGATGGAAGGTTTGCAGCACTTTGCTGAATCAAACATCTGCTATATGCATCAGGATGCCTTCTCAGCAGTATCTTAGTCTGTATTCTCCAAATAGATTTACCATTCATACCTACTTGCTTTGGATAACCTTCAGGGGAATGGCAGGAAACCCACCTTATATGGAACGACCCAATAATTCAGGTCAGTTCTGAGTATCTTCAAACCAGTTGCCACGGTTCTGAATACGAGTCAGTCAGATACTTAATACTTACTATATGGAGTGAGCTGTTTTGCGCTCGAGGCAATGCAATCTTAGAGTAAAAGAAATTATTTTTAGACTTACTGTGACATTAAATACAATTTCTCCCCTAGATTTCTCAATTCCCCATTACACTAACTGACCTGACCTACAAAGAAACATCTGCCCTAACACTATAAAATGGTTTCAAGAATGCAGAGGCTGCCTCCGGGACTACACAAGACAAATTATGTACGGCTCCTGTGCTTCGAGGCTTACATTTCCTTGAAAAGTTTGATAAGCCAGATGCATTCAAATGCAAAGAATGAAAACGTGAAGAGCAACCAGCTTTTTAAATCACTTGGAAATTATTTCCACGGGCAGAAAACTATGCAAGAATATAAAAATGATCTTCACCATAAGTGGACTTGGAAAGTACTGTTCTTTTTCCCCTGTTTTTCATTGAAAACAAATTCACCATAATAACAGAAGCAGTTTCGATGTGAGTTCATCTTCTATAGGCAAAAATGCACAGCGTTGCTTAAGGCCAAATACCCTTTCGCTAAGCATAGAGCATAATACAAACTACAAGATTTAGATTTCAGTGCTTACGAGTGTTGTAATGAAAAGCTGTGCCATTCAGCCTCCTCCATAAAACTTCATAAAATGGACCGTGAAATTGCTGACTACATGATCAAAGGAGAACATTACAAAAGTGTAATTTCAGCATCAGGTAACTTTAGCTTCATTAGGGCTAGCTGTAACTAAACACACTGTCAATCAATCCCCTATTTATTATTAAGATCTGAAACCACCAGCCAGACCAGTTATCCAATATATAAAATCTGTCAAACATAGTAAAATATATATATTCACATGCTCTAAAAGAGGGGGAAATAAAGTATCATCAAATTATTGCCCAAGCCAGAATAAAACAGATCAAAAAGAGAGTGGTGCCTGCTCTGATAACCTTCTACTAATAAGCAAGCCTCTCTGGGGAGCGATTTCCAAAGCCAGGGTCACCACCACTCAAAAGACCCTGTCCTCAGTAACCAGCCACCATACAGTATTACTGAAACATTTGTTGTTGATGTACTCATGTACATGTTATCCTTAATTTAGATGAGAGCCAGTGTGGTGTAGCTGTTAAAGTGTCAGACTAGGATCTGACAGACCAGGGTTCAAATTCCTACTTGGCCATGAAACTCATTGGGTAACCTTGGGTCAGTCACCAACTCTCAGTCAAATCTACATCACAAGGTTGATAAGATGAGTAATATGGAGAGAGGGGCCTCCATGAGCTCATTGGGGGAAAGGCGGGTTGCAAAATGTAGTTTTTTTAAAAAAGGTTGAGTTGTTAGCCTATCATATTTTAAATGGATAGTTGTCAGTGTGGGTTTTATCTTTTGTAAATTCATAGAATCATAGATTTGAAAGTTATCCCAGAGGTTGTCAAGTTCAACCTTCTGCAGAATGCAAGATCTGTAGGGCAGGAGAAAACTGTACCATCCCAGATATATTTCCTTCTCTGTTTAAATACCTCCACTCCTTAAAGCAGTCTGCCTACTGTCAAGCGACTGACAAACAGTTGACAACGCAACAGGAGCTTTTTTCTGCTCAGTTGCACGGGACGATTCCAATGTAATATGATGAGAGAAGAAAATATACTGAGAAGATGCCAGCAAATGTACAAAGGAATTAGTTCTCCAAATGGCTGTTCCTATACAGTGGTACCTCGGGATACATACGCTTCAGGTTACGTATGCTTCAGGTTACATACGCTTCAGGTTACAGACTCCGCTAACCCAGAAATAATGCTTCAGGTTAAGAACTTTACTTCAGGATGGGAACAGAAATTGTGCTCCGGCGGCACGGCAGCAGCTGGAGGCCCCATTAGCTAAAATGGTGCTTCAGGTTAAGAACAGTTTCGGGTTAAGTACGGACCTCCGGAACGAATTAAGTACTTAACCCAAGGTACCACTGTACAGTCATACCTTGGGATAAATACGCTTCAGGTTAAGCATTTTCGGGTTGTGCGCCACGGTGACACAAATGTAACAGAATGCATTACTTCTAGATTTCGCCACTCGCGCATGCGCAGACGCTCAAAATGATGTCACAGGCATGCGCGGAAGCGGTGAAACATGACCCGCGCACGCGCAGATGCACAGTCACATGTTACATTCACTTCAGGATGCGAACAGGGCTCCGAACTGGATCCCGTTCACATTCAGAGGTATCACTGTATAAACTTAATGAAACTTTACAGTTCTGCAGAATTATCATTAAACCTGGACCAAGACCTGGGAGACTGGGATTCTGGTCCCCACTCTGCTGTGAAGCTCATTGGGTGACTTTGAGCCAGTCACTGTCACTCAGCTCAACCTATCACACCCTGTTCTTATGAGGGTAAAATGGGGGCCATTTTATGTCTTCTTGAGCTCCTTTGAGGAAAGGAGGGATGTAATAATTAAAAGGGATTCAAGTCAGCAGCAACATCTGAAGGGCAGCGGAAAGAGGCAAATAGCACCACACTTATCAGCCATGTTGCATTTCTTGACCTTCTTCATCGAAGCTTCCACATCAGAAGTGTTGACCATTTCTTTATGTTGAGTTCAGTTCAATGCAGTTGCAAATGCTGTGTTCCAGACTTAAGGCCCAGTCTTTTATTGTTGTTTTCCTTTGAATTGTCCCCCCCCCATACGCACATACACAGTATGACCTGACATCATGTCATCATGACATTCTTTGTGGAGTGACCAACTGCTTTTATTACCGGGAAGGAAGAAATGACACATTGCAAAAAAATAAATAGATTGCGGAACATAACTAGCTGAAATAAACACTTCTTATGGGGATCCTTAAACGTTATATATGTGGAAAGCTGGAGTTGTCAACAAAGCAAGAAATGTTAAAAAGGATCTCCTCTCCATTAATGACAATATTTACAAAATAGATTTAGGCCTAGACCTAATATTTAGCTGCACTTAAATGTTGGCTCCCAAAGGAATTAGGAGAGCAGCTGGCGCTGTTGATCTAAGAGCGCTGTGGCAGCCTGAGCAGACAGTGTAAAACTGCATGAGTTTCAATGTCAACAAGCTATAACCTTGGAAAAACTGAGTTTACTATGCTATATTGTGTTTAAATATTTTCCTAAAAATGACAGCAGGAATCTGAAGAAATGGCAAAACAAATACAGTTCGAGCCCCACTTTGTTTACACAAAATGAGAAGCGGGTTTCCTACATCTCATTAGCACCATCTGAATTAAATATCCCAACATCAAGTTTGTTTGTACCTCTGAGGCTGCAAGCTCATTGCATGCTTCCTCAGAAGTAAGGCCTGCTGCATTTAATGGGGCTTACTTCTAGGTAACAGCGGAGTCTCGACCATGTCTACTTAAAAGTAACAGCTATTGAGTTCAGTGGGCCTTACTCCCAGGTAAGTGTATATAGCCTAAGTGCATATAGGATTGCAGCCTGAAGCTTCTAAATCAAGATAATGGCCTTGATCCAACTAAGTCAGAAGTGGGGAAATGGATCCAGCTGCCGGGCTGGACCCTTACTTCCACAAACATTTACCGGCCAAGTTTGACACTGGGCAACCTACTGACATCAGTGATATCAAATGACCCATTATGACCACATTCAGTTTGCAGAGTTGGGCAGTGCTTCCTAATTAGGCCTATGGGCCAGAGATTGGCCACCTGTGAACTAAGTCATACTGAGAGTAGACCCAATGAAATTAATGGACTTAAGTAAGTTGTGTTACTTGATTTCAGTGGGTGGAGTTCAACACAGCTCTAAGGAGATGCTGTGGAACACAGTCAGTGCTTGCATTTCTGCTCAGCTGATGAAACAATCACCCCTTTCCTCCCCCATGTGCTGTTCTGGGGGTTCTCCTGACCCTCCAGAAAAAATCTGGGGGAGGTACAGGGGGCACATGGGGAAGGAGGCTGGGGGAAGAAAATTCTTTTGCGCTACTAGGAGTCCTTGTGCTGGCTTCTGCTAGTGGAACTGCTGGCTCAATGCATGTAATCTGAACATGATATAGTCACAAACAACCAATTGTTACCTGCTGCTATGACTGCAAGTTCATGGCTGCAAATCTGGCATTTAGCTTTAAAATACAGACTGAGCATTTTTCTCCTCCATTGCTACTGCATGTACCATTGGGATTTGTGACCGGGAGAAGAATTCTCCTCCCTTGCTTATAGTGCTTATAGAAGGTTGCATACCCTCCAACATTACTCAGAAGAAGATAGGGACGTCCGATTCCATAATGATAATTTTACTATTTATACCCCACACACCTTACTGGGTTGCCCCAGCCACTCTGGGCAACTTTCAACATATATAATAATAATAATACAACAATAAATATTTAAAAACCCTTTCCTATACAGGATTGCCTTCAGACGGCTCAGGGGTCGGATAACTCTAACATTTCTCCTCTAACATTCCCCTCTAACATTTCTCCAGTGAAAATAGGGACATCCTAAGGAAAAGTGTGACATTCCAGGATCAAATCAGTAACCAGGATGACTTCTTGAAATCAGGGGAAATAGGGACACTGCTCTATGCATGCAGACCTTAACTATTGAGAAGGGGGGGAAATAAATTAATTTTTTGCAGAGGCTTTGTTTTGAAAACTGGAGAAAGGTTAATTTCAACGTAACTTGGCAAAACCCTTTTCTAATGTCCAGCTTTAGATTTTTTTATGTATATCAAATGAGTTTTGCCTGATATAAAACTTGGCAGCTCAGCTATGTTTTAGACCCTTTAAAACAATGTGTGTATATCATATTCTACAAGCCCCACTGATGTTGTGCCTTCCTGTCTTGAATGCCAGGAAGTATCAGTCCCTTTGGCATTTTTCATGTGTCCTGTTGCTTGCAGTTTCCCCTCCTTCATTTCTGGGACATGTTATTTTTAAACAGGCAAGGCTAACAGGAAAAGAAAGTTATTTCTACAAAGGAACAATCAGTGTATTATTTACAGAGGCAGACCAGCAGCACTGCTGCCAGGAACACAGTGCCTCGTTCACTGGGCTTAATCCGCAATCATCGCTTTGTTTCTCACTCTGAATTATAGGGTAGTATTGTCTTTGCATAGAAGGAAGGAACAGGTTAAAGAACACAAGAAGAGCTTGCTGAATCAGCCCAATGGTCCATCTATTTTAGCATCCTATTCTCCCAGCAGATAGCCAGATACCTATGAGAAACTGGCAAGCAGGATCTGACCACAAGAGCTCTCTCCCATCCAGCAACTGGTTTTCAGAAGCATCTAACTGTAAAGGCTCAGTATAAGTGGACCTTTGCCGCCCTGTGTGAGGTCAGCATTTTAAACGTATTTGTGGAAGATCAGGGATATTGTTTTGTTCTGTTCTTGTTTTTATTATGTATTTTGTGTTTCTATCTTGTCTTTTTATGCTGTGAGCTGCTTTGAGATGTTCGGATGAAGGGCAGTATAGAAATTTAATAAAAACAACGTTGCATCAAAATAGCTGCACTACAAATTGTTTTTCTTCCTTTTATGTCTGGTTTCATTGGCTCACATAAGGGTAAGTTCTGCCCCTAAAGCAGATGGTTGGAGTGGGGCGAATAGCTGTCAATAAAATCAACCAAATGTATTTGAGGCATGGTCCGCTCTTGGATCAAAAATTCTTGTTGCTGCCTTTTCTTTTCTTTTTTTTACTCTATTTTCATCATCTTATCAGTTTTAATCCAAATATCCCTGTTTGATAAAGTATATAATGAAATGGGAACAGCTATAAGAAGGAAACAATCATGCTATTTTACTAGGTTTTTTCTATGAGAAGAGGATTGCTTCACTCCAGTGTGACAATGAGACAGGGTGAGAAGACATGATTTGCTTTGGCAGCAGGATGAGTCTTGGAAGAAGATGGTAGACGAAAGAGAGAACTTGCTATATTGCCAGGCTGCCTAGGAGCTAGATCCATACCAGATATCTCAAAGGATGCAGATCCACATGGATCTAAACCGTAAAAGCTATATAAATCCTTCATGGTTAGGAGTAATAAATTTGGGAGGTTTTGGAGTCTTCGGGTGGAATCAAGTTGGGTACCCTTGTGCTCAAAGAAGGGCTTTTAATCCACCAGATGCCTCCACTAATGGAAGGAGAGACGAAGTGATATTTGCGGATTCTTTCTCACCTCTGAAGCCTCAGTACCCCCCTCACCAATTGGCTCCAAAGAGTTGGAAGACTCAACAGTGTGTGAAGTGGTGGTGGCTTATGGGAGAAGGAGAAGGGCAATTTGCTAAAAATGGTCTCCTCACCCCTTCCATTGGCTGGATTAAAAGCACGCCAATAGGATTCCAGCCTTTGAAAACATTCTCTTTTCTTTTTTTGACAGCTGACGACCACTAGTTCCTTCCCCATTCTACCATTAAGTAAACCATTCATCTAGCCACTTAATGTTTGTTCAATTGGCCACTGCACATTTTGTAAACCTTGGACCTTGGCTGGCACTGAGTTGGATGTTGTAGCTGTATTCTACTCCCGTGCCACCTGTGCTTGCGTGATTTTTATTTTCCGTTCTTTAGATCATATGTGCTCCCATGACTCACATTTAATTATACTCCAAAAACTGAAAGCAAGCGTTCTAGAATGAATGACAAAGACTGGTCCATGCTGTCATATATTTATAATATAGTTTAACTAGGAAATGAAACTGCTGTTAACTTTTCGAGGGCACACCAGTAGCTTTCTACTTTCCACTTAGGAAGAAATTGAAAGAAGAGAAAGAAAAATTATTTAGCGGAGATCAATAGTGCCGAAGTGGTGTGCCAGTATGAATAATCTTAGGGAATAACTATGTCATTAGCTATATTATGCTGCCAGTGGAAGCTCTGAGCCAATGAAATCTCTCACAGAAGACTTCTCTGTGGTGTGATTCTTCTAATGAAAACAGCAATAAAAGCGAGCAATGGCACTACTATCCTGAGGGTTTTTATTTTCCCGGATCCTAATTATAAGTACAAATCTTAATGTGCAAAGACAAAGGCATATTCTAAACTGCATATCAATCTTGGGAGGTAGGGGAGAGACTGAATTTGGCTAGCCACTATGTAATAAAATACATTTCTTCATCAAATCTGCTGAAACTAGTGGGATGGTGGACCCTCTCTTGCTGGAGGTCTTCAGACAGAGGCAGGCCAGCCATCACTTGATGCTGTAGCTGTAGATTTCTTGCATCAATGATGGGTTGGACTAGATTATATACAAGGCCCCTAAAACTCTATGATTCCATTAGAACCATGCTGGCAAAGGCTAAGGGGAATAAGAGCTGAACAATATCTTAAAGGCAACATCTTGATCTAGACAAGAGAGTCCATGAAGATGTGACTGTCCCATGCAGCTGTGTTTCAAGCTTGTTTCAGATATGTGCATATGGCTCCTCAGTCAAAATCTCCCTCATGCATTTGGTGTGACCATGCTCAGCCACGTTCTCAAAGCATGTCCCTCCACCAAAGCCTGCATGCACCTCAGCTGTGCGTACAGCATTAATCTGAAAGGTTTCTATGTGCACACGTCTATCCATGACTAGGACCCTTGCATACTAATGATACGCATACAGATGTCAGAAGGTGTCACCACTGGAGGAAGAGTGAGTTGGGTGGCTCCACTTGCCCCTCACATATTCAGTGAATATATGAGTGGCAATTTCCTGCGTTAAAAAGGTAAAGCTACCCCGACCGTTAGGTCCAGTCGCGGACGACTCTGGGGTTGCAGCGCTCATCTCACTCTATAGGCCGAGGGAGCCGGCGTACAGCTTCCGGGTCATGTGGCCAGCATGACTAAGCCACTTCTGGCGAACCAGAGCAGCACACGGAAACGCCTGAGTTACATGTTGCTTAAAACCATGATTTTCTTCTGTGTCCCTACATTCCTGCTTTATTCAAAGCTCTGTCGTTGTTTAAAGCCTCCATTTTCTTCTCAGTTCTCTCCATTTCTTAACTTTTACCTAAACCTTCTGCTGTTGTTTTAAACCACCACTTTCCCCTTGTCAGTGTCCCTCCATTCTCACTGTCATTACCATGGGTGCTGCTGCTGTGTAATCTACCTTCTCGTTTGCTTCCCTATTCCCACCCCCCACCCCCAACTTACTGCAAATTCAGGACTGTGATGCAGCACTACAAATCCTTTAACGGGGGTTTGTGCAATATGGATCAACATAACTGGTTGCATTTTTGGACTCTCTTGGGGGGGGGCAGCTGCCCATTATGAGCTCCCACACTTCAAAATTACTATTGTCTCCAGAAGGCACTCTGGGTCCTACAGGAACGAGACTGCTGCTCTGCTATTCCCATAGCTCCTCCAGAGTCAGAGAACTCTGAATACCTTCCCAGCTTATACAACTGACTTTTATCATTTATAACAGGCATTCCTCAGCTCAGGGACTCAAGCGTACAAATCTTCATAAAATATATTATTTCAAATATCTCTTAATTGGGACCCACCTAGGAAAAAGCCCTAGGATAATTTTATGGGTGGAGTGGATCAGCTGTCAGGTGCTTGTTAGATCAGCTGGAACCTTTGTTTTAACTGAAGTTTGTTAAAGCATACAAGACAGCCATGAGTTAAGTTCGGTAAAATGAATCACTCTTACTGAAAGGAATGTTGATGCAATCATGCACATGAGCACATGATTGAATAAAAGAGGGGGGGATGCCAAGAAACTGTTATCTTTTGCACACACTGTATCTTACCTCCCCTGTGACTTGGGGTTCTACTTTTACAAGTTTACAGACATGCAAATCTGTATGCATCACCATAATAGCCCAAAATGTGAGTCAGCAACAAAACAATTTAATCAAGGCCATATGTGGCATCAGTCATGTTAGTGACTTTGTGCTCCAGTAAGAAATGGTTTTTAAGAGACATATTCAAAATCCAGGCAGCACTGAAACAAAGTCCTCCTCTTGTTCTTTAGATATAGGAGTCCCAACTTCACCAGTTCTATCTGTTCCCATGATTTGTTGAACCTCGGTGGAGATTTGTTCATCTTCATGGTCAAAATGGTATTTTGCTACCAGGATCATGATCTGTTATCTTGCTTTACACCTATCAATGAGCTTCTAACTTCCCCAAACTCTTTAGGTTTCATTGCTGTGCACTGACAAATTATCACCCTGCTGGCTATTTACAGCTATGATATGATAATATTAGGCCTAACCTGCTGGGCAGTTTAACTAAACTCCATCAGTTCAACCAATATTATATGAAGCATCCCCATCTATTCTCACCTGAAACTAGATCAACATAGGCAACAGCAGTGGTGGTAATGAGAGGCTAGAGTCCTGCTGTGCTGAAATTGCATGTACCACCTGAGACTGCAGGTGAGGGCATTACATTTTTTAATGCTACCTTATGTAAAAGCATGCAATTCCACCTGTAAAAAGACACAGGATATCATGCTTCAGACTGCATACTGTGCTTTGTATTGCACTAAAAACAGGGCCTTCTCAGTGGTGGCCTCAGTCTTGTAGAACTCTCTCTCAAGGGATATATGTTGCCTCTTCTTGATCAATTTTTCAAGGGCATTGAAAACTCTTCTGTTTCACTCTGCATTTAGTTAAAGGCAGCGTGTCAGAGCTTTTATCTTATAGTTTTCTTGCTTTATTTTCTTTTTTAAAAAAGAACCTGCTGCTTTAATTTTGTATTTTATGTTTTCACTTTGTATGCTTTGCCAGGGCTAGGACCAAAAATCTCAGCCCCAAAGACTTCTTTATTTTTATTTTTCTCACACTTCCCCTCCATTTTTTTGTGAAGGCCACAATCTCCCGCTTCCCCACTCACCCAAATGTTCCTGTACAGCAGTAGCTACAGCAACAGAAAGAAATAAAAACTTATGAAAAAAGAGTATGTGCTGTTGCCACAGCTAATAGTGAGTGCCACTCCCAAGAAACTGCTGGAGAATTGCTCTACTCCCTAGGCAAACTGGGTGACATGGCTCCCTGTTTTTCTGCCCACAAAGAGGGCGAAGAATTTTGAGAGGCCACTTGCACCTTAGGTTTTTGGTCTGAAAGGCAACTTAGAAATACTAGCAATGGATAAATATAAATATAGATAGTATAGATAGACAGATAAAAATATATCTATAAATATATAGATAAATATAACTAAAATAAAATAAGTTGCCACGACAAATCCAAAGGAAGTTCATGATGGCTTTTGATCAGAACAATATTGGGTTGGATCCAGACCTTGTCCTATTGAAATCCATGGGAGTTCAGTTCATCAAGACCTAGAAGTTTCATTGCTATCAATCTGTCATAAGTAATGCTGTTAACGCTGAATAATAAAACACATAAGCCACAGGGTTGGCAATTAGGCCCCGTGGCGCCCTCTTAGCAGCAGTTTGATTTAAGCAATTAGTGCATGATCATGTAACTCAGCACTGAATTGGATTACAAGTGAAACCTGATGCTTTCTGCATATCAAACCTCTGTTTGAAAAGAACAGGAAAAGGTCAGGTGTGTGCCCCCCCTTCCAAACTCCCTATGCAAGTTAGCAACCTTGAAAGTCCTCATTTTTTAAAAAGGCAAATGCCACTTACACTTTCAGGAAATTGTGTGATGTGACTATAACCACCGAAGATTTAAAAATGGGTTCCTTGCACCTAAAAACAGCAACAGTGGATGTAAATCTTTTTTAATGCACTTCTTATGATACGCTGCAATATGGTTAACCTGGGTAGATGGAGTGTCAATCTCCGGTAAAACTGACCACATTCCAACACTAACAAATAGGTTCTTGTTCTGCTACCCAGAGAGACTGGAAGCAGTGAATGACCCCGTAGCTACTTTCCCCTTGGTCAACTCTCTCCCCTCCCTGCCACACACAATAACCTCCACACACACTTTCCTTGCAATAACAATTATTCCTCAAGTTCAAAAGATTAAGCTTTGCCCACAAAGAAAGGCTGTGATTAGAAATTCACAAAATAGCCAGCCAAAGCTGAATGAAGATGTTGGTTGCACAGATAAGGGAGAAAGAAATAGCGGGCTGAAATCTTCAAAGGAGACCCTTTCTATAGATGTTTAGGGTGTTGTGAAACCAGATAGAAACCTTGAAGTCTTCAACTGAGGCTTCCGATATGTGTTTACCTTTCTAAAGGTTCTTAGATCTGTTCATGTTCTTCTGGAAAGAATAAGGCTGATGTCAATGCTACTTTATTAAAAAGTATTTTAACTGCATCTAAAACACACACACACACACACACACACACACAGACACACACATGCTTCCTTTATTGTCTTTTTTCACAGGCTTGCTTCATCTCTCACAACAACAGGCCTATAGACTCTATATTCCTTGAAGGAAAGCAGGAAGCTTAGAGCCTCTTCACTTTTTAAGAGGTCCATGGACCCTACCCTCAGTGCAGATGCTAGTCCCTCAGCATCATGGGTGGGGAACGTTTTCAGTGGGGAACCTTCTGGTGAATGAAAGGCAAAACTGGGTGGATAGCTTTATCACTACCCTAAAGAGTCTCAAAGTGGCTAACAATCTCCCTTCCCTTCCTCCCCCACAACAAACACTCTGTGAGGTGAGTGAGGCTGAGAGACTTCAGAGAAGTGTGACTAGCCCAAGGTCACCCAGCAGCTGCATGTGGAGGAGCGGGGACGCGAACCTGGTTCACCAGATTACCAGTCTACCGCTCTTAACCACTACACCACACTGGCTCTCAGATGTTTCTACACATGTACATATTTTTGGTCATCCTTTCAGGCAGGGAATAGGCATTATCATTATTCAAAGACACATTCCACTCAGGCAAAAGTACTCAAGGAAGGTGTGGAGCAAGGCCAGTGAGAAGGGTGGGAAGAAGTCATGGGCTAGGGAGAGTCTGAAGCAATGGTGGAGCTTCATGCTCCGGCACCGGGGGGCGAAGAGAAGGCAGGGGCGGGGCACACTGCCCACAGGGGCATGATGCATGTCCTGGCGTGTGACGTGCTGCCCGCAGGGGCGTGACATGCATCCTGGGGGTGTGGCACACTGACTGCAAGGGCATGGCGCCCACGTGGGGGGGGGGAGCCGCAATGGCACCCCACCGGGATCACGCTGCCAGGGGCAGTGTGCTTCCCCCTCCCTCCTCTTCCCCCACCAGTGGTTTGAAGCACCTGTTCCATCTCCAGGGGGCTCCCAGGGCCTTTTGCTGTGGGTTCCCGTGGGTCCCCAGCCTCCACCCCCTGCTGCCATTGCACAATCACCTGCTAGAACTGGGCAGAGTAGTGAGAGAGGCAGAAGCAGCACATTTGTGCTGTACCCTAACCTCAATGGCCTCATAGCTGCTAGGATTTGTAGGCCATTTCTAGGAAGAAACACAGGAAATGTAGGAAGTTGCCTTATACTGAGTGAGAACATTGGTTCTTCAAGCTGACTGACAACGTTCTCCATTATTTCAGGCAGACAGTACTATGCCAGCTCTACCTGGAGATACTGGGAATTGAACCTGGGGCCTTCTGCATTCAAAACAGATGCTCTACCACTGTGCTATGGCCCTTCTGCATAGCTCCAATCGCCCTATGGAGATTGCATTGTAAATGGAATCATAAAAAGCACAGTAGTGCAAGATCTCCTATCTTGGCCAGTCGAGATTTGCAACTACCTTCTAGGGCAGTGTTTTGCATGGCCCAGCAACAATTTACATTCCTGCATAAGCTTAGCAGCTTATTTTTCCATGATGTTGTTGTGGGTGGAGGAGGGGGAGAGTTGGGAGGGGTGGAAAGGGTAATGCTAAACATAAAGTGTATAGCAGAACTTGACTCAAGAAATAAGCTCCTGAAGCCCATTACAAATACTTGTGGTTTGCAAAGTTGGAGGAGAGTGCTGGAGGTGCCATTTAAGAATCCATTTATATTACATCTGGATCATTCCATGGCATATTAGACTTTTTCATCCTGAAAAGAACAGGAGGGGTGAAAAATGGCCCTTCAAGTTGGCTCACAGATACGTTAGATTAGGATTCAGTTTTGTGTGGCAAGTTCAAGTGTTAGGACAGATATGATTTACTGAAGGTCTAGTTTCAGGCAATAGACAAATGACAACAGAAAAACTAAAAAGCTGTACATGCACAGTGTATGTCCCATTACCTTTGTGGAATGATAGTCTGCCATTTTCTTTTTTTTCAGCACAAGAGCCACAATACTAAAATAACTTTGTTATGATAAGCAGAATATATATTTCCTCACCAGCCTGAGTATATTTGGAAATGATTGAAAATTGGAGTCTCAGGCATAACCTACTCAAGAGCATTCGGCTCATTTAAAATTTAGACAGATACAGAGGTTGTGGTCTTTTCTTAACTTGGTGTTCCATATCAAAACACATAAAAAGGTAAAGGTAAAGGACTCTGACAGTTAAGTATCTGGGGTTGTGGCGCTCATCTTGCTTTACTGGCCAAGGGAGCAGACGTTTGTCTGCAGACAGTTTTTCTAGGTCATGTGGCCAGCATGACTAAGCCACTTCTGGCGAAACCAGAGCAGTGCATGGAAACGCCATTTACCTTTCCGCCGGAGCAGTACCTATTTATCTACTAGCACTTTGACGTGCTTTCGAACACATAAAGTCTCTTAATTACACTGTGTTATTATAACTAAGTTTGCCTTTTGTTTTTATCTATGAAGAGCAATACTCCCAGCAATGTGGAAGCCTAAATGTGAAGCACAGCGAGTTTGTGATAAATTAACACACCCTTGTCAACATCTAGGGATTAATGGATACTAGAATGAAGACTTGTTTCCTGGTTATTGGCTTGAGGTCATGTGCTATGATAAACACCTGAGGGACATTTGCCAAGCAGTAAGTGAACATTTACTTTTACCTTTAAGTGAACATTAAACAGACAGTAAGTGAACATTAAGCCTGGGGAACTGATCACCTGTAGTACCTGCAGCAATGGTATGGAGAATTTCCCCATGGCATTACTCCTGACCAGATAGGATAGGATGAAATGGGATGGTAGCCTGGATATGGTCTTAATCATGCTCTAGTTACCTCCAGAGTTGGCTACTGCAATGGATTATATGAAGGGCTGCCTTTGAGATATGCTTGGTAACTATGATCAAAACGGCGGCAAGGTTCCTAACTGGGACCAGTTGCTTGGAACATATCCTGCTAGGATTTAAAGACCTCTACCATCTCCTGGTCCATTTCTGAGCAGAATTCAAAGAGCCAGGTGGTGAGTGGAGAGAGGGCCTTCTTAGTGTTGCACTCTGTTTATGGGATTCACTCCCTAGAGATGCTCACTGGGTACCCATAGTGTTATATTTTAGACACCTAGCAAAGAACTGTCAGATATTTTCACAGGTTTTTAATCACTATTTCTGTTGGATGGTTTTGATACTTCCTAAGATTTTGTTTTCGGGTCATAGTCTTTTTCATTCATGCTTTCTTTTGTTCAAAATTGCAATCATCATCATCATCATCATCACCATTAATACTTTTGTTGAAGGCAACATAAACTCCTTTGAACAAACAGTAAATCAAATGTTTTTAGATTATTCCTAAAAGTTATTGTTAGTGTTGAGAGAGAGTCAGGCACACCGCAATAGGGAGGGCATTCAGATGGGGACCTAACAATAAGACCTTGTTGTCAGGCACTCCCAAACATTCAGCCCCCAGTGGTGACACCATCAACAGGACCTTTCCTGCCCATTTTGTTGTTGCTGCTGCTGTTGTTGTTGTTGTTTAGTCGTTTAGTCGTGTCCGACTCTTCGTGACCCCATGGACCAGAACATGCCAGGCACTTCTGTCTTCCACTGCCTCCCGCAGTTTGGTCAAACTCATGCTGGTGGCTTCGAGAACACTGTCCAACCATCTCGTCCTCTGTCATCCCCTTCTCCTTGTGCCCTCCATCTTTCCCAACATCAGGGTCTTTTCCAGGGAGTCTTCTCTTCGCATGAGGTGGCCAAAGTATTGGAGCCTCAGCTTCACGATCTGTCCTTCCAGTGAGCACTCAGGGCTGATTTCCTTAAGAATGGATAGGTTTGATCTTCTTGCAGTCCTGCCCATATTAGAGCCCAAAATGGTTAAGGCAGTATTTTAGGAACTTGGGTTCCAAGTCATTTAGAGCTTGCATGGTTCTAAAATAGTGCTGTTAGAACATGCCTTGGGCCTGCAATTTGCTGCAAACAAGAGTAACCTTTTGTGCACATCTTTGCAGCTGCCCAACAAGTAAGGCTGGACTGGGGAATCTGTGGCCTGCTCAGAGATGGTTGGATTCCAACTCCCATCAGCCCCAGCCAGCATGGCCAATGGGCAGGGATGAGGGAAGTTGTAGTCTAGCAAACTTTGGAGACCATAGGTTCCCCACTCCTGTAGTCAGAACAGTCCCATTTATTTCACTGAAAATGATAGTCCTGGGTATGCATCCCTTGGCATTTCTGGTGCTGGGACAGTTCACATGCATATAAACACCCATTGGCCTGTGCATGAGGACAAGAGTAATAGAAAGCAAGACCAGACCAAGACTCATTAGTTAACTGCTGTTTCCCAAGTCAGATCAATGCCTGTTCCAGAAAGAAAGAAAAATTGCTGCAGACCTTATTATATATTAAACCCAATTTTTAGCATCCTTGAAAAACATCCCAGAAATGTCACATTATTAAACACTGGGATTTGCTAAAAAGAAACATGGACCTACCACATTTCAATAATCAGTGCATGTTTTTCTTCCGCTCTATGACTTACGTCTCCTACTTAGTATTCTTCTATAACATCGCATTATATGCAATTTAAATGTTTGTGTATTTTCCCCTAGCTCTGTTAGCTTGGAGATATATTTATCACCCTCTATAAAGTACAGCATAGAAGCTTGTTTTTCCATATTTTAATATTTTCACACTTGTGTCTCATTTGTTGAAAGTGTGTTCCAGCATTCTGTTCTTTATTTTTGAATATGGCAATCCAATTTCAAAAGCTTTTAGTGAGAAGAGAAAAGCCGGAGTTGTAGCTTGAACTGCTAATGAGAATCTCTTTGCCCTTGCTAATTACTTGTCTGAGGATTTTGTTCTGGCCTGCTAATCTATAGTCCTTTTGTCTCTTTCACCCTAAAACCATAACAGCCCCTAGTACTGCGAGTATGACACGTACTCATCAATGAATAAATCATATCAGTTTCAATGGAATTAACTCATGAGTGTATACTGGATTGCAGCATCAGGCTGAAGGCATGAAAAACTGATAAACTACTCCAAAAAGATGGCTCTCCTTTTGCTAAGTGCCTGACAAGTGATGCTCATGATTAAACTTATTTAAGGTCTGGACTTCAGAGCTGTGGGTGTAATTGAGCCCTTTAAATGATAAAGAATCTCATTATTTTAGTGTTCAATCACAACCAGTTTCAGAACAAAAGCCACTCAGCAGCACCTATGATTGAAATATTTGCTCATCTCAGTAATGGGTGACTACTGTTTTTATTATTGCGGTTGGTAACTGTGTGTCATTTTCAGGATGATTATTCATGTTGTTCCAAAGGTTTTCATAGAATTGTAGAGTTGGAAGGAACCGCAAGGATTATCTGGCCCAACCCCCTGCAGTGCAGGAATTTTTTGTCCAATGTGGGGCTTGAACCCACAACCCAGAGATCAAAAGTCTCATGCTGTACCGACTAAGCCAACTCGGTGCCAGTTCATTTCCAAATGAAAATAGGGTAAGGATAAAACTTTGTTTTAAAGAACCAAAGTCTCCGCATGTTTATTTGAAAGGGAAAGGGCCCCCCAAAAGGATCCATAATTTATATTTCTAGTATGGATACTCCAGACTAGCCTTTCTTAACCCATTGTCCTGCAGATGCTTTAGATTACAACTCCCATCAGCGCAGCCAGCATGACCAAAAGTCATGGCTGATGGGATTCGTGGTCCAAAACATCTGGAGGGTACCAGGTTAAGGTGACTGCTCTCTATATATTGTCCCTATATTAATGGCACTTGCATTGTAACTCCTAAAGATGTTTAGATGATGCTGATGCTAGGTTTGTTTCACTCAATAAAGGCCACCTGAGCCACCACACCATGTGTAATACAGTAAGTAATTCTTCCTTACAATATGGATAGTCAGCATAGTGCCATCCAGATATTTTGGACTCCAACTCCCATCATCCCTGATCTTTGGTCAGACTTGCTGGGACTGATGGGAGTAGCAGTCAAAAACATCTGTAAGGTACCCACGCTAGCCAGTACAGTCAATCATTAGGGATCATGGGAGTTGGAGTCCAAACATTTGGAGGGTGCTTTGTAGGCTGCCCCTGCCTCAGAAGTACTGCATGTCTGGTTAACATAGAACCAGAACAAATGCTCTAAAATAATGATGGACAGCTTTCTTGTAATGTTCAACCTTGCTCTGAATCTTAACCCCATGCCTTAATGCACAGCTGACATTTCCTCCTTGACCATTTTTTCATGGATCTTAAGGTGAGGGTCTCAGGCAATCACAATTCAGAAATTCTCCTCCATATGCAAAGCAGCTCTGTGTAAGAAAAATGAAGCAACTGCCATAAAATTTGTTCTACAACCAGTAGTGTGTGACTCGTATACGCATGGAATTTTTATTTATTCTGCTTGCAATAATCTGGATTGTTTCCAATGCATCACTTGTAATTTGAATAGCACTGCTGCCATCCAAAGAATGTTAATTGAACTCAATTAGGCTTCAGTGTACAGTTAAGTATTTAAATACTGTTGGCGTCAATGGGATTTAAGTGTGAGACTTTCTCAAAATTGTGCTTGTGCTCATTTTCAGGGCTGAAATTTTAACTTTTCCCTCCAGTAGACTTGGAACAGTTGTGCATTTGCCAAGTGATGAACTCACTGACTTATCTGTATTTATTACAGAAGTGTTTACGTTTCAACATAAAATGAATAGATTGTTTTGCGAATTCTTCCTTTCTGCAAGCCATTGAGACATGGCAGTGTTTTTGGAGCCCTTGAAAAATATTTGCACTATATCATTCTTCTCATGATAAATAAAACTTTGTGCCTATTCAGTTATTCCTGCTAGCTGATTGCAAGATGACGCCTTTGAGGCTGCTATTTATCTTCATGCAATTCAATAATTAGAACTATACACAGTTGGGTTTGTTTTTTTTCCACTGTGGAAGCAGATATCTTGCCACTATTCCATGCCTATGAGGTCACTAGTAACCCTGGAAATCTTTAGGCTGTCTGGAATTATTCAACTTCTAGCAATGAAAAGAACGAGTAAATCTTTTTTTCTAAAAATTCAGGAGTAGAACTGAATCAAAAGTTTCCAAGTGGTTTGGTACATTTTCCCTACTCGGTTCCACTTTTAATTTTTCTTCCAAAACATGAATGAACTAATGATCTTCTTGAATGCGTGTAGATAATGGGCACTGGAGTAACTCAGAGGAGTTATTTTGCTTGATGGCTAATGAAGCATCGCTAGATACTAACTCGGTTTATGTATTTATTTAGCCACATTTCACCGTAAGTTTCAAGACAGGTTAGAGTAATGTAATGGAATAACAAATTCAGCTGCAACCAGTGCTGTTTTTCTAGAAAAAGAGGTGCCTGGACTGACCATGAACGCCTCCCTTTGTTCTCTTATAATGGCAATGGAGCCCAGCTGAGAGGTGCCGGAATTGAGTTCCAGTGAGTTCCAGCTAAAAAAAAGCCCTGGCTACAACCATTTGCAAGAAGAAGAATTGTAATTCTTCTACAAACTGCAGTAGGAAAGATACTACTAGAGAATGTAAAATTGAGCACATTGTTATAATAAACAAACAAATTAGTTTGATGCCACCTGGTGCCAGTGACCCTGACTATTGGCCTCTGAACAGGAAAGAGAATCAATGGCTTGCAATGCTGTTTGCTGCACACCTCCTTCTGCACTTCACAAAGAGACAGCCTGATGACTCTGTATTCTAAGTAGGTCTTTTTATAAAAGTAAGTGTATCCCTTGATAGTCATTTTGTGGTTTGATAGATTCTCCTTTTCATGCCGCCTTCCATAATCTTTCCTCCCGGAATGAACAGAGTAGCCTTGTTGATAGGGCTGAAATAGCCCAGACATGGGGTGTAATGTTTGAAGGTTGTTGTTTGGCAAATGAAGAGAGTTTCACAGATATCTCCATAGCTCACAAAGCTGAAGGAAGAGGCAGAACTTGGACTAAAATGTTCTTAACGTGAAAAATGGAACGTAATACACCAAGCAAGCTGTAGGGATTCCTTTTTCCTTCAGAGAGTTACCAGGAATGAGTTACAAGAAGAATGATATTATACATCTGTGCACTAAATCTTGCTGATTTGTTCTCTTTCTGAGAATCACTGAAGAATCATGCAACCAATCACATTTGTTTCACTAGGTGCTAACACTCTGCTGTTTAGAATTAACTGGTGACCATTGGGATGGGTGGGGTGAAAGGCAAGAGGCCCAACAGTAGATGAAGCACAGAGCCAGTGGACAGGGAGAGCCAGCTAATTCTAATTTTACCCCATCCTCTTTACTGCATAGCTTTGCAACACTGCCACTAAGGAGGAGGAAGCTCACAAGTGGTACCACCTACTGGTAGGTGAAGGCTGGTGAAAGGCAGACAGGTTGGTTGGGCAGTGCCCCATTTGCCTTAATGGCCCAGTCTCCACTGGAATTAATATATGTGGCATGTGTTATGCAACATCTCATTTTATTTCAATTACGGAGGGTACAGTACACAAAGGCTAGATCTAGACACATTAAAAAAAGTGGTCTGGTTAAACGCGTTGTAAATTTCACACAGGGAAATCCCATTAGTGAAAGACAGGACTGCACAGTGTCACAGTGTTACGGTATAACCCATATAAAGCACTTTACGAATGTAGCCGAGTCCAAAGTCATATGTGCTTAATATCCAACAAATATATTTTTCTGGAGAGGTAGTCATCTTAGCATTTGGAAAACAAAACAAAAAAGCATGAAGTTTTTTTGTGATGCTTTAAAGACTTAACACAATTCTTATGATATGAACTTTCAAGGATTATAGTCCTAGTCCACTTCATGATCATAATCTGTATTTTTCTGCATCTCATTTCCATCCGAGCTCACTGTTTAAAAGCCTTCAATCTCAACCACTCTGCAACTCACTTTCACGCATCTGATTCAGTGGGGTATAGTTCACAAAAATGTATAACATAATAAATGTTATGCATATAATAAATGTATAACAGAATAAATGTTTTCCAAGTGCCACGAGATTCTCTGCTGATTTTGTAATAGAGACATAATTTCTCTGTAGGAGAAATTTCTCTGTACGAAACTGTCCATATTGCTCCTGGTGGACCTGATCCAACCCAGGGCTGTCTCTAACTTATCTGGCCTAGGTCAACCTAAATCCACCCAATTTGGTTCAAGAGCCAGGATTCATCCAGATCTAGCTCACAGCCCTAGCACTTAATAGCCCCATGTTCTCCCTTGTGGGTACTTAATTAGGCTTATTTCCTTGGATTCTGCAAAAGGTGCCATATTTGGCTCTACCCTTCCCATCCCCTTTCTTGCCCAGAAGGTCATTGTGCAAAGTGGTTGATGCTGCAGCAAGATGACTGGCTTGGATCCAGAGGTGGGGACAAAGGGATCACATGTTCTTCTGTACTGGCCCTGGGAATGTTGCATGGGATACCACATAGCTCTGCTACAGTTCAACAGAGCCTAAGGTAGGCCTGACCCTCCCTTTGCACATGAAGAACTTTTACAGCCACATTGAGATGTGTTTCTGAACTGATCGTTCTAAGGTTTCATATTTGCACTCAACGTTAGTTTGATTTGCCTTTGCCATGCTTTAGGCTAAAGGCATTTAAATTATCTAAGTTATTTCAGTGCTGCACCCACTTAGATTATCAACATGATATTCTCTGGCAGGGTGGGGGGACTACACAATAATTAGAGTGACAGGTTAGGTTCTGGAATAAACCTCTTTAAAACCACTGCAATTTGCATCTGTCAGATATAATAAGTAGCAATATTTTGTAGAGCTCTACTTGTGCCAAACTTATCTAACATTCCAGAAGCAATTATCTGCTGTCAAATCATGTGATGCTTAAGACTGTGGAGTGAGGAGCCTAAATATGACATTGCCACAAGAGCAGTGTGTGATTTCAACCCCTCACTCAGAGGAAAATATTTAAGATCATGGTTTATCAAGTGCCTGCTACAGATCTCCCTTCTTCCTTCCCTCCATCCTTCTCTTAATTTCGCTTCTGAGTCTTAAGAAGAATTGCACTATATTTCAGTCTTAGTTTACCAAATGTAAACGCAATCTGTTGCTGCTACAAATAGAATTTGTATTAAGGTTTCTTTTCCAAAAAGAAGAAGGACTTGGAATATTAACGACAGCATTTATTTTAGTTGATTATAAACCCACCTGCTAATACTATCCAGTAAAAGTAGGTATTCCAACAGACCCTTCAAACAACAGATGTTAGGTTAGAAATCCCTTTTTAAAAAGAAACAAATGCCCAATGATTACAGTCAGGAATTTGTGATCTCTTTATTCATCTCTTTAGATTATCTACGAAAGCCCTACCCAAGTAAAATGAGTCTAATAATCATCCAGGCCGATCTTTAAATCTGCATCATCTTAAGAGTGGAATAAAGGAATAGGAGAATTATGTGAGGAAGCAGCATTCTCAGCTGGTTTGGGCATTCCTGCTCATAGCCAGAAGTGCAGTTCATATGCATATTAACTATTTTTTTAAAAAAAGAAAAGAAAAAAGATAAACTCAAATTGTAAGAATATTGCTTAAATATGGAAAATAATATGAAATTTCACAAAGCTAGATGGAACTACAGTTGGGGGGAGATCCTTGACTCAGCTTTCATTCAAGGGGGAACTTCCCTAACCCGCACTCTCTGAAACTAAACATGCTAAAATACAAACAGGTAAAATAAATTAAGAGACAATTTTTTAAAACCGCCACCACCAAATTCTCAAATTCTTATATCCTAAAGCGGGCTCAGCTATTACATCAATATTGAAGGCAAGTTCCTGTAAATATGCAACCACATCTTTGGTTAAGACTCTTCAGTTTGGAGTCAGCAGAAGCCATCCTTCCCAGATTTCATGCTGCCTCTTCTGCCAGGAGAACACAGATGTACTTGATTCAGCTACTGCCTTTTGCTGAGGTTTTTTTGGGTGCCATATAAGAGATGCCTACTAGGATGCAGGTGGCGCTGTGGTCTAAACCACTGAGCCTAGGGCTTGCCGATCAGAAGGTTGGCGGTTCGAATCTCCACGATGGGTGGATGCTCAGTCCCTGCTCCTGCCAACCTAGCAGTTTGAAAGCACATCAAAGTGCAAGTAGATAAATAGGTACCACTCTGGCGGGAAGGTAAACAGCATTTCCGTGTGCTGCTCTGGTTCACCAGAAGCGGCTTAGTCATGCTGGCCACGTGATCCAGAAGCTGTACGCCGGCTCCCTCAGCCAGTAAAGCGAAATGAGCGTCGCAAGCCCAGAGTCGTTCGCAACTGGACCTAACAGTCGGGGTCCCTTTACCTTTACCTTTACTAGATCCACTACTGCCAAGATTAAGAGAGAGAACTGATATTTGCATTTGTTTATTTCCTTGACTGCAGATCTATATTCTGTGTGTTTTGTTAAAAAACTTAACATTTTTTAACAAAATAAAAAAATTCCTTCCAGTAGCACCTTAGAGACCAACTAAGGTGCTACCAGAAGGAATTTTTTAAATTTTGTTTTGACTACCAACACAGCTACCTACCTGTAACTATTAACATTTTTGTTGTTGTTCATTAATCTGGTGTGCTCTGATTGCGGTGAAAGGGGAGTCTGGCTAACCTTATCTTTGTGCCTTAGCCCTCTCAGCCAGGTTACTGAGGAAGTGAACTGACTCTCTTAGGAAGTTGGGTAAGGAGACACTGAAAACTAGAAGAGTTGTAGCGTGGCACATAGGAATGATCTTCCTCCCATAAGAGTCCAACCGCTCTGTAGTCCAGTAGATGATAGCAGCTAGAATACTTTGGATGCTTATGACTGTTGAGGCAGTGCATAGCCACTGATATAACCTTGTTGTTGTTGTTGTTTAGTCGTTTAGTCATGTCCAACTCTTCCTGTCTTCCACTGCCTCCCGCAGTTTGGTCAAACTCATGCTGGTAGCTTCAAGAACACTGTCCAACCATCTCTTCCTCTGTGGTCCCCTTCTCTTCTCTTCTCTTCTCTTCTCTTCTCTTCTCTTCTCTTCTCTTCTCTTCTCTTCTCATGAGGTGGCCAAAGTATTGGAGCCTCAACTTCAGGATCAGTCCTTCCAGTGAGCACTCAGGGCTGATTTCCTTAAGAATGGATAGTTTTGATCTTCTTGCAGTCCATGGGACTCTCAAGAGTCTCCTCCAGCACCATAATTCAAAAGCAGATATAGCCTTAGCCTCCATCTATTTCTCTGGTCCTCTTTCAAAGCCAACCAAGTTGGTGACCAACACTACCTTGCCCTGGTATATTCCATAGTTTAACTATGCACTGAGTGAAATACATTTCTATCTTGTTTTTTTCCACCCAGGAGCAAAAGGTTGTATATAATTTCCTCCTCCCCTTTATATTTGCAACAGGCCTGCGAGGTTAAGTTAATATATGCACACAAATAGCATTCTTGCCAACAGATTGCCAAGCAGAGGCGGCATGATGCAAGGGGCCCAATCCACATATAGTGCACAAGGCCCGGGAGAGTGTGTTGGCATCCCTGGATGTAGTTGTTCCAAGGGTTGCTTCATTTGGGACAACTCTCTCTCCCCCACCATCTCACAAACTTGAGCAACACAAATGCAGAGTGGGAAGGTAAAATTTACCTCCTCCCTTCTTCCCCCACACTGTCACTGCTGCTTCCTTTACTGTTCTCCCTTGACAGATAAATGAAGTGTGGTTTGGAGACTGGTGGGATATGAGTGGTGGAGGAAGCCAGAAATTCTTCTCTGGTTCAGATTTTCATCCAAGTTAAAGAATTTGGGGTACTCGCCTTTCTTTTGCGGATAGTTTTTACAAGCCTGATTTAGTCAATTTTTGCCTGCATCTCTGTTCTTACGATTGGATCCCCAAATCCCATTCATATGTGGAAAACTAATGGCACCAAAGAAAGATTACCATGTTACTGAACTGCCCACTGCTGTAAAATGGTGGAGAGTTGTAAGTTGCAGCTCTCTATTTTCAAGTATTTTCTGTCCGAAGAAGACAGCCACATGTTCCCCTATAATTCTTCATCCCAAGGAAGGGGATAAGGAATGACTTTTAACTCATCTCGTCCATACCATTCCTAAAGTAAAACCATGTGCATGAAGGTTCCGGACAATCTCAAAAGAGTCTCTTCCAGAGGCAAAACCTCTGGAAATTGCATTTCATTGCAAGGCATGTTGAATTATTGTCTCTTAAGTATGTGAAGTCTACTCCTCATTGGTTTAGAAGGTAATCCATTCTATGGATAAAAGGAGGTAGTAAGCTGCCTATAAGCTGCATGTTCCAAGTTTGCTTCGAAATAAATCAAAGGGTTTTAGTATTCTATGCTTGTTCACCATTTGAAGTGACTGCATGCAGCTTAAAGGTTTGAAAATCCTGAGGTGTATGGGTAAAATCCATTTTACCCAGCCAATCTGTTCTTTCTCACTAAACAGGGCCTGTGTGAAATTAGCTTTCTTGTCTGATTGGCTTCTACCAATGAAGTTTAGCATGGAGATATTTGTTTCCTTAAACCAAAACAAAACATGGCATTTTAAAAAATGGCACTTTTCTCTCCATGAGAAACAAATCTCTGACTTGCCTTTTGGTGGTAGTAATTATAACTTAGGTTATTCTAAGAGGGGTGCTTTTACTTAAGATTTATTGATTTATGGTATTTGCCAAAAACAAGCTGATGCCTTATAAAAGAGCTTTTTGTAGCTTCCCAGTGTGAATATATGTGAAATCTCTCCCTCTAAAGGCTATTTTGTTTTCTTTCTTTTCTGCCCTTTTTTGTGTGGCTAGGTTTTGGACACAGCATTGATGGCTGCACATCATTAACCATATCATGTGGAAGTCCACAACACACAAAGCCATTTGCTAACGTAGTCACAGATGATGAATGGCCGGAGTCCTTTGATTTTGTGCATGTGTATTTCTTTTTCTATTCTTTTCTCTTGTTTTAGGATGAAAGCAAACTGAGATTTAATGGGAAAAGCTGAGCTTCAGAGATTAAATACAAAGGATTTAAACCTGATGAGACATAGTTCAGAAGGTGGAAGCGATACAAAATATTTCACAATTTGAGACTTTCCCTTTCAGCAGGGAGAGGGAGATTTGTGTTCCTCTTTTCTTTCTGAATACTACCCATTGAATCTAAATAAGAACCGGACAACTATACCACACGGTATCATTATTTACACAACCAAGAACATTTTACAACTCAGTGTAAATGGGTGATGATGTTTTCCCGCAACATTTTTCAATTCTTCCAGAGTAGCCAACAAGCAACTGCTTGTCAGGAGCTTCTGAAGTGTTACACAAAGCAGGACTGGACCCCTGTGCATCAGTTCATACACGTGGAGATCAATCCTGCTCAGTTTGGGTGCACAAGAGAACTCCCTGCAGGGAACTTTTCTTCCATACCCAAACCTAGTCCTAAGCAATATGGGGACCCTTTTCGGAATCAAGCAACCTTAGAAGCTGCACAGACGTAACAATTCCAAGGAGAAGCATGACAACTTTGATCTCTTCCTTGGGAACCAATCTGTTGTACACACTAAATCGTAGTTTGTCTTAGAATGACATGCAAACATGGCCACAGAGAGTAACAAAAGGCACCCTGGTTCCTGCCATAGTTCACATGAATGGCTTCCCAATTATTGGGGTATGATAACAAAGTTACATAAAAACTACAGTGGACACTCGGGATGCGAACGTGATCCATGCGGGATGCATGTTCACAACCCGCAGTGTCCGCAACCCATGTCATCACCAAAACCCGGATGTAACTTGTTCCAGTACTTCCAGGTTTTGGCGGTCCGCAACCCGAAAAAATGCAACCTGAAGCAGCTGTAACCTGAGGCATGACTGTATTCTAACCTTTATAATGTAGATTCAATAAATAATAATGTATCAAAGTCCAAAGCTATTTCTTCAGTTGATGTGGGGTTCCATTGTACATCTCACCACTGATGAGTTTTCATCAGTTTTTTTTAAATATACTGTATATATTCACTCTGATATTTAGTTCAAAAGAAGTGGAGACTGAGCAGCAGGGCAGAAATGCAGTAGCCTTGCCCCCACGGTATTCAAGAGACTTTTGAAAAGTGTTGATTGACTTGAATGCATCAGGGATATCGTTACACATGTTTGCAACATCATTGAAGGATTTTTCCTGTGGCTTATACTGAAACATTTCACCAATTTCTACAATTGGAGGTGGCTATTGATGGGGGTGAACACATGCTAAGAAACGAAGATTTTTCCCCTCCTTGGGGTGAGAAACCTCTGTAGGGTTTTATTTTTGGCTATAACATCTTCCTTGGCTCACTTTTTTCTTTCTTTAAACTTTTCTTTCAGTCATGCCACATGGAACACTCTCTGATATGGTGCGCTTCCAAGTGCAGTCGTGCTGCACTTCAGTTCTTCAAAAATTCTTCCAGGCTCCTGATACCACGTGGCAGTGTAATAAATAAGGCTGATAGCTGATGCTTCTCTACCACTCCATCTATGTATTTCTATAACTCATTAAAAAAGCATTCTTTTTAAACAATAGTCTTCTTTTAGAAACAAATTTAACAAATAGTGAAAAAAAGGGGGAAAGAAAATGGAGGAAATGATATAAAAAGGCAGATCTGCTCACATTAAGAATACAATAACCATCAATATCTCCATCTTAATTAAATTGATATAAGTCGTCCAGATAGATATCCGCATAAGATTGCCAATTATAAGAAATATGTTCAAACATAGGCAGTAAGATTCTCAGACCTTTGCGTAATAAACAGTGAGTGTTTATCCTTCCAGGCTCAAAGTTAATGTCTCTTAGCAACAATAAGGGTTCACAAAATCCACTTTTGCTGTCCTGCCATTAATCCCTGTAGTACAGGGATATACAGTCATACCTCGGGTTACAGCTGCTTCAGGTTGTGTTTTTTCGGGTTACAGACTGCTGAAACCCGGAACTACTGGAATGGGTTACTTCCGGGTTTCAGTGGTCGCAAATGCACAGAAGCGCTAAATCGCACTTTGCGCATGCGCAGAAGCACCGAATCGCAACCCACGTATGTGCAGATGCGCCGCTGCGGGTTGTGAACACGCGGGTTGCGAACGTGCATCCCGCACGGATCACGTTTGCAACCCAAGCATCGACTGTAATTTAAAATTGCATGAACACCTGCAAATATCACAGACTTTGCTGATACAAAATTAATAAGGACAAGAACTTCATATCAAAAATAATGTATGATTTGAAATGCTCAGATGAACATAAAACTCTTCATCTCCAGGGAAAAAAAAACTCTTCATCTCTCACAAAGATGCACCAAGTGAACTTTTCTGGGAAGGCTGTTCCATAGCCAGCTTTTAGGGAGGTCAGAGAATTCCGTCACAAATGGAAATGGGAAGGAGAAATTATTGCAATTCATATGTTTGCCAAAGGTCGGGGGGCATGCTACTGAAAAGGCCCACTCCCTGGTGGTTACCTGCCTCACTTCATTCAGCAGCAGAACTTGAAAGCAAACCTCCAAGAAGGATCTTAATGGTCTGGCTTGGAGAAGATGCTTTTTCGTGGAACCTCTTCCCAAACTCATTAGGGCTTTAAAGAAATAGGCTGGAATCCAGTTCAGCTGAGATTGTCTTTTTAAAAAACAAACAAGCAAACTCCCTCCCCAAAAAACTATCTAAATGTACCCATTGTTTTGGGTCTAATCATGAAGAAAGTGAATATACTGAGAATATCAGCATGGGGGGGCGGGGGGAAGTTTCACTTTTCAGTGGTGGGCTAGTATGTCTTGACAAGAGATTTTTAAGACACAACCTGATCTAGTATGGCTTTCTACGCAAATGTTAGAATAAATGCAGAAACCCCTGAGCAGGGGATTATTTATTTGAATGCTATATCTTCTAAATCTTCTGTGGTTTGCCCATTCCTTTGGTTTAAGTTACAACTATTTGAGGAAACCCTGTAAGGTGGCACAAAAAGAGGGGTTCCTTTCAGAGCAGCAGCCTGCATTTCCCCCGTTACATGATCTTTTGACGGAATCCTGAAAACCATTTCTCAGCTTGTCTGCATCTGTAAAACAGCTGGAAACTACATCCACAACACTGGAGAAATCAAATAGGACTGAGGGCAGCACCACACTGATGTAATCCTTCTTTGCATTGCACAGTAAGGATGTATATAAGAAATTCTGCCAAGATCATCAAAGAACATAATATGTGTTTACAAGAAGAATGATAGATTCTGGGATGATTTGCATGTTACAATACAGGAGATAGAACAGTAAGCTTGTAATATCTTTTAAGGGGTGAATGTTTATACTCTTCAATGGTAGGGGAAACATTTTGAGTGTTGACTTTTCTCTGCCTTGTTTCCATGCACTGATTCTTGTGATTAGGGTTTTTTTTAAAAATAAACTGTATTATAACTTTAAACATATCATGGCAGGGAAAAAATAATAATCCAAGTCAACAGTATGTAAAGAAAAATTAAATTCCATTAAACCATTGTGTTTTATTAGGGATATCAAATATCTTCTCAAATCAACTTTTGTACTTTAACCAATCTACAGGTTTTTTAGCAGTAACCCAAGAGAGCGAAAACCCAAATTTTATCCTCTGAGTTTATGTATATTGACCAAGAAATGTGTATAATTCCATCTTCATGGATTATGTGCACATTCTCCATAAGGCCTGGCAAATGTGCATGACATTAACTGCTCATCTTACATCCCCCTTAACATATATACATGGCTAAGTATGAGTGACACCACTAGCAGGTGAGACCAAAGCTTGAGCTTGGCTCCAGTTCTGTTTCAATCAGCTTGTCTGAAGTTGGACATTGTTCTTTGCATTGCTTATCCCCCTGGCAGGGGACTGATTATTTCCCTCCAACTTTCAGAAACTGTTATAGCATTTCCCCAAAGGCATAGTTAACATGAAGAAAATCAGCAGTCGTTCTTTTGTTCTTGTTTAAAAAATTAGACACAGTGGGAACTGACTTCATTATAACTGAACTGGAACATCAAAGGCTGCAGGATAAGAGAAACATACTGTATCTGTAATGCCAAGGCAGTGTTGAAAAACAAAAGGAAAAGAAAGACCCAGGACAGGTTGCACAATTAAATCAATTCCAAATCATGTACAACATGACTTCACAACCTACCTTTAGTCTTGGCATCGGTGTTAATCCGACTACAGAGATAAATCAGATGCAAGTTTAATGCCCCAGTTCCTAATTAACAGTATCCCACTGATACTTCCAGCCCTTTACTGCTAAATTAAAATGGTGTGCATTGCTCTGATTATACAATATATTCTACTGAGTATAATTCAGACCATAATTCATGCAACCCTGGAGGTAACACATCTTGGACATGAAATTTTCATCTGGCCAGAAAATAGGCATTGCAATTATTGGGTCACGCTGAAAACAAGATTGTCTTGGACAGGTCCTTACCACCTTAAAACCTTCAGTCTATCATGGAAATGGAGAGAATATGTATTATCTACCTGCAAAGTGCCATAAGGCCTAATGAATACATGAACTTCTGTATCAGTATACCTTGCCTACTGATACCAGTGTTTGCTCTGTTCTGATGTCTTAAAGTGGAGTAGCAAGTTTACCCTGGTCATTGACACAATGGCATGCAGACATGTTTTCTCTATGTTCCCAACTCACAGGTCTCTGAGCTTTGGGGAGATGGCATGCAAACCAAGGCAGTGGACACAGGAAACTGAATGACTACCATGGTGGAGTTCACAGTACACTGAATGATGCTTAGCTCATGTGGGAGAACACTATTGCATTTGTTTTCTGCTTCTGGGCTTCCCATAAACATCTGGCTGCCCACTCTGAGAATAGAATTCTGGCCTTTGGTCTGACCCAGCAGAGCTCTTCATAGACTTTTTATGAGTGTCAAAAAGCGGGTATGTAATTAATACAGTTTAGATTGCTGAAATGAGACAAAGAGTTTCAATGTATGGACCTAGACAGATCAGTTGGATGGGAGAGAAAAAAAACTAGATCCTTTTTAATCAGTTAAGCTGGCTTTCTGTTAAATATTTGTGAATGTAGGTGAATCATTAGAAAATTCTATTATAAGAGCTTTTAAAATGCAGAAACTGGAACTTTTCTCCCTTGCATGGAGAATGCTTTCTAAATGGGAACTATTACAGCACCAGACAATTATTGATAAGAAGACACTAAACTACAGGATTGCTTTATATATAAGCCTCTTTTTTGCAGCATGTATTTGGCCCATGAGCCAACTGATCTGTCCATCATGATAACACAGAGAGATTTTGCATGTGGCTCAATGGTAATCATGGACAATTGTGAATTCAAAGGACTTCCTTCATAGAATCCTTATAGTCTCATCCATGAAACAACTTGGGCTAAAATAAAGGACTATGTGCTGTGCTTCATGACACTAAATCACTATGGCTCTGTCTTTAAAAGCATTAAGAGATGTTTCACAATACTAGTTCCAATTTCACTAGTGGAAAAGGTTTATAATGTGTCAGATAACACTGTGAATATTTTTGTGTTTTTAAACACTATTAATTTCTCCAAGATTTCTTGATTTCTTCAAGAAGAGCACAAACAACACGAGGCTGCCATCACTGCACCAAGGTAACATGCTACAGTACACTAAGGCACTATGATGCTAAGAATGCAAAGGTATTATGGGAGCAGTGCAGGTACAAGTCCCAGTTCAAATATACAGCTCAAATCAGGATGCGGTTATGCTCCTTAAACTCTTGAAAAGAAACATTCAACTGCTTAACAGTGTGATCATCGTTATTCTTAATGTAGTTACTTTTTCATAGCTGTATAATCAAGTGTTGCTCACTTTTCTGTTCCACTTTCCAAAATACACATAGGCTATCTGTAAGCTTTTGGCTCAGTTGCTTGGTCCACTATAGAATGGAACAATGCCTTAAAAATATGAAATAAAACAGCCATAAGTTAAAACATATTTGCTTGAACCGGTTGGAAGGGGTTCAAGGTTTAACAGGGCTATTTTGAATGGCACTGGGAACACAAGAGTGGTTATCACATTGACACCCTTGAGCCATGATTACTAACTCATGTTGGTGCATATGCTTCAACAAATATATACTGAGTGTATTATGGACTATATTGAGTCCAGTCCCAGAAAAATAAACTATTAGACTGTTGTTTTCATTCTGACTCCCTCCCTCTCTTTTTGACTTCAACTATTCCAAAAAAAGAGCATTCACATGAGAAGTGTCAGCTCCTGCTGATTTATAGCAGGACTCCCTACTGGTGTAGTCAGCAGTAATTAGCCAGAGAAACAATGGCCATATTAAAACACAAGATTATTGTTCCCCACCGTAAATGTCTACCTTGCTTTTCCAGGCAGCTTACCCTCTTTGCATAAGCAAAAACCCTCCAAGATTTTAATTGTAAGTAATTATTCAGAACATTACACAAACTTCATTTGTTTGATCAGTAGTTGCCCTTTGTACATTCTGGGGAGGGTGGAAAGAGTTCTCTATGATGTAACTCAAAGAAGAACAAATTTATCTAGGGCTGAATTTCTTATTGGGCCTAAAGAGCAAACAGGGAATTCAAAATCATCCCATCCCCTTAAACAAGAGTGCATCAGTGTGGCCCTCTTAGTACCTACAGCATTCCCCCCAACCTAAGCAAAATGAGGCTTAAAGGAAGCATTCTGTTGGAATGGTCTGTGTTGTGCGTGATGTCCTTAGCTGTTTCTCTTCTTTGCAAATGCACCCACAGGTCCCAAAAGGTTGGCAAACTCTGGACAAGGTCATACTCAAAATAGATCCATTGAAACAAATAGGCTTGGATTAGTTTTTTCAGTGGGCTTACTCTGAGCAGGAATTAGTTGAATACTAAAATAACAGTTAAAATATGTTCCATCAAGAGAGTAGAAGCACCTTCCTGTATTCCAGATTTTTTTTTGGGGGGGGGCTTGGATAAGAGAAAGGGAAAGATGACAGAGGTGTGAGTAAGTGCTTTAAATGTGGCTTTGAGTTTCTGAAAGGATTTGCACTGACCTGACCCCTGAACATTTTTAGGGCTTTCCAAACCCTTGTACTTTTGTACGTTCTCAGTTATAACACTCACAGTGGCTTGATCTGGATACTTATGTACACAATATATTGGTTTCACTGGGACTAAACTATGCCTACCTTCTACTGAAGTGTCTTCGGTTTCATTATTTCCTAAAATGCACTATCCTATATTGGGACAAAATCTGGGTGTTAGGGGTTGTATGCACTGCTGAGCAATCAAAGTTCTGCTTGCACAATTTGATTTCCATTTCATCTCATCACCCTGCACTTCTTCAAAATCTGTTCCAGAGAGGTCCCTAGAGTTCTGGAGCTGGTACTGAGGGTATGCAGAGGGATGTAGAAGATGGAGAATAAGAGTAGTATCACACACAGAAAGGTCTGCTGTACAAACAGAATGCCAGCTTGGATCCACCTCTTTCCACCCAGCTCCAAGGCTCCAAGTTCCAGGGTAGTGATGAAACTGGTGCTGACTGCAGGATATGATTCGTTATGATATCCATACTGCCTAAATCAGGGGTGGTGAAACTCTAGCCCATGGGCCTAATCTGCCCCACCAGGCCTCCCCATTTAGCCTGCAAGCCACACCTACCTGCCCTATACTTGATGTATATATGAAGTCAGGTGCAGGGTAGGTAAAGGTGGGGCTTTGCCAAAAGGGGGCAACCAGCAGGCTTGCAAAGCCCCATTGCACAGGGCTTCACAAGCACCTGGCAATCAGACAGTTGTTGAATACTTGGGAAGCACAGTACCAAGTACTTTGTAAACCTTGCACCCAGCCCTTTCCAAACACCAAGCATAGGATGGGAAAGTCCGTTGCACTGTATTACGAAGTGCTGCACAAGGGACTTTGACAGGTGAGCAGGACAGCCCACCTCTGTATTACTGGATTTCATAAGGAGCCCAGGTCATTGAGAGGCAAGTTGTCCTGCCTGTCTGTCAAAGTTGGCCCATGGGGGTGGGGACAGAGAGATCTCCCAAGAGGGATCTGGCCCGTTAGGCCAAAAGAGTTCCCTACTCCTGGCCTGAATAATGTGTCTGGTTAAGGGTGTGGCCCTTAACAGTTTTAATTTCCTGACATTTTGGAACTTCAGCAACATGGAAAGCCATTAACAGAACATGTTAAACTGTTTTTGTGGTTAACTTGAACACAGTACTCTGCAGAAACAAGAGCAACAGTATTTGCTGAATCATAAAAGAGCATTTTTCAATTGTCATTATTAACTCACCTTGATGAAAGACCACCTGGGAACTATGCAAGTCATTCTCAATGATTTAACCTCAGAGCATTAAATATATATAAAATTATTTCCTTGACTATTTCTGCACAACTTGATCCACTCACATTCTTGCCTGATAAATGGATATGTTTCACTCACGGAGGTCACGAGATGAATGCACTTATAAGAATGATTAATTTCTCCACCCTCATTTGACCCATGTCCAGACTATTTATATTAATACAGAATGAATCTTTTGTATGGGCTGCTCTTCTCCCAGTCTGACACAGAGAGTTAAAATGACTGGGGGTATCTGCAACTTGTACTTGCTCTGTTGACAAAGGAATCAGCAAATGTGATACATTTCAGTTGCTAAACATGGCAGAATTCCAAATGTCTAGTGAATCAAATAAAGGACAATTTATTCTGAACACAAATGCTGAAAGTATGTATATATGTATTCTCCCATTATTTCTGCACCCTGTCAGCAGGATTTGCATGCAATATATGGTTATAGACCCAGGACTAGGGAGACATGCCAGAGAATGCCACATGGTCAAAAGAAGGCCAAACACTAGTAATTCACATCAGAAAATACACCTGGGTTATTTGTCCTTTCCCTGTGTTTATCTAGACCAGGTGTGGGGAACGTTTGGCCCTCTACCTGTTGCCGAACTATAACTCCCATCAGCTCCTGCAAGTATGGCATATGACTAGGGATGATGGGATTTGCAGTCAGCAACAACTGGAGGCCAAAGGTTCCTCACACTTGATTTAGGTCAAGTACTTAATTTGCTAAGATACCTCTGTCTAACCCATAAAGAACAACAGAATGCTTACCAGGGTTGTCCATGAAGTCTTAATGCTGGTAGACAGAAGCTTCACAAGAAGTACAATAGGTTTCCACATTGTACCTAAAAAGATTCAGAACAGCATAATGAAAACTTTGTATAAGCAGCAGCTCACTCTTTGTAATGAAAGGAAACTTATCAGTAGGGTGGGCAGATGGCAAAGAGGACTGGGATTCTGCACCTTCTAACAATTGTGTGGAAGAAGGAAGCTCAGCAGGTTGCAGCTTGTCATGCAATCTCTTCCAGCTGAAAGTGCCTCTTCTACACAACTATGAAAGGTGTAGGAGCCCATCCTCTTTTCCAACTGACAGAACAGATTGGTCAGAACAGATGGATAACGTAGCATAGGATAAGTAAGGCTATGTGTAAAGAAAGTCTGTTCTAACCATACTATCTATTTAGAAGTGTCAATGAATTCAGTTCACTCAGTGAGTGAATTTATTCAGGTTCTACTTGCTGGTTTCCCTTGGGCATCTTCTTGTCCACTGTGAGACCAGGCAGATGGACTAAATGGGCTTGATGCAGCAGGCTCGTCATATGTTCTTAATTGGGCTGCTAGGTAAATGGGTACTGGATTGCACCATTTCCTAAATACACTCCCTAGGGATTACCACAGTGGGTCTCATGTTTGGTTTAAGTAAACCTCCTTAGAATTTCAGCATAAAGCTCTGCCACTGAAATAAATAAATGGGATTTAAGAATGAGCATTTCCCAGTGCATTTTAATGTAATGCATGCAAAAGCTGCATGTTGTATTCAGTTGTAGCTATGAGAAACAAAATCTAGTTAAGAATCAGCAATAAATATGTCACAAAATTCCATAAAGTTAGAAGTCTGAACTTCATATATTACGGCTGTTACAATATATATGACTTCTTTTTGTACTGCCATTAAGCTGAATATTGCTATTGGAGTGGGGAGTCTAAATGATAGGCTTTGTTTTTCATTCTAACATTTCAAATGGAAATTACACTATTGCCCATTGGGAATATTCAGAAATAAGAATCTATAGAACAACCTGGTATTTCTGCAGAAAGAAAATTCATTCTCCATTTAAATAGCGAATCTCATACAATAATATAAAACCCTACTGTATTTTCTCAGGAAAACTTCTATGAAACAGATTAATGCCTCTGTGTGTCGCAAGCAGAAAGTTCAAACAATCCATCCACATTAGTTACAGAGTATGTAGAAGCTGTATAGAATAATGCAACTTATATTTTCACAGGTAACTCTCAATCCCTGAAGAGGGAATTGCAACACCAGTAGGGCATGTTGAGATATGCATGCCACTCCATCCCATCCCAGGGTCCCAATCTGGTTTACCAAAGAGCTGTCCACCACAGACCTTCCCATGCTAAGCATTATCAGAGTGCCAAGCACTAAATTGAATATGCTTAGAAGCCCCTTCAGACATTCATGCTCAACCCATAAAAATCAGGTATGGTAGTGGTAGGAACATCAAATGCAGGACATCAAAGGCAGGGCTGGTGCCCATCTCCCTAGTTGTGTTGTGCTTTCCTGGTCAGGCATTAACAGGAACTGGGAGATAAATATTGCAAATCTTGTCGCATTTTTGTGAATCTGTGAGTTACCTATGTCGCTACAGGTGATAGGCATGTGTTCTGCTAGTTAGAACCTGTGGTTTGAACCAGTATGGCCATTCTTCCCTATGTTCTTAGATATGCAGAGGAAGTTTAGTAAGATAGGTTTTTTTTTATTTGATAGTGATACTCATGCTTGTTCATGAGGGAAGAATTAAAATAATAAGCTATATAAAAAAGGGAGCCATATGTATAAAGTAGACATACATATGTTAGATACCTTTTTGCCAATAGAAACCAAACTGTTTCTGTGCTATTGCCTTGCTCACTGCTGTGATATGAACTGTGGATCACTGGGGTATGAGAAACTGTTCATTACAGTGGTATCTAATGCATTCTTCTGTGTTTTATGTTCTGACATATTACATTTTATTTATAAATTGGTAAAACTAAGTGTGAAATGCATTTCATCTCATAATGGGGGAATTAGAAGGCATACTTCTGTCTTTTGTTCTTAGGCTCAAAAACAAATGTGTGTGTGAAAGAGAGAGAAAAACAGAACTGACAGAGATGTCAGGGATTGCTAAAACCTAAATGCATTTAAAACCTTACTGATAGCTTGCTGATTTCTGTGTAGTGCAATTTACTTTCATTTTAATTAGAAGCTTTCCTTAATGCTGTTTTCTGACTATCTCATTAATACTGTTCAGATGTGATTAGTTCTGGTGCCAATTCTGCCACTGCGACAAGTTGTTCACTGCGATACCAACCACACACTGTACTAGCAATGGAGAAGAAATTAGTTCCATCTACATTAAGTGGAATGACCACATTCATACTGGATTAATGTATGGATCAGAACACAATGATCCTTTGGATTTCACACTTCTCCAGATTTTGTAATATCATTGCCTTCTCGACAAACATAGCAAAAACATACCAATGGAAAGAGTGTATTTTGGGAATACAATGTATTTTCTGAAATGTGTACATTGCAATGAAATATATATTTACATTCTGATGATAGGAGTTTTCACAGGCTGATGTGGAAACAGGATGGAACAGACTTATGAATAAACACAAGCAAAATGGACAATGACCCACAACACACTGATCCATCCATCCAACATGACATTGAAACAGCATACTGGAAATTGAAATGCCATAAATTTTGCTGCTCTACGCTCCTAGGTTCTGCTCACAACAAAGAGGGTTGCTGCTCCAATGGAATCTTAAATGTACGTCTGGTCGATTAGGAACATAAGAGCCCTGCTGGTTCAGGTCAAAGGCCCATGTAATACAGCATCTTGCTCTCACAGTGGCCAACCAAATGCTTTTGAAATCCTGCATGCAGGAGAGTGCACCAGCCCTATCCCCACTTGTGATACCATCAACTGGTATTCAGAGACGTGCTGTCTCTGACAGTGGAGGTAGCACAAAGCCTTATCCTTCAAGAATTTATGCAGTCCTTTTTTAAAGCCATCCAAGTTGGTGATCTCAGTACCACTTTGGGAAGTGAATTCCATAGTTAAGCTATTCCCTGTATGAAATACCTCCTTTTCTCTGTCCCAAATCTTCCAATATGCAAAGCTTCCCTGGATGTCTCTGAGTTCTGGTATTATCAAACAAAAATGTCTCACTATTCACATTCTTCACACTATACATAATTTTATATCACATCTCTTACTCACCTTTTCTGTATACTGAAAAAAAGCCCCAAATATTGTGCCTGGTGAAAATCAGAATGGGTGAAAATAGCCTGCATTAGTGGATGCCTCTGTTGAATCAAAAAGGCATTGTGCATGTGGAACGGCAGCATTAAATTTCACCCAATTTGACTTACATTTGTACCTGTGCATAGACTGCATACTACAAAGAGATAATGTGAATGCTTGTTACTTTTAGAATGGAGAAAATGGAAACACCGGAGGTTTTTGTGTCTGTTGGCAGTGAAGGGATGGATTGGCAGGTCCGTGTGGATTGCAGCCTAACCAGAAATAGTGAAGACTAGCAGTGTGATGTTATCTGAAGCTTGAACTTAATAAAGCAAATAAATGGAAATGGTTTAACATATCCATGTCATATAAGTTAAAGACTGGACCACCATACTAGATTTTATATTGAAGGCAGAGAAGAATAGAACATAAAACTACTTTCTCGCCTGCAGTGGATTTCCCAGGAGATTTTACAAGAGGAATAATGCTTATGCCCAAAATAAAAAATGAGTTTTGAATTGTACCTAAAGCTACTTAATACACTTAATAACAGTCATGTTGTTAAATACAGTATCGCGGTAGACATACCAGGATTTAGTGTGAAAACCATTTGCTAAACAAAGGTTCCAGTGTCTTCCAAATAAGATGTGTGGAAAGCATATTCTACAAGGATTTCTATTTCAAATAAGGTTCAAGCTCAAGCACTATCTTTTATCATGTGTCAAGCATTTAGCCGGATATTGGAATAAAAGTTTTGCAGGTTGAAGGTCTCAGATTCAGTCCATAGCACCACCAGATAAGGTCAGGAAAGACCCCTACTGGAGTTCTGTTGATTTGGATCAGAACCAAGGCCTATCTCATACCCCTCAACAGTCCTGATTTGAGTGGGACACCCTGTAATTACAGACGCCATCCCGGCGTCTGATTGGATCCTGGAATGTCCCATTTTTTGGTCCGGCACCCTCGTGTGAATCAGCTGGCTTGCATCAGAGTGACAGATGCAAGGCTCTCCTCAAGCTCCTTATGTTCCTGTGTCTTGTTTGACTCCACCTGTGATTGCAACCTGCCTTTCCTTTATGTCCTTCAGAAACATGACCTCCTCCTCTTCGCACGGGGAGGTGGATCAGAGCGGGCCATTCTAGGCACCTACGCCTATGTGACTGAGGTGGCCCCCTTCACCTGACCAGGAGAGATGGGGTGAGGCTAGAAGCCCTGGAGAGGCTGTTCATGTCCAGGACCAGGTGAGCAGCTTATGTAAGATTGGGGCTTTGAGGCCTAGCAGCAGAGGGAGCAGGAAGCGCTTTCCATGCTGTCACCACTGTGACTGCCCTGGGCTGGTTCATAGCTAGTGCTGAGGGGAGGCCACCTGACAATGTAGCAAAGGGGGGACAGGGACTTGGGGGGCATCTCCGAGGGTCCCCTCAAAGGAGTCCTGACATGAAAGGGCTCCTCTTTGGTCCTGTGTGAAGCTAGGAGTATCCCAATCCATGGGATGTTGGATGGTATGCCATCTAGCATCCTGTAACCAGTAGGGGCTAATCAAACATCTCTGGAAAGGTCAAGAGCAATGCCAAGGGCAATAGCCATCTCCTACTGTTGTTCCCCAGCAGCTGGCATTCAGAGTGATGCTGCCTCTGATCTTAGAGGAAATGGAGAGCAAACATGACTAGTAGCAATTGATGGCCTCACCCAGCATGTATTTAATAACAATTTAGCAGTTGGGAAACTAGCTGAAGGGGTGAGGGAGGCAAGTCCAGGGACATTTTTCCTCATTTCCTTGTCCACAGCTCAATAGTTGAGCATCTGCTTAGCATGCTGAAGGTCCCAGGATCAATCTCTGGCAGGTAGGGTGGTAATATATCATGCCTGAAATCCTGGAGAATCAGTCAGTGCAGACCATACAGAGTTAGATGGACCAATGACCAGAATCAATATAAGTCAGCTTCCTGTGTTTAGTGCACAGCAAATCACATGCTCTTTTTTCATTGGTTTATTCAAATGTCAATAATTCAGGAAGCTGTCATGATGGTGACACCAGGACTCACTTATACTCATTGTACTCCAGGCCAAGGGAAACAAGCTGCCCATTATTTTTACTCTTAAATATGGCAAACCTGCTGGTTACTGCTGCATATATTGCAGAGCTAGAAAGGAAATTTTACTGCAGAGCTAGGAGGGGGAAATGTTCCCCTGTACTTCTGATTGCATTTTGCAGCTTTGCCTTACAATAAGGACTGGGATCCAACATATGTTACCTTGTATACAGCACCATTGACTGGAAAAGAGGAAGAATTTATATTTGAGAAACCAACTTCCTTAATGCCACGTGACACTGAATTTTGAAAGGGGGAAAAAATATATTGACACCAGCAGGGGAGGGGGGGAATCCTCAGCCTGCCTGCCTCAGCAGGAACAGATAAGTCAAGATGAAAAGGCCTTGTTGGGGGGGGGGGGGAGAAAGGATATACAAAAACTAAAAGGACCAGTAACACGATGTTCTGTTAGTTAAAGGCTTTGTGTGCATTGACTCTTTTGCTCCTTTATTAGCATTTGCCAGAGTGAGCAACGCTGTGGAAAATTACTTTATCTCTCAGAACCGATTCTGCTTTCTATACTACTCGATGTGGCAGGCAATACAGAGATAATTCAGTCTATCAGCAAATGCTATTGTCTGTCAGCTGTAAATACCGGAGAAAGTTCAGTATTCAGCTAATGCCAATTGGTGTTGATAGCCCACAGTCAAGATTATAGATCTTGGGTGGGGGTGTTCTTTGCTTTTTAAAAGAGAATTAAATGAGATTTTTCTTGCAAAGACTCTGCCTCCCACCCTTTTTGTATTTTTTTTCCTATTAAACTCATTCCCTTGTCCACACACTTGAGTGGTTATTTTAAAGTGGTGTTTTGAGACAACCATTAAAGTAGTGTTTTGATACAGCTTGTAATCCATAGACTTTACAGTAGCCCCATGAAAAAATAAATCAGAGTCTCTAAAGTAAGCCACAAACCACTTCTTTCAAGCAACCCCAAGACCATAACCCCACAGAAGGAAGCCAACAGAAGTACTAGCTTCAGCACATAAACCAGTTTATCCTGGTCTCATTAATAACTCCAAAGCAACTGGCTTGAAGCAGGGTAGACCCATTTACAAACATCTCTTTCTCTCTCTCTCTCTCTCTCTCTCTCTCCATCTCCATCCATATCCTGTTCTGACCCTGGACCCCTAGCAATACTATTGCTAAAGGCTGCTAGCATTGGCAATTTCACGAGTGTTTGAATTCTGCATTCCTAGACATCAACACTTACGGTGTCATACACTGCATAAAAAACTGCACTCATTTGGTCTTGCATGCTAAGAAAAACACCATACCAATCGACCCTTGATACAACTGCGTGTAGAATGGTGCTTTTCTGTGTATTGTATTAATAGGCACATATGTGCACATACATTAGTAAAACAATGCACAAATTCTCAGTGCGATCCTACTTAGATGCTGTTGCCCATGCTGCTGAAATGGTTCATCAACGGATACATGCCCATTTGTTTGTTTGTTTGTTTTAGCACTTATACTCCACTTTTTAGTCAAAGTGGTTCTCAGAGAGGCTTACAAAAACCAGTATTAAGATGGTTCTTGTCCCCCCAGGCTTTCAGTATAAAAAGGTATGACGCAGAAGGAAAGTGCGGAGAGGGATGGTCTTCATGGCTCTGTTGTCATGGTGAGACCATGACAACAACTAACCTCTTCTGCAAGGGTGGGGGTCCAATTAAGATGCTCCATTTTATGAGTCCTGATTGATTCCTGAATGCAGCTCACCCCCCCATCAAGTAAAACAATAGAAATACTTAACTAACTTACCAGTCACATTGGTTCTGCCCCTCCCCAAACAAAAATCCTGGCTACACGCATGTTCTGAGGTACCTGCAATGCTTCCTGGTATTCTAGGCTGCTGCGTGTGATGAAGCAGGCTGGATTATGGCTAGAGATTGGGGGGGGCTCGTTTAATCTCACTGTAAACAAGTGGTAAAGTGACAATAAAGTATTTCTATTTCTAGAGGACCATTGAACTCACTCCAAGGCCTATAACCAAACACTTGCCAGAGCACATAATCACATTACTATCCGGGAATGAAGACAGCAGAGAAGTCTGACTTCATGTCTTCTATTGCATCCTCAAGTAGCCATCTAGCAGTGCTTTTCTGGGTCATCAGGAATATGGTCTCATCTGTTGGGGGGAATGGGCCTCTGGACACAATAGAAGCCAGCTGTGACTATTTGTCTCATTATTTTGAGGATGAAGTCAGTCGACTCTGCAGCAATTTAGATGCTACCTTTATGGCTACAGTTCCTGCTGAGATGTCCACTGCTCTGTCATCCCCAGCCAACACATGATGAACACCGATAAAGCCCTACAATATGAATATAGCTAAAAGCCAAGAGTTTAGCACCCATTTTCAAATGGGGCTCCCAAACCAACCAGTGATCAAACATACACCGTTGCTTTCAGGCCTTCCTCATTCTAGCTACATTGAGGCTAAACTGCTTTAAGCACTTTAGAGGAGAGGGGGAGAGAGAGAGACAGAGATACAATGATGCAGATAGAGATCTCAAATGTCTTTAAGGAAATACATTCAATACTGTTGAGAAATGTTCCCAATTATTTGGACAACTGCACAGTAAAATAACCTTCTGGCATAGGTGTATTATTGGCACAGAAAAATGTACCCATCCCTAAATCTGCTATGAAATGCTTCATACCACAGAAAACAAGTTCAACCTCACACTCTATAAAACAAGACTGGATTTGGAGAATGCTATGGATTGTGCCTTAATTATTAATCCTAGAAGTCTTTGTCACGTGAAAACAATAAAAAACCTGTGGTGCTAAAATTCACTTATAAAGAATTCAATTAGAGACTTTAAGAGCACTATTAAAAGCATAATTGGGGGAAAATTATTGTGTTCTAATGTCTTAAAATTAAGTCAAAATGTAGCATAGTCTGAATAAAAGGTTTGTTATAAACCTGTAACAAAAAAGTTCTCTCTTTTGTGCTCATACACAGAAATCTATATCCATCCATACAAAATAGCCCAGTACTTTAAGGAAAATAGATTTTGAATGGAAAAATTGCTGTTAAATAGCATTCAGTTCAAGTTATAATGTCATAGCTGAAAGAGCTGTCACCACCTTGTATATTTTGTCAAATTACTAGGGAGCCATAGCCCTGCTTTTGGAGATAACTAATTAGAGAGAAAGCTTTGATCTACTTGACTAATGGCTTTATTGTCCTCCTTTAAAACACAGTTGAATGAGTATTAGAAAGCTCTGCACTGTTCAGCACGGAACAGAGAATCACGATCCATAATTCTTGAAATTAACAGTGAAATTCTGTGCATATCTACTTCTGCGCATATCTACTCAGAAGCAACTCCCACAGAATTCAATAGGACTCATGCTCAGGTAAGTGTGTTGAGTTGCAGTCCTTTTTTCCCCTGAAGCCGTATTGAAGTAGCATGCTAGACCATCATGTTCCAGATTCTGACAGAGCAATCCCTTGCATGTCTACCCAGATATAAGTCCCACTGAACTCAATGAAACTGACTCCTGAGTAAGTATATGTAGGCTTGCCAACTGTCTTACGCCTTTTTACCACCAACAAATGATCATTTTCAGCAAAGGCTAAAAAGCTCTCATACAAATGGATGTGTTTAGAAACACCATTGAGATGGAGCCTAAATCTGCTGCATGCTTCCAGTAACTGTTGTCTGAGCGGCTGTTAGCTGAGTGAATATAATATATTTGATCAGCTGGTTCCCACAAACCAGCATTTGGCTGCAGACATTCTCTTTGAGATGGTTTGCTTCAGTACGTGCCCATATGCAAAAACACTAGCATGTGGACAACCACCAGGCGTGGACCTTGATAGTATGGTACCCTGTGCAAGGCCAAAATCTGACATACCTTCCCAAAGCCAGGTATGGGAGATGCTGGCCTTTGGGAAGAAAGCACAAGGCTCTGGCAGGGCCCTAGAGCCTCCTGCCTCCTTCCCAAAGCCCAGCACTTATTTGGGAAGGAGGCGGGAAGGCATCCCTTGGCTCCTGCGCCCTGACTTGGGGAACCAGTCGCACAGCCCTAAATCCTCAATCTTTGATTCCTATGGTAGGACTCCTACCAAAGTCAGTCAAAGAGCCAGTGTGGTGTAGTGGTTAAGAGCAGTAGACTTGTAATCTGGTGAACCGGGTTCGATTCCCCGCTCCTCCACATGCAGCTGCTGGGTGACCATGGGCTAGTCACACTTCTCTGAAGTCTCTCAGCCCCACTCACCTCACAGAGCGTTTGTTGTGGGGGAGGAAGGGGAAAAGGAGAATGTTAGCCGCTTTGAGACTCCTTTGGGTAGTGATAAAGCGGGATATCAAATCCAAACTCCTCCTTCTCCTCAAAGGAAAGTTTGCAGAGGAACCCCTCAAACCTAGATGAGATGCTGCATAGTCCTCATGTGAAATAGTCATCTATAATTGGATGATGATGATTAAAAGGTTTAAAGTAAAAACAGCAACTGAATTACTTTTTTTCAGCAGAGATAAAGTGATACTGTTTGGCATAACTGAATTGAACATAAAGACTGCAACAACAATTATGGGAAACCAGATTGGTCAGTAACTATGGCAGAGTTAAAAGTTAATGGTAGACATTCCTTCTGTTGGTGGGACCTGGTGAGCATACTTAGTGACAGCAGCATGCCGGAGAAGCAGCCCAAGCAGTTGTGGACATCTGGGTCTTGAGGCCCATCTTTAGGTCCTACAATATGCCCAACATACAGACATTCTGTGTACGGTGGCACCTTGACCCTTGCCAGGCAATTGCAAGGCCCCTAGTCTCCCTCCGGACCTCTCATAGAAGAGGCACATGAAGAAGGGCCTCAGATGATAATCAATGCAGTGAATGCTCTTACTGCTTTCAGCCTCGATTCTGCGAAACAAAGTTTTTCTGAGCAGCTATAGATATATGGACCCACCATAATCTAATTAGACGAGACGTCACAATGAGAGATTGTACTAATTATCACCAGAAGTAGCATTCATTCTTAGATAGTATCACAGCATATAAATAATTATAATTATGTATATGAGGCATTACAGTACAGAATTCTTCGATGCAGTTCTGATAATGTGAGTTGAGAGTCAATGGCTCTAATCCTATGAGAAGCTAAGTTATAGAAGTTCATGGCAAAAAGTTTACCTAAGGAAATGTCTATTCCCTCCTTTGCACCTTGCAGTTCCCTGTGCCCCTGAAAAACTTATCTGGAGCATCTGAGGACCCTCCAAAACATTGTTGGGTGGGGTCTGGAGGGAATGTCGGGGGAAAGGAATTATGTAAAATCAGGCTGGATCCACACACCACAACTGCCGTCCATGCCAGACTTTCAGAAATAGTAACAATGACAACATCAATAAAAAGCAGAATCTGGAGGAGTCTGTCTTTTTAGCAGGTCAGTCAAAATGTTCAGAAAGAAACATTATCTCAAGTGACACAGCTCAGTCCAGAGAGCATAAGACTTTTAATCTCAGGGTGATGGGTCTGAGTCCCATGTTGGGCAAGAAGATTCTTGCATTGCAAGGGGGTTGGACTAGATGACCCTCGTGGTACCTTACAACTCTGTGATTTTTTAACCAACCAGAATCCCCAAATGCAAGACCAAATTGTGTTTTCTTTTTGCTGTAGACATCAATGCTTGATTAATATTTTGTGGCATTTCTGTATTTTTGAAGCAGCATCATGGCTCTCTTGTTTTTAGGCATTTCTGTGCAGTCATCCATCACTCCCCTGGCTACTCAGCTGACAGACCTGTAAATGTTGGCAGCCATGCCTTTAAAACATTTTATTGTATTTTTCAAGCCAGATCTGTTCATTAAGATGTTTCTGTTAACTGCTTCATGGATTATTCATAGGCAAAATGATGTCACCCTTTGCTCTACTTAAGACCAAATCCTAAATTAATTGGAATAATTCTACTTTGTATAACTCTGCTGTGTTCTGCTTAGCACGAGTTATCATACTAGAATCTTTTTTTCTCTTTGAAAAGGAGTACAGTTTGTCCACAAAAGCAAGCAAAACAGCAAACTAAAAAGAGGGGGGAAGAAACAAAAGCTGTGCAAAGCGAAACAGAGAGTTATGCAACAGTGGAACAATAGAATATTGCTCATCCGTAAAGTAACAACACATTCAGAAGCAGAACTTCAGCCTGGGCTCACCAGGACTAAGCCATAGAATCTGTGTTCAGCATTAAAGTCTCTGATCTCAACTGTGGAGGTTTCCTCTGAGAATATGCACAGAACAATGAGCAGTTCTAGATGAAAGCTAGTTTTCTATGTAGAATTTCCATTATATGGATGAACATTAAGTCAAATAACAAATTTTCAATTCTTAAAAAATATGTGTGTGTATCTTAATAACTGTTTCTCTAAAAGCATACCCACACACACACAAACTGCACACCTATATGTATAAGTAGAATATATGGGGGCCAGCAACAGAGGAATCTTTTTTATATCAGTCCTTTCCCTCCCCATCCCTTTATTATTTTTTACAATGTGTTAAAAGATTTGGACAAGTTTGCAATATTAGGCATGCTGGCTTGAATACTTACTTTTTCCAAGATCAGGCAAGGTAGGGCATAGAGCCTTTGTCCAAGTACTAATGAATTGCCTCACTTAAACTGTCTCCCAATTGACTTTGGCCATGTATTTGTTCTTAATTAATCAGCCAATATCTGGATTTAATTATCTGAATGAATGTATGCGGGGACACACACACACACACAGATTCTGATTCACATTTTGGTTGCAGCAACTGAGAAGGAAAGTGTTTTTCAGTAGTCTTTTGTGGATCATTCATAGGGTGGGTAGAAGTTAAAATTCAAGACCAGCAGTGCACCTTAGGACCACACATATCAGCATCTCATTATAAAAATAACAAAAACTGACCAAAATTGTGGTACTACTGTGGACCCCCATCTTATAGCACATTATCCACAATGTGATGCTTATTAAGAAGATGGGATGAGCTAAGTCAAGCAAGCATTTGCTAGTATTCTCCTCAGAATCCTTTAGAAGAAGCTTCATAACCAGTAAGTGTGCTATAAGGCTCCGAGATACAATTACTTTCTTCTTTTGGGGGTGAAAAATTCCTTACCATGAACTCATTCATGTCAAACTCTCTATGGGGTTTCATGATTCTGCAGGTATTATTGGTAAGGGTGGGGGGAGGCATAATTTTCTAGTCTGTATTCTTCTTATTTTTCACATTCTCCCACCTTATTCCAAGGCTGGACCCAGTTTGAATTATTAGGATTAACAATAAAGGTAAAGGTAAATGACTCCTGGCAGTTAAGTCCAGTCGCAAACAACTCTGGGGTTGCGATACTCATCTCGCTTTACTGGCTGAGGGAGTCAGCGTTTGTCTACAGACAGTTTTTCCGGGTCATGTGGCCAGCATGACTAAGCCGTTTCTGGCGAAATCAGAGCAACACACAGAAACGCCGGTTACCTTCCCGCTTACCTATTAATCTATTTGCACTTTGTGCTTTCGAACTGCTAGGTTGGCAGGAGCTGGGACCGAGCAATGGGAGCTCACCCCGTTACAGGGATTCGAACCGCCGACCTTCCGATTGGCAAGCCCAAGAGGCTCAGTGGTTTAGACCGCAGAGCCACCCGCATCCCAGGATTAACAATACAGAAGCATAAATAACCCCACTCTTTCCACAAAGAGCTCAGGTCAGTGTACATTGCTATCTTCTCACTATTTACTCTGTGAGGGAGGTTAGGCTGAGAGATGGTGACTGGTCAGGATTTGAACCTGAGTCTCTGTGGTCTAGGCCCAGCCCTGTAGCCAACCCAGTACCTTCCAGATGTTGTTGGACTCCAATTCCCATCAGACCCAGCCTACATGGACACTGGTTGGAGATGATGGGGCTTGAGGTCCAACAGCAGCTGGGAAGCTACCTTGTTCTAACTACTATACATCACTGCCTCTATCACCTTTAACTGCTATTGTATCTGGTACAGCATGCCATTCTGTATTTTTCTGAGGAAAAAAGGTTAAAGATCATGTGGTTTTTCGTTCATTTATTACTTTTGAAATGACAATACCCTTGTTTCAAAGACCACCACCATCATATATTACATAAACTCCAGTTCATTTTGCACATTCTTGGAATGCTTGATTTGACCACCTGGGAGTCCACACATTTCCCTTTGTTCTCAAAATATATTGTTCAGGAACACCTTCTGCAAATAAAAGTTGCAAGAGCTGATTCATTTGTCACAGCAGCCCTTTTATAAAGCACACTGTAAAAGGGTGGTTGGAGGGAGATATGCTGTTTATTAAAGCCATATTTTGCCATTAAGGTTCTGTTGGTGTTGGATTACATGGTGTGTTGTTCCCCTGCTCTGTTTATAAGGAGAACGGTGGGTCTCAACAGTTATTTATGGACCATTTGTGAAACTGCACATTCCCATTTTTTTGTATTTATTTCTTTACTTATTTAGAACATGAGGAAAACATACAAACTTGCATGAAAATCTCAATGTTGAGTTTATCGATACAGATTTTTTTTTCTAATTCCCATGTTTCTCCTTAACCTCCACAAGAAGAGACTTCTCCTCTCAGTTCTTCTAAAAATACAAGCAATTCTTGCTTATTATTATTTCACATCATTACCCACCCTTCCCCATCAGGTCCCAGGGTGAGTTACAAGAATTTAAAATTCAATATTAAAACAAAACAATTTATGTAAAACAAATATGTATTAAAACAAATAAAACAAATATGTATTACTACATGCATTCTGCATTATTATATGTATTATTATATGTATAGTATATGCAAATTCACTCCAGGTTTCCTAATGCAGCCAGCACATTACCAAATATTTTCAACAATGTGTCTAACTGAATAAAAATAAATGATACATATAAATTAACATAAACATAAATACAGTACAGCATGTACTATACTTTTTATATATAAGATGTATAATATACATATTTTGATATAATTTTGAATAAATTAAAATGTGGGCATTTTTTAAAGACAATGCACAAACGGCTTGGAAATATGTGGGAACTTGATATATGAGGCATACAATGCAAGCAAAGCTCATCAGGGTCAGAACCACCAGATTCTTGGCAAAAATTCATTTAAAACAGATTCCTTCTCCATCCCTAGAAGTATCCTCTAGGAACAGGGTCACAGCAGCAATAGAAGGGAATACAATCATTACTGCTGATAGGGTTATATGAACAGGGGGGCACCAACGAAAAAACATGAGAGTCTGCAGTTTTGTAAAACCTTTTGCGTGTGCAAACACACATACACAGCCCACAGGTTCAAGTGCAAAAATTTCTCCAAGGTGCCCACTCTGCTAATAATTCAAACTGGGTTCAGCCTTGGAATAAGGTGGGAGAATGTGAAAAATAAGAAGAATAGAGACTAGAAAAGACTTACTGTGAAACAGCTATAAAAAGGTAAAGGACCCCTGGACGGTTATGTCAAGTCAAAGGCAACAATGGGGTTGTGGTGCTCATATCGCTTTTCAGGCCGATGGAGCCGGCGTTGCCAGCAGACAGCTTTCTGGGTCATGTGGCCAGCATGACTAAACTGCTTCTGGTGCAACAGGACACCATGACGGAAGCCAGAGCGCATGGATACACCATTTACCTTCCCACTACAGTGGTACCTATTTATTTAGTTGCCCTGGAGTGCTTTCAAACTGCTAGGTTGGCCAAAGCTGGGACAGAGCAACAGGAGTTCACCCCATCACAGGGATTTGAGCTGCTGACCTTCTGATCAGCAAGCCCAAGAGGCCCAGTGGTTTAGACCACAGTGAAATATTTGGTCATGCAGCAAAGTAAGAGTTATGGCAGCTGACAGCCACACTGAAATACATACTAGGTGTTAGGTTCTGGGCACAGTAGCATGAAGCAGATGCCACAGATGCTAATGAAAGAATAGGCCTTTGATGCTGGATGGACTGAAGAAATCAGGTACAGCATTATACTATTAGTTATTGTTACATTTGTCAGAGCTGAGGCTGCACTGAAATGTCTTATTTTTTCCATCTCAGTAATCATAGTTTGAGTGTAGGAAAGTAATTAAATGATGAGCATCTCCTTCACCAAATATCATAATGCCATGTCTGCCTCCAGACCATAAGTAACCAAACAATTAAACCCCTGTGTTGCAAACAATTATCAGTAATATCCAAGGCAACACGATGACCAAGTACAACAATGCAATATCAATATAAACTCTTTATATAATCTATACGGAACATTGAACAATATGAAAAACCAAATAAACAAAATCTCATAAAACTCTGAAAGTAAGTCTTATAAGTCTCTGAAAGTCTTTGTAGACTATGCAAGTCTCTGAAAGAAGCAATGGGTCAGATTCTTATCTGATGAAAACAAGCTGTAAAGCTTTGTTTTATGATGTCCAATGCTGCCAAAGTGGTCCGCAGATAGACGTAGTGAACAGTGATTCCGGATATACCCACTGTTTCGTAGAATTCTTCTTCAGCACAGCAGAAGGATGCAAAAATGCTTTGTGGCATAGAGTTTATATTGATATTGCATTGTTGTACTTGGTCATCGTGTTGCCTTGGATATTACTGCCTCCAGACCATACCAGATGACGTTTTCTGTGAATGAGGTATGATGTGTTGACAGTATTGAGCTCTAATGCAAATAAAATCAGCACAACCACATCAGCCTTTTTCAGACCTTTAAATTAAGTATACAAACCATCAGCATGTGGAACAGGAGCAAGACTATACCTGCAGCCCCTACCCTCATCATTCAAAAAATCAAGGAATTGTAGAGTTGAAAGGGACCATGAGGACCATCTAGTTCAACTCCCTGCAATGCAGGAATATGCAGCTGTCCCATACAGGAATCGAACCTGCAACCTTGGCATTATCAGCAGCACACTCTAGCTAGCTGAGCTAGCCAGGCTGACAATGTGTTCATTATGCACAAATCAGGAAGTCTGAGAAGTCCCATTAGGACCAATGCTAGATGAGATGACTTCATGGAGCCCAATTCAAAACATGGCTGGGAATGAAGACAAAAGTTCAGAGGGACATCAGAGGGTACGGCAGAAGCAAGCTATTGTAGGCAGAGTCTATATTTGCAGCTTTCTATGACTGCCTGTAAAACACACACACACACACACACACACACACACACACACACACAGAAGCTCTGTTCAGTTTCAAATACCAGTTGCAAGGGATTTTCCCTACTCAAAGTTACTGCCTAGTGTTGTTTTTCTCAGTCTTCTGACAGCTTTGATTTATGAGGAGTGTCTGAACTCTATCTGATATTAACATCGCCTTGAGGAATGAGCATAAAACATTGGGCTTAAGCCAGTGGAGCTATTCTACTGTCTTGGAACGTCTCTCTCTCTAAGAGGTTATGCTGGTATTGTTGTCATTACATTATGATCCTAGCAATATGTCACCCTCTTTTAAAAACAGATCTTCAGTCAGCGTACACAGTTGATCAAAACTGAAGCGGTGGGCAGAGGGAGAGAGCGATAAATTATTTCAGGCCTCCCTCAAAATTTGAAGTGAGCCAAATGATTTCCATACCATTTTTTCAGTTAGACCATATTAAGAGTCCTTAAAATGTCCTGCCAAATGTGAATCTTTTCTAGGTTCAAGTCTATGAAAATTATTGATTGGGACTTTTCACACTTTGGGAAAGAGTTACTAATTTAGTGTGCATTCAGATATACTGTGCTGGTCTTCCTGATTATAATGCTAGCAGTAACTAATGTTTCATTCACATGGTTGCCTTATAGGATTGTGGCCTTCTCACCAATATACCAACACATTGCTCTAAATTTCATTCACATCAGTGGGCATGGTGTGACACAACAACAAACACCATTGCTTTCACCCCCACGATTCACCTCTGCAAATGGCAGGAAAGAACTGTGTGGTGGTATACTGCTTCAAGTTCTGTCATTTGACTCCCATAATTTTCTGGGTTAATGGGGCACAAAGGAATTATTTCTGGAACCAATTAACAAGGAAATTAGTGCTAAGTTTCCTTGAAATTTCTCTAGATTTCTGGAAGCGGTTTTTACACCATGTGAAAGCTCGAATATAAAGCTGAAATTAACAGTTAAAGAAATGGAAATTAACCACCGTGTGAATGCAGCCTCAGTGACATGAATACTCCTGAAATGACTCTGATGCCAAATGAGTGAACACCAGTCTGTTTCTTGCATTATGGTAGCATCTTTCCCCAATACACAGCGACCTTGTTCATATACAGCCTGTTGCCATTTTATGTATTTCCCATATATATACTTTGTTTAAAGAAACACATTATGCATTATTCACTTCTCTAAGCAGTGAGAAATCCAACCCTAAAGGGTTTAATTTCTTTAGGATGAGAGGATACTGAAGACTTATGCTGTTTTTGCATTTCATTTACAAAGATACCTACATAGCACAGTGAAAGCAATACAGTGGTACCTCTGGTTATGAACTTAATTCATTCCGGAGGTCCTTTCTTAAGCTGAAACCATTCTTACTCTAAGGCACGCTTTTGCTAACGGGGCCTCTGTCGTGCGGTTTCCGTTTGCATCCTAGGGCAAAGTTCGCAACCAGGAACAGCTACTTCCGGGTTAGTGGAGCTCGTAACCTGAAGCGTTCGTAACCAGAAGCGCTCATAACCAGAGGTACCACTGTACAACATCAACAAACAAGTAGCATAGTTGCTGATCCTGCTTGAGATTTCTAGATAATTTGTATCCACAAAGTCTAGGGACAGGATGGAGTTAGACCCCACTAACCACAATTTCAAGCGAGGAAGGACATGTTTATGAAAGGTGCCCAGGACCTCCTGCTTTCCAGCATGTTCTGATCCCAGTCCAGTGGTACTTATTTATAATTTGCAGTTATTCACCTAGTCCCCAGGTGACAACACAACACAAATCAAATAGTACAATAAAATATCAAATAACTGAAAATAACACCAGCACCAAGAAATGCAAATACATAAAAAGGATTACAATAGGGGTGAAAATAAAATGTTCAAGCAAAAACAATAATTGGTATCAGGTGTAAATAATCTTTAAAATGTTAAAAGAGAAAGGTTTTCACCTGCTGCCAGAAAGATGCCACTCAAGGCACCAAGTACGCCTCTCTAAGGAGAGCATTCCATAGCCAAGAGCTCTGAAAAGGCCTCCATACTTCAAATGGAAGGGCACTCATAGAAAGGCCTAAGTTGATGATCTTAGGGTACAGATAGTTATAGAGGAGACGATGTGTTCCCTTAGAACAAAGGGTAGGGGACTTTTTCTCCAGCAGAAGTAGAACGAATAATGCTCAAAACTTGGAACAAAAGTGTTCTGGATTAACTAATCAGGAATAAAATCCACTCTTCTTCAGATTTCAGCAAGGCTACCAATGGAAATCCCCAAGTATAGGCAGGTCTTCTCAGACGTAAGCTGCACTCGGTTTGGTGAAGTTAGTAAAAAAAAAATACAAAGGATTAAATAATACAGTGGTACCTCAGGTTAAGTACTTAATTCGTTCCGGAGGTCCGTTCTTATCCTGAAGCACCACTTTAGCTAATGGGGCCTCCTGCTGCTGCCACGCAGCTGGAAGACAATTTCTGTTCTCATCCTGAAGCAAAGTTCTTAACCCGAGGTACTATTTCTGGGTTAGCGGAGTCTGTAACCTGAAGCGTCTGTAACCTGAAGTGTATGTAACCCGAGGTACCACTGTTGGACGACAGACCAATGCAGCTGCTGTTCTGAAAAAAACAAAACTTATGCAAGTAATTCCTTTCTTACTCCAATGTGCCGCACACAATGTGCCGCCACATGTGTGGCAGCAGCCTATCAATATGTTGTTAAATAGCTGGGGAGGCAGGGCAGAATCCCACCTGGAGAAAGAAAAGTCACATAAAACACGGCCCATTCTAACCATTTTGAAATTACAGTCTCCTTACCACTCCACCCTCCTTGAAAATATCTGAAAAGTTGAGGAGCTGAAAAAATGTGTGAGGTGTTGCTGGAAGAAAGGAGTAAAATAATTGAAAATTGCCTTTCCTCATTTTTCTAGTGAAGGGTTGGGGACCCTATGGCTCTTCAGATGTTGTTGGATTCCTACTCCTTGCAACCTCAACAAGTATGGCCAGTGGGCCAGTGACGATGGGACTTGGAATGCATCAACATCTGGAGAGTCAGGCCTTCCCCAGGCCTCTTCTAGCAGGTGCCTCTGCTGGATCCCAGCCCTTCCCATGGATGTAATGGTCTTTCCTTCCAAAGATGGGCATTCTTGGGTCAAATCCGACATCAGCCCTAAAGGAGACGGTGGGGGGGTATGCAAATTCTGCTTGAGAAGCAGCAGTATAAAAAAGTACAAACCAACAGCCAAAATAAATGCTCCGAACAAAGAACATGCCAAGAAAATGCAAACCACACAAATTGTGGTCACTGGTGACTGGCTTAAGCTGTCATATGTTGAATCTGGCACTCTGCATTCCATTCAACAGATAAATCTCTTTACCAGAAACCCTCAGGATAGTTAAACGCACAACAGATGCATTTAAAGAACACTGTACCGGTTGGGGAGGAAGAACTCCGTTGGTGGTCACAAACACCAAAGAATCAGGTAGAGAAAATTCTGAAGAGCAGACACATTTTTTTTTTTTTTAAGAAACCTTCTGTCTCTCTCTCTCCCCCCCCCCACCTCCACTTTTCAATTTCTAAATCCAATTCTTTTGCAGTCCAAGCTCTGTAATGTAGCTGCTAATAAATTTAAGAGTAAACCCGGATTAGGTTAGTGTGGCTAAACTGAAAGGGCTCTTACCTTTCAGACAGATGGCCACCGATTCATATAATTTGCTTGGGGAAATCTGGACATATTTTATCTGCTTGTATCCCTGTCAGTGTTAAAAGCCACATTTTGCTGGGGAGGTATAGGCTGTGTTACTTACTCTGCAAGCTATTAAACACCCCATGGCTCCTGTTAAAGCAAAGTGTTTTCAGTTGCATACCATGTGGCAAGCCTCTGCAAAATAAAGAACAGTTGGATTCCCCCTCCCCTTTCCTCTGCTACATTAATCCATGTGCTCAAAGAATTCTGAGCCTGTGTAAACATTTAAAATATTAAAAATATTTGAACTGGAAAACATGCTCATTTGCCGTAATGCCTGAGGGTTGGGGGGTTTTTTGCAAAAAGAAAAAAACCATGTATTCTTTTTTTGTTTGTCCTCTCAAATGCAAAGTGGGATAATCAAAAGAGAACACTAAACAATTTTGCTTCCTTTTTGGGGAAAAAAATAGTCTGTTTACAGTCAGTTTAGTTAGTTCACTTGTGGACATTTTGTTTCAGTTCTCAGACCACCTTCCTGTGTGGATGATGGGAGCAAATCAGCCAGATTTCTTCTGCTTCAAATGTGAACTGAAACACAGCTATCCTTTGGAATTTGTACTTCTCTGAATTTTGCGGTGCTGCTCTCTAGGCAATCAACATTTCCAAAAATGCATATATTAGGGAAGTGTGCATATAAATGAATATAATAATGAAAATAACACAAAAACGCCTTGTATTAGGAAAAATTGCTTGAAAAATATGTACATTAGACAAAGTTGCATATAGAAAAGTGTTTAATTTGTTCTGAAATGTTAATGAATTTTGAAGAGGTTTTTTTACAAAAAAAAATCTCAGCTGCAAAAATGTGGAGAATCAAATTTTAGATCAGAAGACTGAGCAACTGAGTGATCTGAAACTGACAGATTGTTCCATCTCTTCTTCATTGAATTGTTTCAAGTCATGATGTTCTTTGGGAATGTGCTGGTGACCAGCTTAGAGAGTCTTGAAAAGTTTTCAATGCATATTTTGCATTGGGCTATTCTTTTATATTTCTTGGTCAGTTGTGCAGCTTTCTCGTTGACCTGAGTAATTCTTGGTACATGCATATTTTATTTTTCCAGTCCTTTTTCCTTATACAAAGAAGCAGCAGTTGTGACCAGCATTATTAGAACTGTGGGCTCTGGAGATGAAGATGATAGGTGCTGTTAAGAGAGTGGGAGACCTTATGCGTATGCTTCTCAAAATATTTTTTAAAGTAAAGAATGCACATTTAAGAGAATTGGAAAATATTGTTTCTAAACTTATGTTCAATGCCTTTTCTTGGCTTCTGTCAACATATACATTTTGTAGTCTTGGACTTTTGGGTGAACTGTTAGATTGCAGGCCAAAGAAAGCTTTCAAATTGCAATCTATTTCCAAATTGGACAATCTAGTAAAAACACAAAGAAGAATCTGGCAGCTGCAGTGAAGGCTAAACATACAAAAGATACCAAGCTTGTATTTTGTTCAAAAACAATATCGCTTTCCATGTATACAGTGAATATGTATGGAGAATGAAATCAGCAAGCGTTACTTTAAATTTTTTTAAAGTTGAATAGAATTCACTGACTTACTTTATGCAACTTGAAGAGTTTACCAGCCAGTCTATGTCAAATAAGATTTTAATCCCAGGTGTCATTTTAGGATGAGTTTCTAGCAGTCAGTGGTTATTAGATTCCTGTCCTGTTTCCACATCCCCATCACCACCCAAACAACCAAAAGTAGATTCGTAGATTCATCATACCAGGCTGAATAAACAAGCACAGCGGATGTGAAAACCATCTTTAAATTCAAGAACTGATGTCTAAAAGCTGAAAGTCTAGAACGTAGGGAATGTATATTAGTCCCACATGTTAAATATATGGTGCACATGTAATAATGCTTGGTTGTTGTTATTATTATTATTATTTGCATTTATTCATTGTTTCCTACAAACAAATGTCTCAAAGCAACTTAAAAATATATAAACAACCTAACATCTTGCTAATGATTTAAAACCAAATACATAGAATAAAACACAGAGCAAGAACTTCTAAAGGTGTTCATACAACAAGAATCCTATCCCACCCCAATAAAAGATGAACACCACCAATGGGTCATAAATCATACCACAGTGTGATCTGAGTTAAAACCTCAAAGTCTGAGTAAAAAAAAAATAATGCACTACGCAGGGCACCTAAAATGTGACAATGTTGGCTCCAGGGGTGTTTCCCTGGGGAAAGGAGTTCACAAATGGGGGGCCACAACTGAAGAAGCTTTTTCATTGCCACCCTCTGCACTTCCCTTGAAGAAGGCACATTGTGTATTGCCAGTCTTGTGTATTCCCAGAACCCTTGTGTGACATCTGAGGTCATATGAGGGATCTGTCTCAGCCATGGCACTTAGGCAATGTGGCAGGGATTTGAGCCTCCTCGGCCAGCATCCTGCTCCTCAGTACCCACCCTCCTACTGGAAGTTATGACCAAGTAATCTTCCAGCTACTTCCCCACTTGTTGTATGGGAAAAGGGGTATTTTTCCTCTTCCCACTGCCCCCATTGCATGGGGAATCACACCCTGGGAATGGGACCCTGAATGCCTAGTTAAATTGCTGTTCAACTAGGGGAACTCTTACAGCATCTCTTTACTTGGCCTCCTTGCAGGTTATTCTTCCAACCATTGTTAATATTCTGCAGACAAGTAAAAGTATGTAGGCTACTATGCTGCATAAACCAAAATATTTGGATAAGATTTACAGATTTTTTCCCCCTTAATAAATTCAGTACCAAAGTATTTACCCTGCGGTACTCCGAATGATTTTGCAAGCCATAATGTAAGCAAGAAACTCAGCTGTAATTTCTGTGTTGTGCATCCAGTATGAAAATATATAATCACATTACACTCAGGAATGCCATCTTAATTAAAAACATCAGCAACAAAAGAAGAAAATCCACAGCGAAACAAGATTTTCACGCAATGACCAAATGAAGGTTTGATCCTAGGAAAACTTAACTAATTCTTTGTACTGATTATTTTACGAATATACACCTACACACACACTCAAGAATATAGTTTAAGATTGCTAAATAAAACATGTGTAAATAGCATAGCATCACATCAGACTATAAGCCCATTAACTTGTACGCTAAATTGTGCTAAATATGTATGAAATTACCTAGGTTTATTAGGCACGTCTGATGAAATTAAGTTTTATGTATAAATATGTTATTTTATTATTTTCTCAGCTAGCCTGCTTTATATCACTGTGACCATATTTATTTCAAAGAGCTACTTCACATCATTCCAGAGTGTTGGTGCAAGGAGAATCAGCCTCTTGTACTGGTTTATAATTTGCCAAGAGAGACATACCAGTGTATGGTTTCTGGGTCTTAAGTGGAGTGAATGCAAAACTCCGAATGCGCAGTTTTTACTGCCAGGAATTGTATAACTCAACCATGCAAAATGAAGCAATACGGTGTTTTTGTGCCAAAGTAAGTCCACTTAAAACTTCTGAAAAATAGCAGCTTGCCAAATCAATGTCTGCTGCACATAACCAGGCAGTAATGCAGGAAAGGTGAATGGCTAGCTTCCTGTACAAATACTTGACTTCATCATGGATATTTGATTCAAAACAACCCAATATCTCCATTCCATTTTACTCTTGCACATGTAAAGCCTACCCATTTTTAGTCCTTCGACAGGCTGCTTTTAAAGAGGAAACAAAAGAGGCTTGGAATCGTGAAATCTAACACAGGAGCAAAAATGTCACTCTGAACTGTAGAATTATTTTCAAAATGTTCCATCAGGTATACGCAGACCCTGAATCATGCCATCCCAAACAGCCCTCTGCTGAGATGTTTTTGGCTAATTTTCATTCTCACTTCTTTTCAATGTATTTTTTGAAGATTTTTGGAAAAATTAGCAATGCTCCCTCATAAAGAACTCATCTATGCCCTGGAAGTATATTTATTATATCCATTTATTTCTTTGAAAAAAGCCAAGAAAGCATTACAGTATGGCTTTGAGCTCCAGTAAAACCCTTACAAGAATCTTGAGCTATAAATAGTGCCAAAAAATGACTTAATGAGGAGATGCTGAAACTTTGCTCAAGACAGCATTTGGCCATATATTTTTGCAACTTGGATCATATGACTGCTGCACAGTTTTAAGACTCGTGCAATTCTTCCTATTGGGCACATGTCATAGCCTTCAAGGAACACATAGCTCTGAAGTCCTTAAATCCTAGCTGAAGATTTGTAGTGCCAAATAAAGGATCCCTCTCAACTGTATGATCTGTCTTGTATTATATATTACTTTTGAGCCAATACTTGTAAAGCATGCTCAAGAATAAATACCCCTTTAGCTAAAAATGCTACAAAGCTTGAAAATGCAAACTTGCAAATCTTAACATTGACAAGCATCCTCAGTACTGTAGTTCTGCCCAGGCAGGCATACAAATACTACTTTCACCTTTGAAATGAAGTTGTTCAACCGGAGCGGCTGTGAATGAGTGGTTCCTGGGTCAAAGAAATGGTCCAACAGTCTGCTCCAAACTGGGCTGCACTCCGCTTGAAAGAGCAAGCATACAGCCTGGGGGTGCTTGTGGATGCAGTTTTGTCATTGGAAAGCCAGGTATCCTTGGTGGCTAGGAGCGCCTTTTGTGCTTCGAGCCCCAAAACCCATCTCCCATGGAAATAAGGATACAGTGGAGATAGAATTTAGTTTACATGTTAATGAGCAAATTTTGGCCACAACTTTATTAAAATACACAAATGTGACTGGTATTGATTTAGGCACTGGTATCAAATGATATCTGGCACCTGCCTCACCCTGCAGGAAGCCTGGAAGGGTAAACAACCAGCAGGGGGCGCTCCATCAATGTATATAGACTGGTGCTCACCCCTGGGGTTTGCAGGGGTCCTGGCATGGCCCTAGCCCCTCTCCGGGCTTTGGACGAGATCCAGACCCCCGGATTCCTTTAACGGAATACCCTATTCATTGGAGGGGCAGGTGATGGCCGCACCTCCCCTCCCCACATTCCCCTAAATCAATGCCTAACCGCCAAACCTTACAAAGTTGTGACAATTGCTAAGAGGTAGGCAAAAACCAAGTGGCCACAACCAATCTGCCACATTGGAAAAAATTCCTACCCAGCCCCCATTCCAAAACAAGCGACCAACTGAAGTCCAAAGCAAGGCCAAACACAACCTAATTAAAGGGTGGGTGGGCGGTGTTCGGCAGTGCAAAGCAAAAGGAGGTCCCTACGTTGTGCTGCCAAATAAATACCCCAAACCCCCAACCTTACCACGCTGCTGATTGGCTAAAGGCCATTGGCATAACTGTGGCACCACAGGCTTGGAGCAGGGCAAGCCCCACCCACAAGCCAGTTAGGGAAGAGTTTCAGGGCCGAGCACAACATGGACCCTCTGTCAGGAGGATCCAACTTACCAGCTTCATCTGGTATGACAGCTGTGACCATTCCTAGACCAGGAGAGCTGGAGCACAGTAACCTAAGCATTAGTAACTTAAAGACTTATTTCCCGCAATACACTATGTGAAGATGGTAGAGAAACTGTAGTTAGTGTAGAATGCTGCAGCATGATTGCTAATAGGAGCAAGATCTTGTCTGCATATTGCAGCACAGCTCAGAGATCTGCAGTGTCTACCCATTTGTTATCAGACCAAATGCAATGTATTACTATTTTAAAGACCTCAACAGCTTGGGACCAGTCTACTTAAAATGTCAGATTATCCCATATATACCCACTTGAACACTTGGATCTGCAGAACTGGCATATTTACAAATGCTACATAAGGTTTACACCATATTTGCAAAGAATTGATCATTTGGTGTGGCAGCACCTATTTTCTGTGTCCTGAGCCTCAATGTGTCTCCAGGCTCAGGAACAGAGTGGGAAACGGAAGCAGATAAAGAGGGAGAACAGGAGAATGACATGGGCAAAAGGCTGAGATTGGTGAACAGAGGTTGGAGGATGCAGTCAATACCCTCTCCCAAGAGGTGGCTGCCCCTGGAGTCCCATCTCTGCTCTTTCCTCCTGGGAGAGAAGCACAGCAACAGCATCTGGGGATAAATGTGTGATTAACTTTGCTTTTAACATTCAATTTTATCAATATTTTCAATGAACATTTATATTCCATGTAAACCACTTTTGGATGATTAACTGGTATATAAGTCCTGCTAAATAAACAAATCAAGGTATCCACAAATAAATAAATAAAAATCTTGAACCTGTTTGTTCATCTTTTGACAGGCATTATCCTCCCAGAAGGTGCCACTATATATACAAATTTCATTCAAATCTCTTTTTAAAAAAGAAAAGAATTATACCCAGTGATAGTTTTCCTCCCAATAGCCAAAGGGAAAGTAGGAAGGCCCAGTTTTTCTGAATAAAGTTTCTGATTTGGGCTCAATGCAAAGTGAGTAGCCTTCAATATGATCTGAGCTAAACTAGACCATTTCCCAGTTCCCAAATCAAGGTCCAAGCAAAATATTGTAGCAAATGCACAGCCCTGTAAGGAAGCAAACTCTTAATTCCACTGAAGCCAAGCATTTAAACATGACTTCATGAAATCTTCTCAAGTGAGAATGTCCTCATATGCGGAACTAAATTTCCCCCTATATTACAAAGAATGCTGTTCTGATGCTCAGACACCAGGATCATTCCCACGCTAATCACAAAACAGTCTATTGGAAACTGGCAGTCACTGTTGAGTAGCCCACTAAATATCTCTCCAATTGTATGCATTTCATTTTATGAACGATGACATCTGGAAACATCTGGATCTGATGATGATGAGAGGAGTTTCCAAAATGGTAGTGCTGAGATGTGACGAGACATAAATGGTGTTTATTTTAGATCCACACGGCGAAATGAAGATAGCAGTTTTTAATAATTTGGATGAAGATTTTGGGGAAGGGATTTAGAGTCAATGACAAGGCGTTCAGCTATCACCTCCATGTGTGATATTGCAAGCAAAGGCGCATCTGCTTCCCAGCCACACTTCTTAACAAGCTTATGTTAACTAAAGTATGTGGAAGTAATTCAAACCATTCCTTTGCTCAACATAATTATGAATTAATCTCAAGAACAATAGATTACTCATGAACTATGACACTAGGGAATACAATATAACTTGAAGCCTTAGCTCATGGCTGATGTGATGCTCTTTTGGTCAAGCGAAAGCAGAGTGTGTGTGTTTGTTTATTGCAGCACACCTTTGTTATAGCACACTAGAGTCAATTTTCAGATTATATTTTGGATATCTTTGATATTTGAAAATAAATTTTCACAAATCTGAAATTAGTGCAGCTCAAAATGGGAAGATAGAAAGCTAGCTTTATGTGGTTTCACTATATACCCAAACTGTACTGAAATGACACTCTACTTTTATCACACAAACACACACACACAAACAGAGAGAGAGAGAAATCTATAATTTGTATAGCATGATTCATTGTATAAACCTGTTTCCCAGAACAGGGAAGACTCTGCAACCACCATCTGATTTGTTCTTTTGAATGGGAAAGAATGTCCAATGAGCATTTCTGGACTCTTCATTGGAAAATGAGAGATGGTTCAACCACTTATCTGTAAGTCCATTTCCCGATAATTTTTTTCACATTCTCCCCCCCCCCCCCATACACAAATGAGCAAGTGTTTGCAAATATGTGCAGATGTGGCTCCATTAAGAAAGAAATAAAAACCGTAAATATTCAAATTTTACTTCTAATCTGGGTTTGTTTGTTTTTTTCCGTTGATGGGAGATCACTTATTAATTGCATTATGCTGTATTTCAATGTTACGTTCCTAAGGAAACTTACAGCATCCCTTAAATTAACATAAACATAAATAAATTAACATTTATTAGGTAAAGATACAGAATCACAAAATGGTGTCCCCTCCATCAATAGGGGGAAAGGCAGCTGCATCAGCCACTGCTACACTTGGTTAGAAAAAGAGAAAGAGAGAAGTTCTTTGCACTTTTCCTCTATTCAAATTGGAAGAGAGGTGCAGTGCCCATTTCAAGCATCCAATGAAATGGAGACATGCTAAAGGGAATGTGTTCGATGTAGGAGAGGCATTGTGGATTTTTGATGGGAAATTTACTGAGACCATTCATAATAATAATAATGATAATAATAATAATTTATTATTTGTACCCCGCCCATCTGGCTGGGTTTCCCCAGTCACTCTGGGCAGCTTCCACAAAGACCAAAAATACACTAAGATGTCATACATTAAAAACTCCCCTGAAGAGGGCTGCCTTAAGATGTCTTCTAAATGTCAGGTAGTTGTTTATCTCTTTGACGTCTGATGGGAGGGCGTTCCACAGGGTGGGCGCCACTAACTGAGAAAGCCCTCTGCCTGGTTCCCTGTAGCTTTGCTTCTCGCAATGAGGGAACCACCAGAAGGCCCTCGGCGCTGGACCTCAGTGTCCGGGCAGAATGATGAGGGTGGAGACACTCCTTCAGGTAAACTGGGCCAAGGCCGTTTAGGGCTTTAAAGGTCAACACCAACACTTTGAATTGTGCCCGGAAACGTACTGGGAGCCAATGTAGATCTTTCAAAACCGGTGTTATGTGGTCTCGGCGGCCGCCCCCAGTCACCAGTCTAGCTGCTGCATTCTGGATTCATGGACATCATAGGAGATATGCGAGGACACAATGGAATCCCAGGGACCACATTGACATCTCCTCAGCTAGTGTATTGGTGGTCTAGCATGGACTGGTTGATGCTCAACATCCTGAACTTACTGCTGCTTTGATTCAAAGCATGAATGACCTACAAAAGAGGACATCTGGAAATACCCTGAAAAGTCACACCTGGTCATGTTTCCGCAGAGCCATTCAAGCAACTAAGAATAGACAGAATGTAACAATACCTTCCACTTCTTCCTGCTCTCACTCCAAACCTTATTCTCAGCTATGTTTTTTATGTCTCCACTGTGCATTTACTGTAAATGTCACCTGAAATTCAAGTGCCGTCAAGGAATACATTAATATACAGTGCTATATGTATTTAGATATATATATAAAGGTGATAAATACTTTAATGGTGAAATGGAAGGAGTTCATATTAGCATCAAATAATTAACACATCGAGATGTGCAAAGACTCTGAAAGCTAGAAGCAAAAAAAAAAAAAAGGTGTGATGTGTTAGAAAAGTCACACTAACAAGATTTTCACTCTTTCTAAAGTACATCTTTCAAGGCATATCACTGCTGGTACTTAGGAACCGGTGAACCTGGGAGACAGTACTTGTTCTGTTTTGCAGAACAAAATGATGAGGCAGTGCATAATCTTTTCTAAGTGAGAACAGCGCCAAAGAAGAATACAATAGCGTTCCTGCTTGAAATTTTGAAATTAAAACCACATGAGAATTTGTGCAAAAATAAAAATAAAGCCTGTATTAAATGGGATAACGGGGAGAAAAACTTGGCAACTATTGTCTTGAGCAAGGTTTCATGTATACTTTCATCTTGTGTTTTTTTTAAGTTGTTTGATGAAACTGACAATGCACATTGAAAATCTAAACTGGCAGTTTATTACCAGAAATTTAAAAAACTGAAAACCTGAATAACTTACAGAACATAAGGCTGATTCTCATGGGGTGGGTGTGTGCGCGCAAGCGTAACACATATATGAAATATCTAATTGTACCATCATTCCCTCTATTTCCAATGTATTGCTTATGTAGCCAAATAGTCACCACCTATTTGTAGAAGTGGGAGGTCATCCACAAGAGGGAGCAGTATCAGAAGATTTGGGGAACCTCAAAGCTTGTGGAACTACAAAAATCTTTATGGAGAAAAGCCTAAAGAGGAACTTCTCAAACAGCTGATTGGAGCCAGAGTCAGGAGCAGTTCACCTGGTGTCAGAGATGTTAACTCTTTATTCAAAGAAACCAAAACAGTGCAGGCCTAGTGATCACATCAACTGTTCTCAGTAGGTCTTGCCCCAATTGAGACAGTTGTGAGGACTGAAGGTCACCACCTTCCCACCACTCTGTAATACTCTTTCCCTGGCTCCTCCAGCAACCTGAGGCTCATTTGTCTTGTCCCACTTTGCTCTACCTTCTTCATCCCTCTCTGTGTTCTAGAAGACCAAGAGGAGGAGAGCTGGTTACAGCAGGGGAGACTCCCTAGCTTCTTCATAGCCTGCCCCCACTCCTCTTTAGCTTCCACTTCTGCCTCTGATTCTAAATTGCCCTCTGCCACAGCCTCTTCCTGCTCACTAAACCCTGTTGCCTCCTCCGCTTCTGACACACCACCTCCCAGTCTGCTGCTTCTTTTCCCGCTGAACACTCACTGTCATCCCACCTCCAATCCCCTGGCTCTGAGCCTTCTTCCTATGGGGGTTCCCCAGCTGGTGCCTCCCATCACATTTGCATCCAGCCAGTCCATGACAACAGCCCAATAAAAACACTGAGTATGCCCAGTGTTCACAGAATGCTGCTAGACTTTTGGAAAGTGGGGTGGAAAACTGAGAGGGAAGGAGAATAGAATAGAATAGAATAGAATAGAATAGAATAGAATAGAATAGCGTATCATGGGGATGCATGGTTTGCAACATTTTGTTGTGGGTCACATCTGAAACTTTATTGTATCTTTTAAAAAACAACACACAAAATGGCAAGGTATTTTCTGTAAGGCAGGCCCTGGGCGGGGGGGGGGGGGGGAGAGACGGGACCCAAATTACAATGTCAGAAACTCTGAAAACAAATTATTTCTTGGCATGGGAAAACTTAATGTATCCATGTGGGAGTTCTTTACCAAAAAAAAATTCACCATGTGAAAACAGCATGGTAAGGACACTGCATGAGGGCTTTACCACATTGCAAAATAATGTGAAAATTGTTCCATGGAGGCTTTCTTTCTAATGTTTTTGCAAGCATTAAACATTTGAAAGAAAGAGTACTCAAAGTTTAAAACCATCTCTCCAGATACATGGTTTTTAGACTCAGGGTATGAGAAAAACACTTTCATCATCCACCCTCATTCTCATTATAAATTTGTAAGATCAGGAGCTGGTGCTTCTTCATTGTCTGTTTTTATTACCCAAATTAACAATGACCATATTTATGGGAAAAATAGATTCACAGCAATAACAATTGTTGTGTCATCATACAAGCTACAGACATGCCACATTTAGGGTTGAGTGTTTCTGTACGGAAATTAGCTTGGCTTATTTTATAAGGTCCATCTGTTGTTGAAATACCCACCATGTAAACTCATGTGACCCAGAAAAGTATTGTTTATTACCTTAGTGTACTAAAACAAAATGTAGAATGTTCTTCAAAATGGCCTTGTCTTTTCCTTCTTTGGCTTTGTTTTCAAAATGCCTTTCTCAAAACTCAGTGTCTCAACTTTTATTTCATGCTCTTTGTAAACTTAGCAAACAATTAACAAAAAAAAAGTACAGGGTCCTCTAAAAGGCCCAGTTTTACTATATTTTAGAGGCAGAAAGAATGGAAAATAATCATGGCATTCTGACTGAAACAAAGCGTAGGTGTCACTCAAGCTGCAGCATCAGCTGGCCTCTCAACATTTAAGCATAAAATCACAGGAAGAAACAAACAAACAAACAAATCTGAAATGCAAAAATGACAAGCTTGGTTGAAAACCTGTTTTAAAGCACATTTGGGTTTTTATCTGAGCCTTTATGATTTAAAAAGTTGTCCAAGCTACAAAACCTAATTCAAAGCACATCTGTGCTTGGATTTCAACCTAGCTTTGAACCAGTCATTCTAATATATATATTAGACACACACACACACACATATACCATGATGATGATGATGATGATGATGATGATGCACTTCATCCAAGGATGAAAGAGTGGTTTACAATTTAAAATATCACAAAAATACGTGATATATTAACAAACAAACAAAATACGCCCCACAAAGCTGCCCCATGTATAACCCGTAGCAGTAATCTAACTCAGAGGTCTTCCCCAGACTGTGTGACAGGAATACCAATGAGCTAGCTATGAAGTATGGAGCTCTTCTGAACATTTTCCCTGTGGGAGATCTGTAATAAAGACTTCCTATGCAGATGTTTCTTCATTCCATGAAGGATCACATGGGACTACAGACATGATGATAAAGATCCCCACCCCCCGGCCTGAGTTTCATTTACCACCATAGCACATGCAACATGAGGGTTGCCATTTTGTTCTATGTACAAATGGGCCTTAATACATAGAAATGGGCCTATAAACAGAAGTACATGTACAAATGGGTCTTTGTACATAGAAGACCACAGGAAGTGACACTTTCTGAACCATTTTTAAAAAACATGTTTACCCAGTATGGCAGAAGCTTCTCTAAAAAGCTTTACACTGTTAAAAGAAACAGAAATGTAGAGCAGTCCTCAATACACCTCCTAAGTAAACCTCATTTTTCGTAAGTAGTGGTAGTGACAATTATATTTATGTATGGGGTTTTTTCCCCCATATTTCTCAGAATTATCCTAAAAAATCCACACAGGAAAGGGTCAGCACTTTCTTTAAGCTGTCCACAGACTGAAGCAGGACAGGATATACAGGGATATATCAGCCCAGCCTACTTTCAAGGGGATGTGGATTTAAAGAACTTTCATTTCTTACATTACATATAGGATGGCCAAGGGTTTAAAATTTAAAAGAGAGAGAGAGAGAGAGCCCTGTCACCACTTCAAGCTGTGGTGTGGCTGTCCCCACTGGTCACATTTTAGTTTGACAGCCAGAGCTGAAGTACGCTGACTTTAATATTTGTTTGCTTTCATTGCCTTAAACTGTGTGTGCCATAAAACTGAGAAAGGAATGAAAAACATATTAGTTATCATCACTGTTCCTGCGAGATTATGCTTGACACATTTTAGAATTCACAAGGTGCAAAACATATTTATGTTTCTCTTATTGAGGCAAAACTGCAGTTGAGTTATATCTTTAAAATACAAGATTTGGTCTGCAGTTCCTACACAAACAAAAAATTACCCTTTAATGGTATCATTAATTTTGATGCCACTGCTTGGAAGAAAGTGGTTTGTGGATTGTATCTGCTGTTCAGTAATAAATACAACAGAATATTGCTGCTATAACTCTTGTATTTTTATATGGCAGCTCTCTCCCAGCAAGCCCCCAAATCTTGCAAAATTTCCATTTATAGAAACACCCACTGAGCAGAATCATATACCCCAGGTGAAAGCAGAATATCAAAAAGGAAACTGCCTATTAGAAGTGTATTCATTCATTCATTTATTAATTTTAAACTGTCCATTTTGGTGTTGTTGTTTTTAAATGAAGCAGCAGAAATCAATGAAATGTCCCGCACAACGCTTTAAGTCAGAAGGAACCTTTTTGACTCTTGGCCCACTCTGGGGTGACCAAGGTAGGTATGAGCAGCCCACATGCACACTCATGCACACAATCACACCGCACACAGAGAGAGTTCACACAGAGAACACAAGTATACAGGAGTCACGAACCACATATCACAGCCAGGTACACACAGGCACACAGCTTCCCTCCCCCAGCTTATTTACACTGGATGGCTTTAAGAGATGAGGGTGGCACTGTGGGTTAAACCACAGAGCCTAGGACTTGCCGATCAGAAGGTCAGTGGTTCGAATCCCCGTGACCGGGTGAGCTCCAGTTGTTTGGTCCCTGCTCCTGCCAACCTAGCAGTTCAAAAACACATCAAAGTGCAAGTAGATAAATAGGAACCACTCCAGCAGGAAGGTAAACGGTGTTTCCATGCGCTGCTCTGGTTTGCCAGAAGCGGCTTAGTCATGCTGGCCACATGACCCGGAAGCTGTACACCAGCTCCCTCGGCCAATAAAGCGAGATGAGCACCACAACCCCAGAGTCGGTCACGACTGGACCTAATGGTCAGGGGTCCCTTTACCTTTACCTTTTAGCCAAATTCATGGAGGATAAGGAGATCAATGACTCCTAGCCACAATGGCCATGATTTGTCTGTACAGTCGTACCTCAGGTTACAGGCGCTTCAGGTTACAGACGCTTCAGGTTACAGACTCTGCTAACCCACAAATAGTACCTCGGGTTAAGAACTTTGCTTCAGGATGAGAACAGAAATCACATGACTGCGGTGTAGCGGCAGCGGGAGGCCCCATTAGCTAAAGTGCTGTCTCAGGTTAAGAACAGTTTCAGGTTAAGAACGGACCTCCGGAACGAATTAAGTTCTTAACCCGAGGTACCACTGTACAGTAATACTTCTTCATAGCATTGTTGGAAATCGCAGAACGGGAAACTGCTCTGTTTTCCCGCGGGCATTTGGTAGGACAATGTGAGAACAGGGTCCTTGACCAGATGGGCCATTGGCCTGATCCAGCAGCCTATTCTTATGTTCCATAGTTTAAGTCACAAGAAATGATGGACTGATCTCATTTCACCCTGGATGGAATACAGTAGCAGAGCCTCAGGCACCAGCTGCTTTCAGTGTTTCAGCCACTATGAAGGCAGGGCCAATTCAGCCAGAGCTACGTATTTGGTGTCAGTGGGTGACATTTAAACATGGGTTTCAATTTCCCATTCAAAGTGATAGAAAAAAATGCTTCCTTTTGTGCTCCATTGCCATCATCATCATTCCGGTGTATTCTTAGCCAGGGAATAGTAATTTTATGCTCTCTTATTCTTATGAAAACTTATTATGTAAGTACTGGAGGAAGCTTTTGCTTTCTCACTGATGCTCCTTCCTTCCTTTCAACCCCCCATGCCTTCAATATTGGACAGTTCTGTCAAAATGGTTAAACTGGATCAGGGGTCAGCAAACTTTTTCAGCAGGGGGCTGGTCCACTGTCCCTCAGACCCTGTGGGGGGGCCGGACTATATTTTGAAGGAAAAAAATGAATGAATCCCTATGCCCCACAAATAACCCAGAGATGCATTTTAAATAAAAGGACACATTCTATTCATGTAAAAACATGCAGATTCCTGGACCATCCGCGGGCTGGATTGAGAAGGCGATTGGGCCAAATCTGGCCCCCAGGCCTCACTTTGCCTACTCCTGAACTGGATCATCCAAGGCAGCATGTTCTAATGGGCCACCTACAGTTCAAGCAAAGGCTGGTGGGCTAGAGTGGAAATCAAAGGCTTACGGAGACAATGGTAAGGCTTTTAAAGCCACAGCGGCAAGGATATATAGTATAAAATGGTCAGTGTTTATTTAATCCTTAAAACACTCAATTCCTTATGGGACTGAAAATGAATGGAATTCCTGAGGATGCCGCATCTGAGAGTGGTTTGTGCCAAAACAGGAAAGTTTTGGGCTGGCACACTGCTAGGGCACATCATGGGAAACATTCCAAGTTGACTCGGATATAAGATTTGTGGTAGCCCAAATGTTCTTTATACGGTGGAGAACCAGTGAAGGCTATGTTTCCTTGTCCTGCCTGCCGCTAGGAACTAGAAAGCACAAAAATACAAAATCAGAAAGCTGGATCAGCATTATCCTTTACAGCCACTCATACTTAGTAGCTGACTTCGTTGTTTCTTTGTTTTTTTCTTCACTGTAAGTCACGGCAAGTTCAATGAATCCTTAGGGAGGCAGACACCCCCCCACCTATGCCTAGTTTAACAGCATGTTATATAAGGAATACAGTCACTGTTGAGCAATGCCCTTGTTTTGCAGATATTTTGTGTTATTTTGGTAGCTGAGATCTTTCTGACTAAGCTGAACTATGACTAGACAAATTCATGGAGGACAAGTCTATAAATGGCTATTAGTACTGATCACTCCAGGATCAGAGGCACTCTATATCTTATTGCCAGTTGCTGGTGAGGGCTCATGTGTTGCCAGAAGGCTTCTCATCAAATTGGAGCAACTGGCAGGGTGTGGCAGCAGAGCTGCCGCCCCCAACAGCAGCATCATTGCCTCTTATCAAGAAGTTGGGGAGTCAGGGAGCCAATCCAGTGCTCCCACCACTTGGTTCAAGCTTACCTGACCTCAACACCACCTGCCCTTCCCCTTCCCCCCCTGATAACACTGCCAGGAGGCTGACTCTGTAGTTTGGTGTTGCCAGTGGCTTTGAGCCTATGAGAAATCCTGGTGGCCATACCTGCCATAGGCACGTGAAAACAGGGTGCAGGATACGGGCCTTTGGTCTGATCCAGCAGGGCTCTTCTCATGTTCTTATTTATTGCCCTGTACAGATCCCAGCAGTACCCTGTGTTCTTTCTGCGTACAGATATTTGCCCTCTGCACATGTTTTGTAAAGGCCAAGTAGACAGAACTGACATTCTAATCAAAATAGCATGAGAGATGTCCCTGAGTCAGAATAAGGATACCTATTTGCTTGTTTGTTTATGTATTTATAGAATGAAAGTATACCCCATCTTTAAGGAAAGCTTACCTTACAAAGTGCTTACGGACACGGAAAAATAAAGAAAATGACCTAACAGTACATATTGTTTTTAAAAAGTTATTACATGGTGTCCAAGTAGATCCAAAAATATCTCCAATTCCCATATAAAGGCAAAAACATCGTCCTCCCCCAACTCCCCAAGGGGAATAAAAACAGCTTTAGGAGCAGAAAGGAAGATGGCAAGACAGATTTAATTGAACACTTTGCTGAAATAAAATCAAGTTGTGGCTGACTATGGCATCTTTCAACAACCAAGAGAAAACATATTTCATTCTTCTCAAAGTCACTTCCAATGACCATGCACAGTAAATAACACAGTACAGAATGTATCACCGAACAACCGACTGTTGATGGAATCACAGTCGTTTTTATGGGCTAGCTTACATTTACAAGCCGAAGTATCACAGGGTTCACAGCCCTGTTTCTTGTCATACAGCAAGCGAACAAAGTTGAACACACACAGTGAGACACTGAGGTGGCCAGCTGGCATGGCGGGAACTGCATAATATCATTTGCCCACCCACATAGAGAGGGTTTCAAAAGTAATAAAAGGGAGGGCAACAGTAGTTTTGCAAGAGGACCCGACTCTGAATAATTAACACATTAGATAAGCTTGTAGACTTCAAGGAGAGACAATGGAAACACTAGTAAACCTCTTAAACATTTAATAATGTTGTCGTGTTTCTTGGGAAATGGAACTTTCCTAAACAAAACTAACAAAATGCATTTACAAACACTTTGTATATTCAGTATTAGGCGCAGGAACGAACGTAAATTGCAGGCTTTAGCAGCAGGGCTATATTTTAATATCCTGCATGTGTAGTCTGTTTATACCTCATGTTTCCATATTCTGCAAGAGATTTAGGACTAGTTCACACTTGATAAAGTGTCTCATGTTTATGGGACTGGTCGTAAGCCACACTGACATGGACCAGAGGCACCATTTGTGTGGTCCGTCACCTCTACACAGCAGCTGAGGACCTAGTCAACAAGGTCCTTCCTCTGCCCCTTTGGTGAAAAACTCTGGTTTGCATTCTGAAAATCTCTCCCATTGGCTACCACAGCCTCCTCCTCCCCAGTCTTTTATTGTTGCACTTTGGTTCCCTCACGTCTCCCCACCATTCTTCTGCTCAAAAAATTCAATTCTTTTGTCATTCTGATGACATGGTGATGCCCACCCTCAAATCCTTGCACTGTGTCAAATTAAAGATAAACTCTCTACTCTGGGAAGGGACCTGTCCCTCTGTAAATCATCATGCATGATGATGGTGCTATATGAATAAAAACATTATCATATTATCCATGGATTGGGGAAATCCAAAATAAAGTGTGGGCTGTCACTTGGTTGAGGACAATGGGTGAACAACATGAAAAACCTGCAGTCATGGGATATACTGAATTCAGCTTAAACTGCTGTGTGTGCACAAGATAGCTCAGTTAGTACACCATGAGACTTTGAACTTCAGGGTTGTGGGTTTAAGCCCAATGTTTGGCAAAATATTCCTGCATTACAGGAGGTTTAACTTGATGGTCCCCGTGGTCTCTTCCAACACTACAATTCTATGTTTCTAAGCCTCATTCCTGTCAGTGATCATGCCACAGCATCCTGAGATAACTTTAGTCTTGGACCAAATGCAAAGGAAACCCCACATGAAGTGTGTTGCAGAAATCCACTAATGATGCTACCAATGACCACCCTCTCAACCAGTGAACTATGCTTTGCACCTAACAAGTCAAACCCCGCATTGCTCATTTTAATAAGTCAAGAGAGACAGGAGCCAATGGGTTGTTGTTGTTATTGTTGTTGTTGTTGTTACTGCTACTACTATAATAATATACATGTGGAGGCAGCTTAAAGTAGTGGTCATTTCAAATCGGCCATATTATGTTTGCATTTATATGTATATATATCTTGCCCTTTGTCCATAGACCCCACTGCAGATTGCAGCAATCAAATACAAAACAATCACATATGAAAACTAATTATAATAAACCATTGCGTAGCACCATGTGGATCATCCCTGATCCACATGGCTTCTCCAAAATCTCAATTAGCCTTACTGTCCTCATTAAAAAGTACTTAAGTCTACTGATGTGTGTTTACATTCTGGCTGCTTGGAATAATGATTGCAGATGTTCACACCTGATGAGGAAAGCCTTTTCTCATATCTGTGAATTTATTCCCTGGAAACCATCCCACTGGTGTATTTCACCGCAGGGCACTGCAAGAAACGAAAGTCTACCGCAGAAACAGAAGAGAAACTACCAACTGCTGTCACCTGCCCAGCGTGAAAAATTATTGCCAGCTTCAAAGAGGTGGCTGGAAGAAAGGGAGACATGTAAAACAATAATCAAATCAGAACTTTTACTTTCATTTCTGATCTGGCTCTGGGGACTTTTTATCCTTTGTTTCTTTCATTTCGTAACAGAGATCTATGATTCTGTTCCATGTGTTTTTCTGGGCTTTAAGATGAACATATGTGGGGAAGGCGTCTCCACCTGTTTTACAGACACAGTTTATATTTCGTGATGTTAACACAAATCAGGTACAATTAGTTTTCTCCACCACTGAAAGGCTTAATATGACGGGTATCCATATGGTTTAAATAAAAGTCAAGGTCCTGTTTACATATTTCATGAATTAAACACCTTTTTTTTCTTAGCTGCTGGTAGGTTATCCAGATAATCAACATGGGTGAGGCCTGGTATTTGTCATTATACAAAAATTAAAGTGATTGCCAGATGTAGAATCAAGCAGGAGTTTCATCAGAAAACAGATTTACTTGATAAAACCAGGCACGGTGTATGGGTATGGACACTGTATGGCGGCCTCTATTTGTACAGGCCATCAAGCCTCTTATGTACTGTATTGTCCTATCCATACAGCTAATACAAATAAAGTATTTGGGCAACCAAAGAAAACCATGTAATTACTCTATGTGAGAGAACCACTTACAAATATTCTGTATGTCAGATGCAGCAAAGAGATGTACATAGGAGCAGAGACTATTGAAACAAGACATTCACATTATTTTAGGATTTTTGTTATTACTGACACACGAGAAGAGGCTAGATGAGGGCCAGTAAAACCCCAACCCTTCACCTTTTGCCAGCAGGCACTCTGAGACGTCTCAACTCTCCTGATGTCACCCTAATCTCTGAGCAGTGAAAGATTCCAGAGGTCCCAGGCATTTACCCAGAGTTCAGTTTCTTTGGAATGAGGGTCACGGCGGAGACTGTAGTGTTCTTATGGTATGTGGTTCATTAACACATACAACCTGACAGAGGAACTCAAAGCATTAAGATACCAATAAGGTCTTGCTTCTCCCATAGCCACAGCCTTGGATCCCACCAGAAATCAAGAATGGCTCTGCCTCTCAGCTGCCTAGCCTGCTTCTTGCTTCCTGCTTCTAGCTTTCACACACAACTCCGGCTTTTGTCTTTCTACCTAACAGATAGTTGAGGGATGGGGGCCCACCTATTTGCCCTCTGGCACCAGAGCCACTTCCTTTGTTACTTTAAGGATCCCTACTTAGGTCATTACCTGGCTATTCCAGCAATCAAATCCTTGTTTTATCCAGGAATTTGAAGAGACTCAGGCATACAGCCTACTCTCCCTTTCAAATTCACAACAGTATGAAGACTCAGCAACCATAACTGGGTTCCATTTGTCTGGTTGTCACAGCTTCTCTGAAGGTCAGTCTGCAGAGTCAGAAACTCCTAAGCTCTCCTCCCGTCTTATCTCCTGTGGCTTCTCTTTGTCCTCTCCAGAGCCTTCGCCTCCCCACATCCTATCCTTTTGCTCCAGCCCCACTCTATGCTCCTCTGTTAGGGAGGGAGTTGCAAAACCAGTATACAAATGTCTGTGGCACAGAGACCAGTCCTAGCACAATCATGTCAACCTTAAACTAGGTGGAAAAGATTCTGGAGCTGTGGAAATATTACCACTCATGCCACCCCCAAGTACTATATTAAGAAAAAAGCAGTGAAATACTTTTCCAGTGAACACCCAAAATTAGCTGCCTGAGGTGGCTGCCTCACTGTCCCTAATAGTAGGGCCTGTCACAGTCACACAGCCTTCCCATGGGCATTTGTGCTTTTGATGAACAGATTTCATACTTCAAGCAGCTCACAGTTTGCACAGTATTACTTTATATGCTTTGATGCATAAAAGGTGTAATGTTATTTTTGTTCCAACTCCTCCTTCAGTAGGTCTATCTTTCCCCCCTTTTGCTATACTGGCTTTTCATGCCTGAGTTGTAAACTTTGTATTATAGCTAGATTTTGCTTTGGTTAACTTGGGGGGTGGGGGAGAAACCCTACTTAATAAATCTATTTCTTTAACCTCTTCTCAGCTACTTGGATGAAACAGGTGTGGAACCGTGAACAGTGTTAGACCTGTTTAGCATGAAAGAAAATAAAATATTTCAGCACACAAAGAGCTTGATGGTTTTTGAATGCATGACAGGTGTATTGATTTCTGCACCTTGCCATTTTCTGAGTAAGATGAAGATTTATTCTTCAGGGATCATACGGAAATGAAAGAAATAATGACATTGTGATCAGAACATAAACATGAAATGCACTATAGCATAAGCCACTTCTTCATTATTTCATTTTATATTTAAGCACATTTGTGATATATAAAACCCACATGTGTTGTAAGCATGTAGAAATCACTACTTTTTCTTGAAAATATGAGAAGTCACAAGGAGTAAAGTGTGTGTATTTAAACACCAACATTGTCGGGGGGAGGGGAAGCAGTCAGGTTGCATTTTCTCCCATGATGACCCCTCTTTCCTTATGACCTTAAAAGCCAAGATTTATGCATGGAAATTACCATTGGGGTGTAATGAATACCATGCATGGGAACAAATTTCAAAGCTTAATACTATATTCCAGTGGTTCCCAAATAATGATATATAAGCTATCAAAGTTCCATGGAACAGATGGAGGTAGTCTATGGAAAGTTAGTTTTAACATAATTTAGCATTCAAAAAGTATGTTTTAAGCAACTTTCCTATTTACTTGCCCACTTGGCTTTTCAATTCCTGCTATTCAGTTTCAGAATGTCACAAGATTATCACCAGCTTATCTACAAAACCAATGAGGGATAATATGTCTCAAAACGTAACATTTCTACTGAAAACTCTTTGAAAAATGCATTGTCTAGATGGCATGAGAAATTAAAGTAGAAGTTAAAATATATATCTTGGCTGTTATACCATAGAAACTATAGTCTTCTTAATAACTTGGCATTAAGAATCAATTGCAACATGCATTGCATTAAAAATAAACCCTCTGTAATAATATTTCATAGTCAGATATACTTCTTTGTTCCAGGCACTGAAAATAAGTAGGATTCAAGGGTTCATAAAACTGCAACCTTATGATGGAAAAAAATGATTGCAATCAAACTCACCTTGTATTACAGTTTTCTGACTAGGAAATAAGTTTAACAAATAAAAGAATAAATGTACAACCAAAAGTGATTTTATCCTAGAGCAAAAATTACTAGGTACTGAAGTTCCTCATACTGGAAAGCATTATAGTGTGTTGTTCTTGTTCAGCTCTTTAAAATTTTTGTTTATGAAGACAAGGACAAAGATTGTGGTGATATAAGAATAGATTGCTATTCTTGTGCTACATTACTGGCAGCTAAAATCAAAACCTTAGATTTACCAGAAACTAATACGTTTGTGCTTGGAGAATAACTTTGAAATATTACCTTTCTTGAATTTTGTGTCATTATTTTGAGAGCCTAACAGCTCGTGTGAATAAAGGACTTGGTAAACGGAAAAAAATAAGTTACTGACCCCCAACTTACTGGGAATGCTAACTTGTGGCCCCACATGGACAGGAGGAGGAAGGGAGCATGACCATTTTCCAGCAAGGTCATGGTGATGGCTGGAGGGATCCTGGCAGGCTGATTGAAAGGAGAGGTGGTCTTCCATCTGAGAAGCCAATCAGAGGCTGCATTGTGGGATAAGACCTGAGAGCAGAGCAGACTGAAGGCTTTTATTAAAAGGAGAGCTAGACTACTCTTCACATCCAGCAACTTCCTTATCTTCTAATGTGGGGGTGGTATCGTTTATTCTTATTACTATATGTTGTGCATTTTTGTGTCTTTATATTGTTAACTGCCCTGTGATCTTTGGATAAAGGGCTGTTTGTTTGTAAAATAAAGTAAAATTAAATTAAATTATTGGTTTATGCATTTCCCTCTGGGAGACTCAACTTTGAAATATTGCTGTAGATGTCAGCCACTGAGTTGTTCAGGGTTGGAGAGAAAGTTTACCCACAGATCAATGGGTTTTCACCTCCCTCACAGCATTATCATACAGAGATGTTAAATTTTGGAATCTTCTATTACCTAAATATATTGTATAATCTTTGTGCTTAAGGTTCTCCTCATTTTATTTGGATTTTAAATTTCTCATTGCAGGCACCTTGAGATGGTTACTGAAATGAAAACAAGGTCAGACAAATGGTATACTCTCTGTATTGAAGCCCAATTATTACCTGCACTAACTTTTTAAAAAATGTGCAAGGTGATTGGCTTTTAATACTCCATGTAACAGTTGACTTGTATTATATGCTTTAAAAATATTTGAGTGGCAGATTGCAATGTCTACCATACTGTGATTAAATCCATACTTTAAACTATGAATGGCCATTACTCCCACCCCCACTTTTGACTACACATTCGAGTCATCAATTAAAACAAAACCTTAACATTCCACAGGAAGCTTGTCCCACTTGATTCAATCTGGCTACGTAATTAGCACCCCATTTATAGACTCCTCTATTTATTGTGACACTCAATTTATAGACTATTATACTAAGGTAGACGAGAAGTACCAAATTGTTTCAGTGCTTTATAATGTGCAAATTGAAATTCCAGGTATAGTGAAACACCATTTATAAAATACTGTGGAAAAAAATGAGTTCATTTTAACAACTCAATTTTATATAAAACCCTTTTGCATCTATTACCATCATGTTTTAAACTGATGTTCATCCTTATTAGCCGCATAACTGTATATTAGAATTGCTTTCATTAACTATTTTTCTGTTCTGTATATTCTCCGAGATCCTTGCAGCACAGCCGACTTTCCCCACGTCATCACGGCAACTGCTTTACAACTGCTGAGAGTTCAAGGCTGGCCAGAGATGGTCCAGGGAACTTTGTGGCTAAAGAGATTTGACCTCAGGCCTTCACAGGCCAAGTCCAACAATGAATCACTCTGGGAATTCAAAAGAAGCTATAAAAATGTTGTTATTGTTACACATATATAGCCCAGGCCATCTGTCACATCAGCTACATGGCTTCCCAGATGAACACAGCTAGTGAACAAGTACTTTTTCCTTTCTGTAGTTACCAGACCCTGGTGAAGGAGGGATGTTCTTACTAGAGGGGAAAGAAGGGCAGCACATTTAACAGTGTTGGAACAGCTACAATTCCCATCAGCCCTCACCTTCCCTTGAAGTTTAATATTCACCTGAGACTTCCTGGGCTGAAGCTGCTTTGCTTGTGCTGCCATACAAGAAGAAATACCAAATGGTATAAAATATAGTATTGCAATCTCTTGGAAGTATGAAGGAAACCTCAGTTTTCTGTTGCATATGAATAGTAGCAATGTCAAGGGATGAATAGTAGCAGTGTTGAGGATGCTTATTTTACTGACTTCTAATTTTGTAACACGTACTTATGGTTTTGTTGTTATTTTCTCTTTAAAAAGATGCTAAATTCCCTGCCTGGCATCAGATGGTGAACTGCAGATTAGAAATTTCACAGACAAAATGAAATGATGGCTGTGAGCTTCTTTCTGGTGGTACTGAAGGATACGCAGTACCAGCACCTAGAAGAAAAGCACAGTGATGGGGGTTGAAGTCCAGCAAATTCTGAAGGGCCACAGGTTTCCCACTTAGAATGCTGGACCAGAACTGGGGGATCTGGGTTCAAATCACTAGTGAGCCATGAAGCTCAGTGTGACTTTGGCTCACTCAATATTTCTCAGCCTAATAGCGTCTTTGTGATTTTTGTGATGATAGGTAAGGGAGAACCATATGCCCTGCCCTAAATTTCTTGAAGGACCGTGTGGTATGTGTGTGTTAAAATGTCCTTGAAAACTGGTTGTGAGATTAAAGGTAAGCTGAAATTTCCCAGAAAAGAATTTTCTGATACATTTTCTGAAAATCTATTTTTTCCAACCTCCATCCAATTCCTCTCTCCAAGAATATTCAGACAATATGGCTTCCCCATTGCTGGCCATTGATAGTGTGGAGAATTTGGGAGCACAACTGTGAGTCCAGTTTAAATATGCTTTGGTGTTTTAATATTGATAAAATAAGCAATAGGTTTGACCCCTTCTCCTTCTGATACTTCCCTCTTAGTCCACTGTGTCCTGGATCCACCAGTATGAACCAACTATATTTGTAGCATATATTCAACAATATATTTATATCATGCATCAACAATCATATGTATGTGTAGCTTTTTCATATTTTATTATTTTATAAGTATTCAGAGTTCTTTATTCAGGGTGTCTGGGGGGAAAGCTCATAGCAAAGGACGTGCAAAAGTAAAGGATACAAATAGTGCTTTCTTTCTGTGGGGGGCGCAGGGGTACGCATACCCCTAAACATTTTGTGAATCTAAGTTTGGCTTCATTGAGGGGCAGTATTTCAATGTGAGTAGGAAAATGAGAGTACCCCTAAACATTTTTTTTAGAAGAAAAAAGGACTGGATATAAATAACATCAGTCATTAAATGATACCAGTCTTCATGTGTACATAAATATATGAAGATTTTACATAAATGACACAAAACAATAAAACACCGTCCTCCCAAAGTTCTGCCTATAAAGCTGTCACCACTGAAAATTGGTCACTATCACTTGCTCTCCCTAAAGCCTGGGGCAAATCCACACTTACCTTTTGTCCTGCTCTTTCAATGCACACTCTTAAAAGCTGCATGCTCAAGCATGTTGCATGCTGTTTTGTTTGCCCAGGAGCTTTCCCCACGATAACCTGCTCTTTTGCACTCAGAGCAAACGTCATTTTGAGTTTTAAGCCATTTGCAATCATTGAGCCTTAAAAAGCAGGTTTTCACAGGAAAGTTCTGGAACAAAAAAAGGGGGAGCTTTAAAGTATGGACCATGCATAAAAAGAGTGGCAGAAATGTAAGTGTGGATAAGCCCTTGGTCTTGCTCCTGGCACAGAACTAACATTGTATTGGTTCATTCGCTTTGACTCCCCAGCAGTCTTCTCAAAATGGCTACCAGTGCCACTAACTCAGGAAAATGAAATTTACAGGCTTTTATGTTATAAAGAGCATAAGCAGAGAAGGAACTTATGGTTTTGGAGAACGTCATAACTCATTTCATTTTCTTCTTTAAAAAAAACTTCTCTACTAACATCTTGCAGGGGTTCAGGGCCTTGCAGAGATATGATCGCCAGACATCATGCTAACTGCACTGAGGTGCTATAGCTAACTGCCTGAAATGGTAGCCACTCCCTCCTTTAACTCTCTTACTGAGCATGTGTAGAATTATTGGTTGCACATGCTTAGAGGTAACTGAATCTGTGTTCAATGGTGCTTACTGTCAGGAAAGTACGCTTAATATTTCAGCCTCAGTCTTTAAAACCCCACAGGACCCTTTTGTTGTTTCTATCATTGGAAGAGTCTAGTCTCCATGAGGGATTTTTAGTAAAACTTGGAAATTTTACATATCCTGAGGCAGGGCAACTGTGGTTTGATGGGTAAATGTATCCTGTGCCCCATTCCCTGTGCACCATTCTTGGGGAACCTTAAAATCACCTCACCAATAAACTACTACATGTATTTCTCAGTCAGCCCTTATGGGAGAGCTAAACTGAACCTAAAAAGATGAACAAAACTTTCTTTAGGCCATTTAACGGGGGAAGAACTCCATCTTATGTGAAAATTGGAAAGAAATAAAAAATAATTGCAACAGTCTGTGCTGAGGAGCCCCTTAGTGTAGTGCACTTAAAAGTACTTCAAGTAATAGCTTGGTGGAGTCTCAGAAAGCATATGAAAATGTTTCTTTTTTTTCTCCCTCCTTTCCCCCTTAAAGGATACCAATTAAGCATCTCTAACTATATACAGACCAACAGTTTTCAATTATAAATTGCATTCTCCAACAATTACAAAGCCCCTTTGTATCTAAACACATTCATTGGTTGTATTAAATACATTTTATTGGCTTAGGATCAGTAATAATCAAAGAAAAGCCATTTGGTCAGCCACCCTTGGAGCTCTTTTCAACCATGACTTAATATAAGGCTCTAACCTACATAAATCATGGGTGAGTGGTGCATATACAACACAGATTCAAGACTGGTCATTAGTTTTAAAAGTTCAAAACAAATGATTCCTTTCTGTAGAAAAAAAGGGAGAACATTAACTGCTATTAATGCTGACAATTCAATTGCTCAGGTTCCAATATTTTCTCACGTTTTAAAGAAATGCAACTTTCAAATAGTTATCCACAAAGGAATTACCAGGAGTAGTTACAAGGAAGCATTATCTAAGAACCAGATATGTTCATAAAGGCAAGGGTTCAGATCTGTACACCACTCCCCATACGTTACACTTTCCTATTTGGTCCAGCCTTCAAACACTTTTTGGGAGGAATAGTTGACACTGTGGGTGGGTTTTTCAAGAGTGTCTTCATGGGCGTCTCTTGATTTTTCTTGCAGGCATTGGGAGCTTAACAGTGACACCATCAATGGTTCTTAATTAACATCTCCCCAGTGATACTTAGTCTATTTGTGTGTGAGAAAGATGCCCAGAAAACATATATGAAAATGGAGTATGCCACTGAAAATGCATTCCTTGGAAAGCAAGCAGCCTTTTCCACAGCAAGGTCTTGTGAACATGCTATGAAATAAAATGTCTGTTTCTATAGTGACAGGGTGGAAGTAGTTTTCATAGAGAAGACTGTAGCTTGATGCATATCTAACATGAGTGTCAGTGGGACAAGGCAGCCTATGCTAAGATCTGTATAATAACAGCATGTAGAAGGTAACTAATCCAGCCACTTTTAAACCTTATTTGAATGCACATTGTTATTCAGACAAGGCAAATAAGCCCAGGCCCTGTGAGGCCCAGTATTGTGAGTGTTTCTAAACTGTTCCCACCTATGCCTTTCAATTGTCAACCTTGCATTAGCTGGTTCCAGTCAATGAATACGTAAAGTAATTCCAAGTTCCAACTACAGACTCAGCTACATTAGTAAAGAAACAGCTATTTGAATGCGCCATAAACATACAACATCAGATGGCACCAGAGAGCAGGAAATTTTACAATGCGATTTTCCATAGAGATTTTTTTGTTGTTGTTGTTGTTAAAACGATCTAATTTCTGACTTACAGAGTTTTCTTCCGGTGCTTAGATCCACCCTATCTTGACGTATGGTTGACCAAAAATCATGCAACTTCTGCTGCTGGAAGTGTGAAAGCCTGTTACTGCATAGGCTTTCTCTTACAGTTTTTGCCCTGAATATGTGGACATTGATCCTGGGTCAGTAGAATGCACAGCAGGCGCAGCCATGAAGAAGAAGAAGAAGAAGAAGAAGAAGAAGAAGAAGAAGAAGAAGAAGAAGGAGGAGGAGGAGGAGGAGGAGGAGGAGGAGGAGGAGGAGGAGGAGGAGGGGAGGAGGAGGAGGAGGAGGGGAGGAGGAGGAGGAGGAGTCTGGATTTGATATCCCGCTTTATCACTACCTGAAGGAGTCTCAAAGCAGCTAACATTCTCCTTTCCCTTCCTCCCCCACAAAAAACACTCTGAGGTGAGTGGGGCTGAGAGACATCAGAGAAGTGTGACTAGCCCAAGGTCACCCAGCAGCTGCATGTGGAGGAGCGGAGATGCGAACCCGGTTCCCCAGATTGCAAGACTACCGCTCTTAACCACTACACCACACTGGCTCTCGTGGCACCATTATGATAAGGATAACAACTGAAGAGATAGATTTTTCACAGTGGGCCAGTTCGCAAGATACAGGAAGCCAAACTAAGGCTTAGTGAGTCTACATGAACCTTCAGGCTTCTGGGGAGAAGCTCACAGCCCATTTGCTCCTCTCCAGTGCTTTTTCCTGCTGTGCTACACTGGCTGTGGAAGCTGGGAAATTAGGGTAACAGAGGCACGGCCCAACCAACATCAGTCTATCTCAGCCATTACCACCCCATCTACCTGGTTTCTTACTGATACCCCGTCCAAGGGGTGACAGTGGCTACCAGCTGCCTCTTCCTTATTCTCAGTGTTGCCCCTTGTATAATGCAACAGAGAGGAGGATGTAGACAAAACTAGGATTAGTTAGCTGTGCCCATCAGTGACTCTAGTTCTACATACTGTTGGCCTCTTTGCCTTCTGCCCACAAGTCCCAATGGCTACCAGTGATCACAGCATACTGGGCTGAATATTCAAGAACGCACTGTGCTACCCAAGCTGAATTTATTTAAATTCAAGCTAAAAAACATAATTTTCTAGCTCTTCCTGGGAAATTGTCCAAAGAAAACCCAGAATGCGCCATCCACATTTGCGAAAATTTCCCGATACATGCACACCCCCCAATATGTTTTCTTTTTAAAAAACTTTGTAGACAAAATATTCCAGTCCAAATTATCAACAAGCAGTCAATGGAGAGAGAGAGAGAGAGAGAGAGAGTTAAAGTTCAGGAAAAATGAGGGGAAGGGAATACCAAGGGGACGAAAAAAATCATTGTTGCCTAACACCGTCGTCAGCTTTTTGGAGGCCATCAATCACCTTTCTTTCTGAAGTGTTGATACATCTGTTGAACTACTTGGCATTGGCACACGGGTGATAAAATCTTACACCTTTCGCCACCCCTTTGTGCATCTTGAGACAAATTAGCTACTGAAGAAAGAAACACTCAGGTCCTTCACAAGTCAGAAGGAAATGTTAAACTGTAAATATTAGTATCCCTCTCCTTCAGAACTGGCAGTAACTCTTCACTTAGACATAGGCAAGATCCATAGGCTCACAGATTATTTTTATTCCTCCTGCAAGTTTTATTAATGCCACCCAGGCAGCCTCAAGTGGGCATGTGGGAAAAGGGGAATGAATCCTTCTGCTTTTAATATTGACGGCGTGGGGATTGTACCGAATCTAAATGATATTAAAATTCCAGAAGATAAAGTTATTGCTCTCCTTTGACTTTCTAATGTTACTCGCTATAATATTGACGGAATTGCATTCTTGCAAGACTAAAAACCCATCTAGAGCGCAAAGGAGTATTTTGCATCAAGTCAGCAAATAGGTTTCCCCCCCATTTCTACCTCCTCCATCAGCTTCCATAAGGAAGCAAATGAGGCCTTTGTGGGAAATCATAGCACACTGTTCCATTCGATTCACAGAGATCACCGTGGTTTATTATTATTTTGTTAATAAACATTCAGTAATATGATATTTTCCAGTAGCCTATGGTTTATATGACAATTTTAATCCTTTTGTGTTTTGTAATCGTTGGTGAACGGCCACATGTAAACCTGGGAGCCACTTGGAACATGGCATACCATGGGAAAGTGGGGTAGAAATAAATGATGAAGGCATGAGAACACAATACAAGAAGTTACAATGTCACTGGCCGTATCAGTCATAAGTAGCACCATACAGTATCAGAACAGTAAAATACAATGTGTTGGATTCATCACTGTACATTGTTCAAATGTAACCAACTTCTGCTTGCAAAATGCGACTTCTGCTTCCTTTTTCCCTCCCGTTGCACACCATGTCCAAGGCTTGGTGTACTTTTTCTATGACTAGATAGAGTTTATGTTCTGTGAAAAGTCACCTTCTGGGCAATCGTGTGACTTAACTAAAATGATATCAGTTGATGGACCAAGCTAGTATAGAAACATAGAATTGTAGAGTTAGAAGGGTCCTGATTATTACCTAGCTCAACCCCCCCCCCATGATACAAGAATCTCAATTAAGCATACATGACAGATGGCCCTCCAACCTCTGCTTAAAAACCTCCAGGAAAGGAGAGTCCACCACCTCCCAAGGAAGACCTTTCCACTGTCAAACAGCTCTTACAGTCAGAAAGTTCTTCCTGAAGTTTCGTCGGAATCTCCTTTCTTGTAACTTGAATCCATTGGCAGGGGGAACCACTACAATTTGAGAGCCCAAAGATCGCCACTGCTTTCCCCCAATAGCACTTCATCTTCTCCACACAGAATGCCTGCTACTTGCTTGCTCTTCCTCTTGCTTCAAACATAGCCAAATACACCTTTTTATTGTTTTTAACCCCTCTTGGTAGCCTAAAATCATTCTGAGCTTTGCCACCTCCCTTTACCTTATCCTGGTTACCCTTGTATACACTTCATGATTTCTCCTTTCTTCCATTTAGTAGACCCACAAGAAGCTACTGAGACATTTGAGAAATTTAGTAACAAAGCTCTGCAAAATTGAAACAAGAAGGATGTAAATCAAACTACTTAAAACTTGTTAGTCTGAATGAAATAGTCAGGACTTTGAAACAGTTCTCATTTTTTAACAATACAGCCCGAGTCTACATTTGCTAAAGATGAAGGGACTCACACACCAGCCCTCTGAAAATTTAAACATTCACACACACACACACCCCATTTCAATTCTTGGAAAATAACACTGGATGGGAAAAGGAATGGGGTAAGGAAAGCACAACACAAATCTCATGAAAAGCAGCTTTGTTCAATGCCATTGATATACAGGGCTTCACTTTTATGTCTTGTGTGCTCATAAACGAATACCAGTTATGTTACCAAAATAGTAGTTACTATTTCTCCATAGAAATTAGTGCACTTCAGGGAATTTACAGTGCAAGGGGCGAAAGTGCTCTAAAGCATTTGGAGCCATCTGAATAACCCAGCATGTTTTCTGGCCATGTAGATGTTATTGCTGCATTCTCCCAGCTTCATGATGTTGTTTCCCTAAGTAAATCCAGTTTCTTTGCAAGAGAACCAGTCCTTTAAGATAAAAGTCAGGCCTGGATTCTCATGGGAGATATGATTTTTCTGTGAGGATGCACAGAAATGTCAAGAGATTCCTTATCTTGAAGTGTCTGGGGATTGACTGATAATGCAATCCCTGGTGGTGCTGAGTGTCTAGACTTGCTCCCTATATGTTATGTAGTCCACAGGTTACAATGTGGTACCTGTGGATACACATGTGCCTGCAAAGGCCTTCCCTGGTTCCCTCAGAGTCCCCTCCTCCCTGCTGAAGTTTCACTTTGAATAAGCATTCTCTTGTAGTCATGATAATAGGTTGCAGTTTGTGCATGATTACACTATGCGTGTGGTGTCCAGGACAGTTTCTCTTTATTCGCAAAGATGCCCATAGACTCCTAAAGGTTGGCAACTCCTAGTCTGCAATGACTGGAACTGGCACTCCAGAGTTTCTGACAGGGGTCTTTTCCCAGCCCCAGTTGGAGATGCTATGGATTGAATCTGAGGTCTTCTACATGAAAAGCACATGCTCTGCCATGGAGATATGGCCCTGTCAGGTGACTTTGGAAACCTCAACCTTTGCAGAAGTACCAGATAGATAGATAGATAGATAGATAGATAGATAGATAGAGACAGACAGACAGACAGACAGACACACACACACACAGTGCTTCCCCCCCAAAAAAAATATTTTTAGGGGTACTCTCATTTTTATTCAAGAAAATCACCATTTTATAGTTCAAATCGGGAAAAAGAAATACAGTAAATGGACAAAAGCACAAAGATTCACAAAATGTTTGGGGGTATGCGTACCCCTGCAGCCCCCCAGAAAAAAAGCTCTCTCTCTCAGGTTGGGGAAAAGCTCAATTGAAAATTGACCTCCATGCCTAGCATTTCTTTAAAAAAAAAAAAACCCAACAACACACACCCAGATAGGGTTGCTACCCATGCAATTAGCCTAATGTCTAGCTTGACCCTCAGTTTACATGCTTAATGTTACATTTAAGTAAGCCTTTTTCTGCTCATTTGTAATGAGATTGAAGTGCTGTTGTTGTGGGTATTGCTATTTTTCTGTATATACCTTTCCTCCAAAGAATGGTATGGTTTAGAAACTGGCAGACATACTTTTAGCGTGCTTTCGTTCCACTGTGATACAATTTTCTTGCAAATTGGAAATGGAAATTATATTATTTGACTTGCACGAGAGCTTTAGCTCTTTGTATTCTGGTAATTTCCAGCATTTCACCCCCTCATGATCCACATTTGTTCAGAATATTTGTTGATAATCTCTTTATGTGGTCGAAGATTAAAGTCTAAGATCAGAGCAGCTTGACCTCTTTATTGTCTTTTTATATGGCTTGTCTGCAATTAGGAGGCAGCTGTGGAACATGGCATCATTAAAGGAATAATTTGCTGACGGAATGACAAAGATAATATGCCCAGAGGGATTTTTCCCAATAGTAATTGTGCTGGGCAGTTACGCATGCTGTGAGTGATAGAGATTTTGGACAATTTGCCATAGACCATGTAAAGCAAGCAACAGCTTTATGCAGACAGAAATAATACATATAATTTCATTTTAAAATAAGAGAATTCTAAGAACTGCAAGCAACTATAACAGAGAGAACTGGGAGCCTCTCTTTTGTCCAAACCTATGTAATTAATGTAATACCAAGACTGGTGAATAAATAACACTTATAAATATTACTGCAATGGGGAAAGAAAATGTAATTTGCAAAGAAACCACACAAGGTCCAAAACTGACTGATTTTCATTACTGCACTACAATCAATACTGCCTTACAGAACCATGTTCTAAGTTGAGCACAAAATCAGAACAGAACCATATGACAGAATGGTGTAAGCTCTTGCCATCAAACTCTTAAAATATGATAAAAGCCAACCTCAGTTTTATGTAGATTTCTTTCCCCAAACAGTCTTGACTGAGATAACATAGGAGAAAAGGGGCAGTGGTTTCATTATGTATGCTTTTTATTCAATTAGCTGGATCTAAAGTGTGGGTGGCGCTGTAGTCTAAACCACTGTAGTCGAATCCCCGCAACAGGGTAAGCTCCCATTGCTCGGTCCCTTCTCCTGCCAACCTAGCAGGTTGAAAGCACGTCAAAGTGCAAGTAGATAAACAGGTACCGTTCCGGCGGGAAGGTAAATGGTGTTTCCATGCGCTGCTCTGGTTCACCAGAAGCAGCTTAGTCATGCTGGCCACATGACCTGGAAGCTGTACACTGGCTCCCTCGGCCAGTAAAGCGAGATAAGCGCCGCAACCCCAGAGTCATCCACGACTGGACCTAACGGTCAGGGGTTCCTTTACCTTTCAAGTTCCATGAGTAGAAGGCTACTCATGCAACAGAGGTTCTGCTGTCCTCTCCACTTCCATTCCCAGTGCCCATGGAAAGTCTCTCCAGGGAGCCTGAGCTGCATGGGATTGGGCAATTGTGACAAATTAGGCAGAAACATTAGCTTCAGTTATGGAGTGTGCACATCAATCCAATTTTTGGCAATTCCATCCACAGTCAGCAACACCGGTTAAGGTGGTACCCCTTACAGTTCAGAGCATCAAAAACACACAAATAATTTGCAGCATGGTTCACATGCTGGAGTATACATCTAATATTTGGACTGGTCCCTAAATATTAAAGTGAAAATTGAAGGGGCGGGGGAGAGATCTCAAATCAAGCTGCACCTGGAAATATAAAAACATAAGGCACTAGAGCAGTAAAATGGACACCTTTGATACATATTAAACTGGAGTTTTCAAAAGGTAGTATGGCTTGAGTATATAGCTATAAATTTTAATGCTCCAGAGCCATAAATTAAGTGCAATTTATTGTAGAAATGTTCATATTATTATTTTACACACTCTCAGTGCTCCCTTATTCTTTCATCCACTCTCTCCCAACCGTGACTCACTGCCAGCCACTCTGTATTGGCCTAGGTAGAGAAAAAAAGAGGTTAAAAATACAGAAAAGCTCCTTTGGCAGGTGCCATTTTCTTCTGCATCCTCCATTATTTCCTGAGTACCTTGATGAAAATTCTATTTAGTCATTTAATAGTTTCTAATCTGCTTTTCAGCCAAAATGTATGCCTCAATCATGAAAAAAACAAAGCAGTGTGAAAGGTTCATAACAAAGAAAAGGAAGCACTTCTTCACAAAGTACACAGCTGAACTTTGGAATTCTCTACCACAAAATGGCCACCAACTCAAATAGCTCTAGAGGAATTAACGGAGGATGAGGCTATCAATGGTCACTAGCCATAATGGCTTTATACTACCCCCAGCACCAGATATTTTATAATATTTCATAAAATTTATACACTGTCTGATTGTAACAGAAGAGAAAGGGGCCTCAGTACAAACAGCAGAAGTGACTATGTGCCGGAGAGTGAGTAGGGTGGATTCCCTTTCCTCAGCTCGCTGGTTGTTAGAAAGACAATGGCCAGAGTTGAGAGTCAAGTTATGTGAGTTAGAAGCTGGCAGGCTGGGCAGCTGGGAGATAGAGCTATGTCTGATTTCTGGAGGTGTTAAAACTGTGAACCCCTCCATCATAGACTCATGTTGTATATATGCATGAATAAATCATATATCATAAAGACCCCACAGTCTTCTCTGTCTCTCATTCCGAGGAAACACAAACCCTGGGTAAGCGCCTGGAACCCCTGGAATCTTGAAGAGCTCAGAGATTGGAGTGGTATACAGCTGTTCTAATTTTAGCCAAAACATTCCAATGGAGACAGGAGGGGGGATTTGAGATGAGCAATTCCTATAATTCCAATATTTCTATTGTTCTATTGTCTCTTCCTAGAGTTTCCTGTCATTTCTCATTTTACTACTTCTGCTTAATTCAAAGTTGGATGAATAGTGAGCAATGACTGAACTGTTTCCTGTTTTAAAGTTATCTTGGTGGTTGATTAGATTTTAGTAACTAGGAATTAGTAGCTAGATTACATATGCTGACCTTTACAGAAGGTATTAGGAGCTCAGGGTGTCTCCTGTTTGAGATAAGACACATTTGAGATAAGAATGCTACCAGACTCAAGAAAGTTCATAACCGGGATCTCTTTTCACATGCCAACCTTTTTACTCAAGCCATGATCTACAGTAATAAACCATAGAAAAAGTTCAGATTGACACACCTATTCACACCCAAACCCCTGAAAAGCTTCCCCAGATGGTCAGGGAACTGAACTTTAATACTGAATAAAATAGATTTATATAAAAGGGAAAGTCTGACTATTTCTGCAGCTCGTTCTCCCAAGCTTTAGTGCTATTTATTACCCCAGCTCCTTGACCATAAACAATCTATACTCATGGTCATATTTTTAGACTATTAGCAGTTGGATGTTCTTTTCTCAACTATGGTTTCTCCTTGTTAGTTGTTAAATTTAATTTAAGGAGGCTTTTAAAAAGCATCTTGCTTGCCATCAATTTTATTGCAATAAATTTGGATTATTACGCTATGATATAACTCAATTAACTACACATTTATTTCTGCTTTATGGCGGGGGGAGAAATCAATTCAACCATAAAAGGTTTCCTTTCCTTCAGTTGCAGCTGTGTGTGACTCCAGGAAAGGGTGATCTATTTATTCTAAATATAATGATAGTATTTTATTGTAAAATCCAGATCTGCGCCAACCAAATAATGTCTACAACAATTAGACAGCAGCTGCAATCCTAAGCATACATTGTAGCTGAATCCTATGAATGTTTAAGGTAAAGGTAAAGGGACCCCTGACCGTTAGGTCCAGTCGTGGCTGACTCTGGGGTTGCGGCACTCATCTCGCTTTATTGGCTGAGGGAGTCGGCGTACAGCTTCCGGGTCATGTGGCCAGCATGACTAAGCCGCTTCTGGCGAACCAGAGCAGCACACAGAAACACCATTTACCTTCCTGCCGGAGCGGTACCTATTTATCTACTTGCACTTGACTTGCTTTCGAACTGCTAGGTGGGCAGGAACAGGGACTGAGCAACGGGAGCTCACCCCTTCACAGGGATTCGAACTGCTGACCTTCTGATCGGCAAGTCCTAGGCTCTGTGGTTTAACCCACAGCGCCACCTGCGTCCTCAGAAGTAAATCTGAGATCAGAGGGATTTACTTCAATTAGTCATGAAAAGAGAACTATAAAAAGAAAATCTATAGCAAAACATCAAAGGTAATACACCAAGAGGCAACAGTGCCAGTACTAAAATGTCTCAGAATGGAATAAAAACAGGTTATTGTTAGCACATATTTAAATGTTTAAGAAATCCATCAAATGAGAAGCCAGAAGAGAGAGGCAGTCATGGTGCTACTACAGGGAAGTCTGCTTCTCGCATTCCCCACCCCCCGCCAGTTACCTAATCTTACCTATGGCCAAAAGACAGAAATGGCCCTCAGTGCTAATTCTCAAACAGAATGGCTTCCAAGTGAGTTAGTAAATAAGAATTGCATTCATTTATTTAATTTCCATCTAGCTATGAAATAGAAACTAGATTCATTTCGCATTTAAAGATAAACCTGCCTAATGCATACTTTCCAGAACAATAAGAGAACAAAAAAAATTCATCCTCCAAAATTCACAATTCTCTGAATTTTGCAATGCCATGTAATGCGTGAAAAAAGGAGCATACATATATTCATATATTAGCAAAAATAACATAAAATCCAATATATTAGCATATGATCCTGTATTTTGGAAGAAATTCACACTAAAATGCTGACAAATTTTCATGAGGGTTTTTGTTTAAAAAAAAAAAAAAGGAAAAAGGAGGGTAAATACAACGTGATCTACAAATGTGGAGAGCAGAAGTTAATATTGGAAAAAGCAAGAAATGGAGAAAAAAACAAATTGACAGATTTGCCCACCCCTGGTTTCAATACATCTCATTGTTAAGTGATGGAAGCAATAGAACTGAGCAAACATAGAGAGCAAGAGTGAATGTAGGTTACAGTACAGTCACATAAAATAAAATTATATGCTAGAATTACAAGCCCTTTTTGGAGCTTGCCACCACAACAGAGCCAAATATAAAGGCTTTGCAGTATTTCAAAAAAAGGCTCACTGTCGAGTGTCCAGGGGAAGAGAGCCACAGCTGTACATAAGTTGCAAATCATGTATCCTATGGGCAATTGCATACTGGGTGTTCTCAAAGTGATCAGGAAGTGATAGGGCCTGTCCCTTAAAAATGTAAAATAGGCCAGCGGGGGGCTTCTAGATAGATGAATCTTCTATTCCGTTAACATTACATTACAGCAATAATTCAAAGTTGGTGCAGATGTTACTGCAGCTGGCTCGCCCTTGGACGTTACTCCTTCTCCAAGTGATCTGCTCACATGAACAGTGCTAAGTTCCTGTACCGTTTACACTTATCCATGCTTGAGTTAAGAAAGGGAATCAAAAAGTGACCTGGAAACAGGAACTCACTTGGTTGAATTTGTAAAAACAACAACAACAACTTGCTGTGTGTCAGCTGTTATTTGTGCAGCTAATTCTCCTTTAAAGTATAGCTTGATTTACTTCATGTAATGAGATATAACAATAAAGTAAGCACATGTCATGAAAGCGATTCTATGACACTCTGAATTGCTATCCGATGGGGAGGTGGAGAAACAATTTTATCCCCACAATATTAGTCTATAAGTAATACAGCCCAGGGAGAATAGCTTCATAAAAAATATTCTATATCTTAGAGTGGGAATAATCTGGACATTAAACCTAGATCCCTCAACAAAGAAAACCACTCCTTTCTGTGGTCTGGTGTAAAACCTGTCTGACTCTTTATATAGAGTTTGGTGGGAAGGCTCAGAAAAAGCTCAATATGGAGGCCAAATGGCCGAAATATTGGGAAATATTGGAACAAGAAGGAGAGAAATTGAAATTGCAGAGTTTTGAGAAATTAAAAGATAAAGTGCGAGACTGGCTTCATTATTATCAAATAAGAGAGGCCTATAATTTGGACAAAAAAATTGGCTTCCAGGTGGAAAAATCAAAATTGGAAACAGAACTGTTAGATCCCAAAACTAAGATACTTTCAAGAATGTATAACTTGCTGTTAAAATGGAATACGCAGGATGAAACGGTTAAATCTGCAATGATTAAAGGGGCACAAGATATTGGTCATAACATTATGTTTGCTGACTGGGAACAGTTGTGGACCACCAGTATGAAATTCACGGCATGTAATGCCTTAAGAGAGAATATTATGAAAATGATATATAGGTGGTACATGACACCAGTCAAGCTTGCAAAAATATATCATTTGCCTGATAACAAATGTTGGAAATGTAAAGAAAATGAGGGTACATTCTTTCACCTTTGGTGGACATGCCCAAAGATTAAGGCTTTCTGGGAGATGATCTATAATGAAATGAAAAAGGTATTTAAATATACCTTCCTGAAGAAACCAGAGGCCTTTCTCCTGGGCATAGTCGGCCAATGGGTGCCAAAGAAGGACAGAACTTTCTTTATGCACGCAACAACAGCAGCAAGAATACTGATTGCAAAGTATTGGAAGACACAAGATTTACCCACCCTAGAAGAGTGGCAGATGAAGGTGATGGACTATATGGAACTGGCGGAAATGACTGGCAGAATCTGAGACCAGGGAGAAGAGTTGGTGGAAGAAGATTGGAATAAATTTAAAGACTATCTACAGAAATATTGTAAAATTAATGAATGTTAAAATGATGATTGGATTGAATAGGGGGTATTAGCAACAAAGTTAATAAGAATATGCAAAAATGAATTGATAATGGATGAAAATATAGAGTTATAATATGTTAAGATATAGAGTTAAGATAAATGAAAGAGGGTAAGGATTTGCTGATTTGATTATCTAAATGGGAATACAAAAAGGGGAGGTGTGAGGAGGTCAAGGAAACAAGTTAATGAGCATAAAGTTATAAAAAATGGATTTGTTTTTAATTCTCTTTTACCTATTCGTTTTTTGTATATTGTATTTTTATTTGTATTTTTTCTTTTTTATGTATTTTTTTTAGGTTTTCTTTTTTTCTTTTTTGTTCTTTTCATATGTTCTTTTTTTGTATTTTGTAAACTGATGTTTTTGTAAAATTCCAATAAGAAGTGTGCATGCACACGAAAGCTCATACCAAGAACTAACTTAGTTGGTCTTTAAGGTGCTACTGGAAGGAAAAAAAATGTTTTTGTTTTGATTATAAAATATATATATAGAGAGAGAGAGAGAGAGTGGTGGGGTTTAGGGCTTAGATCTAGCTGCCTCCAGGTAATACTCAGATAAACAGGGATAAGCCCATAATACCACATGACATTCAGGCAGTCAAAGAAAGGACTGGTAGAGAATTATAGGAAATAGGGAGACTAAAGCCTGAGGTTCAGGGCTACATGCATTCACAGACATGGTTTTCTGTCTGTTTCTGGGAATGGCTCCAACTGATCTCCACCAACGAAGTATTATTTGAAAGCTCATTGTGTAAATACAGTGATACTTATGGAGTTTAATTGAGCAAATGCCACTCAGAGTCCTCGCTAAGTTCTAAGGTTTCTACATTCTCCGCTCTTTGGCCCTTGGCCCCTCTGTGACACCAGAGCAGCTGTGCCAATGGTAGCCTGGAGGGCTGTGGCACTTTTGGCCACCCTCAGGCTCTCAGATGTCACAGAGAGGCTTGCAAGGTCAGTGTCAGGCAGGTGCCTGCCTTAGGAGTCACTTGCAAGAGCCGTACTCACCCACTGCAACAGCAGAGCAGTTCAAACAAGAGCATCCCGGCTCAGAAGAGGCAAACAATGCAGCAGGTATATTTTTAAAAAAGGTTGCTGAGTTCCCAAGGGTCACTTTCTTAATAGCAGCCGTATGTGTGTGCTGCCCTTAGTAAATGGTGAGGTGTTCATTGTTAGGTGTTTGGTTTGTTTATATATTCTTTATTCTCAAAATAAAGCTAGTCAGTCTATATTTGATAAGTGAAACCTATACAGTGGTACCTCGGGTTACATACGCTTCGGGTTACATACGCTTCAGGTTACACACTCCACTAAGCCAGAAATAGTGCTTCAGGTTAAGAACTTTGCTTCAGGATAAGAACCGAAATTGGGCTCCGGTGGCACGGCGGCAGCAGGAGGCCCCATTAGCTAAAGTGGTGCTTCAGGTTAAGAACAGTTTCAGGTTAAGTACGGACCTCCAGAACGAATTAAGTACTTAACCTGAGGTACCACTGTATATAAAACTCACAGGTCAGGCAAGAAGTCAGAGGTCTGGGAGAAGAAGCAGGACACCAGAGAAGAAAAGAATCTTAGGAGAGCAGTTCAGCAATATCAAGAGCTCACCCATAATAACCAGACTTGAACTAGTACATATAAAATTGTTATTCAAGACATTATAACCTTCTCTCTCTCCCTCCCACTTTCAGGCATTTGATCCAGTGTTCCTCAAGTACATGGTGGGCAGAGGGCAAGCGTGAATGTCTGAAGCAGGGAGACCCCTGTATTTATTTATTTAAAGCATTTCTGTATTGGCATATCCTAAATTGTCAGGGCGAGGTACAATATTAAATCAGAAAAAATGATCTAAAACAATACAGGTAGTCATTAAATTGACTGGCTTATAAAATTAAAATTATATAGCTGCAAAGGTCTGCCATCTCCTACCTATAAAGTAGGTCCATCAGGCTGCTGGAATACATTAAGCAACTTATGCTTATACAGCTTTATTTCTTATGTCCATAAGGGAGGGGAGAGTCCAAATAAATCAGAATTACCAAAAAGTTTATTTGAATAGAGAAAACTCTGTGCTTTCCGCTACATTTTTTTCACAGTCAAAATGACTGAAAACTTGAGAAACCATTCCATATTGTTGTCTTAAGCTGCATTTCTCCAGTTTTATCATCACCTTTTAAAATGGAATCTTGAGCAAATAATCATCTTGAGAGATAACAGCAGACAGTATTCTCAGAGTATTTATTTGTTTTGTTTTTCAATTTTCTCCTGTCAGCATCAGGACAGAAGGCTGGGCTGTGGCTTCTGCTATAACAAACCACATCCAGCTAAGGGACTAAACCACTTAGACCTGGTGCAGACAGTATGTTTGGAAAGATTGCTTGTATATTTTTCCATGGAGCCAATTAACAGCTGATGTAGGGACTCAGCGGAAGACTGAAGCAGCTGCTTTCATGATTAGGAATCTTGAATTCCAAAGTTTCAGTCCTACGCACACATGTGGAGCTGGTAGAGGCAGCGCTAGCACACTAGGTGGATGAGGAGGAACTGAGCAAATCTGTCATCCACAAATTGGGCCAGATTGCGAGACAGGCATTTCCAGTCTAGCCCATGAACACCAAAGGGCTTAATAATCCATCTAAATGACATTGATCCTGCAAGCACTTCTATAGTGGAAGATTACCCAAACAAAAACTACTCAATATAAATTGTTGAAATTGAAATGATTCTTGTCTTGTTCTGGGAGGAAAAGCTATTTAAGTCAACGGGCCATGCTTCCAAGTAATGTGTTTAAGGTTAGGATGAAAGGATTAATACAAATTTCATTCTTCTGTTGAAAATATTATGAATCAAAGCTACCTAAGACATTTGGATACCCAGTTAATGAATGCCCTCATGCTTTAGATAAGTTCTGATTCTTTATGTGACAGCTGTGTGTGATATAGCTTCTTTTGAAGTTAATAAAAAAAAAAGAACCCTAGACATTAATATGAAGATAAGGCCATGCCTCCTGAGAGGAGGGAACAAGATCTCATTACTTTTCACTTCTCTGTCAGTCTGATGACAGTTTCACCATATTGATATCTCATATAGGACTAAGCTACAGCTGACCTTCTGGGATTCTCTGACATTTTGTTGTATGGCAAGGCATTCTTTTCAGAGAATACACAGTGCTGAACCTTAAAAAAACCAAAAAGACTATAAATCCCATGAAAATTCCTTTTGCTTCTATCATCAAATTAATTTGGCAAAGGGTCCCCCTTTCATTTTGACTATTTTGTGCCTAATCAGCTGAAATTATTCTTCCCCTTGTCTCACTCACCATTTGTCTTCCTGCTTTGTCATTATTAGGCACAGTTAAAATCCTGAGTCAACCATACTTTAGAGATTATTAGTATATGGTCTATTTTAGCGAGAACTCCCTACTGGTATCATTGCCAAAAAATAGTGAGATTTTTTTTTATATAAAGAAATGAAATTGTTTCTTTGAAACATGATTCTTTCCGTATTAAAGAAAACAAGCTGACTAGACCAAGTCATTGGAGCGCATTGGGAATGGGTGTGTAGAGTGAACAACAAAGAAAATTAAAGAATGTATTCCTTAGTGGCTGCCTCTTCCCATCTTTGCTTCTCCACTTCATCAGTTTGGTGGGGAAATACTGTTCTCTGTCCCAAACTTAACTGATGGGAGAACTGAGTGACGATTGGAGATCATGATGGTATCTACTCTGTGGAGTACTCTTTCAGCTGAAAGGCAAAAACAGCTGTGTTTGTCTCTAAGGAGAAAAAGAACCCTCCAAAATCCAGAGCTGAGACCATGGGAGTAGCCAGGATTTTTGTTGGGGGGGCCAAACTTTTGTTGGGGGCAGAACCTCAGGTTTGTATTGATGTGAGGGGGCAGCTGCGCCCCTGGTCCCCCCTCCTTGGCTACGCCCCTGGCTGGGACATAACTAAGCGTATAGGGATGGAGGAGAAAATCTATTCAGTATGCACTGCAGCCAAATCCATCGATTTGCACTTTCTGAAACAATGCGGACATAAACTCAGCTATCCTTCGAAATTTAACCCTATCCTAATGTTGCAATGATGTTCTCCAGGCAACGTTTACAGAAATGCATAAATTAGGGAAATGTGTGTATAAAAATGAAGCTATTATCAAATATAACATGCAAAAAAGATTGAATTTGGGAAAAATTCTTGCAAAAATGTGTACATTGATAAAAACCACATATAAAATGTGTTTTTGGAGAAACTTGCTCTAAAATGCTGGTGAATTTTCATAAGAATTAAAAAAAACAAAAACCTAAGAGATACCACTGAATAATTGCCCATGTACAATGAACCTCCTCCATATGGATAACTTTAGGCTCATGTGAGTATGGGCCAGGAGTTCCAGTTGTTCACTGGGCTAAATTAACAACTATTGACAACAAATAACCTTTCCCTCATAAACTAAACAGTGGACACTCGGGTTGCGAACGTGATCCGTGCGAGATGCACATTCACAACCCGCAGTGTCCTCAACCTGCAGCGGCGCATCTGCGCACCCACAGGTTGCAATTCAGTGCTTCTGCGCAAAGTGTGATTTAGCGCTTCTGTGCATGCATGACCACCAAAACCCGGAAGTTACCAGTTCTGGTACATCCTGGTTTTGGCGGTCCGCAACCCGAAATAATGCAACCTGAAGCATCTGTAACCCGAGGTATGACTGTACATTAGTATAGTGAGTAGATATAGCATGCATTAGCAGAGCCTAAGAAAAACAAAATTAGGCAAGATGGTGTTTAGCTCAGATGTATTCTATTTTGTATATTTATGTTGTGAACTACTCTGTGATCTTCAGATGAAGGGCAATATACAATTATTTATTTATATTATTAATACTAATAATGTTACACAACATGCAGTGATAGTTTCATTGACCTCGCTGCGCCTAAAAGATAGTTAATTAAGAGTGTTTGCCCTGGAGAAGCAAGGGAAAAAGAACATAGCAACACAGAGAGAATAAATTTCCTCTACCCTTTGGCACATACTTAATTCCTTATGCATTAATGAAAATGTAGGGGAAAGATACATGAAGGTAATTTAAATTCTCCTTACGTGTTGGAATTTTAAACATGCAAATTATTGTAGCGGGGGGGGGGGGGAGAGATGCAACGTAAAACAATGTTAAATTAAAACCAGAATAGTTTGGTCCAAGTCCCAAATAAGCATCAGTGACCTGAAATCAATAGAATTTTACAGGGAATAAGATATTTTTTTAAAAAAAGGTAAAAAGGAAAAAGAGAAGCTAATATAGGCCTGTTGGTATCACCACATGGCTCAGAAAAATGTCCAGAAATATTACATTCTCACAATATAGGATATCCAATTAAAGTGTGGGGTGGTTAAAGTTACAGTGTCTGACTAGGACCTGGGAAACCAGCATAAAAATAATCACTTAGTCATGATGAACACAGGGTGACCTTGGTCCAATCACTGCCTCTCAAACTAATCTAATTCACAGAATTGTAGTGTGGATTGGGTGGGGAGGGAGAAGAACCATGTTTGTCATCTTGAGTTCTTTGGAATTAAAGAGGGAAAATAAATGCAATAAATAACTAAAATCATACTCATAATAGATCAATTGATTTAAGTTACTTAAGTCTACCTGTGCTTCAAGACCCCCAAGCCACCCCAGGAGAATAAAGACAAAGGACACAGAATTTAGGTTAATGTTAATGGGCAAAATTTAGGCCACAACTTTATTGGTTACAGAATGTGAGCGGTATTGGCTTAGGCATTGGCATCAACAGACTATCTCTGACTCCTGCCCACCTTGCAGGAAGTCTAGATGAGTAAACCACCAGTAGGTGGATCCCCGCCAATGCGGATCGACTCGCCCCCCCCCCCAGGTTCCCGCTGGGGTTATGGCATGGCCTAGCCCTTCCCTGGGCTTTGGATGAGATCCACACCCCCGGATTCCTTTAACGAAATACCCTTAAGCATGGAGGGGCAGGTGATGGCTGTACCTCCCCACCCCCATACATTGCTATTCCAATGCCTAACTGCCAAAGCTTACAAAGTTGTGACGATTGCTACGAGGTAGGTGAAAACCAAGTGGCTGGTGCCAATTTGCCAGGTGGAAAAAGTCTTACCAGGCCCCTCAACGGCGACCAACCATTAGCAAGGCAGTGGCCCTAAAAGAGGGTGGGAGGGCGGGAGATCCATGGTGCGAGGCTGAAAAAGGAGCTGCCAAAGTCGCGCTGCGGATTTAAATGGGCCCCTGCCACACCCCCACAGAGCCCTGATTTGCCGCCTGGCAAATGGCGCGACGCAGGACACCCTCAGCAGGACGCGGGATGCTATCCCACACCACACTGAGGCGGGGGTGGGGCCTGGCGGCCTGAACGCAACCTGGTCCCACTCTGAAGCAGAACCGATTTAACAGGTCTACTCAGAGTAGCAATGTTACATTTTGCCAGTTTCTATTCCAACATGTATTTGTTAAAGGGCTGTATTTGTTCCCATCACAATTCCTTCGTTCCTTCCCGACAGGCCTCTACAAAATTATTTGTAAATATAAATTATCTGCCATCATGTTTTATTTTTACTACAGCAATGCTATTTTCTTCTGGAACATGTAAACAGGTCATTCAGAGGGGGGAAATGTTGCAAATAGACTGACTGTTGTGTAGTTAGGAAGGCATCAGAACCTTCCCCAAGCTTTTTTGAATAAACATTCACAAAGTTTTTACTGGTAACATTTAGATAGATAAATTAAGGATCTGTACAGTTTTGTAACATGCAGAAAATAACATATGTTGATAAACCAGAGAAAGAAGCTGAGGAAAGTCTGGGGGGAGGGGGGTTATGTTTTTGGGGAGGGGGAGGAAAAAATAGGGGGGGATTTAAGGATGATATGGGGGTTTTTAATAAAATGTTATGTTGAAATTATTAATAAAATATTAACAAAGAACCTTACCCAAGCTTTGCATCCCCCTTAATCAGCTGGAATACTAACCCTATTTACCTAGGAATAAACCCCACTGAATACAATTGGTATTACTTCTTAATAGACACGGCTAGAGTTGCAAACAGTGCTGCAGCTGTTCAGCAATACCCATAACCCTTCCAAAATAGGAGTGTCACTTAAATGGCTTTAAAGAAGATAAGATAACTTCATGGAGAGCACAACTACTAGCCATGATACTATGTTATACCTTCACTGTCAGAGACATTACGTCATAGTCTCATTGCCGAGCAACAACGTGGAATAATAGCCCAGCCAACCAGAAGAGTCTCTGAGGTGTACTTGCCTGGAAGCAGAGTCAGCACCCAAAATCAGGTCCAGTCCTAGGGTCCTAGGGTCCAGCAAACAGCAATCCGTGGGGTCAGATTGTCCAGGGAACCCATTGATCATGGGGTCAAGACAAGCAGGAAGCAGCAAGGTAGGGCCAGAAACTACAAGTATTGTCACCAGCATTTGCCTGCTGCTGGAAGCTCTGCTTAAGAAGGCTGAAGCCAGCTGGTTCTCATCAGTGCCTTCTCCTCTGAGTCCTTGAAGGCTGATCAGCTGCAGGTGGAGACACTTCACCTTCTCCCCCTTCAGGCTGCTGTTCAGCAGGTGAAACTGACTCTTGGCACATGACACATTATGCTTCCGGATGCCAATTGCTGGGATCAGCAACTGGTCAGACTGCTGCTTGCAGGCTCCCACAGGCATCTGGTTGGCCACTGTGAGAACAGAACAATCAATGTATATTCGTTATTATGTGGCTGTCGGATAAACCACAGAGCCTAGGACTTGCTGATCAGAAGGTCGGCAGTTTGAATCCCCGCGATGGGGTGAGCTCCCATTGCTTGGTCCCTGCTCTTGCCAACCTAGCAGTTCAAAAGCACGTCAAAGTGCAAGTAGATAAATAGGTACCGCTCTGGCAGGAAGGTAAACAGCGTTTCTGTGCGCTGCTCTGGTTCGCCAGAAGCGGTTTAGTCATGCTGGCCACATGACCCGGAAGCTATACACCGGCTCCCTCAGCCAATAAAGTGAAATGAGCGTCGCAACCCCAGAGTTGGCCACAACTGGACCTAATGGTCAGGGGTCCCTTTACCCTTTACCTTTATAGCAGAAATATTTTTTGCTGTGTTGAAAAAAAATACTTTTCTGCTGCTCCACGCAATCTCTAATAGAATAAAATTCATCAGCGCAAAATGGTGGGCTTTCTCACCATGGCAGCCAGCTGATGACTATGGTATATTTTTTCCACATACATTATCTGTGTTGTGGAGGAGGGAAATCACATGCATTATATAAATAAGAGGAGATTGGGGAGAGATTTTTTTTTTATTAGAAACATGTAAAGAAAGGAAAAGAGGGCCCTATATCACTTCAATTTGTTCTATACTGTCCACAGAAGGGAAGAGAAGGGGAATATGTTTCAGCCAAAACTAACAAATATCCAGCTACCCCTCATTCCACATTCTCTGGTTTTGAGCTTTTCCACTGAAAAGAGCCCCATAAGTCAAGAATGTTAAAATTACCAGGAAGACTGTGCACACACAACTCATCACAAATCCTGGCCTAGCTATAACCACATGTTACAGTGTGCAAGTATGCGTACCAGTTCATCATAATCTTTCAGAACCGGGGAGGAAGAGGAGGGGGGAATGTCACAAACTGATCTATACATTTGCACACGCAGAGGTACAACAAAAGAAGTTTCTGCTCTATGGCTCCTGTGAGAATTGCGTTTCCTGAGGGTTGTAAAGGCAACACACTTTAAAATGCACTGTCTTAACATTGTTCTCTACTGCCTCCTCCCTCCCTCCCACCTTTCGACTCTCACAGCTACCACATGTGATGGAAAAAGTCCAAGCCAAACACTCTTACCAGAGCATGCTATAAGACAGATGACTAGGCCTCAGGCTTGGCCACTACAATGCTGTTCTATTCTGTATTTATTTTTGTAGTTCAAAGACCTGGCAGCAGCCCATCTGATGCCTGCCACAGGGACTGGTACACTTGTTATTACTGCGGTGAAAATTTCAAGCCTACAGTCAGTGTGTGTGAGAGTGTGTGTATGTGTAAACACACTCACACACTTCAGTAATGTGCCAGCCACCAAGACAGAAAATGTACTAATAGCAAGAGGGATATTTGAATTAAGCCAGCTTCCATTGATGATAGGCTGCCAACTGGTGGACCTTTCGTTAATCACAGCAACCCTGTAAAAGAGGTTTGTTTTCTCCTTATCTTAGGTCACTCAGCAGCCCAGCAATAAGCGATCTTCATAAAGCATTCTTTATTTGTTTCCAAAGGTGACATGCCTTTCCCCCACATTACTTACAAAAGCAAGTTATCATCACGTATCACTATCATTTCCATGCACTTTCTTTCTTTTTAAAAAAGTGATGCTATGCAATGCACTAGATTTTTTTAAAGTCAAATTAGTATATAGTATAATTAATCAGCATAGTGATTTTCCCGCCATACATGTTCATTGTAGTCCCATATATTATTTCATTCTCCGAGATAACTGATTTAGCCTAAAGAACATTTTGGGTGCAACCCAGAAAAAAAAAGATCAAATATATTAAAGTCTCATTAAAAGAAATCTGAAATAATTGATTTTAATGGGGCTACAGTATATTATGTAACTTCTTCTGTGTCGTGCCCATTGCAATAAACATTAAATTATTACAGAAGAACAAAAGCTACATATGATACGAAAATGTGGCCCAGAAAAAGCCATATCTAGCCAAGTTTAGCATCAAAATAAAATTCTGGGAGAGGTGCATTCTCTCACCTTCAGCTACTTTGACTTTTATTAAAGAGGAATTGACTTGACTCCAGTTTCGTTCAGATATCAAAATGGTCCCAAGATTTGTGGTGTATTTCTTATATTTCTTTCAAGAAACGTTTGCTAGCATCAGAGTCAGAGCCAAACTGATTAGGGCTTCAGGCAGCACCAGAAAGATCCATGTCTGTGAGTGAAAGTTCACAGAACAATGCTGCCATGCTGAAAGGGGGGTTGGCTGCTCTACTGAGCTCTGACGGCATTGTGGGGGGCAGCCTCAACCATGGTAAGGGTCCGTGTTGTACCCACAGAAAGCACAGGTGGATGAAAGCTACCACCAGTGGTTTCCCTGCCCGTAGTACCCAAGGGAAGCAGCCCAAATGGAGCATTTCTTGGGTGAGGGATGAGTGGAACTGGTGCAGCCAAGGATCCACTGGATCATAAACTGGCCCAGCTACCAACAATGGGACTGATCTGGGAGTTTCTGCTGTTCCAGTTTGGAACAAGCAAAACATGGAATGAAACTGTTTTGCCTGCTGTGAAGTGCTCCTTGCAACTCCATTGCTCCCAGGTGGAAAGTACGATTGCTCCTTTCGTGCCTTATCCCTTAAGCTACTTTGTATACGATTATACATACTTCCTTGCCAATTTATTTAATCAAAATATACGGCAACCCAAAGAAAGGTTTCTTCAAAATGAAATGTCTGACTTGTATATTATTAGAATATATAAAAAAAAACCCTTCCACTGTATGATATTGGTTTTCTTCTTTTGACTCGGCAGCATTTAATATGCTTACTATCGCTGGATTTCATCTTGTTTTAGAAATCACTTGCTGCCAACCTGCAAAATAAATTTAATTTTGATTTATTTTTCCTCCTAAAAGATGTTTCTATGGATAATCTTGAAATAATAGGAAAAGAACAGTGGGCAGTTTTATGCTGTAAGGAACATTTTTAAAGAACATTTGTATGTTTATATATGGTCATTTACACATATATTTCTGCTCAGGATAAATTAAGAAGTGATTGACATCTTAGTAGTATAAATGTGGTTTTCAAAATGCTCTTCAAATATTAAGAAGCGAATTGCATTTTTACCAGCCTTAATGTAACAGAAACAAACATGTTACATATACTTACCCAATAAACTTATTAAATGTTTACTTATTAAATCCAGTCCTGGTGGAAATTATACGCAGAAAGACTATGATTCTGTGATTTTTGTTTTGAAAATGAGCTATCCGCATTATCTAAAATCTGTCATTTTTTCGAGACAATGGAAATGTTCATCCTCTCCAGACTGTATACAAATATAGAGGGAGGAATTAGAAAAGTGAGTAGCTAATAATTATCAAAAAATAAACAGATCAATATTCATTCTTTGTTCAATGGGATTTAATCCCGAATAAGTATTTATAGGTTTATGACATAGGTCTAAAAATGGGTTGCATCTGTATGTTGCAAAGGAAAATTTCCTTCCAATGCAAAAAACATATTCAAAGGAGCATTTTTCAGCAGGATCCGAGCAGGGGAGGAAAGTTAATCTTTCCTTCCCTACCTGCTGTGATCCCAATTTTTATCAGACACACAATCAGCTGCTATTTCCAGTATTTAAAATATGTCTATTTAATGTAAAAAAAAATTAACATCATATCTGGTTTGCTCAAGAATGTAAAAAGAAAAGTGGCATAAGACATTTCCAATTATATTCTAACCATTACCTCTTTCTATGAGACATCAACTGGCTGTCCTGGCCCTGATTACTGACAAGTAATCTGGTTGACAAAGGAACCACCAGCTGGATACAGCAATGCTCATTCCTACTTCCCATGAAACTTTGTTCTGGAAATCCAAGTTAAATAGAAGGGTAAAGGTTTTTTATTTAGGAACATAAAACAAGCTATACGGGATTATGCCACAATCTCATCTAGCCCATCTCTCTTTTCTTACTGTGGCCAACCAGATGTCTATGGGAAACCCACAAAGAGAAACCAAGAATGACAGTGTTCTTCCCACTTGTGATTACCAGCAACTGATATTCAGTGACATACTCCAAAAGTGGGGATATAAAACTTAGCAATTGTGGCTAATAGCCATTGAAAGCTTTGTCCTCCATGAATTTGTCTAATCCTTATTTAAACTCAACCAACTTGGTGGTCATCACTACATCTTCTGGGAGCGAATTCCATAGCTTAACTATGTATAGCGTGAAGAACTGCTTTCTTTTGTCTGTTCAGCTTCTTCAGATGGCTCTGGATTTCTAGTATTATGAGAGAGGGACAAATCCATGCTTAGCAGATGATATAACTGAAATAAAAATCAGAAGTGGAATTATCAGCTAATCGTTACTGATTTTCCTCATTGTTTTTCTTTCTCTTTTGTTCCTTTCTTTCCCAGCCTTTAAAAGTTTTCTGCAAAGTAAAGGTGTATTTATGGTACATTCATAGTACTTGTGGTAATTGGTGGGATGTGTGTCTTTTTCAGAAAGCGTGTTCTCCTTCATGGAGAGCACGTGTTGCGGTGGGGGCCACCAGGACACTCCAAAGTTGGGGGCGGGCTAACTGATTGTTGGCCACTGATGCGATTGGGGCTTCCCTTGTTGTTGGGAAGAAGTTAATGTTGCCATTTATTGATTGACAGCCAGAAATACTAAAACTCCTTGCACGAGGCTAGGGCTTCCTCTTTTCGCCCGTGCATAGGATTGCCCGTCCCTCCCTCCCTAGAATAGGGTTGTTCGCTTTGACCTTGCTATGCCTGTCATGGGGTCGTCTGCTTTGGAGCGGGGGCCTGGTAGGAATTTTGTCCATTTGGCTGGGGCCATTTGGTTTTTGCCTACTGCGTAGCAAATCGTCACAACTTGTAAGGTTGCGGTTAGGCATTGGTTTAGGGGCATGGATTGGCTGTGCCTGCCCCTCTAATGCTGCTGCTGCAAGGGATTCCATTAAAGGAATTGGGGGCTAACTATTGCTTGTCCACTCTGTCAAGGGGGCTCGGGCCATAGCAATGAGCTCCTGGTTGCATTTGGGGTGAGGGCAGGTTCCCTGCTCCGCGTAACCCCCAAGTGTATTCCCCCATTCTGACTTTCGCATCGTGCGGAATGTCAGTCTGTCCCCCATGGTGGGGGCAGATAGTCGCAACCAATGCCTAAGCAACCACTCACAAATTTGTATTTTAATAAAGTGGTGGCCAAAATTATGCCAAAAATCTTAAACAAAAAATTCTGTGTGATGTGTGAGTTACTGGGGTGGACCTGGGGACCTCAACATGCAACAAAGCCACATTATGTTAGACTGAGCAGGGTCCATGCAGAGTTATTAAAAGAAAGATGGGAGGTGGGAGTGAGGGAACATTCACTTTGCTTGAACAATATTTTGTGACAACATGTGAAATTCATACAGAAAACAAAGCACAAATTAACAGCTCATCAGCATCTGTGAAGCCACACAAGGCATGAAAAACATATTCATTTAAAAAAAATGTGAATCAAATAGATGTGTGGCTCTACACCTGGTTGAAAATTCATAACTAAAGAGTAATGAGTGGCTTGATATAATATCCAGTAAATTTCAGTCGGTTCTAGTATATATTACATGCAGAACTCTTTCCTCAAGGCCAGAAAAAGGAAACATACTCCTAAAATTTGCAAATGGCAAAATAATAGGGAAGTCTGAGAAAAAGCTTCAAATAGGACAAGCTTCAAATAGGAAGAACAATGTAAGGGAACAAAATTGTATGTTGAAAAAGGTATTTCCATTTAAGCTTTATTAATTAATTTCACTGGATGACCCTAATCGCTGATATTGTGAAAGAGACTATTTTCTTTATTCACTCTGAAAATATAATTCATACTTTTACTTAAATCTCTCTTTTTCTCCCCATCCCTCTCTAGTATGGTCCCATTAAGTTCAGTTTGACTTACTCCATTGTGCATAGGATTGCAATTTGGTCATTCAAACTCTTACTATGCTTAATTTTGTAAATCTCTAACACATGTGCAGACAGAGAGAAAAGGCTCCAACTCCAGTGCCCAAGCCCTGCTGGAAGAGGTTACCTTACCAGGGCCCAAAGGCTTCTGGCTCAGTCTGCAACCCCATTACTATGGAGGAAATAAGATGAGGTTAAATTATAAATCAGACTTGAGGATATTTATGGAAAATTGTTTCCCTGTATTTGTTTGGATCTTGTGAGAATTGCTGGCATCCATCAGAAGAAGTAATGGAGCAAAACAAGCAACGGTTGGAACAGTGAGTTGCTAGAACAGAAGGTGTGTCCTTGTGAAGTTATTTTACTATGACCCCAAGATTTTAAAAAATGCCAGTTCAGACACCACAACAGTCATACCCAGAAACAAACGTGTCTTATTTTCTCCTTATTTTTTATTGAATTCTATGGCCTATTTTGTTGCCCATTCACACAGTTAGGATGAGAAAGCTTTATGGTGCTATTCACTGTCTGCTTGGAATATAAGCATCCAGAATAATTAGGTGCCATATGCAAACCCATAACTCCTAATTATGAATAAATATTATTAAATTGTTAAATTATACCAAGACTCTGAACAGAAAGTGCCTCGATGAAAATTGTATGCAGGGCGGGATGAGGGGGACAGAGAGATAGCAATATTTAAATTTAGGACATTCAGGACACTGGTACCAAAAGCTGAAACTTAAGAGATAGACAAAATGTGCATGGCTACTGAAGATTAATTTAACACTGTCTGAAGACTGAAATCTGGCTAAACTAGGACATAAATGTAAAACAGAGTGTTGTTTTTGGCTCCTCTGTTTGCTCTTAATAATCCCATTCTACTCACCCAAAGACTCATCTAGACTTTGGTTTATATTCCCAATGGTCTGACACTGACTGAATTCACATAGTAAGAGACTTACCTAGCCATAAATATTTTAGCTGTTGTTCTGTTCAATCTCAAACTAAAATGACTTGGAAAGGTAGGATTTGGATAGGGAAAAGGTTGACAAGAAGTAGAGAAAGTGGCAATGCTTCCTCGTTGGGTGGGCCTCTCCTTCTCATACAATCCTTTCATGCTAGATAAGGGCTGCTGACTTTGGATGAAAAACAGGGACAGGCCAGTTGCATCTATTAAAGATTGTTAAGATGGTCTCTTAGATCAACTGAGGCTTATTAAGTCTGGTAGCATGGCCAGAACCACAGCTACAGCTATTCTATCTTGCTTTAATTAAAAAAAACATATGCAGTTTTTCACATCATCATCATTCAGGGTGGATGTCCAAAAGTTTTCAAATGAAGGTTTGGTTGGAAAAAATTAAAAAAAATTATACCATTGCCATTCTATGAGAAGAAGGGAGGTGTTCATGGTGAGTTCCGGCACCTCTTTTTCTAGAAAAATAGCACTACAGTCATACCTCGGGTTGAATGTGCTTCAGGTTAAGTGCTTTCGGGTTGCGCTCCGTGGCAACCCAGAAGTAACGGAGCACGTTACTTCTGGGTTTCGCCACTCGCGCATGCGCAGACACTCAAAATTACGTCACGTGCATGCGCGGAAGCGGCAAAACACGACCCACGCATACGCAGATGCGCCGTCGTGTCTTATGTTCCATTCAGGATGCGAAAGGGGCTCTGGAACGGATCCTGTTCGCATCCTGAGATACCACTGTAATTGAAAGTTACCATGTTGCAGAATGGTGCCTCATTTTGAGATTACCAACATTACTAATACCTTTGCCTTAAAAGAAAAATATATCTTATTAAATCCTCTCAGTATCCACAATATTTTAGGCACAAATAAAAGAGAAAGAAACCCATACTGTTGCTGGTGGCAACCTTCCAAAATGGGTCATCTTTTCATAACCCAACATGAAATGCAAGCATATAATAGTATTTTGTTACATATTTTTCAGACATATGACTAAGGGTGGGGCTTCTATTGATTTATCCTATGGCTGGTATTTCATTAAGTGTTATAACAGCATAACAAGATTCTCACGTTTATTCAAAATTAACCTGTGGCTAGCACCAATTTAATACATTATAAAAGCAAAAAATATTGTACCTGTAGTTAAAGCTTTATGATATTTGTGAGCTAAAGCCCCTATCAGATTTTAAATGACAAATTCTGCATATTCTCAATAAAATATCTATTGCCTCCACCAAATGCATTTTTCACTTTGGCAAAACCTTTGTATTTTTAGATCATCTTGACTGAAATGGAAAACTATGATATAGTCAAGAAGCAAGCAATTCATGTGAGGTCTTCTAGGTAATTTTCCTGTGGTTTTCCTGTGAATGTTACAATAAATCATAGTTCTAATAAAAAAAGCATTGAATATGCATTTGCAGATGGGAAAAAAGACTATGCACAATAGAACAAGTCTTTGTGTGTACACATGTGCTCTATGTACAAGTTTGTAAGAATAAAACAAGACTGTATGTAACCTTTGGTAGTAAAAGCCAAATATATCTCAAAGACCACCTTTGCCAAATGAATAAATCTGGGCATAGAGGCAGATTTAGGGGAGCACAACTGGTTCGGTTGCACTGGGTGCAGAGCCTCGAAGATGATGTACAACTGTGATGTAGAATGGAAGGCAAGAGGTGGGCACATTGAATTTTTGTGTCGCATAGGGCACTACTGAAATTTGAGACCCCAAGGTCTGCCACTGCTGATGTGGTGGATGCTAGTGGTGCTGTGGTCTAAACCACCGGGCCTCTTGGGCTTGCTGATCAGAAAGTTGGCAGTTCAATGGGGTGAGCCCCAATCATTCTGTCCCAGCTTCTGCCAACCTATTCGAAAGCACACCAGTGCAAGTAAATAAATAGGTACTGCTGTGTCAGGAAGTTAAATGGAATTTTCGTGTGCTCTGGCTTCCATCACAGTGTTCTGTTGCACCAGAAGTGGTTTAGTCATACTGGCCACATGACCCGGAAGGCTCTCTGTGGACAAACGCTGGCTCCCCCGGCCTGAAAAGCAAGATGAGCCCATAGTTGACTTTGACTGGACTTAACCATCCAGAGGTCCTTTTACTTTACCTGCCACTGCTGGGCACTGTGTTCATCATCCGAAGCCCTTTTCCATGGGCTCTTTCCATAGGAGCCAATGCCTAGGGACCGTGGTGGCTTCAGCCCCAGCAATAAAATATTTGAGAGGGCTAGGCCTCCACAAAGTTGATGGGCATTCCCATTCAAATGGTCTGTGTGCACTGCATCATGTGATTGATTATGCGGGGTGGGGCTTACCTGGGGCCCTACAATATTTTATTCAAGTTGGCACACTAATGGAGGTGCAGTGAGTGGCAAACCAAGTCCACAATGTGGATGTGGACCCACATCCATGATGTGGATAAAAATTGAATTACTTGGGTCTGCCTGCCTTTGACCCCGCTCCAGCTACTGTTGGCCTCCCTGCTGCTGCCCTACCAGTCCCAATAAACACTAGTCACCACAGCCTCAGCATGTGAGAGCCACTCATGGGGTGGGGAAAACTTAGTTGTCTTTTCTTCTAGAAAATTGTGCCAAAATGTCTGGCAAGGGGGAAAAAGGATTAGTGAACAGAAAGCCATGGGCTTTTTCTCATTGTTTAAATGGAACATTTATGATATTGGGTCAGCTGACTCTATCCTTTTAAATTTATCCTTTTGCTCTCTGATGTTTATTACCCTAATCCTCTATCAGCTTTTTATCTGTATTCTTTTCTATTTGGGATAATTTCTGCAATGATCATCTAAATTTTACTTTAATTTCAGTTCTACTTTTTTTTAAAGAGCAAGACAAATGCACTCTTCATTGAGATAAGTTCCCCCGCCCCCAGTCCATGTGATCACTCATTGCTATAGGGTTTTATGCTGGAATGAAGGCCAATTCTTCAAACAATGATTTTTTCCCTCCACCTACCTTGAGTTCTCAAAGAAAGCTTACTATTCCATAAATTTACCTAAATCCATTATTAATAGCAAACATCTGGTTAAAAATTGAGTTAACGTCCTTGGAAAAGGTTTGGAGATGCGTATTGTTTAGCATTACATTATGGGTTTAAAATTATACCAGATGAAACCGCATGAACCAATTTTTAAAACTATCTCTTAATTTTTTTCTGCATAATGTGACCAAACTTTTTTTAAAGATAAAATAAATTGCAAACAAATGATAATTACTAAGCAAATAATAGTTACAATATTTTGATGCAATATCTGCCCTGGTGCATGCAATCATTATTACCATTAATTAAAAACGTATGTGGCACATATGAGATATAGTGGACATTTACTAAATCAGGCCCCTATCACAACATGGAGCAAAATTATCATACTGAATGTATATATCTGTATTTTTAAAACCCACTTTTATCTTAGTTGCTAAGAACAATCCATCAGAAATGCTTTGCTCTTTTAATTTAGGAATATTACAAGTGTGGCCTGCCACAGCAATAGTAGATAGGTACTCTCTCAGACCCAATGCTTATTGGAAGTGCATTTTAGACAGGAATGCACCTAGTCCATTTACACCTACCCACCCAGATAATGATTCACTCTCTGGTTTCTACCATCAGCTATAGAACCTACTGGGAGGCTACACTCCTTGTATCTAAGGAAGAAAATCATGGCAAGGAGCAGACAAATCTGGTCCCATCCATCAGCCAGATAAGGAACAGTTGAAGGGAGCATGCTTTCCCTATCCTAGCCAGCAAGAAAACTTGACTCCAATTGCCAGGTGCCTGTGGAGTGCAGAACTGAAGGGAATCATACTTTGCTCACCAATCAACTAGGTTGGGAGTGGGAAACATTTTGGAGGGCTGAAGGCCACATTACATCAGGAGAAAGTGGTTGGGGGACACATTACTATAGTGGACAAGGCCAGACGCAAATATGCTCAAGGCCAGAAATTTATAGAATCTCACACTCACCACATAGAAAATCTCACACACCTTATAGACGTACACACACTTCACATAATCAGGCAATGGTGTTTCCACCTGCCTCGGCCCACCCAGCTTTTCCCAGTCGATGACTTTGAGAACAGCAGCAGTAGCTGGGAAGAGAAGTTCAGATAGATAGATAGATAGATAGATAGATAGATAGATAGATATAGATATAGTTTTATAAGTTGTGTGTTTTTGTTTCTCAATTTGACCCTTTTACATGGTTTTGTATGTGTTGTGGTATTTTTGTGCATTGTGATTTGCTGCTATTTTTATTGATTATAGATTGGTAATTCTTTATTGTGGTTGATAAGTGTGAACTGTTTAATTATTTGCTGATGTTTCATTTTACTGTTTACTATTAGATTCCGAGGTATTGTTGAATGTTGCTTTATATGATATAAGTTGTTTATTTTTAAGTTATTGTGACTTTTATACAGTATTGGATCAGATTGTTACTATTAATGTTTGATGTTTTATTATGTTTTAATGTGTTGGAAGCCGCCCAGAGTGGCTTGGGCAACCCAGCCAGATGGGAAGGGTATAAATAAAAAAATCTTCTTCTTCTCATCATCATACACACAATCACAAATATACACATGCATGTTAACTCTTATCAAACACACACACCACACAAGCAGACAGAGGATGCTTTTGGGGGGAAATCAATAAATAAGATTTTAGAAAACATACAGAGGATGCTTTCAAATTCACTATTTTAGGTGGGATTCTGTCATATTCCAGCAAATTCAAGTTGCACAATTGAAGCTGATAGTTCTTGGGCAACAAAACCATTCCCTGACCCCAAACTGGATGTTTTGTTGTAAGGAAAATGATGAGGACATGCGATAGAAAGTGTGGGACAATATTTGTTGAAAGCAACTTTTCTTCCTGCATACAAATAAGGAGAATGGTCATCAAATAGCTGACGCTGACTGCTGAATCAAGAGGCTACTGTATCAGACTCAGATACACATTGGCGACTGTCATTCTAATCAGTTGTTAGTCGCACAGTTGTCAGGAACGCTGTGGGATGGCTGTTGGTGTTGGCATGCTGACTTGCTTCCACTGTACTTGATTCAGCCTGAGGCAAGAAGTATATAGGATCAAGACTATTATATGCTGGCATAGTGGTCTGTAAAACGATCAGGAAAATATAACCTCATCTATATGAAGTTTTTAAAAAAGGAGAGCTGGGTTATTTTAATTTAGAAATAAATAAAATGACTAAGATGGGGATATGATAAATGCTCTTGCACAGCTTCTATTCATTACAATGAGGCTTACACTGATGGATTGTGCCCCATGTCATTAACAATTTATACGGTAAGCAGTCACTTGTAGTAGAATGGAACAGAGGAGTCAGAAGCTGTATTTATATAATATAGTGGAAACTCTTTTATTAATAGAGCTCCCTTTGCCAAATGGAAACTCCTCTTTTGAAAGCTGTTTACAATCTTTTCCAAAGCTACTTAATGCTGCTTTTTTATCATGGCTAGAATTACACAGCTTTTGCTAAATGGAAAGTCTGGTTTTAAACATCTTCCATTTTGTTTGGTAGAATGTCTCATGTATAATCCAACAGCTTCTGCTCAATGAAGTGTCTTTGCCCATGGCCTTTACCACAGTAGATCTAGACAGATGGATAGGCAGACCAGCAGATGACAGATAAATGATGGATAGATACCCATACAGAGAGACACACAAATGATCAAATACACGTAAACAGCAGCAAAAGCATGCTACATTAGCCTTTGCTTTTGTTCTGACAATCGCTTCTAAACTTATATTGCATAAGGAGAAGATGGTGTTAACTACATTATTATTGTTGTTGTTGTTGTTGTTTCAATCCTAGTATCAAATTATCAGTGATAATGAAGAGGAACAGCTGATGCCCAAGTGCTGGAACATTTGAAATAGCCACATAATAATTCCTGCTATCAGGCTATTTTGAGACCTGTCCCTTTTGAGCCATTTTCCACCAAGTGGGACTGAAATACTTTTTGTACAAACAGACAAGCTAGACTCTTTACAGTGATCTTGTCTTTCTAGTAGTGTTTGATGGGAGGTATAGGCAAAGAGGTTGGTCACCAATGTGATGCCCCCCATATGTTGTTGGAGTCCAATGATTATTTTAATTAAATAATAATAATAATACACAATAATGTCCTGAGTTCAACCATAGAATACCTTCTCTTAGTGCCCCCACAAGCTTGAGGTATAGTAGAAATACCAGAGAAACAGTCTTCTTGGTAGTGGCCCCTTGTTTTTGGAATGCGCTACCTGTGGGAGCGCTTCAACACTAGGCATTCCCGTTTTTCTCCTCCCAGGCTTTTAAAACCCGCTTCTTTTAAATTTCCTGTTTTAAATTAATTGTTTCTGTAGTTTTTTTTTCTGTGGCTATTTAAGGTTGTCTTTATTATTTGACTTGGTTTTTAGCTTCTTTCTGTAATCTTTTGAACCTGCTTTCATACTTGCTGATGTGGGTTTTTGTTTCCTCACTCTCATTTTCTTTCTTCTCCTGTTTGTATGATGCCCAGAGAGTAACTGGGCATGTAGCAAATTTATTTAGTAAAGAAAAATACATTTCAATGGAACTCTGTGCTTGGAGTTCCCAGAATAATTGTCTTTTTATAAAAAATAACTGTGAGGACATGTGGGGTATATGTGTATAGGCCCACTATTTCTACTGCTCCGGTACCAGACCTTCCAAGTGTTCCAATTTTCCAGGGATGTCCCTGATTTAGAGAAGCTGTCCTAGTTTCTGATTTGATCCCAGAATGTCCCATTTTTCCTTAGGATTTCCTTATTTTCATTGGGAAAATGTTGGAGGGTATGGTAAGATGTCTCCCTTTTCACTGGAGAAATGTTGGAGGCTATGAAGTACATGTCATAAAACTGAATATGTCCAGCTTTAATTATGATTTAGATGCTCCCACAGCAGAACAAATAAAGGAAAGAACAGTATTGATTTACAAGTATGGAATGCCTAGAGGTAATTCTGCTAATGGTGAAGGAAGCTCTGAAATTATTCAAGAGACAGTGTCAATTATCAGGCTTTGGAAGGGGCAACACACCATTGCCAACAACTGAGAAAATGATGGGAGGGAAAAAACATTAAGATTGTTCTCCTGGTTTCCAAAGATAGTAAATGAAGAACGTCTGGAAATGAATAAACAAATTGGGAAAAAAATGTTGATTTTAGCTCCATTTGGCCCTGCCTCACATATTGCTTCTTATGTTTCTTTCAATATGCAGCTTGGTTAATTGGTAATAAGATTATTTTAATTAAGGAAGAGAACTTGTGTGTGTGTAATAATCATTCACCCTTCACCAGAAGGTCGCAAATGAGAGTTGCAGTGTCAGAAGCAGGTTTAAAAGTCAGAGTTAATATTTAGTGTAAATCATCCTTGCTTTCCCATTCCTGCTGTCCTGAAAACTCATTTAGGTAAGTTGGAAGAATTAGGGTGGCAAGAGATGGTTGTATGGTGATTCAGGACCTAGCACTACCCAGAGGGATTTTTGTCTATTTTGGTTTGGAGTGGATTTAGTGACGCACACACACCCATGAGTCTAAATGGCACCAAATACATAGTTCCTTCAATTGCCACCAGAACCTAGGTGTGCTCCCCCTGTTGGATTACAACAGCAATGTATGGAAGTGAGAGCTGGACCATAAAGAAGGCTGATTGCTGAAGAATTGATGCTTTTGAATTATGGTGCTGGAGGAGACTCTTGAGAGTCCCATGGACTGCAAGAAGATCAAACTGACTGGAAGGACAGATCCTGAAGCTGAGGCTCCAATACTTTGGCCACCTCATGAGAAGAGAAGACTCCCTGGAAAAGACCCTGTTGGGAAAGATGGAGGGCACAAGGAGAAGGGGATGACAGAAGACGAGATGGTTGGACAGTGTTCTCAAAGTTACCAGCATGAGTTTGACCAAACTGCGGGAGGCAGTGGAAGACAGGAGTGCCTGGCGTGCTCTGGTCCATGGGGTCACAAAGAGTCAGACACGACTAAACAACAACAATGGTGCAATGTGCAAAAATATATTTTGCCCTACTAGTACAGTGTATAGTAATATTTAGTAGACAGATAGGTGCTTGGAATTCAAAGGCAATCAACCATTCAAATAGCAGGCAAAAAAAAAAAACACATGCATCCCATTCTATACTGATTTCCCTTGGCTTCCTGACTGGTACAGCAGTCTCAGTTGATGATTGCAGAGAGTTGATCTCTGAATCGTCTCTTTTCATACCCGCAGCAGCATCCAATTGACTGACCATGTGTGTAGCAGGTGTTCTGCATGCAGAACGTCTCTGTTGTGAAATGTGAGCTGATTGTGGAGTCTTGACCACACAAAGATCAGTCATTCATTTATTAATGGCAAATCAAGTTTTTATAAAGCCCAGTTTAACATATATTGGTTATATTTAAATCAATCTAGTTAATTCCTCTGAAGAAGATAAGGCCACAGTCATTGGAGGAATGCATATAACTGTTTAGTCTGTGTGTTTACTGGTTTATGGGAAACCTTAGCTGCGCCCAAACATAGCAGTCTTTAATGTTAAGGAGGAATATATTTAGCCATTTTAGCAAGGAACTGTTGTTTTAATGCTTTTGCGTACAAGTTGTTGTTGTTTGATTTGCATCTGGTCCAGCAACCCCTAATTCGGTAAATTCTCAAGTAAAGCTTTTATCTGGTCTTCTAAAAATACTCTGCTTTCAAAGAAAGCAGAACAAAAGTACTCCCTTTAAATTCCAGGCACTATTCATCAGGATGTAAGAAGAGCAAAACCAAGTCCTGTTTGAGGCACAGAACTTTGATGTCTGTAAGAGATTTCCTGCAAATCAGACTACCATGGCCAAGTGTCATTTTTAGTCCACCTTCTCTGAAATAATTGAACTTAGATGAGGAGGAATTTCTCCTTTATTCTCTTGCCTGAGTGCTTTGATGAGCCAGCTGTCTGAACATCCTCATAGACCAAACTCACCATACTGATGGACAGGCATTTATTTTATGAAGACTTTCAGCTAAGCTGCAAAATGAGGAAATTATATTTGAAGAGGAACACTGAAATTGGTGCTTTTTTGTCTCAAATTAGGATATGGATGATGAGGGGGGAAGATAGAGGTGGTGGTGGTGAGCTTTTGTAGCTCACTTCCAACAAGCTAACACATTTTACAGAACAAATACACTGTTAGCAGTCTGGGAAGGAATTATACACTAACTATAGATTCCTAAAAGTGCATTGAAAGCATTGATATTTCCCGTGCTTTTTTAGAAACGGCAAGGGGGGAGGGGAGAGATAAATATCTGAAGAGAGCAATTTCTATGCTGTACGACCCACCACAACAAATGAATAATCATTTGTCAAATTTAAGTTCAGTGGGGAAGTCTCCAAGCAGCAGGTGGTATCTGAGTGCAGATAGATCCCAGGGTGAGATTCCAGAAGTTCTCAAATATATCCATGCTTGTTCAGGTTCTTAAAAATTAACAGCATAAAGCTAATGAAAACTATGAACCCTGGTTGCATATGATCATCCTTCCAGGTAAAATGTATCTAAGGAACTTCAACAGTCAACTCTAGTCCCAAATCTCTGCTTTTTCCATTTGCAACCACTCATGCATTTATCTTCACACTGGGAAGCTAAATCAAAAACGCAGTCTTGGATATATGAATTAAGACTTGTGCAACCTGTGCATCCTTCCCTTGTAGGTATTCAACAATCTGTACAATTTAATCATTGTATCGCAAATGTGACCATGTGAGTCATGGGTGTCCATCAAGTTTGGGTGGAAACAGGAGCAGGTCATCAAAAAAAGAGGTAAAGCAAAGAAACAAGGGATAATGAGACAGCAAGGTTGATGGATGCACAATAAAGCATGACTGTGAGCTGGGGCAGAAGTGAGAATATACAAGGCAAAAACTGAACATGAAAACACAATGAAAGGGAAGGCTGAATAACTGTATGTGCACACAAGCTGATTTGAAAACAACAAAACATTGACTTGGATCCAGTACCATGAGAACAAGGACCAGCTCAGTCAGTCCTACCATTAGGCAGTGTGAGACTTTTCCTCCTGAACCCCTTGGCTGTACCCTTTTGCTGAATGACGGAACTGTGTGTGCCCTATGGCTGGTTCTGCACCCCCATACCTAGCCTGACACTGTGGATGACACTATCCAATTATCAGTACTAGAGGAAGATTCAACTGTTAGTCCAGTTAGCTTCTGTACATGGAATAGGAGGGGACCATTTTGTCCTCCATCTCAGTCAGCAAGATGTCTTGGGCTGGCTTTGATGACTAGCAAACTGGGAAAATGCCATCTTTAAAGAAGTTATATCAGATGGATCTCATCATGACATGCATCTACAAGATAATGTGCTTGTACGCACATGACTCTAAAAGGCAGAATTTATCAGTCTGATATTGGTCTCCTCACTCCAAGAGCAGAGGCCTATCGGTTTCAGTTTCTTGGCTAGCTTCCTTGTAATAAATATAGGCTTGGTGTATAATAAAAACCAGATGAGTAGCTCTCAAGCTACAGATGTCTTCTTTTTCTTGTGATTCCAGCTAAGATTGTTCTTACTCTTCATAATCTCCCACAGCTGCCAAAAATCCATCTTATCTTTGCATGAGGTGAAATTTCCATTAGCAGCTATTATGGTAGCAGGGGTCAGACATCCAGTGTCAGATGAGCTGCTAAAAAGAAAATGTAGGCAATGAAAGAACGTTTGAGCTGAGATGGAATATATATATTTTTTAAAAGGAAATTCACACAAAATTAACATGCATTCAATAATGTTTTGACAATGTTGATGACGCCACTGAAGGGGGGAAAAGGTATATCCACAAAATGGAATAAGATTTCAATGGTTAAAAAAAAATGGAAGGTCCATAGCTCAGTGGTAGAGCACATAGTTTGCAAAGGTCTAACATTTAATCCTTGGCATGTTCAGAGAGGATTGGACTAGGAAATAAGCTCTTGCCTGAAAAACCTCTGATAGCTGCTCCCAGTCAACATAGACAATGCTGAGCTACACAAGCCAATAACATAAAGCTGAAGAGCATAACGTGTTCCTATTATGTTCCACTTTCAATATGTAAAAGGAGCTATCTTTTGAAATTTGCACTTCTCTGAATTTTATGGTCTATTTTCCAAATAATGCACACAAAAAAGGTGTATATTAAGAGAATATATGTGTATAAAATGCATAGGGAAGATACCATAAAAGACATTATAATACGCATGATAGCATGCAAATATGTGTACATTAAGATAAATTTACACAACAATTCGTGGACCTTTTAAAATAAAATAAAAATCACAAGCTGTTGCAGAAATGTGGGGAACTGACCTTAAGATTGGCAAAATGACAAACCCAAGAGAAACAAAAATTGACAAATCTGACCATCCCTAATATCCAGCAGGTGTTTCATTTTCTTTTCTGCATAAAATATCCAGTGTCAGCATTGCAAAGCATTAAATAGCTGACATGTCAAAAAGTATGAAAGAGATTTTCAAAGGAACAAGGAATGGACAGCAATCCATCTGCAAGACTTTTCCTTGACTTTGTTGGTTATGAATGACATAACGTTGCTATGCCAGCAGTGCGGTGTACGTTTTCCCCCCTCAGTCACTGTATCTTCAGCAAATGATAAGTGTGAAGTGGATCCCAGTTCCATGAATGTAGTTTGTGGCTTGCATTTAACTAGTAAAATATCCCAAACAGAACTTTTTGATCTTTCAGTTACAACTAGAGACATTTTCAGGAAACTATCGCTTTACGTGTTCTCATAAACTAGAAAAATGTCTGTTTTTGTTTCATTCTTGCAGTGAAAGACGACCAATAGTTACTCATTGGTTTCCTCGTGTACATTTATTGGGCTGATAAAGACTGCAAGATGTAGTGAAAGAAACTCTTGGTTTATTTTACTTTGGCAATAATAAGAGCATGTAGCCAATTTTAAAAGCCTAAATAAAGCCAGAAGAAAATAATTGGTATATCCTGATATAACCAGTACACACAGAGAGACAGACATGCACACACACACACACACACACTCCACTCATTCTTTTACAGGTACCTTCCAGAAATACAGCCAATCTTTTTTTTACTAGCCAACTGTTTTTAATTCTTTGCCTCTTATTTTTAGGGTTATTACAGCAAAAATTTCATTGGAACCATAGGAGCTTTGGTAATGGAAGTGAAGAAATAACTTATATGGTACCACAAAGATACAAATTTTTAAAAAGAACCATTGACCAACAATGCGCCCAACTCAGATATCATGTTCCCTTCATAATTCAAGGAATATGCCTTAGAGAGTAGCCAGTGGTGAGGCATGGGTCTCGTTTAAGCAGTGGCTCTACTCAAATTTAAATGCGCCTGCTAGTGCTACACTCTCACAGTCAACTAAAAAGAAGCTTCATATCTAACCACAGAAATCTGCTCCACCTCCACTATTCATTTTTCCATTCTGTAACAGTCCACAGGGCACATGAAAAGTACTTGATGCTTTTTCAAATTACTAGCTATAAATTTTATTTTAAAAAATATGAACAGATTTCAGTCCAGCCTGCAGAGTTGAAGTGAAGGTCATTACATGCCAGCAGTCTAAGAATGGCTGTAATTATACCTTTTTATACTATTTTTCTGGTGCTATATAGAACGCATCATAAAAACACAGGAAACATTAATCTACAGATTACTGTTATAAGCAGAAAATGTCTCCCCCCAATTAAAAATAGCCTTTACCTTTTACCGTTTTTATTTAAAATAAAAACAAAAACACTTTTCCCTTTAGAAGCATGCGTATTTCCTTTAAATACCCATTACCTAAATGAGTGGGAGCCAAAAATCACTTAAAATACCGTGCATAGGCATATATTGATTTAGTTACATTGATTTCCATGGTACTAAGTTGACTTAGTTGCATAGGTTTAAATTGGGTAGCAATGCAAATTAATTTTCTGTCTTACGTTTCTTCCAATTATTGGATTGTAATAGCATTGATTGCCATCAAATTAAAAATGAAATTACAGAACTGAAAATGATGCCCCAACCTGGATGTCTATCATAGCCCTGGGGTGCTTTAGTAAAGCACACACAGGAAGAACATAAGGAACTGCCTTAAACTGAATGGTCCCTCTAGGTGAGTATTGTCTATATTGGCTAGTTCACCAAGAGATTCCAGGCATTGAACTTGGAAGGATGAGCTCTACAGCTGAGCTATGGGTACTTAGATCTCATTTGCTGGATAGGGACAAGTGAATCTAATCCACTTGTATTGACCAGAAGCTTCACTTTGGCTTCATAGTGCATGCAACTTGTCAGATTCATTTCAGTGGAAGGAACAGGTAAAACCACCAGCCACAACAGCATACCAATAGTGGCAGGAGGGTCCTTCCATTATGTACTGGGAGGTGACAGTGGTGGTGGTACGACTACAGGGTTGATGAGTGGATGCCCTGATTATATCAGTAGTCTACACATCCACCAGCTTCACACCTCCACTGATGCCTCTCAGCACCACAAGATAATTCTACTGCCATGCTGGGCAGCTTCCACTTTTGCCTAATGAACCACCCCATTAGCTAGCACTCATCTCTGCATATAACATAGGTCAGCATGAGGGTTTACTAGGTTCCTACAGACAATGTAAACAGGAACAGAAATCCAAGCCAAAAAAAAAGGAAAAAAAGCATGACTGGCTTTTACTAAATACAATGGAAAGCAAATGCCCACAGTGTTTCAATACTAAAATTCAAAGCAACTGCCCACGGGATGTCAACCACAACAGGGGATAATAATTACCAATCAGAGACGGTTCACTGAAAGCAAATGGTGGATGACCAGTCCTCTGATCTTCAGGCAGAAGTGGGTTCTGGACCTTCTCCTGTCAGTCCAGGACAAGGCGTCATCTATGGAACAGGCAGGCCACCCTGCATTATGTCACCCACTGAGTTCTACTTCAAAGTCTCTTCTTCAGCTGACACAACTTGAACTAATTGCATCCTATATTCTTGTTTGCTTACCTTCTGATTTTTTCCCCTCTTGCCTTTTTATAACATTTTTTTTCTCATGCTAGAATCTTCCATCCCCTGTGCTTGCAAAAACTGGCTGAAGGCCTCGTGGCCCACTTGCATTATTTCTTCACCTGTTATCTATGTGGTGTGATAACTGCATAAATGGTCTCTGTAAGCATACAGGTGACGGAGGAAGCATTCCTAACTTGTAAACTAAAGCCATTGTCTTTCACCTGTTTTCTAGTACCTCTGATCATCCAGATTGAATATCCCCTATTTGTTCTTTTCTCCTCTCTCTCACACACATCATGCTTCCCTTTCTGCTCCTTCTAAATCGTGCCATCTCGGCATGGCCTTCCTTGATTTAGTTCAAACATCAGCTTGACATCTTTGCAGTCCAGACATACCTTTGCATAGTCCACCTGTCTTTAAATTGTGGTTAACAGCATAAAGCTCCACACAGACTGAGAACCAAAGGGTTGCCCATGTCAGGCTAGTTTTGCTCATACAAAAGTGTTGTCCATGCCAAGCCAGGTTGGCCAGGTCAACTTAACCAAGCCTTCATATGCATCTCTACTTCCTCCATTGAAATGAATAGAAAAGAATCACTAGCAAATAGAATTCAAGTTCTGCATTCAAACCCATTCATCCACAAGGAATCACTAAACTTAAATATCTGGCTATAAGACAATAGGCCCACTTTTGAGCAGGAACTGAAAGAAATAAAGCCAGAAATAAGAAGGTTTACCTGACAACATCAAGACGACATTCAATAGATTGGTTTTTAAAGAATTGGCTTATGATTACTAGACAGCACTCAAGAGTTCTGGGCTGGAGCAGACTATATGTAATTTATAGTATTATTTATCCAGTATCTCTTTTATCAACCTATGTGGTCCATCTTGAAGTAATTGTTTTTCTCTGTGAATGCATCTTTATTTTATCTCCATCTGTTTTTCAGATCAATGATTTTTTTTTTATGAAAAAGGGATTGTTCTGGTTTTGTCTATTTATCCCACACACACACAACCATTGAGCGCATACTGTTGTTTATGGCAGAATATCTATTAATTAAAGGTTCAAAAATGCCTTTAATTGTGATAGAAATCTATCGGCCTTCAGGTATATAGTATTAAATTGTCTTCTTTACCAATTGGGATAACTTAATAACTTAAATTAATAGTGAAAATATCTGTATTGGAATATATGAAAAGTCATCTTCATTTTCTCAAATGCAAGTAACAAAAGATGAAATTATATATAATTATTACCATATTTTATATGAATAAAGCACTTTCTTGTGAATTAGTTCTCTCAAAACACATCACATAGCACGTCCCCTTTTTGTGACTGGGCAGCAGTTGTTCATTCTACAAAATAACCTGAAACAAATGAAAACACACTGAGTACAATTTTACTCAAGTCATATTTGTTATCACAGATCAAACTTTATGGAAAATAGACACAAATCATGTACCAAATAAAGAATCTTTATGAGCAGAATGGAACAACAACAACAACAAAATGCATACCTTTGCCCCATAAGGTTCAACAATAATGTTGAACACTCCCCGTTGTCTTTTTCTTTGACTAGTGCTTACTTACACACCTGGCCCCTACTCTTACCTGGGAGCCTAGGGGAGTCACCTTCTCCAAGGTCTGATGGACCTCCTGTTTCAAACACTAGAGACAAATGTCCAGCTGTATTTACTTACCATTAGTTCCTACCGAGGAAATCAATCACCCATGTCTATTAACAAGACATTTTCCTATTGAAGGAAGGTCAGCTTGTTATAACATCATACACCCTTAGGAAAGGAACCATAGCTCAGCCACAGAGAAGATCCTTTGCATGCGCAAGGTCCCAGGTTCAATCCCCAACATCTACGTGTAAGGCTGAGAGAGCCCTGTCTGAAACCCATGACAGCCACTGCCGGTCAGTGTAGACCAAAGTGAGCTAGATCTGACTCAGTATAAGGGAGTTTCCTATATTCCTATAATAGGTAATTCCTAGAAGTAAATGTGATTGTACTGGGGAAAAATAATCACACATAATTATAATTAATCCAGCCTGCAACAGTATTATTCCATGTGACATTATTACTCAGTAACCCACTGACCTAGTTTCAGTGCAGCAGAGTTCACATCATCTACTGAAGCAGACTTGTAATGAAGTTTAAAGATACGTGAAAGAAATTATCTGACCTACAGTGCCAGACTGGGCAGTACTAATCTGCCATGAGTTATAGCTATTTTGTCAATCACTAAGGATTAAACAGATGTAGAATGATAGTATTTTAGTGCTTCCTCAGATTCCGTAATCAGGTTTCAGCCTTTAGTGTTCAGTCACTTGCCCTTCCTGTTTCATGTGGTAAAGAGGGCGGGGGAGGGGAGGTGGGGAGAGAGAGGGGGGGATATATGGACTGATTGTCAGGTACAGTACCCAAAAAAATTCTCGTGACAAAATATATACTTTTTTTAACCAATTCAAAATGTCATATATTCTTGCCAGCTCTCTCTATATTCATACAAAGGATGCAGCCATCTACATGGCAAGTAGAATGGATGCACATTATAATAAATAACACAATGGGAAAACCATTGTTCCGTTCTGCTGAAGGACAATGTTACCAGTATGACTGAAATGCTCTAAAATCACCCATTCTAAATATCTGCATGTATTTGCCTTGCAGGAGGAAGCCAAATCTCTCCTCCCCACCCTCGCCCCATTTAAGAGATGGTGAAAGATTGATTCTGACTTTGTAAATGTTGTTCATGACTTGGTGATTCAGCCCATTTTTCTGCAATCCTAAGTTCTCATTCAGAAACCATCCACAATTTATTAATATGTTCATTCATAGGCATTTATAGCCCACCATTCACCATGCAGTCCCAGAACAGGCTACATACAGCTCAATGCAATTAAACACAAAACATTAAATGGGAAGGATTTTCAGAGCTCCTTGTTGATGTCACACATCGGTGCTCAGTGCCTGAAGAATGGAACAAGTAATTGGAAGAGCTATTGGTGCCTTCTTTGAGGACTTATTAAGATGGTCCAATGAGAGGCAGTCGGATCCTTTGGCTTTTATTTTATTTATTTATTATTATTATTATTATTATTATTGTTATTATTATTATTATTATTCAATGACAAACCTAGACAGCATCTTAAAAAGCAGAGACATCACCTTGCCAACAAAGGTCCGTATAGTTAAAGCTATGGTTTTCCCAGTAGTGATGTATGGAAGTGAGAGCTGGACCATAAAGAAGGCTGATCACCGAAGAATTGATTCTTTTGAATTATGGTACAGGAGGAGACTCTTGAGAGTCCCATGGACTGCAAGAAGATCAAACCTCTCCATTCTGAAGGAAATCAGCCCTGAGTGCTCACTGGAAGGACAGATCGTGAAGCTGAAGCTCCAATCCTTTCCTGCCTCATGAGAAGAGAAGACTCACTGGAAAAGACCCTGATGTTGGGAAAGATTGAGGGCACAAGGAGAAGGGGACGACAGAGGACGAGATGGTTGGACAGTGTTCTCGAAGCTACCAGCATGATTTTGACCAAACGGTGGGAGGCAGTGGAAGACAGGAGTGCCTGGCGTGCTCAGGTCCATGGGGTCACGAAGAGTCGGACATGACTAAACGACTAAACAACAACAACAACAACATTATTATTATTATTATTATTATTATTATTATTATTATTATACTATCCTATACCTGGGGGTCTCATGGCAGTTCACAGAATAAAATCAATATATAAAACCACAAAATACCTAATAAAAACAAAAACAACCCAATAGCCCAAATGCCTCAAGCTTACCCACAAAGCCTCCCTGTTGAAAGTCCCAGTTGGCCTGTGGAATGGAAAACTGACCCAGGGGATTACCACCTTTGCCCACTGGCTTGGAAAAAAGCAGTTCCTTGGTTTTCTGAGCTGCCAGAATTTAAGTGTCTGAGATGGCTAAAGTACAGGTGGCAGCCTACTTGTAACAGATCTGACCCAACACAACTTGGAGCTCCATCTGTAAGCCTGCCCACCTAGCTTCCTTGGGCCACCCTGCTAGCTTGGCTCTCATCCCCTCTGCCTCTTCATCCCCAAATACCTTCAGAGACTGCTTTGTCCCTTATGATGTTTAACATGAACCAAAGGATTGTACATTTTAAGCCACGAGCTTTCTTCAAATTATGTCCACATTTTGTTGAGCATTGCCAATCACATTGGATTCATAATTGGAACCACAGGCTGCTGTGGTACCCTTGGAGGCTTCAATATAGGAGAAATGAACGAAACCACTTGACCACAGGATATTTTAAAAGTCATTGTAAATATGTGCATGCAGTGAAATGGGTGATATAATACGCTGCTCATGTGACCATTTTCCACCGGGATGAAATCACGACTTTCTACTGGAACTGACTTTGTTAGTTCAGGGAGCCATTGCTGACTTCAACTGTGTTTATTTCTATTATTTTCTTAGTCTGGGTGGCAAAGGCCATTAAGTAAAAGAATTGCCACGCTCCATTTCTTCTTTGGAGTAGGCATTTGTGCCCCTTGCTATGAGCCTCATCTGGCACCTTCTTTATGGTCATTCTAGTGCCAGGTGAATTTTTGTTCATTCTCTTGGGCCGTCAAAAAACAACAACAAATTGTGATTTTACAGTTTTGAACCACCATTTATATGCTGCGTAATTTAGTCATCTGGTTTTATTCCATCGGCTGGAAACGTTTAGGCTGCAAGGTGTTATTTTATATTTGCCTTTTACGATGCAACCTTTTAGTATTTTAATTGTTATTGTATTGTGTTACGTCACCCTGAAAATTAGTGAACAATGTAATTGGGCAATCTTATATACTGTAACTATAAGAAACAAATAAATATGAGTGCAAGATCTAAACATTAAGAATACAGTGCAGAAGAACTATGTAGCAGAAAGAGATGATTGTGAAACATCTCAAGGTGAAGAAAGGTTTTGTTTAAAGTCAACTCAGAAGTTCAAGCTTATTTCTTGCTTCTGCTTGCTTATCTATAAACATACCAGCAAGGATTACCCGATGATTTCACAACAATCATGTGAATGGGGATTGGGTTTGGGGGGGGGCAGGCCTAAGGTTCATGCACAGCTCCATAGGACTATCAGAGCTCTGTGAAACATTGATGGATCACATTGCAAGTATTTACCATCCAGACTACTATTATTGCAATTAGTAGCTCACTAAAAGGAAACCCAGAGTATGTGCTTGACAGTGTTTGTATAACAAAAGCAGAGGCAAAAACGACTTGCTCCTGTAGCTGGATATGAAAACTAAACAGCTGGGGAACTGAAGAGCTGAATTATTTATATACAGAGGTATTAAAAGTAAATAAAAAGCCACATAGTAAGCTCAGCAATTTCATTTGTCTTTTCTGAACTCCTTTCTCTCTTAGAACAGAGCATTTTGTTAAAATAGAATACAGAGACATTCAAGTGGGATACTACTATTTTGGCATGTGCAAAAAGAAATGTTGACACATAACTCATTTTTTTTTAAATTGGGCACTATTAGCAAGTGCTTATGAAATGCTCATTAGAGTTTTCAGAACTAATGTGTTAAAAAAAACACCTCTCAAAATCCAATGTACTTAGCTCAGCTCCATGTTCTCTGTATTATGCACTTAAGGATGTGTGCATTTATGTATTATTTTATTATTATTAATAATAATATTTTAAACTGCCCTTCAACTGATGGTCTCAGGATGCATAAAGGAATAGAGTAAAATGTAACATAAAATCAACAACAAAACCATAAAATTCTATTGTAAATCACTGCAGGATGCCTCACATGAGGCATAAAGCCGGATGAACCACATGACTTTAATAGGCAATAAAAAGGCATCAACAAGAGGACAAATGTATCTCTAATGAAAGAGAGTACCATAACTGGGGTGCCATAACCAGAAGGCCCTGCTATATATCAATTTGGAATATTATCAATGGAACTGTATGTATGCAATATGGGAAAACCTTTGCATACTGACACACCAGTATAGCAATTATGATCTGCCATTTGAAGAAAATAATATTAAGAGGAAAATACTCATTTTGATTTTCATAACAAAGGATTATGCCTGTTTCTGTAAGACATTGTCTTTCTTTTACAGATTTTCTAAATATCCATATATAATCTATAAATCATATATGGATAAAGAATTAGGGTAGATTCCCCCCCCCTTAAATACCACCTTAATTCTCTACCATTTAGGATATATGGACTTTGAGCATTCAGAAGAGAAACAAATAGTGTCCATGAGAAGAAATGGGAAGGATCACCAAAAAGGTGAAATCAGGCTTCCTTCATAAAGGGAAAAAATGCAGGATCATAAACTTGGAAACCTTGTTGAAGGTCCTCTAGTTCAATCCCTTGGTGGTGATAGTGTAGCTCCACCATTCCTAACAGATTCACATTTATTCTTTTCTAAAAAGATATCTCCAGAGATAGGTAATCTGCAACCTTTTTCAGGAATCTGCTTCCATTGTCCAATGGCTTATCTTTTGAAAATACATACATTATGTTTCCCCTAATATTCAGAATTTCATTACCTCATTGACGTTTTTAAAGTCAGGATCACAGTGTTAAATGCAGCATCCCAGTATATGCAACACCTGCCCTACTCAGTTGAACTCGGAGTGTGTTTCCCATGGGTGCAAAACTCTCTGCTACATATGTGAGAAGTCAAAATATAAATAAAAGAAAGAAAGAACCCTCTCCCACCATCATATAAACTCTGAATGTTCATACATATATATGAATATTTGTGATGAACAAAAGAGAGGATTTCTTATGTTGGTAGTTGATGCTAAGTGATTATGGTGCTCATCAACGTTGACGTCATGACTGAGCATTCAGCAAACAAACCCTTTCTGAGCATCCCATTCTCAAATCTCTATAACTTCCACCTTGGAAACAACATTGTGCCATTTTTATCAGAGCAGCTGATGAAGATGGAAGCCAAATGTTTTGCCACACAGATAAAAAAAATACTTGCAATTAATACTTGTTAATTGCAATAATGTACAGTGGTACCTTGGTTTGCAGCCATTTTGGATTACAACCATTTTGGATTACAACCATGTCAAACCCGGAAGCACATGCCCCCCCTTTTTTATTACAACCCTTTTTTTTAATTACAACCTTTTTTGGGGGGGGGAGGCCCCATTGGCGAAAGCGCACCTTGAGTTACAACCTGTTTTTGGTTTACAACTGAACCTCCGAAACGGATTATGGTTGTAAACCAAGGTACCACTGTATATATTTTGTTAGTGATTAATGGAGTCCTAAAAGGGACTCAGAGCAGGTTGTGTTAAATGGAGTTTGATGCTTAGGTATCAGGGTTTTTTTAAAGTCATCATAAAAAAACTGTCAGCACTTTAGTGTGCATTTCTCTTAATATACACATTACTGTAGGTTCTTTTGCCTAACATACACATCTTTGCAAGTAATTTCCTCTAAAATGCTTACCCTTACATTCAAAGCCCTGGGGCCCAAATGTCTGAGAGAATGCCTGCTCCCATATAGACCCGCCCATGATCTGCAGACAAGGCCCTCTTCATAGCGGGAGGTACATATAGCGCAAGGGAAGGAGTTCCCACCTCATTGAGGCCTCTTCATTTTATTCTTTCAGGAAACAGATTGAGCTGTGTCTGCTTTAGCAGACTTTTGGAGGGGATGCGGTGAAGAGTTGTTAGTTGATATACAATTGGACTGGTCTGGAAGTGTCAAATAATTCAAAGCTGCCTTTTCCTATTGTCTTTTACATTTATGAATTTTTTTATTATATTTCACCTGTATTTTATGGTATTGCTTTTATGTTTTTGTTGAGGTATACTTATCACCAAAGGGCAACATATAGGACTGGTAAATCAATCAATAATATAATGCTATTTAACATGTCCACAATATACACATTTTAAAGCACAATACCCCCTAATATTCAGATTCTTGTATGCATTATTTGGCTGAAGAACTGCATCATAGAGATTTGGAATACAGTATATGGATTTCGAAAAAGAGCTGTGCTTTAGTCCGCATGTTGGTTCTGCTCATGTAAATTAGGTGCATTCGCATCAAAATGGAAAGCAAACCAAATGTCTCCCCATCCCTGATATGAAACAGTATTCATATATTCAATTTCCTGCACCCACCCCACAGTCTAGATCAAGAATAATCCTGGGAGAGCTCCAACAGCACCAAGGTTTACAAGGGCCTTGAGAGGGACTGTACAATGCAAAGGAAACCTTTATTACTGTGCAGCTGTTGGGTTCCGTGAAAATAAAAAAGGATATTTGTAAGGGTGCTTTGATGTGAATGCTCAGCTAATGGCAGGGGTCTGGATATAACAAAAGAAGGTGGAATGATTACAGTCATGTTCCTCTTTTCAGGTCTGAATCCACTTTTTTTTTGGTCCCAAATATGTGCTTCACCAGCCCTTCATACAATAGCTCTGGTTATTATTTCAGCCTGAATGAAGTCACCTGAAATACATCTTATAAGTTCTCTAAAACATGTGATCTCTGATCTAGTTCCACCAACATCTTTATTATCCTATATTATCAAAATTTAATAGTCCATATAATGACCTTGTGTTTCAGATCTGATGCCAAATATATCTGATTTTCTTTCCTGGCATTTCAGGTGCTCTAGGGAGTAATCCAAGTACATCTCAGCACTGCTATTTTGGAAGGTTTCCATATTCATATGAACATGGACGAGGTTTCCACATAAGGTAAAGCTGTGGGGAAATATGAGAGCAATGGGAGATGGGGCAGAGGTAAAGAAAAGTGCAGAAGGGGTGGGGAGGAACTTACTAAAAGAAGGTTGAAATGACTACATATCTCTCACACACTCACCATTTGGAACCATTGCTGAAACATGGGTAACATTAAACAAATGGCTCAGCCACTTTTCTTTTTCCAGGAATAAGGTAATGGATAGCAGGCTGCCTTGGATCGGTCTTGCCAAAATGTTAAATTTGACTACTGGTCATTTCAACTTCTCATGTTTGTTCACCTTAACTAACCTATAGAGGCAGGCTAGTATAATTCATGTTGCACCGATGAAAACAGAGGCCTGACATGATTACTTCCCTAAGGCCACAAAAAGATTTCATAATGTAAATGGGGCTCATGAACTTCAGTTCTTGAAGTTGTAAGCCTGGCTTTCTAGACTAGCACCAGACAGCTTCCCACACCCCATGAAGGTTTGTTTATCCATGGGGATTGTAAACCAAGGGTAGGAGCCAACACTGAGCAGAGCAGATCATGGGCGAAGCCACTCTTCTTCTCTTGCTGCAATCCCTCCTCCTTTTCTGACCTGAGAAACTGAGAGAGATTTTGGAAAGTAGATGGGGGCAGAGATGTAAGAAACCCTCCTCTTCCTCTTTATCCTGAGATGCAAAAGCACAGAGTTAGTGATGGGAAAGGATAAGAGGAAGATCCTTGGCCAACCTACCTCTACCTCAACCAGCTCCTCCTCCTGTCCTGGGTCTGGCTGATTGCCTTGCCTCATCTCAGCTCCCTCCATCTTCATCACTATACCTAACACTGGAATTATGGATTGAAGAGTAGGAGACAAGCCAGCTTTTTGCAGATGGAGAAGGCAAGAGGGAGGCTGCTCCCAGCTAGCCTCTGCTGCAGTTGTGCCACTACCGCAAAAGAAGTGGCCTACCAATCCTTGTCAAAAAGCAAACAAGGGGGGAAACCTACCCAATCCCCTTCTGACACTGTGGGATGGATGGGATTAGACTGAGGGCTGCATCTGGTTCATGGACATGGAGATTTCCCACCCCATATCTAGACCACCACACCCTTTTGCAGAAATGCTTTAGTGTACAAAGTTTCCATCAGTTTCAGAGTAATCCTCCTTCAAGGGTTAATAGGATCTTTAATTTATTTAGCTCTCAGAGATGCTAGGCATGAGACTGCTTATGCGTAGCTAGTGAGGAATAAAAGTCCTTAACAGTCAACTCTTAATATCCAGCAGAAAATTCTGATATTGCTAATTTTCAGTGCTGATTCGTATTGTTTTGCAAGAACCTCATAAGCAGAAATGCCTTCCATATCTGATTCCCTGCTTCTGCTGTAATGCTCAGTGTGGGGTTCACAAATTTCATCACAGATGTAGTCTATGAGTTCCTGCAGTGATCAGGAATGCCAACATGTCTCCTCCAGTCAAACAAAACTAGTTATTGCTTATTTGTGTGTAAGCATATTCATATTCAAAATTGCCTAGGAAATAGCATTGTAGCTGATAAACACACACACACACACACTTAATTCCCCCCCCCAAAAAAATAAACAGGGGGAAATCTCAAATGCCACTTACCAATAAACTCCTCCAGCATTACTTCCAACTTTCTTTGCACATTTTCTTTACTTTGTCTTTTTCACTATCTTTTGCTATGACATTTTTCTCTCTAATTTTATCAGTAACAAGCCTTGAATACAGATAGGTAGCCGTGTTGGTCTGCCATAGTCAAAACAAAAAAAATTTTTTTCCTTCCAGTAGCACCTTAAAGACCAACGAAGTTAGTTCTTGGTATTTTGTGCATGCACACGAAAGCTCATACCAAGAACTAACTTAGTTGGTCTTTAAGGTGCTACTGGAAGGAAGCCTTGAATAGTACCACTGCAGTCTACAAGCAGTCTTTGCACAGAGATGAAAATCAGACTTTTCTAAGAATAACTTTTGAATTATTGATATGTTCAAAGAATACTTAGACTCAGCAGAAACTCAACCATTTAAAAAAGAGTACTGAGCAGCATATATTTCTTTACATCATCCTACAGTTTAGCAGCTGAATCTACATCTGCCTCAACTTATAGGCAGGTAGAGTTTGCCAACCTGCACGATCACTTTATTTATTTGAGGCAAGCGAAAGTGGAAGAGATTTAAGCATGGGGTATGTTCATGTTAGAAAACTTGAGTGGCCACTTATCGCCAGAAAAGAAGATATATATTGCTCAAAAAGAAAATAAATCCGGACACATATTTTCATAAAGTTTGCATATGCTAACAATATATGTAGAGATACAAATTACAATATAATATATATAACTGGCCATATTGGGATATATTGTCACCAGGTAACACTCCTTCCCGCCCCAGCTGTGCTTGTTTAGCCTGCTGTCCAACTATGAAAATTTGATGGGAAATTCATCACCCTTCTTCTTCAAGGCCCTTCCTCCACATAGATCTTTATCTTTAGATGAGATATCCCTTCACACAGAGCAATGGTTCACAAACTGTGTTTTGGGTACCACCAGTGGTCCATGAGCTTCATTCAGGTGGTGAGTGGCATGTATGCATTAAATATTCATATTTATTTTTAATTGTATTTTATTGCTTATTTTTACACTTTTTGAGGGTTAATATATGAGAAACAGGTTTCTCTTTTTCATATTTTTGCACATAGGTGAATGCAAACAAAGCACTTAAACCCAACATCTCATGTGCGAAGCTTGCATTTGTGCAAAAATGCTGTATTTCTGTTTAAGATATATGCAAATGCGGGCAAGCAGGAGAAGACTGGGTTCCACTCATATGTAGAGATGGAGAAGAAATATGAAACAGTTCCCATTTAAAAGAGAACTTGCTTAATTTGCACTTTCTACAACAAGATGCTAGCCGAAACACAATTATCCTTGCAAAACTCACACTTCTCTGAATTTTGCAGTCCAGTTCTCCAGACAAGAAACATGTACAAAAATCATATACTTGTGTAAAGTGTGCATATAAATGCATATGTTAGTGAAAATATCATACAAATTCATTATGCCAGGGGAAATCACATCCCAATAAGTGACAGCCGCATACAAAAACGTTACAACAGTCAAACATCTGAGCTTTGATATCACAATCCCCCAACAATCTGGAGAAACAATCATACATAAAGCATGATAAGGAATCTCATGCTTTATGTAGGAAAAACTAAGATATTGTTGTGTTTTGCAAAACACTTGTTTCAGAGTAAATAGTTTCCAGCTGATCCTTTGTAGAGAACTCCTTTGTAGTAAGTGGTTTGAAAACTCCAACTAAATACTCTGAGCTCATCCCTCTTCCCAACAAGCATAAAATGTTTTTGCACAAGTATGGTAAGAGTGCTCTGAAGATAAGGCACATTCAACATTCAAGCAGAAATGTTCTCAACTTTGGGGCACCAGCTCAGGAAAACCTTATCTTCAGGCTCTGTGGATTATTCCCGTCACATCATAATAATTTGTAGCCCTCAAGCTATTAACCAAGGTCTGTTGCTCATTCACCATCAAACTCGGCACAGTGAATCTATCAAGGAATGAATTTTCTGCACATCTTAAAGCGTACCTCCTGCACAATTTCAGTTTTCAAAGCTGGACCCCTATTGCTTTATTTGGTTTCCATGGCTTTATGTTTTATGACAGTGTGATTAACAATTCAGTTTTGCTACCACTGCAAACAACATGTAAGATATTCCATATGGTGACTGCCGACAGTACTACAGATCCCGTCAATAGGCAAGAACCAAACACCTGTAACTGTAATGATAGATGGATTACTGCTCAGCATGAATTTACAGTAGGCAGTTAGCAAGCTATGTAAGTATCCAGCAATACAGCTGGTCTATGAGTTGAATGTAGCTTCTCAGCATTTGTCTACATAAATAAAAGTAAAAGCTGCATGCCTTTATTTCAGGTCTATTTGGCTCTAACAATCCTCTGATGGCTGAGTGATATTGGAAATTTGGCTGGAGGACTGTTTGCATTTCCCCCTACAAATCAAGCACAAAGCAGAATTTAGGGGACCTAGGCGCACTCAGTCTCTAGTAGCTTGGTTATGAATTTCAAGGACCAGTTCCCCATGATCCTGGCTTCTTCTCAGTAATCACAGTTCAACGAAACCACAGGTCCTCATGTTCAGACATCTTGGAGATCTTTGAATCTCTTCCTCTGGTATGCATAAAAATGGTGTGTGTGTGTGCAAGCCTGAGGATCACGCAGGATCATTCATATAGCAAGAAACAGTCATTTCTCATTTTATGTGACGCAAACCTGTTTGTGTGTGTATTCACATGTCACTGCTGTATGAAACCAATTCAATGTTGTATGGATGTCCAATCACTGATGAAGTCCATTTCCTCTCAAAAGGACTCAATCAAATTTCAGCACATATTTAGCATTTTAATGTTCCAAACTTTGTGGTATGTTTAAAAGATATATTTTGCAATGCCAAGAAATAAATTTTCAGTCCTGGTGTAATTATTTTTCATCCTTCTTCAAATGCCACTCTTAATCTTTTATTTTTATGTGTCACTGTAGTTCGGTGTTGTTTACTAGCTATGGCATCATTTTGACTTCCAACATCTAAGCCAATGGATCTTGATTTCTCATCTTGCATTTAAGTTGTGATTATGTATTTATTCATGTGTTATATTTTTATAGGTTCAAATGCCCTTATGCTGTCTATGAATCTTATATATGAATTTACAAGCTTAAAACTGGAACCTAATACTTGATTTTTAAGAGGTGCTATTAGGCAAAATGTGTGATCTCATGATTCCTGGATACTGTAAAATTTGGTTTTGGTTGGAAGACAAGGGTTTGAGTATTATTCAGCCAGTAAAATTTGTAATTTTCCAGAGGTTTGCCAAGCAACAAGCCTCAAGTGTTTCAAATCTCCCACAGTCCTTTAGATATAGCATAAAGGGATTTTCGTAAATTACCCACCAGATCTTCTACCACAGATCTCAAAACATGATCATGGCAAGCATGACATTTATAGACAATAAACTTGTTCCCGGTGTAAGAAATACTGTAATATTAGAGAGGGCAAGGTTTGCAAACATTAATTTTGACCATGTGTGGTTTGAATGTCATGAATTTTAAATACTGGATTTCATTTTTTTCTGTGCTAGATGACTTTTAATACATTATCTTGTGTTTCATAGAATTCATATACCAGGAAAGAACATGATTAGCAGCCATTACGTTCCATGGGATGATATCCAATGTTAGTCATACTCCTATAAGACTCATTAAAATCAATTGGTTTAACAAGTCCATTAATTTCAGTAAATATGACTAAGATCAATATCACCCCGTGAATCTGTGTAATCCCTTTTTTAAAGCCATCTAAGGTGGTGGTGATTACGACATCTTGTGCTAGCAAATTCCAAAGTTCAACTCTATGCTGCATGAAGAAGAGAAGAAGAAGAAGAAGAGTTTGGATTTGATACCCCGCTTTATCACTACCCTAAGGAGTCTCAAAGCGGCTAACATTCTCCTTTCCCTTCCTCCCCCACAACAAACACTCTGTGAGGTGAGTGGGGCTGAGAGACTTCAGAGAAGTGTGACTGGCCCAAGGTCACCCAGCAGCTGCATGTGGAGGAGTGGAGACACGAACCCGGTTCACCAGATTACGAGTCTACCACTCTTAACCACTACACCACACCAGCACTTCCTCATCTGAACCAAATCATCTCCTACAACAGTAAATGAGAGAAGGTGCTCTTTTCCCAGACTATGGCTAAGAATCACCCGAAGAGCCAATCAAGCCACTAGATGTGGTTGTGGCAGCCAGTGTAAATATGATGTGGATGATAATGATAGTGGCAATATGGAATTTCAAAGACGTGCCAGGTTGACAGCCTGTCCAAAGCTCAATTCATGATTAAGAAAGAGGACTGGAATTTTGGCCAGAGGTAGAATAGAAACTTCTTATTGCAAAGTAACCATTACTGATCACTTGGATTTCCAGGAGGACAAAAAATCCTTTTTTAATGTCTCTTAAGTAATTATCTTACCTTGGAACGAAGACAGGTAGAGTCATTTTAGCCAGGAGCTGAACTATTGGTTCCAGCAAGTCTGGCTGGTGTCTTGACTTATTCCCACTAGATTCCAAAAGAAACCTTGAGTTTTCTGCCACATCAGGTATATCTGTTCTAACCTACTAACTTATTACTATTTGTATTTAGCAGATAATTTTGCATTCTTTTAGAAACTAGTTTTAGTGCCAATGCATTCTGAAGACTGAGTCACCAAGATCATTTAACTTGTTGACAAATAAACATTGGGAAATGAATGCATATAGCATTACCTTGGCAAACAGCAGTTTGGGATTAAGATTCCTCTAAATTTAAGTTATAAGCATCCATTACCTCATCCTTTGCCAAAACTGGGCTTTCGTTGTCAAAAGAATGTTTCCATTTAAAATTCTAATAAGATGCTGGATCTCACACAGCACAAAAACTGCAGTGCTTTAGTTTAATTTGAACACAGTTAGAGAAACGATTCATTTTATTTTGGTGTCATTTCCAATTAATGAAAAGCATTCATTAATCACGCTTTATATTGTGAGACATAAAGGTTAAAATTAGTGTCACTCCAAATCCTATAAACTGTAGTTAGCTGGTAAGCATTTAAATACTTCTTTGTCCCCCTTTTAAACAGCATTTCACCTGCAGTAATATTATTGTAATGGCAGTTTAGACGAATATGTTGGAATTCTCTATTAAATGCCCTGTATAATTTTTAATTAGAATTTATGGTGGTTATTTGGAGAACTATATTAAGCACATTGAATCCATATGGCATTGTGGTTTCATCCACCAAAGTTGCCTCATCAGCTAAGAGAAGTATAATGATCAATATGTTTATTACTCATATTTAATAGTGTACATTAAGCTGCGTAAGATTACTATTCCTGCCAATGACTTAGAAATATGAAGTGCAAGGCTTATTTTAAGCTTGTTGGAGGGTTTTCCAGTAGTTTCAGGATGTAAAAAATATTTTCATTGTTATGTTTCAAGTTTGGACCGCTTACTAGATGTAATCTTTTAGTCCTATTGGGCACAATCTTTGCAGTGCTACTGCTGGACTTAAAGCTGAAGAACAGAGTTGCAGAGCACAGCTCTCCCCAGTGTCCCTTCTGGGCTGATGCTGATTGCTGCAGTCTAAGAACAGTATCCTTAAAAAATAATTACTGTGGTGTTACAGATTTACTAGACTCCAACTCCCATCAGCCCCAGCCAGCAGGGCCAATCATCAAGAACGATGGGAGTTGTAGTAGGGTTGCCATATTTCAAAAAGTAAAAACCAGGACACCCCGAAAGTTGTTGAGCCTTTTTAATCATGGCACTTTTTTTAAAGGCAAACTCCAAAGTTGTTTTCCAATTGACTTGCCTAAGATGCAGGACAAAGTGCCACCTTTCAGACACCCCCCCCCCCGACATCAGTTCCAGCTTTGAAATCCCAGTAACATCCAGGAAAATCCAGACATATGGCAGCTCTAAGTTGTAGTCCAGCATCATCAGATGGGTTACAGGTTCCGTACTATTGTTTTGCATGCTAAGGTCCCCCAAGACACCCCCAGCCCAATAACTCACACATCACACATAATTTTGGTTTTGGTTTTTGGCATAATTTTTGGCCACAACTTTATTAAACATACAAGATGTGAGTGGTTGCTTAGGCATTGGTTATGACTATCTGCCCGCCCCGCCGCCCGCCTTGGGGACAGAACTGACTCCCGGATTCCAGCGAAAGCCAGTGTGGGGAAACAAGATCGGGGATAACTGGAGCTGTGACACAGACCCTCAGCTTCTCCCCGCATGCTCCCAGGGGCTTACGCGGCCCAAACCCGATACCAGGGGTTTGGACGAAAGAATGGTAAGCCCCTGAATTCCTTTAACAGAATTCCCTTGCAGCAGCAGCATTGGAGGGGCAGGCACAGCCAATCCATACCCCTCCTCCAACCAATTTAAACCAATGGCTAACCGCCAACCTTACAAACTGTGACGATTTGCTACGCAGTAGGCAAAAGTCCAAATGGCACCCACTAATCAGCCAGATGGCAAAATTCCTACCGGGCCCCTGCTCCAAAGCAGATGACCCCATGACAGGCATAGCAAGGTCAAAGCGCAAGCCCAAACAAGGGAGGGCGGGCGGGTGATCCGGTGCCCACAGCGAAAGAGAAAGCAGATCGCTGTGAGCACTGTTTAAATAATCTCTGTTCCCACCCCCAAATTGGCAACATCCATTTTACCCCATCAACACTAACAACCAATCCTTGCCAGGCCCCCTTTATCCAATCCTGCCTGGCAACTACGGGGTGTCTTGCTTGGCCCCATCCACAACACTTGCTTTCTTTTAATGAGAACACGCTTTATCCTCAGGGGGAAGTTGGCTGGGCATATTACATGCTAGTAGTGTGTTCTGTAGTTGACACATGGATGCCTAAAGGATACCCACATAAGAACATTAAGTACAGAGTCTACAATTACCTTGTTATGCCACTGAATCCTTGACCACATAAGACATAACCAGTGTTTGAAGAAGAAATGGACAAATTGATTTCCAATCCATATCACTTTTGCATGTTTTTACTCACCATTCCATTCCATTTCTGCACTCCCCTGGTGGGAAAAAAGAGTTGTAAGAATCCTCCTCTGCTCTCTTCAGACCACTTCCCTCTTTTCATTTTCAAGGTAACCTATGATTACTTTTGCTATGAGATATTTCATGTGTGGAGCAGGGCAGATAAATTATTTATTTATTTTTAAATTGCCATTCTGAAGATCAGGCCAAAAGGAACATATAGCTATGGTAGCATGTTTATGATAGACATATGTACTGACTTGGGAGAGTACATATTTTTATGTGCAAAAGAGCACAAGCTGCTTGTAATCTTATTAAGGCATAAAGTGAGAAAAAGATAGGATATTTAGAATAATGTCTCTTTCTACAGAGATCTCACTCATGACAAAGAAATAGAGGCCCATATGTTCAGCTGGTATAAATTAGCAAAGACAGACACAGAGTTAATTGTATTTTTATTCAACCACCCTTCCCTTTTCTGAATGCACTGCATGTTGGTATAATTGAAAAATAGCTGCAGTTCTTCATTGGGTGAATAGTATATTCACAGAGGGATTATACATGTCATCAAACTCATGTCTTCCTTATTATATGAATTTACATACCGCTGTGAATCAGCAGTGCTTGCTGTGTTTATTTATATAAGATAAGCCTAACACACATTCTGCAATGGGCCTGCCTGTAGATTAGATGTCTTTGTTGCATTTGAATTACTATATTTGAATTATTGTTCAGCATTCTCACTTCCTGCTCCTCTGGGCTCAAGATCCTGAGTTTCTTAGCTAAGGCTGCAGTTCTGTGTACACTTACTTGGAAATCAGCTCTGCTGAATTTAGGCATTTGTATTGTGGGTTACATCAACATGCATCCCACCACCATAACTCTATGAGTTGATGCTTGGCTGGAAAATTGGAATTCTACATCATTCGGGGAGCCTACATGAGTAGAACAGACTGTCCAATGTAGACAGTTATCCTCCAACTCATGGAAGTGATATGGATAGCAATTGGGGGGTGGAGCTAGTGCACTGGCATGTTAATTGAACCAAGAAGATCAGGGGTTGCCAACCTATTTAAGCTTATGAGCACATTTGGATATTTGAGCAAATGCCAAGGGTGCTACTACCTCTGGTCATGTCTATTCCCTACAAGAGACATAAAGAGAGAAAGTGCACACACACACCACTTTCCCAAAGGATGTTGGTGTAAGTGTCCTGAATTTTTTTAGAAGAATCTATAGTGCATACACAACCAATTCCACATTGCTAAAGTCTCTGTCCCCCCCCCCCCGACCACTGATTTTTTTTAACCAAGGTGGTATTTATTATTTGGGTTAATTGATAATTCAAAATAAACCTCATTAGCTGTAGCTTATGACCACTGAGCCTCTTGGGCTTGCCGATCGGAAGGTTGGCAGTTCGAATCCCCACGACGGGGTGAGCTCCCGTTCTGTCCCAGCTCCTGCCAACCTAGCAGTTCGAAAGCATGCCAATGCAAGTAGAGAAATAGGTACCACTGCAGTGGGAAGGTAAACAGAGTTTCCGTGCACTCTGGTTTCCATCACAGTGTTCCATTGCTCCAGAAGCAGTTTAGTCATGCTGGCCACATGACCCAGAAAGCTGTCTGTGGACAAACGCCAGCTCCCTCTGCCTTGAAAGTGAGATGAGCGCCACAACCCCAGAGTCGCCTTTGACTGAACTTAACCATCCAGGGGTCCTTTACCTTTTACCTTTAGATGACATGAGACCTTAACATTCATGGGCATACATTTGCTTCTACCATCCACTTAATCCTACTACATTCCTGGGGAAAGGAGTATGTTGTGCTGGCTGGCTCTGATGAGAGTTGTAGTCCGAAATCTGGTGCAGGGAGGGGAGCCAGAGTTTGCAGAAGTATACAAATCTTCAGGGAAAAGCCCTATGGAGTGAACAATCCTCAAAGCAGTCCAATGAGGACTGAGAGTGCTCAGTGGCCACAGAATGCTACCTGATTGGGAAGGAGGGGCAATGGAATGAAGCACAGTGAAGATGGGGAAGACTGGCTGTTTGTTTGGGGCACAGCAAAGGGATGCTCCACAGGGCGACATTCTGTTGCAGTCCCCACCCCTGCATTCTGAAGCAGGACAGTCCCAGGAGGTCTGACTGTAGATAGCAATAAGTCAAACCGACACTCTAAATTATTCCATGAATTAAGGACAACAATGAAGCCTAAACTCTCGGTACTAATAGAAAAATCACTTAAAAAGCAAATAGTAATAGCAGCTTTCTAGAAGGGTTTCATACAAAGAGATTAAGGTATTATACATTATTGTGAGTTGAAGCTGGATACAGTTGTCAATTTCCATCAGCATCCAAAATAAGCAAATGGTTTATACATCATCACAGGATGCCTGTTCTTAGCTCTATCAGATTATATCGTTGGCTTCATCCAACTGGCAGTGTGGGAATATGTCACACTTTCTCCCCCACACTCCCCTTGTGCATCAGCAATTTCCACACTGTAAAAACCACTGCCAGAACAAGAAGCTGAGTGCTAATATAACCTTCAGGTCAGCTGGTGTTTACCCTGTTGACCCGCCTCTTGTGTTTTGCCTGATCTGTGGAAGATGTGTAAGTTTGCCATTCACGCCAGCCAGAGATCTTGACTTCCTCTTGTTTCATTGTTCTCAAAGGGTAATGTTGGCCTGCTTACAGAGGCAGCAGCTATTGCTAAGGGAAACGCAAGCTTGGCTCTGAATCCTCTCCCCCAACCAGTTCTTATCTTATTCTGATCAGGAGATAAGAGCACCAATCTCTATTTCCCGTTGATACAAATAGGAAAGACAGTTCTAACCGCACTGGCAAGAAGGTCAATATATATCCTATCTTTCCACCCGCCTCTCCCTTTTGCTTGCCTTTCTATTCTTATTCTCTCTGAATTTGGAGATGTGGCTTCTCAAAAGGAAAGGCTAAGGAGAAAAGCACAAGTGCGTTGGTTGGGGGAGCTCTCTTCAACAATTTTGTAGCATCTCCTGAAGACCTGATCCAAGTGTAAATGGCCTCTCGCCTGTGGTTTACTTTGTTGATAAAATCACATACAGATGATACAACTTGGCAACAAAAACTTTGGCGGCAGAGTTTAATCTCTGGGTATGGTGTTTTCTTGTTTTTATAGCCTTGTTCATTTGATGTCGCTCACGAAAGGCAGTGTCCTCGGAAAGATGAAGATCACCATTTTATAGTTGGGCTAAATGCATAGGCGCCACAGTCCCGAGACACTTTTGTAGGAGTCAGTTCCACTGAATTAAGGGGGACTTCCTTCACAGCAGACATAAATCATATTATACTGGGAGAGAAGTGTTCTTGCTGGTTAAATGTTTCCCAGCTTTGGAATGCCTTTCTTTCAGAGTCCTAACTAGATCTGATTCTGTGCAACAATACAGGATATATATCACCTATTTATTGCAACAAAGCTTTCTGTGATTGAGAATGAAAAGGGGGTTCTCTTAACACCTGACCATTGAAACAGGCAAGAGATTAATGGTCAAATTGCCCCAACTTTAAAAAAAACAGAACTCCAGTTTTGATTGGTGTGGCAGAGGTCTGTGAGAGTGAGGTAAGACATATCTCCATACTATTTTCCAGATCTAAATCCTCTTCCATGCTGTTATTATCCGTCAGTGGGAAAATATACACGTACAATGTAGATACCTGTAAAAACAATTCGGCTGCTGGGTTCATAGTAGCTTCATGGGGATCATTTACATCCAGGAAATGGAGTGGGATGGTGGATTAATCCGCTTCCCCAGTGCCTCTGCTTTAGTCAAATTCAGAACTCTGTAGACTGCTTTAAATGGAAAAGGAAAAATGAGTTTTCTTGACACAGGTCACTGATGTTAGATCTGTTTTGCCTCTATAGTGTTTTGATTCTAATTTGAAATTGTTGTTGCTCACCCTTCAGAAATGATGTGGGTGAAAAACCCAAATCAATAAATCCATTATTATTTTTTTCACAAGCTAATAGTTCTCCCTTCCCCATGATATTGTTTGACAACTCTTTTCCAATCTGGCAAATGTGTAGTCTTCCACACTTTGGACAAAGAAATACATTAGCTGGTGACAGAAACAAGCTGTTCATTTAAACACATGATTGCTCCAATATAACATGTAGTCTAAGCCTTGGGTTGGATCCATTTATGTCAGATATACTCATTGCACCAAACTCAATGAAGATGAGCATGCTAAACAGATGCTGTACCACTGAGCTAGGGTGGGATATGCAAAACTGGCATTGATTGTAGTTTGCACTCCTTAATTTTTCATGAAATTATAGACAAGTTATCAGCATTGCAATGTGAATTGTGTGAGTTGTATTAATTGTTCACAGTTACAGCAATGTTGCAAATGAGCTATGATTCTCCAGCTTCTGCTACAGTTCTAATATGGTCAAAGTGCTCCTGCATGAGTTGCTTACCCACAATGTGTACAATAGATTATTCATAATAGTTAAAATCCACAAAACGTGAAAGCGATACTTAGCTAAAACAAAAACCAAAATCCTCCTCCCCATTAAAGTAGATTTGTGTTTTGTATTTTATTGGTCAGATTCTACTAAAATAGTGCCAATTGCTTTCTGCTAAACCTAAGGATTTTACTAGCCCAGTTTGTCTTGCTGGTAAATGGCTTGAAGCCAGCTTCATGTGGTAAGACAATATTTGAGAGCGAGAGAGAAAGTTTAACTGGCTTGAGAAGTTGATGGACCATAACTGAGTTATCCAGTTGGTTAATTATGATGTCAGAGTAAGGTCAGTAAATCCAAATACTTTTATAAGCACAACCATTTCTCCCATTAGCTTCCATTCTTCGTTAATTGCAATTAGACACCCTGGATATATAATTCTAGGGGACCGATGGACATTTGTGACAGTTGAAATAATTCAGCCTCTGGGCTTGATGCCTCACAATGAACCAGATGCATTCAATCATTTCCTGGGAATGCACAAGCTGTCATGTCACTTCATTAGGACAAGTATTAAATGAAGGAGATATATTTGCACACTGAATCCAAAGCTGATAACAGGAGGTCTCAAAGCCTAGCAACCTAAATAACACTAGAAATAACACAATGGCTTCCTGGGCCTTCCTCTTTCTTCTGCTTAGGGGATGTCATGTGAAGATTGGGCATCAAAAATAGGCAGAGGCATCTTGTGTTACCACATCTGGATGACAGCCCCTCAGGAATATTCAGTTAGGCTTACAGACAACAAGCTTTCTTTTCAAAAATACTGACTCTCTCCTCTGGGCAGGGCCTACAGAAGATTCTAATGTGTCAGTTCTCATGGATAGAACCTGGCTGGTCTGAGAACGGGGTCAATAGCACACACACACACACACATACAAATATATATATAACAAATCTGAGTTGCATGTCAAATATAGGAAACGTGTATCAAGTCAAGCCATTGATTCAACAAGCCTTCATTAGATCTCTGAGGGTGTTTTCCCCAAGCTATACTACTCTACCTGACATATATGACACCAGGTGTGTGCGGCAGATGTAGCAATGTCTTCAAATGAACAATTGGGAACACTGAAACACACTCCTGATTATTCTTTGACAAGCGGGACCTATATTGGGTGCCTTTTAAATATTGTCGCCAAATACAAACACTGCTGGGATTGGTTCTCCTTGGAAGCTCCAATCAAAGCGCCTGAGTTGAGCCAATCCCAGTTGGAAGTGGGAGTTAAAGACAATGACAATCAGCCCTGCTGGGATTGGCTACACTCTGAAGTATCTGGAGTTCAAACCTTGCTGCCAAGGAAAAATGGGTCATGCGCCATCATGGTGATGGCAGGTGAAGGACAGGTGGGTGGCCCCACTGAGGAAGAGCAAACTCAGGATCCAGCCATTCCCCAGGATCTAGCCCATTACTGTCTATCCTTATAAGGAGTAGATCTCAGAGGTCTCAGGCAAGGAACTAGTAGTTATAATACCCTTCTACTGTGAGAATCTTTTTAACGAGCTGCTAGAGATTAAACCTGTGAATGCATGGAAAGTTGTGCTTTTTCACTGAGCAAGGTGCCCCTAAAGGTCATTGAGTTCTCAGAGCCTAATTGCCAGATCACAGTTAACTGGTCACACCAGTAAAATATTGGCAAGTTGACAACTCTATTCATGGTCTGATCAGCAAATTCTGCTGTGCTGTAGTTTCCATTCAGCATTAATAATAATAATAATAATAATAATAATAATAATAATAATAATTTATTTATTTATACCCCGCCCATCTGGCTGAGCTTCCCCAGCCACTCTGGGCGGCTCCCAATCAAATGTTAAAAACAGTACAGCATTAAATATTAAAAACTTCCCTGAACAGGGCTGCCTTCAGGTGTCTTTTAAAGATAGGATAGCTGCTTATTTCCTTAAGGGAGGGTGTTCCACAGGGTGGGCGCCGCTACCGAGAAGGCCCTCTGTCTGGTTCCCTGTAACCTCACTTCTCGCAATGAGGGAACCGCCAGAAGGCCCTCAGCACTGGATCTCAGTGTCTGGGCTGAACGATGGGGGTGGAGACGCTCCTTCAGGTATACAGGACCGAGGCCATTTAGGGCTTTAAAGGTCAACACCAACACTTTGAATTGTGCTCGGAAATGTACTGGGAGCCAATGCAGATCTCTCAGGACTGGTGTTATGTATTTCCCAGCATCTTCCTCATTTCCTCCAGCCCCATTATACATTCCTACCTACTGCTTGCTTTTCCTCCACAGCATCATGCCTGAATGCTGCCTGGTCATGAATTGTGTTTGTCTCTGGGTTCTTAATGACTTGTTGGTCCTCCTCTTCTGAAGCCGCCAACCTTTCAGATTCCAAACGTTAGGGCACCCATTACAACCACGAGCCTATGTTCCACTTAATGCCTGAGAGTCCCAACATGCCTGCGGATTTCACTGGGAGTATTACTAACAGTAAAGAATATGCATGCAGGAACATTATAAGCCTGATTCCTGCATAGAAGCAGTTTCAGCAGCCTGTAAAGCCAGTGCCTCTGCTATATTCTATAAAAATAAATGAAGCACAGAGAAACATATTTTGGATCATATTCAGCATTTTCTCCAATTAACCTCAAGCAAATTCCCAAAGTGTATTAAAAATAAATTGTCCAACTTTTACTAAATTCCATTCATCATTAGTGAATCTGGCAGCTGCTGATGGATTGGTTTTTCTTTCCATTGTTTTGCCTATGCTTTGGTTTAGCTAAAACAAGTATTAACTGCATGTCCTGGTAGCCTTCCAGCTACAATTCCCGTAACCTATTGACAGCAGTTATTCCATAAATTACTTGATATTTTTCAATTGTTTCCAATGATACCTTGGCTCTGCATTTACTATATTCACATTGATATGCTGCTTAGTGATTGAACTCTGCCTTGCTTTTCCAAAAGTTTTAATGGGTGCACAGAGAGCCAAGTCTTTCTTTGTTTTGTTGTTGTTGTTGTTGCCGCTGCTGTTGTTGAGGAAAGAGTGGAAAAGCAAGAGAAGAGGAGGAACAATACCCTAGGCTTCTAGGGGCCTTGGTACAGTGCAAACCTGGGGTAGAAGGAAGCTGAATGAGAAAAACACAACAAGGAACAGAACTTCAGGCAGAATCAATTACTAGAGGTAAACAGTTGGAAAATTACTATTTTAAAATTTGATGACAAAACCAACATTGCCAAGTTAAAAAGGTAAAATGGTAGCTGACCCTTCCCACTAGAGCTGGAGCAAATAAAGAGAAAAAAGTACTGGTTTCACATTCCTGGTGAAACTTGAAGGAAATTGGATTAAAAACCTTAACCTCACCCAGTTTTCTGAAATTTCAAACTAGTGCTATGCTTTAACCTCTGCTCCAATTTCTCAAAAATTTTCTTCCTCCATAAAAAAGCCTTCTATTTTTCCTGCACCTTCAGAGGATACTGTACATTTTCTTTGGGATTTTGTTGTGTCCTTGGTAGTGCTTCCCTTATCATTGTACAGACACTGCGGGTGCTGTGTGCATTTTTCCTTCCACGAGACATTTCTCCAGTGCTCTGCAGCCTCCCTGACCACTTTTACTTCCTGATCTGAAAAAGCCTTTTGGGACCAGTTCTCATGACATCTTCCCTCTGTGCTGTGAACTATAGTACAAGAACCAGGGCAGCTGGCTAATGAGAATTTGCCCCGGGCCTCAGAGGGCTAAGCCAGCCGGGGAGAGGGCACCAGAGACCAGCTGCTTTTTTGTTTGAGTTTATGACTTTATTCTAACAAGACGCCCTCCCCAGGTCTCAGACAAAGCTCTACATGGGCCTGATAGGGGATATCAGGTTGGTGCACTTGCTGAGTTTCCATGGGACTCCCTTTCTTTTCCGTTTTTATAAAAAACTTTCTGGTCTGATATTAACTAAAAGTGAAAAAAATAAGTAAATTCACATCAATGAACAGATGTCAGGCACATGACAGGTAACCTCTCTGTGTTCTTTTCACATTAAATGATGGAGAATGGTTGGAAAAGCACAGAAGAACCTTTCGGTCCAGCACTAACTTCTTGCCACAGTCCCAATAATTTTCAGTTTTCAGTGGGATAGTTAAAATGCTGTTTCCACTAGCTCTCCCACCACGACTGCTGATTCAGTTTCTGCTGGATGGTCTTTCATTTCCATGAACACCATCATAATTTATTTTATTGGCTAATCACAGTGAGTGCACATTAATAGTGATGAAATGCCATAATCCATGATGTCAGTTCATAATGGGACCATGGCTTTCTGGGTTTTTGTAAGGATGAAAATGCTGAAAACAGTTGAAAGTGGGAGTTAACAGGACTGAAAAATCAATGGCAACTGTTGGCAAAGCCAAAAACAAAATGAAGTAGTAAAAATATCTTTGACACTGCCTTACTTTCTATAACTAACAGGAATTCTGATGTGTGGGGAAAGATAGTTGGTGATGGTTTTGAAAACACTGCTGCTTTTAAATCCTACTGTTTCTTTTATCAAAGGGAGATTTCTTAATAAATAGAGACGGATGGCACTCAAAATGATTTTTTAAAATCAAGATATGTTTGGTTAGTCTGTGTCCCAAAGTGACAAAAATGTTGTCAAGTTAACTAACAAAATATATGGTTATTTGTTAAGGCTTTGTGGTCAAAAAAATACTATTGTATAATCTTTTCTCTCACCTGGTCCCTTCATTACATGTTTTTAGGCGGCAGGCAAAACTTTCCTCTTTACCTAAGTCTTTGGTGAATTAAACAATCTATGATCTTTTAAAATGTGTTATGGGAGGTATTGTTTTGATATTATGTTATGAATTTTTGAATTTTTATACTGTAAGCCACTGTGATCCTAGGATGAAGAGCACTATATAAGTTTAGTAAATAATAATATATAATAAATATTATTATAAATCAAACAATTACAGGTTCAGCACCACTAATTTTAGCTACAGTGAATGAGCTCAGGAATTATTGGGGAGAGTGGAGGGGTAGCTATGAACTTGAGATACATATATTAGAACAAATGTAGATTGTTTTACCTGATTTCAATATTGTATTTGTACACTGGGACCTTATGGTGAATGATGACGAGGATGATGATGATGATGGTGATGATGATTAACATGGGCAACACCTCTCAAAACTCTTAAAATGGCCCTGAATGGCCCTTTCAGTTTCTGCTATTTCTGTAGAAAATGTGCTTCAAAAATGTGGCCAGGAGTAAACAAAGGAAAATACGCTGCAGCCCGTAATATTACACCTAAGCAGAAAGTGAAAATGCAATCTTTGAATTGTCCAAATAAATACATGTACACATAAAATGCTTGCTCTCATTTCACCACTCGCCCTCCTGCAGCTGAGTTAATGCTTTCTGACTGCCACTGAGTTTATATGCTATTTGGAAATTTTCCATTTAATAATCTACAGCGTATGGCTGCTGAAGAGTTTGTTATTTTTGTGGTGGGTTGCAATGGCAAAGCAATTTGATCACTGCATCTAAACCAAGTGAAAGCCCTTATGTCAGGCACCGTATGTCAGCACTCTGAGATGAGGCCACATAGCAGAGAACAAGTTATAAATAATACTTGGATTTAGAAAGTAATAATCTAGTGACAGGTTTTGCTGTTGTTTTCAATGTCTTGCTTTGTAGAGGACTCATATTCATTCAACTGGACTGCATAATAGAGGGAGGTTTTATTGCAGAATCTTGCTGAAAGATCGTGCTATTCTCCAGAAAGCTAACTAGTGATCAGGACATCATCATTCAATTGGGACCTGCAACAAAATGTTGCAGTTTATCTCTATAACCTAATAGGAGTTCTTCTGTTAATCTTGGAACAGGAGAATGATAGTATTGCTCTGCCTTGGGAGTTTCAGGAAGTGGGACAGAAAAGGAAGGACATTCCCCACCCCCATGGTCCTCAGAATACCTTGCTGTGGGTTAGAGTGGGACTGAGTAACCTGTAGCCTCCACATGTTATTGAACTACAATTTCCATCATCCTTGCCCATTAGCCATACTGGCTGGGGCTAATGGGAGTTAGGAATCCATCAACCCATGAAGGCCACAAATTCCCCATTCCTATACTAGAAGGTTGTGTGTGTAGATAGGGAAAGGGCGGCCTTAGTAATCTTGTTCCTTTCTTTATAATATTCCTGTGTGGTACAGGGGTAAAACCTGATGGCTTCCATTTCCCTAAACTCCAGAATATTTACAAGCAGAAATTATTATGACATTTTTAAACTCCACTCTTCAAGAAGCCCAAGGCATCACACAGAGCTCTTCCATCCTCAATCTATTGTCGCAACAACCTTATGAGGTAGGCTGAGAGATATAAGGACCAGCCCAGTGTCACCCAGCTTTGTGGATAAATCAGGCATTGAAACTGGATCTCTACAATCTAAGGCAACACACTATAACCACTACCACAGACTGGACCACAGAAATATACTTGCTGCAGAGTCTGTGGGAAGTGACAAGAGTACCTGTCCAAAAGGTCTTTAACTTATGCTAAGAGGTCTGTTTTCAGGCAGGTCAATCCAGAATCTGAGGCTAATGTTGCTGCCACTCCTCCAGAGATTGTGTATTGGCCCACCCCACCCTTTCCCTTTCGGAAATACAACTTGGAAGAGATGGCTTCTGAAGAGAATGGGTAGAGGTGAGGTCACTGGTGTCCTTTTGGCCAGTTGGGAAAAGGGTTGGTGTCTGGCTTCAGCCAGTTCCTTCCCCTAAATCCTCCTCCTTTCACCCCCCCTCCCTCCCTCCAAGCAGTGTCAGCTTCTGCTGGTTCCTGGTTTCCTTGTTTGAGGTTTTCTGCTCAGTTAGATTGGGTTTCTGGAGTGACAGAGCATGCTTTATGATCTGAAATGGCATCTGCGCAAGTAAATCAGTGGGGATAGGAAAATATTTTATTTATCCTTACATTTATATTTCACCTCTCCCCCGAAAGCCCAAGGTGGTGTGTACACTTCTGCCACTCACCATTTTATTTTCACCCTGCGAGGTTGGTTAGGCCGAGAGACAGTGACTAGCCCAAAGCCACCCACTGGGCTTCACAAATGAGTGAGGAGTTGAACCTTGGTCTCCTTGGTCCTACTCCATAATGGCTGTCAGTATCTTCTTTGGCGATCCCTCGTAGCTGAGTAAGATTGTCTTCCATAAACACGGTTTTAACAATGAGGCCGTAAGTGACTGTGGAGGTCAATTCTGGATCCACACGTCCTTCCACAGTGGGGACATAGGTTCCGGGTGGGAGCTGATCATGGTGAGGGTTTGCCAAGCGTGCCTTCCCCTTAGCACGTTTCTCCCTTGCATTCCGAATTTGAGTGTCTTCAAAGCTCATACTGAGGCATTATTGGGTTCAGGACACCCTTTGGGGATCCACCTGTGCAATATGCCTGGCGAAGACCCTTTAGGTGGGACTTGGGTGTTCTTTAGGCCTGACATGAACATTTTGGGTTGATGCTAGACAGCAGGACCTGGGTGTTCATTTGAGGTTTGTACCCAAGGCTTCCCTAGCAAGTGGGAAGCATTTCCTTCCCATCTTTGTGAGGACAGCCATAGCTAGCAACTGCATCACATGCCCATGGGTCTGGAGGGATCCTTCTCATACAGTTGAGATCCTTCCTTCCCCACCACCCGAATGTGGATGATTTGATTAGTTGGTCTTATGGTTCCTCCAGATTGTTATGTTTTAATAAATACAACAATCATCCCATTTCTTGTCTCATGAGTCTTCTTTCCAGGTATTGGGGCAGGGGGCAAAAGGACTGCCTCATACTGTCCAGACTTCCAGATGTCATCACTGACAACATCTGGAATGAAGCTCTGGCTGCAACCCCATCTACCCTGAAACCTCTCTCCCTAAGGCAAATTTGCTAAGGATAAAAACTCAGCCCTCGTGATTCCTTGCAAGTGAGAGCTGCTCAAAAGGGAAACGTAATTAAATTAAGTATTTTGATCTCTGAATACACTACACTGGGGGATTGTGCGTTTTATCAATAAATGTTCCCTACTGATGGTTCCAATTTCATTCTTTTACTTTCTTTTGTTTACTGAACATAGAAAGAGTCATTGAAATGTATGGGGCCTTTCCCCCACCATCTTGTTTTCCGCATAGTATAATTTTTGGATCCTAGAAATCATTGTAAATGGAAAGCAAAGTTCCAGAGGTTTAGTATGGGAAAAGGTGTTTAATGCTTAGAATTTCTTTAGTCATACAATACTGATCTCAAAGGATCAACCCTCCTTTAAACAATAAAGTATTCTTAGGAGTTTTAAAAGTTGGCTGAGAAACTTCCAAAAATATTCTAATGCATAAGACTTTATTACATCATGAACAATATTAGGGGAAAGAGATTCTTAATGTTTCCTGTTTAGAAGTGTGATTTGGGAGTCACAAATAAAATGGAAGCACACAATGAAGGCTAAAATGCTAGGAACAATAAAGTTTTAAAGACTTTTTCGACATTTTATATGCACTGAAAGATTATATATATATGTGCTAGAATGTGTCTATTATCTTATTGGAAAGTAAAACAAATGTTCATTACTTTTAAAATTAATATTTACATTCATGTCCGTTGTTCAGTCAGATGACTTACCATAGCAAGACTTCATGCTGACTTATTCAACTTGGTAATATCAGCTTATTCTACTGTTATGAGAAGATTGACTGGTGTACCCTGGAGGGAAATAATAAAAGCATATTTTCTCTAATATATCACTGCTTTAATTTGGTTCTATGCCTATCAATTTATTTCTACTAAATCATTTCCATTTTTTAACTCTTTTAGGTTTGAAATTTTTGTTTTAGTGATTTATGAACACAAGATATGAAGTAAAAGCAGGTTGTTATGTAAACCTTTTGATCCATAATATCAGTTTTTAATTAAGGCCGTGTGCACATCATACATTTAAAGCACACTGCAATGCCCAAAGAATCCTGGGAACTGTAGTTTGTTAAGGATGCTGTGACTTGTAGCTCTGTGAGGGGTAAACTACAGTTTCCTGTGTGCTTGGGAAGATGCTTTAAATTTATAGTGTGTACGCATCCTAGAGTTTGTGAACAGGTTCATGACCTATAATTCTCTCTCTCTCTACAATGTATTGATAGGCATTTTTGAATTTTTGAATTATGCCCGTCATGGGCATTGTTACCATTGTTTTGTGAATAGCCGCTGTTAATAGCAAATCAGGATAGCACTTCCTGCATTTTATGAAATGAATAATAGTCTGCAACAGTTTATACAACTAATGAAAGTATCAGTCTTTAAGGAGCGGCAATATGGATGAGGGTTCTGAGTCGCAAGAGCTTCCCTGTTCAGTGCAATGGAGTGTCCAGACCATTCCTTTATACACCAGTTTGGCAAGGAGAATTATGTATGCTGCCTTGAGATTCTTGGAGGAAACATGTGATACAAGTGCATTTTTTAAACTAACAGGATCAATAATAATATAAATCTTAGCAGCCTGTGTTAAGTCTAAAACTACTGCTTAAGACAAATAGCTATTTACAAAATAACTGCTGCATGACACAAGTCAGAGACATTCTCTGCAATCTCAAATAGCCAAGTTCTTTGAAATGTGTAATATTTTCAAATATACACTGAATCTGAGGACATAACTGAAGGCCTAAGCATACAAAATAAATACGTGAACTTTGAATAAACTTATGTGAAACTGACATGTGCCAGTTGCTGTTCTGTTCTTGTTTAGGATTTATGGTGGTATCATTTCCCTGCAAGGAAGAAAAATCTACAAAGAACTGTTGAGGTAATGAGGGGTTTATAGCAGCCACAGACCCTCCAAGTGTCCCTGTTTTCCAGCAACAACCCTGATTTTGAGAAGCCATCCCGGTTTCTGATTTAATCCTGGAATGTCCCACTTTCCCTTAGAATGTCCCTATTTTTATTGGAGAAATGTTGAAGGGTATGATAGGATGTCCCTATTTTCATTGAAAAAATGTTGGAGGGTATGGACTTATCTGACCCCCAAGCCGTCTGAAAGCAATTCTGTATAGGGAAGCTTTTTAGTGTTTAATGTTTTGTTTCATTTTTGTTTATGTTGGAAGCTGCTCAGAGTGGCTAGAGCAACCCAGTAAGATGTGTGGGGTATAAATAGTAAAATTATCATTATGGAATGGGATGTCCCTATTTGCATCAGAGAAATGTTGGAGGGTATACAGCCATCCATGCATATTCTCATTCAGTTTGGAGAGCTCACCTGTATTGTGTAGGAGACAGGGCTGGCTGACCCATGAGGGAAGGTGAGGTGATTAGAAGATAGAATCCACAGGGGCAGCTGATCCTGATGTAGATATTTTTTCTTTCCATGTCCCTGATGTAGATCTTCACTTAGCCGTTCTTCCCTGGTGAGGGGAGTGCTATTTTGTATTTCACTGAGGTGTCAAGATTTATCGGACTAGTAGTGGTGGGAGAATTATTCATGTATTATATTGTATTATTGTATTATATTGTATTATTGTCTTCATGTATTATATTGTTTGATGGATCGGAGTGTTCTTAACACAGCAGCCTTTGCTTGTGATTGCTTGCTGGCTTCAGCTTGTGTTTCGTATCTGTTTATACCAATGCCAATTTCTTTGGGTTTAACTGGGTTCTCCTTATGATCTTTAATTTGGGACTCATAATCTACTCTTATGGTCTTTTTTTCTGTTCTTGTTGAAGACAGACAATAAAGTTTTCAACTAGCTTCTGCCTGGTGAGTCCCCTAATCCTTCCATGAGAGTGTTCAAAACAAAAAACAGCTCAGGATCGCAATATCTCAAGGACTGCCTCTTTCCATATGAACCTATCATATGACCCTGAGGTCATCTTCAGAGGCCCTTCTTCGCGTGCCTACTCCTTGAGATGTCTGGAGGGTGGTAACACGAGAACAGGGCCTTTTCTGCAGTGGTTCCCCGTCTGTGGAATGCTCTCCCCAGGGAAGTTCGCCTGACGCCTTCATTATACATCTTTAGGCACCAGGCAAAAATGTTCCTTTTAACCAGGCTTTGGGTTGATTTGATTGACATCCTATGCCCTTTTAAAATGTGGGGGTTTTTTGGGTGGAGGGGCTATTGGGTTGTTTTTATTTTGATTATGTATTTTGCGGTTTTATATTTTGATTTTATATAACATCACTTGGTTAGCAGAGTGCCCTCCATGAGCTCAATGGTTATAGAATCGGTCCATTTAGAACAAATATTTCTCATCCACTAATGGTTCTCCAAGAATAATGGTATACAAACAGACAGTTATTTTGCAACTCGAATTGACTGTTCATGAAGGGATCAGAAAAGGCAGCTGTTCCTGATTTTCAAATGTGAACCGGTAGGGAAAAAGTAGGAAATCAGGCAAGAGGTAATTGACCAAACTCAATTATTAGGATTATTATTCATATGAGTAACAGACTGAGGAGATCATTTTCCACAAAGAGCACATTCCATGGATGTGAAGAGAAAACCATGAAGGGGGAAAAATACTCTGAAAGTGCATTAAAATATTATGTTTTCATCCATTTTCTAGCCTAGCTCAGCACTAAATAGTCTTATCCAACACATATCTTCCTTGTCAGACTTAGATATCAGAAGTGGAAAACAGATATACTACAATTGGATACCACTAATGTAACAGACAAGAACAACACACCAATGTGAGGAAGACAGGAGTCAGATGCTATGGCCTAAACATTGTGACAGCAATTTATTCATGGAGAAAAAGAAAGAAGTTTCTGAGAGGATACATCAAGTCATTGTCAACTCATCTCTCAGGCATCACTTTTGAGGTTAGCGTATCTAGGGCCAAAATCTTTTAGTACATTCACAAAATGCTTCAGGGACACATTCAAATACTGAGAGTTTATATGGCCACATTAAATTATCCTGAAGACTGCAAGCACTATTTAAAATCCTATGAGTCCAAGGCATTAACGAGGTTACAGTCAATTAGTGGGAGGAATGCTTTTCTACAATTTGCCTTAGAAATGTGGGAATTGCATATAAAAATGGGTAGAACTCATAGTGTGCTACTATTACACCTACAAGTCTTGTGGATGAAGCCAACAGTTCTGCTATATTCAGATACACTGTATAGATGCAAGAAGAATAAAATGCAGTAAAATAAAAAGTCAGCAGAAAAGGACTGTGAGCTATATCTACATTTATGAATACTTGTATTAGAATCAGTTAAGTTTTACTCAGAATAAAGGTAAAGGTAAAGGTACCCCAGCCCGTACGGGCCAGTCATGTCCGACTCTAGGGTTGTGCGCCCATCTCACTTAAGAGGCCGGGGGCCAGCGCTGTCTGGAGACACTTCCGGGTCACGTGGCCAGTGTGACGAAGCTGCTCTGGCGAGCCAGCACCAGCGCAGCACACGGAAACGGCGTTTACCTTCCCGCTATAAAGCGGTACCTATTTATCTACTTGCACTTAGGGGGGCTTTCGAACTGCTAGGTGGGCAGGAGCTGGGACCGAAAGACGGGAGCTCACCCCGCCGCGGGGATTCGAACCGCCGATCATGCGATTGGCAAGCCCTAGGCACCACCCGCAGCGCCACCCGAGTCCCTTACTCAGAATAGATCTACTGAAATTAATGAACCTAACTTAGTCATTAACCTCAATTGGGTTACTTTGATGAAAACTGTTGAATACCACCTAACATTTTCACAAAGGAATGTAAAAAAATAATAATGACAGGCTGACTGAAAACGTGAAAAGCTACTAATAGATAAATCACACTTACTGGACTCAACAAACTAAATAATATTTGTATTTTCAGTTGGGATAGAATAAGGCTTTGGTTTCCATTCTGCAATAGCTTTTCCTGTTTCTGTCAGTAGCTATGAGAAGTGATCAATTTAACTTCAAGGTAATTTGCAAAGCTTGATATATGAATACAATCCACTTAGTAATCAACAATCTCAGATTTGATAGGGGAGATCCCAGGGTCCTACACATGTGACCCCCTCCCCACATTTTTTCTATACCTGAGGAATCCCACATTGTTGTCCTATCAGTCACGTACCACACTTTTAATTGCTCAAAGTATATCAGTAATCTTCATGTTATAGCCCTAATCAATACAGTGGTACCTTGGGTTACAGACGCTTCAGGTTACAGGCTTCAAGATGAGAACAGAAATCACATGGTGGCGGCGCGGCGGCAATGGGAGGCCCCATTAGCTAAAGTGGTACCTCAGGTTAAAAACAGTTTCAGGTTAAGAACCGGACCTCCAGAACGAATTAAGTTCTTAACCCGAGGTACCACTGTACTGTAGATAGACTAAATCTGAGGGAATAATGGGCTTGCCTCAAGGCCTCAGTAAATTTTGGCTCAGAATATTTGAACTACTGGGCTTATCTGGACTTGGACTTGTCCCGTCCCTATACAGCATGGATCTGAATAATTTTCTCCTTGTCCTGTCCTTCCTAGGCATAGGTCCAAGTGGTTTTGCCCTTGCCCCATTGCTTTCCCCACGCTTTAGCGATAAATTGGAACAAACGTCAATCCAGAGAAAACCCAACTGATGCTTGCTCCGGGTAAAGATAGAATTTCCCCAGGTGCGGGGGGGGGGGGGGGGAGAGATCAACAAGGCAAGGGAAGTCTGAATGAACTCATAATTGAAACAAAATGCATTCCAATCAACTCATTTGCACACAGTGAACTAGGTGGTGGTGGGTGGTTCAGTGTGAAGAAGCAAAGTTTTCAAAAATGTTCACTAATTGCCTACCATTGTTCAGCAGTTCCTTCTTCTTCTTCTTCTTTTTAAACGATTCCCCTAGTCTGCTGCAGCTAGTTACTGACAGACTGTTTTCATATCCCAGAATGCTCTGGGTGTAGGGTCATAGAATCATAGCAACATAGAGTTGTAGAGTTGGGTCATCTAGTCCAACCCCCTGAAAAACAGGATTCTCAACTAAATCATCCATGACAGATGGCCATAAAACCTTAAAAACCTCCAAGGAAAGAGGGTCATTCACATCCACTTGGATGGCGGGGGGAGAAACAGAAGTCTTCATTGAGTGCTGCTATTTCTCCCCCAAGTAGGTCCCACAACATCCATTAAATCCAGGGCATTCTGAGTAATTAAAATGGCATCTGAGAGCACTCTGCTATGCCACTACAGTCAGTGGCAAAAATAATAACAGTTTAAATGATTTATTTATTTATTTATTTATTTATTTACAAAGATCAGTAAAAAGCCCCCACCACATTTTTAGCTAAAAAATTTAAAGGAAGTACTTTTGGCTTAGCTCTACTTGAACCTGGCCCACTTCCCAATTTGTACTCTTGGCCATTGTGCTATATGAGTTCTCAAGAGACCTATTGTGTCCTTTCATGATCTAAGATCAATGATTTTTTTAAAAAACCCTGAACAATTTGAGGACTTGCAAAGATCTTTGAGGGCAATCACCACGTACTCACAACACAGTCTAATAGCAGGAGCTTCCTGAAGTTCATTGTCTGGTGATTCACGAGCTGACATACCTGCTATATTTGGAAAATCACTTATCTTCCCATTACTCTGTCTTGATCAATACTCGTGACATCCCCTGTGAAATAACTTCTAAATATGGGAATTTTCTCTTTCTGCATGAAACTGCTGACGGTGCATTGATCCTTGTCACATCACTATTTACATTCCAATATTCATTTAGATATACCTAATGACTAATGAACCGCGTCACCAAATCTCTTAAGATTAATTCTTTCAGGGGAGGGATGTTCTTCATCAAACTATATTTCTTTGTGGCATTATTTATGATGCCAGTAAATTATCTGCCCCTCGAGAATCCCAAATCTTCCTTATAGCCAGGTGCTGGAAATTTCTGAATGTTCCTAAACCATGGGAGGGTCTTGGCATCTGCTGAGCACCAAAGTCAATGGACATCCCAGGTGCTCAACAGCTTGAAGGGCTAAATCTAAGTTTCACATAGATGCAGAGGGGGAGAAGTAATCTTGACAGAAGAGATTAATGAATGTCTGTTTAGCACAGATAGAGACTCAGCCTATAAACCTGAACACTTTCAAATACTTCTACAATCAACCTGAAGGACCATTTTGGTGGGAATGAAGTATAGAGGGGCGTGGCCATTGGATGCATCAGAGGTATGACTGACAGGCATCTGGTTGGCCACGGTGAAAACAGGATGCTGGACTAGATGGGCCATTTGCCTGATCCAGCAGGGTTGTCTTATGTTCTTGTGCTGCCAGACAGTCATGGGATGTTCTTTACCTATGGCAAGCCAAGCCATAATTTGCATCACTATATCCATAGCAGAATTACAGCAGATTCAGCTGTAAACAATTTTGCTTTGCTATACAAATTTTCCAGTCCAGCGTGCTCCCCCTTTTCCACATTGAGATTTTGTAGACGTGTGAAATGTGGCAAGACAATGTGAAAAATAACAGATGCAAAGAAGTTATTGGGCAAGGTTTTTCATGTTTGGCTCTTCCAGTATTGTGGGAAATAAAGATGATGAAGAAACATTTCTACAAAGAAAAAATAATGTAGTAAGAATGCAAATTGGCATGATCTTGTACATTCTGTGGATGATAAATGTATTAAGGATGGAAATAGTGTGCACACATCATTGTTATGTGAATGCAAAGTATGTAATCTGATTGTTATCTTGAGTCCCTCTTTGGATGCAACCTTAAAGGCATGACTTAATGCAGATGTTGGAATCTTAAAAAAATTATTAAATGCTCATATGCTCTATATTTTGCTCAACAGCACCCATTTCCACTTGCTACAGACATCTGTGTTAATGCTTCTAGGACCTAAACAATAATGCCTGTCCCTTCTGTTTATTTCTACTCCAGCTCACAGCTTTCCCTCCATGCTATCTTTCTAAGTCTTTCCCAAATGCAGCAGTTGGCAATGATAAGGATTTCTGAGCATCCTTCATTGACTGTCTATTTGGAAAGTTGTTTTTTATGATGTATTGGGACACCTCCTAAGATAACCAGCTTTTTCATGATGGCTCCTGAGATCAAGGAGCAGATTCTTGTCAATGTTTGGATACAGTTGGATGCCATATTGAAACAAGATGGTGGACTAATCTTTCCAAAACTGCACTGATGTTAGCCGCGTTTTGCATAATGCCACCTAATTTGAGACGTTCTGTCAGGGACTGGGGAGAGGAGGAATGGTGGAGACCACCTCCCCAGCCTGAACCTTCAAGAGAAGAAGACAGTTCAGAATTACAGCAGGGGTTTGAAGGAGGTCACAGCTCAGAGGAAGATGAGGGGGGAAGTTGGGAAATAATGGGAGAGGAGGAGGAGGCAGAGCCAGAGCAGCAGCTGGCTGACATGTTGTCACTAGAAAGCATTCCAGACCCACCGTCTCACAGAACCCGGTGAGCCTTAAAAGTAGGAGAGCAAAGAGCTCAAAGACAGATGGCCCGAAGCAGCAACTGTAGGGGTGGAGGTGCTGTTGACGAATGAGGAAGTGGGAGAGAAGTGGGGGTGGAGATTTACTTGGGACAATGCCATTATTCCAAGAGTCAGCATTCCCAAGCCTCTCTCTGTAAATATTGAATAAAAAGCAGATGGTAAGGACTTTTCCTTGTCTTATCCATTCCTGGCAACCTGTCGAGGGGATTGGTTCCTCTGCCGCCTGACAGGTTCCACTTTTAAGCTCCCTTCTTTCTAATACATTTTTGTCAAGATTATTTATTTCTTTATTTTATTTCTATACCACCTTTCATCTGGGGATCATATTTTACAGTATAAAAACACATAAATATATACTATAGTAACAAACAAAAACGCCCAACAGTTTAAAAGGCCATAGATTGTTTAATTAGCCGAAGGTCTAGCAGAAGAAGAATGATTCTGCCTGGTACCTAAAGATATGCCACAATGGAGCCAGACAAACTCCCTGGGGAGAGCATTCCACAAACAGGGACCCACCACAGAAAAGGCCCATTCATGTGTTGCCACAATCAAGACATATTGCTGAGGAGGCACACAAAGAAGGGCCCCTGATGAGTGTAAGGTCTGGGCCGGTACATGTGGGGAGAGGCAGTTCTTGAGCTGTTTAAGGCTTTGCAAACAAGTCACAGCCCACTACCATCAGTTCTGTCACCTCACTCAGGCAGACCGCAAAAGGCCTTGCACTACCCAGACAAGCTCTGCTGGACAGCACAACAAGGATGCTACGGAGGCAGCAGAGTACGCATTCGTTGCTACCTTCAGAGCCCTCACCAGTGTTCGGTTTCATTTATACAGAAGGACAACAGCACAGCCAGATGTCTGGAATGTGCTCTGTGAATAACTTTTTATGATTTCTCATCAAAATCATACTTGGTTTGAAGAAGAGAAAGCTTTTGACATGGGATAGTTCAGTTGTCTAGAATTCGTCTAGGTGACAAGTATTTGAAAGATGATAACACAGTAGGCCTTAGCTGACAATGGGGCTTGTGCTGGGTTAGCAATAAAATATCTTCGTTTTCCACTTCCAAAACAGTATAACTGTAGTCCTCTTGCATGGAGAATGCATTTAACTTTCTTCCCCAAAGAGCATTATGTTGTTAATATTATATATATATATATATATATATATATATATATATATATATATATGCACAATACACTGGCCTTCATTCTGGAGATACTTGCAAAAGGTGCTTGAAGAGGTTAAGTGGTTGGCTAGACATTCAGAGGAGAGAGAGGGAAAGGCCTTTGGGAGCTGACTGCTTAAATCTACTCAGATGTTTAAATTTGATTCCTACCTCCCCAAAGTTGCAGAGGAATCTGAACAATTTTGAGAAACCCTGAACCCAGTGGAGTTTACACAAACATTCTTAACGTGGAAGTGTCACGACAAGGTGAAATATTCCTGTGATCTCTTCATGATTACCTCTTGAGTCATTTTGCTTAGAAGTCTGACCTGCACATAACTAGCCAAGGCCAACTACAAAGGTGAGGGTTAGGCACTGCCGTTCTGACTAATGGCCTTATATGAGCAATGCCTCCTTTGCTCTAAGCCTAAACAGTATTCCTTTCATGGAAAGTATTGATGCACTGAACCTGAAGACACACCTCTCTTCTCTGGTGTTTGGAACCTCAGGGTGTGTGTTTTTAGGACCAATGCTTCCTTTTTTACGGTAATTATTTTTAATAGATTAGGTGGTATTGAATGCACTTGTTTAATCAAAGTAGTTCCCCTCCCTCTCTTCTCCCTGTGCACCCCTGTGTAACTCCTAAATCTGCTTTGAGGGAACACGTCACATGTATGGAGAAGAGTGGGGGGGGGAGCTCAATTGTGTAAATAGATAGTCTTGTGCAAAGAAAACAAATGCCTCGGATACTGCCTACTGTTATTAATTCAAAGTTCACTGTTGGTAAACTAATTCCACCAAAAGACCCAGCCTTTGATTTCCTACCACAAGGTAGCATTGCAATAGATGTGTTGAGTCAGCAGATAAGCTGATTAGTCAGTGGATTTGTTGAGAATAACAAGTAATTATATTTAAGAGACACGCTACCATATGTTGGAGAATGTCCCATAGTAAAGGACCTAGAGCTCAAGTGCTAATTTCTGATGTAACTAACAGAATTATTTATTATCTTTATTCCTCATTACACAGAAATAGCTGGTCCCTAAGGAAATAGTTATCTTCTTGATTCCTGCTGCAACAATGAAAATAGCAAAAAACTGGAAGTCATGCTCTGTGCATACATTCAGTGAATGGATCTGGCACATTGTGTTAGCAGAAAAACTGACATAGTTGTGCAATTATTATAATAATTATAATAATAATAATTTGTTATTTGTACTCTGCCCATCTGACTGGGTTGCCCCAGCCACTCTGGGTGGCTTCCAGCATATATAAAGATATAGTAAAACATTAGAACAGGGAATCCAACATGGTGACTTTCATATGTTATTGGGCTCCAGATTCCATCATTCCTGACCATTGGCCTTGGTCCAACAATATCTGAGAGCACTGTGTTGGATCCCACTGGATTAGAGGAATAGCCAAGCAGGACACTTTTTTAGACATATGGTTTCCATCTTGTATATAAATGAAAATGCCACCACACTCCAACCACTGGCTTTGGAAGCTTCCTTCTCAACTGACATGTTTATTTTATGGAGGCCAACAACTTCAGAATACTTAACTGAATTAATAGCTGGACTAGCAAGTATACTGAGATTCTAAGAGGACTTTGGCTATTTTGATAATTGGTACAAGTAACACATAAGTAGTTTTGTGTGTTCATCCACAAAATGCAATATATATATATATATATATATATATATATATATATATATATATATGGAATAGTTACTTATGCCTGTTCCAACTTGGTTAGTCAAAATAAATATCATAACATAAACCCATAATTAGTAAGACTGGAAGCAGAATATGAAGGCTTTGTTCAGTGAATTAATTATCCCTTATAATCTGGGACTATTTCCAAGACTAGCCTACTACTAAAGAAGGATTGCAATCATTACCTGGGAGTAGGAACACTGAACCCAATGGGCTGAACCTCTTAGCAGGCATCTGTAAGATTGCACAGTGACATATCTGTACATTGGAGCCAAATCTTCAAAGTGACTCATATGAGTCACAGTGCCCACAAGAAGCACTAGAAGTGGTGCTATGGGCTGGACTTCATGAACCCTGGATGCAATTTTCAAGACAACATCAGAATTACAGTTTCTAAACGCTCTTCCTAAAGTAAGCCAACATGCAGTAGCACAAGATTGCTTTTTTCCATGCTTCGTTCCAAAAGGAAACCCTTTTCTAATAAGGCTGGCCCAAAAGGCTTAAGCGTAGCAGGATCCTCGTTCATATTTTCAGCAGAGTCATTCTTCATAAACATATAAACCTTTAATCATCTTTGCTGTTGGCAAGACATCTGTTGGAGGTTTTGGAAACCTGAGTATGAAAAACCTCGTAATTATACGGTATTTGTTAACTGAAAGTGAGAAATAAAAACCAGCACATTATTTGAAACCTCTGATAATAAATGGAACTTGGCTAGAAAAGAAATGGAAGCCGAGCCCTTTCGATGGCCTCCTTTGTGCATGACCATCATCAACCAAAGAACTGACTCCGTTTTTCTAATCCTTTTCCTGAAGGATCAGAATTCAAAACTATTTTTTATGATTTAAGCAGAGAAAGCAGCATTGTGTTGTCTAAATCAAACACAGTCTTGGCAATGGAACGAAAGGCTGGCTGCATAGACATTCACCCTGACCTTTTAAATTCACATAACTGTCCACCCATTGAGGTGGGTTCTGAATATGATTGGATCCAATCTTCATAATAAAAAAGGAATTAGGCAGAATGGCTACAGGGCTTTTGGGCATGGCACTTTGAGAGCCACCCCCCCCCCCAAAAAAAAAGACCCTGGAAGAGGTAGGACATAAAAAACTGAGAATTCTTGCTGCAGTGGATCTTATTGAATACTCTGAAAATTGGAAAGGGTTTCACTGGCAGATGGTGGGCCCTCTACTGGTCTTGGGGTTCTGACAATTGACTAACTTTGCCATCTTCTCACCCTAGCCCTGAACCAGAATTATCTTTATTGGTGCATCATCCTCAACAGTTACTGATTTAATTCATCAGAATCAACTCAGGGTATGAAGAACATTATGATACCAATGCAAGGTGCTTGAATTTAGAGATAGAAACACAGGACATTTGTATTAACCTAGCTCAGAGATGGCAAACCTCTGGTCCTCCAGATGTGGCTGGACTGTAACACCCACCAGCATGTGGCTGGACTGTAACACCCACCAGCCCAAGCTGACCATGGTCAGTGGTCAGAGATCATATGAGTTGTAGCTCAACAACACCTGGTGGTCTTCAAGTTCCCCATCTCTGGTTTCGCTAGAACCAAGAGAATGTTCTAACAAATAAGACAAAACATTTTGCCACCTGCACATGTCTGAAAACAAATGACAGGACTTTCAAGTTCACTCTTTTACTGGAAATTACAGCAAAGCCTTTTCTGACTGCTTAAAGCTTGGTTCTCTTGAGACCTATATCTTCAGAAACAACAGTATTCAAATTCCAATGGAGCCTGATCAAACAACATAAGAAATGTCTTCTCGTTGGTTTATTATGTGTTTCTCTTTTATATAAAGCAAGTGCTAACACAAGAGTTTGTTGTATGTCCTTAACTCAATCCATTTTCTTTCCATGATCAAACACAAGTAAAGAAGCCCAGGCACAGTAAGTAAGCCATTATGTTGTTTTTTTAGAAGAACATGAACTGAGCAAGGCACACACATGCACTCATTTCGCAGCTACAAGAGGAGTGTCATTGATTTCAATGAGATAAATCACACACAGAAAGCATTTTAAACATCAAAAACTCTTTCCACCACCCTCAAAACAGAATCTGGAATAGTCTTATGACAGTCTTATATTTCTTTGTCATAATTAGAAACACTCTGATGTATCAGTGACCTTTTTGAAGAAAGGGTTCCGAAAATAAAACAAAAATCTGGTCAATGACACTTTAAGTACTTTATGTACATCTATTTCTAAATAAATTCCATTAATCCGTTGGAGCATATGTATAAGACTGAAGCCTAAGGAGTACTACTAGATCCATCAGTTCTGGGAGTTGGGCTGAATCCTGGCATCAGCTGAGTGAGATGTGTTTACTTCTTGTTTCAGAACTAGGACCATAACACCAAATCCTTAGCTTCATTGATCCAACACAAGAAGGCTTAGGACTTGATTATTAATATAGAACAGTACCCTTCTGGCCATGTTTTGTTTTAAATTGTTGGAACTTTGAGATTTCTTTTAATGTAAGTAAGCAGCATAGAACAATTATTTAATAAATGAATAAAGCCTGAATTCTTTTCTTCCATTCGTCTGAGTCCTTTTCAAGTGTTCAATTATCTTTTGAGAAATGAAATGGCCATGCAAAGGATGAAGTATTATCATAATCTGCTCACCAATTGGATGCAAAGATGCATGGACCAATGAAACAAAGCGCCAGAGCAAAACTAACAAACAGCTGTCATGTCAAGTTGTGATTTAGCATCACCCAGACAACTCTGATGTGTGCTCCCGTTCCCCTTCTCCATTGCCACAACATGCAACAACCTCTTGGTTAGATGAATTTGAAAAGTAGGATAGGTCTATCTACAGCAAATATCAATGGAAGTTAGGGGGGAAACTCTAATTTTAACCTCTGCATCCCAACCACCAGCTGCAGTTAGGAGCACTAGTCAGACCAACTACAAAGCAGGTAAAACTTTTGTCACCATCTTCCTGTTTTGCCTTGAAGGATTATTCTACAAGCTCGGTGCCACAACAGAAAAGGTTGTGGACTCTGTGGACTGCCAGGTGAACTTCTACAAGTTTTGGCATAAACAGAAGGGCCTCATCCTGGATCTCAAAAACTTGGCAGGTCTATTTTGGGGGAGACATTTCTTCTGGGAACCTGATCCAGGTTTGTTAGGGCTTTGTAAATCAGCAGCAGAACCTTAAATGTGGGTCGATAGCAATTGGCCACTGTTACTGTTCTTCAAGCAATGGTGTCCCCTGTTCAGGGCAGACTATCCCAGTTTGTAGCGGAACTATTGCACTTTGCACACACTGCAGCTTGTTGTTAAGGAAAAGCTAGCAGACATAGAATCATAGAATGGTAGAGTTCGAATTTGGAAAACTCAGCAGTGGCCAGAGGATTGGAGAAGATCAGTCTACATCCCAATCCCAAAGAAGGGCAGTGCCAAAGAATGCTCCAACTACTGCACAATTGCACTCATTTCACATGCTAGCAAGGTTATGCTTAAAATTCTACAAGGAAGGCTTAAGCAGTATGTGGACCAAGAACTCCCAGAAGTGCAAGCTGGATTTAGAAGAGGCAGAGGAACCAGAGACCAAATTGCAAACATGCGCTGGATTATGGAGAAAGCTAGAGAGTTCCAGAAAGACATCTACTTCTGCTTCATTGACTATGCAAAAGCCTTTGACTGTGCCAACCACAGCAAACTATGGCAAGTTCTTAAAGAAACGGGAGTGCCTGATCACCTCATCTGTCTCCTGAGAAATCTCTATGTGGGACAAGAAGCTACAGTTAGAACTGGATATGGGACAACTGATTGGTTCAAAATTGGGAAAGGAGTACGGCAAGGCTGTATATTGTCTCCCTGCTTATTTAACTTATATGCAGAATTCATCATGCGAAAGGCTGGGCTGGATGAATCCCAAGCCGGAATTAAGATCGCCGGAAGAAATATCAACAACCTCAGATATGCAGATGACACAACCTTGATGGCAGAAAGTGAAGAGGAATTAAAGAACCTTTTAATGAGGGTGAAAGAGGAGAGCGCAAAATATGGTCTGAAGCTCAACATCAAAAAAATGAAGATCATGGCCACTGGGCCCATCACCTCCTGGCAAATAGAAGGGGAAGAAATGGAGGCAGTGAGAGATTTTACTTTCTTGGGCTCCATGATCACTGCAGATGGTGACAGCAGTTGAGAAATTAAAAGACGCCTGTTCCTTGGGAGAAAGGCGATGGCAAACCTAGACAGTGTCTTAAAAAGCAGAGACATCACCTTGCCAATAAAGGTCCGTATAGTTAAAGCCATGGTTTTCCCAGTAGTGATATATGGAAGTGAAAGCTGGACCATAAAGAAGGCTGATCGCCGAAGAATTGATGCTTTTGAATTATGGTGCTGGAGGAGACTCTTGAGAGTCCCATGGACTGCAAGAAGATCAAACACATCCATTCTTAAGAAAATCAGCCCTGAATGGTCACTGGAAGGACAGATCGTGAAGCTAAGGCTCCAATACTTTGGCCACCTCATGAGAAGAGAAGACTCCCTGGAAAAGACCCTGATGTTGGGAAAGATGGAGGGCACAAGGAGAAGGGGACGACAGAGGATGAGATGGTTGGATGGTGTTCTCGAAGCCACAAACATGAGTCTGACCAAACTGCGGGAGGCAGTGGAAGACAGGAGTGCCTGGCGTGCTCTGGTCCATGGGGTCACGAAGAGTCGGACACGACTAAACGACTAAACGACAACAACAGAGTTCGAAGGGACCTTGATGATCATCTAGTCCAATGCAGGAATATGCAGCAATGTGCAGCTGTCCCATATGGGGAGCGAACTCACAACCTTGGTGTTATCAGCACCATGCTCTAACCAACTGAGCTATCCAGGCTCTTCTGCGTACTTCTATGGATTGGGGTCAGAATACAAAGCAAGATGTGGACAAAGAAATATAAAGGCATAAGAGAAGATGCTGTTCTTGAAAAGCTTCAGGGGTTGAAGTTGTGAAACCAAAGGGAGCCTGTTGACTGGGATAGATGTAGAGGGTATATAATGATGTTCCAATTTGTTTAGGAAAAGAAAGGACCTGAGTCTTTTCTTTTGAGCCAAGAGTACACGCAGCAAGGGGAGAAAAGCATGAGATTATACAGCTTAAAAAAATGAAACTGGAGGATTATTATGAAAAGAAACATAAAATGCAATTTATGGGAAGTTACGAGGCTCATCTCAAGTCATATTCCACTGTGAACCAGACCGTGACAACTTGTCTATTAGCCAGCATAAATAGGAAAATTGTAATAATTGTGTTTCCTTTTGCTGCTGCTGCATTGGAAAGCTTTACTTGTTTTGAATGCTCCAGACTTTGCGAATGTTCTAAAAGCGCACATAAAATGAACCCTTCACTGGCAGGGTTTGTGCATCACTGAACATTCAGCCCTGAGACCTGGACATATCCGCAAGTGAACTAGGGCGTTTTAGCTTATGGGAAGGTGTAAAACCTGTAAGCTGCTATAAAAGCTATGTCCCATGAAACTGTGCTATGGCTGTATGAGAAACAACCAGGCAAACGGTGTTCCATATTCACTCTGTTTATTTTAATCGGTTTCAAACAGAAAACTGTATAGAATCAGAGAGACATTCAGGTTTCATTTTGTTTTATTTTTACTGCAGAAAATTTGAAAAACCTGTGACTGGTTCAGGAAAATGATTGTTGCAAGCAGTTCATATTTATTATTAATACAGACCAGGGCAAGTTCTGTCATGGACCTCGGTAGTGGGAGAGAGAGGTGGAACTAGCCAAAGAGAAAACATTGCTTTCAATAGTTCATTGATGAAAATAAGAGACATTTTGTACGGTTGGTAACACCTTTATTCTCACAGTGAGGATCACTGTCTAAGGACCCCTTTCAAGGTTTTTTCTGCATGCTGAACACTGTATTAATTTACTCTGCAACAGTCAAGCCTAGCATTGGTTATCACACATCAGAGATGGGGAAACCTGTCTAGATGTTGTTGGACTTCAGCTCCCATCAAAAATAGCCAGAACAGCCAATAATATCAAATGATGAAAGTTGTAGTCCAACAACATGGGAAACAGTCACAGATTTCCTCATTCCTGCCATACCGACTAATTCAAGAGCAGCCTCACTGGCTTCAGCATGTGAAATGGCAAGCATGCACTACTTGGTGCCTTACGGTCCATAACTTTGTATTTACATGCATGCATTGCAAGAGGTTGGAGTAGCTGATCCTAAGGGTTCCTTCCAACTCGACGATTCTATGTGCATGAGAACAAAAGGCCTCAAGCCCCACTCAGAGCAGTTAATGGAGAGGGCTGAAATCCTAAGCAGGACACTAATAATAATAATAATAATAATAATAATAATAATAGGCATCACACAAATCTCCCTCAGAGCAACATGGTGAAAAATGAGGGACAGTGTTTGATCAATGTCAGTCTTCTCTGATGGAGTCAGCTGATAATTCATTTTTGGATACAATTTTCACTAATATGCATTTGTATGCACACTTAACCCTAGTACAGTTGTACCTTGGATCCTGAATACCTTGCAACTTGAACGTTTTGGCTCCTGAATGCCGCAAACCTGAAAGTGAGTGTTCCAGTTTGCAAATGTTTTTTGGAAGCTGAATGTCCGGTGTGGCTTCCGATGAGTGCAGGAAGCTCCTGCAGCCAATTGGAAGCCACGCCTTGGTTGTCAAATGTTTTCAGAAGTCAAACAGACTTCCAGAATGGACTTCATTCAACAGCCAAGGTACGACTGTATATACACTTTTGGACACATTAGTTGGCTGGAGAATTGCATTGCAAAATTAAGAGAAGCGTGAATTTCTAAAAGTGCAAATTTGATAGGCTCTTCTTGAATTTGCACTTTTTGCACCAATGTGCAAACCAAAACACAATCCTCCTTCAAAACTTGCACTTCTCCAGATTTTGCAATGCAGTTTACATAGATAAGTATGGCCTATGAAGATGCATATACTAGGGTCATATGTGCATAAACATGCACATATTACTGAACTTCACATACAAAAAATTGCATTCTAGTGAGGAAAGCTTGCAAAAATGTCTATCATAGGCAAAAGTGCATACCAAAATGTGTATATTGGAAGAAATTCACGCAAAAATGCTGGTGAGCTTTCAGCAGGACTTTTTTAAAAAACAAAAACAAACAACCTATAAACGTGTTGGGAATTCCATTCTACCCTTTGCTGCAGACATGGGATTGTAGTGTGTCCCATGTCTGTTTACATTCCAGCACAGGTTGCTGGCGTGAGCGGAACTTCTGCTCTGTATTGCTTTTGTTTTTCAGTCTCTCTCTGAGAAGACGGCAAGGAGAGATGCCATGTTTTCTTTGTCCTGATTTATGTATAATAAATGCGTAGTTTAGTATGTGTCTACAGCCTCAAGCCTCTTTTGTTGCGCAGTTTACACTGCTGAGTAAAGTGTGCTCAAGTCTGCAAGCTTGAGTCACTAATGCAGAGGTTGATGAATCTCAGCAGTGGCAAGGCTGAGGGGAGATGCTCCAGCTGGGGCTAAGCCAGCTGGCCTTTCGATGCCCAGTTCCGACAAAACTGATGTGGAAATGTGGAGAACTGAAGAGTGGGGAAATGACAAACTGAGACAAAACAAAACTGACATTCACCCATTCCTACCCACAAGCCTCTATATCTGACTTCCATTGCCATCTTTAGGTACATCCCCTGCAGTCTTCCTTAACAATAGCTAAGTAAGGCATATCAAGTTGTTACCACGAGATCAAGGATTTCCTCTTGCAACAAGGCTTTCATTGCTTTCAAAATACACTTGGCCTGTCTTGTGCCAATGGAGGCTATACTACTGATTTTTCAGCAAGAGGGATCCTTGACAGGAGATGACACAAGCAAGAAAATGAAGCCAGCTACTTCAAAAGCAGCACCGTATATAAGGAGTGGTTTAGGAGAGCAATAACTTTTGATTTATTTAATAGAGGCATTTGGCAAAACTTTATGATGAAGTTGCTCTTTCTTTTGGCTGTATACTATTGCCAGAGAAATAAGGTTTCTCTCCCCTTTGCCCCACATGCAGTGCTCTCCCCATAGGCCCCCTTGTCCTCATGCAGTCAGGTTTCCATTTCCTTATCTCAATAGTCAAAACTTCAACTCTTTGCCTAACTGCATCCAAACCAATGTTAACATCCATGTACCAAATGATGAAAGTATATTCTGTCACTCGAAATTCATAATATTTCTTGAAGATGAGAAATGCCTGAATGGCAACTTTCCGTGAAATGAACAATAAAAGTTTACATTCGATAAAAGAGAGAGAGAGAGAACATGAGAGCACTGACATGTTGAAAAATGGTTACACTCCACATTAATTAATTCTGAAAATATAAAAATTGTCCATATGTCAAAAATTAGACAATTCTAGCTAATTTGACACAGTCATTTCCAGTTTGAAGCATTCTTTGCTTGCTCTTCTGTTCAGTGTACATTAATAGGCTGCCAGAGTGAGAGAAAAATGCCCGATGATTGCTAAAGCCAAACAACTGCTCTTTATTGGAGAGACTTCAGCATAAATTGCATGCAGCCTTGTATGCTATGAACACATCAGCTCAACTCCTATTTCTTCACTTTTGTTTGAGCAAGCATTGTATTTGTGCAAATCTGAGAATTTCACTTTCTCTGAGTTTCGCATTTTTCCAGCCTTAAGTTTAGTTCTCCAGAGTTCCACTTCAGTTTGCAATTCTTGTTTAACAAAAAGTTCTAAAGAAAGTTTGCGTGCTGAGGTCCCCCAAAACACCCCTACCCCAATAACTCACACATCACACAGAATTTTTGTTTAAGGTTTTTGGCATAATTTTGGCCACAACTTTATTAAACATACAAGATGTGAGTGGTTGCTTAGGTTATGACTATCTGTCCCCCCGCCTTGGGGACAGAACTGACTCCTGGATTCCAGCGAAAGCCAGTGTGGGGAAACAAGATCGGGGATAACTGGAGCTGTGACACAGACCCTCAGCTTCTCCCCGCATGCTCCCAGGGGCTTACACGGCCCAAACCCGATACCAGGGGTTTGGACGAAAGAATGGTAAGCCCCTGAATTCCTTTAACAGAATTCCCTTGCAGCAGCAGCATTGGAGGGGCAGGCCCAGCCAATCCATACCCCTCCTCCAACCAATTTAAACCAATGGCTAACCGCCAACCTTACAAACTGTGACGATTTGCTACACAGTAGGCAAAAGTCCAAATGGCACCCACTAATCAGCCAGATGGCAAAATTCCTACTGGGCCCCTGCTCCAAAGCAGACGACCCCATGACAGGCATAGCAAGGTCAAAGCGCAAGCCCAAACAAGGGAGGGCGGGCGGGTGATCCGGTGCCCACAGCGAAAGAGAAAGCAGATCGCTGTGAGCACTGTTTAAATAATCTCTGTTCCCACCCTCAAATTGGCAACATCAATTTTACCCCATCAACACCAACAACCAATCCTTGCCAGGCCCCTCTATCCTATCCTGCCTGGCAACTACGGGGTGTCTTGCTTGGACCCATCCGCAACACACACTCTCTTTTAATGAGAACACGCTTTATCAGCATTTTTGTGCCAATGCTCACTTTTTGGATGTAAATTTGCAGAATATTCACATTTTGGCAAGGGAACTTCCCCCAATGCAATGTATTTTTATCTCTACCTATTAGATGAAGGTAAAATAATTCACATAAAATTATGAGGTTGGGGGGTCTTCCCCTCACCTTCCCTTACAACATGAGTGTCTCAGCAAGAGAGGTATGAACTGCAAAGTGATACAGGACTTGGCTGTAGCTCAGTGGTAGAGCATCTGCTTTTCACACAGAAGGTCCTGGGTTCGATTCCCAGCATCTCCTGGTAGGGCTGGGAATGACTGGAAGCATGGAAAGGCACTGCCAAACAGTGCAGACAACACAGAGCTAGACTGGGCAATGGTCTGACCCAGCATAAGGTAGCTTCCTATGTCCCCACGATTGAGAAAATTATTGGAAGAAAAGGAAAGGATGGGCTCCTTTCCATGCACCATTTACCAACTTCCCAGGAAGGGATGCTTGTCAGAATGCTGTCAGCGGCTCCCGGCTGGTTGCCCAGGAAAGTATAAAGATAATGAAAAGTTTCTTACCATCCTTTATTTCAATCTTTACAGAGAGAGGCCATAGAACCCAGCCTCTTGGATAATGGCATTGTCCCGAGTGAATCTCCACCCCCTGTCTCTCCCACTTCCCTCATCGTCTCCTTTACAGGTACTGCTATGTACCTTTTGTCTTTGAGCTCTTTGCTCTCCTACTTTTAAGGCTCGCTGGGTTCTGGGAGATGGAGGGTCTGGAATGCTTTCTAATGATGTGTCAGCTGGGTGTTGTTCCGGCTCTCCCATGATTTCCCAGCTTTTCCCCTCATCTGCCTCTGAGCAGCTACCTCCCTCAAACTCCTGTTGTAAATCTATACTGTCTTCCTCTTCCTCCTCCCTGGAAGGGTCAGGATGGGGAGGCAGTCACGACCATTCCTCCCCTGCCCAGTCCCTGACAATGCCATACACTAAATCTACCATGGCAGGTAAGGCCATGGTAGGATGGAGACTCCCTAGGCAGCAGTGTAGCTAGCCGCTCGGGTGCCTAGTGTGGCACACGCATTTTGCAGCTGGGGGCAGGGCGAGCCACCCATGGCGGTGGGGCACGCTGCGTGGAGCCTCTCCGCTGCCACTCCCCTCAGCTGTAGAGTGGCTGAGGGAGAGGCAGTAGGCAGACGCAAGTCCCCCAGTGGCATTTCAGGCAGCACAGAGCCTGCAGGCACCGAAGCCACCACTTCACTCCCAGGAGAGATGCATGGCTCAGGCACGCTGCAGGCCCTGTGGTAAGTGCCGGCCCCCGTGGTGTGGCACTCTGTGCCAGCCACGTTTTGTTGCATTTGTAGACTGAACTAAAGTGTTTCATGGGTCCAATTGTTAAAATTACTTTTTAAAACTCATTTTTTTGACATTTTGTCACCCCCCCATGAGGGGAATCAGAGCTTACAGGGTTAAACAGCTCAGAGTTCCAGCATCCTGCCACCTGAGGGGCGGAGAGAGATCCTACATCCAAGATCTGTTTTCTTTGTTCTGTCTGATTTTAGGTTTTGTCCAAGACGAAGGGAGTCGTTACGTTTTTCGCTCCTGACAATGGCTGATTTGTTTTCTCTTCTGCTGTACATAACAAAGCTTCTAGATTAGAAGCCTGGCATAGACTCTGTTTTTCTGCAAGCTTGCACACTTTGCACACACAGAAAGACACACACTGTGTTTTACTCTGCTGTGCTCAGCTATGGTCCGAACGAGCAGATGCACAATGGAAACCTGCTGGACCTACACCCTGAGCAAAACTCCACCCCCCCCTCAGTGATGACACCTGGGGCACCCCCTTCCTCCGCCACTGTCCCTAGGTGGCTTCTTTTCAAGAGACCTAAAAAAAACCTGGAAAGATATTCTGCCTACCAGCAGACCTCTCAATATATACTTCAGCAAAATCCACTGAGGCTGTGCACCCGCCATACATTTAAAGCTCATTGCTCCCCCCCCAAAAAAAACCATGAACTGCAGTTTGCCTCCCCCACAGAGCTACAACTCCCAGCACCCTTAACAAACTACAGTACCCAGGATTCTTTGGGAAAGACATGTGCTTTGATTGCATGGTTTGTTTGCAGCCTGATAAGGCTGATTCAAAAAAGAAGGCATCATCTTACATGAAAATGGTCTGAAATAAAGCATAAAGATTGCCCTGCCATACACTGTTTAAACATTGTTCATTTTTATTTTATTCTTCACTTCAAAGAATGGACATAGTAAATGAACTTTTTAAACAATTTCCCTATTTCATTTTTGTTATTAAAGTAAATATATAGCATATAAAATAAACAAGTACTCTTGGTATTAATGAACCTAGCAGCACCTAAGATTGTACATTATCCTGAATTTTGTTAATTCAATACCAACCCCCTCCATTTCTGTATAACAAAGTTGTGTTTAAAAGTTTAAAACATGTTTCTTGATTAATTTTCTTGTTAAAACAAGCAAAAAAGAGGGGCAGAGTTGCATCTACCAACATTCTGCATTAGAACAAGAACAAATGAAAGGGTCTTTTCTAAGCAGGGATTAAGCCAAAAAACAGACACGTATTTCCCTTAAGAAACAAAATAAAGCCAACTGGCATTTGCATCTCTCTCTCTCTCTCTCTCTCTCTCTCTCTCTCTCTCTCTCTCTGTGTGTGTGTGTGTGTGTGTGTGTGTGTGACTACTGAATGTGGCAAGCTGAGGGAAACCTACAGGCAATATATTTAACTATCCTCATCGAAGATGCAATGAGGAGATATCTCAGTCTTGTGAGGAAATAAAGCAAGGCAGACTGGGCAGACAAACAGGGCAGCCATTCAACTATGTTTAGGCTGCGTTTCGGAGCACAAAACCCACCAGGGCATGCAGGCATGACCATTTTTTACTACTGTGGGTGCTGCTAATGAAATCGAATATGCATCTGGCAGGTGGATAGTTAGGCTTCTGGAGGCAAATAATGTTTCCTCTGGAAAATACTGAACAGTTACATGATGAACAATTAGCTATTATCTGGAGTAATTGCTCTGCAAATTGGTAACTGGTGGCAGCATGTGTCAAGGGACAAAGCTGTTTCCACACTGAGGCTACATAGACACCATATATTTAAAGCGTACTTAAAGCTAAGAATCCCAGGAACTGTAGTTTGCCCACCACTGAGCTACGATTCCCAGCACCCTTAACAAACCAGAGTTTTCAGGATTCGAGTGTGTGTGTGTGTGTGTGTGTGTGTGTGTGCGTGCTTTAAATGTCTGGTGTGTGTATACAGCTCATGTCTGCAGTCCTGACTCCAATTTACCTGGGAGTAAGCCAAACTGAATTCAGTAGGCCTCATTTCCGAGGAAACATGGTTGTTGATTGTACAGGTAAATTGCTGGATTTCTTTGTTGCTATCATTCCGTTATATGTATTGAATGTGTGTTGTAACTCTTGTTTTACCTATCTAGTTTTTGAGGGACAGGATGCTATGTTGCAACATAAACCTACAGAGTTTTTAGTGTCCTTCATTTTAAAGGACACTAAATTCATTTTAGAGGAGCCGACACAGTGCCCTCCAGAAGTTGCAGGACTTCCACCAGTCTCAGCCAACATGACCATTGATGAGGAATGATGTGCCTGCACTTTAATCTTTTTTATTCATCTACTCTCATGACTGAGGCAGCAACAAAAAGAGATTCACCAAATTCACTTCAATGGACATGCTGTTGTGACAATCCATTGGTACTAGGAAGTGCACAGACATCCTGCTGACCCTCAAAGGGGTCACATCTTTCTTCGTATTCATCTTGAACATTTGCAAAAGGTGAAAGCTTTTTGCAAGTGTTTGATTCGCATGTTCACAAAAAGCAATGAGGGCACTAGCACAGCATCCTCTCCTACTCCCCAGTCCCCAAATCTTCACAGGGGTCCCTCCACCCTCTGGAGCAGATTTTAAGACTATGTGGGGGCTACAGGAGAGAGGGGGTGAATTCTATTGCCCAAGTGGAAGTCTGTTGCAGAAACATTGGATACAACCCCTAGTCTCTGGTGAGTGCAGAAAATATTCAGATCCTAGTTTGGTGACAAGTCACACAAAAATATTTTTAAGAAGGTGTCAGTTTGGATGTAATAAGGAATCATAATTTGATGTTACATTTGAATCATTCCATTAATTTATAATTCAAATAAATGTGTGGATTTGAATGCCCTACACATTCCAGTTTTTTGTTTTCTGCTATCATTTATTATAAAACAACTAGTTTACATTAAACTAAGTACCAAGCTAAGTATCCAAACAAAACTGCTGGCTGGATAATCTGTTGTGTTGAAAAATAGATTCAGCAAATACTTGTAACAAAGGCAGCTGATCTGAAAACCAATTATTCTGGATTAGCCCCAATGAAGTGAGTATGTCTACTCCATAACAAGAGAATTGTGGCTGCCTGCCAAGATATTTCTTGTCTGCATGGAAACCCATAAAATGTAGTGATCTTGGTTAGCTGAGAATGTGCCAAATTTCATTACTGAGAACAGCATGTTGAAATCTGTCTTGTGCCCATATAATGGGTGTTTATTTATATATCGCATCAGTAATTTCAGCTTGAAATCAAATGCATTAGATAGGTCTCTTGAGAAGTCTAGATAATATTGCACTAAATTCTAAATTTCATTTTAACATGCCACATTCTTAAAGAACAAGGATTGATCCCAACATTGGGTGTTTGTGTGTGTGTTGACCACCAGGAAATTATTTGTATAGACACAACCTTGAGCGAGCAATGGTGAGGAGGAGGAGAAAGCTTTTGCTCAAATGCAAATTCAAAAATCACACTGATCTGGAGAGAGCTGAAAGCACTTTGCAGAGAAACAATGTGCAACTACTAAATAAGTTCCAGTGTCAAAGTAGTGAGTGCTTTTCTCCAGATATCATATGCCTGTTTGAAAATTCCCTGTATAGAATTGTGGATTGGTGGTGGGTATTATGATATATGCAGGTGATATTTGGCACATTTAAAGTTACTACACTTGGTCTCCCAAATTTGCTACTGGAAACAGTGCAGTCCTAATATTTTTGGGTCAGTCAGTGCTCAATGAAGAAAACAGTTGGCTCCCAAAAGAAAGAAGCGAATCCGGGTTATTAAGAGTCAATGAAGACAGAAAGCAAATATTAAGAAGAAGGAAGTATTCTGCTGCCAGCTTGCCACAAGCCCCAAATGTATGAGAACAGAGTCTCTAATCCACTATTCGTGTGCATGCATATGGATCACTCTGCCGCTGATGATGAATAGAAATGTTTGTCTGTCATTTCTGAAAAGACATCAGTTATTTTTGGCCCAGAGGTCAGGATGTCTGTTATTTAACCTTTCTATTCTTCTCAAGGGTGCACCTGATGGATGCATGCTGAGGTCCATGTGGATGCAGCAGAACAGCTTTAATACAGCAGTGTTTGAAAAAGTCAGGATAGCAGTTGCTGATGACAATGTTTGTGGTTTTGCAAAATGTTTTCTGTTGTTGTTGTTCTGTTTCCTTACTCCAAACAGAAAAACAGAAGCAAGGCACTGACATCAAATTCAGTTTGAATTTTAAAGTATGCATATGTGGGTATTGAAGGGGTAAACTGAAATAACAGTGACTGACGTATTAAAAACATTTCCGCAATCTATAATCTTCTTTAATGGCTTTCACTTATTTGCAAAATGTTAAAGAAAGTGAATATAGATCTCCAACTGTGTTGCCATAATAATTAGGCAGTTTTATGGTGCTACCCAACAGCTCAAGAACACATCAATGGAAACAGATGGCTGTTGAGCACTTGGGCATTTCATGCCACATGTTTGGGGAACTAACTGTGAACTGACTCTCTCTTTACATATACAATGGTACCTTGGGTTAAGAACTTAATTCATTCTAGAGGTCCGTTCTTAAACTGAAACTGTTCTTAACCTGAGGTACCACTTTAGCTAATGGGGCCTCCTGCTGCCGCCATGCCGCCAGAGCACGGTTTCTGTTCTCATCCTGAAGCAAAGTTCTTAACCCAAGGTACTATTTCTGGGTTAGCGGAGTCTGTAACCTGAAGCGTCTGTAACCTGAAGCGTCTGTAACCCGAGGTACCACTGTATTCTTAGGACCCCATAAATTGAATGGGGATTTTTCAGGATACAATGAGTGGAGCGCTGAACATGTGATAGACAATTCAAAAGACTAGATGTAAGACTGTAATGAGCAGATGCAAAAACTAAAATGCCTCTTGAAACAGACATACTATCATGTACGAACATCTCTTTCACATATGTTGAATATGAAGATGTCTTCCAGATAATTTAGGGAGCTATATGTTTATGTAATCTACAAATATGAATGTGGAGAATCCAAAACCCAGACTGTAACTATTTTCAGCAATGAATCAGTCAAATACCAGCAAATTCAGGTTGCATAATTAAAGTTGTTTTGGAGGTCTCGCACAAAAAACCCACTTCCCCTATAAGTAAGGGTGAGGGAAGAATTCAATTCAGCTCACGCTTCCCAGAACAGTATGCAAACTGAAACACAGCCAACCCGCAAAATTCAAGCGACTCCAAATTTTGTGATGCAGTTCTCTAAATAATGTCTTTATAGTGGGGAAAGTGTTCATAAATACAAATATTAGCAAAAATAATACAGGAAAAGGTATTACATATGGGGAAATTGCTCATGAAAATTTGTGTAACAGGCAAAAGTGCATATAAAAAGTGCATTTTAGAAGAAATATGTGCTAAAATGCTAATGAATTTTCAAGAGTACTAGTGGGAACAGGAATCTCTATTGATGTAGAAATGTAGAGAACTGAAGTTAAGATTGGAAACATGAGAAACTGACAGAATACAAAATTGACAAATATGTCCATCCCTACCTATGGCAATGTAAATCAACAATTCTAACTATTAATTAGCCTTTGGGTTATTAAACAGTCTGTGGCCATTTAAACTGTGTTTTCGTTTGACGCGGGTGGCGCTGTGGGTTAAACCACAGAGCCTAGGACTTGCCGATCAAAAGGTCAGCGGTTCGAATCCCCGCGACGGGGTGAGCTCCTGTTGTCCAGTCCCTGCTCCTGCCAACCTAGCAGTTCAAAAGCATGTCAAAGTGCAAGTAGATAAATACGTACCGCTTCAGCGGGAAGGTAAACTGCATTTCCGTGTGCTGCTCTGGTTCGCCAGAAGCGGCTTAGTCATGCTGGCCACATGACCCGGAAGCTGTATGCCAGCTCCCTCGGCCAATAAAGCGAGATGAGCACCGCAGCCCCAGTCGGTTACGACTGGACCTAATGGTCAGGGGTCCCTTTACCTTTATGTTATGTATATTTGTGGTTTTATATTGTAAATCACCCTGTAATCTTCGGAATAACAACAACAACACCCAGAAGTCCTACTGAATTCAATAGGGCTTGTTCCTAGGTAAGTGGAGGTCGGACTGCAGTAAAATAAAAGTGATGGCAACTGAAGGCTACAGTGGAGGGGCTGTCAGGATGGGAGATGAAGCAGACTGGGAGGAAACCACGTGGGGGAGATTTGGTTCAAAGGTTCTCCATGTAGCCCAGACAAGCCCTGCCCTGTCGGATATGTAGGAAGTCTAGGATCTGTAGGATTTGGTGCAGCATTTTGATAAGTTTGCCTCGTGTCAAAATTCCCTGCTTAGAACTCCAAACCATATTGCTGTGTGAGCTGATGCCGATTATCTCGTTCTTTCCTGCCACACAATATTTGCTGAACTTTAGCCAACTGTCATTTGTTACGATGTACAGTATCTACATTCCAGGTTCTGATTCCTTGGAATGTCTGTATGGAAGGATGAAGAGCAGCCATAAATCATCTGAAATGGACACTCACAGATGGTTTCAATTGACATAAAGATGTTGTTTATAAAAGATTTACAGTGACTGGATTTAAGTCCACTGATTAACCTTCCTGCAGTATCTGGGCGTAAGACCAACAGGGATACCCAGCAAGCCAGCATGCTGAGCACCCTAAGGACAAATTGGTAAGTCTCCCACTTCAAAATAGAGAAGGGATGAAACTTCCATCTTGTATTAATCTTTTCAAAGCCCTGCATGCTGAGAAAATGATTGGAGACAAATTAGCCCACTAGAATTACATTTAATTTTTTTAAATTAAACCCAGAATTCAAAAGCCTTGTACAAAACCAGCCCTGGAATGTTAGTAATTTTCATCATAAATGGAACTATGAATGATATAGACAGACAGATAGCTAGATAGATAGATATGTAGATGATAGATGTGCAAATTGACACTTGCAATCTTCATTCCAGACTACTACTTCACAGTATAAACTTGTAAGCCATTTTCACAAAGACCAGCCAGTTTTTCCTTCATAAATTGAGCAAAACATGCACACCATTAAAATGGCCAGGAGATCCCAATGTTTGTTTGCTTTTATTGTTCACTTCTTTTTGATACCGCTTTAACAAAAAACATTTATATTGTATTTTATGTTTATTTTTTGTAATTATGTTGTGTATTTGCATCTGTGCTTTTTTTGCATCTGATTTTTTAAAATGTTTAACAGTATATGAACATTTGCAATGTCATAGAAGGACTACCCCGTGGGACTACCTGCGTGAAAATTGTACAATGAAAAGTGCATGGAGGAACACACTTGTTTTTATTATATATTTTGTGTTTTTATCCTGTGAACCACCCTGAGATCTTCAGATGAAGGGTGGTATACTACTTTAAATTAATAAATAAAATAACAATACACTTTTGTTCCCCACTAAATTGGATGATAGTAATAGCTATGGTAAAAGCTATGGTTACTGTAAAAGCTATGGTAAAAGCTATGGTTACCGTATAGTAAAAGCTATGGTTTTCCCAGTAGTGATGTATGGAAGTGAGAGCTGGACCATAAAGAAGGCTGATCGCCGAAGAATTGATGCTTTTGAATTATGGTGCTGGAGGAGACTCTTGAGAGTCTCATGGACTGCAAGAAGATCAAACCTATCCATTCTGAAGGAAATCAGCCCTGAGTGCTCACTGGAAGGACAGACCGTGAAGCTGAGGCTCCAATACTTTGTCCACCTCATGAGAAGAGAAGACTCCCTGGAAAAGACCCTGATGTTGGGAAAGATGGAGGGCACAAGGAGAAGGGGACGACAGAGGACAAGATGGTTGGACAGTGTTCTCGAAGCTACCAGCATGAGTTTGACCATACTGCGGGAGGCAGTGGGAGACAGGAGTGTCTGGCGTGCTCTGGTCCATGGGGTCACGAAGAGTCGGATACGACTAAACGACTAAACAACAACAACAAATTGGATGAAGGTTAAGGTGTCACAAGACTCTTTGCTGTTTGTGCTGCAACAGACCTGGCAACTACATCAAGAAAAATATCACCACTTACAGTACATTGAAGATATATTGTTCTGGTTTTAGGAACAAAAGCTCTCCCTTTAGCTTGTTTTAGAAGCTATATTTCCAGAATCAGCTTAGAAGCTCTCTGTGGATGTGTAGGGAATTTCTGCAGGAGGTACAGTTTTCCCTTTTGAAATTTTTCCTGCAGCTTACATTACTAGTGCCAAAGGCAAAGTGACAGCCCACTGTCAGTCCATTTGAAATGCAGCAATAAAAACATAAGTGGGGCCCATTCATTATGTTGATTGTCAGTTATGGAAATCAATGAGCCGTCTTGCTTCACATGGATTTCTCAGCAGCATGGCTCAGCTTTGTGCTATTTGTTCTCTCCCTCCCTCCCACTGCTTGTCCCTTGGCTAACAGGGAAGATTGAGAAGCACCAAGCAAGATAACCTGGCTTCTTTGTTTTGTCTAAGCTGAAACACTTATTGGCTTGGCTTAAGGAGGTTCATGATAGCAGTCTTTTTAAGTGTAAGCCAACACATTCGAAAGGGAAAAACGCTTGTTAAGCTTACAGAATTTGACTGGAATTCCTGCATGCAGTTCTGCAGTGCGTCAGTATCACAGAAGTGAGCACTGATTTGTGTGGTTGGTTTTTTATAATTTATAAATTTAGAAAGCTATTTTGGCATTATGCAGTATATAAATTACTTAAGCAATAATAAACATTATTATTGTTATTATTGTTGTTGTTGTTGTTGTTATTTCCAGAAAATATGCTTGTAGTCTATGAACAGCAGGTAATAAATTCATCACCAGAAAAAAATGCTCTTCTGTGTATATTTTCCCGAA